>NC_059130.1:116995798-118245798 GCF_020740605.2 Lemur catta
CATGAAAGGGAAATACTATTTGATATCCTCCAAGTTGCTTGGTTTGTGAGTGAGTCTGGCCTTCCTTTTGATAGATTTGCTCTCTCTCATAATTTTTCCCTCTCCTTCCCTGCAATCAATGTTGGTAAGTTCTTTGGAATATGTGATAGATTGATTGATAGATGACCTCCATGTTTCACCCCTTCCTGGATCTAAACCCTTTGCTATGTAAGTTTTCACTATCTCATTATATCTGGGGGTAGGGGTTGGGGAACTCTGTCCCATCTCTTGATTTTGAGCTCAGCATGTGATTTGCTTTGGCTGAGGATTTGATAGCAGATGTGAGACAAGCACAAGTTTGACAAAGCATTTTGGCATTTATACTCCCTCTTTCACTTTTGCTGTGGAAACATGCCTGGGCTAGCCCACTGGAGGATGAGACCCATAGAACAAAGCTGAATCAACACAGTTGTCCCAGATGAGGCCCCAGACAGGAGAGAGAGAGAGCCCAGGCAAGACTGCACAGCTGCCTAACTTCCCTGCAGCTAACCACAGACATGTGAATGCGTCCGGCTGAGCCCAGCCTTGGATTAGCAGAACCAGCCAGCCAACCCACAGACCCATGAACAAACACAAATGCTTACAGTATGCCACTGAAGTTTTGAGGTTGTTTACTATGTAGCACTATTGGCACAAAAGAAAACTGATACAAAATGTAAATTACTTTTTTTTATATTTGGTTCAAGAAACATGGAGCTATTCTGGGCACAGGATATCTTTTTTTTCAATTGACAAATAAAAATTATACATATTTACGGTATATAACCTGATGTTTTAAAATATGTATGCATTGTGGAACAGCTAAATTGAACTAATTAGCATATGTATTACCTCACTTATCATTTTTTGGTGGTATAAACACTTAAAATATACTTTCTTAGTGATTTTCAAGTATACAATACATTGTTATTAACTATAGCCACCATGTTGTACAATAGATCTCTTGAACTTATCCTCCTATCTAACTGAAAGCAATCTTGAGCAAAAAGAACCAAGCTGGAGGCATCACACACTACCTTATTTCAAAATATATTACAAAGCTATGGTAATTAAAATGGCATGGTCCTGGCATAAAAACAGACACATAAACCAATGGAATAGAATAGAGAGCTCAGAAATACATCCACACATCTATGGTCAATTGATTTTCAATGAAAATGCCAAGAACGCACAACAGGGAAAGGACAGTCTCTTCAATAAACAGTGCTTAGAAAACTGGATTTCCACCAGCAGAAGAACAAAATTAGACCATTATCTCACACCACATACAAAAATCAACTCTAAATGGATTAAAGACTTAAACATAAGACCTGAAATGGTAAAACTACTAGAAGAAAACATAGAGGAATAGCTCCATGACATTGGTCTGGGCAATGATTTTTTGGATCTGACCCCAAAGCCCAGGCAACATAAGTGAAAACAGACAAATGGGATACATCCAACTAAAAAGTGTCTGCACAGCAAAGGAAACAATCAACAGAGTGAAGAGACAGTCTATGGAATGGGAGAAAATATTTGTAAGCCATACATCCGATAAGGGGTTAATATCCAAATATATAAGGGGCACAGAATATCTTCTGCAAACAAGTTGCCATGTTATTCCTTCTTTGATTGACTGACGTCCTATGTCAGTGGGTGGTCCCTGATACTGGCAGCCTCTAACTTTGGGTCATGGGCACCTCTGTTGGTGTTTTTGCTCCTCTCTGAAACACAACTGAGAGATATTCATGGGGTGTGTGGAGGAGAAGGACCCCACCCTCTATCTTCATTTGAATATTGGTGGCTTTCATATGCTTATTTTGATGTGACTCTCCCTTGCTATTAATAGAAAATGGTCTGGAGTTTGAATGCATTTTATCATTGGAAGAGAAATCAGGTTTGAGATCCCGAGGGATTCTAGCAGCTGAAGTGTAAACTTGGATGAGAGCAAAATCAGAATAATAATAGCTAATGTTTATAATGTGCTTCAGCATGCTAGGAAGTAAAACTCAGAAAAGCTCTTTGCATATGTTCATTCATTTATGCCCCAGAACAACTCTGTGAAATAGGAACTGTTACTATGCCCGTTGTGCATATGAGGGAATTAAGGTACAGGGAGGTTACGTAACTTGCCCAAGGACACTCACCTAGTCATGTAAATCTAGGCAACTGGATACCAGAACCCATAACCTTGACCACAAAATTATATTAGCTCCCACTGACTTGGAGCACATGGGAAATACATGCTTAATGTATATGTGTGAATTCCTGCCATGTGCTGGCTATGAAAGGGTGTTCTCCTGAATCTCCACCACCAGAACCAAGAGCAACTCCACAAAGAACACCCCCCCACCCTTGCCCCAAGACCCCTCCCCAACTCCTTCCCCTTCTAAGATGATATTAGCCTACATTATTGAAACAAGCCCTCTAGGAGTTTACACATAATGTTCTATTGAACATACATACCCTATTAGGAACATACATACCCAACACATATTAGGAGGTATTATTATTTATCAGTTTTATTTTGCAGATGAGCAAATAGAGTCTAGAAGAATTTAAGTGTGCGATCTAGTGAGTTCGCTCCCCAGAGGCAGAGCAGAGACCACAGGCTGCCAGACTCCAAAGCAGCCACATTCTTAACCGTGCGCTCTATCAACTTACTTCTTACAGAGCTTTCTGAAATTTATTTTGTTCTGGCTGTCTACAAGAAATATAACTTTGCATTTCTATACCTGCACATGATTTCTCTTGGCTCCCCTGTCCTGGCAGAAGTTTCATCTCAGTCTGGAGTTCTCTGCTTTTCTTTCAGGTTGGGTGGGTTGAGGGTGGTGGGAGAAGGTAGGGTGAGGTGGTGAGAATCTGTCCCTCAGTCAATGGCTTCTGCTTGGGAGGTGGTCTTCCTCCTGTCGGGTGTTTGGCCGACCATCCACACAGCTCACTACTGCATCCTCTTTGAGCCAATAGACACCGCCTTGCCCTTGCTGGTTCTCTGGGCCACGCTGGTGCAGCTTTGGGAAGCATCCCACTATCCCTACCCACATTGGGCTGTGGAAGTCCAGGAGGCTGTCGTAGGCCCATCTGCCTGGACAGTCTATGCAGACATGTAACTTGTTCCCATACCATGGGGCCCTTGTGGCTCTAGACTGACTCCACATTTTCAGTGCTCTATCTGGGGATGGGAGTTCCGGAACAGTCTGCAGGGAGGCAGGGCCCAGGGCCCCTTCAGAGGCATTCCCAGCATCCTCTCAGTCTTTCCTGACACTGCTAAGCATACCCCTTCCTCTTACTTCACTTTCTCATCACACTTCCTATTCGTTCTGTGTATACATTTCCCATTTTTCCCAGTTGGGTTGGATTTTGTTTTTTTTTTTTGGCCTAAACAATCAAAAACCACAGTAAGTGCTCAGTAAATTATTAATTTAAAAAATGAAGTGCCCTGCTGTGTGAAATCCCAAGTAAAATTAATTTATTAGTCTTCTTCCTTGCTTTCTGAGAGCTTGAGATCAAAAATAGATATTTTAGGAATCAAATATGACTGCAACTGCTGGCCTCAGAGATTCAGCAGACAGAACTTGGAAACTGCCCTTTTACTTAATTAGGCTGAGTGCTCATATTTCATATAATTTTCTAGAAAATTCGTGCTAGCATTGAGCCACTTTCTAACAATCTTAACAACAACAAATCCATTAATAATAATAGCTAACCTTATTGAGGGCTTATTATGTGTTCAGTGCTTTAAAAGCTTTATCATATACTAACGTATTTCAACTTCACAACATCTTTTGAAGTAGGTAGTTTTATCATTCCCACTTCACAGATGTGAAAACTGAGTGGGCAGGAAAATTGCCCGAGATGACACAACACATAAGAGGTAGAGGCAGGATTTGACTAGGTGGCCAGGCCTTGCAGTCCTCCCTCTTGACAATCAGTGTGTGATGATTGATCTATTCATTATACACTTACTCAATGGGGTTAGAGAAAGAAAAGAAAAGCTACGCTACGCTTAGGGAATGACAGACAGGAGATGCAAGGCAACACACACATGATGGAAAGGCAACTGACCAAGTGTGTATGTGTATATATATATTCTAGAATATTTTGTCAACATAAAATCCTTCTAAAACTCTCATTACCCCTTGCACGTCTGTGCAGATGCAGACTCTGTACATAGTACACCTTATATTCTTGTTGTCACGATGCCATACTGCCATTGTGTATTTAGGTGCCTGTCACCCCTTGCTAGAATACAAGCAAACTGAGGGCAGAGTTGCCACCTCTGAGCAGAGTGGCAGGCACACACCCAGGGCTCAGGAGATGTTTGCTGTTGGCTGTCGCTACCTGCCTGTGGTGCAGGGCCCGCCCCACCTGGAGAGGGTCTCCTCTGCAGATTACAGGGAGACTTTGCTGCCCTTGCCCCAGGGCGGGTGCCTGCCTGCTTCTTGGAGTGGCTGACACCCCCGCGACATGGGAGGGCTGGATGGTCAACAGTCTCATCTTGATTCACCGTCTCAGACCTTGCTGCCTCCCGAGCACTGGTCACGCAGAGGCCCCGAGGCATGGCAGGATTTTTATCTTGTCCTGTTATCTGTGTCTAAAGCAGTGACTCAGCTCTTTAGCTGTCCCACACATGTTTGTTGAATTGAATTTGCTGCCAGGGCTGTCACCTTCCGGATGGACACTGGGAAAAATGGTTTATGTGTCCTTCAACAATCTTGAACAGATGCTCCACATTATTTGGGTTGAGACCTAGAGAGACATCATACAGGGGTGCCTGCCATCACGGGGGCTGTTTACACTTGGGTCTAGACAGCCATCCACTCAGCAGTGCCTCTCATGTCCTGGGTCCGCCCTGGGCATTTGGGAAACCAAGACGAAGAGGACCCTGCCACTGCCTCAAGGAGCTCACGCACAAAGGTGTGGGTGCGGGAGGGGAGCTGCAACAAGGGTGGTGGGGCGATGACGGAGAAATGGGCAGGTGCCTAGCTCTGCCTGGGATCGTAGGGAAAGGAATCTCCAAGGACCAAATAGTCTAGAAAGAGAATGTAAATGGGAGGGAATTTCAGGCAGAGGGAACAGCATAGGCAAAGTTACGAGGGTGAGAAACAGGAATCGTACATAAAGCAAATTGCTAGCAGGGAGTGGCTGCAAATGAGGCTGCTCCGGGGACTGGGTCAGATCATAGAAGACCTCATGTGCACCATTAAGAAGGAGAACATTTTGCTCTATGTTCAGGGGAGCCACCAGCAAGGCTTTGCCACTGGGAACCTTAGCTGCACATGCATTTGAGATCACCCTGAAGCAGGGTCCCTGGTGCTCTGTGTCACAGCCCACCTCTGACTTCAGCTGCAGAGGACTGTTTGAAAGATGCTCACACTCACCTCTGGACTGTATGGCCTTTTCCATCACACAGGGGCCCATGGGACCTGCCCACAGCACAGCCCGGAGGTGTGGAGCAGTTAATGCCACCAGGGGCCACCAATGTGGGTAGGGCTGGTGGGTAAATGCTTCAGCTTCTCATCCTGCAGATGGAAAGTTGCTGGGGTACTCTGCGTGCTTTCCAGTGGGCCCCTGGGGCCTCAAGGCCCTGTGGCCCAGAGCAGCAACCTTGACAATGGGCCCTTGTATTGACTGGTTCTTCCTTCTTCCCTGATGCATTTCCCTGCTTCTCCACATTTGTTTCCTAGGATCCCCTCCTGAAAAACCACCTATACCCCAGCCCTTGCCTCAGGTCTGCTTCCAGTGGAACCCACACCAGGACACACTCTGGCCATGCTAGAGTCTGCATGTGGTTGAGACTAGACAAGAGATGGAAGGCCACTTGGTAGCCAGGCCACCAGTCTGGGTGAGACATCGCTAAGGCCTGAGGTAGGGCATGGGGCACAAGGTAGGGGTGGAGCCTGGGGACGCATGAGGAGTAAACATGACAGATGTACGATACATTAGATGAGGATGGGTGAGGCAAAATTTATGGCTTGTAAAGGAAGAACAGAAAGGAAGAGAAATGTTAAGGAAAAGGATGGTCTCTTTAGTTTTGGACATGTTGACTTGAGGCATTTGTAGGAACAGGTTGTCCTACGAAGGGAGACAAAAATAGTGACCTTTTTGACTTTTCATTTGTCCAACTGATGCCTGAAACTGCCATCCATCCATCCACCCACCCACCCATCCTTTCATTTCTTCTTTCTTTCTTTCCTTCCTTCCTTCCACCCATCCATTCATTCCATCCATCTATCCACTGATCATCCTTTATCCATCCATCTGTCCTTCCATTCATTCCTCATACACTGAGTGCTTTGTCTGTACCAGGAAATACTCTCAATCCCAGAAGTGGTCTTGTCCTGGATTCTCTAGAATACAGCTGTAGGCAAAGGTTAATGTGCGTATGTTGCATCTGCGAAGTGCAAGTTCAGGGCGGTGAGGATGCGGCAGGGGTGAGGCAAGCAGGGCTGTGGATGATGTGCTGTTGTGCTGATTTTGCTTAGTGAGGAGCCGTGGAGAGACAGGCCAGTCACTCAGCAGCCACATCGCTTGCCATGCAGGACTTCTCTGAGGAGAAACCATGCCTCCAAGGAGTTCCTGGGGGCAAGAAAGGAGAGCTAATCTATCTGCTGACTCCCACTGCCCTGCTCCTCTTCTGTTTCCCACTGGACAGAGTTTGCCCCGTGGAGAGTCAGTGCCTCCAGATGGCCAGTCCTGAAGGTAGACTGCCATGGGGGCCTGCTCGGGAAGCCCAGCCCCATGCCAGTCACACCATGGTGCTACTTTCACGTGTGGAAGTGGCAGGAGCACTGGGCCTGTGACTGGTTGGTCTGCTGCAGAAGGCAGAACCAGGTGGGCTCGAGTGGGCTCAGTAGCTCATGGTGGAGGCTGTGTGAATGTGTGAACCAAGTCGCCGGCAGCTCCAAGAGAATCAAGAAGAGATGCATAAGGTTTGTATCCAATGCTGGGCAGAGAAGAAACAAGACAAAGACTTTGCCCTAATGAAAAGCACGTTTAAAAGAAACTGAGAGAGACAAAGAGAGACAGAGAGAATTACCTGAGTAGTTAGGCCTTTCCAGGTTGGTGACATTTGCATTGAGACATGAACGATGGAAAGGACATGGCCAGGCACTGGTACTGAAAAAGAGCATTCCAGCAGAGGGAACAGGAGGTGCAACGGCCCTGGGTTAGATCAAGCTTGGTATAGTTGGGAACCAAAAGAATGTCCCCATGGCACCATGTCCCCATGGCTAGAGAGAAGTGAACAAAAGAGAGAGTGGAAGGAAGGAAGTAGACAGAAACCTGCATGGTGCACAAAAGAATGGAACCCCACTATCTGTTTTATTGTCATATATCCCCAAATTCTTTTCAATTCCATCCATGAGGGGGATGGCAGCATCCCAGTCCAGTGAGCTTTGAAGCAAACTGAATACATGATATCTGGATTGCATTGATATATTAACCATTACAATTTATAGGAAATCATTATCAGTAATTATTACTATATCAAGAAAAGTAATTTACAATTTTGGGAAACTCTTGGCTACATTGAGCTCATTCTCTGTTGTCTGTCTTCTGACAGAAATCCCACAATGCCACGGAGCACTGGGTCCTTTAATCTAATAAAGGTCGCCCTCACATCTCTCCTGTTCTGTGACATGCCATTTACCGAATCATCCATTATTGCCCAAAGAACAAAGACGAGCCTCACCAAGCAAAGGGATGATAAAGTTCACTCGAAAATTGGGGGAGAAATTGCAGAACTATTTGAGGCCAAGGGCACAATCACGCACAGAAATCAATAGCTGTCAGCCAACGAGGAGGGAGGAGAATGAATAAACACAGTAAATAATGCTGAGAAATGGCTTCGCGCCAAGCAGCCAAGCAAGGAGCAGGCTAGGAACGTAGTTAAGAGCCCCAGCGCTGAAATCAGACAGGTCTGAGTGTGAATCTCTGCTCTGCAGGTCAGTGAAAACCTCAGTTGACTCACCTGCACAATGGGAAGAGTAATGCTACCTGCCTGAAGGGTTGCTGGGAGCACCAAAGGAGAGAGTGTGGGTGGGAAGTGCTCAAACAATGACAGCATCATCATCTTTGTCCAAATCATTCTTCTCTTCTTTCTCCTTCAATCAAAGTTTATGAAAATAACACAAAAGATAGAACAATGCAGCAAGTCACCTTCCAAAGCTTTACTTTCTCAGACTGTCTGAGAAGATAGAAATTAAAAAAAAAAAAACACAAAATTATTTAGTGTGAAAAAGATGCCCATTGGGCTTTCCTTTGCCTCATTTCATTGACAGTGAAATGAGCTTCTTCCAACTTAGGTTCAAATTCAGAAAAGTTTAATTATTCACATATACTCACAAGAGCCCTCCCTATATTAAAAAACCATCAAAGGGAATTCAGGACTGTGAATTAAAAAATTGAAATGCTGAATAGTTTATAACACTTTCCACACCATATCATCTCTCCCTCTCATTATAAAAATATTTAAAAGTTTTATATAAATGTTTTTGTTTTGCTGGGTTTTGGTGCAGTCTCAGAGTCTGAACAGTATGAACTAAGTGATGGAAAGGAGCATGAAATGACAATCTGAAACTTAGAAATTGACACCCAAGATATTGGCCCAGAGCATACTATCATGTCCTGGGCACTGGTCAAACTGGTCAAATGGATCAGTAGACATTGTACCTTTTATTCCTCATATTGTTTTCATAATGCATATATTATAGTCCCCTTTTCAGATAAAGAAAGTGAGACTTCTTAAAGTTAATTTCTTCTTCAAGGTTTCTCTGCTAATCAGGGTGTCAGCTATAACGTTCAAAAGGAGATTGGTCTGGGTCCAGAGTTTGAGCTTTCAATAAGTATTCCCTACTTCCTTATACATACATTGTCCACTCTCTACCCACAGTCCATCCATCCACTATCTACCATCTAGCATCCATCCATCTATCCACTCATCTGTGAATCATCTATTATCTATCCATCTACCCATCCATCCATCCATCCTCCACCCATCCATCCATCCACCTGTGATCCGTTCATTATCTATCCACCCATTCATCCATCACCCATCCATCCATCCATCCATCTACTATCCATCCACTATCCACTGATGAATCTATTTGTCTACCCCTACTCCCACCAGTGCGTTTTTCCATTCCTTTCATTAATAATTAAGCAATTTTTGTTTGTGATACCTCACAATTATATCTTAACTCTGCCCCCTTCTCTCTCCATTGCCAGTGCTAAAACCTATACTAGACCAACCCATCATTGACTCTTGCCTGGATGGCCGAAGTGGCCCCTATCTGGGATTTCTATTTCCATGCTTTCTTCTCTACAGTCCATTTTCATTACAGCTACAAAAGTGATCTTCTCCAGGGGCATACTGCATCCCTGATGAAAGCTCTTAAATGTACTATCATTGCATTTAAAGTACAACCCAAAGAGGACTCAGCCTGCTCTGGCCATCCCTCTGACCCACTGCTCTCTCCAGGTGCTCTCTGGCTCACGCTGTTCCAGCCACACTGGTCAACCATCTATTCCTCAAATAAGCCAATGATGTTCTTACTTTAGGAACTTCTCAGTTGCTGCCATACTGAGATGTTCTTCTCTTGGGTGGCTCCTTCATTCTCGTTGTATAAACTCAGTTCACACCACCTCATCAGAGATGCTTCTTCATATCACTTCCCTGGAAGTAGAACCTGCCCTGCTCAGCATTTCCAGCTGGTCTTCAGTCCATTGTTTTACTTTTTTTTTCCTTTTTACTACATTTACCCCTATCATAAATTACATCATTTGGTTGTCTAATCCCCCTTTCCCTAACCCCCAAAATGTACACATGTACTAGACAGCTGGAGGCTTGAGCAAACTAAGGTATAATTCAATTCATCAATGCTTGTTGCTCAGCTGCCATATTCTGGGCCCTCCTGTCAGTGCCAGGATGCAGTGGAGAACAAGACAGATGTGGTCTCACTCTCAGAGAGCTTATATTATGGTGAAGAAACACACACATACATGCACACATACATGCACATTGAAAGTAGGATAATTGCAGAGTAGCAACTGCTATAAGCAAACACAGTGACATGGTAGACAGTGATGGAGCTAGGGCAAGGGAGTGTGACTTTATATCACCTGATCAGGGAGAGCCTCGCTGGGGCGCTGGCATTTGATTGAAGAAGAAGAAAAAAGAGGAGGAATCAGCCTTTCAAATAACCTGAGTGTTCCGTGCAGAAGGAATAACATATGCAAAGGTCCTGAGATAGACTCAGATCAGGTGTGTTCAAGGAACAGAAACGAGGCCAGTGTGGCTGGTGTGGCATAGAGGTGTGGTAATGGCAAAGGAAGTAGCACAGAATGAGATTAGAGTTGGTTGGGGCCTCCATGGTGAGGAGAGTTTGAGATAGGGTTGCAAGATTTAGCAAATAAAAATACAGGATGCCCAGTTAAATTAGAATTTTAGACAAAGACAAATAACTTTTTAGTATGAGGATGTCCCAAGCATTTGTTATTTGTCATTAATCTGGCAGCCCTGTTTTAAGATAACATCCTAAACCTAATCAAGGTGTGACATATCCAGAATCCTGGACCATGTTGCTGTCCCCTGATCAATGGTGGACAATTCAGAGAAAAAATCAGAACTTGTAATTAATGGAATTATCACTCCATTCCCATCTACTTGGAGAAAAAAGACACAAGGAGATTGAAAAGTGTATTTATCTCTGGAACATATTAAATGATGATTATTCCAGGCAATTTACTCTCATAATTGTATTAAAACTGAGAGGCCATATGCTTCTCTTGAGGGAGGGACATACCTAATTGACCTTGTGTCTGTTCTATAGCACCCAGGTTCTTAGTTAAATAAGCGCTAATTCATGGAGAATGAGGAAAGCCAGTTTAGGATTCACCTGACTGTATTCCTATCTCATTGAGAGGCAAAGATCTCAGGGACTCAAATTATGATTCCTTACTTTCTCTTCTTACTTTTTCCAGCAAATTGTGGAGGGGGGTGGGAAGAAGCTTTCTTGTCATAGGCATTAACAATGCTCATCAATAATCTGTTCTCGTCTACTTCCAGGTATGTGTAGAGTAACACTTCTTTACACCTTGGGAGATGGTGTGGCTGTCTAACTGTCTTTGGCCAATGAAATGTGAGGAGAAATGCCATGTGCCACTCCCAGGCCAAAACTCTGAATTCCAGCCTCATGCTGATATGGTGGCTTCATAAGATGACACAGCCTCAGTTAGTCTGGGCCCCTGAGTGATTCCAGTGAGCAAAGCCTCCTCCAGCCTGCACTGGATATGGAGCATGAGCAACATGGAACCTTTGCTGTTCGAAGCACTGAGCTTTTGGGGTTGTTTGTTACCATAGCATAACTGATTGATACAGTCTGCTATGGTCTGAATGTTTATGTTCCCCCAAAATTCATACATTGAAACCTCTTCTGCATTGTGTTGGTATTAGAGATGGGGCCTTGCAGGAAGTGATTAAGTGATGAGAGCAGAGCCCTTATGAATGGGATTAGGGTGCTTATAAAAGAAGCCTTAAGAAGCTTGTTCACACCTGCTGCCATATGAAGAAACACCAAGAAGGTGCCATTTTTGAAGCAGAGAGTAAGCCTCACCAGACAATGAGTCTTCTGTTGCCTTGATCTTAGACTTCCCAGCCTGCAGAACTGTGAGCAATGAATTTATGTTGTTATGAATCCCATAGTCTAAAGTGTTTTGCTACAGCAGCCTGAATGGACTAAGACATAGTCCTAGAGCTTCTGAGGTTCTGTAATGTAACATTTCTGATGGGTCTTTAGACCTCAGTTAGGCAGTCTCAAGCCAAAGAACAGAATTGGTAATACTTTTTTGAACACGTACGGGCAAACAGAATGCTCTGACTGTCCTCCTACTTCTCTCTTCCTATTTTGGGATTAACCCCAAGGTACAGCCTAACAAGGAAGGAAGATTCATAGTATTTCAAGTGTGGCTGAATACAAGTGAACCTGAAAATACCTCAAGAGCAGAGGCAGGTCATTTCTATTCCTAGAGATCCCCACACCTGACTACACTGAGGTCTGAGGACATAGTGGTCTGGGTACATAGACTGTCTGCTGGAATCTCAGTTCTGTCCTGTCACTCCTCTGCTCAAAGTCCTCCAATGGCTCTTCCATCCCACTCAGAGAAAAAGCGAAAGCTTATACAATGTCCTTGTATGTGATGTAGCTTTAGATCTTCAGGGAAAATTGCATCCTAGGATACTGGTTTCTTTTGTTTTTGTTGTATAGAATAGTATGTTAGCATATGTAATTTTACTCCCGTTATACCTAAATCTATGTTACTTGCTCTACTATGTTTTCATATAAAAGTTTGAAACACTTTAAAATTATAATTATAGAAGCAAATCCCAAATCAAGAATTATAGCTAGCTATACTAGTTAGCTATTGCTGTAGCACAAATTACTCTAAAATTTAGTGGCTTAAAACAATAAACATTTATTATCTCACAGTTTCTGTGGGTCAAGAATTTGACCCAGGGTCTCCTTGAGGTTTCAGTCTTGATGTCAGCTGGGGTTACAGACATCTAAAGGCTAGACTGAGTGTGGAGGACCCATTTACCAGATGGCTCATGCACGTGGCTGTTGGCAGAAGGCCTTAATACCTCACCATGTGGGCCTCCCCATAGGGCTACTTGAGTGTCCTCACAATATGGCGGCTGACTTCTCCCAGAGCAAATGATCCAAGAGAGCCAGTAGGAAGCCACAGCTCTGAGCCTAGTCTCAGAAGTCAAACTCTATCACTTATGCAATACTTTATTGGTTATACAGTCATCTCTATTCAACATGGGAAGGGACTACACAAAGACAGGAATAATAGGAGGCAGGGGTCTTTGAGAGCCAGCCTGGTGACTGACTACAGAGCAAAGGAGGGCAGTGCAATGGAGGAGTACACAAAGAAACTCCTGGATACAGCCTTCCCATGCTCTCCATACTCACCTCTACCTTCCTTTGCCTGCAAAAAAAAGTAAGCTCTGGTCAACAGGGCAAGTTGCTCATTTATGTAGTGTCTAAGAAGAAAACCATATTTTCTCTCTCTCTCTCTCATAATAGGGCTTCAAATTGTTGGCTAATATAGCTCTTCTACCTAAATAAACAAGTTTTCCTTCAGTCCAACATTCTTCTCCCAAGAAAACTGTCCACTGTAATTGACAGGCCTGGATTGTTGAATGGTGGATTCGGCACCACATGTCTCTCTGCTTTGGTGGATGCAGAATGGCTGGTTTTCCCTCCTTTTGTCTTCTCCCTTGTGCTTTGGTTCAGTCCATGGCCATACCTTCCCCAACAATTTGTTCCTGTCTCCGAGTGCTAAGTATTTACAGAGGAGGCTGTGAAAACACTTCTTCTGAGGAGGCTGCTTTGTGTTTCTTCAGTCTTCGTTGACATAATATTCTCCCTGTATCTATATTTCCTGTTTTTCGTAACAGAACTCTCAAGCTGGGCTATCTGTCTTAACTCACATTTATTCTTACTCTATTCATTGTACCTTGCTGGCCATTCCTCAAGCACACTGTTTGAAATATGTAGGCATGCTGCCTTAAACAGAACCTGTTCCTATAACATGGTCAATAACAATAGCTTTGCTGCTCAACATTATCACCACCTGGACTCACTTATCCCCTCCAAATAGTGTTCGCAACACCATCCATTTTGCTCCCAATCATGCCACTATTTCTTGGTGTTTTATAAAACAAGACATTATTCAAAGCCAAAAAACCAACACAAGAATGCTGATAAGGAAGAGCTAACCCAGCAGGAACAGAGAAAACAGCCACTTAATTCTGACAGTTAGTCCCAAATCTTCCAGGGAGATTTGTAGTGTAAGGTTCAGAGATTTTGTGGAGCAACCCATCATAAATGCTAAGAGGAATCTGACACCAGGGCCTCTTTTCCAGAAAATTCTGGTGCCCATCAGCACGTGCTCAGGGGGAAAACAGACTCACCATCTACCTTCCTGCCCATGAGACCAAAATTCATTTTTGCCATTCTGGAATCTAGAATTTCTTTTTTTTTTTTTTTAACTTGTTAATGCTGCTGAGAATGGCAAAATAATGCCTCTGGCAACCCTGTATATTTGCTATTGCCATCTTCACTGATAAATTGCCCAATTTTCTTAGCAAATTCAGCAACAATAACAGTTTTCTGCTAGCAAAATAACCTTTCATTTCATCTTTAAAAAAAATGGGCTGGAATGGAAATGGGTGAAAGAGGTTTCATGTCTCCTACAAAGCCAAGTTCCTAATTTTCAGTCTTCACTAGCCGTGAGTGGGGACTGGTTTTTCATTCCTGATAAATAAAACTGCTACATTCAGACTATTGCTGTCCTTAGACTGCTGGCTAAATAATTTTGATAGAAGAGATCTATTGGAACATTTTATAAGTTCATGGGGAATGTATTAATAGTAGATGATTTTTTTTTTTGGTCTGCCTACTGCATGTCCCCTGTAATCTGATAGCAGCACCCCACTTTTTTACAGCTGAGACTCTGGGTAATTGTGTTCAGCAGAACACATTATGAGAATTGCTGCCTTAATCCATCAAAAGCAAGAGAAGCATTTTCAGAGAAAGATCTGGATGAAGGGAACTATCTGATTTCAGCATTGGTTGTCAACTGCTGCTGAAGAGGAGGAAGGAGAATGAATTGGGAAAGAGAACATTAACTGTGATGATCCCAGTTTTCATCATGATCCATCCCTGATACAAACATGAAGCCAAAGACTGAAAATTTGGCGTGATTCGAACGGAAACCAAGAGGTAAATAAAAGCAAGAGACATGAACCCTGGCCACAAGGAGACCATCTTGCAAACCGCTGGTGATGCTTCCCCACAGAGATGCCTGGGCGGGCGACACATGAACATACGAGTTACACAAACCACCAGCAATCAGACTCCGATGGGGAAATAATTTTCCAGTAAAGTGAATACGAAGAAATTCTGACTTTGTGCTTTGCAGATGCTCAATCTTCAATTCCCCCCAATTGAGCTTTAACCCTAACATTCAAGCCTAGATTTGCAGTGAGGCCAAATGCCACCCTGGGCATACCTGTGGCTTCTTTCCAGTTCTTACTTGAATGTGGACACATAGGAAGACATGTAGCTCATCGCACGACGTGCAGCATGACGCAGGCAGTGCGGTGCCGGGAAAAGAACCCTCAGCTCTGGGACTGTGTAGACTTGGGTGAGAGTCCAGACTCTACCACTTGCAGGCTGGACACACCAGCCAAAGTGCCCATCTTGCCTCAGTCTCCTCATCTTCAAAAAGCTGAGGACTCCGTCTAGTTCATAGGGTTTCACAGTGTGAGTAAGGTTGGGTATATAAAGGGGCCTGGTGCAGAGCAGGTGCTTTATGATGTGAGACTCTATTATGTCTTCCCTTTTCCTGTTCTTTCAGAACTCAACTCAAGTATGTTTCGTGTATCAAGGGAGCTGAAAAGATTTTACAAATCTATGCAGAAACTCTTTTCGACAATTAAAACACGTATATAAAGACATACATTTGAACCCTTCATCGTTCATGTCACTTTACTTTTCTCTACAATCAGAAAATGCCCCCCCAACCCAAGTCAACCCAATGCATGGGTGGTGGGCACTGTTGCTTATTGGCCAGCCAAGTGTCCACTGTCCTGTCTTCAGGTTGTAGCCCCCTGGCCTTCAGTGTAGGGGCACCCCTCACCTACTCTCAGGCCATATTGGTGGAAGAAGCTTAGCCAAACTGACTGTGAATCCCGGTAAGGGTATGTGATTCATGCCTGGGCATGGAAACTAGCTAAGGTGTGAACATTGGACCCAAGCAGGACAATGAATCTCAAACCAGGAAGTTTGCTGGTACAGAAGAAAAAAGGAAGCTTACTTTCCACTGGAGTTTCTAAGCCTGAAACTTCTGGGGGCCACCTGGAGAGACTGAATTACCTAAAAGTAGAACTAACACAGAAGAAAGCTTAGGTGAGTGAGACTAAGTCCTGGCAACATCATTTGTGCTTCTAGATCCAGCTGAGGTTGATGCAATTTCTACTTTTTTGCTTTTTGGATACATGAGCTAACCATTTCTTTTCCTACCTTTTTACTTTTAATCTATTTTATGTCTTTGAATCTAAAGTGTGTCACTTGTAGACGGTAGATAGATGGGTCATTTTTTTAATCCATTCTGCTAATCTTTCTACCTTTTGATTGGAGTGTTTAATCCATTTATGTTGAATGTAATTACTGATAAGGCAGGATTTACATCTGTCATTTTGCTATTTGTTTTCTGTATATTTTACATAGTTTTTAGTTCTTCCATTCTCCATTACTGGCTTCTTTTGTGCTAAAGAGGTATTTTCTATTTAGCATTTTACTTCCCCTCTTATTGCTTTTACAATATATTTTACTTTTTTAGTGGTTGCCCTGGGGATTACAATTAGCATCTTAACTTAAAACAATCTAATTCAAATTAATGCTAAATTAATTTTAATAGATATAGAAACTTTGCCTCAAATAAAGCATGATTCTCTCCCTTCTTCTTTATGCTATTATTGTCATACAAATTACATTTTTATGCATTGTAAGGCATTTGACAAAGTTTTATCATAATAGCTTTATGTGGTTGTTTTGTAAATCAGAAAGCAGACAGAAGAAATTACAAAAAACATATTTATACTGTCTTTTATATTTATCTTTATCAATGTGAACCAATAATTTCTTCTCTTCTTTTCTTATGAAAGCTTGAAGTTCAATTCTATGTAACCCAAAGTGTCCTGTGTGATATTGCATGACATGAGGGACATCTATTAATAAAATGTGTGATGGACACAGCGTGGCATGAGCTAACTCCTATACAAACCTGTCTTTCTGCTTGTGGGGCCAGGAACATAATTTTTGTGAAACACTGTCATGTGTGGCTTAATGATGGAGATATATTCTGAGAAATGTGTCATTAGGCAATTTCATCATTGTGCAAACATCATAGAATGCACTTACACAAACCCAGATGGAATAGCTGCTACATACCTAGGCTGTATGGTATAGCCTATTGCTCCTCAGCTACCAACCTGTAAGGCAAGTGACTGTACTGAATACTGCAGGCAATTGTAACACGTGGTGAGTATTTTGTATATCTAAATACAGAAAAGTTATAGTAAAAATAAGACATTATAATTTATGGGACCACCATCATATATGCGGCCCAATGTTGACCAAAACGTCACCATGTGGTGCATGACTGTTCAGTGGATTGTTACAAGACATTTTTTATTTGGCCTAATCAGTATTCTCTAATTCAGGAGAGCAGAATTGAATAATGGACTTGCAATAGAGTAAAGCTGCCACAATCCTTTTTCACTCTTTCTATTGAGTCTAAGTCCTCTCCCCATGGCTAGGCTGGCCGTAGTGGTTTGCTTGACCAATAGAATGTGGCAGAAGTGATGTTCTGCGATTTCTGAAGCTGAGTCTCAAGAGGCCTCAAGGCTTTGGCCTGGGTCTCCTGGAGTGCTTGCTCTGGGAGCCCTGCTCTGCCATATGAGTCCTACTACCTTGGTTCTGTGCTGGGGAAGCCACATGCAGGTGGTCCAGATGACAGATGCAGCAGAGCCCAGACTTCTAGCCATTCTTGCCAAGCACCAGACTTGTGAGTGATTCTGTCTTAGACCCTCCATGGCAGCTCATCTGCCAGCTAAATAGCAATAAGTGGCCTCTGCAGATGTGATAGGAAACAGAGAAAATATCCATCTAAGTCTTGTTGAATTCCTGACCTATGAAATCATGAGATATAATAAACCGTCGTTGTTTTAAGCCGCTATGTGTTGGGCACACACTTTTTTATGAAGCAATAGACTATGTAACAAGATGATATGGCTTTGTTCATCTGGACCAGGTAGAAGAGACCACTAGAAATCATTTAGACTGGAGGTCTCAAACTCAAGTGCCAGGAAGAGCCGTGCAGACAGGCAATGTATGTAAATGAATGATCTGGGGTGAGGGGGAGGATTTATACAAACCAGAGAGCGTATGTCATGCCCAAAGAGGAAGGCCACTTGTTGCCGTGAGGGAACACAAGCCAAAAGTGTTGCCAGACTTTTCAAGAACAATCAGACTTTTTATACAAAAACCCTAATTTTTAACTGTTGAGGACTAATTAACGAAAACTGTAACACTATTTTGTAAGCCAAGTAATACATACCTGCAATCTATACTTTCTTCCCAGATACTAGTTTGTGATCTCCGATCTGGCTTAAAACTCCCTCAGTTACAGATAACCAAACAGTAGTCCAGGGAGGGGATGCGTCTTGCTCAAGTTTCCACTGTGTGTTAATGTCCTAAAAAACCCTGGATTCCAGGTCTTTGTCTCCTGGTCCAGGTCTCTTGTCACTGCCCCACACTGCTTGGC
The DNA here is from genome assembly GCF_020740605.2 of Lemur catta. Taxonomy (NCBI): domain Eukaryota; kingdom Metazoa; phylum Chordata; class Mammalia; order Primates; family Lemuridae; genus Lemur; species Lemur catta. Next base: position 117,014,213 of record NC_059130.1, read on the forward strand.
CAAGACAGAATTCCCAGACAGATGGTCTTCCTAGGGCTTCTTAGGTTTAACTGAAGTGGAAATCATAACTACCTAAGGGCCTTGGCAAGCTCTCAGAATGGAACTTTCCAGAATTAGCAGAACTGCAGCCCATAACTCCTAAGAATGCCTGGGTCACTGTGAGAGAGCGCAGGAGAGAAATCTCTGGCCCCACACCAGGGCTTCAATGAGAACAGCAGGACTTTTATCTGTTTTATTTGTTTATGCTTCCAGTAACATCGATTTATACCATAAATTTTTATGGTAAAAGAAACTATATAAACTTATGCCCTGGTTCACCAGAACTTGTTGTGTTTGCACACCGAATAAGTTGCTTAGTTTGTCTCCCAAATAACTGTGTTAATTAGGGAAGGCTAAGTCCTGTAACCATGAATCCTACAATTTTAGTACTAATATCTTAACATTAAAAACAAGATCTTAAGCAATAGTTCAGTGTGGGTGTGTAGGGTGAACAGCTTTTTGCTGCCCTCCAAATGGGAGACCTGGGGGCTAGGCTTTTTCCACCTCATGTCTCTGCTGTTACCTTGGAGTACTCTGCTTCCAGTGTCATGGATGGGAAGGCTCAAACAAACATGGAGGGTTGAGTTGGAGGGTTTTTTTGTTTTGTTTTGGTTTTTTAAGAGTCTGGGCCTGGACATCCCTGCACATTAGTTTTGCTCACATTCCACTGGCCACCTTGGTCATGTGGTCCTGCTCCACTGCAAAGGGTGCTGGGAAATACAGCCAAGCCTGTGTTTCCTTTCCACTGCAAGGGGTGCTGGGAAATGTAGTCTAGCTGTGTGTCCCAGAGAAAAGGGAGCATAGTCCTACCCGAGCATGCCCTCCTGTTCCCTGGGGTTGGTTTCATATAGGAAGCACCTTGGGCTGGGCTGTGCTAAGTGCTGAGAGCACCCTGACCTTTCAGGAAGGTGCACGATCATTATTTTCAAGCATCTTTGGCATTTCAGTGATTATCGAATTGCCTACTGCATCTGCTACGGAGAGACTCCCAAGCTGAGGACTGTGCCCAGATTCATCTCGTTGTTGAATTTAGAAGCAATAGTAATTGATTACAGAATTGTTTGGAAATTGTCATAATATATATCAAAAGCTTGAGAGAGTATAATCATGGGGAGGAACACAGGCTGCCAATTCTAAGGACCATATCGCTAATAATAATCACTAACATTTATGGAGTGCTTACTCTCTGCCAGTGATTGTTACAGAAGCACTTTATAGAAGTAAACTAATCTTAATAGAGAGAGTCCAATAAGGTAAAGTCTGGGCTGATCGGAGAAATTTCATGCAGATGAGGGTGCTCAGGTGAGATGGAAGGACTTTAGGATCAAGGTTAGAATAAATGCAGGTCCTGGAAAAATGTTCTAGGTCTGATAGAGTGAGATTCCTATCAGTGAGGTTGATAAAAATGTTAGCTTCCATTACCTTTGAAGTGTATAAATGGAACAGCAGTTGGCCAACAGACAGGAGGAAGAAAACCTGCCCCCCACACAGCAAAGCTCTCAGACCCAGGTGTGTCTGGAGCAAATGCCGAGTCCTGCTCCCTAAATCACAGACAATCTCTGCTCTCAGTTTCTTGCCCCGGTGGCTAGGAATTTTGGGGGGAAAAGAACCAGGGAGACCGATGCAGTTTACTTCTCTCTCAGAGTAAAAGAGCACAGCTATTTAGCATTTGGTGAAACTCTGGAAGAACAATGGTGTTCAAAGCTAAAAGTCTCTCCTCGCTGTCCCTGGGAAAACATTCCAGGCTGAGGGTCTCAGAGCCAAGTGGGTTCTTCCCAGAAGTGCTTTCGGTTTCTTAATTGGTTTTCTTTTAACCCCTTGCTAGCTACAGGTAGAGCATGCACTTTTCTGGCTATACCTGGATGGTGTGTCAGGGCAAGCTGAAGAGGTAGGTGGGCTTCACTGGTGCCACTACCCCCAGGCACCACCTTTCCGTTATGCTGGCTTTGGTCATGTCCTGTTTCCTCAGTGCAGAAGAGGGCAGCAAATAAACTAATTCCAATCAAACTGCAATTATCTTCATGTCTTATGATAATCGTGAGCCCTGTGCAAAAGGGAAGACAACCAGAAAAGGGCAATGCTTAACACAAAAGCCAGACTCTCTGTTGCCAGATGCCGGGTACCAGCAAGGAAATGGGATTTCTGTCTGCTTAAAAAGCAGTGACAACTTTCACAAAGCCCACAAACCTGTGGTAGGAACAAGTTTTACAGCCCCTGTAGCTGCAGATGAAAAGTTAGACCAGGCCGCCTGGTGATGGGGGGAAGACCATGCAGGGGTCCAGATAGTCTCGATTTGAGCCCTCCCTGTGCCCTTGACTTGCTGCATGGCCTCAGGCAAGTTGTTTTGCATTTTTGAGACTCAGCTCCCAGAAAAAGAAATGGGCATAAACTGCCCACTCGAAGATGTTTTGTGCCGTAATGAGATCAAATTTGTGATGAGGTCAGATTTGCCAGAATGCTCTTGGTGAACTGTAACATGCCGTAGAAAAGTGAAGTGTTTCTATTTTCCTAAGGAGGCTCTATTTCTGGTCTTCTGATCAGAGGGCCCTGAAGAGGAAGGGACTCATTATCTTCTTCAGCCATTTGTGGGAGTTCTGTTTGGCACGTAGGACAAAGATGTGTACTGGCAAGGGACTTGAAGCAAATTAGGGGAAGGATTGTTGCAGAGGAGGGAAGTGATGCCCCAGGACTGCAGTAAGCGCTGATCGGCCACCTGGCCTTTTAGGGGGCCAGGGCACAGGCTCACAGGACATGCCTGGGGAACCTTGTTTGGAGTCTAGGAGAGATCTGGTGCTGGTGACCTTGGGAGGCTGAGCAGCACCAGAGAGAGAAGATAATATCTCTGGGGAGTAAACAGCCCCAAGACTGGGTCTTTACCTCCTGCTCGAGTGTCTGGCTGCTGCCAGGCTGTGGGTGGGGCCAGCTGGGCTGAGCGCACTGACCCCTGTGAATGAGTGAGGTCTTGGACAATGCTGAATGTCTGGGAGCAGCATCGTGGGGCTGGTCCGGCCCAGGCATCCACCAGAGTGTTGGTTAGAAAAGGCAGAGGGAGTGGGGCGCGGTGGCTGATGCCTTAATCCTAGCACTCTGGGAGGCTGAGGCGGGAGGATCACTTGAGGTCAGGAATTCAAGACCAGCGTGAGCAAGAGTGAGACCCCGTCTCTACTAAAAGTAGAAAAATTAGCTGGGCCTGGTGGCATGTGCTTGTAGTCCCAGCTACTTGAGAGGCTGAGGCAGGAGGATCGCTTGAGCCCAGGAGTTTCAGGTTGCAGTGAGCTATGATGACACTATTGTACTCTAGCTGGGGTGACAGAGGGAGACCTGCCTCAATAGATAAATAAATAAATAAATAAATAAATAAATAAATAAATAAATAAATAAATAAATAAATAAATAAATAAATAAAAAGAAAAGGTAGAGGGAGACTTTGTGTCCCCGGGCTCTTGGCCAGATGGTGTCTCACGGGTGGGAGGTGCCCTTTGCTCCCCATCAGAATGATGCCACAAAACGCATAGACACATGGTGCCAGCTAACCAGCCCCCAGGGCTCAGGCATCCAGGCACCTTCCCGGCTCAGAAATTCAGGAGCTTGAGAGCAGCCCCCACCAACCGATTAGAGCTGGTGGGTAAGAGAAAACTGATTTTCCACTCCTGCTCTGCGTGCATCACCGCCTAGTGCTTATTCCACATGTCGAGTATTAATTACTCATGTGGCTCTGGTTTCCATGGTATCATAGAAAGAAAGAAAGAAAGAAAGAAAGAAAGAAAGAAAGAAAGAAAGAAAGAAAGAAAGAAAGAAAGAAAGAGAAAAGAACCCACAGAAATTAAAACATAGATGTCTTTCTATCCTTCCACCTTTTCTATTTGTGCAAATACCATGCAGTTATTCTCACACAGATGCTACTTAGGTATGTGTTTACGTTGCAATAGATAAGGACCCTCGTTTGCCTTTGGAAGCCAGAACATGCTAGTTCTTCCATGGCTCTGAGGGTGCTGGACCAGCATCTCCTGCTGTGGCTTATACTTGGCTGTGGGTGGCTACTCAGCCCTCCTGTGCCCCCGGCAGGCATTGTTAATTGGTGGCGGCGCGCTTTCCCGCTGAGCTGGAACCCAGCCTCAGAATCCTTCATGACACAGCAGTCCGGGCAGCCAATACCAATTGATTGGAATTGGTATAAGAGATAAAAATGATGTGCCATTCTGGATTTAAATTCTCCCTACCCTACATTAATCAGATTAGGGAAAGAGGGCAGAGGCCCGCTGCCTTTTTTTTTTTTCTTGACCATGATGTCTGCTTCACATTAATCAAACAGAGAGCTTTGGCTCAATGCAGAGTGATACAGGGGAAGGAGCAAAAGATGCTGGAAGCTGTGCATCCTCTTATAAACATGGGCATGTACAAACGTGTGCACATATGTGCACACACACACACACACACACACTCTCTCTCTCTCTCTCTCTCTCTCTCTCTCTCTCCTTGAACCTTAACTCCCAGGCTGGCAGAAGCTCTGAGATAACACGGTGGGGAGAAATGGCAAAGTAAAAGAAGAGACCCACTAGCAGGGAGAAGGAGCTTGCGTGCTCAGTGGTGTCTATTTCTCTCTAGATTTAAGCTAAGGAAATGAGCCAAAGCCTGGGGGAGTCCAATCGCTGAAGCTGCCAGGCAGGAAGTAAGCAACAGGGCCACCCAGTTTGCCACACAAAGAGGAAACAAGGGTTGCCATAGCTTCTCTCTTCTTCAAGTTTGGATTTTTCCAGAGTTGGCTAACTGAAGACCCTTCAAAGACTGAGTCCAATTTTAAGTTAGAAGTGTTTCTAGGATTACTTCCTCATTTATTCATTCAACAAATATTTATTGAATATCTACCAAGAGCCCTGTCCTGTACCAAGGACTAAGGATACCACCATAAACAAGAGACACCTGTTCCTACCTTCAGGGAACGTACAGGCTATCAGGAAAGGCTGAAATAACACATAATTATCATGAAATCTGATGAGGCCTGCAAGGGAAGGTGCATATTTATATAAACACATACATATGCATTTTCATAATGTATTTGAAACTCACAGCTTTTCCTGAAACCATGGTAATATTCATTTTTAACCCTACCCTCTGGAGAAGGCAGGACCAACATCCAGGACCAAACCAAAATCAGGGATTTGAGTCTGTTGACACAGTATCTGACTTCTGGCCTCTTGTTCATTCAACAATAATTTATTGAGCATTAACTCTAATGGATCTTTCTTTTTCAACAAAATCTCTCTTCAGAAAATTCACAGAAAATGACAACTTTTGCATTTATAGCCAAACCTCCTCTGAGCCGGAGGGGCATAGGTGGACACAGTCCTTGCCCTGGAGAAGTGGGATCCATCGGAATTCCTCTGGCTCGAGGAAAGCCTCGCATTTGTGTGGCAAGCTCATTCCTGAAAGCACCGTTAGAAATGAGAGCCTCAAGGCGGGCTTGTGAGGTTGGGGGGCAGAGGGTGCCATTCGGACAGATGCCTTTTCTGGAACAGCACATGCCAAGTCAACTTGCAGAATTGTTTTTCTCTTTCGGATCACTGTTCACATTCACTCAAATAAGTGAATATTGCCCATTCTGGTAGAAAAGAGAATTTTTATAATTTTCCAAGATAGAAGTATCCAAGCCTCTTTACAAACAACACTGGATCCTGAGTATCTCATTTTCACAAGTGCAGCCTCCAAGATGGTCCCCAATGCCCCCACCTCCTGCATTAGCTCCTTGTGCAGTTCCCTCTCACGTTGGTACATCCTTTCTCTCTCTCTCTCTTTCTCTTGGATCTCCCTCTCTCTGAGGAAGCCTGCTGCTAAGTCATGAGCAGCTCTGGAGAGAGGCCCACATGGCGAGGCACTGAGGCTCTCTGCCACTGGCCCCGGTCAAGCCTCCAGGTGACTGCAGCCCTGGCCCATGTCCAGACTGCAACCTCGCGAGAGATCCTGAGCCACCAGTGTCCAGCTGAGCTGCTCTCAGATTCCTGATCCTCAGAAACTGGGAGATAATAAATGCTGTTGTTTTTAAGCTGCTAAGGTTTGGGAGGAAATTAATGTGTTACACAGCAAGAGATAACTAACACCTCTCCTAGTTTCTCCTTTCATCAAGGATGGCCAACACCTCCACAGTCCAGAAGAGATAATACTCATTTTTTATATATATCAAAATACAGCAAAAACTGAATAGATGATTTATTTGCCAGTGAGCCTTTTTGTGGGCAGCACTGCTATCCTTAATAATGCACATGCCCCATAGTCAGTAAAGTTCATTTATATATTCAGTCAACTAACATTTCCTCGGCTCCCACTAACTGTGGACAAGGCAGTGCCCATGGGATGCGGTACAGAGATGGATAAACAACACCCTCTGTTTCCAGGGGGATACATTACACATGTGAGCACAGTGCAGGACAGAAAGTTCCAGAAGAGCTGGGGAATTTAGAAGACAATGAGACAAAGTATCTCTGTCCCCAAGTTGCATATTGGAATCTAATTGAGTAGAGAAAACTTATAAATCAGAAACAAACAGAGATGATACTCTCAGCACATAGTTGGATCTTGATATTTTTATGACAACCGAGTGGACATATGGTTGTTCATGAATACTAAGGGGTGTGGAATCTATGTAAGTATAAAATAGTTGTCAGATCCCTATTTTTTCTTTTATGTTCCCTAGATTTTAACAACTTACTGGAGAGAAAAACAACCCCCCACAATGAAACAAAACAACAATCAAACCCTTCTATTTCCATCCCTGGGAGAAGTTACACCTCTTTTTCCAGCTCTCTGCTGCACATAGAGAAAATTAATCCAAAATTTCTCAACTCTGTAAAGCTCTGTGGAGGATCTCCCAGGCTGGCTTATACCACCCCATTGTCCAGTTGAAAGAAAGGGCTCATTGCATGTGCAATATACCAGAACCTCACTATAATACTGTCCTAAAAACATATGCAAAAAGTTCTTTTTTTGCAAGGGCTTTTATGTCTTTGTTGAATGTGGTAATGCTACAGTAGAAGTTTTATGTGCTTTTCTCCCTCCATTTGTAGTCTTGGCTTGGGCTTATGGTAGGTGGACTGTTGAGTGTGGAGTGCTCATGGCAGGCCGCACATCCACGGTGGACCAGAGGTCTTACACCAGTGTGTTTTAAAACTAAATTTAGCATGTACCATGTGGTTGTTTTTGATGTTACTGTTTTTAATTAAGCAATAATTGAAAATTTGTATTACCTTTATGCAGTGGCTAAAGAGCATGTAAAAAAACTCACTCATAATAGAAAAATATTTCTCTCTATTCATGTTTCTATCAAAAATGGGAAACTAAAAAGCAGACTAAAAGAGGTGCATATTTCAAGAAGAATGGGAATCGGGAGACATTAATTCCTAACCGCCTTACTCATTACCACCGCCTGTCTGGCTCCTGCAGGCACTGCAGTCTGTGACCCCAGAGACAGACCCCAGCTACTCCTCAAGACTCCTGGGAATCCCCTGACGCTTGGTCCTCACGGTAGCATATAAATTCCCTCATAAAGTGCAGCCAAGGGTAACTTAGCCAGAGGGGCTGCACGCGTGAATAGAGAAGAACCCAGGGGTGAGGCTTGCACATTGGCTGTCACCTGGGTTTCTTAACTTGCTACCTGACTGTTCCCTGCACACTCACTCCACAGTGTCTGCCACTCAAGGTCCTGCTTCAGCCAAACGGCCACTTGCTACACCTGGACGGCCTTGATGAGAAGTCATAAATCCAAGGCCTGAAGGTATATGGCGACTGAGCCCTGGTACTGTGGGCCCTTTGCCTCTCCTTGTAGCCTAGACCCACCACGCTTCGATAAGTGAATTCTCTTGGGTAAAAGCAAAACCACACTTTTTTTTTTTAAACGGAATTAACTCTGTAGTCACTAGATGTGTAATGAGACACCTGTGCTTCGCAGAGGGCCTAGGTGAGTCTTTGAAACAGAGGAGAAAACGGGAGCTCAAAGAGTGCTTTCCAGGGGTGCCCAGCAGAGCCCGATGGTAGCGACACAGTGTTTTCTGCATTTATTGAAAAAGGATCTACCTGGTTTTATTTTATCAAATTCCAATTCTATAATCTTTCTTACACATCAACGAATGTAATTTAATATAAAGATGGCAGAATTAAGGAGGAAGGAAAAGGGAACGGAACAGTAACCATTTGTGCGTTCCATACCTTTCCTACCCTGTGAGGTAGGAATTACTTGTCCAGTCTTAGATAATGTGAGATCCAAAAGTGTTAGGCAAGTGTTCAGTCCCACAGTGGTGGAGTAGAGTCTCAAACCCAGTGCCATCTTCCCAGGCACAGTGATTTGAATCCCGGTGCATTTGTCCATACCCTTTCCCTGCCCCTGGAATTTTTCCTCTGCCATTGCCTATGTGCATCCCCTGTTCATCCTTCAAGACTAGCCCAGTTCCTCCTTCCTTCCCTGCAACACCAGCCCGCTCTGATGTCTCCTTCCCACAACCATGTGGTATTTGAAGAAGTACCCAGTCTGTAAATGTCTGTTCTGCACAATTTAGCACTTTATTATACTGGTAGAAAATGTTGTAATATATAGAACTGCCTTATTTATTTATTTTTATTTTTTTTGAGACAGAGTCTCACTCTGTTGCCTGGGCTAGAGTGCCGTGGCATCAGCCTAGCTCACAGCAACCTCAAACTCCTGGGCTTAAGCGATCCTACTGCCTCAGCCTCCCGAGTAGCTGGGACTACAGGCATGCGCCACCATGCCTGGCTAATTTTTTCTATATATACTTTTAGTTGTCCAGATAATTTATTTCTATTTTTAGTAGAGACGGGGTCTCGCTCAGGCTGGTCTTGAACTCCTGACCTCGAGCGATCCACCCGCCTCGGCCTCCCAGAGGGCTAGGATTACAGGCGTGAGCCACCGCGCCCAGCCTAGAACTGCCTTATTTTTTAATCAAATTTTGTGGAATATTGTGTCTCTTCTGTTCCTCATGTACAGGGATGGTGCCCCACGCTTTATTTTCAGTGTACATTCACTGTATGCGCAAGTGCACAGGTCTGTACGTACATTTGGGGTGTAGGTGTGTGTCTGCGTGGGCTTCCCAGCACATGCTCCCCCTTCCTGAAGCACCCTCATGTCCCTCTGGGGAATTACTGACTCCCTATTGTGCGTAGTGTTGGAGAGAAGGTTAATCACACATGATGGCCTTGTACTCGGGAAACTGAGGAGACTGCATTCTACTTTTCTACTTTCCTCCCGAGTACGGGCAGAGTTGAGCACATGACCTTAGCTTAGCCAACTGGATGCTGCCTTCTGAGGATGAAGACCTAGCTGGTGATCACTTATTGCCTATCCAGCATTCCTACAATGAGTCCAGGGCTAGACTTCCTGCCATCTGATCCTCACTGCAACCTTGGTCCCTGCTCAGGTCTAGATTGGTTCTTTTGTGTGAGGTTTAATTTTTTCTGTCTGTCCACTTATCTAGGCCATGGGGCTCCCAGACATTTGGTTAAACGTTATTCTGGTTGTGTCATCTGGAAACATTATTTCCGGATGAGATTAACATTTGAATGGGTAGATTGACTGAGTAAAGCAGATTTGCTTCCCCCATGTGGGTGGGCCTCATCCAATCTGTTGAAGGCCTGAATAGAACAAAAAGAAGGGAGAACTGACTCTCTCTGCCTGGCTGTTTGTGAGCTGGGACATCAGTCTTTTCCTGCTCTTGAGTTTGGATTTGGACCTGAACTTACTCCACCAGCTCTCCTGGTTCTCGGGCCTTTGGCTTGGGCTGGAACTATACTGTTGCTCTCTTCAGCTTGCCAATCACAAATCTTGGGACTTCTCAGCCTCCGTAATCATAAGCAATCATAAGCAATTCCTTATAATCAATCAATCAATCAATCAATCAGTCTCTCTCTTTCTCTCCCTGTCTCTCTCTCCTATTGATCTGTTTCTGTTCTATTCTGAGGAACCTGGACTGGTTCTATTTCTCTGGAGAACCTAGACTAATACATCTGGCCTCCCACCAATTCTGCAGGCCCTGAGACCTACCTAAAATGTCCCTTTTGTTTTAAGTTTATTTCAGTTGTTTGTAGCCATAGGCTCTGCGAGAAACTAAGCCCTAAGCTGTGCACAAATAAGCCGTCTAAGTATAATTCTTGTCAATTGCCTTTTTGAGGTGCCAATATAATTTCCACCAAACAAGTATGGTGAATAAAGGGTATATGACACTATGTCAGAGCCCAGGCCTCTGAGAGGGCTGGGATTGTGTTTTGGACAATACCTGGGGTGCTTAGCAGACAAGCCTCCTCTTCTCAGTCTCCCCTTTGCAAATCCAAATGGCCTACTCTGCCTTCCCAACCCTTGATGCCCGGGGTTTGCATGACGTGGCAAAATGGTGGTTGAGATCATTTTTCCTACTCCCCACTGTCCTCGCAAAGGCACTACCCTGCAGCAGCTCTGTTTAAGGCCGGTGCTCTGTGCTAGTTTATCATGAAACCACATCCTATTCCTCAAGTCAGCCAAAAGCTGGGAAAGCAAAAATTCAATGAGATGCAAGAGGAATGAAGACTGGCCAGGACAGGAGAGGACAGGCATGGATGGATGGCAGGCAGAGGGAGGCTGCAGGCGGGGGACAGTACTCTCCCCAGCCTCTCCCATGCATTCTGCGGCTCAGATTTGCACGAGAGAATTTGCCCGAGATGAGCAAACTGGAGCACCAAGTTGGAGTTGGGCACAAAATGATCTACGTCTCCCAACAGAGGCCATTAAGAGTTAAACTGGGTAAAATTCTTTTCACCATGATTTCACACAAAGCTGGGAATGTATCCCATCATTTTCCTCAAACTTAGAGTCAGAAGGGGCTCATTAAACTCACAAACTTCTCCAAGCGCAGTTGAAATAACAGAGATGAGGTCAGGGAGGAATCGTCTCTTGATAGCAGCGTGATGCTCAAAACATGGCAGACGGGATGGTCCCTGATCTTGGAAACACTCCTTGTTTCTAGGTAATATTGGTTGAAGACCAGAAAATTCAAAGTTCAGCCCTTATCCCAAGTGAAATTCTTGAAATAATCTCCAAAGTGAATTCTGGTTTTGCTAATTCTTTACCTTTGGGGGAACATGTGTTCCAAGGTGTTAAAAGCTCTATCCTACTCTACCTCCTGGAAAAAAGTCCATGTTTACATGCAGCACAATTTTGCATAGAGTTTCATTTAGGACAGTATCCCTGTTCCTTCTGCCTGGGGAGGCATGGACTTTAACTCCCCCACAAATTAAGAGCCTTTAAATTTGAGGACAGTACAAGAACATCATCCAAATTTCTTGAGGGTTAGGGTAAAAGATTTTGGTTCTGTAAAAATTCTCAGTCTCCGGGAAAAGATGCAAACAACTGAAGCAAAGGGGTAGATGTGGGTGAGGCCAGATTCGGGGAGATGGGACCAGGGCTGCCAGCAGCCTTTTAGGCAACTCATGGGGCAGTTTACTAGATAATGAGGACAATGGCTAGAGCCAACCTAGAAGAAATTAGAGTCAAGAAGGGGAAAGACCGGGTCCTCCTGGTGTGGTTTGAGATCCTGAAATGAGCTATTGCTGAAGCCAACCACCTTTTGGACTTTCCAGTTATGGGAACCAATTAATCTCTTTTGGTTTAACTCGAGTTAGATTTCTGCTACTTACAACTCATGCAATCATCAGCATTGTAGTGGACCCTGTATCGGGTCAGGAGGTCCAGACCAGATTCTACCACTGAGACCCACCATGGGCAGGTCTCTTCTCGGGGTGTCAGTTTCTCCATCTGTATAAGGAGGGGGTTGGGTAAGATGCCCATTTGGCATTCTAGTTTCCTCCAGTTCTCAAGCTCTGTGACAAGGGGCAGAAGCATGACCTTTCCCATAAGTTACCCGTGAATGTCACAGGAGGTGAGAAGCAAAAAATGTGCTTGTATGGGCAGGGCAAGAGAGATGAGGGCACCAGGCATCTCATTAAGGTCACTTGGGTTCCTTAGTGCCTGCCTCCATTCAGCCCCATGTTGGACCCCCCGGCCTCTGTCGCAGGCTGTTCTGTTCAGGGCCACTTCTGTGCCAACGATCTCTTACTGCCTTTCTGGGGCTGGTGTCCAGTCAAGAGTTGTTGGGAAGCCCCAAGCAGAGACTCCAGTTCAGAATGGGTGTTTGGTAGATTTGCTAAGCCAGTGGCACCCAATGCCCTTTTCTTGGATTCTCTCTGCTGTGTTTTTAAAAGGGAAGACTCCAGAAACACAGTTAGATGACCATGTGTACTCTGCAGATTCATATCCGTGATGGAAGATGCATTCCAGGTCTCTCCTGTTAGCACAGGTTAGAAGCATCAGAACTCATCCTGCCAATGGCTCCTACCCACTTCCCCTCTTGGCTTCTGCCACTACCTTATCTCGTAGCTGTGGGATGGCACAGTGTGATGCCTTACACCTGGGATTTGGATTGCAAAGAACAGAATTTATGTCTCTGCTCTGCCACTTACCAATGGCATGACCTTGAGCTTGTGACCTAACTTCCTGGGTCTCAGTTTCTTCCCCTGCAAGATGCAGTGTAACATAAGGATTAAAGGGGTCAGTGCCCAAAGTGCTTAAAACAGGTCTCAGCACATTGTTGTTGTTCAATCAGTGCTACCAGGAGTTGTTGAGAGTGATGCAATCGCAATTCGTTCTGTGGACAAGATTCTGAGAGAGGATCCTGCTCAGGCACCATTCACAGGTCCCCTGTTCTCTCCTGTCATCCTGCTGCCCTTGGCCCTACCTCTGTTCTACGTTCCAGGTTCTAATGCAGTGAGGACAGAAATGGGTTCTAATCTATTCTCATCTACTTTCTAGCTGGACAACCTTGGGCAAGTTATTTAACTTCTTTTAACTATTTTTTTTTTCAGAGGCAAAATGCCAGTCCGACCCATGCTTTGATGTTGTTGTGCGATTTAAATTGCACAGTGCGTCTAGAGTACTTAAGACAGCGCCTGCTCCCAGATGGGAGATCCTCCCATAGCTGAGGAGCGGAGATAAATTCTGGAGCCAGATTCGGAGCTTTACAATGACTTACTATATAGCCAGTAAATATGACAGATAAAAATCAAAAGTGAGAAAAAACATGAAAAAAAGGAAGCACAGGGTATACATTTCTCAGGTACAGAAATAAAAAATTCTAAACGTCTAAATTGCTAAAATGCGGTGGGAACACAGTGTCCCAAGGGAGAACTGAAAGAATTATTGGTCCCAACTTGGCAACACAGGGGCTCTGGCTTCAGAAACATCAAAAAGTTCTTCTATTCAAGAATCCACGGAGGGTAGTTTGCCAGCTCAAATGTTTATGGAGTGGGGATGGGGGTCCTCCCCAGGAGGCAGGGTCCCTAAGTGGAAGCGACATAGGACATGTTTGTGCACCAACGACTGTGATTGTGGCAAAGAACTCACGAGGGGCTGTGGAGGAGCTTTCACTAGACCAAGTCACCTGTGAGTGCAGAACTCTCTAGGCCAGAGTTCAAAGGGAGAAAGGAATTAGGAGGTTTTGAATGTGCTGTGTGGGGAAGAAAGGTAACACAAGCAGACAGGTGACTGAGACCGCCCCCAGTGCTATTATATTTCCTCCCGATGGTTAGCACACACTGGAACCTCAGTATAGGAGATTTTTCCCAGCCACGTCAGAGTTCATACAGACTGGGGACTCCAGATGACAGGTGTCAACCAACTAGGACCCTGGGGAGGCTAAAACCAAGATGTTTTCTATCTACGCTCCTTATCTCAGATGCCACTAAGTACTGCTGTTGTCCTTGGCAATAGAAACATCCATCTGTGTTGCTATGCACTGGGCTCTGGGAATATCACTCAGCTTGGAATAAGGTTTCTAGGCTGCGACTGGATTGTTTTTTAAATTTTGTGGGTGTGGCTGATGCTGTCACTGCCCCACTTATATCAGGGCTCAGTGTTCTAATATAAGGCTAGGATAAACTTTTTTGGCTCCTATTTAAAAGTGTGGCATGTGAGATCTTTGGTGCAGAACGAATTCAAATTTTGAAGACCTGAAAGAATCTCACGTGCTCCAGGAGAATATACTCGAGCTGCAGCCACTGAAGAATCCCGATTCGACCCAGGCTGGGGATGAATCGTGCCCCGCCCAAACTGACCAGAATAAAGCATCAGGGAAGGTGACTTTTGAATTTAAAAAACTAGGGCTTTAATTCCTTTAAATTTTAATTTATAAAAGAGAAAGAGATATAACTTTTAGACTTGAATTTCTCTCCAGAAATTACACAGTGGCAGTAGGGACATATTCACACTTTGAGCATCTCTAGTCTGCATTGCATTATTGGGTTATCTTTATGCAATCGTTTGAATTCATCGCCTGACCTCTGGGGACCTATGCTGGACATGTGGGCTGGCTGTAATCTGAAATAAATAAAATAAGCTTTGAATTTTCATCCTAGGGCACAGCAGGGCCTTGGAGTTAATTTAATTAATACGCTCCTTTTACCATTTAAGAAACTTCTGGGAGGATTACTGAGGGGTCTCCCAAGGCGTGGTAGTTAGTATTGAGGGAGTGTTGTCATGGCTGTTTTGGCTGCCCCAGTGGAGGCTGATTTTCTCTCCCCAAAGGTGCCCACAGACCTGGTTGACCATAAACTTCATATTTAAACCCAACAGATCAAGAGAGACACAAGCTGGTAAATTCTGGCTTTTGTGGGGACTGGGAAGGTGGGCCGTCACTGCCTTGGCTTCTCTTCCCACTCGTCCTTCCTCTCACCCAGGAAAGCAATTCAGCACCGGTGGCTCAGCCCCTTCTTTCCAGGATCCTTTTGATGAACTTGTCTGCCTTCCGGAATGTTCTCTGTCACTCTGAAGCTACAGAAGTTGCCTCCACCCATGCTGAGGGTACCCTGCCTTTCAGGTTCTGCTTCTGAGTTTAATTCTAGAGCCAAGAATGAGGACGCTCACCTTGGCAGCTTCCCTCGGTGAAGCCCTCCAGCCCCCAGCTGTTCTATCAGTACCAAGTGGCATCTCTAGATGTGGATCGTTGGGCCAATCCATCTCTGTGCCTACCTTTCCTTTGGCTCTGAACTTGGAGAGGGATAAACCTCAGACACAGACATTGAGGTCAGAGGTCAGAGTAGAAATCAGAACCCATTTCTCAGGCTCACATGGGACTGTCAGAGGAGGCAAAGCTGCCAAAGGGTGAAGCTCGGAATGAAAACATCAGTGCAGACTCTTAAAGAATTAAATGAAATATTTTCATAGACACGGCCACAGCACGAATAGACACATGGTATATCTGAACCGAAAGCTTCGCTACCTTCTAACATCTGAAGGTTTCAGGAGGGAAAATTGTCTACTTCCTTCACCTGACAATAATCTTAAAGAGTGTCAGAAAATTCTCAAGATGGATTTCAATTTATTTTAATTAAAATCATGAATTTCGTTTATTTTGGGGATGGCAGAGGAGAAGGGCAGTTGACTGCAAAGAAACCATCAAGTAAGCATCATTGCTCCAATGGATTTTGTTATTGTTTTCCTTAGGGGGTGTACGGATATCTTATAAAGGTTTGCAGTGAAAGCCTTTGCAATTCAAAGTTTGAGAGTTACTCTGTGTCTGAACCACATACTCTGAAGTCCATCAAGAAACTCTTCTGTCATAATCTAGGTAGATTCAAAAAGAAAAAAAAAAAATTCTGCAGTCAGTAAAGGAGTCGAGGTGGCCAGATTCCTTCAGGTTTATAATTTTCAATTTACCTGTCTGTAAATTGAGCAAGGCCTTGTGGTTTCTCAGGTGGGGGCTGTGCTTAAGATTTAAAAGGTTTATTTGAAACTCAAAGGACAGTTGAAGCCCTGAGAACTCTGATATTCAAAGTGAAAAAAAAAAAAAGAGAACAATCTTATTATAAAATTAGCTGGAAAAACACACCATTTTGGCAGCAGGAAGGCCACAGAATTAGAAATTGAAGGTAATTAGAATTCTAAGGAAGGCAGCAAACTACGTAGGTCACATGAATAAACAATGCACCTTTAAGGCCTCCACATCCCTGTGGGAGGCTCAGGAGGGAATGAGTCACTGGGGATTAGCTTCTGGAATTGAGGAAACAAGTTCTCCTTCATTAATGACATCTTGCCTTATCTCCCATCCCAGTTAATACCATAAGTGCACCCCACCAGAGCCCCGGAGAGAGGCAGAAAGGCCAGCAGCTTCCAATCCAATGGCCACTCTTCCTTGCTCTCTCGAAGGACTGCAGGGCTCCTGTGAGAATGATTGCCATTTGCATAGGGGAGGAGCTGCTCTTGATTTATTTCATGACTAGAGCAAAGCTCCTTCCTCCATCTCTGGATATGTCTCGTGTCTTATCTCCCAAAGCCCTGTGGCCCACAGAGGTAGCCTGCTGACTGGAACTCAATTAGGCAGCTTTGAAGATCGGTGGTCCCTCTGGCAGCCAGCCACCTTATCTCACGACGCAGAAGTCCCTCGGGGAGCTGTTCCCGCAGAGCACGGGGGCCCATTTGGGAGGGGCTTGAGATTTATTTTTGATTTTCAAAACAATACAATACAAAACAGAACCTTTCTTTTAATGTATTGCGTGGGAAGCCCAGATCAGCCTGGGAGAGCCAAAACACTTCAAGGTCGCAAGGAATCTTAAAGGTCATAATTCGAGGGGGATGAACTGGGATAGAAAGAGAGGTGAGGATGGGAGGGAGACTTGGCCGATTGGCCAAGTTCACCCTGGTCACCCAGACCGCTCAATGACAGTGGCTAATGGTACATGGGTTCCTCAAAAGGAAGACTGGGGAGAAGAAAACAAAGAAGGGATTCTACAAATGTCCCATGTGTGCCCCAGAGAACAGGTGCCAGCTCACCTCGGTGATGCTGTATTGCCAAACTGCCACAAGGTGGCAATGGACAAGACCGCTTACTTTTGCTTGTATAGAAAGTGTGTTTAGTGCTCAATTTTAGCTACTGATACTTAGGAAATCAGATCAACGTGGATTGGTGTGGTGTCCTAACAAGAGAGTTTGAGTCCCCAACTGCAAGTATCAGAAAGGGTCATCTGTCCTCTCAAACACAAACTAAGCAGAAGCCGAGGCCTGGCTCACCTCCAAGTGTCTGTGGTCTGATGGTGGGGCTTGTGGATTCTCCAGGGCTTCTGACCTTTTCACTGAGCGGCTCACCCTACCAGGGTAACCCAGCAGCAACAAGCTGCACCCCTCAGGGTCTCCTTCTGAGGACCAAACCCGCTGGTTGGGAAGGTTTAGCTGCAACATCACATAGGCTGTGAGGGGCTTCGGCGGGTCCTTTGTAAGATCTCATGTAGCGATAAAACCTCCATGGGCTTAGTGAACTACTGTAAGAGACTCTGTTCCTGCAACTAAAAAATTCTTGCTGGTTTTTCTGGGCCCTGAAGTTTTACAGCATGAGCTTTGGTGGCTGGGCAGTGATTTGTGTTCAATCAGCACATCAGGCATTTGGTCAGCCTGACTGAGTGAAATGGCCAAAATAGAAGCATGTCACTGCAGCAACAATCAAAATAAATGTCCTGTCTTCTCTTTATGTAATGCCTTGTCATTTTCAAATGGCTTTCTCAATCATCATCTGTTCTAATCCTCACAACAACTTGGTGAAGTGGGCAGGGGCAGGTGTTGTCAGAGCCTTGGCTGGCTCATAAATTGCCTCTGAATGGTTTAGAAAGATGCCCCTTCTTCTTGGGGCGGGGAGACAAAGCCTGGCTCAGCTGGACTTCAGCTCCCACTTGCCCCTCAGCTGTGTCCCCTTGTGCAGCACACAACCTGCCCAACCTTCCATGGCAGCCTTGGGTATTCTCTCCATTTTTAGGTAAAGAAATTAAGGCCTCAAAGTTAATTCACTTGTTCAAGGCCACCAATCTTGTAGGTCTTCTGGCTACTGGTCCAGTGTTCCCTTTACCACATACATCCATCCTCCCAACTCACCTTCTAGCTTTATATCAACATATCAAAATAGTTCCTTTTTTGTTAAAACAGACACTCAACTTTCCTCTCCCATTCTTATCCAAAATGTCCTTGTTGAGTCAAACAAATGACCCCACCGTGAATCAGCCTTATGGGATTTTGACTCACACAAATTTTAATCCTTTGAGACTTTTAAGGGTTGCAACTGCGAACAGTTAATTTGTGTTAAGGTCCAAACACATCTGCATGAGAATGCTATAAGTCACTGCTTTCCAAACTATATTCCTTAGGACACTAATAATCTCAGACTTGAGGGGCATTGGAATCACCTGGAGGATGAGTTAAATCACAGGTCCCCACCCAGTTTCTGCGTCAGTAGGTCTGGGGGGAGGCCTGAGATTCGCATGTCTAACAAGTTCCCAAGTGCTGCTGCTGCCACTGTTGCTTCCAGAACCACACATTGGGAAGTATAGTTCCAGAAGATGCTAACTGGGGTTCAACAAGACTTTAATTTTATGGGTTTTAAAAGAATATATTTATTAGTATTCTCATGGAAGTTAATTCAGAAGGTAGACTTGAAGAAGCTTATCACAGGTGATAGGAAACCAATGTTGCTTTCTGAACTTCATTGATTCATTTATCCTCCAGTCATCTAAACAAACACTAAGTGCTGAAAATGTTCCATGGGCTGTTCAAGCCTCCAGAGGCCCCCATCCATCAGGGGCACAGGGAGGCAAACAGGCATTACAGCCCAGTGGGCTGCATACTCTGCACTGAGTTGGATGGGTGCTAGTTGTCCGGGGACTAGGGGTGATGGTGGCTCTGTGAGCCAAGAGCAGCAAAGAGGAAGGTAGACATCAGCTCTCAGAACCTGTCTGAGTCACTCACTTGCTTTGAAGGCATTGGTTTTTATGTTGCTAAGTTGCAAACCTGCACCGCTGACTTAACAGGTTTAGATGGCTTGGGAATTCACACAATGTCAGCAGTGCCCAGGGCCGGCTTCGTGATGAGCAATCTATGCACAGCCCCCCATACTCAGCCCCCTATACACAGAAGAGCACCATGCTTGGCTGAATCCTCTGCCGTTGTCGTCTTGAAATTCTTAATACTGTTTGAGCAAGGGACCCTACATTTTGATTTTACATGGTGCCCTGCAAATTATGTAGCCGGTTTTGATGGTAACTTAATGAGTCACTGCATAAGCATCTTTTTGAGCACCCACTAAGTATCATACACTGAATTAGGTATTAGAGGTTCTTGCTTCAGTAGGAGGGGGTTCCTGCTGAGGAGATAGTGACTGAATGCAGAAGACAGACACAGGATAGGAATTGACAATCCAGTGTGTTAAGTCCTAGAAGAGAGCAGAACACGCCCCATCTTTCATATCTGCAGGAGAGAATTTATTTCTGCAAATCCTCTGGGGCTGTCAGTACAGAGTTCTGCATCTCCTATCATAACCCACAGAGGACTGGAGTCCTCACCTAGGTAATGTATGGGGAGGGGCATGGGCAGTCCCTATCACATAGAACATCACCCTCGTGCCAAGTTCAGCTTTTGCCAAGGTCATGATCATTAATGTACATTTTTTTCCAGAGGCTCATCAAAGAAGCCAGGTGGTCCTGACACAGTAATAGGTTTTATTTTTAAGTGAGAGCTCAACTTCCTTCTCTAAGCCTTGAATGGTACTGAATCACCTTATCCCTTTAAATATTAATATAATTCAACAAATCTCCCCAGCCAATAGGCTGACTTGAACCAGAGCTAAAATCTAGACTATTTCAAATGATGGGTGGTCTGCATGTCCCTCAAGCCAGTGTTTTGCAGAGTGGTCCACAGGCCACTTGCATGAGAGTCACCTGGGATGCACATTCCTAGGCCCTGCCTATCTTGGAATCTGTCTTTTTAAAAATTATTATTTGCTCTCCAGGTGATCCATAAACACATGGAAGATTTCGAAGGTTCCCAGGAGCCTTCACAGGAGTGAGTGGCAGACCATCAGAGTTTACTAAGTGACAACAAATACTCACTGAGCTCTCGAACATACTCAGCACTCTGAGAGGCCCTATTAGGGGATGTCAGAGTCAAAATCCTCCCACCAGAAAGGAGGTGAGAGTCAGTTTGTGGAAACAAGACTTGCGCAGTAACAGACCAGAGGAGGCAGAGCCAAACTCTGAGACATCATGAGCATCTCAGGCCGGGAAGCTGCAAACTAAAGGCCTGGAATCTCTGGGGCTCAGGAAAGCCCCCCGTGGGCATTGGAGGACACAAGGAGTGGCAGAAAAGAAGGGGTCCAGGCCTCCCACCTGCACCAGAACAGCTCCACTTATACCTGTCATCTGGGGGCTTTTGCATAAGATCTCACTTGATGAAGAACATGCAGTAAATGCCTTAGGCAATGAATGTTCCAAGAGTTCAAGGACGAAAGAGGTTGGAATGAGCTTCATTGATGGAAGAAGAAGAACAGAATCAGACCCAGGCCTTGCCTGATCTGGGCCCTGTCCCCAACCCTCCTCTCATGCCACACCTGACCTGGCTTGCCACACACAGGCACTGACTGTCCAACCAGTCCAAGAGCCTTGCCCCTCCTCCCCGCAGGGCCCACAACACCTGCTGTTTTCCTTTCATTTTACTTTTCCCTTTTCAAGGTACACTCTGCCTGGTTTCCATTTAGACGACTCCTTCCCTTCCTTCTGACAGGCCTCCTGTGAGTCCTCATGCCGCCTTGTTTTCCTCCATCCCAGAGCTCATTTCTTCCTAATGCTCACTACATGTATTTTTCTTGCTACTTGCTTGTTCAGTGTCTATTTTCCTGAAGTGACTGTCAGCTCCCTGTGGGCAGAGATTCTCGTCTGCCCGAGCACCTCATGCCATGCTTGCCAGAGAGCAGGCTGTCTGTGATTCCTTGATGAATGATGGATGAATGAATGAATATGGGTTGGATGGGCAGCAGATGGCATTCCAGGGGCAGATTCAAGGTCATCAGCGGCACCAACATGGGTGTGCCCAGAGAGGGACTGGGGCACAGTGAGGAGCGAGCTGGGCTTCACTTATGTGGTTCTTCCAACAAACATTCGTGGAGCCCTTTCTGGGTAGCTGCACCCTATAAAGTGCAGCGGGCTGGAGAAACAAAGATCTCACCCTAATGGAGCTGGCATTCTAGTGAACAGATACAAAACAACAGACCTAATAAATAAGTAAACGATATAAGTTGTAAGAAGGTGAAAAAGAAAATGTATGGTCAGCCAGTGGGAGTGGGAGTAGATGGGCATGGAAGATGGACCCAAAATGCAAGAACTAAACGAGGTGCGGTGCTAACCATGTAGATGTCCAGAGAAGGACCCACCAGGCAGAAGGAACAGACAGTAGAAAGAGCCTAGAGCCTGTGCCCTTGAGGAACCAACAGTAAGAGGTCAGAGTGGCTGATGTAGGGTAAGAATGGGAAGTGGAGGAGAAGAAAAAAGGTTGAAGAGATAAGGAGGGACCAGCTCATGTTGGGCTTTGCAGGCCTGCACTGTCCAACATGGCAGCCATTGGCCCCATGTGACAATTTAAATTTAAATTAATTAAAATGAGATAAAATTTCAAATGTAGGTCCTCAGTCGCACAAGCCACATTTCAAGTGCTTGATAGACACTTGTGGCCCATGGCTACCATACTGGATGCAGATCTAGAACATTCCTATCACTGCAGAAGGTTCTAACTGGACAGCACAGTTGCAGACTTTAGCTTTTTCTCTGAGTGAAATGGGGAGCTATGGAGGGTTTGATTAGAGAAGACACTCTGGCTTCTACGTTGAGGATAGAAGCTAGGTGGGTAAAAACAGGGAACCTTTTTAGGAGACTGTTGTGTTCATCAAAGCAAGAATGAATGACGGTGTCTCAGATCAGGGCAGCCACCGAGGAGTGGTGAGAAGGGGTCAGAGTCTCGATATTTTGAAGGTGGAGCCAGTAGGACTTGCTGGTGGATTGCACATGGAACATAGAAAAATAAAAAGAGAAGGATTGAGGATGATGCCAAGACCTGTGTAGCTGTGGGCAGAACAGGTTTGGGGTGTGGAGGGAAATGGGGAGTTTGGTTTGGGATGTTCTGAGTTCATGATGTCTATATGATATCTAGTGGACATCCAAGTGGGGACACTGAGTAGGTGGCTGGCTCTACAAGTCTGGAGTGCAGGACAAGAGTCTGTGCTAGAGATTTACATTTGGCAATTGTCAGAGTAGTGATGCAATCAAGACCCAGGACTAGGTGAATTCACCAAGGGAGTGAAAACAGAAGATCTGTTGGAGGAGGTGGAAGGCGGCATAGCACTAAGGGCTTATGTGGGGAACAGCAGGTGCCGGCGGAAGTCCTATGGAAAAAACTTCTGCTTTACCCTATTGGCCATCGGGGGCTTTAGGAGATTTTTAGCAAGCACATCATGAGCCCGTCTCTGACTCCTACTATAATTTCTCATTCATTTCACAAGGTTTAGAGAATAATTTGCTCTGAGTGGAAACCAAAATCCTTCAATGGCTGGCAAAGCCCTCCATGACAGGTCCCCACAACCCCCGCCTTCCCCCTCTGATCACCTACTCACTGCTGCTCATACCCCTTGCTCATTGTGTTCCGCCACACCCTGGCCTCCTTGCAGCTGCTTAGACACACCCGCCCACTCCTGCCTCAGGGCCTTTGCTCTGGCTGCTCCCTCTGTCTGGAATGTTCTTCCCCAGATATCTTGTGGCTTACTCCCTCACCTCCTCAAACATCTTTCCTGACCACCCCATACTCCCTGTCCCTTGACTCTGCCTTGTCTTTCAGCATAAGACTTGTCTCTACCTGACGTACTACACATCTTGCTTATTTTTTATTCACCACCTCCAATCATTAGAAAGTCAGCCCTGTGAGGGCAGGGGATTTTGTTTAGTTTATTTTGCCCACTGAGGTATCTCCAGCACGGAAAACATTGCCTGGCACATGTGGGCACTCAGGAAGTGTCTGTGTTTAATAAATCAACATAAGACTATACCCGAGGCCATCAAAAACATCCACAATATAAACATTCGGGTGCAGATGTCTTTTTTATAGAATGACTTTTGTTCTTTTGGGTAGATGCCCAATAATGGGATTGCTGGATTGAATGGTAGGTCTACTTGAATCTGTTTAAGGTATCTCCATATTGCTTTCCACAGAGGTTGCACTAGTTTGCAGTCCCACCAGCAGTGTATGAGTGTTCCTGTCTCTCCGCATCCATGCCAACATTTGTTGTTATGGGACTTTTTCATAAAGGCCATTCTCACCGGAGTTAAGTGATATGATATTGTGGTTTTGATTTGCATTTCCCTGATGATTAGAGATGCTGAGCATTTTTTCATATGTTTGTTGGCCATTCTTCTATCTTCTTTTGAAAAATTTTTGTTCATGTCCTTTGCCCACTTTTTGATAGTGTTGCTGATTTTCCTGAGTTCTAAATAGATTCTAGTTATCAGTCCTTTATTGGATGTATAGCATGCGAAAAATTTTTCCCATTCTGTAGGTTGTCTGTTTGCTCTTGTGACTGTTTCTTTGGCAGTGCAGAAGCTTTTTAATTTAATCAGGTCCCATGAGTGGATTAATAAAATGTGGTATATGTATACCATGGAGTATTACTCAGCTATAAGAAACAATGGTGATATAGAATCTCTTATGTTCTCCTGGATAGAGTTGGAACCCATTCTACTAAGTGAAGTAGCCCAAGAATGGAAAAAAAATAAGCACCACATGTACTCACCATCAAATTGGTTTCACTGATCGTCACCTAAGAGCACCTTTGGGAATAACACTAATCGGGTGTTGGGCAGATGTGGGGGGATGGGTGTATACCTACATAATGAGTGTGATGCGCACTGTCTGGGGAATGGACATGC
The DNA here is from genome assembly GCF_020740605.2 of Lemur catta. Lineage (NCBI taxonomy): Eukaryota > Metazoa > Chordata > Mammalia > Primates > Lemuridae > Lemur > Lemur catta. The sequence goes on from NC_059130.1 coordinate 117,038,054, forward strand.
TTGAAGCTCTGACTCAAGTGGGGGAGGGAGGGGCAAGGGCAATATACGTAACCTAAACTTTTGTACCTCCATAATATGCTGAAATTTTAAAAAAAGACTACAGAAAAAAGAAAAATGCAAGCTACAAAAAAAAAAGCATCCACGAAAGCATGAACAGGAGCAGGGACGCAGGGACACTATGCTGCTCTGATTTCTCTCAGCCTGGGGGAAATAAGGAGTTTTCAACCTGTCTTGCAGTTTACCTGGGGGTGGGGGTGGGGGTAAAAAGGGTGACAAAAAGGAAGGCAGAACTGGGAGGAGAGCTGACCTGCTGCTTTTGGAAGCACCCCAGTCCTGCTACCACCTTTTAGAGGACACGAGAAAATGAGAGTATGTCATCCCATCTTCGGAGAGGACAGCAGCCTCTCCTCCTACTCTTTTTTCTTTCTCATTTTCATTTTTGCACTCACTTCAAATGCTGCCCTCTTGGACTTCTAAATAGTCAGGGTAGGAACGTGCAGGGGGAAGGTAGCACACTTCGCTTTGAGACCTGGCCCACGGCGTGCCACCCGCAAGCAGTTCTCTGCGTGGGGGGCCTCCCTGCTCTCACATCCGACCTGCAGGCTGCAGCCACGGCAGCTCCTGGCGGGGTGCAGATTCTGGTGGTGGCGGGCACGGAGGCAGGGGAAGGCAGAGAAGAGGGAGGCTGTTTGACAATGCTCCCACCTTTCCTTTCTTTTAAAAAAAATTACAGCAAATTGATCTTGTTGGAAAAATTGGACAATTATTTCTACAATGCGTTGTTTCTGACTGCCAGGGGCGAGGGGAGGAAGAGCCAGAACAAAGACTCGGGGCACACCGGCTAATTCTCTTTGTCCAGCATAAAGCATCATTTCTCATGATTGTTGAAAATTGCTCACCAGCCTCGGCGAGGACTTTCAGGGGAAGCAGAAACCCTTCAACACGCATGTTTCACTGGCTTTGTTCTGAAAATGATCCTCATCACTGCAAAAATGCTCGAGTCTTAGGAGTTAAGGAGCCGCGGTAGGCTGGCAGCAGGCGGGCCCGGCTGCGGGCGGCGGGGAGGCATGGGAGTCAGGGTGTCTTTGCGTAATGGGGGAGCGGCTCTCAGATCATTAACTGACACGGTGCTATCCGGGAGAGACACGTGGCTCTCTGACTCACCGCATTTCCAACTGGGACACATCAAGAGAACATCAGTGTTTCAGAACCAGCTTCACAGAGGAGGAGAATGACACACACTTTGCGTCAAATTCCTCCGGAGGGCAAAAGGTCTTGATCCAGGGTAGTTGGTGATAGAAGCTAAAGTGTCAGGCAGGGAAACAGGACCAGAAAATAATGATTATAAAATGAAGCTAAAATCAGCTGAGTGTGCTAGAGGTGCACACCCAGGGCACCCTGGTTGCGGAGCAGACAGACCCAAGTTACATCCTGTCTCCCCCACGGACCAGCTGTCCAACCTCAGGCAAGTGAGTGACTTAACAACGCAGGGCTTTGTTCTCCCCTCTGTACGTGGGAATGATGATTAGTGCCTACCTCTCAGGACTTCAACCAGAAAATGCATATAAGTGCCTGGCACAGAGAAATCCCTCAATAACTGCTGGCTGCCATCCTCCTCCTCCTCCTCATCCTCCTCTTCATTCAATTTAATCCTGACTCTACCACTTACTGCCTGGGTGACCCCAGACAGGTCACGTAATTCTTTGTGTGTGCACACACATTTCATTTTCTCAGCTGTAGAATGGAGATTGCAATAGTATTTGACTCAGACGCAAGGAGATGATTCGTATTAAGTACAGGACTCAGTGGCTGCTCTCAGGAACGCTCCACACAGTCACCAGGGTATTGGGCCCTGTCACTATCCCCATCCTAAGACAAGGTAGCTGAGGTTGACAGAGCTTGCTGAAGGTCGAAGTTTCCAGCAGGGCTCCTGACAGCTGCCTTCGGCCGTGTGCTCCCAGCAGCAGCGCAGAAGACCAGGCTCTCGGCGTAAGTGGGTCCCAGGATGCAGAGGGGCATGGGGGAGAAGGCAGGGGCACAGGAGTGGGAGCAGGACATCACTGCAGGCAGCGGGGTTAGTTCCTTTGGGACGCTCTGAGATGGTGTGGGAGAGGCCTCCAAGATGTCCCTCAACGTCGAGGGACCTGGGATGTTTGTTCTCCTCCTTGCACTTGCCATTGGCTGGAGGTGGCTCCTAGGAGTGGCGACTCCCTGTCACTCCTCTCTGCCCTGTATGAGGGCTGAAGAAGCATTCCTGGGAGTTCCATTTGATCCTCAGCAAGTTGCGGAACAGAAATGCCAAAGGGACAGCCACCACGTGATGGTCAGTGGGGAGGTCCAGGTGAGAACGGAAATGGCCCAGATAAAGCTGCTCAGCAGGCCTGGGCGAACACGACGAGGGCAGGATGAGCCCTGTGTCCCCGAGGGGTGGGGCAGGTAGATGTCTGGGCAGAGGGCGTGGATGCCAGGGCCTGGCTGGCAGGTGAACAGTGTTGGATCTTATCAAGCCAACCCTGGGAGTGGTTCTACTGCATGGGGCATGGTGCTGGGGATAGTGGCAGTGAGGCCTTCCAGGGCCAACGACCTCTTACACACCTGCACACAGGAGGTCAGATGGGACCTGCCCTGGGCCGAGGCTTCAGACAGGGTGTGTCAGGTACACAAGGGATGAAGAGGTTTGACAATGGCAGGATGTACATTTTACTAACTTCCTCTGCAGGCCCAGTGGGTGGAGGTGACCAAGAGGATGTGGCTGGTGTAGAATTGGGAAAAGGGGACCGTCCCCAATGGAGAGGAGGAGCATCACAGGCAGAGTTCTGGCTGGGGTCCTGGCCCACCATCCCATCATGTCCCAGGTGCACCCTACTTTTTGTGCTGAAGCCAGCCCTCCTCCAAACCCCTGTCCATACTAATGTGCCCCAAGGAAGTCCTACTTCCTGCTCCCCAGGGGCCCAGTGTTCTCAGCCAGCTCAATTACCCAGAATGATACAGCCAGGGTCTGCCGTGGCGCCTGACTTGCTCTACAGTGCAGGAGCTGTCCTGCGGGAGGACATGGAGTCCACTGGAAATGAGGCATCCTTGAGGGAAAGGCTCTACCCCTGATGCCAAAATAAATTCCCCCTTCCTCTCTCTATTTGTGTCTTTCATGAGAATTCCACCATTAAGCTACCAAAGAGATACGGAATATGGCTCTGTGTGACTCTGCTGGATGCCGCTGACCATTGGAACCTGAATCTGCCCAGGTCTTTCTGCCAAATGGACCCCAACCCCAGGGGCTCCCTTGGAGAACATCCAAGGCTTAGTTGTTCTTTCTCAAAGAGGCTCCCTCTCTTGGAGGCAAGACCTCGGGGGAGAGGCATGAGGTAACCCTCAATCATCAATCCTCACCTAGCCCTTGCCAGAGCCCAGACAGCCCCTAGGGTTTGTCACGTGCCTCTCTCCTCTTTAATCTGGCCACAGATGGCTCAAGGTAAAAAAACCTACCAGACGCGATGGGTGCTCCCAGGGCAGTCTGAGGGCAGAAGACATTGGACAACAGCTAGAGTCACAGCTCCAGCCATGGAAGGACTGAGCATCCTTGGGTTTTATCCTGTGAACCAATTATTGTAATATTTCTTAATACAATGGCAGGTGCTTTATGTTATTTTGTTTACTTTTACTTTCAAGCTCTATGGGTGAATGAGTTATCTCTGCGAACCTCTTAGGATTTGACACAGCTTTCAATAATCACTCTCCTCTCAAACATTAGCTGACCACGCCTCGTCTCTTCTTTGCCTTCTCTGTTCCCTCCATTCCCTCCCTGCCTTTCCCCACTGAGATCCATAAGACAAGGTCAAAGCATGTTATGACCCTCGTTAAAGGTAATAAACAGCCATAACTTTGACTGAGGTGGCTGGTTCGCTGGCATCTGGAGGAAGGGCAGCGGTGAAATTGCCAGAATGCAGACACTGTGAGTCCTTGGTGACAGGCTCCTACCCTGGAAAGGATGGGGTGGGGAGAAGAGTTCATGCACCAGCAGCGTGGCCCTGCCCCCTCCCTCCCTCCTCCTCCTCATCTTGTATTTTCTGTTCCCCACTCTCTAGAAATGCTGCTGAGAGAGGTTGGAGAAGCAGTTCAGGTGGGTGGCAGGGTGGGGGCAGTGCAGAAGAGCACATCTGGTGACAAGCACATCTGGTCCTAAGCATCCTTCTAAGACACATCCTTGTGAGCATTCTCGTCGAGACATCAGCACCGTCTGCCAAGCTCAAACACAAATTCTAAACCTGTAAGCACAATGGCAGCGTGGGACAGAAAGAACCTCAAATAGTACACGATTGTTCACAACAGGTGTTTTCAAGATGGCCCCAAAATGCAGGTAACCTGAATGCCCATGAACAGGAGAACGATAATTGAATCCCAGGACAGTCCTGCAATGGAACGGATGGAAACAAAAAGGAGCCAATGGATTTGTCTCTTTGGGCTGCCACAACAAAATACCATACCCTGGTGGCTTAAATGACATGTTTGCAGGGTGCTAGCAAGGATGGCTCTGGCACGAGCCCTCTTCCTGCCTTGCAGGTGGCCTCCTTCTCACTGTCCTCACACGGCCTTTCCTCAGAGCATGAGCACACCAGGGCTCTCTGGTGTCTCCTCCTATGAGGGCTCTAATCCCACGATGCGGGCCCACCCTCATGACCTCATCTAACCTTAACTATCTTCCAAGAGCCCCATCTCCAAATACCATCACTTTGGGGGTCAGGAGATCAACATGTCAAAATGGGGGCCGGCTCAGACATTTAGTCCACAATAGTGAGTTATGGAAAATAGGGATGAATATCAAAAAGTATTGTGTTGAATGAGAGAAACTGGGCACCAAAGAGTGCATACTATGCAATTATTTTCAAAATGAACTTCTAGAATAGGCAAAACTAATCCATGGTGCTAGAAGTCAGAAGAACAGTTGTCTCTGGGAAGGATGGGTATTGAGTGGAAAAGGACGTGAAGGAATTTTCTGGGAAGATGGAAGTGCTTGGATCTTGGCTGTGGGGGGTGGCCTCACAGGGACTGCATGTTCAAATCTCATGGAAGTGTACCCTACAGGCGCATTTTAGTTCAGGAATTCTACCACCATAAATACCAGCATTAAAAATAAACAAGTTGGGCTTTAGGAGGAGTATTGAGATTCAGGGAGAACAAAGAGAGAGAGAGAGAGACTTTGCTTGTGTGTTTGTGTGTGTGTGTGTACACATCCCCCTACACAGATGCATACAACTATACATACACATACACATATACACACAGCTACCAAGAAAGAAACCACAACCAATCGCAATGATATATCAAAGAACCAAGGGACAGTACAAACCATCAGTAGGAACCCCGTATTATCTTTGTGCCAAACAAGGGAAATGGTTCGAGTGTTACCAGGAGCTGACAAGTCCCTGAGGCTGGGTGGACCAAACCCTGCCTGGAAAAATGCTGTGATTAAAGTGCCATCTCCTGTGGAGTTATATCCAAGAGCTCATAGGTTTTCTTTTCCAACCTGGTGAAAAAAATGTGCAATTCTTCACTGTTGCAGAATTGAACTGTGACTTATGTTTCACAGTCTACATAGTTGATTTTGTGTACTTTTGGCAGTTCTACCACATTTTCAATAGCTCCTAGAAAAAGTGGTTCCTCTGGGAAGTTAAAGAGTGTGAAGTTTGCTTCCCCACCCCTCTGTGCTGCTGGAAGGCTCATGAGGAGGTCAGGGTTGAGGGTGAGAAGTGTGAAAGTTACACAGTCTCTGATTTCAGCACGATTCTGGGAGATCCTGGCTCTTCATGGCACGTTTGGGTCCCAGTTATCTGCCCCCATCTTCCCTAAGGGCCCTTTACCCTCCAAGCAGGGGCTCGGAATGGCCCAATACTTGAGTAAAAATGTTGGCTTCACACTTACTAGCTATTTTGGACTTGGATAAATTAACTGATTTCGCTATTTATAAAATGGATCCCAAAATGCCCATCTCTGATGGCTACTCTGAGGATTAAATGAGAAATTGTCTAGCACCATGGCCATGTTAGGTGGGTGCTCTGTGGCTGGCAGCGTCTTCTATTTATTGCCCAATCCAGACATGCTGGTCTGTCATTATATACTTTCTTCTTTAATGTGCCCATTCATTTGGTCATCTGTCCATTCATTTATCCATTCAATCACTCAATAAATATTTACTGAACACTTATATTTATAAATAGCAATAAGTTCCCTGAAGAAAAGGAATGTAATTTTCTGGCTGTGTCACAGCAGAGCCCGACCGAGCTTGTGGGTCCAAGGAGTCTTCCCCAAGGAGGTAGCAGTTGAGCCAAGGTCTGAGGCTGGGAGGATGAATTTCTATGCACTTGTCCAGCATGTTCCTCAGTCAGGAGGCTTTGTGAGCCTCACTCAGCGAGCTTTGCCTTTCTTCCCACCAATGCCAATCCCTTCAAGGCTCAGCTTGACTCCTGTACTCTCCATGAAGTCACTCCTCAACTGGGCTGTCTGTGCTCAGCACCCTGGTGTGAGTTCCTGAGGGACACAGGGTCTTTCCCACACCACAAACAAGGGAACATATGTTTATCCTCTGTTGGGGTTGTGTGTCTCATCTTTGCAGCCCCAGAGAACAGTGATTGTCCTGTCTACCTCTTGTATAATCGCCACGGTGACACTGGCGATGGTCTCACGGTGGACACTGAGAAGTTACAAAAGAACAGCTTGCTGTCTGAACTTCTGTGTGGACAAACATTTATTTTATCATGAATAAAGACGTCAGCACCAGTGGTACTCAAGGGCTGGGGAGTGCAGTTAAGACCTTGAGAGTCAGACCATTGGCTAATTTGTTCTTTCAACAAATCTTCATTGAGTGTCTACTTTATGTCAAACCCTATTCTAGGTGCTGGGGATGTATATATTTGTGAATCAAAAATCCCTGCTCTGGAGGAACTTTGCATCTAGCAGAGCCCAGTATATACACGATAAACATATAAACAAGTTAATTTTATAGTAAGTTAAAAAGTGATAAGGGCAAAAGGAAAAACGGAGTCTGGGGTAAAGGGGACTGTTTGATTCCAGGGCAGAGCAGGGGGAGTTAGAGGATGTTAGAATTTTAAATAGGGAAGTCATAATAAGATTCTTTGAGAAGACGACATTTGAGCACATTCTTGGAGTTAGCCTTGTGATAACCTAGGGGAAAGTATTCTAGGCAGAGGAAATGGCCTGTGCAAAGGCCCTGGGGTAGGAGCCTGCCTGGTGTGTTTGAGGAGCAGTCATACGAGTGTGGCTGGAACCGAGTGATCAGGAGAGTGATGGGAGATGTCAATGAGAAACAGGGATGGGATCATGAAGGGCCTGTGGGCACCGCAACGCATTTGGCTTTTACTCTGAGTGAAATGGGTTTGTGTCCTAGCTCCACTGCTGTTAGTTGTGAGATCCTGGGAGCTCAGTTCTCCTCTCCAAGCTTCAGTGTTTTCATTTCTCAATGGGAATGACGGTGGTGATGGTACCTCCCCTACAGGTGACTGTGTGAGGATGACATGAGATAAAGCTCTCAGTGATTCCCCAAATGCAAACAACTGTTGTTTCCGTTTGTTACCATGGTTGCATTGCCATTGCTATTATCTCTATTAATTTTGGAAGGGGAAAGACACTACCACTTAGTGAACGCCTCTGCTTGTCAGAGACTATGCCTGTCACAGTATATCCCATCTGAGCCACTTCCCAACACTTTGGGAAAGAGGTCCTACCCCTCTTTTAATGGACGAGTAAGCCAAGGTGTCAGAGTGGTGTTTTGCTGAGTGTCGGATAGCCAGTTTGCCACTGAGCAGGACTTCAAATCCAGCTCCATCAGACTTCAAAGATTGATCACTTTCTGCCCAATCAGAGCAAGAGGAACAGAAAGCAGAACATAACTGTGGTGTCTGAATGTTTTGTGCCAGTGATGCCCTCACCCTTTTGTGTGGACACAGCTCCGAGGCCCAGGAGGGCCCTGCAGGGCCTCATTCCTCGGAGATGCTGCTGGGATTTCACGCTGCGGTTCCTAGGGGATTTCCATCCTCTCCACTCTGTTTATAACTTAAAGTCTGATATTCTAGAGCTTTGCTGAAAGATCATAAAACTATATGACACTATCCCTCCTTGAATTGTGATGAGGAACAAAAGCCATTATGAATTGCAAGTATCAATAGAGACCTAAATATTTAGATATTTCCTGAAACAATCTTGGCTGACTCCACTGGACCAGGAAAGAGAGAGAGAGAGAGAGAGAGAGAGAGAGAGAGAGAGAGAGAGAGAGAGAGAGAGAGAGAGAAAGAAAGAAAGAGGGAACGTGTAAAATTGAAAAGCTTTTCAGAATTTATGAAAGATGCTTACGAAGTTCAGTTTGAATTCAATATAATGAATTGTTCATATCAAATTCTTGTTCAATCTGATTGAATGTATCTATTTTTTTCATATCCCTCCTGTACCTTTATCTGTGTCAATAAATTGCAGAAACTCCCTAGAAAGAGTTTCTGGTTGGAAAGGACATTTGAATGTAGAGGGTGTGCACTGCAGAGTGTCTATAAGCATCTAAGTCACCATATGTATTTGCTTGATTAAAGGAATGGGCCTTTCTGAGCTCATTTATTAACCTAAAGTCCTGAGCTAGCACCTCAAAGAGTCACGAAGTATATAGGAATTAAGAGCAGAGAACGTGCTAACTTTGTCTCACCAAATGAGTTCATTCTTCCTGACAGTCTTTAATTAAGATGAGCTATCATATACGGCATTTAGGGACTTGACATAAATCAGAACGTGACGCTTACATGGAATATGACTATAACCTTGCCAGGACCCTCATTCAAACTTGATAGATTCTGGCTCAAGGACTCCAGCCAAACATTTATACAACCCATCAAGTGGAGCTGTTGCCAATAGTCAACTTGAAAGAAATCCATTCTGAAAGTCTGGAGCCACAGTCCATTGCCATAGAAAGCATCAGGAAGAACACGGTTGAAGCTCATTTACAGATAGTCCATTAGGAATCTGAGTCACAAGGTACATTAATGAGAACCTAGAAGCTGAGGGCAATCAGGGGACTCAGTAACCTGCATAATTTCGCTTCATGGAGTGTGTGGACTTGCCTGATGGGCGGCAAATACACACTCAGCCACATTTCTCCTTAAAGTCTAATTCTTACTCCACAGAGGCCATAAATTCTGTATAGATGATGTTTTGTATTATATTTGTATTAACAAATACATATGCATGTACACATTATGTACATATATTAAATTAAAAGCTGTGTCATGTATTTATTTTTTCCTTTTCTTTACAGTTGGCCAAAAGGCTGGGTGAGGTGTGACAACCTCTACAAAAAATAATTGTATTAAATAAGAGTGCCTACTCTGTGTTGGGCAATGTTCTAAAAGTTTTATGTATATGAACTCATTTAAACACTGTAACAACATGCAGGGACTATTATTTTTCCCAGTTTACAGATGAGGAAACTGAGACCAAGAGAGCTTAAGTATCTTGCCTGTGGCCATATAGCAGTGAGTGGGGGAGCCAAAGGGGAAGGGTATGTGGACCCCATGAACCCTAGTTTTGAGGTGACTTGCATGCCCTGAGGTCCCATCCCAATGCCCCTTCCTTAGGAAAGCAGCTCCTGACCCTGGAGGCTGGGCCGGTTTCACCCGGGGGGGATTCACTTCACAGCCCTCTGGAAAGCCAATGATCTTACATTTCTTGTGGGACTGTTATGTTAATGTCAGTCTCCCCCATAAGGGGGAGGGCCTGGTCTGTTTGCTCACCATGGACCTCTAGTACCTAGCACTCCACCCTGCGCACAGTAGGTGCGTTGTCCATATTGCTGCCAGAAGAACACAGAAGACGTGAAAAGAGAAGTTAAGGGAGATCAAGGGACAGGAGGGCTCAGAACAGCAGTCCCTGGAGTACGGTTCATGGTTCATGTGGTCTGATGTAGCCCAGGGGCTGCCTTTTCCTGATCTAGCTCTGAACCTCTGAGCTTGGGAGGCACTGGGTGGGGCAAGAGGAGTGGGACATTTTGCTTTCTGGTTCCTTTGTCTCCCTCCTGGGCGCCCTTGCCCTGCAGGCCTAAGCACCGAGGTCTCAGTGCAAGGCTGGGCTTCGGGGTGTGCCGTCGCAGTGTGGCCCACGAGCTGATTCTGGGGTACCCAAGCATCACTGATGTTCCTGGGAGGAGGGCAAACCACAGCCGGGTCAGCCTGGGATTGAAGGCAGAGTCGGGGAGGAGGGAAGAGATCAGGTCAGTGTGGAAGCCACTCAGATGTCTGGGGAAAGAACATTCCGGAAAGAGATAACAGAATATGCGAAAGCCGTGAAGTGGGAATGTGCTTGGTGTGTCTGAGGAAGCACCGGGAGGCCAGCGTGTCTGAGCCGAGTCAGCCAGGGGGAGAGGAAAGGGAAGGAGGCTGGGAGGCCATGGGGTACTGTGAGGACGTCACTCTCGAAGTCCTTTTTTCAGGTTAGGTAGCAATTGCAGTCTTCCTGCCAAATCCAGATGAGAGAACTTTCTAGAAAGTGGGGTTGGTGGTGGAAGAGGGATAGACGGGGGTGGTGATGAGTGTGTTGAGTGTGCATGGGCTCTGGAGTTAGGCAGTTCTGCCCCCACTAGCCAGATGGCCTGGGACAAACCATGCACCTTCTCAGAGTCTCAGTTTCTTTACCTGTGAAATGGGCCCAATAATGCCTTCTCAGCAGGGCCACTGGGAGGGCCAAACAGGATGATGCAAGTGGAGCTCTCAGCCCAGGGCCCAGTGGCCATGGCTTGATAGATGTCACGTCTTACTGAACTATTGTTTTAGCCTCTGGAGCCCCATCTTGGGGATGGGAGGGTAGGGCAGGGCTCTCCTGGGGTTTGGGGGACTCAATCTCATGTTGACTCTTGAGCTCACCACAAACTTCCATCTTGATAAGCAGCTTCTGGGGTGACAAGGGAACACCACAGCTAGAGCCCTAACTGGGGAGGTGAGAAGACGAACCAGTTTACCAGATGCCCCCAGCTGTGGCAGGAGTTTCCCGGGGCTTGGCAAGATGCTGTGAAGACAGACATTGCAAATGCAAGGTGAGAACACAGCTCACCTTGGCCAGCCTGGCCCTGCCGGGTTCAGGTTGGCCTTCGATGAAGACACTGAGGCCAGGACCGTCCCACCCCCACTGTGTCCCTGCTTCAACCCTGAACAATGCACCCTCAGGGAGCCCCAGAAACCCATATGGCCAGGTATCTGCAAGCTCTGTTTTGTTAAAGTGACTTATGGTTTTTCATTATGTGCTTTTGCATAACTTCTTCCCTGCTGCAGAAAGCCAAGGAATCTAAGATGATTTATCCGTGATATTAGAATAGCTTATGTTAAACCAAAGCATATTTGCCAGCTCAGAGACCAGGTTGGCAGCGGCTCAGCAAGCAGTGGGGCTGGGAGTCTATCCGGCCCTTCTTTCCTCTGGTGACACAGCTTAGGAGCCTTTCGTAGGACCAGCTGCAGGCTCAGACCAAAGATGCAGGAGATGGGAGAGACTGGGAGAAGGTGTTGGGTGTGGCTGGATGTACAAATGGGTTCTTTGCAATGTAAACATCCTGAACCCACCCTCTCCCCCACCCCACAATCTGCCCTTACAAGGTCCTCTGTGTGTGTGCCTGTGGCTTTTGGGACTGTGGTATATGGAGCAAATTGTGCACTGCACAACTCTAGAGGGCCCAATCTATGATAGCATCCATATGAATGGCTGCGCAGTGGACAACCTGTGCAGCTGCACATGGTGTAGGCGAGCTTAGCCTTGTAGGAGAGGGGACTCACGTGCTGGGAAGCAGTGTGCGTTGGCGAACAGCACCTGGCTGATGATATCAGCCTGGGCTTAGCCCCTGGCCCTGTTACTTGCTGTAGACGTGTGCATATACTTGCACATGTACTTGCAGACAAAGGGCCTAATTTCTTCCTGTCGCAGTTGTCTTATCTGTGAAATGAAGATAGTTCATCTGAGCTCAGCCATGGAGAGGGCTAAATGAAACAACTTATGGGAAGTTTGATGAGCACGAGAGTACTATTTGTTGAGTGTGAGCACTGTGTCATTACCTCCTTTAATCTTCACGACAACCTGTGAGGTGTGTATCTCATTCTCATTTTCTAAAAGGAAAGCTGAGGCTTCTCAAAGCTAAGCAACTTGCCACGTTTATGATGTTAGTTGGGACTCTTTCCATTGTGTCAAAAACGCAACTCAAACTGGCTCAAGTAAGTAAGTAAGTAAGTGAAATTTATTGTTTCAGGTCAGAGAAGTGTCCAGGATGGGCTTCAGGGACATCTGTATCCAGGGGCCCACGTCATGTGCCCAGCACTCTGCTTAGCCCATCTATTTTGGGCTCTTTCCTCTGCTGTGCTGGCTTACTTCTCAGTCAGGGTCTCCCTGTATAGGCAAGGCTGACGCAGATAGTTCCAGGGATATGTGGTTTGTAGAGCCTGCTTTCTCAGAAGGAGAATGTGCCTTTTCCCAAAAGTTCCAGCAAAAGTCCCAGGAAGCAGCTTTGATGTCCAGGCCTGGACAACTGGTTCACTCCCAGAACTAGGTCATTAAGGGAAGTTCTATCTGTACCACATGGGTCAAAAATTAGGGAGGGATTAGATTCCAGAGATATCGGTCCACTAGCTATGGCTGTGGAGTGAATATGTGCTGGAAAGAGGATTTGGACCCAGTAGTGCCTGGCATGTGGTAAGTGCTCCATCAGTGACATCTAATAGACCCGGTACGATTATCACTGTGGGTAGCTGAGTCTTCAAAAGCTTGATTTCCGGATAGAATGTGAATTTGCTCTAAAGAGTTTCATATTTACTAGTATTTTCCCTATGCTGCTTCAGGGATGTTTTAACAAGAAGATACATTAACAGATGTGAAAACACATTGAAAAGTATAAAATCACCAAGCTGCCATTTTAGTGTATCTAGTACCTCATAATGGCCCTGTGGAAAAAAACATGCTATTTCCTCCATTTTCCAAAAGAGAAAATAAAGGAACCAAAGGTTTAAAAGTCTTGATTAACTTCAGCCCGGAGTTTGTGGTCAAGCTAGGATGAAACCCTAGCTTCCTGTCTCTCAGTCCGGAAATTTTGTCATCAGACAATGTTTCTCAAATTCTGTTCCAAGGAACACCAGGGTTCCAAAGAAATGTATTGCGGGGGGCAGGTGCTAAGCAGGCAGGGACTTGGGATCTTCAATAATTTAATCAAAGTTTGAACTATTTTTAAAAGTTAGTAAATCATTGCTGTAGACTGATAAAAGGGCTACTATAATCAGCCCTTAGGCAAAGAAGTCTCAACCTGAGTTTCATAGTCAGAAGTCAAATGGAGTTTAGGAATATAAACAAATGAGCTTTCATAGGGGAAGTTTTCTTCTGCTAGAACCATAATGAAAACCTAAGGGATTAGAATCTGAGACCCAGACAATGGTCTAAGAATGTTCACACTGCCCACAGAAAGATTAGCTGTTATTTCTTAGAGACACACCTCCCTCCTGGACCACACAATAGAAGTTTACAAATGGCGAGGCTTTCTATATTTTATACCTTCTGGATGCAAGGATGTTGCATAGATACCATATAACTGAATTTGAATGTAAGACATCATCTGTTTCAATCCCTTAGGGGGCTTCTGTACCAAATACAGCCACACAATGAGATTTTTCTTTTTGTTTCCTTGCCTTGTAAGTGCAAGAGAAGAAATAGGAAGAGAAATAAAATACAAATGACTGCTTAGTGAATGTCAGTAAAGATTAAGAATCTAGAAGGGTTGACCCTGTAAAGTGTCTTATGCACTGTGTAGTGCTTGGTTCTGGGCCAGCCTAATACGTTAAATCATCTGCCTGTGCAGTTGAAGGAAAACGGGACGTTCTTCCCTGTTGGTCTTGCGGTGATTGAATTTATGTCCTCATGCTGACTGAGCAACTGTTCTTAGGGCACTTAGCTGAGTAAACACAGAAGCTCGTGGATATTCTTTGAAGCACTCAGATTATATCTCATCAGAACACAGAGCATGAAACTCACCAACCAAAGCCAAAACACAGAATTCAATATAAGTTTAAAATAACAAAAGTAACATACGAATTTGCCTATTTTCTTCTTGGTTCCTGATGGTTAACTGGGTTCCTCTGCTGCTGAAATTTCTCAGAATCTTCACTATGCCAATGCACACTGGGAATTTCCAAGACAGACCTTCCAAATCACAGTCACCAGGGTTGACAAAACTCACTTTGCAAAATATTGACATTGGTCGTGGAAGATTAGCCTGAAACTCCGTGCAACTCACAGTATGTTCCTTACTTTGCTGTATACACCATCTCATCAGGCAGTCATTGCAGTTGGTTGTTTAGACATCAGAAAGTGGTTTCCCTGGGACCCAATGCTGTATATGGGAGGTGGTGTGTGGGGTGGGGTCTAAGGCTTATGTCAGCATTTTGAAAAGTGAATTTTGCCCAATCTGAGAGATATAAACAGGAATTTTGTGGTTAAAAGAGTTTGGGAGATTCCTCTTGGAGAGTCACACACCCACTGGGACAATAAGGTTCTGTGAAGTTTTGAATAAAGGTACTTGGTCGACAATATTAAGCCCAGAATTTTTCAAACTTATTGATAGAATCTGCTTATGTTCTAAAGATGTTGGTTTGGGAAACTTGGTTTATTTAACCTACGATGTCTCAGAATCACAGTTTGTCACTGTCCTAATATGGTAACACTAAAGAAACAATCCATTGTGCTTAGTAGGATCTTCATGGGAAAGTATTAATACATTCCAAGTCCTAACCAGGGACATAGTGATGTGTCTTCTTCCAGTGTGGCTCTCCTTGTGCCCCTCTAGGATGGAGATTTCAAAGCCACTGTTGGAAGATATATCATAGCACCTCCAACAAAACCCATCCCAAGAGAAGAACATAAGATGATACACAATTAATACCCAAATGCTGAATGGGGTGTCAGTGGTGCCCATGCTATATGAGAACTATTCCACTGATTACTCCTACTGATACTTTAAAACTCACTGAGAGCTCTTTCCTGGATAATGTGGGAAAATAACTATTTATAATTGATATAAGCTGATCACACACACTATTTCCATCCTTTTTTAATTTCAGCTTATTATGGGGGTACAAAATTTAGGTTATGTATATTGCCCATGCCCTCCCCCCCCAAGTAAGAGCTTCAAGCACGTCCATTCCCCAGACAGAAAATAAAATACGTAGGAATATATCTAACTAAGGAGGTAAAGGACCTCTACAGGGAGAACTATGAAACATTGAGGAAGGAAATCACAGGATGGGAAGAACCAACATTGTTAAAGTGTCTATACTACCCAAAGTGATCTACAGATTCAATGCAATCCCAATTAAATTACCAACATCATTTTTCGCAGATACAGAAAAAATAATTTTACGCTTTGTATGGAACCAGAGAAGACCCCGTTTAGTAAAAGCAATTTTAGCCAATAAGAACAAAATGGGAGGCATTAACTTAACAGACTTCAAACTATACTACAAGGCTGTGGTTCTTAAAACTGCATGGTATTGGCACAAGTGCAGGGACACAGACCAGTAGAACAGAACAGAAAATCCAGATATAAAACCATCCTCATATAACCATCTAATCTTTGACAAAGCAGACAAAAACACACTCTGCGGAAAAGAATCCTTATTCAATTAATGGTGCTGGGAAAACTGGATAGCCACATCGAGAAGACTGAATGAAACAGGACCCACACCTTTCACCTCTCACAAAAATCAAATCATGGTGGATAACAGACTTAAACCTTAGGTGTGAAACTATTAGAATTCTATTTCCATCCTTTTAATTGATGTAGTAGCTCTAGCTGTAAGCTAAGGCACATTGTTTCAGACTCAGCCCTGTGTAGAGAGAACTGGCCTCACCTTCTGATAAGCCCAGAGCAGAAGTGAGTGCTTCCCGGAGTGGCCTGGACAGAGCACAGGCCTTGGGCACTCATGTCCTGTGACAAGGGGTGGTGGCTTCACAGGCAATGAGATGGGAGTGGTTGGGCAGGGTGGGAAGAGCACAGTCTTCAGACAGGATAGGGTTCATACCTGGCCTTTCTCACTTGCCCACTTTTTGACTTTAGGAAAATCATTGACTTTTTTGGGCCTCCGTTTACTTATCTTTAAAATTAGAATGTGAACACTATCTTCACAGGGTTGTTGCAAAGACAAAATAAGGTAGATTAATTACAGTGCCTGGCTTGTGCTGATGTGGAAGGCACTATATAAAGACAGAGAGCTACCCAGAGATAAACTTCTTCCTGTTGAAAATGCTCAGTAAAGCTCATATAGGAATTAAAAATATAACATCAGTTGTCTGTTTCCATATGCTCAGTGAGCACTCATTATTGGTGGTTGCATCTGAATGGCAGGCTGGGCGGCTTCAGACAAGACTTCACGGGGGAACAGTTCCAGGGTGAGGAGGTGGTCACCAGTAACCCCCATCTGGCCATGATTTCTGCAGATGCAGAAGTGTACTGGTGACTGACTCATGATAAGCAAACTCACAGGACTCTAAGGGATGCTCCAGAGGCTAATGTTGTGACTTCCAGCGGGAGAAAGGCTTGGCGTCAGAGCTGGGGAGAGTCATTGGGGCTGCCCTACTTAGGAGATCAGATCATAGATAAGAAGTGGCCTGGGGAATATACAATTAGAAGACAGGAGTTGGATTTCCTAAAAAATGCCCTCCCTCTAGCCAGGAAAGTCAGATTAATTGTCTAAAAAAATAAGCCTTGCTATCTAAAGGCAAAGTCACTTTCCTTGCTTGACACTGATAAATTCTGACAAATTCCTAATCTCCAATATCATTTTCCTTTTCCTCACACCAAGAGTAAATAAAATTACTTCCCACCTGAAAATTTACAATATACTGATAGAGGTGGAATATTCTTTCCATTTGCTACCTGCTGACAGTAACAATAAAAGTAGCAGCCACCGTCAACTGAGTGCTTATTATGTACCAGGCACAGTCCAAAGTACTTTACATATATTATCTCCTTTAATCCTCACAACATGTGTGCATAGCTTTAGACTTTACTGAAGAGGAAACTGAGGCTCAGAGAGGTTAAATAACTTGCCTGGGATCATAGCTATATGTAGCTATGAAACATGAACTCAGATCTTCCTGACTTTGAGCTCCTAACGGCTCATCAATGCTATCTTTAGTAAGATCTTTCCAAGATTCCATAATTCTTACCTCTTACCTTGGACCCACAGGATATGCCCTGGTTCCATTAGTAACTCTGTATGGACCACCTCCTGGGATGGACATGTCTAGAGTTGGAAAATCTTTCTATGTAGATTTCTTGTAGTTTGCATTTTAGACGATGACATTGATGGCCCCAAAGATCATGGCTGCTCCTTACACAGGCTGTGCCCAGAGTAGCCACATGTTTCTCTGGTTTTACTCTAGCCAGCAGGGAGGGGACAGTATCTCAGGCTCACTTCACTGATGGTCATTTGAACTGATGTATTTCATTGACTCCATGGCACGGCATAAATACGTTGTAGACTGAGAAGCCAAAGCTGGTTTCCTTGGAGACTTCTTGATTCACCTTTGTGAGAAGGTGAAGTCAAACTAAGTATCTTTCCTTCCATATCAGCAGCCAGAGAAATGCCAAGAGCCTCCCTACAATGTTTTTGCTGTTGATAACAGTTAGGTTGACTTAGTAGCCAGCTGTAATAGATTTAGAGTTAAATTTTTTTTTCCTGCTTAAAGGTGAAGTGTTATTTCATCAGTAGAATAATACATGCAGAGAGTACATACAACTATTGGGTTTTTTCCCCGTTTGCTTACATATAATAAAATTAAAATTTTAAGCAATTTATTTTTTTATATTATTGTCAAGGCAAGTGTTTTCTAATTCACTACTGAAAACTCACTTTGGGGAAACTGGACTGTTATTTGATGCTGTATCAAGAAGTCACTCTCTAGTGACATTCAATAATATTTTATATCAAAACAGAATCCATCAGTGCCAAATCCTACCCTGCAGAAATATCTGGAATGTGAATGCAAATAAATGACATTCTCATGGGATTAGACATAGGCTAGCACATCATCAGGTATCGCTTAGCTCCTAATTCTGTCAAGGGAATCCCTGCATAAGGCACTGCTGCAAATGCTAGCACTGCCCAGAGCTGAAAAATCTCCACAGCTGCCCACCGCATGTTGGAATTTCACTTTTTTCTATGATGCAAGAAAGCAGCATCTTTTTTCTGCAAACTCTTAAGCAGCCAGTTTTCTCCTCTGCCCCTCAGCTGTGCTTTCCATCTCCTGCATGAAGCATCTCCCCACTCACCTGTCCATGGCCCCTGGAACCTGTCTTTTCCCCCATTCCCTCTGCCAATTGTGAGTGACATCATGAAAGTGTGCAGTGGCACGTGGGCACACTCTGGAAGGATGCCTGAGGCCTTTGTGTAGGTCTTCCCAGGAGCTGATCCAAGACAAGAGCACACGGGAAAGTGGTTCGTTGGGAAAATGGAGGCTAATACTTGTATGGAGGTGGGAAAAGAGACAGGGAAAAAGGAAGACAGCCAGAAAGGGTCCCCTGTTAAGCCTGCTGCCAAAATGGGCACCTGATGCTTGCTCCCATGGGGAAATGCTGGGAAACTGTAGGAAGCCCAAGTGCTGGAATTATCCCAG
The DNA here is from genome assembly GCF_020740605.2 of Lemur catta. NCBI lineage: Eukaryota > Metazoa > Chordata > Mammalia > Primates > Lemuridae > Lemur > Lemur catta. Next base: position 117,056,735 of record NC_059130.1, read on the forward strand.
TTGGGAGGCTAGGGACCTGGGGTATTCACCCGCCAATTCCTGAGGGCCTGTTGATGGGCACATTCCTTAGCACATCTGGTCTACCGCCTGGGGACAGCAGTTGGGGGGGTGGGGGAAGAACCTTATCACACACACATGGACACCAGTAGTTAGAAATCAGCTGGCACACCCAGAAGGCCCATAGAATATGGACAGGGCCACCTGTCTTTTATACCTGAAACAGCAAATTTACACAAGGCCTTTGATTTTACCTCCAAAACACATCTTGGTTCTGCCCACTTCTCTGTCTTTGATCTCTTCCCTAATCCTAGTGAGTATTACTTACTTATTGTCTGGATTAATAAGATAGGCTCTGGACTGGTTTTCCTACTTTGAATAATTTAAAAAAAATTGTATAATGGAGTATTTCATGCAGACAGGGAAAACAGAGAGAAGAATGTAGCAAACACTGTATATCCATCATTGAGTTTTGCCACACCTCAACACATTGTCTAATTGCTTTACTTACTTGCTTAATAGCATTAAAGTTTTACAGATACAATTGAAGGTCCCTGTGTGTTCCTTCTTGATCTCATTTTCCTCCAGTCTTCCCAGAGGGACTGATGTTTATCATCCCCCTGCATGGTTTTCTATTTTTGCTCCATATGTGTATATCCTGCACACACACACATATGGTCTGTGTATATAAGGCTGTCTTACATTTTCACTTACTAAATTGGCATCATGCTGAATAAATCATTCTAAAACTTTTCTCCTTTTTTTGCTCAGCATGATGTTTCTACAGTTTATCCAATGTCAACACATGTAGTCCTGGTACCATCATTTTAACCACTACATAGTATTACGTTATGCGAGTGTACTACAAGTTATGCATTTATTTTTCTGATAGTGGATTCTGGGCTCTCCCCTCTCACCCACCACCGCAAAAAGTTTTTTTTTTTTTTCTGTTACAAATAGAGCTGCAAGGCTTTACCAGTTACTTTATGAACACGTAGGAGTCTTTTCTGGGTATATTCTTAGAAATGGAAATGCTGAAAACTAGAACATGCACATCTCCAGTGTTACTAAATCCTGCCAAATTCCTCTCTAAATTGAACTGATTTGCTCTTCCATGGACAGGGTACGAGAACCCCTGTTTCTCTACCTCCTCACCAGCTCTTGGTGTTGTCACTATTAGCTTTTGCCAGTCTGGTCCAAAGCATGTCACGAGCCTGGGACATTCCTCCACCCTGGCTTCCTGCCTGTAGCATCTGGGGAGAAGTCCCTAGCCAGGGCTGACAGGCATGAAAAGCTCTCCTTGTTTTACTTTTCATTTCCCTGATTACTAATGAGGTCAAACATTTTTATATGCTTTTAGGCTGTTCGGGATTTGTCTTTTGTGAATTTTCAATTTATTCCCTTTCCTTTCTCTTCTTTTGGGTTATGTTCTCACCGAATTGTAGATATCTTTTATAGATTCTGGATGCTAAATTTTTTATGTATCTGCTCTCACTCTGTGATTTGTATTTTTACTTTGTGTGCAGTGACTTCTGTTTTCTAGATGATTTTAATTGTAATGTCAGATTTGCCATATTTTCTTTAACATTTCTATTTCTAAAAGCAATTCTCTACCAAGAAGTCACAAAGGTATTCTCCTATATTTCCTCTCATGTGTGTTAAAGGTTTGCCTTTTTAAAATTTAGGTTTTATCTATTTGGAATTGATCTTTGTGTACTGAGGTAAAGGCCTAATTTAATTTTTTTTCCCATATGGAAAAATGTCAATCCCAGTACTGCTTGTCAGCCCATTGTTTTCCTCCCTGCTCTATGATGCCACATCTACCAGAGATTAAGTTCCCACATATGTATAGGATTGAATCTGAGCTCTCTATTTCCGTCTATTGATCTTTTTGTCTATTTCTGAGTCAATATCGCACTGTCTTAATGACTGCAACTTTATGATGTCTTGATATCTAGGAAGGAAATCTCCGTCTCCATACTGTTCTTTATAAAAATTACTTTTGCCTCCTTGCTATAACTCCCACAGAAAATTCTGTTAGACTCATGATTAGAATTTTATTAACTTTATGGACTGATTTGGGAGAATTTTCATTTTATAATATTGATTCTTTTCACTAATGAACATGGCTTATCACCCGGCCCTTCATTTCTTCAGGTCTTTTTTCTCTCCTTTTATGTCCTTCAATAAAGTTTCATAAATTTCTCCATAAAAGTTTATTCCTAGGTAGCTTTAAGTTTTTATTGCTAGCATATGTGGTATCTTTTTAAAACTACACGTTCTAATTGTTTCGGCTGACGTTTATAATTGATTTTTGTATCTTTCAACTTGTTCCCATCAAAACTACTGAATTCTCAATTTTAGTTTTATCAGTTTGTATATAGATGCCTTGAGTGTTCTTTTTAGGTAATTTTGTCTTTAAATAATGAAAGTTCCCCCACTTCTAATCCTTAAATATTTGAATACTTTTACTTTGGATGTTCTTGTAAAAGCATAGAGTAAATAGATCTTGCTTATTCATCAATGCTTCTGTCTTATAAATAGTGGGATTGGTTTGTTTATACTTTTTGTGGTTCTCGATATATTTAGATTTATGTGCTGGGACATGGATATTTATTTTGCCACTCTTATTTATTTATTTATTTTGAGACACAGTCTCATTCTGTTGCCTGGGCTAGAGTGCTGTGGCATCAGCTTAGCTCACAGCAACCTCAAATTCCTGGGCTCAAGTGATCCTCCTGCCTCAGCCTCTGGAGTAGCTGGGACTACAGGCGTGCTCCACCATGCCTGACTAATTTCATTATATTTTAGTAGAGGTGGGGCCTCACTCTTGCTCAGTCTGGTCTCAAACTCCTGACCTGAAGTGATTCTCCCACCTTGGCCTCCCAGAGTGCTGGAATTACAGGGGTGAGCCACTATGCCCGGCCTTGCCAATCTTATTTTGCATTTGCCATTTGTCTGTGTTTTCTTTGTTCCATTACATATGACCTACTGCATTGGTCAAATTTCTTTATTACATGCCTGTTTTACTTTATGAAATCTAAACATAATCAATATTTTTATTTCTGAACAACGAAAGACCAGAACTTTTTAATTCAAGCCCTTCCCTCTTACATGTTATTACTATCTGGTATTTTAATTCTACCTGCTTTTTTTTATGGTCCCAAATCATAATTTTATTGTAGTTGCTACTTTGTACATTTGATGCTTGGTTCTATTTAATCACATATTTTCCAGCTTCATTGCTTAGGGTCGCTTTTCATATCTGACTGTGTCTTTGGGGATTTTATGTCCTTTCTAAAGTACATATACTTTTTAGAAGCAGCTCTTTCAGCAAGATTCTATTAATGGTAAACTCAGCCTTGCCTGCCTGAAAATGTCTTCATTTTACCTTCACTATGGAATGATAATTTGTCTTTGTAGGCAATTTAAAGGTATTACCCATTGTCTTCCAGACTATATTAATGTTTTGAGAAATATACCATCATCCTGGTTATGGCCCCTCCGTACTTGTGTCTCTGGTTGCTTTCAAGGTCTTTTCTCTGCATTTGGTATTCTCCAGTTCCACTGGTATGTGTCTAGTTGTAGATTTATTTTTATTTATCCTTCCTGTAACTTGATGCTCATTCTCAATTCATCAATACGTGTTGTATTAGTTTCCTAGAAATAGTGTAACAAATCACCACCACCATGGTGGCTTCAACAACAAAAATTTATTAGCTTCCAGTTCTGGGGGCCAGAAATTCAAAATCAGTGTCATGGGCCCAAATCAAGGTGTTGGCAGAGCCACGTCTCCTCTGGAGACTCTGAGGGAGAGTCTGTTCCTTGTCAATTCCAGTTTTTGGTGGCTGCTGGCATCCTTCGGTTATTGGCCACATCACTCCAGTCTCCAAGATAAGCATCTTCAGACCTCTTGGGCTCCATCTTCACATTGCCTTCTCCTCTGTGTGTGTCTGTACAAAATCTCCTCCTGTCTCCCTCTCTTAAGGACAGTTGTGACTGTATTCAGGGTCCCCTGAGTAATCCAGGATGCTCTTTCCATCCCAAGATCCTTAACTTTGGCATACCTGCAAAGATCCTTTTCCCTATTAGGTAACATTTAACCATTCCAGGGATTAGAACTTGTTATCATTGCGTGACCGTTCTTCAGCCTACCATACACGTCTATCATCTCAATTCTGCAAACTGCTGCAAATTCTAGCAACTCTTCCCAGTTCTCTCTATTCTGCAGTTCTGGAACTCCTGTTAAAAGTAAATTGAAGCTTTCCATTTACTCTTCTATTTTATTTAACCTATCTTTCATGCCTTTCACCTTTTAACTTCAGGCAATATATTCTGAGTAACTTCCTCACATCTATCTTCCAGTTGATTAATTCTCTTTTCAAAGCTGATTAATCTGCTGTTCAAGCCATCATCTGAAAATTTTTATTTAATTATGGCTTTTATCTAGAAATTCTATTAAGTTATTTTTAGAATCTGCCCTGTTTTCTCCCAGAGTGTCTGTCATATTCTGTTTTTTTTAATGGCCTATTTTATGACTTTAATTATTTTAAACATGTTTTATAGTCTTTCAGATAGTTTTTTTTTTTAATCTGGAGTTCCTAGGGGAGGATGTCTAGTCCGTCAGTTAATTGTAATTTCTGACTCTTGCTCCTGATGTTTTTTCTCATGTCTTTTTAATTTGAGGTTGAAAGCTCATTCTCAGCAGGGCTTTATCTATGGGAGTTTGTGTGACCTAGGCTGAGCCTATGTGTCTCTCTGGCAGTTTTGTGTTTGCTTCTTATAGCTTTCCCATGGATATCAGTGTTCGGTCCCAGTGTCTGAGTTCCTTCTCAACTTGGGGATTCTGAGGTGGTGTGGGTAGTATGAATTTGAACCCTAAATTTATGTGACAGCAAGTTCTTGGTATTAATTTTTGGGGGATTATTTTGTTTTTAACAGAACCTACACCAAGTAACTCAAGCTCTCTTGTTGTCTTCCTGGGTATGTAGGTAGTTTCCCTCCACCCATCCTTTGATGGGGTGGGGAGTGGTAGCCCTCCCAGAGTTCTGGCTTCATGTGGGCAAGTTCATTTCTCACTGCCCGCTTCTCTTGAGTCCAAGACCCCAATCTCTGTACCTTTCCAGGCATTAACAACCCTAGTCCTTGTGTCATCAAGACGGCTTTTCACTTCCTCCTTTGTTTCTGGTTCCTACAAACACTTTTGTTTTCTTGGGAGCTCATCTGTGCATTTTATTTGTTTATTTATTGTTATTATTTTTTTGAGACAGAGTCTCGTTCTGTCACCCTGGCTAAAGTGGCGTTGTCATAGCTCACTGTGACTTCAAACTCCTAGGCTCGAGCCATTCTCCTGCCTCAGCCTCCCAAGTAGCTGGGACTATAGGTGTGTGCCACCACACCTGGCAAATTTTTCTAATTTTTGTAGAAATAGTGTCTCACTTTTGTTTAGGCTGGTCTTGAACTCCTGAGCTCAAGATCCTCCTGCCTCAGCCTCCCAGAGTGCTGACATTATAGGCGTGAGCCACTGTGCCTAGCCCATCTATGCATTTTAAACGATGCTTGCTATATTTTGTCAGGCATTTCTAAGTTTTGTGTGACAGGGCTGCCCTCTGAATCACCATGCCCTACCCATGCTGGCCTTTCTGATGATTCCTAGAATGTACCATGATCTTTCCTGAATGAAGTCTCTGCATTTAAAACAATTCCCTCTGCGTAGAATGTTTTCCCACGGCTGGCTCTTCCCCATCCTTCTGATCTCAGCTTAAATGACATGTCCTCTGCAAGGCCCTTCCCAATCCCACCTGCATAAACCACCCCCCCTAATTCTCTACCATGTCCTCTTCACTTCCTTCATGGAACTGATCTTGATAACTGCCTTGTTTATCTATTTATTATGTGTACTTGTTCATGGTCTGTCATGCCCCCTAGAATGGGCAATGGAGTTACCTTATCTGGTGCTGTGGCCTGAATTGTGTTCCCTTCCCTGATTCATATGTTGATGCCCTGACCCCCAATAGGACTGTGTTTGGAGGTTGGGCCTCTGAGGAAGTAATTAAGGTTAAAGGAGGTCACAGGGTGAGGCCCTGATCTGATAGGAGTAATACTCTTATAAGAAGAGATGCCAGAGAGATTTGTTCTCTCTCTACCATGTGAGGACACAGTGAGGAGACAGAACACAGAAGAGGAACCTCACCAGAACCCGACCACGCCACCACCCTGATCTTGCACTTCCAGCTTCCAGAACTGTTAGAAAATAAATGTCTGCTGTTTAAGCCACCCAGTCTATGGTGTCTGTTACAGCAGTCTGAGCGGACTTGTCTCTCCTGTCCTATTCTGTATCGGCGACATCCACAACAGTGGTAGATGATAAATATTTACTGGATGAAAAAAGGAATGCACCAAAGCTGCAGAATTTCAAGAGAATCCCTGCATTCCCAGCACACACTTGTAGTAAGGCCGTGATATCCTAAAGCACCAGGAAAGATACATTCCCCTGGGCCCAGGGGCCTATACTCTTTCCTCATTCCCATGCACAAATTCTAATACTCAGAAAACCCAGAGCCCAGCAAAAGTGAAAAACTGTAAGTTTGCAGATAGGACTTTTAATTATAATCAAACCATTAGATTTCTCACCTTAATAGGTCCTAACTGGGGGTCATTCTCACCTCATGCAAACCCTGGCCCAAGAGGCAGCCCCCTGGGGAATCAGGTACCTGCCTGCTTTAACTAAAGTCAAACACTTTCCCCAGCTCCCTACAGAGGTGATAAATTAAACTGAAAAGTGTGTGGATAAATAAAAGTAGTACAAGGAACCCACATAAAGCAGCAAATAATGGAATCTTTAAAAAACAAATTAATTTTCCCATTTTGAAAGTAATATAATCACTTTCCAAAAGCTCTAAAAATAGAAAAAAATAAACCACTCATAATTTAAGACCTACCATGAGCCTCAGTAATCATTCTAATGCATAATTTGACTGTCTTTTTAAAAAACACGTGTTTTTTTTTTATTTGTTTGTGTTTTGGGCCATCATTTATTGAGCACATACTATATGTAAGTTCACAGTTCAGACAACACTCTGAACTAGAGGTGATGATTCTCATTTTAAAATGAGATCACAAGGCTGCAGAGAGGTCATGAAACTGCTCAAGTTTGCACAGGCAGGTTGTGGGCAAGTGAAGGCCTGACCCCAGGTTTGTCTCACTCCACACCCTGTTTAGACTTTCTCTTACGACTCTGATATTATACTGCTTTGAACCACCCTCCTTTTCTGTGGAACTGTGATCACATTTAACTTTACATCCCTCTTTTTTTTTTATACTTAACTTCACAATTTTTTTTTGCCCATTGTTGGATAGTCTTTATAAGGAGTTCTTTTAATGGTCAAGCATGAGAATATCTGCTATTTCCTCATTCAACAAGGACAGACTAACCATTTTGGGAAACAATTTAGCTCAATCTTGCAACATTGAATGCTTGCCTATCCTATAACCCAGCAATATATACTCCCAGGTGTATATTTTAGAGAAAATCCTAGAGGTTGGTGCTAGCTGCCATGGACAGGAGAGTTCATAGGAGCATTGCTCTACATGGAAAAAAAAACCTAGGAATAACCCAAGTATCCATCAACAGTCTGGGTACCCTCAGCAGCCTCTGAATACACACAGCTACGTGCAACGATGTGGACAAATGTTGCTAAAAGAAAGTTGAGTGAACAAAGCAGGTCTCTCAGGCTACCATTTTTATAAAGCATAAATACAAGCAAACCTAAGCATTCTATTGTTTGAGCACTCTCATACATGACTAGCAGAGCTAGAGATTCATGTGGTACTTAGTTACTGAGTCCCTACCAAGTCTCAGCTATTCTGCTTGTGCTTTTTATACAGCAACTTATTTACTCCTCACTTTGGGCCTATGAACTCATTACGACTATTGGCACTGCCCCAAAATGCAGAGGCCAAGGCTCGGAGAGGGTATGCGCAATGTTTAGTTTCATCGTCCACTTGACTGGGCCACAGGGCATCCAGATATTTGGTCGAACATGATTTTGGCTGTTTCAGAGAGTGTGTTTTTGGATGAGAGCAACATTTCAGTCAGGGGACTGAGTAAAGCAGATTGTCCTCTGTAATGTGGGTAGGGTGCATCCAACCAGTTAGAGGCCTCAACAGAATGAAAAGGCTGACCTTTCTCCAAGTAAGAGGGAACTCCTGGTGTCGGACTGCTTCATTCTGAAACACAGGCTCTTCCTGGGTCTCGAGCCAGTCAGTCTTGGGACTGGAACTACACCATGGGCTCTCCTGGGTCTCCAGTTTGTCAACTCACCTGAAGATCTTGAAACTTGTCAGCCTTCCTAGTCTTGTGAGCCATTCTTTATAATAATCTCTCTCTCTCTGCCTGTTCTGTATATAAACATACACACACACACACATACATACCCCTTATTGTTTCTATTTCTCTGGAAAACCCTGACTGATACAGTGAGTAACTTGCCCAAAGGACACACAACTAGGAAGTGGTGATTCTGTGGGACCTACAGCCAGAGGGCTTATCCCATTGCCTGCACCCTCTGCCTCTCCAGCACAAGAAGCTACTCTTACAGGACTGCCAAGACTCAAAGGGGGTTTCAAGTATCAAAACTTTATAACCTGAATGGGCAGGCTTTCCTGAAAACCTATATGAGTCTTAGTTTAGATGCTTCATAAATCATACATTTTCCTCCCTGCTGGGCACACAACCAACTGCTAATATCACATTTGAACTCAAAGAGCTCATACCCAATACAAAGTATCCCGCATTCCTCACGCGTTGCCATCAGAGTAAATGAGGAAGAATCTGCATTTCAAATTGTTGAGTTTGTTGTTATGACAACACACAGCCTGGATGTGTTCTGTCTGAGCAGTGGTATGCGAAGTTCTGAGTTGAAAGCATTCTGTGTATGTATTCAGGAGGTGGGTTTATTCACACACACTGCCATCCCTGGGCCTCCCTGCCACACACAAAGACGAAATGTTTCAAGGACGCCTCAATGCAATGTAAAAACCATAAAGAATGCACAAAAGCGTATAATTCTAGGAGGAGCTCTCTCAGCAGGGAGGCTTAGCATTTGCTCTTTCCTCCATACTCATTTTTACAATGATGCAATACAATGTCAGGTGTCAGAGAGCACAGTGAAAACGTGATTTCATCTTAAGGAATCCACTGTGTGTCCTTCTAGCCCTTACTCTTTTACTTACAGAGATGTCAGTTACAATATATGTTTTTGTTTGTGTATATACATTTCATTCCACAATTTGCCTTTGTTGTTGCTGACATCATTCATTATTACGTTTCTGAGAATTTTCAATAGTTCATTCCCTTCACTGAGTTAAGTCATTAGGTTGGTGCAAAAGTAATGGCGGTTTTAGCATTGTTGAAATTTGCCATTTGATATTGGAATATATTCTTAAATAAATGTGGTTATGTTATATTAATATCCAATGAATAGAGCCTGTTTATCTTTTCTCCTATTTACAGACATTTTAATTGTTTTTAGGTTTTGTTTTCTTTCTCTGAGTGAACAGTACTGCAATGAACACCTGCATGCATGTCTCCTCAGGCACACGAGGGAGAACGTCTCCTAGATATATGACTGAAATGGAATTGGTGGCTTCTAGCATATGCACTTTTGGTTTGACTAGACACTGCCAGATAGACAGCTTGTCCAGGAAGTTGTTCTAGCACACCCTAAGCAGTAGCATATGCACCCTCACCAATACTTGATAGTGGTAGATTTTAAACTTTCTTCAACAAATGCTGTGAAATGGTATCTTGTTATTGCTAGTTGCAATTCCATACTATCAGTGAGATTTGAGGCTCTCCTCCCATGTGTACTGGACTGGCCATTTCATGTTCCTTTTTTGTCACTTCTCTATTTTGTTCCTTTGGCATTTTTGTTGTTGGTTCTTTGTCTTTTTCTTATCGATATTTCTTATTGAAAATTCTTTATATATTCCAGATCCTAATTCAGTTATTTATTGCAAATATCTACTTCCAGTCTGTCGTTTGTCTTTTAATTTTGTTCATAAAAGGCTTGTAATGGAAATGAACCATTTTTGTTAATGTTTCATTTGCTGATTTTTTGGGGGGGACTGGGGAGGAGAGGGGTCTTTACTAAGAACCCCTTTCCTAGCCTGAAACTTAAAAGACATTTTCTTCTAATAGATTTAAAGTTTTCTTTTTGGATCTAGGTTTTTGGTCCATCTGAGTTTTATTTTTGTGTATAGTGTGAGGTAGGGGTATAATTTCAGTTTTTTTCTAATATGCAAAATTAATTGTCTCAGCACCATTTGTAAAAGTGTTTAACAGTTTATATCTTCCCTATTCGTTTCTAATGTCACCTCTATCATGTATTAAGTTTCTATGTATGTTTTGGTCTATCTGTGAGATATTTGTTCTCCTCCATTGATTTGTTGATTTATTTCCAAAAATTAGTCTTCTTCCCTCTTTTGTGAAAGTATTATCTGCTTTTTTGTAAGCTTTGGTCAAACTCACTCTTAACATCATCTGGGCTCAAGCTATCCCTTCAACCCAGAATTTCTTCTCCTTTCCTGATTTGAAAAATTCCCAAGTTTCCAGGTCTGACTCAGTGTTATCACTTCCATGAAGACTTGTTCGATTCCTCTTCCTCCCATTTTTAGTCTTTGGAAATCCATTGTGCTCTCTCCCTGGTAGCCTCAGACCAATGTGTTCATACCACGTTTGCAGCATTTATGCTTCACTGTTTTTGGTTGCAACCCCACCCTTCTTGAAGTGCCTAGCACAAAGCCTTTGTCTTAGTAGATGTCCAACACACATTTGTCAAATGAATATTTATATAACCTTATTGCTGTTGTTCATCATATTCTAAACACACGCATATACCCACACACAGGCAGATAGGAACATCATGAGAAAAAATGCTTTTATTTTTAGCCAGTTTTTGACATTAATTCTTATGATCTAGTCACATCTGGCAAGGCCTTGTTCATATGCAAGAAATGCCATCACTTGGGGTCCAAGTGAGGGGCAGTGCAGCAGGAGCTGGGCCTGGGAGAGTGCAGCTAGGCAGTGACATTTATTGAGGATTAGTGGGTTGAATAAAGCTTCCAATACATACTTATTACAGAGGCTTATCACTCTGTACACAAGTGATCACAGCACCTGTTGCACTCAATGGCATAGCTTGGAGACAGTAGCCTGCTCTTTCTTCTGTGTTAGCTCAGTGTGGGCTGGTGGGTGGACGCTGGGTCAGAGCCAGAGCACTGGGTTCTGGTACTAGCCCTGCTGCTGGTTTTGTGATCTTGGGTCATACATCTGTAGAATAGATACACAGGGGGAGAAAGCCCCTCCCAAGGAATGTGCATTTTAATGGGCAGACTGGTCAACTCTCTATCCCTACAACTTTGTGATTTATGAGAGCTGAAAATTCAAGAAATATCATGTTGAAGGCCTGGCTTGACAAGCCTTAAATTCATGATGATGGCACTTCTCATGGCCGAGTTATTTTCACATTGCTCTTAAAGATGTTGATATTTCTTCCTTTGTTATTCCCTTAGGACAAATACTGCCTGAGCTGGCATCAAAGAAGACATGTGAACAAAAGGAGCTTCCTAAATACTCCAAACCTGTCCCAGGTATCCCAAGAAGGATAGCAGAAGTGCTTCAGGATGTCTAGTAGTCACCAGAGCTCACAAGAGAACTGGGTATGGGGATCGTTACTTATTTGGGTAGGAGTGTGGGTATTATTCCCCAACTGGATGAAATGACTGTGGAATCATTCCTTTTTATTTTATTGTAGTTCACCAACTGTTTATGAGAGTTTGCACAAAAGTCACTCTGCTAAGATGATGAGATGAACAGAGGATGGCTGCTGTCTTCAAGGAGCTCACAGTACAGATGGGGACAGGCTATGAGGAAGCTGGAGAGGAAGAGGTAACTGACAATGGGGTGGCCTCGGGGAAGACTTCCTGAGAGAGACGGCATTGAACACGGTGGCCTTGAAGCACGAGTAGGGTTTTTGACTGCACGTGCAAAGGTTCTGAGTTGTAAAATGAGGGACATATAGGTCACCACCCCTTAGCAATGGGAATGTCTCCAGCTGTTACCCAGGACAGAGAACTTTGAAATGATCATATGACTGGCTCCAATGAGTCCCACAGGTAATGTAGGAGCCCATCTCACTGCGTGGGATTGATCCACCTGCTGGTTATAGAGAGAGTGCTGAGTGTCTCTTCTCTCTGAAATTCTCCTTACCTATGACCATCAAGGTATTTAGATATCTCGCCATTAAATTTACTTTTTCTTGAGAAAACATTCTATAAATAACGTACTTGGTAAGCAGCAAATAGGTTTCTTAGGAGGAGTGACTGATTAACAAATTAGCTGCTATAGTGAAATCCTTGCCTCAGGTGGCAAGGGCGCCAAGTGGAGAGGCACAGGGAGATTCAGGGCATCGGTGGTGGTGGTGGCAGCTCCAACACTTCTGGGGAGATGAAATGCCTGGGTGGTCTGAAAGCTGAAGTATGAGAACACAGAGTACCTGGAAGTAGGAAGGAGGAGGAGGAAGCGCAAGGGGTTCTGCACCCTTCAGAGTGGTTGTCCACACTGTCTGGAGTCACCTTGGTGACGGTCACTCTCTCTCATCACTTCTACGTGGGGAAAAGGTATAATGCCCTCAACACGCTAATGCTTATTTCTCAGAGAAGATAAAAAATAGTCATTTCAGAGCATTCTAAAGCAGTCTTGATTACATTTCCTATTTTGGGAAAAGTGAGCTCATCTTATGCTAAGATGTGAGCTCAAAGCCTTTTATTTAGTAGTAGAGCTAATGCTACCTGGGCATCAACCTACCTCACCTCCAGCCTGCTCTCTCTGTCTTGAGCCCTTTAAAAGGGATAATAACAAACACTTTCGCAGCACCTGCTCTGTAGCAGGCACTGTTGTTAGTCCTTTATATGCATTAACCCATTTGATATTCATAACTGCCTTATGAGACACTGTTATTATTTAATACCTATTTTACTGATGAAGAAATTGAAGTATCTTACCAAAAATCACAAATAATAAGTGGCAGAGCCAGGATTCAAGTTCAAGAAGACAGGATCTATTCCATGCTTTTAAAAACTGTACCTAACTTCCTTTGTAGGAAAAACATATGAATAGTAATGATCCTCCAGCAGCCATGCTGTAACAGCTAGCTATTGCTGCATAACAAACTATCCCAAAACTCAGCAGCATAAAACCACACTCATTTAATTCGTTACTATGTTAGTTATACATATTACTATAACTCATGCATTTACAGGTAGGCGAGGGGTCTGCTGGTATAGGCTGAGCTTGGCCGATCTTGGCCGGATTCATTCATACATCTATACGCCACCAGGGAGTTTTGTTCTAGGTTAGAAAGGGCTAGGCGATAGCATCTGGGGCTGCTTAGCTCCATACGTCTCTTGTTCCCCTCTTGCAATGCAGGGGAGCAAGAGGAATCAGGCAGGGATTCTTGCAGTCTCATCTCAGAACTGCAACACCATCACTTCTGCCTTATTCTATTGATCAAAGTGAGTCGCATAGTGGTATGGATTCTTTGTCTCCCCTAATATTTGTATGTGGAAACCCTGACTCTCAATGTCATGGTATGAGGTCATGAGAGTAGAGCTCCCACAATGGTATTAGTGTCCTTACAAGAAGAGGAAGAGGCAAAGCTCTTTCTCTCTCCACCATGTGAAGACAGAGTGAGAAGGAGGCCACCTGCCAGCCAGGAGGAGAGCCCTCACCAGAATCCAGCCATACTGGTACTCTGATCTGGGACTTCTGGCCTCTAGAAGTGGGGGGAATCTCTATTGTTTAAGCCACCCAGGCTGTAGTATTTTGTTATGGCAACCTGGGATGACTAAGACACAAGGGGAGGGAAAATATACTCCACCTTTATGGGAGGAACTCTCAAGTCACATGATAAAGATTATAGGTACAGGGAGGAGGACATGGGGCCATTACTGCAGTCAATCTACTTCAGTCTTACTAAGGTACACCAACAGTGGTTTCTAGAAAAGAGGAGAAATAAACCCTTAAAATCCAATGTCATAGAAATCAATGAAGGAGGAACAGGTAGGAATATAGAGGGAGACACAAACTTTCTATATATCTTACTTTATTTTTCTGATGCCAATCTTGTTCTAAGTACAAAAAAGAATTCATAGAGCAGAGAAAATGGAATCTGTCTAAAAAGATGGCTGACGTTAGTGAAAAGGCATTTAGGTGACAGCACTTTTTCAATCTCACTGCTATAAACAGATCCGGGCTGCGTGGCTTTAATTGGGTGGCTTATCCCTCTGCACTTATCAAAGATGTTTATGACCAACCCAAAGTTTTCTTCTATACTTGTAATGATGTGATGGAGGGGTAAGATGAGGATAACACTGGCCTGTTTCTCAATTTTAGATTATCTTCCAGAAACTCAAGTACACAGCCACAGAAATCATCCCCAGTAATTTCAAGTTGGCAGAGCCAGGCTAATTATCTGCAATTTCATCTGTCAAAATAGTTTGGAAAATTCTCACGTGTTAGGGGAGTGAGTCTGAAGGGTGGGCCTGGCCAACGCTCCAGAATTTTCACAAGTTAGAAAAGGAGTTAGACATTGACCTTGAGTGAAGGGCATCTCCCCATCACTTTTCGGAACCTGTGTGTCTGAGCCACGTGGTCATAGTCTGTGGCCTGCAGGGACTTGGCTTTGCCCTATCTGAGCCGCGGCTGGTGGAGCTGAGGGAGAGAAACTGTGTGCACATTCTGTGGGTTCCCCTGCAGACATGTAGATATCTTTTCTAAGGCCCCACATTCGGTGCAGACCAGCATAAAACTTAAGTCTTAACAAAGGTATGAGAGCCGCAGGGTTGTTATGGCTGGCCCCACTCTGATTGGTCAGTGCCCATGTCTGTTGGGTGCCCCCTGACACCCAGGTTGTTAGATACCTTCCCTAGTATCTCTCTTCTAACTCTATGCTGAATAGTCTCACTGCCCCTCCAAATCTACCTCCATCTCTCCCTGGGAGGCTGACATTTCTGGATCAAGCATGCCTTTGCCTTTCAGCCTCCTGGTGCGTTTGGCCACTGAGGGGCACCAACAAGGAATTGAAAGAGGAAAAGGGAGGTGTTGGGGTAAATTAGGCTCCTGGCTGCCTTTTGCAGTAGCTGGTGGGCAGTTGGGTTCCTCCGCCAGGGGCTGCAGCTCCCACCGGCCACAGCCGCAGGTCCCTCTGTGACTCCAGGAGCCATTCCCTCACCTCTCCTTCAGGCCTGGAGGTGTAAGGGCCCCAATTAGGCCCAGAGTACACCCACACCTTTGCAAAACAGACCCTAAATTAAACTCTCCTCAATGATCCCATTTGAAGATGCCATCTGTTTTCTTCCAGGGCCCTGGCTCTTCCAAGCAGTTTAAAGAAAGTGGTGGAGAAGGAGAAGTGAATGGTGCAGCCAGTGCATTAGTAAAACAACCATAAACAGTCACGACATCAACACAAAGCTCCTTCTTGTTTACTTTGAGAAGATAAGTAGACACATCTAAAAACAGGACAACTTCCTTCCTTTCCTCTTCTCTCCCTGCATTTTACCCCCTCCTTCCCTCCCTTTGGGCCTCCCTCTCTCTCATGCTCCCCCTTCTTCCCTCCCCTGCTCCCTCCTCTCTCCCTTCTTCCATCCTTCAGCCCTAATTACAGACTGGGGAGGCAGAGGTGAGCCAGACAGTTCTTGCCTTTAAAGAGTCACAGCGTAGGACTTAACCCACCACAGAAGTGCAAAGGTTCCCAAGTCCACAGACGAGGTCATATCCCTGTCTGTCACTCACTAGCTGGGTGACCTTGGGCATATTAGTCACACATATCCGTTGCTGTTTCTGTATCTCTAAACCAGAAACACTCCCTGACTACCTTGTAGAGTTCTTATGAGCATTCAACAAGATAATATATGTAAAGCACCTAGCTCCAGCTCAACAGATAGTAAGTCCTGATAAACTTCATGGAACACTCCTGTTTCTTTAGCGGAGGGAAGCAATGAAGTGGCGAAGAGTGTTAAGATCTTAGGCAAGCTACTCAACCTCTGGGTTTAAACAGGGCTAATATAAACTACCTTCTACTCTTTTCCCAGTGGGGTTATAACGAATATATGTGATAATCTGGATAAGGCTCCAGATTATAAAAATGATAAAAGTGTCAACCAGATATCTGCAATCATTATTATAGGATGTTGGTTTGCATTTCAACAGTCGTTTCCTTCAATCCCTGGGCAGATGACTCCTCCTACACCATCCCAGGATCTCTCATTATTTATTTATCGGGAATCTTGAAATAGTCTGGCCAGGAGAATATTGGAAATCAATTTGTCTGCTGAAATGGAAGGGATGGCAAGAAGGTCCCAGGGTCCCAGGCCATTGTCATTCTCCTGGACATAAGACCACGTGCCATTTTTTTTCTTAATGTTCCTAGGGGCTTGTGCATCTTGCAAACACACTAAAGCAAACCAGAAATTCAGCATCATTGTACCGATGCACTTACCAAGTTCACCCTTGCACTGCTGGTATGTGTGTGGGGAGGTCCTCATAAGAAATGTGCCTTTCTTCCATCCTGCCCATCTAGTGGCAGGAGGACATCAAAAAGCCCGAAGCAGCTGCACAGCGTAAGATAAATGCCAGTCAGGGATGCCTGCCTTTGATCATCAAATCCTTATGGCAAAGCTCTAATTCTCTCAGTACTGTTAAAATTAGTTTAAAGGGCTCCCCAACTGCCTTTTTTTTATAAACCATTCTTCCATCTGAGGAGTTTGCAGGTACAATTTCCCATGACTTTTATAAGCAGCATTTCCTCTGATTCAGGTGCCCAGTGATACTGATGGGATCCTGGGGCCTTCTAAGAAAACATCTGTCGATGCTACAACTCAGGGAGCACAAACATTAGTCATCAGAGACTGGGGAGGGTGCCACACATCAATCCTGCAAATATGTCCCCTGGAACAAGCAACTACGACAAACTCTTTGCGAGGCTGCATTTTACTATGAACTATCACTCTGCAAAGCCTGCATTTCCTTGATATTCGAAGGATGGCACACTCTAAGGCAAAGGGTGGATCCTGATGACCACACGACTTCTGTGACACTGAATGATGCCTGCAGGAGTTCATGATCTAAATATTTTTATTACAGATATTTATTCTTGTTACATATTGATAATTATGATGATGATAAGATAGCAACAACTACCATTTGGGGGGCATCTACTTTGTGCTTTACAGATGTTACTTTGAGGTTCTTAAACTTGTAAAATAGATTAACAAGAGGTGTCACCCAAGAGGGATCCTTGGGCAAAAAAGTTTGAGAAAGTGCCCATTTGGGGCTCTGACAAGTCCTGTGGCCTGAAGGTAAACTTTGGCCATTTGATTTGGCAAACAATGAATGGCTACAAGAAAATAGCTAAAAGAAGTGGTAGCAGAACCTTAAAAACAAAACAATATTCCAGTTTGCTACAGCCCCAGTCCAAGGGCAGGGGCTGCAGGATGCTCTCTTCTTGCACTTGCCCATGTGTATTGACCACTGCACATGTGGAAAGAAATCCCTAGAGCAGAAAGACAGTCAAGGGCAAACACTACCCTCCCCTCCCAACTAGAAAATACATGCACTGATTCTGTGGATGGGAGCAGTGATGCTTGGCCTGGCCCCCACAAGAATCACCACACTAATTGCAAGAAGACTCGGATTCAACTCGGCTAAACCAGCAATTATCAACCAGGGCAATTTTGGCTCCCAGGTGACATTTGGCAATGTCTGGAAACTTTTTCTTTTTTATTGTCAGGACTGGGGTGTGCTACTGGCATCTAATGGGTAGAGACCAGGGAAGCTGCTAAACATCCTACCATGCACAGGACAGCCCCACAACAAAGAATTATGTGGCTCCAAATGTCAGTGGTGCCAGGATTGGGAAACCCTGGGCTAGATGGAAGCTCTGTAAGGGCAGAGACCCTGCCTGTCTTCTTGGATGCTGTGTCTATAGCGCCCTGCACTGGGTCTGGCACAGAGTTGTCCTTCACTGAGTACCGACCAGCCAAATATGAACCAAATCCAGCCACACAAGAGGTAGAAGCATCACTTCTAACAGCCGGGGGAAGGAACCTCTCAACCACTCCCTGTTAGAGTCATTACATGCACTGGCGAAAGCTGATGGTGTTACTGGATCTACTATGCATGTGCAGGGCTACCCCATACACTCTTACCTTCTCCTTCAAAAGCTTTTGACAGACATTGATTTTTCCTTTGTATACTTTGTTGTCTTCTCTGGAAGCCTATCTCTGCAGACTCTGGCCCAGGAGATAAAGAGGTTTGAACTGTATTTAATGAAGGGAAAGCTGGGACGACCTTCTGTTTCCACACCTTGGCTGCACTCTTCATGCTACGCTCTTCATGCCTTCTGTGACTTCAAAGGAACCTGGTGTTGCTGCTGGAATCAGTGGCAGCTCCCAAGGACAAGTCATGCTCCTGGATGCCAGAGTCCATAGCTCCCTGGAGTGATTTTGTTCAAGTGAGGGTTTGGAGAAGTGAGGCAGAGAATTGTGAGCGTGAGTATAGCCATCCTGTATCTACCATGGAATATCCAGGGCTGAAGTTGTGAGGGGTGAGGAATGAAAACACTCAGGAACACCCCACCCAGCACAAAGCATAACTATATGCACAAATCCTGCTGAGAAGTCAGGGTCTCCACAAGCATCTCCTACACCCGTTTGCAGCAATGATTATACAAACAAAGTCACTACCTGGGCAGTTTATACCAACTGTTAACTATTCACAAAGCAGGTGGGATTTCTGGGAACTTACCCTTTCTAATCAGTTTTCTGGATGTACTTTGAAGGTGGTGCTAGTAGGATTTATTGACAGATCAGAGGTGGGTATGAGAGAAGGAGCAAGTAGCCAGGAGAGTGAAGTGTAGATGAGGAAGCTTGTTGGGGGACAGGGGGTTGTCCCAGGAATAGGTTACCTTGAGAAAGTTAAGGTTGAGACATCCAAGTGGTAGGTTGAGCAGGCTGTTGTGTGAGTCTGGGAGAGTCTGGCTGAAGAAATAAAGATGGGATGAGATCACCAAGGAGCAGCTGTCATTAGCAAAGAGAAGAGGTTGAGGACTGGCCCTGGATATCCCAGCATTGGGAGTCAGAGCCTGAGAAGAGCTCCTCCAAAGTGACTGAGGAGCAATGGCGTGCAGGAGAACAGCCAGGGCAGGGTAGCCTGGCCACTCCTCACCACCTCCAGCTCCCCTGCAGTCCAAGCCACCAGGGCCTCGTTCTTAGGTATGGTAATTGCCTCCTAACTAGCCTTCAGTTTCTAGCTCCTGTCTCGACTGGTATTCACCGCATCAGCCAGACTGCCCTTGTTAACACCCAAACCAGATACCACCCCTCTGCCTTGGACCTCCAAGGGTTCCCATCTCACTCTGAGTCAAAGCCAACTTCTTGACAATGACTTGGCCCTTTGTCACCTGCTCGGATTGGACTGTTTGTCCCTTCCAAAACTCTTGTTGAAATCTGGTTTTCATTGTGGCAGTGTTAGGAGGTGGGATCTTTGGGAAGTGAAAGAGCCATGGAGCTCTGCCCTGTAGGTGGGATTAATGCTGTTATAAAAGGGCACATTCAGCCCCCTTTTCCTCTTTGCCCTTCTGCTTCTGCTGTGTGATGATGCAGCCAGAAGGCCCTCACCAGATGCCGGCACCTGAATCTTCGACTTCCCAGCCTGCAGCACTGTGAGCCAATGCATTTCTCTTCATTATAAATTACTCGGTCTCAGATGTTCCCTTCTAGCAAGCACAAATGGACTAAGACGTCAACTCTCTGAATTTAGGTCCAACTACTGCACCCAGCATTTACTGAGTCCAGCAGCACAAAGCACGGTCCTCCCTCAGGGCCCTTCCTTTGGCTGTTCCCCCTGCATGGAATGCTCTTCTCTCAAACACCTGTTTTATTGTAGGTGGCTTTGAATTAACTTTGGTGATAAGAATTAAATAATTGAAGTTTTTTCCCATCACTGCTAGTTATATTTCATGAACTTTATCAGTTCTCATTGAGAGAAATTCCACAACTGTCATGTGTTTCTGTTTGTTCCCATGTTGTGTCATATGTGATGCAGGTCCACTAAAGCTGGGACCTGGTTCACGTCTGAATCCGCAGTGGTTAGAAGAGCACCTGGCACATAGTAGGGGCTTGCTAAATATTTGTTAGATGAGTAAATAAATACACAAAGAAATAAATTTTAAAATTCTGGCCCCTGAAATGTTGACCTATTAGGAGGAGCTTCATTTAAATCAGTGGTTCTCAACTAGGGGTGATTTTGCACCCCAGGGAACATTTGATATTGCCTTAAGACATTCTTAGTTTTCCCATCTGGAGAAAGGAGCTACTCCGGGCATCAAGGGGCTAGAGAACTGCGATGCTGCTGAAAATGGTACAATGCACAGGACAGCCCCATACCACAAAGAATGGACTGGCTAAATGAAGAGGATGGAGGTTGAAAAATGCTGACTTGAACCAAACAGGTAAGTGATCGTTATGTGCATGGGACCTCACCTTTGGCTACGGAGTTAGCAGCTGGGCTTTCCCTGCTAAGGAAGTCATCTGCATGCCCTAAACAGATATTACGCTTTGAAAACCTCAGTTCTGCTGCCCAAGAAAGCTTGCCAATGACTCACCGGTGGACTCAG
This sequence comes from Lemur catta, assembly GCF_020740605.2. Classification (NCBI taxonomy): domain Eukaryota; kingdom Metazoa; phylum Chordata; class Mammalia; order Primates; family Lemuridae; genus Lemur; species Lemur catta. The sequence continues at coordinate 117,077,467 of NC_059130.1, forward strand.
TGTTATGTCAGCTGCACTGGAAACTCTACCTACTGCCAGTGACCTGGCCCATTGTGAAAAATGGAGTACGAGGAGTTGGGATTGTTGAAAATTGAAGCAGATAGAGACTAGTTTGTCGGCTTGGTGGAACTGCTATTTATTAGATTTTCTGACTGTCATTGTTGCCATGGAGAGCATTTTCTCTGAGCTAAAGAGGAGTGAGACCGATCACTCTCATAATGCACTGTATTCCCACTGATGTGGTGGCCCCTTGCACCTGCCTCCTCCAATTCTTACAAGGCTTCTTCACATTTGTTGTCTCTGAAACAGACAGAAGCTTGAGGAAGGTCAACTGATGGATAGGAGACCGATTACTAGTTTAAAAGAACTTTAAAGTACATTGAATCTTGCCCTCTTGTTATTTAAGAATGTCTATATTATCCTGAACAGCTAGACAACTTAGAATGTCTTCTATTTAAACACTTCAACAAAATGCTCAGATTCCCATTAGCTTTCACTTAGAAGTAACAAGAAAAAAAGAATGGCTAAGTAGCTACATTTCTTCAATCATTATGCAAGAAGATATTTCTTTTCCAACGTAAAAAAATATATAAATGTCTGGCAGATAGGAAATATCTGGATGCTACACAAATCCTATTTGATACTCAGCACCAGCAGACTAATACAACACAGTAGGAGCATTTGCTCTGCAAATGAAAATCTACATGGTAAAAACGATTTCATTTAACATAACGATTTTGGGTTTGTTGTTGCTGCTTTGATACAATTATTTTACACCAAGAATCTAATGACTAAGATGCTCACCTCCCTTGATGGAGCACTTACAGTGTGTTTCATCTGGGTTATCTCATTTAACCATAACACGCGGCTCATGGTGGTCACGTGATTTGCCCAAGCTTATGTAGTGAGAACACGGTGCTGAGTGAGGCTGACATATATTGCTTTAGTTTTTATTTCTGATTGTCTCAGTCAATTTTATGGTCTTATGAAAGAATACCACAGACTGGATAAGTTATAATAGTAGAAATTTATGTGGCTCACGGTTCCAGAGGCTGGGAAATCTAAGAGCATGGTGCCAGCATCTGGTGAGGGCCTTCATGCTGCATCTTCCATGGTAGAAGCATGAGAAAGTGAGAGGGAGAGAGAAAAGTGGAACCCCCTCCTTTTATCAGGAACCCACTCCACAGTAATTAACCCACTCCTGTGATAACAACATTAGTTCATTCATGAGGGCTCCAAATCACCTCCTAAAGGTCCCACCGCTCAGCGCTGTTGCACCGGGGATTAAGTTTCCAACACACCAGCTTTGGGGAGCACATTCAAACCATAGCACTAAGTGTTGTGCTCTTTCTGGGTGTAATGCACATACAGGGCAATGCACACTTGGGTGCTAAACGCACACTCTTGATGACAATCAAGATGGTAAAATGTCCACAAGAAATGGGGAACCACTCTAGCTCTCCTTCACTGTGTCTGGGTACTGGGTTCCTGTGCGCTCCTCTTTCCTAGCTATTGTTTGCATCAACATTTTCTGTGTGTTAACTAATGACCCAGAGTCATGCTGGCCAAGGTCCCATGGAGTTTTTGCAAGGGGGCCTTGCCTCCATACCAATGCCAAGGACTGTCTTTACGTTGAGTTTATCATATATGAGTGTTCCTCTCCACATGTCATTTCACACAGCGACCTTATACCTTATTTGTGAGCATGAGACAGGAAATGCAGACCAGTTTAATCTTAGTGGGTCTTGGTTCTCAGGGCCCCTCAGTGTGAGCACCTGGCCACACAAAGTGGGTGATACCAGTGTTTGAGATACACAGCTTTCATACAACATGGCCCTAAATACAAGCCACCTATTTTATCTAGGGCTTGGCCAGAGAAAGAACCATCTGTTCTAGTGCTGGGGGAAAGGCTGTCTGTGTTTTACTGACTTATAGAGAGATGGGGCATAGCTCTCCAGCATACCTGGGGTCTTCCTGAGGGTTTGCCTTGTGATGTTCCCTTACTTTTGAATCTAACCTTTTGCACTCATTTTCACGTGTGTGTGATGCTATTGTGACTAATAAAAGACAAATTGAAAGACAATATTTTCATTACTATTTTCTCAGTTAACAGATGCTAGGCTGGGCACAGTGGCTCATGTCTGTAATTCCAGCACTTCGGGAGGCCAAGGTGTGAGGATCACTTGTGGCCAGGAGTTTGAGACCAACCAGGGCAATATAGTGAGACCCTATCTGTACCAAAACAAAAACAACAACAACAACAACAAAAAAGAAAACCCAGAAAACAAAACAACAAAACCCCAGACACTAAAGTACAACTACCCTCTAGTAGAGGTCACTGAAATTAGCAGTCATCTTTTAGGAAAAGCCTGGAAACTGCTAACCTGGGGATGCACAGAGATTCTGAAGCCAAATTGAAAGTCTATTGTGGCCTCTGCCCCCAAAAGGCTGAGGTGCTCTAGAGCTTGGATAGTTGATTGCACTTTAATTCTTTGAAAATGAGCGATCTCAAAATGACATATGTGATCGCTCTTGGTTAATCAGACTATTAAATTACCAGCCTCCTTCCCCTGTACCCCTTCCCAGGACAGATTCAGCCTGTGTCTGCCTGTTTTGATGCATGCAATTTACTTTAAATTCCCATGGCATAGAGAGTGGTCTAAGCTATACTCTAGGGGCAGTCCGTTGTGTTGATCAGGAATCTACTCTCTGAGAGTAGACTCCGGCATTTAACCAGAAAGGTCACATTCCCAAGGAAATTCCTATTTTTTTTAACCTCTGGACTCTGATCAACAACAGAGACTTTGCTAATGAGCTCAAAGAGGGTTCCAAATGGGTTTTCACTGGTGGAAATGGGGCTTGTCATTTAGCATAATGGGTAAGAAGAGGGTTCTCTCTGGTGGAGTTAGTGGTACTCAAGGTGAGTGGTTTGGCTAAGATATATTTTCCTGAAGCTCCCCATCTTTGCCTGAAGGAGATATAAAAAGCTTGCAGATATTTTCCTCTTTTCCTACAGGGATGGTGCTTGAGACTTGAGCCTCCCAACAGTCCCATGCCCAGCCAACGGTTTGGAGGATTTTTGTTGCCTAATGCCCACTATGAGATTCGCTCTTTCCTGCCTCTGGAACACTGCCATATCTGCTTGGGGTGAGGGCTCCTTGTGAGGTGTGGTCACAGCACCCACAAGGATAGGTGGCTGGAATTTTGTCAAGCTTAAACAACAAGTTGGTGCAAGATTTGATCTGAGACATGCTGACAGCAAAGTCGCAGGAGAGTAGTTAATGCTCAACCCCATCCAACTACTGGTGGCTGTCAATAGCTACCAAAAAGAACTTCATAGGTGTGTGTGCACCATCCAATTGGTTTATGTCTGTTTGCAACACTATCTGGTAAAAGTACTACCTTTTGCACAAATGGGAGGAATATGTTTTTCTACTTCTATACAAGATCCATTTAAGAAACAACCCGGACAACCAAATCACTTGTAAATTACACCTTAGTGAAGAGGCACAACTTTAATCTTTGAAATAATCCTTATTTCCCTTTGAAGCTCAAAACCATCATTTTGTTTGACACATTGCTTGGGGATCAGAGGAGGAACACACTACCCTAGACCTGCCTCCCAGGGGTGCAGGACTGCAAGGATGCACCCCTTTTCCTAGAAAAAGAAGACAGACTTTTGTGTGGGCTAAGAGGTTGTCAATGCCAATTTTATGTGTCAACTTGCCTGGGCCATGGGTGCCCAGATATCTGGTTAAACATTATTTTTAGGTATGTGTGTGTGTGGGGGGGGTGTTTCTGCAGGAGATTAGCATTTGAATTGGGGGACTCAGTTAGGCACTTTGTCCTCCCCAGTGTGTGTGGATCTCATGCAATCCATCAAGGGCCTGAACAGGACAAAAGGGCGGAGGATGACTGAATCCTTTCGCTCTGCCTGACTGTGGTGCTGAGACATCAGTCTTCTCCTGCCTTTGGGCTGGGATTTACATCATTAGCACTCCTGGTTCTCAGGGCTTTGGACTCAGACCGGAATTTATACCTGCAGCTTCCCTGGGTCTCCAGATTGCAGACAGAAGATCATGTGTCTTCTCAGTCTCCCTCATTTTGTGAGCCAATCCCTTATAATGAACCATATGCATACATACCTCCTACGTATATGTGTCTCCTATTGGTTCAGTTTCTCTGGAGAACCTTGCCTAATATAGAGGCAATAAGGCTATATATCTCCCAGTCCCAGAAAGCTACCTCTTACAGTCCTGGTCTACTGTTCTGACTCTCTGCTGCCAAGTCCTCCTTTTGCATGAATTGCAGTTCCTCCAGCTACGCATGTGGCTGTCTCCTACTCATGCTGCAGCTGCAGCCCAAATGTCACCCCCTAGGGAGGCCTTCTCCGATTACTCTGCCCACATGGGCTGCTTCTGTGTTAGTCTCTATTTCTACCCCCGTTTCTGTCATGTGATTTTATATTTTCTTATTGATTATTAATTTGTTTGCTTGTTGGCCACCTGACACTCCCTGTGGTCTCCTGCAGGGCAAGAGCCTTGCTCATCTCCTTCACCACCTGGCACATAGTAGGTGCTTCACACATATTTTATGAATGGATAAATGAATGACCCAGCATAGTTTCCCTGCCACTTGGGACACAATCAACATCAAGCCTCAGGGTGAGACTCCACTTGTGAACAAGTGTGTCTTGCTTTGAGAAAAGTCAATACAGAATTGTCTGAGAAGAGAGGGTGCTGATTATGTGAATATTCATTTTGCTCCCCTCCTCCCCCAGGGACACGTGTAGAGACATTTTTAATTGTCACAACAGGGGAGGTGTTACTGGCATCCAGCAAGTGGAGGCCTGGGATGCTGCTAAGCAGCCTACAACACACAGGACAGACACACAGCAAAGAACTATCTGGCCCCAAATGTCAATGACGCCAAGGTTGGGAAACCCTGCCTGAGAGTAATCATATTTACATTTCAATTACCAATTTCCAAAGACCCAAAGTCCAAAAAATATATACTTAACACAAGTTATCATTCTTCGGTGATTATACAAACGTTTAATTTTTTTTATTGACCTCAGGTTGATGAGATATCCACTGTTATTCAACAATCCTACAACTATACAGGGTCATAGGGATGGTCTGAGCCGATGCAGTAAAATACACAGTAGACATTTAACAATCTCTGACACAAACGTGTCATTTGCTTTTCCCAAAGGAAAAATGCAGAAAAGTTCCTCTTTCTTGTGTTTTCAGACTGTTCAGGTCTACCAAAATGAAAAATCGAAGCTAATAAGGTCCATAAATGAGACTGCGATTATTCACATTACTAAGTGATTCTTCTTTTTCAGAAGGATTCTTCGCCAGTTTCCTTTAAACAGTTGGCTCCTCTCATGCATTTAAAATCTAACTTGGTTTACAAAAGCATTAATTTATGTGCATTTCAGGCACACTGCCATTGTGAAAAGTTAACTACGTCTTTCATGAGAAGCACATCCGCCTTGCCTCCCAAAGATAATTCTCCTGTTGCTTGGTTTTCTCTTTAGAGTGTTGTCTCTTTGGAGGGTGAGATCCGTGTCTCTTGAATGTTTGGTTCTGCTTCCCAGCACCCCAAACGTTTCAGGAGGTCAATAAATATTTATTGATGCTGATGAGGTGAACAGAAACACAGAGGTGTTCTTTCACTTCCTTGTCATGTGCTTGATGGGATGTTTTTATCAGCATCTGCAAGGCAGGGACCAGGAAACTCCATTCTGCCAACACTTGGCCTCTCTCAGGGACGAGGGATGATTTTGGGGGGGCCTCAAGACCACCATTCTCCAATTTAGCCTTTGTGAATCTCCGCCAAACATTCCATAGGCATCATTCCCAACCACATATAATTTTCAGATTCTATCTTAGCTGCAGTGGGTGGGCTTAGCCTCAGCCCCTGAAAACATGTTCTCTTATTGGGTGAGATACTTTTGGAAGATGGGATTAAGCCTGTAGTTAATGTCTCCATATCACAGTGAAAAACTCAGTCTAGGAAAGGTTTTTATTTGCCTCCCATAAGGCGCATGACAGAACAATAGCTCTGACAGTGTGGTCCCCTGACTAGCAGTGACAGCATTATCTGGGAGCTTGTTTGAAATGTGCCTTCTCTGGCCCCACCACAGACCAACTGAACCAGGATTTCTGAGGTGGGGCCCAGCCAGCTGTGTTTTCAGAAGCTCTTCAGGTGATTCTGATGCACACTGACGTTTGAGAATGGTTATGCTACAGGCTCAAGTTTTTCTTAAGTGCGGGACAAATCACCTACCCCTGGTCCAATACTATCCATAATGTCTTATGACAACAGCAGTCCCCAACCATTTTGGCACCAGGAACCATTTTCATGGAAGACAATTTTTCCATGGACCCAGGAGTTGGGGGGTGGGGAATGATTTTGGGATGATTCAAGTGCATTACATTTATTGTGCACTTTATTTCTATTATTATTACATTATAATATATAGTGAAATAATTATACAACTCACCACAGGTTGGAGATCCCTGTAAGATATGAGTAAAGTTCATGAGTCCCAGAAGAAACTTCAGGGACCCAAGACCTGAAGGAAGTCCCAGATTTTTCAGCCCAGTCGATAGGTGGACACCCATATGAAAGAGGCAGCAGGTGCACCACTCAGAGAAAAGTAATCCTATCCAAGGCCACCAGGAACAAAGCTTTCCCAGCATGCCTTGCACAAGATGGCCACCCCCTCCGCAAACCACCCTCTTGGTCTTCCATGGCCGAGGGGCCAAGGAGGGAGGGGAAAGGGGAACTGGGCCTAGGCTGAGGTCCCTGAATGATCCTCAGGAGCTGGGCAGCTTGCTGCCCAGGGGCGGCCACACTCACGGAACAACAACTCAGCAGCCTCCATGTTCTTTGGTGCCTGGGCCTCCTGAAGGGAAGAGGGTCCTCATCCCACCCCTCCACCCTGCCCAGCACCAACACTGCTCACTCTTTTCTCTTTTTCTTCACTAGCCAGCGTGGTCCCTTCACTTGCTATCCCCCAACCCCACTCTCCCTCAAGCCTTGGTCTTCTCTCATTCCTGGGGGTGGAAAAACGCTGGCTCTCTGTGGAAGCAGCGAACCCCTTCCATCCAGTGTTTTGGTTGGTTTAGTCCAATTTCTTTGCATCTGATGCAAAGGCCCCTCAGGCATGTGTCGGGAGGCCAGAAACATACCCACAGCACAAAGATCCGTACTTTGGATATAATCCCAGTACATGGCAACAAAGCCAGCTGTTTCTGGACTAACTTATTTAACTATTGATGGTGATTTTGACCAAGCACCATCAGGAATTGCTTCTTTGAGACGTACGTGGTTTTAGCTTGAATGAGTATCTGAAAGCAGAGAGTCTCAGATTCTCCTGCAGGTGTGTGGGGATGTCAACTTACTTTGTATAACTGGCACTAGGGCTGTGGTCCGACTTATTCCCTTTGGGTCCTTGCTCTGCCTTCTTCTTTGCTAAATACTTTCCCCAGGAGGTGTGCTGTGTCTTTGTTAGGCAATGCAATTCATCATTCAGAACCCATCGTGGCCTTGAAGAGACAATGCCGGTCCATTCTGCCCTCTCCTTTCTTTGCTGCTTTCTAAATGCCCCTCTTCCCTTTTCCCATTCTCCATCTGGAGAAGCCACGTACAAATCTTGGCTGGTGCATTTCAAGTTTCCATCTTTGAAGCTCAATAGCTTCATCTGTGGAGTCTTCTCCCATGGCGGAGCCTATATTTTAAACAATAGGCTCTGCACACAGCCTTTAAGGTAAATGCGATCATGCAAGCTCTTGGATGGTGTTAAAGTTAATGACCTGGTGTTGAGTGAGGAAATTAAAGGGTGAACAATCCATTCTTGACATTTCTGCCACCCAGAGAGCAACGGCAGCTTTGCTATCACATGCACAAAATAAAAAACATTTCTCCTCAGAGGAAATGTGCAGATTGAGGATCTCTTATTGTGCCTTTAGAGATGTGTCTCCATTCAACTCTTTCCTGGGGCTGTGCTGCGGAAACATATCTTGGCGTAGGACACCTTCCCTGAGCTGATGAAATCCATGCTATTTATTCAACTCCAGGGAAGCCCAGAGCTCAGTATTAGCCACAGTTCGAAATGGGGGCCAAAGGAAGGTGACCCAGGTAAGATCGGGACCAGAAATGGACCTGCCTAACACAGCCTTCATGAATGCACTCGGAGAGAAGAAAACAAGCCAGTGTTTCTCCACTTGGCCGTCCCTTAATCCCCTTTGACTATAAATTCTCTAGCAGGTAAAGAAATTGTGAATTTAATGAGTTGCTTTTGACACTACACAAATCTAATTTCTGGAAGCTAAAGCAATGCCTTCCCTTTCTTTTGTTTGGCTGCAAAGAACTCCATGGAGCCAACAGTCTGAGGCAGGATTGCGCCAGAGGCCTGGCAGGAGGGATTCATCACCGGTAATACCCATCTACGCAAATTACCCGGATCCCTGCATCCTACTCCTGGGCTATCAAGAAAGCCGTGTTTCCAGATCCCAAATGTGGTTACCAGGGTCCACTTACATTATAAATTGTGAAAGCTGATTGTGTAGTTGGCAAAATAGTCAGAGACCCAGAAGCTTTGTTGACGACCACATCATGGGAGTGCCTAATGGATGGATCATTCATAAACTCTCTGGCAACAAAATGCAAACTGAACATGCACTTCTAGGCAAACAGCTGCTTTTTGCAAAACGATGCTCAGAAACTAAAATCCAGCTCTCGGGGATACATCCCATCAGCAAACAGGTTCACACTGGGGCCACTACTGCCTTCCAAAGACAATATTGCTTTACGGAGCCACACAGAGGTGCAAGGAGGTGGTCAAAAGAAATCCATGTTTGTTCCTGCCCCATCTTCCTTCCTTGGGCTGTACCCTCATAGCAGTCAACAAATACGCCTTGAATGCCCCTCCGTTTGGGCATCACGCCAGACACTGTTCTATGTCAGTCTATCTGTACAGATACAGAGAAAATCCGTCACATAGGTCTTCACAGTATTTCTGTTGTTTTAAGCCCCCTAGTTTGTAGTATTTTGTTATAGCAGCCCTAGGAAACAAATACACTTCCTTTAAACAAATGACACTAGGTGTCGTCTTTTGCAGGTGAGGAGAGCCAAGCTCAGAAGTGGAACCCCGATCTGAACTTGGACTCCCAGCTTTCTCCTTTTTGTCCTCTCATACTTTTACATGGCCTGGTTCATTCTGAAAGATATAATGAGGTCAAGGTGCTGATGAGTCTCCAAGAATCTGAGAGAGAGCTGAACTTAGGGGGGGGCATTAAAAATGGTGGTGACACAGGCATAGGTAGACACACATATTTAAGGGGAGGGAGTCTCCCTGGGACCCCTTCAAATCACACAACACAGCTGGACACCACTGTCTTTGCACTAAGCCAGTCTAGGGCTGAGCTTTTGATTAGTTTGCATGGCAGCCAAGAACAGCAGTAGGGAGTGATGTTGACATTGTTACTGATTCAGCCCAGGCTCTGTAGCTCCGCTGCCCAGAGAGAAGTGACACGGTGACCAGCAGGCTGCACCACTTCCAAAGCAGCTATGATACTTTCCTGGAAGTCTTCCAAGTTTCCTATATACAGAGGAAGGCTGAACATTTAATTGTTCAGGAACTTGTCACCCCCTGCACTGTCCCAGCAGGATTTGAACCAGACACCCCGGATGGCCAACAGTCTCAATGGAGATGTAGCTACATTTTATTTTCCATTTGTACATTCAGAGGGCTCCATAAGAATCATGTAAAAATAAACCACACTTAATTGCCAAACCGTTTCCACAGACTTTTATGAATATCTTCGCTACTAACTTTCCACTGTGAACGAATATGTTTGGATCTCTAGTTTTTAAACGGGAACAGCTGCAAAGGACCAGCAGACAGCTTTAATGAGCAGATGTGTATTTCTGGAGAAATCGATTTCCCTTTTTATTATTATGTCACCAAATTTGGTTTATTTCCAAGCAATTTACATTTTAAGCTATGACTCGCGTATGAACCAACAATAATAACTGCGGCCTCCAGGTAGGGAAATTTATCTCAGCAAGAAGATCTGCTAGGCAAGGCAAAATTTTTGGTCATTATTATTAGCACTGTGCCATAAGAGGAATAGCTACACTTTACAACATGACTGCTGCACTAGCCACTTCTGCAACCCCACTGGAGGAAGCCTTTTTGTTTTGAGTTGGCCTAGACAGTATTATTTTTTAACCCAGTGGTTCTTAACCGAGGCAATATTGCTTCTCAAGGGATATTTGGTAATGTCTGAAGACATCTGTGGTTGTTACGACTGGGGAGGGTGTTCCAGGCATCTAGTGAGTAGAGTCCGGGGGATGCTGTTAAACATCCTCCAATGCACAGGGTGGCCCCACCCCCCAGCCCAGGAATTATCCTGCCGCTAAAGCCAATAGCGCCGAGGTTATAACACCTTGCTGTTAGGAAATGAACTGTGTCCCCACAAAAGATATGTTGGAGTCTTTACCCCCAGTATCTCAGACTGTGACATTATTTAGAAGTAGAATGGTTGCAGGTGTAATTAGTTAAGAAGAGGTGATACTGGAGTAGCGTGGGTCCTTAATCCAACACGACCAATGACGATGACCTTGTAAGAAGGGGGAGGACGGTGGGAAGACAGACACACAGAGAGGAGGCCACGCGAAGACGGAGGCAGAGGCTGGAGTGATGCTGCCACGCTAGGGAACACCTGGAGCCGCCAGAAGCTGGGAGAGGCGAGGGAGGATTCTTCCCTAGAAGCTTCAGAGGAATCATGACCCTGACAACAACTTGACTTTGGACTTCTCACCTCCAGAACTGTGAGGGAATCAATTTCTGTTGTTTTAAGTCACCTTGTTTCTGTATTTTGTGTTAGTGGCCCTAGGGAATGAATACACTTCCTTTAAACAAATGAAACTTTCTTTTTCTTAGAGTGATAAGAGTCATATTTTTTCTCTTTATGAATCCTTTTTCCATACATTATTATGCTAAACAACTCTGTTAGGCAGGCATCATAATTCTCATATTAGAGGTGAATAATAAGGATAGCTACATTTGCTCAGAAATTTCTTGTGCCAGCCGCCGTACCATGTGCTTCACAAACATTATCTCCTATGATTGTTGCAGTGGCTCTTGCAGGCAGCTGCTATAATTACTCCCATCTTGCGGTGGAGGAAACTGAGGCACGGATTGGAGAAGTGCATGTCTCATGGTCCCACAAGTGGCAGGTGGAGGGAGTTTGAACCCAGTGAGTCTGGCTTCAGAGCCCTTACTCTCAAACACATGCTTTTCAGCTCTGAAGCATCAGAGGCTGAAGGACCCACATGGCACCTGCAACCAGTTAGTGCCAATGGCATGACCTTGTCTAGCCAGGTTTCAAGGCCCTGTCAACAACACATCTCCAATGAAGGGGGCCTCAACGGAAGGCAGTTGCTGAATCACACCCCATAAGAAAAGGATTCTGAGGCAAAATAAGAGTGGGAAAAATTGTATACCATATCTCCCGCTTCCGGATTTAAAAAAAAAAATCATTAATAAAGGCTCTGATAAGGCATGCATTTACCTAAAACTGATGCAAGACACATCCCCGTTTATTGTGTTTAATCTAGTGGTTCACCAAATTATTTGACCTTAGAAACTCTTTCTATAGGACACTACTAATATTTAGAGCAGAGGGCAGAAACCTTTTTCTGTTAAGGATCAGGAAATGTTTTAGGCTTTGTAGGCCACATATGGTCTTTGCCTCCTGATCGTTGTTTCTCTTTTTACAACTCTGTATAAATGTAAAAAACATTTTTAGCTTGAGGGTCATAAAAAACCCAGCTGCTTGCTGGGTTTGGCTTACAGGCCAAAGTTAGCTGACCCCTCTAGAGGAACATAGTTGAGACACATGCATAGAAGACAACTTAACTTCTGAAGTATTATTTTTCACTAATACAGTGCTGAGAAATCTGGTTTCAGAAGTCCAAGAACAGAAAACGAAAATTCTGTTCATTACTCCAGTTTCTTTCCATGCAACAAATGAGGAAATATAAAGTCTGAGCAGTGCATTGTTTTGGGTTGTGTTTCCTTGGTTAGAGGCAAAATGAGTCATGGTTAGAGGCAAAATGAGGGTGGGTGGGTGTGAGCCTAGCTACGCTCCGTCTGGGCTGGCTGCACCTACTCAGGCCCTTAGAACATCCTCCCGACTGCGAGGTGGGAGATGGAGATGTTTAAACATCATCTCGACATTTTGCAGATGATTTTCTTTCTGTCTACCAGGCTAAGGTGGATGCCTGCCAGGAGTAGTTTATAGAGATTTCAGCTATTTCAGAGTCCCCGACTGCCAACCTTAGCAAGATAATGAGGACTTTTATGAGCACTGAATTGGATTTCCTTTAAAAATGCAACCATGGCTCCCTGAAGTGAAACTCTGGAGCTTTCTGGAACCAGGGTGCCAGTTCTTGAAGATCTATATTTAGAGGCAGTTTCTTCTTCATAGGGAGATAAATGGGGTAAGAGAAAGCATGGGCTAGGAGGTGGGACCTGGGGTTCAGGTGCTGGCTCTGTCTTCACTCCACTGGGGGACCTCATGGAGGTCGAGCTACCTACCTGCCTCAGTTTCTCTATCTGTAAAATCACTCCAAAGGATGAAATAAAGACAAATATATATATTTGCAAATGTCTGGCAAGGTTAAAAAAGACAAAGAGTATATACTCTTTGAAGACAAATAGGTCTGGGTTGGAATCCTAGATGTGCTATTTTGTAGCTGTGAAAACTTGGACAAATGATTTAACCTCTTAGAAGTTCAGTTTCCTGGCAGGGCACAGATGCTCACGCCTGTAATCCCAGCACTTTGGGAGGCCAAGGTGGGAGGATCCCTTGAGGCTAGGAGTTCAAGGCCAGCCTGAGCAAGAGTGAGACCCTGTCTCTACAAAAATTAGAAAAATTAGCCAAGCGTTGTGGCGCAGCTACCTGGGAGGCTGAGGATGAGCCCCAAGGCTGACAAATGATCCATTTTGACAAATGCACATACATCACCCCAGAAAATTCCTTCTTGCTCCCACCTAGTAAAGACCCTCCTGATCCAAGCTCTTTTGTGCTCTTTTGTGTCTGGCTTCTTTCATCAGCATACTTTTGAGATTTATCCTTGTCACAGGTATTAGTAGTTTTTTTATTTCTTTCTCTCTCTCTTTTTTAGCCCTCAGTAGTATTCCATTGTATGAATATACCAACATTTATTTATTCATTCTCTTGTTATTGAAGATCTGAGTTTTTAACTGTTTTGGTCTACTATGAATAAAGCTGCTATGAACTTTCTTGTATTATACAATAATTTTCCAGACACACATTTTCATTTCTTTCTGGTAAATACCTGGATCATAGGATAGCTGTATACAAAACATTTTAAGAAAATGCCAATTTTCAAAATTGATGCTATCATTTTATACCCCCACCAACAACTTATGGGTGCTTCAGTTGATCCATATATTTGCCAACATTTGACACTGTCAGTTTTTTTAACTAGCTATTTTAGTGAGTAGGCAGTAGTATCTCATTTTGGCTTTAATTTGCAATTTTCCTGTTAATTACTGATGTTGATCATATTGTTGTGTTCTTGTTGATATTTATATATTTTTGTGAACTATTAACTGTCTGTTCAAGTGTTTTGGTCATTTTTATTGAGTTTTTTTCTTCTTGTTACTGAATTGTAGATGTTCCTTACATATTCTGAATATCCTTTGTTGGATGTAGGTAAAAATTTTCTCTTAGTTCATGGCTTGTCTTTTCATTTTATTAATAGTGTCTTTTGGTGACCAAAAGATTTCAAGCTCAGTTTAGCAATTGTTTCTTTTATTTTTCATGCTTCCTATGCCCTATGTAAGAAATCTTTGCCTAGTGTGAGGTTGTGAAGATATTTTACTATGTTTTCTTCTAAAAGTTTTGTAGCTTGTAGCTTTGATGTTTGGTCTATACTCCATTTCAAATAAATTTTTGTATATGATATGAGGTAGGGATTAGGGTTTGTTTTTCCACCCAGTGTGCATATCCAGTTGTTCTAGCACTATTTGTTGAAAAGGCTCTCCACTCCATGTTGGATTGCTTTGACATACTTGTCAACCATGTATGTAAATCTATTTCTGGATTCTGTTCTTTCTATGGTGCCACATTATTGTGATTATTATAACTTTATAGTAATTTTTTAAGTCAGAGAAAGTCCTCATTTTGTTTTATTACATATTATTTTAGCAGTTCTATGTGACTTGTATTTCCAAGTACATATTAGAATCAGTTTATTTATTTCCTTAAAAAAAGCCAGCCAGGATTTTGATTAGGATGGGTAGAATTTACAGACCAATTTAAGGGAGAATTGATATCTTAATAATACCTGGTCTTCCAATCCAGAACATGGTAGATCTTTATACTTATTTAGTTCTTTAACTTCTATCATCAATGGTTCACAGTTTTTAATTTAAAGACCTTGATATCTTTTAAAGATTTAGCCCTAAATACTGCATAGTTTTGGATGCTATTTTAAATGGTACTTTTAATTTTGCTTTCCAATTGTTCATTACTGATTTATAGAAATACAATTAATTTTTTTTATATTGACTTTGTAGCATGTGGCATTGATAAATTCACTTATTAGAGTTTTTGGTAGATTTCTCAGGATTTTCTACATACAAAATTATGTCATCTGTGGTGACAGGTTTACTTCTTCCTTCCCAATTTTTATGACTTCATTTTATTGTCCTGCCTGTCTTGCACTGTCTAGGACTTTAGGTAATGATGCAACCAGATGTTCCTTTACACGTCTCTAACTTTAGGAAGAGAGTGCTCAATATTTCAACAATAAGCGTGCCGTGACTTTCACAGATGCTCTTTAAGATAATGAGAAAATGTCCTCCTAAGTTTTGTGAACTTGTTTTTAACATCACAAATGTGTGTACATTTTTCTCAGGTGATTTTTCTCCATCTATTAAGATGATCATATTATATTTTTATTTTAATCAGTTAATGTCATAAATTTTATTATGTGATTTCCACTTGTTAAATAAACCTTGCATTCCTGAGATAAACTCCAACCAGTCATGATGGATTATCCCTTCTAATATGTTGGTACGTAATTTTCTTACCTCGTAATTTCCTTGTTTGGTTGTAATTTTTCATTTTATTTGTCCACCTATTTGATTAAAAGGTGTTTATAAGTTTCACAAGGTCTGGAATCATGTCTCTTGGGCTCACTTTTTTCTCTCTCATATGATTAAGAATGTAATAATAGGTTGTTGAGTGAATTACTGGAGGGATGAGTGGATGAATAAATTATTTCTGGTCATAATCGGTGAAAAGTGCTTTCTAACCATTAAAGCATAAAGCATACCCAAGTATGGGTTTCTCAGTAGTAGAAGAATTAAGACTACATTTGTGCTTTTTATAGGGTTTAGAGTATGAAGCAAAGTAGTCAATTTTACTGTAGTAAATGAATTCAGAATCAGGAGGCTTTCCCCACTGGACTCAGGGAAGACCCTATTAAATTCTTTCCTTTACCTAAGGGCCCTTTTAATGCTCTGTCAGTTTCCTGAAGCCCGTAGAAGTTCAGGACTTTAATATTTACTCTTACAAATGTTCATGACTCTCCCTTTGCACAGTGGAAACAACGCTACCGATCTGATCCTGCCCCTAATTGCGCATAACCACATACATCTACACATGCATAAAAATCTTCTTCACAGCCAGGGTTGTTACAGCCATAATGCTTAAGACCCATAAGATTTTGGGGGATGTATAAAAATGTTTGATACCTGAACAAATTTTGTAGCTTCAACATATAAAGAGATAATTGCAAAAGAGAAATAAATACATAAGCGTCTCTGAAATGCTACATTACCCCAATTTCACTAATTGTTAAATTTAGTGTTCAAAAGTTTTATTATATTAAAAATAATTTATATGTTTAGTTTAGGGGTTTTCTTTCCCTCACTGTGGAAGAATTTCTGGGTATATATGATTCCCTAAGAGATCAGAACCAACCTTAAACTAAATGGGCTTCTAGCAGCCAACTAATTTCAAAAGCTTCAAAAATTATAAAAATACTTATAAAATGTACACAGATTATATATTTAATATGAAGTCCAGGTGCTGGTCAGAGTTTTTGGTGTGGTGTGGGCCTCAGAAGTCACAGTGCTTCCTGTGGGCCCACAAAGGGAGGTCTTCAAATGGCCTGTTCTTCATTTTGGGGCACTGGTCCACTCCTTCCCTTAGCCTATTTATTTCCTTGCAAGGAGATGGGCCTGCCTTTTGTTTATAATGATCAGGTCTTTGGTTTTGACTATTATTTTAGAAGTAAAATGTCCTAAGTTTCCAGAGGGAGAAAGGAATTTTGCCAACCTTCCAGTGTCTTTTGGCTGCTGGTGAAATGATGAAAGCATTGGGTTTTCCATGCCAGATTCAGTGAGCACACCTGCCGGGGAGCTGAAAGGCTGCGGAACTTTGAGGGTTCAGAACACAGAGGCCACTCCATGGGGAGGGACTGGGGCCAGGTCCTGCTTGGCTTGTGGACTCCTCATTTACAAACAGGTCTTGTGTATCTACTAAATCAAACCAGACTGCCCACAGATGTGGCTCCTAACTGCCACAGGCACGCCCGCCTGAGAGGCACATTTCAATATGCACCACACCCTTGGCACAGGGAACACATCAGAAGTGCATGAGAACTTGCTAACCTTTAAGCAGGTGACTGTCAAACCTGGCTGAGGATTGGAACTTTGGGGGAACTTTGCTGGACTATAGATTGTTGGGCTGGCTTGCAGATGGGCTGAATCAGAATCTTGAGAGGTAGGGCTAGGAATCTGCATTCTTAGCACTGTTGCTGGGTGGCTCTTTGAAGTTGGTCCTTGGTAACCACAGTGCTAGACCAGGCCTTCTCTACCTCCACACTGTGGACATTTGGGATGGGATCATGCTTTGTTGTGGGGCTGTCCTGTGCATTGTAGGATGTTGAGCAGCATCCCCAAACTCCACCCCACTAGATGCCAGTAGCATCATTCCTGGCCCCTCCCATCTCACAGTGTGACAACCAAAAACATCTCCAGACATTGCCAAATGTCCCCGGGGAGCAAACCCCCCTCCATGGTAACCACTGTTCTAGACCATGCAAGGGAATTAATGATGATGATGACGATAATGAAGACAAGTTTCATTAGGAACCAGGCTCTGTGCCAAGAACTTACCACACGTATTTAGTTTAATTCTCCTGGTAATATTCTTAGGCACTTATTTTCACCACTGTTTTATCAGGTTTGGAGAAGACTCAGACAATTTAAACAATTTTCTCAAGGTCATGGGTAATCAGTGGCTGTGGCTTGACTCTTCCTCTGTTCGACTCCAAAGTGGGTCCTGGGGTCAGATAGATCCAGAGGAGCAGCAAAAGCCTTATCCTGGATGGAGGTTCTTCCAAGGCTTGTCCCTGTCACTACTGAACAAACCACAATGGCTCCTCTATGCCTACTTTACCCAATCTGTACTTGCTTGCATTCTAACCTTGGACCTGCCCTCTGTAATCCTGACTGTACCCTGTTGATTTTTACTCCAGGGCTGTTTTCTTTCATTCAGGGGTCTCAAATTCAAATGTCTATAGGAGCTTAGATGGTAAATAGAAAAATAAAATGGGCTCAGTGGTAGATAGTAAATGGCAACTGATCTCTCAGCCTCATTTGGGGAGAGCTTGGGAGTGGGGAGGACTGTGGCTAACTCGGGGGCACCTGCTCCATTGAAAGAGGGCAGCTGCTTCTCTGTCTTGTCCTATAGGAACATGTACTGGTACTTCTGGGTTTTTCATTTTTTCCAGAAAATCTGAAAACGTGGAATTTGGAATAATATATGTAACTTATCAATTTTTAAATTTTGGTAGGTCATTCAAGTTAAAAAAAAATAACAACAAACAAAACACCCATGGCCTGGTTCTGCGCTGAATCTTGGCCTTTGCTTTGAAACCCCTGCCCTGATCTCCCTTTGAAGATTCTGCACTGACCGGAGTTCTTCTCATCCTCCACGGCTGGGCTCAGCTCACAGCCATGCATCCTTACTGGACCATCCTGACTCCTTTCCAGCATCTTTTATCACTGCACCACATACCTTGGCCTTTGATCCTGGACATGGTTTGATTTGTCTTTATCTCACATGTTCTTCTATCTTGTCTCCCCAAGAACAATGAGGGTTGCTTCAAGGGATAGGACTATGCCTCATGTTTGCTTTTGAATTCATTACCGCACAGTATAAAGCTCGACACACAAAATGCACTCAGTACACATCTGTTCAATTGAATAAAAACCTTTGCTCATAATAAACCCCGATTTCTTGTGTTAGAATATAAACCTCCTTCTTCTTGTTAGTCCTTTGCAGACTATATGGCAGATCTGCACATACCAGACAGAACCATCAATGAACTTAAAATCCATAATCTAGTCACTCTGTAGCCACCTTTATCTCTAGGCCAAAAGCTCTAAATATTTTGAGAAAATTGTACGAGTCCATGTACTTGATTTTCGTAGCTTTGGGTGTTGCTCAGAAACTGAATCCTTGTACACACACACCATTTCACTGCTTCCTCGTCAGTTTCCCAATTTGGAAAAAGGAAAAATATGGATTATTCCCCTCCTCCGATTCTCTTCCAACTGAAGTGGTAGGTTTCAGAGTTGTACAAAGCTAAGATCATTGTTTATCATATTTCAGGTACAAAGAGAGGGTCGACATTCCAGTGCTCAAATTCCCAAGCAACCGTCAACAGCGATTTGGAGAATCCACCACATGGAGCGTCCTCCAAGTCAATGCACATGTTATTTACAAATATGTTCTGGCCTCAAAATCCCTCTGGTTTCTGCTAGGTGTGAGCAGTGTGCATACTTTAATTTCTAATTTTTTTCTTATTAAACGGTAGTACATGCTTGTCATAGAAACTTTAGAAGATACAGATTATCAAAGAGAAAATTAAAATAATCTACAATCTGACTATCCAGGGAACCATTCATTTTTCTTGGAGGCATACACATACACACACACACACACACACACACACACACACACACACACACCCACACACATGGTATAGATATTAATATAATGTATAATATACCATATATGAGGTATATATAATATATAATAGGTAAAATATATCCACACATATTACTTTCTATACAAATAGAATAATTTTATACATACTCTTTACATACTCTTTAGGCAACTGCTAAAGCAGTTAGAGTTCTACAGTTGTAAGTAACAGAAACCAATTCTGGTTAATGGAACAAAAAGAAGTAAATCTGTTAGATGATACCAAGATGGCTTAAAGATGCAATACCAATTTGAAAAATCAAGACTTGGGAAGGCTGGGGACCAAGGTGGATCTTGGAATCTAGGCAACATGTCAGATGCTTTAGGGTATTTCTGTTAGGAAGTCTCAGTTCCAACCATTTTCTGGCATTGCAGCATTCTACTAATGACCTGAATTTCTGAGAAAGAGAGGGCCAATTGAAGTAGTTGGATCAGACTGTTGGTATAGTTGCTCAGGTTGTGCACTGCCCAACTTTTGGGAGGATGTTCACACTAATCTACAACTGTGCAGTGCCCAGCAAGAGCAATCTAGGTGGTGGCTTTTACATAGACATGTCTACTCTGAATAACAAACCCTTTCCAAGTCACTGGGGTGGACGAAACTTCCCAAAACAAAGGCATCACCAATAGAAGGGGGAAGACACACTGGCAGGCAGAAACAAAAGGTGTCTACAACATCTATTTTCCTCAACTTATTATCTCATGGTCATTATTGACGTGATGTAATATTCTCCCGTCGCAGTTTTTTTTAAGGTTGTGTAAGTTCTAGATAAAGCTATACCATACTTTGTTTAGTACAATTAATCATATCTTTATCTGTTTTGTTCACTGCTCCATCCCCAGCACCTGAGATGGTCCCTAGCACAAAGTAGTGCCTAATAAATACTCGCTGAATTAGTGTTCTAACTCATTGGTATTACATGTGCTACAGTAGATACCTCACAGGGAAATCTTAGTGCACACTCGTGATTATATCTAATAGGGTGACCAACTTTTCCTGTTTGTCCGGGGCTTTCTGAAGACCTGTGTTGAGCCAGGTGAGGTGGCACACACCTATAGTCCTAGCTACTCAAGAAGCTGAGGTGGGAGGATGGCTTGAGTTCAGGAGTTTAAGTTACAGTGAACTATGATTGTACCACTGCATGCCGGCCTGGGCGACAGAGCAAGATCTTGTCTCTTAAAAAAAAAAAAAAAAAAAAAAAAAAAGATCCTATGTCCTGAGTATCACCTCATTCTTAGGCAAATTGAGTGATCCTAATATCTCAGTAACCCTGCTCTGATCTAAGCCCTGGAGGTCTTATCTCACTGATGGGGAGTGGGGGTATCAAATATTCACCCCAAGAATGAGAGAAACATGCCCGAACCTTTGAGATCTACTGCAGACCATCCTCTCCCTATCTCCTTCTTTGTGTCCCCACTGTTACCTGTCATGCCTAACCAGGGGGCAGTCACACGGGAGGGATGAGGAAGGACCCCAGTGCAGAGGAGGGGCAGGGGCCAGTGAGCAGGTTCACTGCAGTCTGGGGCTGTAAGCCACCATCCTTTTAGTCACCCCCTGAAAGCTGCTGTCTGTAATTTGATGACCAGTTGTGTCCTTGGAGAGCATTTTATAGCCAAAGCATTTCTTCCTCCTCCCTGGGCAGAGACCGAGGTTTGTGCTGTAAAAGCCTTATGTGCTTTGGTGCTCAGAGGTGACCACACACAGCAAGAGGCGCCGGGAAGCCGGCCCAGCACGAGTCACTGAAGCCCAGGGTCTACCCGGAGGATGTGCACTTGGTGCATCGGCACTTCCCAGGTAACCTCCTGGTGGCCAATAAGGAATGATACTTTTCTTCATTTAGGTTCATTCTGAAAATCCACCTTTTATTTTTAACAAAATGATACATGTGTGGAGTTGCTAAAAGCCAAATAGCAAGACAAGGCTTATAACAAACATCAGCAGTCTCTGCCCCCTCTCCGCTCACTCCTGATCCCAACTTCCCTGAGACATCATCTTTGTGCTCTTTTAACTATTTCTCATGTTGCTGTCTCCATGCTTTCAAGGAGTATGCCTAGTCATCCACTTGATCTTAAAACTTAGGAGTTATTCGACATAATGGTGTTCAAAGGGTGGTCCCTAACCAGCAACAGCAGCACCTGGGACATATCAGAAATGCCCATTCTTGGTTTCATCTTCCACCTGCTGAATCGGAGACTTTGGGGAAGGGTCCAACCATCCAGGTTTGGACAAGCCATACAGGGGATGCTGACGCTGTTGGAGCTTGGTAGGCATCAGTCTCATCCTCTGCAGACAGTGAGGATTTAGAAGAGGGGTGAGAATGGTGTACACGTGTGTGCTCATGGGCGTGTGTGTGTGTGTGTGTGTGTGTGTGTGTGTGTGAGCCTGTGTGTAGAGTCCTTGATGCTAGCTCCACCCATGCACTTCCCATATACATGAGCTAAAAAAAAACATGTATTTTCTTTGACCTAGAAAGAGTTTTTATTAGCTTAGGAGTCCTGACATGTAGGGATGCTACTAATAATTTTTCTTCCCCTGAATTGGCCTCTTCTCCCCAAAGTGACTAATTTCAATGAGGCCTTCCCAACTTCCCTATTTAATCGAAGGCCTCTCCACTCCCCCCTCCAGCCACCATTCCTGTTCTTTTTTAACCATAGCATTTATTGTAATCTGACATACTACGTATTTTCATTCTTTTTTTGGAGGTCTATATTCCCTCCATTAGAACAGAAGTTGCATAAAGATAGGGATTTTTGTTTGTTTTGTTTTCTGCTGTGTCCCTAATATCTAGAACAGCACCATTTGATTAAAATATAATTTCACATTTTCTAACAGCCACATGACAAAGTAAAAAGAAACGGATGGCATTAATTTTAACAGCATATTTTAACACAATATATTCAAAACAGGATCATTTCAATCTGTAATCATGAGCTCTATGAGATTCTTTTTTTTTCATATGATGTCTTCAAAATCTGATGTGTGTTTTACAGTGATGCACAGCTCAGTGCAGAGGAGCCCTATTCCAAGTGCTTAGTATGGCGGATAGTTACTGTCTTGGACAGCTCCGGCCTAGACAAAGCTTAGGTTATAGTGTCCTTTCATAAATATTTATTAAAAAAGAAAATATATCAGTGAATAAGTGGGTAAATACTCCTTCTATGGAGGTTGGAATGCCTGTAAGAGGCAGAGTGAGATCTTGGAACATGACTCATTGGCATCAATGGAAGAAGAAAAGTTCTGGTAGATGAAGCCAGAAAGATGGGCTCTGGTTCTGGCTCTATCATCCAGTGAGGGAAAGAACAGCTGAGCTGGAGCAAACCCAGGAACTGGTCCTAATGTAACAGGGCCATGGTGGTTAAGGCACCAGGTCTTTAAAGAACAAAATGGTGCCCAATTTCTTTCCATGAAAATGCTGTAATGTGTTTTTAATTGGATGAGTTTGCTAAAGGAGATGAAAGGGAAGAGGCTGCCTGCCCGTGTTAAGTGCCTCAAAATGGGCCTCAAAATCAATTAAAGCTAAAACTAATTAGCAGAGGAATTAATTGAAAGGGAGATTTAAAAAAAAATCCATTTGTTTCTAAACTATTTTAGGCACAAAATTCAGTTTGTGGTTCCGATCTGAATCAATAAAAATTGAGCAAGGTTTTCAAAAGTAGAGTTGTCGGGGCTGAAATAATGATCCTCTTTGAGGGTGGTTCCTTAATGGGCCTGGAGTTTTAAAACATCGCACATGGTGCCACACGGAAGCGGGAAACCTGGAGTCCGCACGTTGCGGGAGGTTGCCCCAGAGACCTGTCACCCACACAGGCACCGGCTGACCCTCCTCCTCTCCATAGCTCCGCACCAAGGAAAAATTATCTTTCACTCCGGCAATTCAGTGTTTCAGTGGAAGGTCATCTCCATTTATTTTTGCTAACTTTCCTAAACTGCTCCAGTGTGGCAGGAAAACATGTGACGTGGACTCAGTCTTTCTGATCTTGTTTTTTTTTTTTACAATCTCCCCTACCCCAACCCCAATTATTGATGCCCTCACAAATTCACAGTTTTGACTTTCATCAGAAAACAGCACTGGGTGGAACATGGAATGTGCCAGCTATATACTAAAAAGTCCCATCTGATGAGGACAAGTGCAGCTCCCTCTTGTTCCCCTCTGATAAGCCCTTGCCAGGTTTTCCTGACTGTGCACCTGACTCTATCCTTTTCTCATGTCTTCACAAATCCACTTTCTCTCTCAGTCTCCTTTCACCCTCACCCTCCTCACCTTCTTTTTTGTTATTTCTTTTACAGGTGGCATCTTGGGGCCCTTTTGATGTGCCAAGCATTGGGTTTCTGTGAATTATCTCATAGCGTTCACTCACTGCGGGCCTCCTATGTGCAAGGCAATGTTCCAGGCACTAAGAATAAGGCAGTGAACACAACAGCAAATGAATCCCCTCCCTCATGGAGCTTACACACTAGTGGGGAAGCAGTAACACTTGATAAATTAGCACCACACACAAATTGCCAGGAAGTGGTGAGTGCTAAAAAGAATGAAAAGTGGGGAGAGGAGGTGTTGGTTGAGGAAGTGGGGAGTTTGAAATTCTGGACAGTGAGGAGGGGCTTTCTGGGGAGGTGACATTAGAGTAAACAGCCAGAGGGATCAACCATGTAGATGCTGAGGGAAGAGTGACCCAGGTAGAGGGAGCAAGCTGTGCTAAGGTCCTGAGGCAGGAACATCCTTTTCTGTTTGTAGGACAACAAAGAAGCTGTGTAGCTGGAGAGGAGTGAAGAAGAGCGTGTGGGACACAAGGACAGTGGTGCAATGAGATTACAGAGGTCCTCAGGTGAGAACTCTGAGAAGTGGGAGCCACTGTAGCACCCTGAGCCCGGAAGCAGCGAGCTCTAGCTTAGGACTCGACAGGACCCCTCTGCCTGCACCTTGGAGAACAAAGCAAACAGGTTCAAGTACTCTGGATCATTAAAACCACCCCTTGAGATCATCATCCTCATTTCTCCAATTTACACATAAGTGTTGTAAAGGCTTATATAGTAAGATAAATGAGGGAAATCAAGACTCTCAGATATAAAGTGATCGTAGGATTAACATTTCAGTTTTCTTCATAACAAGGAAACCAAACAAATGTTATAATTGGGTCAGAGGAGAAGCTGACATGGCAAATGGAGGCCAAACTGGCTTCTTCCATAGGAGCCAGGAGAGTCAACTGGACTGCTACAGGACAGAACAGAATTTGCAAGTCTACAGACACGGAGTATTTTGCATTTTTATCAGTTGTCTACAACTTACATAAAATCAGAATCAGACAACCTGGAGGGGTGTCCCTGAGACAAGACATAGCCTGGCAATGAAATACACATTTTCCCACACAGGGAAAAAATAATCTGAGGCTTAGAGAGGTTAAGAACATGGTTGAGTTAAGTCAGTAACTGCTAAAGTAGGGGTTAAACCCAGGTTGTGATTCCCAAGTTTGTGTCCTCAAACTTCACCTTGACATCCAGGGATTTAGGGATCTCTACTTTTAGAGACCTACTAACATATCTTTGGAGATCTGGAGAGCTGTAAAACTTGGTTATGTAAAGTAATCTTCTCAAAATAAATGCACAGCTTAATATCCAAATCAACAAATATTTCCTGAATATCTGTTCTGTGAAAAGCATAGAAATAGGGCACAAGGGACCCAAAGATAAATAAGAAATAGTTTCCAATAAGCCAGCAGTTTAACGATGCAAAGAAAAACCATGCAGATGCTCAGAACACACTGAATATATTCATTATATTCATCCAGCATCCTAGTGGAAGACGCTTCACACTATTTCTCATGTCTGTGATTTTACCAGCTACATAGTCAGTAACAAGGGGGTATGAAACATCCAGATATGTAAAAGTGTCTGCAACGCTGAATCCCACAGGAAATGACAGCTGGGGAACTTCACAGTGGAGCACAGTGGGACAGCTGCTTGCAGTAGTAGCACAGTAAGAAAGGTGGGTGTCTTGAGAATCTTTTCATCCCAAATTGGGTGGTGGTTAGTTAATCATGATAATAGGTTAAGGGTTTAAGGATAACGAATCGGCAGGAGTAAAGACTGTATTTTCAGAGGAAAGCTGTTGTTACTTGTAATGGTGAATTTTATGTGTCAATTTGACTGGGTCTTGTGGTGCCCAGACATTTGGTCAAACATTATTCTAGTCATTTCCGTGAGGATGTTTTTGGATCAAATGAACATTTAAATTGGTAGATTGAATACAGGAGATTGCCCTCCCTAATGTGGGTGGGCTGCAGTCAATCAGCCCGAATAGAATAAAAGGCTGACTCTCCTCTCAAAAAGAGGGAACTTCTCCTACCTGACTGCCTTTGAGCTGGGACATTGGTTTTTCCCTGTCTTTGCCCTCAAACTGAAACATCAGCACTCCTGAGTATCCAGTTTGCCAAGTGCAGATCTTGGAACTTGCCAGGCTCCATAATCACGTGAGCCAATTTCTTATAATAACAAATCTCTTTCTGTGCATATAGACATCCTACCAGTTCTGTTTCTCTGGAGAACTCTAACTGATGCTCTGCTCCAACCATTCGAATCTCTCTCCCCTCCTGTGCCTAACACATGGGAGATATTTAATTCATATTTATTAGATAATGAATATGCTCAGAGTCTAAAGTGGTTCAAGAGTTTATTTTTTGGCTGCTTTTTTCTCTTCCTCAGTAAAAGAAGAAGAACAGGAGCATTTCCTGAGGGAAAATAGCATTTAGGAGCTTTGAAAGTCGATTTTTTTTTCCATATTGTTTCTTTTCTTATTCCATAAAAAAAATCCAATCTCTCTCTTTCTGCCTCTCATCTTGTTGGTCTATGAATCCCCACCAGAGAATGATGAGAGCTTTGTTAATTTTCTTTTTCCTTATCAGAGTCTCTGGGCAATCAAACTGAGACATCTGCACTATGTTGGCCCAGAGGATTGACTCACTAATCTGGCCACGTAGGTGGGAGTCCCCTTCCACCATGGCTGTCCTACGTGGGTCCCTCCTGATACAATACATCCTTTAGGATGCTTCTATAATAGCTACAAGCAACATAAAACTTGACTAGAAGTATGCTAACCAGAAAGGAGATTTGTCATCTCATCAATCTATTGAGAAGTCTGAAGATAGGACAAATCCAGGGTAGGCTAATTTGCTCAACACCAACAGAAGACCCAGGTGGTTCCTATGCTGCTGTGTTGAACTTGGTGGACCCCTGCTGGAGTTACAAACTGGCTAAAGCATTTCCAGGCTTTGCTCATGGACACAACGGCCTACTGCAAAGAAGAGCATTTCCTTCCATTATCTCTTTTTTTTTTTAAATATATATTTCCAACGATACCTTTCCCACAAGCCACACAGTAGGCTTTTGTTCACATATTTTTAACCAGAAGAGGGTCAATGTCATTCCTAAAATAATCACAGGAGACAGAGGCCTTCTGGGTTGGCTTAGGCAGATGGAGATTCTCTCTTTGGAGTGTGACAAGGGGGCCAAGCTCACCAGAATGACATGGTTACTCCAGGAAATGTGGATAAAATCAACTTGTATGAGCAAAGAAGCTAGGGAGATGCACATTGGACAGACAGCCAACAATGACAGCTATAAGCAGTATTAGAATTGGCTTTTCGGATAGAAGGCACCAGGCATCTCTTTAAAATGAGCCAATAGTTACTTGCCGCAGAGGTAGAATAGTAACAAGGAAGGATAATGTTAGGAATTTCAAATTCTGTTTACAGGCATCTGGACTCCGCTTTAAGTCTTGACAATGTACGAACCTTATTGAGGGAAAATAATATTTCTAAAACAGGCTCCTACACATATTTTCCTCCCTAAAGACTAAACTTTAGACTATTGCCATAGCAAAGAAGGGAGGCACATTTAAAACCGTTCACATTCTTTTCCATGATGGATGCTGCCAGTATTATTTTCCTTTCATCCCTCCCTCCACAGATGATCTAGGGTTAGTCTGGACAGAGACCAAGAGAATGAATTGTGACATCTGCCTGTACCATATTTATTCTTTCCAAAATTACATATCAAACATTTGTGCTAGCCTCAAATAATAAGAGCTAACAATTAGTGGGCACTTAGTCTGTGCTAAGTGCTTGGTATGTGTCATCTCATTTAAATTGTCTAACAACCTGTGAAGTCGCTAATTGTAGTGCATGTTTGTTATTTTTCCCACTTGGAATCCATTCCCACCAATGCTATCAAATTTTTGACTTGGATAAGTATTTATACTCCATCCAGATAAGCAACAAAAGAAAAATTAAATAAATTGGACTTCATAAAAACTAAAAACTCTGTGCATCAAACGACACTCTCCACATCTTTGCAGCTGTGAATTGTGCTGCTATAAACTTTTGAGTGCAACTGTCTCTTTTTTATAAAATGTCTTTTATTTCCTTAGGGTAAATACCCAGTACTTGGATTGCTGGATCAAATGGTAGGTCTACTTTTAGTCCTTTGATGGACACACTTACAACTTTGACTCAAATGGCACAAAAGCAATTCATGTAACCAAAACATCTGTACTCTCGTAATACCCTGAAAAAAAAAAAGACACTATCAAGACAGAGAAAAGACGACTTACAGAATGAGAGAAAATATTTGCGAATCATATATCTGACAAGGGTCTAGTATCAGAGAATACAAAAAACTTACAATCCAACAAAGAGACAAACAAGAAAATTAAAACATGGACAAAGGTCTTTGATAGACATTTCTCCAAAGAAGATACACAAATGGGCAGCAAGCATATAAAAGATGCTCTGTATCATTAGTCATTAGAGGAATGCAAATCAAAACCAGAATGAGATACCACTTCACATTCAAGAGAATGGCTAAAATAAAAAAGACAGACAGTAACAAGTAGTCATGAGAGTGTAGAGACATTGGAACCCCTGTACACTGCTGGAATGTCAAATGTTACAGCTGCTGTGGAGTTGAGTTTGGAGGTTCCTCAAAAAGTTAACTACAGAATTACCATATGACAGCAACTTGACTCCCAGGTATATACCCCAAATAATTGAAAACTGTCAAATATTACACTAAACTGTACACATTTGTTCATAAAGTCATAATCATTATAGCCAAAAAAGTGGAAAAAACTCAAATGTCCATCAATTAAAGAAATTGTATGTGATATACCCATATGATGGAATATTACTCAGCCATAAACAGCAATGAAGTACTGACATGTGCTACAACATGAATTAACCTTGAAAATATGCTAAATGTGAGAAGCCAGGCACAAAAGTCACATGTTGTATGATTTCATTTTTATGAAATATACAGAAGAGAGAAATTCATGGAGATAGGAAGCAGTTTAGTGGTCTCCATCCTTGCTCAGGCCAAACCTTGGAGCAATCCTTACCCCATTTCTTCTTCACATACCTCACATCTAACCGGTCAGGATATCCTGCTGTCTCTATGATCAAAATATACCCAGAACCCGACCACTTCTCTCACTTCTGCTGCTACTACCGTAGTGAGAGATGCCTCAGCATCTCTCCCCTGAGTTCCCACAGGAGCCTTCCGGCCAATTTCATTTCTAATCTTGCTGTCTTCATGTCTACACTCTGGGCTGTCTCCAGTGGTCCCCCCTCCTGGCATCCATTCCTTTGTGCCATCCATTCCTTCCTGCAGAGTGTGGCTGGACATGGTGACTTGCTCCTAACCAATAGAATAAGGCAGAAGGGACAGCTGTTCTGTCTCTTTGTCTCTGTCTGTTTCTCTGAATCTATGGTTTTTTGTCTCTCTCCCTTTCTCTGTCTCTGTCTCTCTCTATGTTTGTCTGTCTCTCTCTCTCTGTCCCTCTCTCTCTCTTCCTCTCTCTGTCTCTCTCAGATCACATGCTCTGGGGAAAGCCAGCTACCCAGTCATGAGCAAACCTATGGAGAGGTCCAGGTAACAAGGGACTGAGCCTTCTGCCAACACGTGAGGAAACTTGGAAGCAGACCCCCGAGTCCCTGTCCAGCCTTCAGCTGGTTGTGACCTCATCACATCGCTCCTCTGCTCCTAGTCCTGTGTGACTTCCCATTTCCCACAGGGTGGAAACCCAGGTCCTGACGATGGCCCACCACATCTGTATGGCCTCAGCCCTCACCCCTGTGCTGCTCGAGTGGCTCCACTGGGCACCCAGGGCTGGCCACGTCACCCCAGGGCCTTTGGCAACTTTCCCCTTTCTGGAACACCTTCCCAAGACATCCACACCTTCTTCTCACCCCTCTTTAAGTCTCTGCTCAAATGCACCCCCTCACTGAGGGCCATCCCCCCCACCTTATTTAACATGGCCCCCCAGCCCCTCTCAGTACCTGCAACCCACTCACTTTCCTTTGGTCCAGACACCGTCACCATCTAAGGATCCCATACTTTCCTTGTTACATTCATTGACTTTTGTCTCTCTTCCCCCACTGGAATGTCAGCCCCTCCAGGGCAGGGATCTCTGTTGTGTTCCTTACAGCATTCCAAGCACCTAGAAGAGCCTAGCAAATAGTAGGTGAATGAGAGGTAGAGTAGCACAGAGACTAAAACTAGGGCCCTGAAGAGCTGTCCAACATCCCAGAGCAGAGTGGCTATCATTTCTACATCTCTTACTTCCACCTTTCAATTTCATTTTTGCTGAGCACTTAGAGTGACTTCCTATTCTTTGCTGCCACATAATGAACAAGGGCCCTGAAATTCTCACTGCTTTATAGATGTAAAAACTCTAGTTCAAAGCTGCTAAGTGACTTGCCCAAGGCCAAACAGCTAGAAATTGGCAGAGCCCAGAAGACTAAGTCCAAGTCTAGTGCTGAAGCCCACATCTGCACCAACTGTTCCATAGGAGGGCGCCATCAGGTGCTGCCGCGGAACACGCCTGGGAAGGAATTATGTCCGAGCTGGGGTGCGAAGGCACCAAAAATGAAACAACCCCAGAAAAGAGCTAGGCAAGAAAGGAGAGTAAGGAAAGAACTGTGTGGAGATGCTCAGGGACGTATTCTCAGGGGCAGCAAGTGTCAAACATCAGAGCCTTGGAGGCCACAGTGCACCTGGCACTGCTGCCTCTGAACCGCTGCCCTCAGCCCTCAGTAGATCCCTGAAGACGACATCACATCTCCCAGGACTCAGCAATCTCACTCCCAGGGAACTTTACAAAGAAACACTGGCTCATGTACGATAGGAGATACCACGGATACACTATGCCCAATAGCAAAAGCCTACAAATAAACAAAGCATCGCTAATGGAAGAATGGATTAATAAACCATGGTCCAGTTAATATTATACAGCAATCAAAACGGATGAACCAGAGCTGGGGGCAGCAAACTGCCTGGCCCTATTTTTGTGTGGTCTTCAGGCTATAAATGGCTTTTACATTTTTTTAAAGGTTATAAAATAAACAAAGATGAATGTGTGACACAGACCATATGTGGCCTACAGAGCCTCAAATCTTTCCTCTTTGGCCCTTTACAGAAACTCCGTCAACCCTGGAACTAGAGCAACTTGCAAAATTTTGGATTTCTAAGGAAATACAAGGTGGAAAAAGTCCCAAAATTTTATATATAGCATGATATCCTTTTTATAAAGATAAAACCAACTAAAATTAAAAAATAGGCATGTAAGGAGTGCATACAAATGCAATAAAATATGTACAGGAAGAAAAGCAAGGGAATGAGGGACTTCGGGGAAATGGTTGTTTATCCCATGCTGGGGAGGCAGGGGCTGGGGGTGGACAGCACACGGCCAGATGAAGACTGTGGTTAAGTTCTAGCTTTCGTTCTAGGGGGTGGAAAGGTGGTGCTTATGACTTTTAAAGAATAAAAGAACCCAAATCTAACAGACTAAATCAAAGGGGGCCCTTTATGGACCAATGATTACAGCATATCCAAACCTAAGGCTTATAATTAACCCAATTTTGGCACCTGAGTTCCAAGAAAATTAACAAGTAAAATATCATAACTGCAAAATTTAAAATATAGCAGCATTGAGGTTAAAAAGTAAAATTAGTAAGAATCCCTTTCTCCTCTAATGCTATATCTCAGAGGAGACCACTGTCAATTTCCTGGGGACTACCCTGCTCCTATGAGGATGGACAGCCCTCTGTGATAAGAGAACCCAAAATAAACAGGTGCATAAATAAGACTGAGTTGATTTTTCTCCCATGTCACAGCCAAGGATGGCTGTCCTGGCTGTTCTGGCTACCTCTTTTTTGGGGACTCAAGCCCCTTCTATCTCACTGTTTCACTGTCTCCCTCACTTACATGCTAGGAGGGAGCCCACCACCACTTCCACAGCAGGGGTGAAAGGGGCCACCACGACATTCCTGTTGTGTTTAAAGACAAAGCCCAGAAGTTGCACATTATCTCTTAAGCTCATGTTATCGGGCAACTCTTAGCTGCAAGGGAGTCGGGGAAGTGTAGTCTCTATTCTGGGAAGCCATGGGCCCAGCTAACATTTGGAGATTCTATCATTCCTTTCTGTACATACACCAACATATCAATATATGTGCATGCACTTTTATTTATTAAACTATATACACTTTAAGTAACTATTACTGTTCTGAAGGTTGAATCTGTCAGACAGTGATGTATCCTAGAAGTCCTTCCAGATTAGCACATCCAGTTTTGTCTCATTCTTTGTAATGGTTCCATAGTGTCCCAGTGTCTGTGTGTAACATAACTTATACGGCCAACTTCCTATGTATTTATGTCATTCAAAGCAGAGAGGCACGGTCCCTGATGGAAAGTCCTGCTTTTCAAGCAAAAGTCCTGAATTGGCTTTACTACACACCAATACAAGCCAAATAAACAGTCTTCATTTTACTTCTGACAACACAGTGCAATTCCAGGGGATTAGCAAGTGGGGATGCGGCCCCACTGGGAGGAGCGTGATTGTATTTCAGTAAAATGCCTCTTCCCACCACGAGCACAGCCAGGATGGTGGGAACCCCACTCTCCTGATCAGCTGGTGCCCGGCTGGGGAATTCTAAGAAAAGGGAAGGAAGGGGAAGAGAGCGTTAGGAGAAATGGGCAGTAGCCTCTTTGTCTGCTAATTGTCCAGCAGGGAGCCATCTCCCACAGTAAGATGAGATTTATTTTGTGCATGGCTAATAAGAATAGGTAAAAATACCAAGCAAAATTCCTCTTCTCCAGTTGTGTTCCCTCTGTCTCCCAGTGCCTGTCTAATATGATGATTCTTTCCATTTGCCGTGAAGCTTACTTTGCTTCCTTCCTGCAGAGGTGCTACTTCGACGAATTCAGAAAGAACCCACACAGCTGTCATGAGCTGAGGGTGCCCCAAGGAGCTTCCAGGTGCTCCAAACTGGCAATATCCTGTCCTTGTTAATGCCTGTGATTTGCAAACTTTAGGAAGTGTTAGGAATTCTTTGATTGCACGTTTTATGAAATTAGACTCTTCCATCCCAGAAGACAATCCTGAAACAAACTGTAAAACATGCTGGAAGGACAGGGGAAGTGGGGGCAACATATATGGAGCAGTGACTCCCAATGCTTTGCACTGAACTGGCTGAGACCCAAACACAGGCTCCCTCAGTCCTTGCAATGATGCTTTGACTTGTGAAGAAACTGGCTTCCGAGAAAGTGAAATACTGAGCTGAGTGACTGAGAGACAGGGCTGGGCTTCAACCGCAGGTCTGCTTGGTCCTGTTTTGCTATCTAGTTGTGCAGCTTGATGAGGTGTAGAGGACACAACACAGTCCTTGAGTGGGCAGTTCTGGCTCACTCCCCGATCCCAGTTCTGCTGCTCCCCTTTCAGATCACATCTAACTGCACGTCCACATTCCAGATCTGTTTCAGTGCTTCTTCCTCTGAAGTGGCATAATGAGTATTTGTCATTATTGTCTGATAACATCCATTCCCTCTTCTGGTACTAGGACTCTGAATTTTTTTTGGGGGGGGGCGACCTTCCCCTCCTACACTCTCTGTTTATGGGGTTCAGATGGTGCCAACCTCAGTCCATTCCCCAAGCTAAGCCAATGGAAGATTTCCCCAGATGATCTCCTACTGGAGCTGCTAATCTAGTGAGTTACAGGCTCAGTGTTGCCTCATTGTCTTGTGAAAAGAACATCCCTAAAATTGATGCCAGCAAAGGAGAGTGCAGAGCTGAAAGACGTGGAGAGAGATTTATGACAGTGTTGTTTCAGCACCTGGATTTAACTATGCCTGAAGCTGGTGCTACACTTAAACTGTTTGGCCACCTGAATCATTAAAATCTTTCTGTTGGGTAAGGTAGTTTGAGTTGTATGTTTTCCTGCCTCCAAAGAAGTACTGAATATGAGTTCTATATCCTTCTACATCACTGACATTTTACTAATGTTTCTCTTAAATGTGGTACCCTTCCAACAGATTTTGCAAAATGTAATGTCTAAGGAGGTACAGTTATATAAGAATATCTTGACAAAGGCATAATCCTTTGATCCACCATATGCACATAGAATCCAGAGGTTCCTAAGTTAGGAATGTCTTCTCAGGTGTTTTTAGAGCTTCTTAAGTTAGGATTGTGTGTGTATGTGCATGTGCACGCACACACACACACACACACACACACGCACACAAGACTTCACAGAGTAAGGGAAGTTTTGAAGGTGGAGAGGAAATGAGAACAGAGAAGAAATGCAGAGGAAAATGGAAACGCACAGCATATAGCAATACATCTCCTCTGAAGCTTACACGTACATATCTACTTTTATCTATGGCAGCTAAAGAAACTGAGATTGGCAGGAGAAGGAACATTCCCACTGAGGGCAGAGCAGTGGAGGTAGTGGGCAAGGGGCAGGATGGACTTTGCTGGATGCTTGAATTATTACTCCATGGTGGAAGAAATAGGTTAAATTTTTTCCTGCCTGGCCTATAGTTGATGAAAAATATCAAATGTTATTTCCGTTACATGAGTCGGAGACATTTCTGTTCATTAAACATACAAAAATATTCATAAGGAAAAAAATAAGTGATCCATGGCTTAGACATTAGAATCTCTGATGCTAATGTAATTATATTCTGAAAGATTCGCTTCCAGATAGCTTAGCAAGACCATTGTGTTTAATTTCCCCCTTCTTTAAGCACTCTTATGTAGGCACAATTATTTTTCTGTGGTCTGTGAGCGGAGACCCTTTCTTGCAGCCACCTGTGACTTTAGTATTGAGAATGCCTGATCAGTGACAGACAGAGGACTCCGGAGGGGTAGATGACAGCCCCTTCTCGTTTAGGTAAACACAGGGGATAGATATGTCAGTGGTCCCAGGAAGGGGTTTAAGGCAGCAACAGTGGGGAGTCAGTCTACTGCAACTTTCCAGGTTTTAACTCCCTGACTCTTTCTTGATGGTTGCATGTGTTCAAGGTGCTACAGGGGAATGGAGCATGAATAGGACAGAGCTCTCAAAGAATCAGACCCTGGAAACTGAGAAGGGCAAATCCACATGTTATGAGTCTCAAAGTAGAGCAGAGATAGAGGCTCAGCTCTGAGGGAGAACAGACCAGGGAGACTGAGACCAGCTGGGGGGATGGGAGGAATCAGCTGTGGCAAGTGAGGGTTGGGCCAGCCAGGCAGGGGTCTGGAAAAGGGAGGAAGGGTCTGGGGTGGAGGGAGCTCAGGAGTTTTGTGGTCCAGGGTCTCTGACTTGCTGGCTATAATTCCACCTCTCTCCATTATTCAAGAGAATCAACTGCAATACAAGTCAGGGACTGAGATATTGTATTATGGATAACCTTAAAGCTATTCTAATCTAGGAAACAAAGGTCACCTTTTGGAAACATTGATAATTTATTTTGTTAATAAAGAATTTCTCAGGGCACAGCTCTTAACTTATGCCAACATGTTTCTCCAATTATTGCGTTAAGTGTTTACCAAGAGCTAACTCCATTCCAGGCACTGTTCCAGGCACTGAGAATACAAACACAGGCAAAGAAATTGCCCTGATGGAGCTGATGCTGCATAGGACAAGACTCATGACAGACAAGTCAGTAGCAGCTATGCAGCAGGAGTGCTCCGGAGACGATGAAGCAGGATGAGGGGGAAGATCATACTGGGAAGGTCAGAAGCTTACAGACAAGCAGAGACCTAACAGAAATGAGGAAGGGAGCTGTGCCAAGACTGAAATAGCAAGTTCAGGGCCCGGAGGCAGGAGGGTGCTCAGCATGACTGGGGGACACCCAGAGGCCCAGTGTGACTCCAGCATAGTGAAGGAGGCGAGAGAGGTGGCAGGGGACATGAGCATGTGGCATTGTGTGGGCCAGGGGAAGGGTCTAGAATTTTATTTTGAGTAGGATGGGGAACCACTGGAGGCTTTGGAATGGAGGTGTGACTTGATCTGAGTTCCTTTCCAAGGGGCCATTCTGGCAACGGTTGAGAATGGAGCATTGAGGCAGGGATGGGAACAAGGAGATCCGTGAGGACCCCCAGCGAAGCAAGTGAGGAGGGGTGGCTTGGACCAGGTGGTGGAGGTGGAGGCGGTGGGGAGTTTGGATTCTGGATACACTTTGAAGAAGACAGAGCTAATAAAGTTTTCAGAAGGATTTACATGGCATGTGAAGACACACCAAAGATGGTGTGCAGTGTACAGCCAGAGCAGCAGGAAGGTCGGGGTTCTCTTTGCTAAGATGTGGTGGTTGTGGTGCCTCAGGGGGCCAGACTTGGGAGATAAAACCGGAATTTCAGATTTGACTTTGTTAACTTGGAGATGACCATGAGACACTGAGGTGGAGATGTCAGGTCAGCAGCTGGATGCAAGACTCTGGAGTTCACAGCAGAAGTCTGGGCTTGACACAGAGATGTGGAAGTCCTCAATGTAGAGATGAGTTTTGAAGCCAGGAGACAGACAGGTGCATTTACCTGTGGAGTGGGTGTAGATTAGCAAGAGCTCTCTGGGCTAGAACCCCAAGGTCTCCACCACGGAGGGGTGAGGAGAATTTCAAGTGATCAGCAAAGGAGATGGAGAAAGAGCAGCTGTGGTCAGAGGAGGAGTCAGAGAGAGGGCTGCCTCCAGCCAGGTGATGAAAGTGGCCCAAGAGGCTGGGAGTAATCAGCTGTGTCAAATGATGCTCAAGGTCATGTAAGAGGAACACTACGCTGAATTACTGATCTTTAATATTTTTCAGAAATATTCTAAACATGGAATAAAGCTAATTTGGAAATACCTGGAAGCAGAGATGCTGGAGTCAGGTGGCAGCATTTTCAAGTTAGTGTCTGATACAAAATAACTTGGATGACTGTGACTCTGCTCTGCCTCAGTGGGATCTGTCTGGCCTTAACCCTCAGGGTGACGGTGCCTCTTTGTTTTTAATCCCCATGGAAGGACATCTGAGGTGAAAGAGATGAGACAGAGAGGGAATGCCCACAAGCACACAGAAGAACGTGTCTGTGTAAGCTAGTGGAGGCGGTGAGGAGATGTAGACTGGCCAGCAAAATTATTAAGCAGATAAAGATTACTTCGTCTCTAAGTCCTCTTTCTTACTCTTTCAGCTCTTTTCCTTCTTCCTAGAAAATTATGTGCACAGAGTTACTTGATAAAGACCTTACAATGGCCACCTTCCTATGGCATCTGTATTTTTAGGGTCATGAAAGTAATTAAGTGGGTACCTGAGCAATTTTTATAATTTTATATAGCCTAATGGGAATCATACATTAATGTTCCATAAGATCACACAGATAGTTTTGATATTTGAGATCAATTTATTGTTTAAAGAACAACAGTTATATTTGCAGCTGAGAGTCTTAGAATAATTTGAGTGGAGAAATCATTACATCATAAATGTGGTTTAGCTGGTGAAACTCTTGTAAAACATGGAGCCCAGAAGAGGAGGTTAGGGAGTGCTAACAGCAGTGTGGTAGAGATCAATGACTCAAGTGCTTGCTCCCTTTGCAGAAGCTTGGTAGGATGGTGCACCACACACCCTTGAAGGCAGATACAGCCATATTTTAGCTGAAGAAATGTGGGTGGAAGTGACCCATGGCTATTTCAAGAAGGCTTTAAGAGCCAATGTAACATTTGCTTCCTTCTCTCCCCCTGCATGAGCGCTGGAGCCATTTCAGACAATGGAGGTGTCATGAGCAAGAGTCCCTGCATGAGGACTTTGTAGGGCAGAGATTTCTGCTGACCAGGAATGGACATGTGTTGAGAGCAAGAAATAGGTGTCTGTTGTTTTAAGACACTGAGATTTCCGGGATGCTTGTCACTGCAGCACACGTAGCCCATCCTCACTAATATAGGAATTGGCATCTCGAAGTGAGGTCCTGCTGTAATCCACACCTACAATATGTGGTACTGGCTCAAGCAGCAGTGGGGAGCAGCAAGGACATTGTTGTCAGAGGCTGGGGAGATGGTGATCCATGGAGTGGAAAACACTTGACAAACTGTTACCTGTGATTACTTTGGGAGACAGATCACATCCCTAATGAACAGGCTGGAAAACAGAATGCAGTTACAGTGTGCAGGTTGCCATGGGCTGCAT
The DNA here is from genome assembly GCF_020740605.2 of Lemur catta. Taxonomy (NCBI): domain Eukaryota; kingdom Metazoa; phylum Chordata; class Mammalia; order Primates; family Lemuridae; genus Lemur; species Lemur catta. Next base: position 117,115,039 of record NC_059130.1, read on the forward strand.
TTGGCAAGGGATGACACGCATGAGACAGCTTCAGGAAAGAGCCAGTTTGCAAATAGGAAAGGAAGGGAATAGAGAGGGTCCATGAATTCAAGTCCTCGTAAGGTTGGAAGAAGCAAATGCTTCTCAACAAAGTCTTAGAGCAATGCAGGTCAGTTGAAACTCAGTGTGTGGCATGGCTCAAACGAAAGGTAGAGCCATCACCCCCCTTGTTAAAAACCTTTGAATGGATTAAGGTGTCTCAAAGAAAGATCCTGCCAAGCTGTGGTCCAGCAAATCCTACAAGTGGGCCGAATATCTCAGGAAAAAGACAATAAGGGTGTGATTCCCCCTGCCAACACTTGATCAGTACAAGATGCAGTAGATGAAGTTGAGAAAGGAGGGTGGTGGGGAGAAAGTAGAGAAGTACAAGCACACGGGAGGATTTTTATTTTGAAATGAACAGTGGATGTGGCTCTCAGCACAAAGAGGTGGCTAGAATCAGAAAGTTAAGAAGCCACTTGTTTGGAGGGAGAACTGTCATAATAAAAGAAACATCCACTGGGACTAAAAAGGATGTGACTGTTCTAGGCTTAAAACGATCCTTGAGGTCCCCACTCTGGATATTCCGAATGTGAGCCAAGAAAGGTGCCCAGCCCCCAAGGACGGCTTACTCCTCACCACAAACGTGGCCGAGGGAAGTATTTGTGATGGGAAAATCCCTGAGAGGACACAGCCAGGCTCCGCAAAGGACAATGGACAGGGGAGATCCTCCCAGACAAGGGCATTGTAGCTTTTTCAGAGAATGTCCCCATCTTTGGGGAGGGAAATCTCATTCTGTCTGCCCAGTAGGATTGCAGAATTGCCGTAGACCAGACGCCTTCTCCTTTCTGAATGGAGGTATTTATTTTGCTCCCCTTGTCCCTGCACTACCTTCGTATATTGGATGTGTGAGGGGAAGCTTCCTTTCTGGATCCAGACCTGACAGAGACCAACTTCCATCACCCAGAGACCTCCGACTTTGAGCCTGATGTCCTGCCTAGGTGTGACTTTCCTAAGAGGAGAGGTATTTTGTGTGGAAGAAAGGTGAACTATTTGGTGACTAGAATGACGGACTACGTAGCTAGTAATGCTGGTCACCAATATCTTCAGGTCTTCTCCTCCTGGGCCCATGACTGGCTTGCACCGCCCTGCTCGTCTACCAGGCATGGCACGTGGCTTGCTTTGGCGGTGTGAAATGCAAGTGGATGTACTTCTTAGCGAAAGTCGTGGAGAGCTGATGTGGGATTTGTTGTTTGCTACGTTTCCTCCCACACCACAGAAATCGGCTGCCACTCCAGATGGTGAAGGCTCCTTTTGTCTTGGTTCCTGAGTAAGAAGGTAAAAACCATCAACCCCTCTCTCTCTGCCATGACTCAAACCTGATGGATAGGATGAATAAGAAATAAGTCTTTATTATTGTAAGACACTAAATTTGGGGATAATTCATTACCATAGCATGACCTCGTCCATTCAGTCTGTTATCAGAAGCTTTTTCTTTAGATAAAGGATTGGGAACATCTGATTTCAGATGTCACCTTCCTATAACACTTGCAGTCAAGAGGTTGTCTACAGAATGGATTAGAAGGCGATGAAACTGACTGCAGGAGACCATTTGGAGGCTGTGGAAGACTAAAGTCATAGAAATGGAAGGAGACCTGAATTTAGTATTCAAGCATGAGTAGGACTTTGCTCCAGATACCATACTATTTTCTGCAGGAAAATGCAACTTGTTAGAGAATGTCATGTCATCCTGTACTTGGTTTTTAAGACCAAGTTTTTCAGACAGCCTCTAACATATCTGTTAGGCTTAGGATAAGGTAAGCTTCAAAATTTAAATGTGGAATCTTCACAGTCATATTTGACTATCAAGCCCTTAGAGTGAACATAATGCGAAATGAATAATATTGAAGCAAAGTAGCTCTTGATGGGTTAAGTTCCAGCATGTGCACAAAGGAGCCCAGCAAGAGTTAGTTTAGGAAAGCCTTTGGGTGACATCTCTTCTTTTAGAATTTGGTGTCCACCTTCTTTCTAGGTCTTCTCTAACCTCTGAGTGTTGAATTCTGGCACTAAGCACTCATTAATAGGAAATCTGCTGTCTTTAATGAGTTATAATCACTGAATTTGGACTATATGATTAATTATAAAAAAAATTTAGCCCCACCACCTGCCGTTTGAAATTCCTGGCAAGTTCTGAGTGAAACTCCCTGGGGATCAATGGTAATAGGAAATGAATGATGCTTTTATGGTACACTGTGATCATTTTCTGATCAAGTAAATGCAAATAACCGACTACACAGCTGGCTAGGACTGCCTTAGTGAGCCAGGGACAAAATTGTAAATACCAAATTCTGTTATTGTCTCTCACTTCCTTGGTAATCAAATCCAGGTTTAGGCTTAAAAATGCTTCACATCCCTCTGTAATTAAATACCCTCTATGCTACACTTTCTGTAAGATCTACACAGCAGTTAACAGTGTTTTATAACCCAAAGCCTCCTAGTTGGATATAAAGGAGACTGGCAAAGCCACTTCTCAGCACAGATAACAGTCTCTGTTTTCCTCTTGCTTGGCCATTCTCAATACAGAGTGTTCTGGTTGGTTTTGACTTTGAAATGGAGTTTTGAAAAAAGACAAACACTCAGCATTTCCTTTGATTGTCTGCCTACACTTCGATCAATACATCTTCTTCACCTTGACAAAACAAAATTTTGTAAGCCACGATGTACACTTCAAAGAGCCTGAATGAGCATTTCAGAAGGGGAAAGGGTGCTTCATGGTGCATTTTTGCAATTCAGGGCTACCAGGAAAGGCTACTGTACATCCTTGTGAGTTTTACTGTTAATTCCAGAGAATATAATTGTAAAAATGAGCTCCTTTAAAAGTAGCTTAGAAGCAAATATACTGATAACTTTTTCTTAATTAAAAAACTAATATTTTAAATAATAAAATGGAAGAGACTTTGGATATCTAACCCACAAGGTTGAAAACCATGGACACTGGGGTGTGTAGAGCTGAGTGACTTAACCCAAAGTTTAAAACATCGTATTTTGATATCAGCATGACTTGCAGTTGAAGCTTTAGGATTCAAAGCAGGTTGTATCAGAGGCTAACGAAAAACTTGCTGACTGTTGAGGTTTTTCTACCAAAAAGTCATTATATTTAAATGACAATACAGAAGACAGGTGTAGGTATGGGCCAGGAAACATTTAGTCATGGCTGCTTTTGTTTCTCAGCATGGAATGTATTTCATGGCTGAAATTCCCCTTTATTTTTTGATTCGGTAGGATGGAAGATGCTGAAAGTCTCAGGGTTTGAATAGCTGATGCTGGAATTATGGAGCAACAGGGAGCAGCAGGTATGTAGGGCAGAGGAAAACAATTCCTATGATCATTTGGGAGCAGATAGAGATAAGACTGACACTAGGAAAGAGATTAAATCTTCAGTTCAGTTGGAGTCATGATTTTCAAATCTGTTTGTATATAAGAATCCCTTGAGAACCTAAATGAAAGACAGATTATAAATATAATCCCTCAGGAACAATGACTCAGATATTTTGAGGCAGAATTCGGCAAATTGTATCTCTTTTAACCTGCCCCAGTTTGGAAAACATCAGTGTAGAGCTTCTGTCTGCCGTAAACACACCGAGGCCTGTAGAGCTGAGTGACTTAACCCAAAGTTTAAGACATTATGTTCGGATGTCAGCATGACTTTGTAGTTGAAAGCTTTAGGATTCAACGCTGGTTATATCAGAGGCTAATGAAAAACTTGCTCCCTCCCCTTCCCCATTCCACCACAGGTTTGGGAAGTTTCAGACACTTGAGGTGGGTTACAAAAGAATGGCATTCAAACTTGAATTCCGACTCTGTCTTTACTCCCTTGTAGCCTCAATTTCCTCAACTTTAAGGTAGAGATAATAAAAGAATACTTGTAAATGCTTAGCATCATAACTGATAAATAATAAACATTTGAAAATTGAAGGTTATTATTCTTTTATGATCTTAACAGCAACAATAGTACTAATAACAATATTCTGTTCAAATCTATACATAAGATTACAGTTGAAATAAATTATTAATGAGTCAGGGTTAGAAATAAAATAATCAAATTTGTCTCTGTTTAAAAATGTGTTCTATAAAGGACTTTTGCTTCCAGTCATACTGGGAAAACAGGGAGCAGATTTACCCTCCTGCCTTTAATAACTAGAAAATTGGACAAAGTATATAAAACAACAGTTTTCAGACACTAGGCAACAGACAGATCAGATCTGTGGTCCCTGAGAGAAGAGAAACAAACAAAGACAGCCTTATGATTCCCTGATGCTCTGCCCGGAGGCATACTGTAAACTGTGGGGAAGGGAGGAGGCTCCTAAGCAGAGTTTGGGGGACTCGCTGAGTTGAGGAGACAAATGTGCATTCAGAAAATCTCGGGGCTGAGTTCTGGAGAGGATGGAGACATGCATGTGCAGGATGAATCTCCACGAGAAAGGCAAAGATGAACCCGTGGGCAGCAAGCTGAATGGTTCCCAGAGCTCACAGAGGCTTGGGAATTGTCTGATTGCAGCCAGAGTTATCAAGGGTGATTAAGCAGAGACCCTAGAAAGGCCACACTCAGCAGAATGCCAGTAGCCTAAAGGCTGTTCTATAACTACCCCAAACGAAGCTTAAAAACAAGCCTTGAAAGAATGAAAGGGATTTGCAAGTAAGTTAACTACACCCCCCTCCCAGAACAGAGCACAACACTCTCTAAACAACAAAATCTAAAGCCCAAATGCAAAACTAACAATGTCCAACATCCAATAAAAAATTACCTGACAGGCCAAGAAGTAGGAAAACAGGACCCATAACCAGGAAAAAATATGTGATCAATAGAAACAGGCCCAGACATGTTAGAGATAATGAAATTAGCAAAGGTTTAAAAAGTTATTTTAACTACTTTCAAATATTTAAAGGAAAACCTGAACATAAAGAGAAGAGAAATTGGTGATATAAAAAGAACCAAGGGAATTTCTAGAGATGAGAAGTGAAATTAAATACAATACCTGAAATTAAAACTTCACTGGATGGGAATAAATCCAGCAAATTAAATACTGAAGAATACAAAGTTAATGAACTTGAAGCTATACCTCTAGAAACTGTCCAAAATGAAGTACATAAGGAAAAATGAACAGAGTCTCATTGAATTTCAAGACACTAGTGTGTGGTCTAATGTACATGTAGTGAAAGTTTGGAAAAGGGGAAGAGAAAAAATGTTTGAAGAAACAAGAGCCCAAAATTCTTCAAATTTGATGAAAACTATAAACCACGGTCCAATAAACTCAATGAATTCCAAGCAGTAGAAAACACAGAGAAAACTATATGAAGGCACAGCATAATCAAATTCTCCAAAACCAACATCAAAGGGAAAAATCTTAAAAGCAGAGGAGAAAAAAATCTACACATTAAATTCAAAGGAACAAAGATAAAAATGACAAAAATCTCCTTGTCAAAATCTATGCAATGAAGAAGAAAACAAAGTAACATTTTCAAAGAACTGAAAGAAAAATAAACAGTTAACATGGAATTCTAGAGCCAGCAAAAATATCTTCCAAAAATGAAAGCAAAATAAGGCCTTTTTCAGACAAACAAAAGTTGAGAGAATTTTTCATTAAAAAACTTGTACTACAAAAGATGTTAAAGGAAATTCTTCAGTGGAAGGACCTATAACAATGAATGAAGAACACTGGAAATGATAAATAGGTAAATATACAAGAAATTATTTCACATTTAAAATTTCTTTAAAAGATAATTATTGCAATCGCCTGTTTAAAGTGAAAGCAATACCAAGGTATCAGGAGGTTGATAACGTATGCAGAAGTAAAATCTATGAGAACAGTAGCACAAAAAATGGGAAAGGACAAAAGGAAGTATTTTGTGGCAAGGTTCTAATATTGTACATGAAGTGATAATGTATTATTTGAAGTTAGGCTGTGAAGACTTAAAGATACATGATGTAAACCATAGATTAGCCCCTAAAGAATAAAGTACAGCAAATCCTCACTTAATGCCATCAATAGGTTCTTGGAAACTGAGACTTTAAGTGAAATGACATATAACAAAACCAATTTTTTTTCCTTACCAGTGTTATAATGAAATGACAACACTGAAAGAAATGACGATAATCAAGGACACGCTGTATGTCATTTCACTTAAAACTGCAGTTTCTAAGAACCTAGTGATGACGTTAAGTGAGGACTTACTGTATAGCTAATAAATTGATAATAAAGAGAAAGAACTCTCAAAAATCCTCAAGTAATCTAAAAGAAGAGAGGGACAAAAGGAACAAAGAACATATGGGGCAAATATTCACAGAAAACACATAGCAAGATGATAGATTTAAGCACACACATATAATAAATACATCAAACGTAAGTGATCCACACATTACAATTAAATGGCAGAGACTGTCAGGCTAGATTTTTAAAAAGCAAGATCCAATTATATATCATGGACAAAAAACCTACTTTAAATATGAAGATACAAATGATTAAAAGTCAAAGGCAGGAAAAAAATTATGTCATGTAAGCAATAAATCATAAGAAAGCTGCAGTGACTATATTGACATCAACAAGATAGACTTCTGAACAAGGAATATTAACAGAGATAAAGAAGAATATTGTACCGTGACATGGGGTCAATTCATCAAGAAGCCATAACACTCCTAAATAATAGAGCTTCAAAATCAATCTTTATGAAACAAAAATTGACAGACCTGAAAGGAGAAAGCCACATATCCACAAGTAGTAGGAAAATGCAGCATTCTTCCCTCAATAATCAATAGAAGAGTAGACAGAAAATCAGTGAATGCATAGAAAACATGAACAACACTTTTAACCAACCTGACCTAAGTGACATTTATAGACTATTTCAGCAAACAACAATGGAGTAAGCATACATTTCAAGTGCATACATAATATTCACCAAGATAATCACATGCAGGGCTCTAAAACAAGGCTTTCAACAAGTTGAAAAGATGTAAAATCATACAGACTATGTTTTTTTCAGCATCATGCAATTAAATTAGAAACCAACAGCAGAAAACTATCTGGAAAATTCCCAGATAGTTGGAAATTAAGCAACATACTTCTATATAATTCGTGGATCAAAAAACAAATCACATGGAAAATTAGAAAATATTTTGAACTAAATAAAAATTGAAAAAAAAACCATAAAATTTAGGGATTCATAGGTTTCAATGCTATAAAAAGAAAAAAATTCTTAAAATCAATGATCTACATATTCCCTTAAGAATAAGTAAATTAAACCCAAAATGCATGGAAGAAAAATAATAAAGATAAACATCAGTGAAATAGAAAATGGACACACAGTAGAGAAAAATCAATTAAACCAAATTTCAAAAAATCAACAAAGATAATAAATCTTTGGCTAGATTGATCAAGAAACAAAGAGAGGAATCACAAGTTATTATTATTAGGAATGAAATAAGGGACATCACCAGAGATCCTACAGACATTAAAAGGATATTAAGGGAATATTATGAACAACCTCTTGCCAATAAATTCAGCAATTTAATTGAAATAGACAAATTCCTTGAAAGATACAAATAAACAAAGGACTCTTACAATAAAAAAAAAATGGGGAAAAGATGTGAACAGACACTTCAACAGAGAAGATATACACCTGTCCAGAAAGCTCATGAAAAGATGCTTCATCAAAAATATTTCCAATGAAAACCGCAAAGAGATCTACTAATGCCTATCAACTCAGATCTCTAAAATTTAAAGACCCATCACACAAAGTTCGATGAGTATGTGGAGCTACTGGAAGGTTACTGCATTGCTGGTGGGAATGCAAAATGGTATAGCTACTTTGGGCAAAAGTTGGGCAGCTTCTGTAAAGTTACATGACCTTTGCCATTCGACCCAGCAATTCCACTTGCAGTGTGTACCCCCAAAATATAAAAACATATGTCCACACAAAGACTGGTACATGAATGTTCATAGCAGCCTTATTCATAAAAGACAAAAACTGGAAACAACATTCATACTGAGCACCAGGTAAATGGTAAACAGGTTGTACCATATACCCACAAGGAAATACTATTCAACAGCATAAAGGAACACACTATTGAAATATGCAACAGTAGGGATAAATCTTAAAAAACACGCTAAGCAAAAGAGTCCAGACACAAAAGAGTACATACTACACAGTTCCATTCATATAAGATTCTAGCAGAGACAAATCTATAGCGATAGAAAACAGAACAAAGTTTGCCTGGAGCTGGGATCGGGGGCTGGGTATAAACTAGGGAGGGCAGGAGGGACTATTTTAAGGCTCTATGAATGTTTTATATCCTGATGATAGTGGTGGTTATACAGGTATACAGATTTGTTAAAATTTATCAAATTGTGCACTTTAAAGTATGTAAGTTTTGTCCTGTGTAAGTACTGGATTTATTCTATGTAATTGTCATTTATTGAAACAATATAGCTGATTTTAAAAATGTGTTCTTTAACAACATCTGCAACACGGTTTAGTTCTTTTTGTATTCATTTGTCAAAAGTTTATTTGCCAGGCACTGTGCTAAGGCTTTGAGGAAAAGAGTGGAGAATGAGACAGAAAAGGAAACTGCCCTCAGAGACATTTTATTGTGGTTGTAGAAAGAGATAAAGAACAAGTGAATTAAACGACAAAAGTGAATGTCACACAAAACTTGTACATGAATGTTTACAGCAGCATTACTTATAGCAGCCAAAAAGCGGGGGCGGAGGGGGAAATTCAGTTGTCCATCAGCTGACAAATGGATAAACCAAATGTGGTATATCCATACAATGGCATTTAGTCAGCTACAAAAAGGAATTGATTCTGATATCACATTAATGAACCTTGAAAAAATTATGCTGAGTGACAGAAGCAAGACACAAAATGGGCACATACTGCATGATTTCATTTATATAAAATGCCCAGAATTGACAAATCCATGGATACAGAAAGTAGATTAGCAGACGGGAAGTGACCCCTTTCCCTGGGAGGTCCTCAGGCAAAGTGAGGCTTGTGGGAAGGGAGAAGGAGGGTGACTGCCAAGTGAGCTATTGAGCTTCTTTTTGGGTAATGAAAATGTTCTAGAATTAAATAATGATGATGATTGTGCAACCTGGTGAATATACTAGGAACCACTGCATTGTCAACTTCTCAAAAAGTGAATTTTACAGTATGTGACAGTTATCTTAATAAAAAATCTGCTTTTAAACAACAACAACAAAAATGAATGAAAGAATGATGACCTGTCATTACAAGTATTCGGATGCAGTGATCCAGAGGAACAGGATAGAAGCTTCTGGGCAGGGTGTCAGGGAAGCCTCCTGAACGGAACTTTCAGAAGAGGTCCAGCACAGCCAAACAGGACTGGAAGCATGAAAGTGTTTTGTCCAAGCCTGGGGACAGAACAGCAGAAGGAGTAGAAGCAAACATGGTAGATGACGAGACCAAGGAAGATAAACAAGGCTGGATCAAGTACATGGGAGTGATGAGTTTGGATAACGTGGAAGGACTGGAAGGAAATCCTATCATTTAAAATTTGATCAGCTTTAAGTAGAAAGTTATCACAGAAATTTCCAACAAATCTAGCTGAGAGATGACCACATGATTCTATTTGTAGTGACAATAGATGTCACTAAATCAAAATGAACACCTGAGAGGGCCTTCTTGGCATTGGTGCAGGCATACACAGAGCTCTGCAAACTATGGGTAGCCAGCAGGAAGTATATGCATGTACAGATAGAAAGAAATAGCCTGTGGGAGTTAAAGTGTCTTCATTCAAGGCTACATTTCAGCATCTGTGTCCAATACCACAGAGCACATGGCTCTTTCTGGGACTAACTTCCCAGTTACCCACTTACCCATAATTTGCCACTGATTAGAACTAGGCAATTATCATTGTAATTTGTCTTTATTGGCCTCATTTTCCACTTGAAAAAGCCAAGCCATCATTTTTTTTATTTTCCAGTACTATGTTTTCCAACCCTTTTAGAATTCACATCCTATTTATTATTTATTTCATTTCATAATGTCCCTCCATCCCAAGTGGTGGATTTGACATGTCTTTGGGATGAGTTACAATTAAACTAGATTTTGAAAAATGACTTAAATTTGTCAACATGCCAGAGTAAAGGGGTGACATCACAGGGTGATGATCTAGACTAGAATTACCTCTTACAACTTTAGGATTCTACAGACGGAACTCAAAAGTATCACTAGGTCAAACTACCTAATTTTACTTATGAGGAAACCTTGGCCCAGAAAAGTGAAGCGACTTCCCCAGGATCTCCTGGTGAATTTAGGGTAAAGGCAAGAATAAAGGATCCCTGGGAGGTAGTTTCATTTCCTTAAATAGCTTATAGAAAGCATAAACACCACCTCTTCACAGACAGGAAAAGCTAAACATATCAAGGCGCAGAGTTAGTCATACGGGACAGGTGAAACCCATAGCAAGACAAGAACAGTAATGAAGTTGACTCATTCCATTCATGAGGATGTTCAGGGAGCGATTTAGAAGGCAGCCCCAAAAGAGACGCCAGACACAAAAGAATACTTACACAAGATTCCACTTACAGAAAGTTCAGAATCAAGCAAAGCAAATCTATGTTATTAGACGTCAAGAGAGAAATTTCGTTTGGGGTGGAGAGACATGAGGACAGTGAAGTTTAGAGCACAGCTCCTGGGGTGCTTGTAACATTCTCTCTCTTAATTACTTTGATTAATCAAAGGGAGCTTGCTCAGTGAAAATGCATCAAGCTGTCGAATTGTGATTTGTACACTTTTCTCTATGCATGTTGTATTAGTTGTCTAATGCTGCATCACAAATTACCCCAAAATGTAGTGGCTTGAAACAACAACATTTACTATCTCATGGCTTCTGTAGAGTCTCTGCTGCTGCTTGCAGACTGTTGGCCGGAGGTCACCTCGGTTCTTGCCATGTGGGGCAACTTGCTTTACCAAAGCATGCAAGCCAAGAAGCAAGTAGGGAGAATGCTACCAAGATGGAGTCTTCTGCAACCTAATCATGGAAGTAACATCTCATCACATGTATTCTTCTCATTAGGAGCAAGTCACTAGGTCCAGTCCAAATTCAAAGAGAGGGGATGACACAAGTGTGTGAATACCAGGAAGGAATAATTGGGAGCCAGTCTAGAAGGCTACCCACCATACATATTACACTTCAGTGGAAAAGTTTATTTAAAAAATAATGAATGCACGCTTAGGCACCAGGATGACCTGGGTTTAAATTTTGCTTCCCCTACCATCTGAGAGAGATTGCTTAAGTCATTAAACTGCCCAAAATCTCAGTTTCTCCATTTATTAAATGTGGATAATAATATTACCTACTTCCTAGAACAATTGTATCTATTAAGTTAGGGACAGCAGGCAATGCCTGCATCGCCCTGATTCAGGGTCTGCCACAAAGTAGATACTTAACATTGTGTTGTTATTTAAAAGATATTCCTAGAGGAATTCTTATTGAAAGGAGAAGGAAACAGGAATATATGTCAGATATTTTGAGGAAACAGAGACTCTGAGATGTCAGGCAAATTGTCTAGCGTCACATAGCTGAGCCAGGAACTGAACATGGGTCTGCTGACTCCAAAGTCATTTCTTTTTTTGCACTCTCTGCTTCCCTAAAGGAGGCTCTGAATGGCCCTCCTCTTATGTTTGTCCCCTCTAGTTCTTTTTTCAAACTGTTGTCAGACCAACTCTCCAAACATCTCTTCCTTCATCTGACACTCTCCAGCTGAAGAGACCTGATTGATTTCCATATCAGGTGAGCATTCTCTTCCCAGCCTTGCCTTAGTTCTAATATCTAGGTTCGCACTTTCCTGAAGTTGTCTGGCATACATGCCCTGCGCCAAGTGTCATAATCTCATCATCACAATAAGACCACGCTGCATCTGACACCACCTCTGCACATCTGTGCTGCCCGGCCTCTTTGCTAGGATGCCTTTCCCTATATTTCTTTAGATCAATCCACCCACCCATCCTTGTATCCATCTATCCATTCATCCAACCAATATTTATTAATCCATATTTATTAATCCCATTTCTATAAAGCAAGCTGCCATGTTGGAGAGACCCACATAGCAAGAAACAGAGGGTGACCTCTGGCCAACATTATTCAACCAATATTTATTAATCCATTTCTGGACTGTGCTGAGTACTGGAACCACTACAAGAGAGAATCTGGCCTGGCTTCTGCCCTTCAGAGTTGATCATATCTCAGTGACCATACGTCGTGTGAAACTCTGCAGGGGCGGAGTACGAAGCCCTGTTGACACACTCCCTGTGGCCCAATCCTGGTCTCTGTGATGCTTTCCTGATTATTCCACCACAGTGATGGGTTGTCCCTACATTTCGACAGCCCCATGAGCTAGCTCCATTGTCCATCTAATGGCTAAATGTAGAAAATCGCCTTTAACGTGATTATAAGATAAGGGGAATTTTAGAACCTTGTTGGGAACTTACTACAAGATAAACTTTATATGCATCATCTTAGTGAATGATCTCAACAAAATCAACAAAGGAATTTTTATTATGCTATTTTACATGTAAGGACACTGAGACACAGTGTCTCGTAACAAATAAGTGGTAGAGCCTGGACTTAGGCCCACAGCTATCTCAGTGCACAGTTCTTGCACGCTCTTAGCCTCCCCCATACTCCTCTCTTCCCCTTGTGGTCCAGCAGAGAGGGCTGGACCTGCACCTGCGTCAAGGATGAGAATAGCATCTAACCTTCAATTTCCCTCCACAGACTTTCGTATTCATCACCTCAACTATTTTTTTTTCTCTTTCAGAACTCTTTATTTATTTTTAATGTCATCATATTATGGGGGTACAAAAGTTTAGGTTACGTATATTGCCCTTGCCCCCCCCCAGACAGAGCTTCAAGAGTGTCACCACCTCAGCTATTCACTGAGTGACAATGAGCCACAGAAGCTCCAAATAGGTCATCTCGTCAACAGGACGAAACCCCTGATGGATGTTATCAAGCATTTAAAACACTGACCCTCACGACCGAACCAAAATAGCTCATCTTTAAGGGCTGCCTTCGGTGTTGGACTTCTCCAAATAGTTGGACACTCTGTCAGGGTTGGTTGTCTCTATTGTGACAATTTCACTCCAACCCTGCATTTGGGAGGCATCCTTCGGAAAGCGATGGGGCTGCCAGGCATTTTACAACAAATCTCTCTTTTCCCTGGGAATTCTCAAACGTGGCAGCCAGCAGATGTGTTCGCAGAGCCTCTGAGTGCGAGCACAGATGGAACGCTCTGCATAGAAATTGCAAGTAAACTTCACAACTGGGGAACATAAAGATCTTTTATTTGCAGAAGTTGGAGATTGTAATTTGAATGTGTGAAACTGTCAATAGTCTGGTAAATACGTCGGCCTACCAGCAGCCTTCAAAGGGAATTGAAATCGTTTTAAAAATCAGTGAGGTAGGCAATGTGTGGGCGTGTGTGTTTTCCATGGAACCAATCGAGAGATTTATGCTAAATGCAAAATACTCTTTAAGTCACTGAGTGCAAGAATGGGTCATTAGGAAGGTGGTGGACTTGTTTTAACCATCGGGGGCCTGCTGGGAGTTTCCTAATCTGCTTAAAATCCTGTGGTGGCTCCATATTGCCTGCAGAAAGAAATTCATTTTCTTTGCTCCGGTATTTTCCATTCTGGCTCCAACCACATCTTCCACACCTTTCCTTTTTGCACCTCATTCTCCAGAAAGATTGTAGTTCCTCCTACGTCCCTGGACATGGGCTCCATCTTCTCACCTCATGTTTCTGCTCACACTTTTCTGCCTGGAATATCCTTCTCCCCACTACCACATGTTCAAAGCTGACCTTTTTTCCAAAACTAGGAGTCACCCCTGACCCCTGCCTTTTCCTCGCCACTCCTCACCCCAACCCCATCCAGTCACGTTGGCAAATCCTCATGGCTCACCCTCGGAAATAATCTCTCTCCCTACTGCTTCCTCCCTTGTCTAGAACCATCATCTCTCACCTGAACAAAGACAGCAGCTTCCTCTCTGGTCTTCCTGCTTTGGACTTGGCTCACGTAACTGCCAGAATAATTTTTTCCTTCAAAATATAAATCAACTAATGCCATTCCTGTGCTTAACACCCTTCAGTGGTTTCCTGTGTTATGTAGAATCAAATCCAAATTCCTTCCCATGGCCTCCGAGGCTCAGTAATCTGGTCTTGGCCACCACTTTGGTCTCATCCCATGCCATACTGTCTCTCTGGTCACTTTGTTCCAGACGCTGAAGTCCTCTGCTGTGGTAACTTGAAAAAAAGTCCATATCTTACTTATCTATAAGCCCCCAACACTGTCTTCTGTAGTGCTCTGTACCTAGAAGGCATAAATCAATCTTTATTAATTGATAATTTTCTGACTTAAAATTGGAGTTTTAGACAAATGGGTAGCATCTCATAAAAATCTAACCATCTTTTTTTTAAGTGTTCATCCTGTTGCAATTTGGGGTGGCTCAATTTCTTCTTTTAACCTAAATTCCTATTATTGTTCCCAGATTGCTGAAACTTTCAGGCAGCAGCCATTTGGAAAAACAAATACCTAAATCAGGCAAGCCTACAGGTGGCATTGCTCTGGGAAACATGCAAAGGCTTAATTAGCAATGAGATGCCACATTCTGACGGGGCCAAAAATACCAGGCTGCCAATTTTTCATTAATTCTTGTTAAATGCATTCAAGCCCTTCGAGACAGTGTGTGTTTGATGAAATGGTTTCCAAATCTAATAGCAATTTGCTTGACTTTAGATTGGTACCCCTGGAGATAATCTGAAAAACCAGAAATCTACACACAACAGGAAAATATCAAAGAAATTGGTCCCATTGACCTTCATACATACTGATAATCTTGGCTAACACTTAGTGAGTGCTAGCTAGTTCCTTTAGTGATCAGAATATCCTAAGAGGTAGGTACTCCATTATGTCCATTTTGCAGGCAAGGAAATGGAGAGGCACAGAGAGGTTGGGTGTGTTACCCAAGGTCACACAGCCAGTACTTGGCAGATCCAGGACTTAAGACCAGGTAGTCCAGTGTTCACACTTGCAACCACTACTCTCCAAAATTATACAACTTTTAATTTTGATATCATTTTGAAATTCCAGAAAAATTACAAGTATTATTCCTGAAACTCCTATGTACCTCCATCCATTGTTTATATTTTGTCTCACTTGCTTTATTATTTTTCTCTATATTTATATATATGCATATTTTGTTTTTCTGGTCTGATTAAGTTGGAGACATCATGCCCATTTAACCCTAAATATTGCAGTGTGCTTTTCCTAAGAATATTCTCCCATATAATTCATTTAGATAACACTATTACCTAATTCATAGTCCCTATTCAAATTTCACCCATTGTTCTAATCGTGTCCTATATAGCTATTTTTTCCCTCATTCAGGATCTGACCCCAGAGCACACATTGCGTCTACTTGTTTTTAATCCGGAGCCTTTATTCTTCTTTAATCTGGATTAGCTCCTTTGCCTTGAGATTTTTGAAGAACACAGGCCAGTTTTCTGCAGCACATCTCTAATGTTTCCTCATGATTAGGTTCAAGGTACGTGTTTTTGGCAGGAAGACCAGAATAATGCTGTGTCCTCAGTGTGTCACACCAGGAGCCACCAGATGTCCTTTTGTCCCGACACTGATGATGTTGGCTTTGATCATTTGAGGTTGTATCTGACAGTTTTCTTCAATGTAAAGTTGCTGTTTCTCCATTTGTAGTCAATAAATTATTTGTAGGGAGATTCTTTGGGACTCTGCACACGTTCTGGTTCTCATTAAACATCTGTTCACTACTTTTAGTGTCCACTGGTTGTGAATCTCTATGTGTCACTGCCTCTTTGTACGTGAGGGTTTGTTTTGCAGCTCGAGGGTCAGAATGATCACTCAGACGAAGGCTCTGTCATGGGCCTCTAAGAACAGGAAGTGTCCCATGGGGACTGATAGCACAGGCTTTGGAGTTATACAGGCTGGAGTTCAAGTTCTGGCACTAGCATAGCTAATGGTCTTGGGGGAAGTTCCTTAACCTTTTTGAGTATCAGTTTTCTGATCCAAAAAGGAGGATAATGATAGTATCTTCTTCCATAGGGTTGTAGCATGAGATCTATATATGACCTAATGAAGACAGAGTGTCTGGACCACAGAAGTGTCCAAGATAGCTGTGTGATTATCATGGAAGGAGGAAACAGCCCAAAACGTCAGAGCTGGAAAGACTTTATAATTACTCAAAATGTTTACACCAGTTCTTGAGTGTCTAGCATGCTACTGGGAGGGCACATACGTGAGTAAGTCATGCCATGGTGGGGTGCAGTGTTACGTTATACATGAGCAGAGGGTGACAGGTGTGAGAGGGAGAGATCAGAGAGCACTTCACAAAAGAGGTGGTGGCACATGAACTTGTGGGATCACTTAGGGTCAACATCTCTTTATTAAAATTCCCCTCTGTGTACTCTGCTTTCTGCCAGATACTTTAGGGTTCAACTCAATGTAAACGAGATCAGCATATCCTGGAGAACAAATTAATTGGAACCAGTGGCAGAATTGGATCCCTCACTTGTGACATCAAATGAAATAGAAAGAATTGGGGACATGGAAGTCAAATTCCGCTATTTTTCACCCCTAAGCCTCAGATGAAGCCAAACCCCTGAAGAGCAAATCTTATTTTGTCCCGCAAAGAATGAACTTTGTGAAAGTGTCTCTGTAGGTAGAGCTGGGAACCTTTCAGATGCTGCTGGTTTGAAGCTAAACTTGGGAACATCTAGGCACTGTCTGGGCAGAGTTAATCTCACCGGCTCACTTGTCATCTCATGGCCTATGACTGGCTGCTCTTGCATTACTCTGGCTCCCTGAGATTCCATTGCCTGTGCTCAGAGGGTGGGGCAGCTTCACATAATGGCACAGGAGAAGGTATTGCCTTTCAAGAATTAGCCCCAGACTGCTTACTTCACGGAAAGGGGTGGGCAGTTTTCCATAGCACAGTCTTACGGCCGTTCAGACCCAAATAGGCTAGAATCAAGGAGGGGTGAAGAGAGAGAAAGCCCACTCCACCTCAAATTCATGTCCTTTCTACTGAGTCATCTCTCTTGATCATGTCTGGGGGGCCTGTTGGAGAGGCTGTGAGTCTGACAAGTTGGCCGTGAGTGGTGAGGATCACAAAGCAATTACCAATTGCATTTGAGCTCACGCATGGTCCCGGGACCCTCAGAGCCGGCCCGATCACATTGGCCTTTGCCAAACCCCCTTTCAAAGACCACACTCAGGGAACAGCTGCAGAAACAGGTAGAGAAATACAGGAATTTAATTTTCCCACAGAGCACCGTTGCCCAAGCTGTGCTCGTGTTCTCCAGTTAAATATTTTTCAAAATAATCCACCAAAAAAATGCAGCCATGCATTCCATTAACGACATCTGCCTTCGTCCCACCCAGGGCCACAGCAGTCAGACAGGCAATTTAATGCCTTGAAACAGAAATTGCTGTTTCCTCCCATAATGGGGAGAAGGTGCAATGACCACGCAGACAGGGTGAGTGTGCTTTCCAGTAAGAAGGGGAGGTCTCATATTTTTTGAACTCTCATGGGTGTTCCAGAAGCATCAAGAGCTTTTCCACGCCATACCATTAACATCGGAGTTCCTAGTCGCCAAACCCAAGTGCTTCTGTTGGATTTTTCCTACAGCAGAGCAAAGATATGTGAGCCATAATATTAGAAGCAAAAGGGAATGCCCCTTACCATAGATTGTGAGCTGGTTAAAAACAGGGCTGAGGCCCATTCATCTTGGTAATTCTGGTTCTTACCAGAGACCGTGCCACCCAAATGTTCAGTAAAAGTTTCATGAATTTAAAAAAATAGGAGAGCATACTCCCGTCCCTCATGTCATTTTCCA
Source organism: Lemur catta (assembly GCF_020740605.2). Classification (NCBI taxonomy): domain Eukaryota; kingdom Metazoa; phylum Chordata; class Mammalia; order Primates; family Lemuridae; genus Lemur; species Lemur catta. Next base: position 117,133,008 of record NC_059130.1, read on the forward strand.
GAATGTAGATAAACATATGCCTTACATTATCTGGGGTAATCTTAATTTCAGGTATTTTCCTTCCCTGTCTTCAGAATTGGTATCATTTTGACAGATGATATATCCACATTTTGGTTCAGAAAATAGGCACATTTGATTTTGAATGCAGCATTGTGTTTGTTTGTTTGTTTTATTTTTTTTTTCAACCTTTTCTGGGGTCATAGACCCCTTTGAAAATCTGATGAGAACTGTGGATCTTCCCCCACAAGTGTGCACACATTCAAATTTTTACATTCAACTTCAGGGAGTTGTCAGACCCTCTAAAATAGCCCTAAACTCCAAGATATAAATTGCTTCTATAATGTTGATCTCATGGCTTGTATTTTGTTCCCCAAACAATGAAAGCAGAGTCTGCTTCCAACATGGGCTTTCCTGGGCTGTACATGGTGGGAGAGATTATTGTGGTCTTTTCCTTGGCTGACCATTTTCCAGCTAGAAGGTGTTCAAGCCAATACACATTGCAAAACCTTAGCAGACACAGGCTAATGAAAATGCAGCAGATGTACATCCTTCCTAAAATGTTGGGATGTGTGAATATGTAGGGAAGCAGAAGAGCCAAGTTGTGCGTATTATTAATTTTTCAAAATGCTAATCCTGTTTTCAAAGTCTCATAGATCTATCTTCTTATTTAAAAAGAACAGGCTTTGGCTGCAGAGCAGTCGTGCTTCTTAAGGCTTCTAAAAGAATGTTCAGATGTCGGACAACACAGTCCTAGGGCTTCATTAACGCCTACAGTTGACATCTCTGTTATGAGTTCCAGGAGGTTGGCAAGCTGTTCGAGAATGAAGGGGGAATGCAAAAGTGTATTATGTCATGCGTTAAGACTGTGTTGTGGTAATGCCACACACACTGAATGGTTATATGACACTCAGATGTACCCTTGGGAAGGCATGAAAGCCTACTGGTTTCAGAAGCCCGCCGGATCACCAGAACTACACTGCGATGAATTCATCACCCATTGCTTTATGGAGGACCTCTGAAGGAAAAATAGCAACATTTGACATGAGGTTGAGGAATGGAAAAAACTGTCTCAGAATGAAATGCAATTTTAGTAAGCTTCCAAAATTCCAGAGGTTCAGTGAAGCTCATTGAAAGTCTCCAGGCCTCGCAGGATAGAAATCAAGGCTGGACAGCCCACAGCCATCCTCTGCATGTGCTGGCCCAAGCCACGGTCAGTCCTTTTCTCAAGATCCGGACCAGGTCTCAGGGAAATGCTGAGCTTAAAACCCTTTCCTCGAAGTCTTTACACCTCAAACAACAGTGTCCTGTTGAGGTATTGGATGAAAATTGACCATTGGTGGGTGAAACTCTTTAAGCTCTTTGCAAACCTCTGTGGCAAGCCAGCTCCTTACAGGAGCTCTGCACAGAAAAATGTAACTCAAATTCTTCTGCACCTGTTTTCTACCACCCCCAAAAGAGAATACCAATAAGAAGTGCAGCCTTCGAAAACCAAAAGAAATAGTAGGAGGAAGCTGTGATTTCCAAATGACAAGGTATCTCCACCATCAACACTTGAAGTTGGTAAGATAAGGGCTATTTGATTTCTATTTGTTACCAGCTAAGAACATTTTGAGAGTCAGGTATACTCTGGAAGAAGGTTGTTAATGGAACATTCTTGCCCCTCAAGATAAATGAGGCATTGGAGAGACTGCAAAGCACCCTTTGAGGATTTTATTGTTTACAATTGAATTGAGGAGACCAGAGTCACATAAATAGAAAAGAAAATAAGGCAAGACTGGTGGTTGCTGCATTCACAAGAAAAAAAAAGTTAATGAGAGCTGAGACATTTGAAAAATGCATTTTATATGCCACGGGAGATGAGGTGAGCTTGAAGGGTGGACAGAGTTTGCCTAGGCATAAATAGGACGGAAAAAAGAACATAAGCAAAGACAGGTTTCATCCATTCTGGGGTCAACCTGGAAAACATTTGAGAGCTCCTACTTGGATCAAGGTTCAGATTTTGTGTGCATTAGAATGATGACCCAGAGAGCCTCTTAAAAAGTGTCAATTCCTGTACCATGCCCTTACAGATTCTGATTTTGTGGGTCTGGCCTTGGGCTCACAGATCTACTTTTCTATTAATAACAATACGGAATCCAAGTGATTCCGACAAGGTTAGTCCATGGACCACACTTTGTCCAACACTCATATCTATTTCCTTTTGGCTTCTTTGTTTGATCATTAAAAACACCAAGCGGGAGTAGAGTCCTAAGAACCTTGAGCCTGTAACCTGGAGTGAAATGGACTTTGAAGAGCTAAACCAAGGGATGTGAAAAGCTAAGACATACAGGTGAAGACATAAACAAAAATGCCATGAACTAGAGTCACGTGCTACCCTTCCCCACCTCACTGCAGCCACCACCCATGCAACCCCAACCAGTCCAAAGCCAACGCCAAGCCCTGTCAAATCACCCCCCTTCCAGCTCAGGCTGCTCACCATGAGCAAGGCGAGGCGAGGGGAGAGGTGACCGTTGGTGATCCAGAAGTAAGATACATTTTCACCTTCAGTTTCTACAGACTTATGATCTATATGACCTTCCCCATAAGGGTACCTGTGAGTAGCAGTCTTTCATAGACTCTTTTGGGAGTATGATAAAACCTCTGATTCCTACCTCCAGATAATTGTATTTGGACACTTGCACATACCATTTGGCATGTAATTCCATGGAGTCCGATAGGAATGATCAACTGAGACATTCTCGTTAGACCCAGGAGTCTAACCTTCATTCTTATGGTTTCCTCAATGTTAACAATTTCATCTATTCAGCCTCTGGGCAGGATACACTTATTTCTCTGTTAATCAACATACATCTTGAGTCATCTTTGGGATTTCATATTTATTGTCTCCCAATGAAACATTCATAAGCCTCCACTGGAGATCCCTCCTTGCCTGGTCACCTCCGCCCACGTTCTCCCGCCCTTTGGTGCTCGATGGAAGATGCTACACCTGCTTCCACATGCTGGTTTGCATTGATCTGAGAACAAGTGACAACTTTATTATAGACCTGTCTGCTCCCTCCAACTCTTTGCTATGACTCAAGGGACTTCAGCTCCCAAACTTGTCATTCATTACAACCACCGCATTTAGTTAGAAAGGTTTCTGAGGAGCCTGTCAGTTCTGAAATAGAGAAAGATATTATCAATAAAAAACAGTCCTTGCTTTTCCCTGTGCAGCTCCATTTTTTTTTTTCATTCATTTTTCTGTGCACCCATTGGTGTCTAAGTGCCAGGTCCTGCGCTAGGTCGCAGGATAGTGAAGAGGGAGGTCTCCATCGTAACTGGGAGAGGCAGACACAAAAGAAGCATACAGATAAGTAAGATTATCATATGTGGTATGAAGGGGAAACAAGGTGGTGTGACGGGAAGGAAGTGATGGAGGGGTCCTGACTTTGGTAGGCTGATCAAGGAAGATCTCTTGGAGGAGGTGACAACTGGGCTGAGACCCAAAAGGTGAAAAGGGACCAGCCAGGAAAGAAAGGACTGCCTCATACTTGACTAATCCCCCCGGCTGGGACATGGCTCCCATGAACGCTTGCCAAGTGTCTTCTATATAGAACAGGCCGGGGCAATCATGATCTGAAGAGGTTTCTGTGTTTAAGGCATGCTTCCTGCGGCTGGCATATGTCTTGCCTCATCTGCTGACAGGCCTGTGAAGCATCACGCCAAGTTTCCCGACAGGCAGAGCCGCCTTGTCAAAGAGTAAAGCCGGTGCTCAGAGCCTGACATGAATCACCAGGGCAGGCAGATGCCTGCAGGATCAGGCTGGGGTGCATTCTGAAGGGGGACATCCACTCTACCCCAGTGGCCTGGCTTAGATGGTGGCCAAAATCAATCCAGTCATGAAAACCTGTAGATGTTTTTTCCCAAGCTGATGGGTCTTTTGGATTTTGGAGCAGGGAGTCAGCAGGTTTGAAGAAGAGAGATGGACGCAGCTGTACAGAGCCCTTGGGCCAGGGGACACTCAGGATCAAACCCTCCTCCACTGAGTCTGGCTCGTGGGTGCCACTGTCATCAGGTACAGCATATACAATCATACGTGTGGATTCTGAGGAGTGTGCTCTGGGCTGCTGTCCACCTCCTGGGACTGATAAGCCCAGCCCTGAGAACGCCTTGGTCTGGGTGTGCAATCTATTGGGTTCACTGGGCTGTGAGGCTGGGGTCTCCGTCTCAGAGGTTCCCATGGGTTGTCCTGGTTCAGTCTTCACCGTCTCAACATGTGAATTTTACCGACCTTTCCCAAGGCTGAGCCTGAAGTCTGACACTGGCATAAATGTGGTTTCTTTCCCAAGACTCTGAGAGCCACAAGCTCACAGAATTCGGGGTAGGATCTGTAGCAGGGTATATACCTCCACATCCTGGTTACACAAGGACTTTACCCCACCCGGTCTCCCTGGTTCCCAAGACAGATGGTGCTCACAGGTGGGACACACTCCAGGATGCACTCAGAGTTTTATGATCTGCCAAACAAATTTGTGGGGGAGAAATCCCTCTTAGGTTCTCAGAAAAATGTGTCGCCAGATCTGGTCACTGAACCTCCCACATATAAAACCAACCTGTCTGCTCTTCTCCATCCATGCGACCCCCGTCTCAGTCAAGGCCATTGTCTCTCATGTGCAGTAGGCTTCCTAACCTGTCTCTCTGTTTCTATTTTTTTGTACCTGACTGATCTGTTTTGCTCAGGCCAGCTAGAAGAACCTTTTGGAAATACAGATCAGATCATGTCACTCCACTGCCTAAAGATCCTCCAGTAGCTGCCCACTGAACTTGGAATAAAGCCCCAAATCCTAGGGGCTGGAAGGCCCTACATGATCCTGTCCCACTTCCCCACCTCTCTTGCACCCCACTGTCTGCCTCCCTCACCACACTCCAAGCACACCTGCTATTTCCAGGATGGCCCCAGACTTCCCTTCCACAGCAACACCTTTGCGTTCATGGGTCTCTGCTGAGTACGCCATTCCACCCCTCTCAGGGCTGCTTTCTTCCAAGCTCCAGTATCCCCCTTCCCACTCTCTGCCAAAAAAAAAAAAAAGCCTTTCCTAACCATGTCACCAGCCTCCCCCACCCTCACTGTTACTGCCTTAATGCTTGTGATAGATACTGTGGTTGTTTGGCCAGTGTTGTCCTGCTGACTTCGGGCTTGGCCATGTGACTTGTTTTGGCTAAGGGACTTTAGCAAATGTGATCTGAGAAAAGCTTTAAACGTGTTCAGGTAGCTGGGGTTGCCCCCCGAACTCCTACTATTTGCCACGAGAATGCTTTCCAGGTGCCACAGGGCCAGGGAAGGTGAGAGACACGTGGTACAGCTTGAGCGCGACCCGCAGCCCAAGGCTAAGCCCAGCTATGCCCAGCAGAGCCTCGGCTGTCCCACCAATCCTGAGCGAGGAATTATCTCCTGCTCTTGCAATATTCTGGGCTTTTGGAGTGATTTGTTACACAGCATTATTCCAGCAGACTGATTAAATGCAGCACTTTATCACAGTCTAACTATTTTCTTTATTTGTTTCATTGCCTATGTGTTTCCCCCATCAGGTTATAAACTCCATGAGAGCAGGAATCATGTTTGCATTTTCCCTGCTGTATCCTAGAACTGAGGACATCACTTGGTACACAATAGTAGCCCAAGAAACAGCTGTGGAACAGATGGATGGATACTTTGTAACCACCCCCACTATTCACGCTCTATCAACAATAGCTGCCATCTCCTAATGGCACAGGTAAGATGTGTTTGCTGGGGCTCAATGTCCTGCTCACTGGCCAGACCACCCCCTCTGAACTCCCCGTAAAGGAGTGCCAGTAACCCAGACTGGAGTTAGTGTAGGGACATTTTTGAATTTTCTCCAGTTTGTTAAAAAGAAAAAGAGCAAATCATTTTCATACTCTATTATTAGTAACAAATTGCATGCAGTATACCTCCTACCATGGCTGAGAACCATCGTTCAAGTGTAATAAAGCAAGTGTAATAAAGCGAGGGGAAAGTGACTCCCCTTCCACTTTCAAAGGTTTCAAGATATATGCAGAGAAATAACAGCGAGTTGATATCACTGGCTTCGTGTGCCAGGTGCACTTTTATTCTTTTCTAAAATTTTAGTCTGCAAACTAAAATAATACATGGAGTAATTAGATGAAAAATAAAAGAAATGGAGGACACATAGAGGTATATATCAAAAGAACATTAAAATAATGTGCGCATGTTGGGGGAGGGAGGAGATATAGTTTATGAAGCTAAACTCATAAAGTAAAAGAACTGCATTGTGTTAAACATAAGTCAAATAGTATCTTCTGTCTTCAGCCTGATCTAATGAGTTTTCAGCTTGGAGAAGACAAAAAGGAACACAGGTGATTTCATGAGTGATGTGGGCTGTGACATTTGGGCTGATTTTTGGACAATTTACAGAGAAGCCCATTTCAATTGGCCCCTTTAAGACAAAGCCAATTTTACCAATTTCCCATTGGTTCCTACCATCCATTGGCCATTCCAACTCTCTAGCCAGGGCAGCAATTCTCAACCTCGATGTCCCAACCCATCAAGGAATCTCAAATAATTTGTTCTCATAATAAAGTCTCAAGTTTTCACAAGGCTAAATTTTTAATGTAAATTTGAGCAAATTCAAGGCTGGTATTCTTATTCTTGGTTTCTAATGAGTAAGAGTGAAAGAGAGGAGATGGGATTGCAGTAATGTTGGGGGTGGGGGAGGAGTATACTGAGAAGTGCATCCGCTAGGGTGGATGGTGCAGAGAACAGCATCTGTCACCAGAGTCATGGCAGAGAAGATGGAAAGGACCCTGTGGGGGGCAGGGCGGTGGGCAGCAGCACCACAACTGGCTCTTCCAAACTGTTCTCAACCCTCCTCTCCCCTGCCTGTCTCTACTGCAGAGGCTGGAAAATGAAAAGGTGAGTGCTCCAAGTCTTACTTAGAGCCAGGGGTGGCCAAGTGATATAGTTCTGGCCACTGAGACACCAGCAAAAATTGGTTTTTGCTTTTCTGATGAGAGAGGATGGAGCCATTCATGCCTGCCTTTTGCCATTTTTCTGGCTTGTTGTAAACAAGATGCCTGGCACCAGAACATAGCACTTATCTTTTAACAAAGCAATACTCTGGGGGAAGATGCAGAGAACTGCAGGGACACTGGCCTGGACATGGATGAACCACTGAACCCAGGGGACAACTGCCCACCCTCTGACTTCTTGTTAGGGGGATAAAAGTAAGCACCTCTACGTAAGCCCAGGTTTTCTGTTCCTTGCAGCTGAACACATTGCTAATTGATATATGACTCAGCCACAGGGCTTTTGTCTCTGGATAATTCCAACACAGCGTGACATCACACACACACACACACACACACACACACAGAATTGTGCTGTTGTTTGTACATAATGATAACGCAACTCATCTTCTAAGAATGAAATGCAAAACCTCAGCCCCACTTCATTCCAAAAGCATGTAAGTCTGAAATGCGTGGCTAAAAAAGGGTCACAGTCCATGGTCATTAACAATAATGGGGGCCACGGTCTCTGAGTGTCCAGCATGAAGGCACCAGAGCTGAGCTGGTTCACAGGGTGGGCATTAACCCATGTAGGACTCAGAACAAGCCAATGGCAATGTGCTGGGGCCAGCAGAGATTAAATCACTTGCCACACGGCTAGGAAATATGGATGTGCGGCTTAGACACATCAGACAGGCTGATGTAGTAGCCTAATCTCTTATCCGCTGCACAATTATGCCTCTCTACCAAGAAGGAGTCAAACTACACATATGGCACAACATCCATAACAGCAAGGGAAGGACCCTGCCACTGCAGCATTCGCCTGAAAAGTCGACCCACATGCACTGATAGTAATCATAAGAGTGGTAGCAGCTACCATTTATTGAGTGTGTTCTCTATGCCAGACATTCATTCATTCATTCATCAAAAAATTATAGCTGACACATGGTATTTTCTCTAAGCTTGGCACTATTTTGAGTGCTGTCACTATATAAACTTATTTAATTCTAACAGAAACTATTATTTTACATTTTACGTATGGGGAAAGTGAGGCACAGAGAGTTGAACTTGCCCAGGGTTATGCAGATAGGAAGTAGTGAGGTCAGGATTTCACACCAGGCAATCCACGGTGGTGAGCGGATGTAGACGTGCTTCCTACCTGTGGAGTGGCTGTCAAACTAGAGCTAGGCAGGCAGTGCCCCGTGATCCAGCCGTGGACTGCACGAATGCAAACTGAAATAAGCACAGGGAAGAAAAGGAATGTGGTTCTCTGCAAATGTTTAGCTAAGGAATCTGACCTCAGGAAGGAGTCTCTGAGAAAGTGAGCTAAGAGCTCAAGAATGTGTAACTAACTATTCTGGTGACAGGCACACTGAAAGCCCTGACTTCAGCATTATACAATTCACTCATGTAACAAAAGCACTTGTACCCCCTTAATATTTTGAAACAAAAAATAATGACAAATGAAAAGTTAAGACATGAAAAAAAAAAGGAATGCGTAGGGGCCGGGGGCAGTGGCTCATGCTCGTAATCCCAGCACTTTGGGAGGCTAAGATGGGAGGATGACTTGAGGCCAGGAGTTCAAGACCAGTCTGGGAAACACAGTGAGACTCCACCTCTACAATAAATAAATAAATAAGCAAGCCAGGCATGGTGGTGTGTGCCTGTATTCCCAGAAACTTTGGAGGCTAAGGTGAGAGGCTCACATGAGCCCAGGAATTTGAGGCTGCAGTGAGCTATGATCATGCCACTGCATTCAAGCCTGGGCAACAAAGCAAGACCCTATCTCTAAAAACAATTGAAAAATAAATAATAATAATAATGTGTAGGGATTAACCAGGTAACGTGTGTGCCCAAGCATGCACATGCACAAGTTTGTATGTCTACACGCGTGCATCTGTCTTTCTCTGGGTCTTTCTGCATGTGCACACCTCTGTCTCTCTTTGTGTCTGTGTGTGTCTGTGTCCCCATGTGTATGTGTGCATGGGAGGGAGGAGTGGGGAGGGTCTGTGCTTCTGGCAGTGTGTGGGAAGGAGAGAAAGGGTGTGCAAAGATCTTTGAGAAGGAAAGACAACTGGGCACTTGGGTAACTGAGTAAGAGTTACTGAAGACCAGTGTGACTTGAGCCCAGAGAAGAACATGGCTTGAGATGAGGCAGAAAGGTTGACAGATTTGGAAGACTGTCCTAAGAGCAAGGGAAAGCCACTTAATAAATATTTTCTCTACCTCCTCAATCACCTGTGAGTTATCATTATCCTCATTTGATAGATGAGGAAATTGAGGCTCAGAGAGGTTAAATAACTTGCTTAAGGACACACAGCAAGAAGGTGGGAAGTTTCTGTGGCAAGAATTCCCTCCCACCTTTCAGAGGGAGTCAGATGGACTGTTGTGAATCTCAGGTCCTTCCCTTACCAGCTGTCTCATACTGGCTAAGTCATGAAACCTCTCTGATCCTCCGTGGCCTCATCTGTAAAACTGCAGAACAGCAGCTTGCCAGGATGCTGTGAGCCTAAACAAAATAACTACCTTCAGGGCCTGGTACCATGCTTGGCACATGGCAGGTACTAACCATGGCAGAAGCTATGAGTATTTTTTGTGATTTTGGTGGGTCTGCAGGTGCATCTTAGCCAGCTGGATGGAGAACCCTGAGCCCAAGGACCTTCGTGTGGGGAGTGGGAAAGGCAGGTCAACTACACACCTCCACAGTGCACGGGGGCCCACTGGGGTGGGAACTCCTGCTTTGAAGATGCACCAACCACATGTATACATACATACAGGTGTGAAGCAAATTTGCATAGCAGTTAAGCAAATGGGCTCTGGGCTTAAACTGCTTAGATTCTTCCAGCTCTGCCACCTACTTGCTGTGTGACCATGCCAAGTTATCTCACCTCTCTGAACTTTGGTCTTCTCACCTGTAAGTGGGGATGGAGATAGTACTCACTCATCAGTTTATGGTGAAGATGAGGAAAGTTAATTCATGCAACACACTTAGAACCCTATCTGGCACAGAGTGAGTGTGCAACATGGCTAACTTCTTTTGTTATATTATTGGTCTGTTGGAAGAGAGTCTCTGATTGGGAAAGTACCTCTAAGCTTGCTGTCTTCAACCCCTCAGAACCTCCCCAAAGCCTTATTAATCACCATGGGGAAACCAAGGCTGTGTATGGAGGAGCAAGATGGGGAGCCCCACAGAAGGGGGACATGCTGACACTAGCTGATTTGGGGGCTGAGAGGATTTTGAGCTATGAGCTTGGTGACCCCAAGATTAGTCAATGGTTTAACACGGGACTGTCTTTCTCTGTGCATCTGTGATGTTTTCTGGACACACTAAACATGCTTGTGAAAGTTGAACGGGGTACAGAAGAGCCTGGCATGAAGAAGAAGGGACCAAGACCAGAGATTTGGGTGACCTTGACAAAGAAAAGGGAAAGGGACAATGTCTACATCTTCCAAATGGTTCATGATCCTGTGCAGACATGGGAAGACCCCAACCAACCGTCCCAGGAAGGGATTCAAACTTAATTGATTGAAATGCTGAATTTACTTACAGGAAGATGAAGAATGACGAGTAAGGGGAGGAAGAACAAGAAAAAGAAGAAGAGGAAGAAAGTGAAGAAACTGAAGATGTAGTTCTTGACACTGAGGGAAGATGCCGGATATCCACACATCGTGTAATGTTTTAGTAATTCACATCTTTCACGGTGGCCCTAGAGCACAGAATGTCAGATTTGAAGGGGAATTTCATGGACATTTAATCTAATTCTCCCAGTCCCCTTTGGGGTTGGAGGAATTTGGGATCAAATTCTGGCTGTTCCCCTTACTAGCCGTGTGATCTCCGATAAATGACATAATCAGTCTAAGACTTAGTTTCCTTGTTTGCAAAATGGGACTAAAGCTGGAAGGATCATGTGAGACTTCAAAAAGACAACCAGGTGTCATGGAGCCTGTGTTGCAGTTGGACCTCATTCCGCCTTCTTCTCTGCAACCCCCACTTGCCAGCATGCTCAGTGGTCCCCAGCATCTGCTAAGTCTGTCCTATGCTGTTGAACTGCATACCCCTGTGGTGTTCCTCTGGCCTGGCTCAGCTGCCCCCAGTCTCCCCAAGAATCTTCACATCGAGAGGAGCAAAAGCTGAGGCTGCAGTGTCGGCTACAGGAGGTTAGAGGAAACAGGTGCTCAGAGGAGGAAGCAGCTCTCCTCTCCGGCTCATCCATCAGTGGGAGCCTGAGGCTGACGTGAGGAATGATGCCCCATCCCCTGCACAGACACAGAGGGAAGGAGAAGGCGGGAGGTGGGGAGACCATCTATCACCCAGAGTCCTCCAGCCGGGCCTCGCTGCTGCACGTCCCTGGGTGAGGGAGGGCCCACCCGCAGGTGGCTTCAGGCAAGTCAGCTACCTGCAGGGAGGCTGCGCATCACCTCTGCACCTGCCGCTACTCCCCTGACATTGATCACTCCCTGCCAGCCGCAGCCACCCGGGAGGATTGTGCCTACCGCTCCACCTCGCAATTCCTCCTCCTCCCACCCTGCAGGATTACCGAACCGAAGCCCCAGAAGGGACCTAAGCAGAGGAGGCCTCCGCCACTTGGGCAACATTTCCAGAGGCCCCTGCTGCAGGGACCACCCAGCATCTCTCTCTGTTCATTCGCCTCTGTCCTGAACTCTGCTAGAGGGCAAGACAGCTGGACTGATCAGAAGACAAAAGAAGTGTGTGAGCTGCAGGGGGAAGCACACATATTGCTTATTTTTATTGTTCCTGTGACATGACAGCACAGAGCAATGTCAGCAGACAAAACTATACACACAACAAGCAGTGGGTCCTCACTTAACGTCATCACTGGGCTCTTGGAAACTATAGCTTTAAGCGAAACAATATCCAGCAGGTCCTCAAATATAATAATGTCATTTCATTCAATGTTTCATTATAATGTTGATGAGAAAAAAATATGATTTCATTGTAAGTCATTTTGCTTAAAGTCACAGTTTCCAAGAAGCTATCATGATGTTCAGCGAGGACTCACTGTGCGCAGGTAGAAATCATGCACCCCGTTCTTCACTTAGCACAGCCAGGATTCCCTTAGAACAAAGGTGCTATTTTTGCATCATCCTAATCTCTGTGTCCTACTTCACCCTCACTTTCACCCCCAGCCCCAGCTTTCTCTTGCTGTTTTCTCGCCATGGACGTGGGACTGGTTCTGCTCAGGCTTGGTCCACTTAGTTATCTGCCCTAGTCATTCCCCTTGAAGCCACACAAACCCTAAACCAGGGGTTTCTCTGGATTATATTTCTAAAAAACTTTCCTCAAAAGCACTCCTTAAGGCATCAAGGATGTCCATGGAACTGCATGTCCATTAGGAAGGCATGAGACTGCACGTATCAGAAAACTTGCCAGTGGTGGCTTAAGTAGATCAGAGTCTATTGTTCTCTCATGACAAGGAGTTCAGAGCCAAATGTTTGTTGCTGTGGGCTCCACTAATCAAGGATTCAATCTCTTCTGTCTTTCCACTCTGTTGTCTTTAACACTATATCCTGTTGCCTTATGGTCTCAAGAAGACTGCTGCAGCCCCAGACACAATATCTGCATTCAAGGGTAACAGGTAAGGGTGATATGAGGGCGACTGTGATGCCAGAAGCTTCTGTTTCTTTTTATCCAGAAATGAAAATGTTTCTAGGGGGATCACTCCCAGAAGACTTCAGCTGAGGCCTCATTGGTCTCATGACTATAAGACAGGTCACATGATATTGGTCACATGACTACCTTTAGCTACAAGGGAGGATGGGAAAATAAATGAGTGTCAGAAAAGGTACGTGGGAAGGGAGTCAGGATTGGCTGTAGATGTTGGGTGAACAAGCCTGCAATGTCTGTCATGTATTGTAGAACCGTGTCAAGGTAATGGAACCAGTTGTCTCTAAAGGGGTCCTGGGATCAGTGGATCTGTCTCCCTTCCCAGAGCTCCTATTAGCATAGGTTCACCTGGACAGCATGAAATCTCATTCACTTTTGAAGTTATCAGCAGGATTTGCAAGCAGTAATAAAAATATTAACACGTATACAATTGCATTGTATTCTAATCATTCTCATCAAATTAAATTTCCCCTCAATTCATATATAGCTTCTTAGGAGGAACGTTTCCTCTTCTTACACACAACACAAAGTTTATTAGCACAGTTTACATAAATATGTGCAGCCAAGATTATGAAAATAACCATAGGCACACAAATTCAAAGACTTAAAATTAAGACTAGTATAAAGAAAATTCAAGTGATGAGTGTAATAGTCCCAGGGTCCTCACTAAGATAATCAGGTGAATCTTATGTTAAACCAAGGATATGGGCTATCCAGGAGTGTCAACTTGGGGGCTCCAGGCCTGTCTACAAAGTGGGCTTGAAAGTTTTTCCTGGAAGCTGCATAGCTTTAGAGGGATTATTCACATGTAATTCCAAGACTGATGAGTAGGACTAGCAGTGCCAGGTGAGAGTTGCAGATAGGATTTAATAATAGCTTTTACTTTTTGAGTGCAACTGTGCTAACTGCCGCACAAGGATTATCTAATTTAATCCTTATGGCAGTCCTAGGAAGCATCTCCATTCTACAGATGTGAAAAGCTAAACCTGGGCTTGCAGAGCCTGCCCTCCTTCCTCCCATGTTCTCATGGCCGCTCGTTGAAGTCCTGACCCCTAGAGCCTCAGGATGTAATTATATTTGGAGACAGGGTCTTTAAAGAGGTCATTAAGCTAAAATGAGGTCACTAGTTTGGGTCTTAATCCCATATGACTTCTGTCCTTAAAAGAAGAGGAGATAAGGACACAGATACTCACAAAGGAAGTGTGTAGACACAGCCATCTACAGGCCAAGGATAGAGGCCTCAGAAGAAACCAGCCCTGCTGACACCTTGCTTTTGGGCTTCCAGCCTCCAGAACTGTGAGATGATCTATTTCTGTTGTATAAGCCACTCAAGGTGTGGTACTTCTTAGTGGCAGCCCTAGCAAACTGATACAGGCATGATCCTTGTTCTTAGACTGAAGAGAAGCTAGCACATGGAGCAGTGTAAAAGTGAGAACAAGGGTGTTGTTCCTTAGTCCTCTTAATTCTTGATGTGGCTACGTTAGTCTTTACCACCTGCCTACCAGGATTGCTTAGAAGCCCACAGACATGCCCATGGCCACAGCCCGTGTCAGGCTCTCCTTGCTAACTCTAACCAACCCCGGGGATGATCTCCCACACCACTACGCCCTTTGCTTGCTGCTGTTGGAGGGGCCACAATGCAGGACCTGCTATATCATTTGCAGAGCCTGGTGCAAAAGCAACATGCAAGGCCCCTGTCTTGAGAACCAGTACAAATTCCAAGACAGTGAGAGCAGAGCATTGAATGGAGCACAAGGCCTTTCTAAGCACAGGGCCCTGTACAGCCAGACAGGTCATGTCCACAAAGCCAGCCTGGTCTCATGCTTAGTGAGGTGTGGACAAAGCGGTTAGTGGGCATTTTGAGAGAGAGCCTTCCACTTCCACCAGAAATATACAACTGGCACATAGGGGACAAACGCTGTGTCTGCTGAGTCAGGGACACTGGCACCAGCCATCTGGGCCTCTGTCTTGGTCAATTCTCAGCACCAGATATTGGTCTATTGGTTGCTGCACAGGAGATGTAAGAAAAGCGTTTTGCTTACAAAGGCACCAATGAAATGGGGAAGCCACCAGAGGCTGGATGAGAGGAGTCCTACTGTGGTATGTCTGCTTTTTGTTCAAAGTGATAATAATTATGAAAATGATAATAACAGACAACACTTACTGAGTATTTAACATACACCAGGCCCTGTTCTAAGCTCTTTGTGGGGATCATTTTTCTAAATTCTCTCAACAATTCCCTGAACTAGCGACTACTCTCATCAACATTTTGCTGATTAGGAGCCCACACCACAGAGGATTAAGCTTCAGGTCACAGGAAACCAGTGGCGGAGCTGGGACACGAGTGGAGACGTGTTTCCAGAGCAGTGCTTGAGTGTGTGATATTATCATTGCATCTACTTTCAGCAACCCCAGGAAGAGAAAAGAAAATCCACGCGCTCTGGAGAGAAGGGGATAAAATAAATGCCAACTTGGCACCTGCCAAGAGCCCAGAGAGGAGACCCCTTTTTTGGAGAGGTGGGTGGAAGGAAGATTTACATGGGTAAGACAGACAGACCCATCTCTGTTACTGCTCTGCTGCATGAACTCACATGAAGTCACTGAACGGAATTTCTCAATGCATCACATGAAGAGGGTAATTGCTAATGCACTTATTTTTCAAGGCACCTGTGACGATCCCAGGCTCCTGGATGACATTTGTCACTGTCACCTGAACCACTCCATGGTCTCCCAGTGGTCCTTCCCTTCTCTCTCCTTTTCCCCAAATGCAGCTAAGCCCATCTTTTCACGGAGCAAATCTGATAGTCATTTCCCACAACAGCCCTCTCCTTGCTGGGAGGATAAAGACAGCACGCCCTTCCCCAGCCTGCAAGTCTGGCAGCATCTCACCCCTCCTTGCTATCCACCTACTTCTCACACCCTGCTCCTCGTCCCTTCAGAGCCCAGAGCCGGTCACAGTCTCTCCTGCCACGCGGTCTTTGCACCCCTTCCTCCTGCTGCCTAGGGTGGGGGGGGTGTCTCTCCCCTCCCTTGTCCTTGCTGACTGGTACCCAGTTCCCAGCAGCCAGTTCCAGCATCACTGCCTTCTGTTTCATGGCCCTTCTTAATAAAATTAAATAAAATTTATTGAGATAGAATTCAAAGCCCATGTAATTTACCTGTGTAAAGTATACAGTATGTTTAATGTATTTATAGAATTGTGCAACCATCACCACAATCTATAATTTTAGAACATTCTCATCACCCCAAAAGAAACCCCTCACCCATTAAATGCCACTCCCTATGTCCCTCTTCATTCCCCCACTCCTCCCACCTCCCACCCCTCCCCTAGGCAGTCTCTGACCTATTTTCATTATCTATGGATTTGACTCTTTTGGACATTTTATACAAATGGAATCATACCATGTGTGGTCTTGTGATTGGCTTCTTTCACTCGGCATAATGTTTTCAAGGTTCATCCATGTTATAGCATGTATCAGTACTCATTCCTTTTAATTGCCAAATAATATTTTATTATATAGATAGGCCACATTTTATTTATCTATTTGTCAGTTGATGGACTTTGGGTTGTTTCCACTTGCTAGCTATTGTGAATAATGCTGCTATAAACATTTTTATACAGGTTTTCGTGTGGACATATGTTTTCAGTTCTCTTGGGTACAGGAGTGGAGATTCTGGGCCATCTGGTAACTCCATGTTTAACCTTTGGAGGAACCGCCAGATTTTCCGCAAGGCAGTTGCACCGTTTCACATTCCCGCCAGCAATGTAAGAGGGCTCCCCTTTCTTCACAACCTCAACAACACTGTTATTACCTGACTTTTTCTGACAATAGCCAACCCTATGGTTATGAAGTGGGATCTCATGGTGGGTTTGATTTGCATTTCCCTGATAGCTAATGACGCTAAGCATCTTTTCAAGGATTTATTGGCCCTTTGTATTAATATATTTTCTGTAGAGAAATGTCTATTCATATCCTTTGCCTATTTTTTAACTGGGCGGAGTTGTTTCACTTCCTGGAAGTCATATGTCCTCTTTAATAGTAAACCTAGAAAACGAGTTTTTCCTTTTAGAATTAAGAACACATTTCTGCCAGGACAAGCGGGAGTTTGGCCTCAAAAAATAATTTAAAATCTGGGGGCTTGACAAAATGCCTTGATAGAGTCTGCAAATCCAGAAGGGAAGATTTAGACTTCAGGGAATTGTTTTGTCTGCAAAAGCTGCAGCCCAATTAATATTCTGTGAAAGTAAAAAAAAAAAAAAAAAAAAAAAATCTTGCTTGGAAATGCCAGGTTCTGGTAATATGCTAATTGTGGTTTGCTCCCCAATCCAGTGAACACTTCCATTCTGTTAGCCACCCTGGAGAATAAATAAACTCATTTGTCTGATCTCATTCCCCGACAAGGGCAGATGGGAATTCCACTGGGAAATTACAGGAACAGCATTCCACTCCTGCAAGGTGATTCTCTCCTGTCTCTTCCCCCCAGGGCTCCCCTTCTGACATTAGCATCCATTATCTTCCTGGCTGAATTCTTCCCTAAAGGGCACTCAGCATCCCCAGGTGGTTGCCAACGTCAAGGCAACCTCACCAGCTGTGAAGGAATCCCGAGCTCCTGGCAAAGGCAGAAAACAAAGCTAGCAGGAAGATTCAGGGTTGCTGCAAGCTGACCCGACTTCTGCAGTGAACCGAGTCCCCAGAGCTGCAGGTGTACCATGCCGACTCCTGTTTCCTTGGTGAGAAGGTCTCCAAGCAGGCAAAGCTATTCAGAGCTTCTATATCTTTGCTGATGGGGGCATCGATGTCTGGCAGGAATTAGAGCATCCTTTAATGAAGATCATTGGCCCAAATCCCCAGAACAGCAGAGATACATGGAAACACCCTTGTAGAGCAAGATGCTTGAATTCACTTGGGCACAAAGGGCCTAAAAGGTAGACAATGGCTTCTGTATTCTCAGAGATAAGGTTTAATGACTCATTCCAGTACATAGGTAAGAGGAGGGAACTTCCCAGCCTAAGACACATGTCTCAGGTTGGAGTTGTTAGGACAGCAGTCATTTTCAGGTTTGAATCACTATAGGCTGTCCCAAGCAAGCACGGACAACCCCATTTCGTAGACTGCAAGAAGTTCTGTGCGTATTCTGTCCAGCTATTGAATCAGGTCTGGTGCGTGGTATGAGCAAAACGTTTGCAAAAGAAACAGTCCGTAGAATAGAGCAAGGAGGTTAATGTGTCGTATCTTTTAAACTTTATTTTTTAGGTAACAAAAATATTTTTTCAGACAAAATCTTCCTTGGAAATTCACTATACTGTATGTAACAGATAATAGCAGAATTAAGCTGACCCATGGATTTCTTAAATGGGGGCATGGGGAGCTGGGGTGTAGAAACTAGGGCAACCAGCTCTTCCTGGTTTGCCCAGGAATTTCCCCCAAAGCCCATGTCCCAGGAACCTCCTCAGACCCAGGTAAACTGGGGCAATCACCCTGTGGCACAGTCCCCTGTGGCTTCCCATGGGAACCTCTGTGGCCCCAGTAAGCAACATGAAAGAGGGATCAATGTCTCTGTTGTTCTTTATTTGCTGTGTCAACCTCTGTGCCTTTGCTTCAAGAAGGCACTTGATAAATGTTGCTTGAATTGAAAGGACATAGGACCCTCAGAACACACTTTAAATATCACTGTCATAGAGAAAATGCCAGGAAGAGAAGAGGGTGGCGAGAAGGTGCATCTATTAGCCTTCTAGAATGTTCCATTCTTAGGTCAGATGCTTCATGTTCATGATTGCAGGTGTGTCTGCCTCTAGCACCCTTGACCTTGTCACCACACTGCACCTTCCATATGCTTTGAAGAGACGCCTAAAGATCCTTGCCTTTCATTACCACTTTCCAAACATGCCTGGGACACCATCCTCACAGCCAAGCTGATTTGTCTCCAACTCCCTGCCGCTAGCCAGGACTACTGGCCAGGACTCTTGGGTCCTGGCTTAAGTCAGGCAATAGCAGTCCTGGGATTCCCATTTTGTTCAGTGGCATCAATGTTCCTTCAAGGTGGGATGGCTGCAATTTGTCTTCCAGCTGACTCACTTTACGTGTGCAGAAGTGATTCCTGAAGTCGCTGTTGATAAAAACTGTGCATCTCAACTGCTTTCACCCTTCCAATTTGGTGGAGAAGAAATAGGGTGGGGGATTTGCAGACTCAGAGACAAACACAGCTCTTTCAGGGAAACCCAACTGGAGTGGCTTTTGGGTTTCTGGATCAAAGGAAACCAAGCAAGACAGGAGGCCTCTTGACATGGCATAGTGCTAGTTGAAGGCAGTCAGAAATCATTCTAGAAATATCCAGTGACATTGGTTCCAAGTGCCTTTGGGCAAACATGCATTGTTCCAAGTTAAAGTGAGATCATGCAGGTTTAGAGATTGGGCTCGAAAGACTTGTTGGGATTGAATCCTGCCAATTTACTGCCTGTGTGACCTTAGACACAAGGTTGCTTAGCCTTTGTGCCTCAGTTTCATCCTCTGTAGAATGGGGATCATAACATACCATAATGACCTCCTTGTGCCATTATGAAGCATAAGTGAGACGAAGCTGTACTGTGCCTACAAAAATGCCTGGCCTATCTGTAAGTGCCCATAAATGTGGGTCATCCTTTCACCAAATGAAGGTCTGTATATGGGACGGTGTTAGTTTCCTAGAGCTGCTGTGACAATGTACCACAAGCTGGGGTGGCTTAAACAAAATAAATTTATTGTCTCACAGTTCCGGAGGCTAGAAGTCCAAGGAAGATCAAGATGTCAGAGGAGTTGTTTCTTTCTTGGATCTGAGAAAGGGGATGTGTCCATGCCTCTGCCCTGGCTCCTGTGGTCGCTGGCAATCCTGGTGTTCCTTGGCTTGTGGAAGCATCTCCCTGATCTCTGCCTTCATCTTCACATGGTGGTTTCCTTGTGCCACCTGGATCCAAATTTCCCCTTTTGATGCAGACACCAGTCACATTGGATTGGGGCCCACTCTGCTCTAGCACAACCTCATCTTAACTGATTATATCTGCCATGACCCTATTTCCAAATAAGATCACATTCTGAGATGCTGGTGGTTAGGACTTTGACATCTGAATTTTGGGAGGACACAACTCAACCCATATCAGTGACCCACCATCTAGACTTTGTGAGTTTGTTGCCTCCAGCAAGGGGGTGTTGGGATGACCAACGTGCTCCCATACCCTCCGGACCCACTCTGGTGCTGTTCTTCTGTGGCCTTCATCCTGTGTTCTTGTTACTGCTGGTGTGAGGCACGTCTCTCTCACCAGAGACAACCTTATCTGTTTCTTTCCCTGCCCACCCCAGCGCCCAGGACCCTGCCTTGCACATCACAGACCCTCCATAAATATTTATTGAGTGAATGAATGTGCCATCTCATTTAAGCCTCAAACAAGTCTAGGAGATGAGCATCATTACCTTGTTTTTTGATAAAGAAAGTTATTTGTGCATACTCAGAGCTATTGTCTTTGGACCAAGAGAGCACCTGTACGGCTTTGGGTATTGTAAGGACACTCCAGACTCCTGAGAGTACTGACCTAACAAGAGGTGTTGGCCTGATAGATTTCAAGGCCCCTTCATGAATCTCCAAAGGAGAATCTCCTGGCATCTCTATTAAAAAAAAAAAAAAAGCCTCCAGGTGGCTCTGATGAGACCTGTTAAGTTTGGGAACAACTGCCCAACAATGCAAATATGAGGGTGGAGAGGAAAGGGACCTCGTTCCTGTGATTTCAGTGTCTTATCTGATTGGTGAATTTGATAAAGCATGGGGCTGCTTAACCTCCTTGCTCCCTCTTCCTTTCTTGGTCTGTCTGTTCTCTGCAGGGCAATAAGGAGCCTGTAGTATTTAGATGACACTGGATACATTTAAATGAGTAATAGGAAAATTATTACGTCAACATTTATAGTACACCAGCAATTACATCCTTTAACACTCCTTAAACCTATGAAAAATACAAATTAGATGGTCACTTAAAAAATCTGTGAGAAGGTTCATAGTTTTACAAAACGGATATTATCTGCCTCCTGATTGATACAGTATACAACAGAAAGAATCTTGCCAAAAAAAAAAAATTGAATCTGATTAAGCCTCTTGGTCTAACTACTACAAATTTACAGAAAATACAGAGAGAAGAAAATGTCAACTGACAACATGCATAGACTAAAATATATGCAGAATGTGGGACATTTATCGAGTAAATGATTCAGTTTCTTCAACAAATAAATGGCAAAAGTAAAATAAATTTTAAAAAGGGAGAAGAAAACCATAAATTTAAGAAGTCTTAAGAGACAGATCAACCAAACGCAATATGTGAACTTTGCATTCCAGTGCAGATCAATCAACTGTTTAAAAAATAGCGATACAATGTGGGACACTTGAATAATGACTAGACATTTGATCAGATTAAGAAATCATTGTTAATTTTTAGGCATGATAAAGACACTGTAATGTTGTTAAAGAAAAGATTCCTTATCATTTAGACATGAATCTCCAAATGAGAATCTCCTGGCATCTCTATTTTTTAAAAAAGCACCCAGGTGACTCTGACAAGATCAGCTAAGTTTGGAAGCAACTGCCTAAGGATGGAAATATGAGGGTGGAGAGGGAAGCACCTCTTTTCCTGTGATTTTATGTTTTCTTGTGAAGGAATTTAGTTTTAGAAATGCCCTAGCATCTCTCTGGGTGAATATGGACATATTGCAAATTTTAAAATTAGAATTACATAATGCCCAGGAGTTGCTTTGGAATAATTTAGAGTGGGCAATGGGTGTGAATTGAAATGAAACAAAATTGACCCTGAGTCAATAATTATCAAAGCTGAGAAAAAGGCATATGGAAGTCCATTATACTGTTCTTTTTTTTAAATTTCTGCATATTACAGGAGTACAAATGTTTGGGTTACATATATTGCCTTTGCCCCACCCGAGTCAGAGATACAAGTAATGTCCGTTCCCCAGACAGCATGCACTGCACTCATTAAGTGTGAATATGCCCATCCCCTCCTCCCCCCACCACCTGCCTGACACCCGATGAATGCTACTACTATATGTGCACTTAAATGTTGATCAGTTAATTCCAATTTGATGGTGAGTACACGTGGTGCTTGTTTTTCCATTCTTGTGATACTTCACTTAGTAGAATGGGCTCCAGCCCATTCTATAATCCTGGAATCCTCTATCCAGGATTATGCAAGAGGTGCTAGATCACCATTGTGTTTTGTGGCTGAGTAGTACTCCATGGTATACATATACCACATTTTGTTAATCCACTCATGTATTGATGGGCACTTGGGTTGTTTCCACATCTTTGCAATTGTCAACTGTACTGTTATAAACATTCTAGTGCAGATGTCTTTTTTATAGAATGTCTTTTTTCCTTTGGGTAGATGGCCAGTAATGGGATTCTGGATCAAGTGGTAGTTTTACTATACTGTTCTTTCTAAATCTCTATGTTTAAAAAAGAGTCTAGGTGTTACAGATGGCATTGTGTTTGTGTTTATAAAAAGAGACCTTACCTTTTAGAGATATATACAGATATATTTGTGGATGAAATGATATGACACGTGGGATTTGCTGTAAAATAATTCAGGGTTGGGTGCGTAGTAGATAAAATACAATTGGCCATCTATTGGTAATTTTTGAAGCTACATAATAGGCACATGGGGGTTCTTTATATTATTTTCTCTGCTTTTATACATTTGAAATTTTTCATAATAAAAAATTGTAGCCAGGCGTGGTGGCTCGCACCTGTAATCCCAGCTGCTTGGGAGGCTGAGGTGGGAGGACTGCTTGAACCCAGAAAAGTTAGAGGCTGCAGGAAGCTGAGTGCACCACTGCATTCCAGCCTGGGCAGCAGAAGGAGATCCCATCCCTAAAATAATTAAATAAATTTTTAAAACCTGTAAAGCAGAAAGAAGAAAAAAGGGAACTATTTCCTAAAACTTATTTTACGAAGCTACTACAACTTTGATATCCAAGCCCGACAAAGACACTTCAATGAGGAAAATTACAGGCAATCTCATTGATGAATGTATGGGCAGAAGTTCTAAATCAAATCTAAGTAAAATATTAGGAAACTAAATCTGACAATGTATAAAAAATATCCCAACATGACAAAGAAATGCAAGAATGGTTCAACATTAGGAAATTATAGTTGTATGTGACCAGTTGACCGTGCTCCTCGAAAAGATGCTCAAGCCCTAACCCCTAGTACCTGTGCATGTGAGCTTATTCAGAACCAAGGTCTTTACAGATGATCACATTAAGATGAGGTCATGAAGGTGGGCCCTAATCCAATACAACTGGCATCTTTATAAAAAGAGGAAATTTGGACACAGAGAGACACACCCAGAGGAAAGAGGGAGGAGATGGCCCTCTACAAGCCAAGGAAGGTCAGGGTCCCCCAGAAGCCAGGAGAGAGGCTTGGGACACCTGCTCCCTCACAGCTCTCAGAGGAATCAACCCAGCCAACACCTCGATTCCAGACTTCCAGCCTCCAGAATTGTGAGACAGTAAATCTTTGTCATTTAAGCCCTCCTCCCCTAGTTTATAGTGCTAGAAAACTGCCGCGATGTAATTCACCATATTAATAAAGGAGAGGAAAAATGTATGATCTTCTCAATACATGATGAAAAAACAACCCATAAAATTCAGTTATTATTGATGATAATGATGATGAAATAACCCTTGCAAACTAGGCATAGGAGGGAATTTCCTTAATTTGATAAGGGATATCAAAATGGTCATGGTTGAAGGTGCTGACTCGGGAGGTGGGGGGTTGGGGGTAGGGGATGGAGGTATGACTATATGGTGAGTGCCAGGTGCACTGTCTGGAGAATGGACACGCTTCAGGCTCTGACTCAGGGGGATGGGCGGGACACGGACAATGTATATAACCTGAGCTTTTGTACCCCCATGAAGAGCTGAAATAAAAATAAATAAATAAATAAATAAAACAAAACAAAACAAAACACCTTTACAGCAAGCACCATGTTCAATGATGATAGGCCCTGGGAGGCTGCTACACGGAGCTTGTCAGCACAGCAGCCAGGGACAGCAGGGAGGGTGGCTTTGGCCTCTTTGGCTTTCCCATCTTGTGTTTGTGCATCTAATTGGCAAAATCTTATTTGCCTCTAGAAACCCAGCTACTAGGCAGTTTGAGAATTTTTAAAAAGATTTCCAGCCTTTTTACATAGAAAGATGGTTGAATGGGAGTTCAAAGAACCACACCTAAGAATCCACTATATACCCTGAGAAGCCTGTTTACTTACTCCTGTTTACAAATATCATTTTCCATGTTTACTATGACACCAAAAGGGCTGGAAAGCACTTCCCTAGAGACACTCTCTTGCACAGGTGCATCAGTTAAATATTCAAGAATGCTCGTGGTAGCATTCCTCAAAATAGCAAAACAGTAGGAAAGAACCCAAATGTCTATTGGCTCTAAAATGTATAAATAAATTGTGATATATTCAACAACAGATACTAAATAGCTGTAAAATGAATGGCCTGATGGATACACACATGAATATGTACGAATCTCAAAAACATAATGTAGAAAAAAATATCAAGTATACAAAAGAATACATAAAGGATTATTTCATTGATATAAAGGTCAAACTAAATAAAAGTAAGACTAAATAATGTATTATTTAGGCACACACAGTATTTGCCAGAAGGCTATAGTTTTCAGTGTGCATCAGAATTACCTGGAGGGCTTTTTATAACCAGACTCAGGTCTCTCCCTGAGAGTTTCTGACTTAGTAGGTCTGGGAATGGGGCCAGAGAATCCGTAATTCTAACATATTTTCAGGTGATACTGATGCTGCTGGTCCAGGGATCAGATTCTGGGGACAACTACTGTAAAGCTCTGCGTGGGAATAATAAATCCCAAATACTGGAGAGCTGTTTGCCTGGTGGGGGGAGGGAGGTGTAATTAGGAAAGAGCACGTGAAAGACTTCAGGATATTGGTCATGGCCTATTTATTAAACTGGGTGGCAGGAACACAGCTGTTTGCCACAGGAGGTCTTTTAAAAATTATTCTTTAAAATATACGTATGCATTATAGTCACAGTTTTGTAAATATTTTGTGAATCAATTTCATAATTTCAAAATCTAACAAAAAATGGTCCCTCATAACCCTTCCATTTCATGCTAACTTTTCTCTGTTGAATTCTATCTTTGAGTATGAAATGAATTGTGGACAACTGGGCTAGCTTTAAGAAATATTCAGGACAGATCACAAAAACAAAACAAAAAAAGAAAAAAGGAAAGGAAAGAAAAATGAAAAGGAACGTTTATTGAGCTCCATCTGGATACCATCTAGGAACTCTCACTCAAGCCTCACGATAGGGCTGCAACGAGTTATCATCAGCCTATTTTGCAGATGAGGAAAGTGAAGAACACAGTGAGGAAGGACTGACTTGCTCACCACATCACAGTGTGAGTTGCGATGAGCTGCAGCTAGAATCCAAACCCAGCTTGGGTGGCGGAGTTACTTTTGGTCACCAAAGCAGTGTTTCATTCTTGTCTGCGGATGCCCTTCATCAAAATTGTGTGGGGTTATTTTATAAATCAGATTTCCTAAGCCTCAAGCCAGCCTACTGTATCAAACTTTGCACAGGAGGCCTTGGAATCTGCATTGCATTAACGATGCTTATGCATTAATAAAGTCAGAACCACGATCACCGTTTGCTATAGCTTGAGGGACAGAACTCATGAGATTCTCGGCCAGCTTGACTTCTCATGCCCTTGAAAAGAAAAGCATACATTTAAAGAAAAAATGTTCACACACGAGGTGGGGTGGACTCAGCACAGAGAGTGGAGTGTGGTGTCGCGGACTCAGCAAAGAGAGAAACCAGTAGACTAGAGACATAGAACACGAAGGCTGCGGTGATGTCAGCAAGGGAGCTATTTATCCCATTTTATACAACAAAGTACTTCTACTTAAAAGGCTTGTAGTAATTAGAGATGAGCAAACATCCATTTCATCACATTTTTTATGTACGAAAATATTAACCCTGAAGCAGCGCTGGTAGCTAGCAATCCACCTCCTTTCTCCACGTTCGACAGCAAACAACAAAGGCGTAGGAATCATAGTGGGTGTGGCAGTTTGTGTGTCCTCGCGTAGGGTACCTTGGAAGCGAACACATAAATAGGAAAAGCAAACCTCCAACCCTCCCAGATGGGAGAACTCCATTCGATAGCAGTCAGAATTTGGCTTCCGCTGTGACTACAGAATGAGTTTTTGGTAATTTGCATATTTTGAATCTGTTACTTTCACCCAAGTGTTTTTACTTAGAAAATTCTTTTCACCAAGGCCTGAGAGAATAATAAAAATACCGCTTCCAGCTTTCAGAATTTGAGAAAGATCTTGTTTTAAGAAAAGTAGTCTCGGCCTTCAGAAAGGTTATGATCAAGAGGAGATGAAGGAAAGGTCATATCTATTGAAATGACTTAAAGAGGGGAAGATGGTCTGGCATCTTCCATGTGGTTTAAGAAAGCTCTGCGTGGCTGTGTTTTGAGGTGGGGAACAATGGAAATTATTTTTGCCTTTCTATATGTATGTTAGCATTGCCCTTCTTATGTAGCTGAGCTTTGAATATAAGCTATATAATTTTTTTAACAAGATGATTGTCTAACATTTTATCAACCTCTGGTTCCCCTGCCAGTAATTTTGTTATGGTTAATAATCAAATCTCAACAGCAGAGAAGCATAAATAAGCAATTCAAAAATTAGAGGTTCATATACATATATCATTAACACTCATTTCATAAGGAGTTTTAGGGCCAGGAGACCAGTGAAAAAGCTGGAAAGCAGGTAGTGAACAATCTTCTCAAGTTGGCGACTCAACTACCCCTTCTGTGTATTCCTCCCTCACTTAATAATTCATACTTTTCTGTTTAATTTCTAGATTTCCAGATGGGGCCCAAGAATCAATGGATAAAATCTTTATGCTAAACCAAGTAAGGTCTGCTCCAACAAGAACAAAACAAGCAAACCCTTATATATAGTAAAGTCAGTCTGCAATTCCCTAGCAACATCAGAATTTCCAGATTTAGTTTGATCCCTGTTTCATTCATCCCAATAATAAATGCATTTGGAACTTGTTCTGAGGCCTGGACAAGTCACTTCATCTCTCTAAGCTTCACTCTCCCACTTATGACATGAAAGAGAAGTATTAGGGGACCTATTCCATGTCTCACAGCTCCAACTTTTTTTTTTTTGATTCTCTAGTTTAAATAAATGGGTTCAACTAAAACATTATTGAATAAGTAAAATTTGATTGAATTCAAAAGAATGTTGAGTTTTATGTGCCTTGCTTTTTGGAGCAAGGAGCCCTTATGAAAATTATATACTAACATGGATTCAAAACATGAGTCCCAAATATCTTTAAGTTTTGACCATGAAAGCAGAAATGATTGATTTGCCACATGTGTAACATTTATAAAGTTGGAATCCATGTAGCCCAGTCCTAGAAGAGTTTAACATTTAAAGAGATAAAAATAAACACAGATTCCTAGACATTAAGAGACCTGGCTGCTTCTGTTTGCATTTGTGAACTTCTGCCATCACCATGAGGAGGACATGTCCTGGCCAGTACACTGGCCCAGGAGGAGGTGGGAGACTTCTGCAGCAAAGCCACCCTGCCTGAGCCCAGCATACATCAGCCAACATCAGATAACTCACACACCCACCAGAACAAATGATTTTGAGTGTTGGGATGATCTGTTACATAGGACTTTTGTGTGATACAGGGACACAGCAATTAGTAAGCTCTAGTTCCACTCTACAAAAACTTTATGTGCTTCATGTCACCAAAGAATTCTGCAACTCATAATCTCATTGATTCTTTAGAATGACTCTGTGATGTGTGTATTATTATGTCTACTTTACAAATGGGAATGCAGAGGCTTATTCCATGTCATATACATATTTGGAGATGTCTGTCTATGCCACGGCCCCTTACATGGGAATCCCTCTGTCTTAGTACATGCTGAATGGTAAACTTCTCCTATATGACACAGCCCTGCTCGCCTATGGCTCAGACATTGCTGATTGGACCAGCAATGGACACCTGACTCCAGGGCAACCAATCAGGGCGGCCAACGACCAATCGGATTTTCTCTCTTGAGAAACTGAATTAAGACTTAGAGACTAAAACTGTTTAGTGATGAAAGGTTATATTGACTCAGGAGTAGTTGCTTTGTTGGGCCATGTATAAGTAGAGAAAAAGATAAGAGAGTAAGAGAATATATAGTAAAGCAGAGATGACAGCCATGTTGTCAGTCCTGAGACATGGAGGCAAAGATTTTGATTTCTGTTTGGATGGCTGTGTTTCTGCTCCTGCCTCAGGTTACACCTTGCCACTCTTTAGTAAACTCTCCTTTCACTTGTGCTGGCCTGAATGGATTTCAGTTCTTTATATCCAAAAGAGATTTATTCATAACCGAGTGGTAAGAGCCTTGTGCACAGGTACATGGCTTGTAAGTGGCTGTAATGTGCTGACGGTGTCTCCCCAACCTTCACCAAATTCATATGCTGAAGTCCTAACCCCAGAACCTCTGAACATAGTTATATTTGGAGAGAGTCTTTAAAGAGGCAATTAAGGTGAAATAAGGTCATATGGGTGGGCCCTAATCCAACGTGACTGGTGTCCTTATAAAAAGAGGAGACCAGGACACAGGCACACACAGAGGGACGAGCATGTGAGGACACATGGAAAAGATGCCATCTGCAAACTAAGGAGAGGGTTGGAAGAACCCAACCCTATTGGACTTCCAGTCTCCAGACTGTGAGAAAATAAGTTTGAGTTGTGGAAGCCACCTAGTCCGTGGTACTGTTATGGCAGCCTGAGCACAGTAAGGTGGCTGCAAACCCTTTCCTACTGCACCACGACAATAATGTTTGCTCCCCAAAGGTGGTACGCCATTCCTTGTCCAACTGTGTCATCACCAGGCACTATTCAAATGAGGGTGGGAGGGGAAAAAATCAAAATCAGAGCAAAATCAAAAAAGCATTGAAGGGAAGATGGAGTATATTAGTGCCTTTTAAGGTCCAGAAAAAGAGGGATATTGAGAGGGGAGGAAAAATAACCCTGTGGAGAGTTAGTGAGTTAATAAGCTCATTGAAAGCACACAATGAATGGATTATGAATTTCATCACTGATTCTCTTCATTCAGTTGTGTACTGTGGACTCCTAATAATTAACAAACTGAGCTTCTATGGTAGGACAGACTTCTTCAGTGAGAAGGAGAAGGAGCCACATTTACTGAGTGCTGACTATGTGCCCGGAGCCTCACCTTCTTCATACCACTCAGTCCTCACAAAATCCTGTGTAGCAGGTTCTGTTATCATTAGCATTTCATGCAGGTAACAGAGGAAACTCAGGCTCAGAGATGAGAAATATTTTGCCCAAGGTGCCCAAGGTGTCCAAGATGCCACAGCCAGGACAGGAATGCAGCTCTGTATGACACCAGAGTCAACGTCAGTTGTTTTACCTCCCAATATCCATTTTCTACTCTTTTGGTAACAACACATCCTAATTTTCCCTGCAGACGCCCTTCCCTCTATTTTCCTCCCACACAGATTGAGTGGGGCCAGCCCACTTGCCGCCATCCCGGGCTGGGATTCCACACCTCCGGCCAAAGTGACGCATCGGGGAAGAGCACATACTGCAAGCTGGTCCAGTTAGAGGTGGCTATGGTTTGGATGTGGCTTGTCCCCACCAAAACTCATGTTTAAATTTGATTCCCATGTGGCAGTGTTGGGAGGTGGGCTCTAGTGGGAGGTGTTTGGGTCACGGGGTAGATCTCTCATGAATGGCTTGGTGCCATCTTGAGAGTGACTGTGTTCTTGCTCTGGTGACACTGAATTGGTTCCCATGAGAGTGGGTTGTTACAAAACCAGGGAGCCCCTTGGTTTTGCCTTATCACATCTGTCTGCTTCCCCTTTGACCTTCTCTGCCACGTTTTGAGTGGCCTTTGCCTGAAGCCAAGCAGATTCCAGTGCAAGGCTTCTTGAACTTCTCAGCCTGCAGAACCATGAGCTAAATAAAACTCTTTTAAAAAATAAATTATCTAGTCCCAGGTATTCTGTTACAGCAACACAAAAAGGACTAAGACAGAAGTATAACTGACACTTTGGAGGAACCAAAGAGATTTCAGGGATGATGTCTTTTCTATCACCTGCCTTGCTTTCCCTAAAGTACAGGTGTGGAAGCGCCCTGCCCCCACCCCATAATGGTGACAGCCAGCCCCGTGATCTTGCCCATCATTTCCTCCTACCCTGGAGTTATATTTCCTTCAGTTTCCCTAATTGTAACCACACATAATTTTCCACAACACTGCTCTGAGCTTTTCATCACACTTCCTCTTACCCTATAACTTTCTTTCTCTGCCCCGGCCTACATGTTTTACCCCGGTCTTCGAATTCTACGCTCTTGTTGCAGTTTGTTCTTCTCTCCCAGCCTAACTTTTTCACACTTCCCTGGCAGGATGCTACCAGTTCACCGGTTGGTAGACACTTATTATTTCTGCCCTTTCCCACCACCCTGCAGGTCCACTTTCCTCTTTCCTCTGTATAATGCTATTTGAAAAATATTAAGATATATTCTGTATCACAAATTGGGTAAATGGTTCAAAGTCAAGTGTTTAGAAGCCATTCTATTAGGACAGAATTTCTCAAACATTTTTATCATTATCACCCCCCCCTCAGGAGTTATTCAGAAATTTTTTTCCTATTCACCACCCCATCCCATGAAATTTTAATACCATGGATACATACTGTATATCTGTTTAGGTACTGTGGCCCTTTGGAGGGCCATGAAATTGTAATATCTAAATCCCCTCTCCCAAGAACCAATTTTCACCCCCTTGGGGGAAATATTAACCCTGTTGATAATGCGTGTGTGTGTGTGTGTGTGTGTGTGTGAGAGAGAGAGAGAGAGAGAGACAGGGAGAGGGGGAGAGGGAGAGGGGGAGAGAGAGAGAGAGAGAGAGAGAGAGAGAGAGAGAGAGAGAGAGAGAGAGCACCCAGCCAAATGAGACTTACTCATAGTAGCCTCTCCTTAATTATTCTGTATTTTATAATGGGCAGAGTTAGCTCCAGTGGCAAGTCTGCTAATTTGTACTCTAACTTACTGAAAGACGTTAAAAACTTTCATTTGCTCCTATCGCATTAATGACTGTGAGCGTGAGAAAGAGACTTATTCCGGCTTACTGTACTCTTCTTTGAAAAATGATGGAAGTTGCTTTTTTAAATTAAGGGGGCAACACCATTGATAATTAAAACATTGCAGGCATTCCAAAATGCTGTGATTTGCAACACCAGTTTTGATTAATGCCTGCAACCCGGCTGTGAAAATTGGGACCTGTAATTTGTGAGTTACAGTAACTGTTAGTGTTTATTAACCTAGCAGGTCAAATTCTGGTTTCATGGTCTTATATATACATATATATCATCATCCTATTAAACTTCAAGTTGAAAGCCAGCTGGAGAGGGAAATAATCACCCACAGGTAATGCATCACCTTTGGAAACAGAGGTGAGAACAGAGTGTAAGGGTTTCTCCTCCCTCCCCATCCTGCCTGTCTTGGTTAACTCCTTCTGCTCAACATTTGCTATTTAATTTCTTCTTCCTTTTTTACACACTGGCAGTTCCTTTACTGCATTGTCATCCTTCTCATCCCACACAACAATCCTCTTTTTTTCAAACTGGTTTGTAGAATAACTTTTAGGGCTATCTTCCACCTTGTGAACTTCAATCCATTCGTTTGAGAATATGAGCGGTCCCTGTGTGCTGGGTACGACAGTGGGCCTTGGCATATAATGAGAATGCCACAGATAGTTCATACAGAGCACTGTGTGCCAGGCACTATGCAAATCTCTTCAATGTATTAACTTCCTTAATCCTTGCAACTTCTTATGATAAACCAGCCCCAGCCCCCAACCTCAAGGTGTTTTCTATGCAGTGAAACTAGTTGTGTTGGCCTAGGTATTTGGAAGGTTTGCAGTACACAGAACAAGGGCTGGACTCAATAAATGTTGGTCCATACAATCTAACTAGAATCAAAATGAACCGGAGAACCTCTCAAAAGTGGGCCTGGCTGGCCATAATGGAGAGAGGTTAAATATTTGCTCTTGGCCTTCAGGAGACCTGCAGCACGGTGGTTAAAAGTCTGGGCTTGGACTCAGGCTTAGCTGGTGGTTGGCTTCCAGGTTTCCCTTTATTAGCTGAGTGAGCCATGGGCAAGTTTCTCAATGTCTTTAGACTGTTTCTTCATCTGAAAAGTAACGATAATATCATTCCCAACACACAGGACCATGTGGTGATTCAATGATGCAAACGTAATAAGAGATTAAGACAGTGTCTAGCACGGATAGCACAGTCAATAGAGTTTAGCTATTATTAGTGTAATAATCCACTACATTTTCCATGGAAGTCCTTTCTGTAGTGTCAAGATGCTTGAAGCTTTCAATTAATTAAACATTTTTTTGATCATCTACTCTGTACAAGACACTGATCTCTCGCAGCGCCCATACCAATCATACTGTGATTATAGATTTGTGTATGTGTTGATGTCTATCTCCCAGGGCTGGCTTCAGGGACTGCAGGCTACGCAGTTGCACCAGGCACCATGCTTGGTTTAACGCTCTGTGGTCACCATCTTGAAATTCTTAATAATAAGGGATCCCGTATTTCATTTTGCTCTGGAGGCCACATATTATGTAGGCAGTCCTGCCTCTACCAGACTGTAACATCTGTAAGGGCAGATTCTAAATCTGTTTTGTGTACCATAGTAGCCCAGAACCTAGCAACATAGATGCTCAACAGGTAGTTAATGAATGGAAGAAAGAATGAGGATGGCTTGCAATGCAAATGCATTGAGAATTGAGGCACACACCTCAGCTCAGGATAAAAGAATTTAGGTGGAATATCCCAGAGAGAAGTAAAAGAGGGGGGCCTCTAGAAATGCCAAAGTGCTATTTTTAATTTCATTTTGGTCATGATACAAATTAATATACAGTATTTTAACAATATCCTTCCATCTCCATGGGAAAAATGCGTGTAAATATATAAGAAAACAGATATTATTTTTAAGAAAGCTGATGAGAAAAATATGGGTTGGATGTGTGGGAGCAACAGGGTAGAGATTTAGATTTTTCCTAGCTTGGGAGGAATTTTTCTCCCTATGTCTGCAATGGTGGAAAAGCCCTTTCAGTGTAGGCCTATAGTCAGTTTGAGCCCCATTCGTTCCTCCTGTAAAAGTCTGCTGCATGACTAATATGTGCAAAGCTCTGTGTCCCTTATGCACAGATAAAAAGGATGACTCAAGCATGGATGTCAGATGTCAATCAGCCATTCTGGTGCTCTCATGGAGACGTGCACAAGTTTTTGAGATATCACCAAGAAATGAGCAAACTACCCAATCTGAGGGATCAGAAGGTTTCAGCAAGGACACGGCATTTGAGTTGATTCCCTACTTGCTTGTGATCTTGGGCCTGGTTTTCTCATCTGAAAAATGGGAATGGTAAATGCTACTTGAAAAGGTTGTTGGGATGATCAGAAATAATAATTGCAATACCTTTGCAAAAGGCCAGACACATAGTATACATGCATAGCTATCAAACAGCACTGTCCCATATGCCCATGTGCCATTGCTGTTCCTGAGCAAGGACCCCCTGGAAACTCACTGGGGACCCCTCACTCTTGCTCTTGCCTGGATTCTCACTGGCCCACCTGCATCTTCGTGACTTAGAAAGGCAAGAGTCAGACAGGAAGAGGCCCTTAGAGGAGGAGTTATATAAGAGTAATTTACAATTAGAAAGGAAATGGCATGGAAAAATACCCAGGTAGAAAAGTGAGTTCTGATTCCTAACCAGCTGCCTTAAAAATCACCTTTCCACATTACAAATCATTCTCTCTTTACTCTTTCACCAGAGCACAGTAAAATGATGACTTGACGTTGAAAACAGAAAGCAGAATGCCATGAATGCAATGAAAGAGCACGTTCCTTATCTACCAAGGGTGTGTATATATGTTTGTGGGTCTTCATTGTGTGTGGTGGCAAAGGAGGTAGAGCAAAATAATTACTATTCATCATCCTCTGGCAGTGTTCTGATGAGCAACGTCTCAAGGTGTAGTACATTCAGGATTCTGATTCCATGGGAAGTACTAAGTCACTCAAAGAACACAAAAAAATTGTTTATCTGCCTAGAAAAATTAAGGCAGTACATGATAGCTTTTCTGGATACAGATTCTTGTGTTCTTTTAATCATGGTATTTTATTAATATACTGCATACAGTTGTCCCTCAGTATCCACGGGGGATTGGTTCTGGGACCTCCTTTGGATACTAAAACCTGTGGATCCTCAAGTTGCTGATGTAAAATGGTGTAGTATTTGCATATACCCTGCACACATCCTCCCATATGTTTTCAGTCATCTCCAGATTACTCCTAATACCTAATACAATGTTAATGCTATGTAAATAGCTGTTGTACCATATTTTAAAATTTGTATTATTTTTTATTGTTGCATTGTTATTTTTTATTGTTTTTTCCCCCCAAATATGGCAGGTCCTCGAATAATGTTGTTTCATTCAATGTCATTTAGTTATAAGGTTGATAAGAAAAAAAAAACACCCTGATTCCTGGCCTGGACCACTGTCTATGTAGAATTTGTGTGTTATCCCGATGTCTGCGTGGATTTTTCTCCCACATCCCAAAGATGTGCATGTTAGGTTAACTGGCATGTCTACATGGTCCCAGTCTGAGTGAGTGTGGGCGTGAGTGTGCCCTGCAATGGGATGACGTACTGTCCAGGGCTGGTTCCTGCCAGATACCTGAGCTGCCAGGAGAGGCTCTGGCCACCCGACATCCTGAACTGGAATAAGCAGGTATCATTATCTTATTTGTTTTTATTAATCTTTCTTAAATGTATACAGAGCTCACATTTATTTCAATGTTTAATATTAGAAGGGTTTTAGGCCTTTATTTAGAAGATTGCTGATGTTTTTGTGACCAGAAATATGCTGCAGGAACTTAACTCTTGTTGATATCAATTAGCCTATGGTAAATTGGTTTCCTTATGTATCATTTCACTTAAAGTTGCAGTATCCAACAACCTACCAACTACGTTTAGTGAGATCTTACTGTATTTTTGGTCCACAGCTGGTTGAATCCATGGATGCAGAACCTGCAGATATAGAGGGCTGACCAACCGTATTTGGTTATATTTCTTCTTAAAGCAAAAGTACCATTCTTCTAAACCGTGTCTTTATGTGCGATAGCAATGCCAGTAATTTTGATGGGATTGCATCCTGACTGCATGGGTAAGTTTAACATCCATGCAGACATAGGTAAAGGCACATCAAGTTATAACTATTTATTTTTAATATATCCATCTGTCCATCCATCCATCCACTCACCCACCTACCCATTCATCCATCCATCCTTCCCTCCTTCCCTCCCTCCCTCCCTCCATCCATCCATCCACAGTGTCATACACTGAGCAATGAGGAAAAGGAAGCTTTTTGCATCAGGTAGGGCATGATTCAAATTTGTCATCTTTGGTTTAAAAGAAACAACATCTCAGGGAGGGGCCAATCTGAAACACCTGGCAGTGGTTCTTTTGCAAACTTATGTAAGGTTACTTACTTTCCAGTTAATTCACTAAGAGATGGAAATGGAAATTACAGAAAAGGGCAGATCACCACCCACTGGTAACTCTCCCTAGAGAACACCCCTTCCCCCCACCTCCCTGCCCCATCCACAAATAGGAGTCCTGAGTTCTGGTCCTGTTTTTCCCATGGTGTCATCTTTGATGAATTACTTAATCATTCTCTGCATCTGTTCCTTCCTGAGTCACAAGGATGCTGTAGGGGCATGTGAAATAAAATTGGGTTATTTGGAGGAAAGACATAAAACTTCCACACTGAGGATTAGATTTCTGACTCTTTGACAGAGACTGGGGTGAAACAGTTGCCTCTCCAATCTGTTGGGGTCAGGTACCACCGAAAGGAAGCACGCTGCTGGCCATGCCAGGTGACGTTCATGGTCATATGAGTGTACCCTGAGGTGACTGCTCAAGGCCAGTTCTTTCCCCACTTTTATTGTTGGTGTATGTTCCACCATGCAGCCAGCAACCTTGGTACGCTCCTTACTCTCACGTTAGTGGGGTCCCTGTCCATACTTACTGCAGTTGTGATGATGTACAGGCGGTATAACAACCTTGACATTTTTCCGTATAACCAAGATATCATATTTGATTAATTAAACCAATGCCCAGAGCCCCAAAGTATTAGTATCTCTGAGCTTACAAGACTGAGAGAAAGCCAGACAGACCCCTTCAACCACAATAATATCAGACCTTCTCTTTTACTTTGTGCAACTTCATTATTTTGAACCTAACCAATTTGGAATAATGAATAGTAGCTGGGATACTGCCTGGGCCAAAATTCAACTGTCTGCTATTATGGGGAAGAAAAAAACATTTGCTCAACTAAAATTATCAATGCAAGTAAGACTTAGAGGAGAATCTTTAAACTATAAGGAAATAAAATACTTTCATGTATGTACAATCACCTGGAAATCACTCAGTGTGTCTCCTCCTCCCCCAAAGATGTCCATGGATCTAATGAATAAAGGACTTTGCAGATGGAACTAAAGTTATAGACCTTAAAATACAGAGATTATCCTGGGTTACCTGGACTGTCCCAATCTAATTACAGGAACCCTTAAGAGCAGAGAACTTTTGCCAGCTAGAGTCAGAGAGATGTGGCTGAAAAGGAAGTTGGAGTGATTTGAAGCACGAAAGGTACTTGACCTGCTATCTTAGTCTGTTTTGTATTGTTATAACAGAATACCACAGACAGGGTGATTTATAAAAAACAAAGACATTTATTTCTCACAGTTCTGGAGTCTGGGAAGACCAATAACAAGATGCCAGCATCTAGTGAGGGCCTTCTTGCCATGTCATCCTACGATGGAAGGTGGAAGAGCAAGAAAGAGAGAGAGAGAGAGAGTGCACAAGGGAGGGAGGAGGGGGGCAGAACTCTCATCCTTCCATCAGGACCCCACTCCCATGATAACTAACCCACTCCTGTAATAACAGCATTAATCCATTCATAAGCACAGAGCCCTCATGACCTAGTCACCTTTTAGAAGTCCCACCGTTCGATACCATTGCATTGGGGATTAAGTTTCCAGCACGTGAACTTTGGGAGACATATACAAATCCTAACAACCAACGGTACTGGAAGAGGGGTGTGTGGGCAGCATGAGGTGGGATGCAGATGGTTTCTAGCAGCAGAGACCAACCCCCCAGTTGAATATCCCCAAGGAAATGGAGACTTCAGTCCTACAACTGCAAGAGACTGAATTGGACCAACATCCTATGAGCTTGGAACCAGTTTCACGTCTAGAGCCTGCAGAAAGGAACGTGGGCCTGCTGACACTTTGGTTTTGTTCCTGGAAGACTCCAAGCAGAGGACCCCCTGAGTCACACTATAGCCCGACTTCTGACCTAAAGAACTGTAAGATAATAAATGTGTGCCATTTTAGCCATTAAATTGTGGTAGTTTGTAGGAGCAGCAATAGAAAATTAATACAACAAAGGTACTATTAAAGATATTTAATAGCCAAGATGGCCCAGGAGCCAGAAGGCCACTCTAGGACACCATGGTTGACTATCAGCCTGGCAGATGGATAACTGAAAAGATGATGATATAATAAATCATTCTTTGCTATTTATGCCAACAGGTCTCTAAAAGGCAGCATTCTGTAAACTGAAGCTCTGTTCACTGTAGGTCCCTAAAAACAACAAAAATGATAGTCTTTGATAGCTATTTAGCAATTCAGTTTACAGTTCTATTTCACCAAATCAAAAAACTATCTTTTCTGTTAGTTTGCTTTTACAGTTTGGATAGCATCCCCACCCCCACCCCGCCCCGCACCCCCACACCTTCCCCGCTCTCTTTAGCAACCATCTCTAGAACCAAACCAGGGTTTTGTCTCTGAGTTCAGAAGCCTTTTTGGCTGACACAGTGGCAAGGGAAGCTCAGTGTTGCCAGAGTCATATTAGAGTGAATGAAATTAGACTAATATGTTTGTCAACCGTCAGCAAGCTCAGCCTCCCCAATTATCCTGTCTAATTAGATTAGAAGCTGACAGCTGAGAGCACACCCTGTGACATTTCAGTTTGCCATCTAAATATGAGGAACACACAACCCCACTTGTTTACCTCATTTAAACCCAGATCCTCTTTCGACTTGTTACAAGAACTGATTTTGGTAATTAGCTGTCATTTGTATTACATCAGTTTCTCTTCTTCGCTCAATATACAATAGGCCTAGACTTCTATGGTTTTTGTTCTATGGTTTTAAACATGGTTTAAAGAAACCCTGGGCTGTAAAGTTGAGCTCCAGACATCCTTAAAGAATTTTGTAAAATGCACAGGGTTACACTTAATTTGGGTTTCCCCTAAAATAAATAGTAAACATTGTAAATGGTGTTTGAATCAACTCAGAGTTGAAAATGGATACACATGCATGCACACTGCATGATCTGACTTAGAAATAAAACTCACAGATCACACGGTAGGAATTTTATCGGTTACAGAGTATTTCACAGAGGTTGTGCAGAAGATAGCAAGTTTCCACTCTGATTTTGAAGATGAACAAAACACGCCTCTCTCAACAGCTATACTCAGTTCTAGCTACAAGCCCGGTGTTGCTAGAGATTTCATTATGACTTCTTGTAACAACGACAGAATGATTTACAACTCATACAAACTGCCTTACAAGAGATAGCTGGAGAAACGGCTCTCAGAAAGGCTTGTACTACAGAACCATTTGAAACAATAAATTTGAACAGAGGGCTTAACAAGGTTTTTGAACAGAGATTTAAGGTGGTTTTATCATGGGGGTCCTTCCAGTATTAAATGACATTGGACAGTGTTCAAGGCAGGCAAGCCATCTTAAGCTATTGAGTTCCACAGTATAAAAGCTGAGTGTTAAAACAAGGCTCTAGTGTAGAATTTAATCAGCAAAGTAAGCAGAAGTGAAGTGGCTAAAGTGACTAGCAATGTGTAGAAAGTTCTGAACTTTTAAAAGCTGTAATTCCCAAAGCTGTACTTAGGGGTCCACATGGGTTATCTCCAGGATGTGTTTTTTCCCAATTTTAGCCATCTAAGAGCCACAAGGATTTTTTCCCCTATCTACCATTTACATGATTTGATTCATAGTCTTTACAAGCAACTCACTTTTCTTTTTTTACCCAAATTTAATTTTAAAATTTTGCATCATTGCTTTGATGCGCTAGTCATATTTTTCTACTACATATTAAATAAATACATGACTATTGAAATCATAGTGTTCTTCCATGTGTCCCCTAAACCACGACGTGTGCCAGCAGACATCCATCCACCACCTTTGGGGACCACGGCATTTAGGTAAAGTGGGTCTCGGACGACCTCGCTCAGCTTAAGAGCAGGAGTTGAGATGGAGCCCTTGTGATTTCTCTACTGAATTCCAGAGGCCAGGAGGAAGACAGAACTCCTGGAACAATTTGTTTAAGCTGCACCTTGAGTTTGGCAGGAAACTCTGAAGCCAAGAAAGTGACCTTTCAAAGAAGATTACCGATTGGACTTGGAGGGTGACTGGAAGGAGTAAGTGGTGCCTCACGGTTACTTGGCATCTTCCACCCCAAAATGTAGGAGTGACTTTGCAAAAGATAACCACCTCCTCACGTCCTTCTGGAAGAGTCGAATGCCTCACCAGTAGAGAACGAGCACAGAGGAGGGTGAAGCAACTGGAGGAAGGGCTATGCAGCAAACCAATAGCTGAGAAGACAGACACACGATCTCAAATCTGACTCAGCCCACAGGGACCACCCAGCTTCCGCCCTGAGGACCACCCAGCTTCCACCCTGAGGACCCAGCGTATCTTACCCCGAGTCCTGGGCACTGAAACATGGTGGAAAGGGAGCTGGGTGAGGAAATGGAAACTTTGGATTGTCACGGTAACAACGGTAAATTGATGGTGATGATCAGAGATGAAATTTCCTGATTTATTCCTATGTGCCAGGACTTTGAAATACATCATCTCATTTTTGCTTTAAACAGCCCATGAAATACATACCTGGGCTGTTCCATTTTACAGCTTCAGAAACCAAGTCTGAAAATGGCAAGATCACGTGTCCAAGGTCACACACTAGTAAGCAGCTAAGCCAGGATTTCGATCCAGGAAGTGGCACTTCCCACCCTACCTTCTTAACCAGCTTTAGAACTGATCCACGGAATGGTGCCACAACATCTTGAAAATAGTTACTGTCTTAATTTCCTCCTCCCCAAGGTGCGTGGTTAAAATCAGAGATTGTAATGCACGTCACAGAACGCTGTTTGTGTTCACATGTAACTGTGCTGTTACTACGGATGCCATTGCCATGTACGCACGGAGGCCAGTTTGCTCCGTGAGTCGGAAGACTCACCCTGGAGGCCATCCGCAAGATTTCAATTCCAACTCTTCACTTTACCGGCTGTGCAACCTGTGATGGTGACTTAACTTCTTAGAGTCTCATCTGTAAAATGGGGCAATAACAGTACCTATCTTACAAGTGTGTGGTGAGGGGTAAATTAGTTACTGTACACACACAAACGGTGCCGGGCAAGGAGGAACTGCTGTATGAGTCAATGTGGGAGTGTGCACAGCCGGGTAGCTTGGTGCCTGCCAGCCAGGCCTATGACATCTGCTCAATGGCACTGCTCACAAAGATCAGAGCTATCCCCAAGGTCAGACCCTCTTCTGGAGAGATCACAGTTAACGGTGTCTCCATCCAGCTGGAAACTTGGATCAGATTCCACATGGCCCCTCTCTGATCTCTCTCCTGTAGCCCCCTGTGGTTCACTCTGCTCCAGCCATGCTGGTCATCTTGTTGAGGCTTAAACACACCTGAACGCTCCTGCCTCGGGACCTTTGTACCTGGTGTTCTGTCTGCCTGGAGTGCTCCACGGGTAGCTCCGTGACCTCTTCAAACTTCTGCTCAAATGTCCAGACCACCCTTCCTCTCTCATGCTTACTTCTGTTCTCGTACACTCACCCCATCTGACATTCTGAATATTTTACTTGTTTCTTTGGTTTAGCGTCTGTCTCCTACACTATAATATCAGTTCCATGAGGGCAGGGATATTTGTCTGTTTTGCTTATTGCTGTCTCCTTAGTGTCTAGAAAAATGCCTGTCACATCATAGGACCTCAGTAAACATTTGTTGAATGAATAAAGAAATAGGAGAAACAAAGAGAGGGGATATCTTGAAACTTTTGTCGAGATACCAGGAAAGAATGACATCAGAAGTACTGAAATCAGAAACAGTGATAACAGCCAACCTGGAAAATCAAAGGAAAGAAAAAAAGAGTTGGCACTATTATTCCATTTTCAAAAGAAAAATCTACTTGCGTTGTGCCCTCAGTAAAACCTCGCAATTTGTTAACAGCACAGGTATACGTTCAAGGGGAGAGTGAACAACATCTCAGCAGCTCTCATATTTTCTAGACTCAGTCAAAAGACTCAAGGTCACCCAAAGTCACTGCCACAAAGTAGAGTGGAATTAAGTCGTTGAGAAGACCTTCTAGGTTTTCCAGAGCCTTCTCAAGGCTCTGAAGCTGTTGTGTGTCTAGCCTTGTAGTAAAGATGCCCTCCACATGCCTGCAACTTTTTTCTCAGAGAGGAGGGCGCATTAAAGGAAGTGATGTTTGGCTTATGTCCGGGGTTGCTAACATCTCCTCTGGGAAGGCTGATAAACCTCAGACTGACACAAAGAATGCGCTTCTCCCAGATGGCTCCTGAACCACATCCAGGTCCACGTGACAGATGGAGGTCTTGCCAGGCCACGTGGGGAGGGGGCCCAGGCTGTTCCTAAGACTGAAAGTCAAAGGCATCCCACATAGGGTTGGGTGGTTAAACAGGAGGTCTTGGTGCTGATGTTTGGGGTGCCGGGGACAACATGTGCATTTCTCTGTGCCATGGCGCCGTCCCAGCTCGGCACAGCGGGGGCCTGTGCCGGGCTCTGTCAGCTCCAGTGGGGAACAGAGAGAGGAGCACAATGTACCTCCCACAGAAAGCCTGGGCCCGGGGCCCTCAGAGCTCGCAGCTGTGTGCATCTGGAACAAACTGTCCCGCCAGAGCTGCACAAGAGTTCCCAGGACTCTCTCTGGGATCCAATGCTGAGTGTGGAGCCAGGAAGGCCCAGGGACGCACACTGGCTGGCCACGTGTGCTACCTTTCATTCTGCTCTGAGCAGAAATCATCTGCTTTTGTGACTTCAACTCTGAGTCGAAGGTGTGCCTGTCATTCATCTGCTCTGTGGTTCATCTGACAGGTCACTAACCCAAGAGACCTTTGTGTCTCCCTACCTTGCACCCACCCCCATACTTACCTCTTCCCTTTTCTTCTTCCAAATTTGGAGCTACTCTGCCTTTTGCTGTCAAAATCTAAATGGCAATACAATAAACATTTGCTGAACATTTATATCGAAGATAGCAATGTTGACTTCTCTTCCTTCCATTAAATCATTTAATCCTAACATATTCCTGTGAGGTCGTTATCACTTGCATTCCAGGTAAGATCTGAAGAACAAAAGCAACTTGCTCAGAGGCTTTACAGCCAGTAAGTGGCAGGCAGAGCTGGGACTTAAATCTAGTCTGGTCTGACAACAAACCCAGCCGATGCTGTGACATCAAACACTTGAGAAATGAATTTAATATTCAACAGCAAAGCAGCTCAACTCACCAATGCATTTAGCTCTTTCTGGTATAGATTGTCAATTAAACAAATAGCAAAAGACATCTCTCTCCCAGAATTATAGCTGAACTCTGTCTTTTAAAAAAAGTAATAATCCAGAAATGTACGCCAAAAATGTAACTTTAGGACTGTGGACAATTCACTGTGACTATTGCAGTGAGGGGCTCAGGCTCTTCCTCTCTTCTCTTTTGGTCTTTTCAGTCTCTGACACTTCATAGAAATGTCTAGGCTCCCATCAAGTTGTCTAATGTGTTTCCCTTTCTTGCCCTTCCCCCTTCTTTTTAATGCTGCCTTTAAAAATAAGGACATATGCTACATTCAGAGCTGAACAAGCGAAAATAAGGATAAATTATAGCAGAAGGG
Organism: Lemur catta; assembly: GCF_020740605.2. Taxonomy (NCBI): domain Eukaryota; kingdom Metazoa; phylum Chordata; class Mammalia; order Primates; family Lemuridae; genus Lemur; species Lemur catta. Next base: position 117,175,844 of record NC_059130.1, read on the forward strand.
ACCTAAGAGATAAGGATGAACTTTCTGATCAAAAGGGTAATTAAGCATTGACATGGCTTCTGAACAGAGAATCAGTCAGTCAAACATGCTGATTTTGTCACATTGCGGGAATGCAGCAAGGACTCCAATTGTACCATCTGGGGTAAGGGTGGCAGGAGGAAGAGTTACCAAAGAAATAGAAGGCATCGCCTGTGCCTTTATAGATCTTGCAACTGAACAAGGAATTCATAAGAGGCACAAGTAGGAAAGACTTAAAGCCCTTCATGGGGAAAGAAACTAAATTGGGGGCATATCCCCAAATTCTGTGCCATACCATTAACATATCAACTGCCACACTAGAACAAAAAATTTTTCCCTGTGTTTTATTATGAAGATAGAATAAAAACTTCGAAAACAAAATGATTGCTTTTAATTTAATGAAAAATGTGTCATGTTTTTATTGTTTTCTGTGTGAGTTATATGCAACTCACGTGGTGATAGAATCAATTTTTATACGGCACGCCACTTGAGTTGTATGTGACTCACAACATACTTATTGAATTTGTTTCAGAGAATCGAGCTTTTGTATGTTTTACGAGGGCTCAGGCTCAAAACTAGCGTGAGTTAAATACAACTCACGTGACAGTTAATGTGTAAACATGTTATCCCATTTAACTCTCCTCACAGTTCTTCGAGGCACATGCTAATATTCTCAACCCTTTACAGATGACAAAGCCGAGGCTCTGGAGACGTGAACGAGCTGCCTGGATCACACAGCCAAGAAGGGATCAGCTCTGAGAAGACCAAACTGGAAAGCCAATGCAACTTCCTCTGGCATTTTGTTCTAGCATGTTCTGAATGAAGACATCATCGGGGGCAGGTGGGCAGCATGGTGCTCTCCTGCCTCCTCTCCTTTCTCCCTCCCTCCCACCTTCCCTCTCCCCTCTTCCTTTCTTTTTCCCTTCCTTCTTTCCTTTCCCTCCATCCTTTTAATTTCAGGATAAGACTATTACTTTATTATATACAAGTTGGAGGTGGAGGTTAGATGGGGTGTGTTTTTGGGAACAATGTACATATTAAGTATTTTATGCAGTCGAAGCCACTCCGCTCATCTTTGGGAATACAGGAAAGCATGAGGGTGACCTGTAATTACATTTCTTGCAAAAGTCTCATTAACTCAGACCCACCAGTAGATACAGGGTGGAGACCTCCTCCTTCCTGGGTTACCAACATAGAAGGATGCAGAAAAGAACTAAATGGGAAGGTTTGGTATTAGGGAAAGAGAAACTCTAGGAACTGAATTGAAAGAGTAACAAGCATTTTATTTACGACCTGTTGAATGTAGACACTTAGGGATCATAGAGGCTGTGACAAGGAGACTACCTTACAGAAGAAAAGGAAAACCAAGCTTCTTTTCTGGGCTTAGCTCAGTTCTAAACCATTTCCTTGTCTAGGATGGGTTAACAGCAATGACTCACAAAGCAGTATGACATAACGGCATGCACTTTGGAGACAGCCAGACCTTGGTTCACTGTTGTTTTGCTCACCACTTACCTGAGCAGGTTATTTAATCTCACAGTGATTCAACATCTTCATCTATAAAATAAACATAATAATATCACCTAGCTCATTGCATTCTTGAGAAGATAAAATGGTGTCACACTTATAAAGGTTCATCCCAGTGTCAGCCACGTTGTAAGGACTCCATCAATGATTACTGTGAAAGTCACACCATTCATCATTTACTTTGGGTGACTTCAACTGTGTAAGTATGGCATGGGCCAATAGATGGATAGAGCATTCCAACTCATACAAGTTATTCCATGTGCCATTCCACTCCAGCTCCCAGAACTGGCAGAACTGATGTTCTTTTATGGATCTCAGTTTCTGTAAGCCTTCATCTTACTGGACTGACTACATTTGACTACCCACATACAAATACATAAAAAGATATAAAACTTCATGAAACAAGTTCCCTACTATTTCACCTGCTGCTTGGCCATAAAAGAGTGATCTGTTCCAACGTTGGGGGGCAATCACCATGCTGCACAGGCAATCTGAGGGGCTACATTTCAGTCATTTGCAGCTCTTACCTCAGTCCCTGATTTCAGAACCTCACCCTACTCTACTGTGGCTGTAACTGTCCTTTCATGTGATAGACCATCAGGGGCCATTGGCTTAAGTTGCCAACATAAGAAATGGTCACAGGCAGCTTTAACATCTGTGAATCAACACGGAGGTGTAGATTATAAACACTGGGGATGGCCCCGGGAGCCTCTCTCTGACACTCTGCACATGTCGGCGTGAACTTCAAACACAGATGAGATTCCAAGCGCATCTTATTAGCAAAAGTTGCTGGATATAACAATGTCTATCAAATTATTTGATAAGGATCTATTCATTACTCTTATCCAGCCAAAAGAAAAATATAATTGAAACATGGTCACATGCTATAATGGGGATGGGAATAAAACTTTCTCTTCTTTCCCCCTAATTAGAAAACCAGGGACTTAGAAAAATGCATGAAGGCAGATCAGATAGGAAAACAGATTTTTGTGTTTTAGGTGGGGAATCTTTTCTGTGACTTACCAGTCATTTTATAAACTCCAAAAATGAAATAACTGAAACCAAAAATACATGCCCCCTCCCACATTACAGAAACATAATGGCTCCCTTGCTCATAGAAGCCACTCATGAAACATTTGTTGTGCATTCAGTGATTGATAACGCCTGTAGGAGCTCATACAGCTGCAACGTGCATGTCTGGTCAGTGAGGGCTCCAGGAAATGAAAGAAAGCACCGTGATAAGGAAGTCTGAGTCCTACTTTGTATGCCAAAGAGCTTTCTCTTGGCAGTCTGGAGAGGGGAGGATAAAAGAGGCTACTGTGTGGGCAGTAGAAAGCCCCAGTTCATGGAGGCAGGGAGCCGGCCTTCCCTACCCAGAAGTTGCCATTACACCTGGGAAGGAGAGAAGAAAGAGCAGGTTGCCACCAAGGTCTCCTCTTAGACTCTACCTGAAAGGATGAGGCTACCACCTGCCGAAAGCCTGAATGTTTCCTCCCTCTCACTCAGTTCCTCTTTTCTCAGCGAATCTTATTTTAAAATGTAAATAGTCCTATGCACCATTATACATTATTAACCCATTACTAGCCATTAGCTCAGATCAAATGATTAAAAAGAAAATAGTTGTTATCTCATGTGGTGAACACTTCTCTGTGATCATGGTTTGAAATTCTGAAGAAATACAACCAACCCCAGGAAGGTAAGTGTTGAAGAGCAGGTAGGGAGCTTGGGAGGGGAGCGGTATTTTTAGGTGGATTGCTAAAATGGGGGAAGGGGCTTGTGAAAAACTACTATAATTGTAATGATACGGCAGAAAACCTCAGTGCCCACCAACATCCATGGTCCTCCACTGCGTTCTGGGCATAGAGCGAGACCACATAACCCTGCCCCAGGTAATTAGGTGGGGCTGTGTGGAAGACAGGATGTCCACGACTTCCAGGCTGGCCTGTAAAACCTCTTGCACCATCCTCTACCCTCTCTTCTCTCAGCTGCCAGCTGATGCAAACGATTCAGTGCTGGGTTCTCAGGCCCTAGGAGATGATGGCACTGCAGAGTGGAGGGGCCTGGAGCCCCAGTGTCCGCGTGGAGCAGAGCCTCTATACTGACAGACACCGGATTGTGAGATGAGTAGGGAATAAACTGCTATTGTGTTAAGCCCTTGAAACTTGGGGGTTTATTTGTGGAAGCAACTATCGTTACTTATCCTAATAATATAATAATATTATTATAGCTAATATCCATAAGATATGTGCCTAAGGATTTATTTAAGCATTTGAAACCTCATAGTAGCTATAATAGATGCTATTAGCATTCTAATCTTATAGATGAGGAAACCAAAGCTCAGAGAGGTCTCAGTAACTTGCCCAAGACCAAACAGAGAATAATGAACACTCTGGGCACTAAAAAAGGGGAAGAAGAAATGTCAAACTAAAGACAGGTGAGTTGCAGCTGACAGAGTGGACACGCTGTGCAAGTTTCACTGCGGGGAGACTTGGGAGCCACGCGGGGCAGTGCTGCATGGTAGCAGGAACAGCACAGGCTTTGCCACCAGATGGATGTGGGGTGCCCATCCTGTGCCACTCTATGTCACTTGCAACCCTGACTGTGTGTCTCCTGAGACAGCTAATTTGTGCCAGCTTCTGTTCCATCACCTGAAAAGGGCATATGGATACCTACCCTCGTTGGGTGTTTGTGAGGATTAAGGGAGATGAGTGTTAACTGTCCAGCTCGGGCTGGGCAGGCAAATGGTAGCTACTGAATGAGCACTGGTTCCCTTCCTAGATATCTAGGAGTCATTTTTAATGGAAGGGGAGTATAAGGGGGATAGTGAGAGATCTCAATCCTCTAGGTTCACAGGTCCAAGTTGGCACACAAAGGGATTTAACTGAAGCATACCACAGAGGCAGCTGGTAGCTCACGTGGTCCTCCGCAACGCCAGTGGATCTGCAGCCCTGACCAAACTGGCTGCACTCACCAAACACTTTCCTCTGGGGTTCTTGCCTTGCTCTTTTACTTACGCATCCCATGCACTTAACACAGATTTATGGAGCACACACTGTGCGCCAGGTGCTGCACCGAGTACAGGGGACACAGTGGTGAGCCAGAGAGGACACGTACCTGCTCTCATGGGCCTGAGAATCTCACAACAAGGTGTGAGGTGAGCAGATTGCAAATAGACAAACCAACAAGATCATTACACTTGCTGTTAATGTTATGGAGGAAATAAACGAGGATGGGAGAGAACACACGGGATGGGGTGGGGAGTTCACACCAACAGAGCAAGCCCGGTAGGCAGCCCTCGAACTAACGTTTGAAAGGTGAGCTTGAGCCACCCAAGTTTCTGGAGAGGAGTGTTCCAGGCGGAGGGAACAATGTGACCAAAGGCCTTGGCATAGGAAAGGCCTTGGCATGTCTGAGAAACAGAAAGGAAGCTGGTGCAATTAAGGGGGCAGTGGTAAATGTTAGGGCTACAATATATTTTTTTCTGGAATAAGATCTAGGAAAAACTCGCCATCACTCGTATTCTGGCCTATAATTAAAGCCATGGTAATACGATTCTGTTGTAGACAAGCCACGCTGGGTAGTGTGAACTCCAGGTTTACCCATCTGCTTATTACTAGACCTTCAGAACCAGATCTGAATGTAAAATGAAGCTCCACGTACACCCTTGTGAGTGAAACAGAAACCAAATGAAGAAGACTCATTAGGAACATCTGGATACCTATAATTTCTAGCTTGAAAAACACATTTATAGACAAAATTATACTGCAATGAAGATACAAGTACAAATACACACTGTAAACACAAGGAAGGGGCCAGTTTATTTCCTCTCACTGCTGACTCTGTTGGGGTCTGGGCCCCGCTGGCCACACTGGGCTGTCCTCTTCCTTCACAATTTGCCTGAAAGATCCAGGAAGAACTCTACACTGTGCCTGGATTTCTCTGTACCCACCCCAGAGACCAACTTGGTCTTCTGAGTCTTCCCAGATGCCAGTGGAAGAAAATTTCCAGAAAAGGACAGAGGTCTCTCCCCCCTCCCTCCCAGAATGTCTAATACAGAGTCTGAGCAACCTGATGGAGACTTTGGACCCTGCCCCTCTTCTCTACCTGAATTGTGGTGGATCCAACACACAACAGAGAAAAGACAACCTGACAAGAAGGGGAGGCACACTGCTTTCCTAGAGGTGGTGGCAGGGACGGGCTATCCAGGGGAAAGGTATGATTGGGAGATTTCTCAGATTGAGGAACTTTTATCTCAGTCATCCTTACCATCTAGAAAGAGAGCAAGGGCCTCTTCCTCATGTGCTAGAAGTGATGGAGGTCACAACAGGTCCATAGATGGTCCATTGGATTGTAATGGCAATGTTTCCCATTATGTGTGTGGAATTCTACAAACCTGCTATTAGAAAGACCCCAGAATTATGCTGAGGAATCACACAAGCATGGGTTACATAGATTAGATTCAATTCCAAGCCAAGGGCCTTTCTTTCCTGCTAGTAATTTTACATTCACTATGGGGCAATGCTGGAAGGAAAAACATGCTTCTTTTTTATTTTAATTATCATAATATTGTTTCCATGATGCAAATTGTCTTTTTCCTTTCTTGGATCTCTGTTTTTTCCCCATCTTTTATCCATAATGTATAACGTATCTTTTGAACTCTTTGTTGATTCTGTGTCTCTTTTGTTCCATTTTATTCATTGGCCCCAAGACAAAGTCCTCGATCTCATGTGCATGTATTTTAGAATCCCAAAGGTGATGGTGAGATCCAACATCAAGACTCTGAAGCAAAAGAACATGTGGAAAAGGAAGGCATATAGAGAACCTGGGGGCTTTCCACTGTATTATTTGAGTAAAACATAGTGATTAGAATAAGATCCATGAAACTAAATATTTTATGCTTTTTAAAAATTGACTTATTTTGAAGGAATGTAGGACATGCTGTTTAAATTTTTATTATTGAATAAAAGCATATATAAAGGAACTCATTAAAATTCAGGAGTGTTTATTAATTAACAGCAAACAAGAATGATATAAGGTATGGTTAAATATGAGGAATCCCCACACTCTGTAAGTCTAGGAAATAATTTTCATCAACTTGTATTGGAGGCATAACTACCTTGCTGCTTTGGTGTTAATTAAACCTGTAAAAAGATAGTTCTATGAAGCCCAAGTAGTACAGGATTATGCCAAATGGGCAACTGTGGACAGCATAAGAAGTTTCAGCCTAAGGGGAATCTGCTTTCTTTACTTAGTTAGCATTGATTTTTGTTTCTTTTTTTTTGTTTCTTTTTTAAATTTTAATTTCTTTTTTTTTTAATTTCAAAGTATTACAGGGGTACAAATATTTTTAGTTACATGGATCACTTTTATAATGCTTGAATCATGGTTATAAGTGTGCTGTCACCCAGATAGTGTTCACTGTACCCATTAGGTAGGTTTTCGCCCATCCCCTCCTCACCCGCCTAATTTCCGATAAGTTTTACTTCCCTCTATGCACATATGTGCCCATCAGTTATCCAATTTAATACTGAGTACATGTGGTGTTTGTTTTTCCATTCTTTCAATACTTCACTTAGGATAATGATCTCCAGTTCCATCCAAATTGTTGCAAAAGACATTGAGTCATCCTTCTTCGTGGCTAAGTAGTGTTCCATGGCATACACATACCACATTTATTAATCCACTCATGAATTGATGGACACTTGGATTGATTCCACATCTTTGCAATGTGAATTGTTCTGCTATAAACATTCAAGTGCAGGTGTCTTTTTGATAACATGACTTCTTTTCCTTTGGGTAAATATCCAGGAGTGGGATTGCTTGATCAAATGGTAGGTCTCCTTTTAGTTCTTTGAGGTATCTCCATACTGTTTTCCATAGAGGTTGTACTAATTTTCAGTCCCACCAACAGTATAAAAGCATTCCTTTCTCACTGCATCCACTCCAACATCTATAATTTTTGGACGTTTTAATAAAAGCCACTCTAACATGGGTAAGGTGATATCTCATTGTGGTTTCAATTTGCATTTCTCTGATGATTAACAATATTGAGCATTTTTTCATATATTTATTGGCCATTTGTCTATCTTCTTTTGAAAATCTTCTGTTCATGTCATTTACACAGTTTTTGGTGGGCTTGTTTGATTTTTTTCTTGCCACTTTGCTTGAGTTCTTTGTAGAGTCTGGTTGTTAGCCCTTTATCAGATGTGTAGCTTGAGAATATTTTCTCCCATTCTGTAGGTTGTCTATTTTCTCTGTTGATTATTTCCTTGGATGCACAGATGCCTTTTAATTTAATAAAGTCTCATTTATTTGTTTTTCTTGTTGCCATGATTGCCATTGGGGTCTTCTTCATAAATCCTTTGCCTACACCAATATCTAGAAGAGTTTTCCAACATTTTCTTGTAAAATTCTTGTGGTTTCATGTCATACATTTAAGTCATTTATCCATCTTGAGTTAATTTTTGTGAGTGGTGAGAGACACGGACCTTGTTTAATTCTTCTGCACGAGGCTATCCTATTTTCCCAGCACCCATTTAGTGAATTGGGATTGGATTCTTTCCCTCAGTGTATATTGTCTGCTTTGTCAAAGATCAGCTGTATGTGGATGGTTCTATATCTGAGCCTTCTGTTCTGTTCCATTGGTCTATGTCTCTATTTTTGTGCCAATAGCATGCTGTTTTGGTTACTGTAGCCTTGTAATATAGTTTCAAGTCTGATAATGTGAGTCCTCCAGATTTGTTCCTTTTGCTTAAGATTGCTTTGGCTGTTTGGGCTCTTTCCTGGTTTCAAATAAAGCATAGAATTATTTTATTCTAGATGTGTGAAATATAATGTTGGTATTTTGATGGGGATTGCATTGAATCTGCAAATCACTTTGGGTAGTATGGCCATTTTAACAATGTTGATTCTACCGATCCATGAGCATGATATATTTTTCCATTTGTTTGTATCCTCTGCAATTTCTTTTCTCACTGTTTCATAGTTCTCTTTGTAGAGAAATTTCATCTCCTTAGTTAAGCATATTCCTAGATATTTTATTTTCTTTGTAGCCTTTGTGAATGGTATTGAGTCTTTGATTTGACTTTCAGCTTGACTGTTATTGGTGTATAGGAATGCTACTGATTTGTGTACATTGATTTTGTACCCTGAGACTTTGTTGAATTTGTTTATGAATTCCAGGAGTCTCTTGGTGGAATCTTTGGGGTTTTCTTGGCATAAGATCATATTGCCAGCAAAAATCCATAGTTTGATCTTTTATTTTCTGATTTGGATACACTTAATTTCTTTCTCTTGCCCGACTGCTCTGGCTAGGACTTCCAGCACTATGTTGAATAGAAGTGGTGACAGTGTGCATCCTTGTCTTGTTCAAGTTCTTAATGGGAATGTTTTCAGCTTTTCCCCATTCAGTATGATGTTGGCTATGGGTTTGTCATGTATGGCTTTTATAATTTCAAGGTATGTTCCTTCTGTGCCTAGTTTGTTGAGGGTTTTTATCATGAAAGGGCACTGAATTTTGTCAAATGCTTTTTCTACATCTATTGAGATTATCACATGATCTTTGTTTTTGCTTCTGTTTATGTGGTGAATCACATTTATTGATTTATATATGTTGAACCATCCTTGAATCCCTGGCATGAAGCCCACTTGGTCATGGTGGGTTATTTTTTTGATGTGCTGTTGAATTCAGTTTGCTAGTATTTTATTGAGGATTTTTGCATCTATATTCATAAGGGATATTGATCTGCAGTTTTCTTTCTTTGTTGTGTTCTTTCCTGGCTTTGGTATCAAGGTGATACTGGCTTCATACAATGAGTTGGAGAGGGTTTCCTCTTTCTCAATGTTATGGAATAATTTCTGCAGCATGGGTACCAACTCTTCTTTGTAGGTATGATAAAATTTGGCTATGAATTCATCTGGTCCAGGTTTTTTGTTGTTGTTGTTGGAAGATTTTTTTTTATTGCTGCTTCAATCTCATTGCTCACTATTGGTCCTTTCAGGAATTCTATTTCTTCCTGATTGACTGGAGGTTGTGTGATTCCAGGAATTTGTCCATTTTCTCCACATTTTCAAGTTTATATGCATAGAGATTTTCATCACATACACAGATGATATTTTCTATTTCTGTGGTATCAGATGTAATATCTCCTTTTTCATTTCTGATTGAGCTTATTAGGGTCCTTTCTCTTCCATGGTTAATCTAGCAAGAGGTCTATCAATTTTGTTCATCTTTTGGAAGAACCAACTTTTGTTTAGTTGATCTTCTGTATTATTTTCTTTTTTTAAAATTTTATTTAGTTCTGATCTAACCTTAGTTATTTCTTTTTTTATGCTGGCTTTGGGTTTGGTTTGCTCTTTCTTTTCTTCTTCCTTGAGATATGTCATTAGATTGTTAATTTGTGATCTTTCTGTCTTTTTGTTTTAAGCATTTAAGGATATTAATTTTCCCCATAGGACTTCTTTTGCTAAATCCCACAGATGTTGATAACTTGTGTCCCCTTTGTCATTCAGTTCAAGGAATCTTTTGATTTCCATACTAATTTCATCATTGATCTAATTATTGTTCAGCAGGAGGTTGTTTAATTTCCATGCCTTTGTGTAAAATTGGGTGCTTCTCTTGGTGATTTTTAGTTTTATTCCACTGTGATCTGAGAAGACAGACGGTATGATTCTTGATTTTTTTAAATTTCCTGAGCCATGATTTCTGGCCTAAAATATGATCAGTCTTGGAGAATGCTCCATGTGCTGAAGAGAAGAATGTATAATCAGTAGTTTGGGGGTAAAATGTTCTGTAAATGTCTGTTAAGCCTATTTGTTCTAGAATCTCATTTGAGTCCAGTGTTTATTTATTTATTTTCTGCTTGGATGATCTATCCTGTTCTGTCAGTGAGGTGTTGAAGTCCTTGGCAATTACAATGCTGCTGTTTCTCTCTTTGCTTAGATCTAGTAGGGTTTGCTTTATGAATCTGGGTGCTCCCGTGTTAGGTATATAAATATTTAGGATTGTTATGTCTTCTTGTTGGATATCTCCCTTTACCATTGTATAATGACCCTCTTTGTCTTTCTTTACTATTGTTGATTTGAAATCAATTTTATGTTACAAGAATGGCTACACCTGCTTTCTTTTAGTTACCATTTGCATGAAATGTTTTTTTCCATCCTTTAACCTTGAGCCTGTAAGAGTCCTTGTGGGTTAGATGTGTTTCTTGAAGACAGCAGATACTTGGTTTGTATTTTTTTTTTAATCCATTCATCCAGCCTGTGTCTCTTGAGTGGGGAATTCAGATTATTCACATTGATCGAAAGAATTGACATGTAGGATGCTGTTCTGTTCATCTGGTTGTGTAGTACTTTGTTGCTTTGTTTTACCTCTTTTACTATTGTTTTATATGAGCTCTGAGCTTTAGTTTTGGTGTAGTTTTACACTATTGGGTGACCATTGTGCTGATCCATGTACAATGCTGTTTTGAATATTTCCTACAGGGCAGATCTGGTCTTGACAAATTCTCTCAGTGTTTGCTTCTCTGAAAAGATCTTTATTTCTCCTTAATTTATGAAACTTAGTTTTGCAGGATACAAAATTCTGGGCTGGAAGTTGTTCTGTTTAAGAAGACTGAAGATGGGGCCCCAATCTCTTCTGGCCAATAAGGTCTCAGTTGAGAAGTCTGCAGTTAGACTGATGGGTTTTCCTTTGTAAGTTACTTGATGTTTTCTCCTTTTGGCTCGCAGGAGTCCCTCCTTCATGTTGACTTTGGCCAGTCTGATGACTAGGTATCTCGGTGATTGCCTCTTTGTGATGAGTCTCCCAGGTGTTAATTCTTGCATTCTGGATGTCTGAATCTCTAGCAAGACAAGGGAACTTCTCCTTGATTATTCCCTTGAATAGGTTTTCCAGCCCTTGTGCATTTTCTTCTGCATCCTCACGGATGGCTATGATTCTTATGTTTGGCTGTTTTACATAATCCCAGAATTCTTGTAGGCTTTGTTCATTCCTCTTAATTCTCTGTTCTTTATTTTTGACTGACTGAGTTAATTCAAAAGTCTTGTCTTCAAGCTCTGATAGTCTTTCTTCTGCCTGTCTAGTCTAGTCTTAAAACTTTCCCCTGTGTTTTGTGTTTCCTTAAATGAATTTTTCCTTTCCAGAAATTCTATTTAGTTTTTCTTTAATATGTCTATCTCTTTAATAAATTTTTCATAATGGTTTCTTTGAGTTGGTTTTCCATTTTCTCTTGAATTTTGTTGAGTTTCCTTACAATCCATATTTGGAATTCTTTATATGTCATTTCAATATTTTTATTTTGGTTGGTCTCCATTGCTAGAGAGCTGGAGTTCCCTTTTGGGGATACGCTTTCACTCTGATTTTTCGTACTTGCAGAGTTCTTTCGCTGATTCTTTCTCATCTGGAGCAGCTGTTGCTTCTTATTTTTGGATTTTCTTTTGTTTAGGTGGGGCTTTTTCCGTCCCCTCACTCATATGGGTGTATTTGTAGCATATGTTGGGTAAGAACATTTGGCTTTGTATGTGGGTGCTTTGATGGTGATCTAGGTTCTGGGTAGAAGCCTTGGTTGTAGATATCCTTAGTGTGGTGTTTTTCTCCATTGCTAGTTGTTTGTAGGCTGTAGCAGTGGTGAGTTATGTGTGTGGGCAGATTCCCTGTCTCACTTTAATGAGAGAGGATGGAGGTCTTTGAAATCCTTTCTTTCCCCAGCCCTGTGGACTTCTTAGCCATGTGAATTGTATTGGCACACCCAATGTAATCTCTGAGAAAGTAGGTGGCACTTGTGGGTGTGAATCAATCTCATCCCATAAGACTGAGTCAGCAAATGCTCTGTAAAGGGCTGTGCAAATTGACCTCCCTGTCAGTAGGTGGTCTTGCCCAAAGGAACAAGCTGCAGTGTTCCAGATCTGTGGCCAGCTCTAACCTCTAAGGTGGAGTATGCAAATGCCCCAGGTGGTGGGCAGAGTCCTGAAATTTCCTGGTGAGTCCTTATTCTCTGCCACAGTGGGTGGAGGAATGAGCCTGGGTAGGGCTGGGTTGGGTGAGCCTGCCCTCAGCCTCCACAATAGCTGGTAAGGTAGCCCTTTTGGTGGGGTTCAAAGGTCTGCTCCCATCTTCTGGGGAAAACCACTAGGGAGGGGCTGAAGTGGCCCCAGCCAACCAGAAAGTCTGCTTGTGGAGATGGGGCATCTGAGATTCACAGTCTGGCTGTCGGGCGTTCAAACCACCCCCCAGCATGCATGTCTGACCCACTAGTGTGCATCTTCATGAAGTACCAGTGGGTAGAGAGCTCCTAAATTGGGCACCCCAGGTCCACTATAAGTCCTCTAGGAAAGAGGCATGTGCCCCACTCTGTGGAGACTCAGCCTGCAGAATGCAGCCTGAGGGAGGCTGTCACTCGCCAAAATCTCTGCTTAAACTTCTCTCCTGGTTGGAATGTGTGTGGGGGAGGGGCTGCAGCTCCAGGTCAGCCTCAATGTTCCAACCTGGTTGCTATGGCTCCCGGGATGCACTCTTCTTCTCAGGAGGATCTACCCCAATTCAACAGGGCAGTTTTCCTATGGGAGGGAGTGGGTCCTCTCCCAGCTTGCAGTGTCTCAGAACCCCACAGTTTTCTCCCATTGGTTTTTTCCACGTGGGCCTCCCTCTCCACCCGAGTCTAGTTCCTAGACCTCTGCCCTGTGTCCCCAGTAACCTGCTCTAGTCTGAGGGGCACAAGGTCTGGCCTGCTTTTCTGACCCACTGTTGTGCAAGTCCACAAAATGCTGGCAGGTCGGGAGCTCCCAAATCAGGCAGTATGGGTCCACTACAGGTTCCCAAGTGGAAGGGCGTGGGACCTGCTCTTTGTGGGAACTTGACCCTATGGCACACCCCCAGTAGGGGGAAGTGGCTGCTCCCCAAATTTTTGCTCAAACTGCACTCCCAGTTGTAGTAGTTGAGGGAGGGGTAGGGAGGAAGCATCTGAATAGAAGAAATCCAGCTCTTCGGGCTCTTATGACACTCTCCTTGGAGGGTATCCCCACATGGAATGATAAAGCTCTGGGATCACACAGGTTCTCCCCAATATTCTGTGTTGCTGCCATGCCTGGGTATGTGGGGGTAGAATAGCCTCCAAGAAACTTGGTAGTCCACTGGTCTCCAAAGGCTCGTGGAAGGGAGAGAAGGATTCTTCTTACCCTTTCATTGAGAACGTTATTTCTATGTGGTACTTCCTGGCCAATCAGGGGACTGCTTTTCCATGGCCACAGTCATGGGGCCAAAGGCAGGTACATAATCTGAGAAGGTCCAGTCAAGGTCGGTGAACAGCTGTCAGGCCTCAAACACGTGCCAAAATGATTGAGAATGAGACACTCCCTGCCAGGGGCGCTGGACCGGTGCTGGCCGTGGCCATCTCGCCTGCCCTTGGGGAGCACCTGCCTGGTATCGAAGCCAACATGAAGCACAGCAGGGTGCAGAACTGGAGGAAACCAGATTCCTATCATCAATGCCTGGATCCTGCTGTCCCTGATTCACACCTGGAACTTCCCGATTATGAGGATCAATAAATTTATGTTACAACATAAACCAATTTGGGTTTGTTGACTATAAATTCTCTGAAGAATTCAATGTCTGTCTTGATGTTCCTGCAACTGTTTTTCTTCAAACCAAAAGATCATGTAATCAGAGCTTGCTTTTGAACAACAGGATTTGGATTTGGAGTTTTACAGAGTAACCAAATTTTATTGCTGAAAGAAACTCATTCCCATTCTTTATTGCTGCATAGCAAACCACCCCCAAAACTTCATGGTGTAAAACAACAACCACTGCACGGTGCTCACAGATCCTATGGGTCAGGAATTCAGAGACAGCAAAGTGAGGATGGTTTGTCTCTGCTCCATGATGCTGGGGGCCTCAGTAGGCAAGATGTGGATCATTTGCTGTTGAAATCAGAGAGAGTCTCTTTGCTGACTGTCTGGTGCCCAGGCAGGGATGATACAAAGGCTGGCCTCAGCTGGGATTTCCAGAGAGCCTACCATGGTCTCGCCATGTGACTAGCTTGGGCTTCCTCACAGTATGGAAGTCTGGGGATAGCTGGATTTGTGACATGGCTCAGGGCTCTAGATGTGAATTTCCCCATGAACAAGGTAAAAGCTATCACACCTTTCATGACCTAGCCTCACACAGCTTAACTTCTGCCATATTTAGAAGCCTGCCCCAATTAAGGGAGGGGACACAGACCCTCACCTGTCCATGGGAAGAGTGTCAAAGAATTTGGGGCCATGTTTTAAAAGCACCACAGGGCCTCAGATGTGATGCATGTGGCACTTTTGTTTTACCACGTCTGTGCCTTTGCACATACTTCTACTGTCAGGTGACGTCCTCCCCCATCCCCGTCTTCCTAGCCACTCCCTCTTCATCCTCCATGGCTTGGTAGCAGTGCTACTGTCCTAAGAAGCATCCCCGAACTTCTGAACTGAGCTAGGGGCTCACTGTGCTCTGCCACATTCACACACTCTGCTTGTCTCATCACATCAGAATTGTCTGACTCTTCTTTGTCCTCTCCTCTCCAAATTGTGGACATCGTACGGAGCAGAGACCATGCTTATTATTATTATTATTTTGGCTCCTGGTACATACCAAAGGATAAAAAATATATATTTAGTGAAAATGTCCAACCCTTTCAGTTTGCAAATGAGGAAACATTAGCCAAGAAAGGGAAGTGTGTTGTCTGAAGCCACAGAACTCATTTGTAGGCATCTAGAACCCACATCCCCTGTCTGGAATTCCCACGTTACTCTGACTACACCACTGTATGATTGCAAACATAAAGGCAGGAATGGCACTCAGAAGGGTTTGTGTGTGGTGGGGATGAACACCGGAGCATCTGTGCAATCAACTTTTGCCTGTGAAATCTCTGGCTTCCCAAACCCAGTAATCTGTGATGCTTTTAGACCTGGGGAGAAAACACAATAGATTGAGAGTGGCACTTTACATTTGCAGAAACAAGCACGGATTGCGTTAGAGTTCACGCCTAATTAGCTTATGCATTTTGTCAGCAGGCTGGGTGCTTCCCAGCTGAAACGTGCAGTACAAGCACAACTGGCTCCCCACACACGTGAACCAGATGTTTGGCATGACAATGTGCACACGGATTATCGCCAGGGAAAAGCAAAAAGAAAAGGTGAGCAATTGTTCTGCAGTGCTTTAGAAGAACATTTGTCACTTCTCACCAACCTGTCACAAATGCAGAGTAAAACTTTATTATCAAAGAAATTTACATATAAAGAATCTAAACTAAATCTAGTTGGTGCACACAACTTGGAGGGGTTCATTTGATAAGTATCAATCACCAAGCACTTCCTAGAACATGAGAAAACCCATTTCTTTACCTATTGATCTACCCATTTCCTTTTTGCACCCAAGCAAATTGAATGTTTTTAAATGTTGGTTCAGAATAAATTAGTTCAGGAAACCCTTTTACCTTTTAGATAGTGCACTCTAACACTGATCTTATCCACAACCCCAATGAGAGGAGTGTTCAGCTTTTTAATAACGTAACCATCTCTTCCTGCAAATTGTCCCCAGATAGCTCGTTTTTCTGACCTTAAAATTACCTCAGTTTCTAACTAAAGTTCTGTTCACTTCCAACTGAATAAAAAAAAAATGTTATTAGAAGTTGCCTTCTTAGTATTCTGGGAAAACTAACTAAAACAAATATAATAAATATTTTAAAAGACATTTTTTAAAAATCTAGCTACCTCTTCTAAGAGCTTGCCATTTTCTCTTTTTTAATCAAAACTGTTCCTTGTCTATTCCCATTCCATATACAGTAGATTAGGAAAAAATAAAAAGTCTCACATGTCTTGGCAGGGATGAGGACAAATCAGAAACTTCATGTATTGCTTACCAAACTATAAATTGGTAAAAACCATTTTTGGGCATGAACTACTATGTTTTAAGATATGCATTTCTTTGGACTCAGAAATTGCCCCTCCAGAGACATTTTTACACAGCTGCACTGGGAGAGAGGGCGGACTACAGCTCAGTTTCGATAGGGAGGAAACTCACACCCATACTATTGTTTGAAAAAAAGCAGATTGTGGACACATACATGTGTAGTGTGGTTTTATTTTCATAAAGCTCAAAACCTTGCAAAACTAAAACCATGTTGTTTAGGAAGATTTCCACGTTAGCTAAAACTATAAAGAACAGCACAGGAATCATCACCATCAAATTCAGGAGAGTGAGTAGTTTGGCTGGGGGAGAAAGGAGAATGCAGTTGGGGTACTGGGAATGTTCCATTCCTTGAGCTGAGTCATGGGTACACAGGTGTCTTTATTTTGTCCTTTATACCTTTCATCGGTGTAGTATATATTTTTACATGTATGTATTTCATAACTTCCAAAAAAAATAAAAAGATTATATGGGAAAATTCTTCAAAATATGCAACATTTATGGCAGTATGTCTTTAATATATTAAGTGCTCCTAAAAACTGATAAGAAAAAGGCCAATAGCCCAAATAAAATATGGGAAAATCCATGAAATAGCAATAAATAGCAAAAAATACCATATCTTTAATCTATCAAATTAGCAAGAAATAAAAATAGTGATGATATTTAAAATTAGATGAGGAAACAGGTGCATAGCTGGTGGGGATGTGCTTGCTATATCCATTCCTCCAGGCAGTTTGGCATTATGTATCAAAAGCTTTCAAGTACTTATAGACTTTGATCCAACAATTCTATTTCCAGGCCTCTATCTCAAGGAAATACTTGTGCAAGCAAATGCTCAGGGATGTATGTTCAGGAATGTTCACTGCAGGACTGTTTATCATGGTGAAAAATGTGAAACTGCTGAAGTGTTTAATTCAGGACTGGCTAGATAAATTATGGTACATCCATATAAAGGAATAATACAAACAGATTAAAATTATGATATAGCTACGTATTTATCGATACGGAAAATGCGAATGACATATTGTTAAGTAAGGAGGGCAGCAATCAAACAGAATACATGAACAACAATTCACTCTTCTGTGGACGTGTGTGTATGTGTACACATGCACACACACTACCAACCCGATCCCGGCCTGGGTCCTCAAGTGCCTGGGTCCAAGCCAGAGCCTCCTGAGCACTTTCCTGTTCTGCCTTCCTGCACCCCATTCTCAACACCACAGCCAGAATGAACCTTCTGAACAGAGGAGCTGGATCATGCCCCTCCTCTGTTCAAAATGCTACAATTGCCCACATCTCACTTAGAATAAAAGCCTCAGTCTGCAATGCCGGATAAGGTCCTACACACACTCCCTGTTCCCACCATCCCTCTGATGACACTCCCTTGCCCCCTGGCTCACCCTACCCAGCCACTCTGGCTTCTCTGCCTCTCATAAATCCCCCCCCATACCATGCCCCTACCTCAGGGCCTTTGCACTTGCTGTTCTCTCTGCCTGGAATGCTCTTCCTTCCCCAAACCCCTTGACCCCAAAACTACCTTCTCAATGAGGCCTTCCCTAACTACCCCCTACCAGCACTCCTGACATCCCTCCGGTTTTGGTTTCCACCATGCACTTACCACCCTCTGTATAGTCCACAGAAAGTATTTACTTTGTTCACCGTCTGTCACCTCCCGTTAGAACCTCAGGTCCATGAGGGCGAAGATTTTTGTTGGTTTTGCTTCCTGCTGAATCCCCAGAACCTAGAATAGTTCTGGGCACACAGGAAGCCCTCATTAAGCAATTATGGAGTCAATAAGTTACTGAACGAATGGATAAATGGAGAAGATGATTTTAGATGGTGAAATGTACAATGAAGTAAGGAAATAGAATAATGAGTCAAAGAGTCTCTGCGGGGCCAGGCAGGCAGGTCACTGCTTTAGATAAAGTGGCCAGAGATGGCTTCTGTGACAAAGTAGCATTAGAGCAAGATCTCAACCAGACACTCAAAGACCCAGAGCGAAAATGTTCCAAGTGAAGGGAACAGAAATCACACACGTGTCCCAAAGCAGGGAGAATCAGTGTTCAAATGACTAAAGAAGGACAAACCCCTAGGGTTGACTTTTTTCCTGCAGTGGCAACATGGCAGGTGGTTTTTAATGATTATTTTTGTCTGTTTCATTGTTGTTTCCATTACTGTATCAATGGATGTGGATCGAGTGTGCAAAATTCTGCGGGTCTATCTTAGCCCGAGTCCAGGGACAGTCCTGGTTTTCCTGGGCCCTTGCGTGTAGCTCTGTGGTGTGTGATCACAGGTAACCTACGCCGCCCCTCTGCAAGATGAGGACATCAGGGCTCTAGTCCCATCTAGTCTGAAACATGCATAATTACATGTTTTCCCATTCCCCCCAGAGTGAGATTAGAAACTCCTTTCCTTCTCCTTCAAGCACAGACCCTTATCTTCAATTTACATAGAGATAAAAAAGGTTGCCCCTAGCAACAGCTTCAGACAAACTCTTTCATAGAGCAGGCATATTATTCTATTATTTATTCGTTTGTGTGTTTTTACTGTGGTAAGAACAGTCAACATGAGACTGGTCCTTTTCACGAAATGTTCAAGTGCACGATGCAGTATTGTTAGGGATACGGCAGCTTCCTTCTCTCCCTCCTTCACCCACATAGCTGCTTGGGCAAAGGAAGGGAAGAGCAATTTTGAAGAGCTATGTTCAATCCAAACCCAACGGAGGCATTTTTATATTCTAAATGAAGTGGCATAATTGGGATGTTGAGGTTACAATAAATCACTCTGTTCTCTCCTCTCACTCCCAGAGACAGGTGGAGAAAAGATAAAGGAAGGAAAATGTACCTTTTTCCCATAGGGAAGCGCAGGGCCTGATCAGAAACCTGCTGGTCATCGGAGCCCCTGACCGGCTCTCTAGCTGTGCGTGCGGGTGGCTTTGAGAGGAGAGAGGGCGCATCTGTTCTCAAAGAAAAGAGAAAGATGCTGAGTTTCTGGAGAGAGCCCACGAGGAGGAATAACAATAAACAAAAGAGAACAGAACAGAAAACAGAGAGACACAGGGAATGTGTGTATGGTGGCATGGGAGGCGAGTGGCAGTTTTTGAGCAATGTGGCGGGAGGCCCATGAGAAGTGCAATTGAAGGGCTTTTAACTCTCCGACATCCCATTTGGGGTTGGTGACCATGTGCTGCTGCCACTTAATCTTTGCTGATGCTTCAAATCATCAGAGGAGTCTGATACACGCACGTGCCAAGTATGGAGTGTGCATGTGTTTTGTTTCGCTTATTGGTTCATGTGGTTGGGTTTTTGTTTTGAGAGATCAAGGAAAAGGACCTGTGTTCTACTCTGGGTGGCTCCAACATAGAACTTTTGTATGATGATGAGTCAGTCGCCAAAGGAAGCTGGCTCCAGTACACAGGGGTTCTGAGACTGCAAAATGCAAACTAGCATTTTCAGAGTTCAGGCTAGCGTTGTGCCTCAGTTGTCACCTGGTTTGCATTCGACACAAACCTATGGGGCTGAGAGTTCGTTTTCCTTCTTACCACAAATCATCCCCTGAAATAGTATGCTTTATTTTCTAGTCTTTCTTTCCCTCATCCCTCCACTCAAATATAACCCCCACAAGGGCAGCAACTTTGTCTATTTTATTTACTGTTCTAGTCCTGGCTGACACACAGTGGGCATCCCATAAATATCTGTCGTTCAAATACACCTGTAATTTTTTTCAGAGTTTTTTTTTTTTTTCTCTCCCACCTTGACACATGGTGATCACATTTGCTGGAAGGTCATTCTCATAGACATCCTTTTGCACATTGGCTGGGCTTCCCCCCAGGAAAAGCTCAGACAACCTCTCTGAGTTCATCTTCTTGCTTCACACAGTGGGTTTCTTGTTTTCCACTCAATACCATTCTTCACAACTGGTATCTACAAACCGATGTATTATCTGCTTATCTGTGTAATTCTCCTCTGGCTTGGACAGTTTACAATCTTCGGATTTACTTCCTTCTTCATTATTTTAAGGAAATGTTAAGTGTAGTAGTATGACATATCTTCAGAGGGAATTTGAGTCTTCTAGCCAAAGGAAAATGTGGGCTCAGGCCACGCTTTCTGGAAAGCATCTTTGAGATGATACTTCATGTAGCAACAGGTCAGAAAACAGTGCAGGGGCAGATCAGGCCAATGCTTTGTGCAAACAATTCCATGGCCTCCCTGCAACTTCTTTAGGTAAGAACCCCAAATTGTTTTCCACAAGTAAGGAGGTTTGGCATGCTTTGGAGGCAGTGGGGGAGAAGGAGAAGGATAACAAAAAGCAAACCTCATACTATGCTGTCAAAAAGTTGGATTATTTTTAAAAGGTAAATATTATGAAAAGCAATTTCTTCTATTTTCTGCCATGTGCCAGAAACTCAAAGTTTCTTTCAGGGACCAATTTAATCCTTTTTTGCTTCTAGACCACACCCCCTCCCCGTTGTGGTCTAGACCAAATCCTGCTCTGAACTTCTCTTTCCTCATCTGTAAAATGGGAAGAATGGTGATACCACCCCCTCCCCAGGGACTGGAAGGATGCAGCGAGCAAATACATGGGAAGTAAACAGCACAGCCTATGGCTCACGGCAGGCACACTGGAAATACTTGGTGAAGAAATGAATGCTACCTCCTTTGTCATTTACAACCTTTATCCCGTTATTGTTATTATTATTATAAATCTGCTCTGTCTTCCAAAAAGGATGTGCATTTAAGACTTGTCTTCAGTGCCTTAATCCAAAGAGACAATGTGAGTTTTTCAGGACCAGCAGAAGAGACTGTCCTGGCTGGGGAAGGATGAGAAGGCGGCCAAAGCTTCCAGTGCCCTTGGAGCCAATGGGTGGGGCGGCCACCTAATAGCTCTGCAGTCACACCCTAAGAGAAGCAGCAGAGCTGTGGAGTGGGGAGACAGCCTGGTAGGCTCCAGAGTCCCGGGTTCTAGTTCAGGTTCTTCTACTTCCTGGATGTGTGATCTCTTGGGTGTTGCCTTTTGTACCTGCCCAAGGAGGGGAACGACAAGGCTGTTCTGCCCAAGGTTGCTGGGACCATCACCAAGCTCAGGAAGGTCTGGTGGGACACAATGCCTTGTCCTGTGTAGACTCTCTTTAGCCAGGGCTTGAAATAAGCACCTGATATTTCTGACTGCATTTAACTTCCACACATACCGTTGTGGTTTCCCACTTTACACAAGAGACAATGAAGGCTTGGAGAAGTTAAAAAAACAAACAAACAAACAAACAAACAAAAAATCTTGCTGTAGGTCTCAACCCTGGTTTGGTGGGTGGGTATCTGAACTCAGGAATGTGAACCTGTGGTAGCCCCGATGCCCTCCCCTGCCCATGGAAAGCCCCTGAGTCAACAGAAGTGGAGCATTTCTGAATCCCACAAAGCTGGTTCCTACAAAAGGAGATTCCACAACCTATGACATAGGCTTAGGTAAAGAGACATGGCACAGCCACAGCCCAGAAAGAATTTTGAGATCCCAGATTTGGACAAAAGGCCTAAGAGACGTGGTTTTCCAAGTAGCATAATGACAGATGACAGCCTTACGTGGTGTCTGAGTTTATGGGTACTGATAAGCAGACCCTTGGAGCAGCAACGGGGGTCTTGGGGGCTGGAGTGATGCTGCTGAAGCCCAGATGCCAATTTATTTGGGGTTCCTTGGCCCTGGCAGGTGTCTCATCCTAGGTGGACTCTCATCACCCCCTCCCTGGGTGCATAAGGGGCAGAAAGAGGAAGCAAGCAAGGCTACCTTGTGTGAGCACCTGGTGGGAGTGGAGAGCGGGGCCAAAATCCACCCAGTGTCCTGCCTCTATGGTGTGTACCCCATGAAGACTGCATCTGCCTGGAGGGTGGTGCCTGGCTGTGTGCCCACGGGCAGCACGGGCACCCGTCTAACCACACAGAGGCACTGCCTGGGCACGGGAGGTCCTAAGTGCTGAGGATCTGTCCTTGCCAGGTGATCCCTCCATCTTCCCAGGCCTTGTTCCCTTTTAGCTGCTTATACAGTTTGTGCACAGAAATGGATGAGATCTGTGAATTTTATCCCTGTTCTCCTTGAAGCCAGGTCCAGGCCTGTTGAACTCAACACCCAGGTTCCAATCGCTGAGCCACTGTGCCTGTCTACGTAAATCTCATCAAGCCGAGGCTTTGAGACAACGATGGCAAATTGACAATCAGGGTCATTGGCCCAAATCCCCATCAGCACCATCTAGTATGATACACACAATTCAGTCTAAAGCGCGCAGCACTGTGGACATTTGGGGCTGAATAACTCTTTGTTAGGGTAGGAGAGAGTTGCTATCCTGTGTATCGTATCACATTTAGCAGGATCCCTGGTCCCTACCCATTAAATGCCAGTAGTACCACCTTCCTCCACCCTTTTTTAGTTGGTTTTAACAACCAAAAATGTCACCAAGGGGGCAAAATAGCCCTCAGTTGCTCTGAGAATGAATGATCTAAAGAATCTCAACTTACATTTGTAATTCACTGCCAAGAAAAAAAATGTCAGTTCAAACTCTTTAATTTCTTTTTTAGACTTCAGGTTCCCAAACTCAGAAAGCTCAGAGAGCTGACAGCAGTGATGCAGAGAAACTGATGCCGTGTGAACCAGCCTACTAGAAGACTTTTGGGGTGATAGCACGAAAGCAAGAACAACTTAAAATTGCGATTTTGCAGAAGACTAGAGTCAATTATCTCTGCGTGTCCTTGTCCGTTGAAGCACATGACTGATGCTGTATTGAAACAAAAGCATGATTTACTGAAAATGAGGGCAGTTTTTGGCTTAGATAATTTTTTTTTTGATTGGAGAACACATAGTTCAGCAATTTAGTGCCAGAATGAAAGAAAAAGAGAGAGAACCATTAATTTGAAATTCCAAGAGAATCTATAAAATCACAACCAAAGTTTTCATGTAATGTGAAAGCCATCACAATCCCAGTGCAAAGGAAGCCGCAGTCCTCAGCTACCTGGGTGCATATAAAAGTGCCAGCTTCAAGAACCTGTTTGCCATTGCAAAGAAAACAGTCAGATTTGATGATGCATTGTTCCTCAACCCAGGGTAACGAATGAAAGAGTGGTATTTTGCTGAGGATGCAGACACCCGCAAGTGCTCTGAGAGTATGTTGCAGCACTGTTGAAACTGGAAGAGTCCGGATCTTCATCCTTTCCCCATCAGGATTGCAATACCCCAATGGGACAGCCCACTGGGTTTGGCCGCTTGCCCCCTGAGGGCCCGCTGCAGTGCTTAAGCAAGTGAGAAGCACCCAGAGAGATGTCTGGCCTCCCAGGGGTTCCAGCCCTCATGGCAAAGAGGAGCTAAATTTAGCTTAGCTATTGTTCATCACAGAAGTGTGCGGCTGGTTGTTTGTTTGTTAACATGTGCCAGACCTAACAATAATCGGTTCTGAATTTAACTTGCCCAAACCAGTCCCAAATGGCTCCTGTTCACTCAATTCAGTTGGCGCGACATGGGGCCTGGAAAAGAATCCAGGAGTCACTGATAATGACAGCCTGTCCCTCCCGTCTGGAACGGATGCCCAGGCAGTGGGTCTTACGAGCTCCTTTTCCTTTTCATTTGGCCACGTTACCCCCTCCCCTTCCAGCCTTCCACAATGCCAGCCCCAGCACCAACCACGGCAGCAAGAACAAAACCCAGCAGAAAAACTAAGAGTCCAGCACTGGATCTCCTGCTTCACAGATATCACCTCATCTAATCCTCAAAAATGACCCTATGAGGCAGATACTACAGTGAGTGCAGTGACGGCTGCACAACTCTGGGAAGATTCTCAATACCGTCGAGTTGCACACTTTAAATGGCAGAATTGTAGGGTACATAAACCTTCTCTCAGTGAAGCTATTAAAAATGCTATTTTGAAAAACTTGGAGGCTGCAAAACAGAGAAATGCATAGCCTTCACTTTGCATGTTAGAAAGGAAGAAAGGCTGAAAGTTAATGAGCTTAGCATCTGATTTTATAAATCGGGAAAAGAACTCTCTGAGGCAGAATTTATTCCCGTAGCCAGGGGCACACAGCTTGTACGTGTCACGGCCAGATTCTCACCCACACTTCTCGGCTTCATCATTTCTGTTCTTACTGACACAACACAGTCCAGGGTCCCCCAGGACTCTGGCTCAACCCATCACAAGCTACCCTGAAGCCCAGGATGTAACATTCATCCTTATATCCCCATGGCCTCACACTCAGTAGGCCCTTAATAAGTGTTTGTTGAATGAATAATATGCTTGAATTACTTTCTTATATTGATGACACCAGTTCATTCTATAAGGATTTGCTCTAGCACTTTCATGGGTGGTTTATATTGTCTTATAACAGAGTGTTCTCTCTCATCACCAGGGAGAGGGCATCACTAAATTAAAGATATCCAGAGAAAAGTTCCTGCAAACTGAGCTCTCCAAATGGAGTTGGAAACGAAAGAAGCCAAAGACCAGTGAATGCATGAAATGATTTCATCTGACTAGGAAATGATTGACTGCAAAAGGTCAGAGCTCGTTGCGATTAGTTTCCTAAGCAATTGGTACGCAGGTGCTAGCCGGGCCTTGCTCGCTCCTCAGCTATTAACAATCATGTTAATGGGAAAATACACCAGCCCTTCAGTCTAGAACACCCCCAAGATTTGGTAACATTTACCTTGTCTGTGTTTCTTATCTATTGAGTGCAGTTTCCACTTTAGGAATAAGAGCAACTCCTGAAGATTAGTGAGCAAGATGCCAGAAGGTTGCCCACCCTCTTCAAAAGTGTTCACACCCTCCACTCGCCCTCCTTCAAGGAGGAACTTTCAAAGGGCTTACCAGTAAGGAAAAGGTATTTTCTGATAACCTTTCGGTGTATTGAAAACAGACATATCCCCCCATAGGTTAGTTTATTTGTATTGTTTATAGGTGATTGCTTATTCTGTTCCTTTCACATGACTTCAATAATGCTTCCTTGTTTTAATACTTACTCATTATAAAATATGACAGTGGATGAGACCAGCCTCAAACAATCCTTGATGGAAAGTCCCTGAAAGGGGCTGGAGGAAGTGGAGCACAGTGTTTCTCGAGCCTGTTTCTGTTCCTTGCATTAAGTCACCTACCTTGCAGGGAGCAGTCTGGGGGCAGCCCCCCCACGCCTGAGTGGCTGTGTGGAAGGAAGACAGTGGGTATTCCCACCCAGAGTTATCTGTAGGAGAAGGCAGTCCTACTGCACAAGAGGAAGACTCAGGGGGCAGATCTTGGGCTGGGGAAACCCTCTCTTCTCTCCCAGGGTCTGGGGTCAATTGGGCCTTTCCTCCTAGTCGTGGAAAGACCTGAGAGAGCACTTCAGGTCTCCATGCCTCCCTTCCCCAGATAAAACCACAGGAAGGCAAACCGGAAGTCCGGCTGGACCTGGAGCCTAAGAACACACCAGAGGGGTCTGGCCCAGGGTGGGAGGGCAGATTATCATCCATATAGGGCTTTCTTTCCATTTTCCCTAAATCTTAAGAAAATATCATCCAAAAGTGAGATTTCTTTATCTTTGCTATATTATGGAAATTAAGGGAAAGATTCTGTGAGGTTTTTTTTTTTAGGACACTTTAGGTAAGACGTCTTCTCTCCCAAGGATGGGGAGGTGATGATGGCAGAGCTTGGCCCATCACAGAGCAGTCCCAGGGCAAAACCAGACGAAACCCTAGAAGCTGCTCCTGAGCCCGCATGAGACAGTGGGGGGCTGCTTAGGAAGGGCTGGGAAGTTGCTGAGAAGGGGGCTGTTTCCAGCAATAAAGCTGGAGGGGACTCTCATCATTTGAGTCAACAATTATTTAAATAGTGTCCATCCGGTGGCCATAGTATTTTCTTACTTCACTGTGGCTGACATCTAGATTGCTTCCAGTTTTTCACTCTTAGAAAAAAAAGTCACTATGTCATCTTTATACATAAAACTTTCTTTTTAATAACTGTTTTATTGAGATATAATTCACATACCATAAAATTCACCCTTTTAGGGAGACATTTCAGAAGTTTTTAGTATCTTCACAGAGTTTCGCAGCCATTATCATCATCAAATTTTAAAATATTTTTTGCCATCCTCAAAAGAAACCCTTTTCTCATCAGTAATGACTCCCCACATCCTCTTCCCCCACCCCTGACAACCGCTAGTCTGCTTTCTGTCTCTGTGGACTTACTTATACTGGACATTTCATATAAGTAGATTCACACAACATGTGGCCCTCTGTGACTGGCTTCTTTTACTCAGCATAACGTTTTCAAGGGTCATCCATCTCACAGTACTTCATTCCTTTTTATGGCTGAGTAATATTTAATTGTGTGGTTATACCACATTGTGTTTATCCACTCATGGGCTGATGCTCATGTGTGGTCCCTCTTCTTGGCCATTGTAAATAATGCTGCGATGAACATTTGTGCACAAGTTTTTTGTTTTTTTTTTTTTAATTTCAGCTCATCATGGGGGTACATAAGTTTAGGTCATATACATTGTCCATGTCCCGCCCATCCCCCCGAGTCAGAGTCCCAAGCGCGTCCATTCTCATTCTCCAGACAGTGCGCCTGGCACTCATCATGTAGTCATACCTCCATCCCCTCCCCCCCCACCTCCCCAGGTCTGCACCTTCAAGCATGACCATTCCCCAGAGGGTGTGCAACGCACTCGTCATGTAGGCATACACCCATCCCCTCCCCCCACCCCCCATCCCAGTCTGATATCCAATTGGTATCCTTCCCTGATGTACATTTAGGTGATGATCAGGGAAACCAGTTTTCTGGTGAGTACATGTGATGCTTGTTTCTCCATTCTTTGGATACTTCACTTAGTATAATGGGTTCCAGCTCTCTCCAGGAGAACCAAAGAGATGTCATATCATCGTTATTTCTTATAGCTGAGTAGTACTCCATGGTATACATATACCACAGTTTACTAATCCATTCGTGGATTGATGGGCACTTGGGTTGTTTCCACATCTTTGCGATTGTGAATTGTGCTGCTATAAACATTCAGGTACAGGTGTCTTTGTTAAAGAATGACTTTTGTTCTTCTGGGTATATGCCCAATAATGGGATTGCTGGATCAAATGGTAGGTCTACTTGAATCTGTTTAAGGTATCTCCATATTGCTTTCCATAGGGGTTGCACTAGTTTGCATTCCCACCAGCAGTGTATGAGTGTTCCTGTCTCTCCACATCCATGCCAGCATGTGTTGTTTTGGGATTTTTTGATAAAGGCCATTCTCACTGGAGTTAAGTGGTATCTCATTGTGGTTTTGATTTGCATTTCCCTGATGATTAGGGATGTTGAGCATTTTCTGATACGTTTTTTGGCCATTCTTATGTCTTCTTTTGAAAAATTTCTATTCATGTCCTTATGTGCACAAGTTTTTATGCAGATTTATATCAATACTCTCAATTCCCTTGGGTATATATCTGAGAGTGGAATTACTGGGTCATATAATAACTAGCTGTTTAACATTTTGAGGAGCTTCCAAACTATTTTCCAAAATGGCTACATCATTTTATAACCCACCAGAAAAAATCCCACAGAAAATGCAATGGAATTTTTTTTCCATTTTGAGGGTTCCTTCCATAGGATAGATCTGCAGCAGTGGAATTCTAGAATCTAAGGATGTGCATATTTTTTTTTTATTTCAGCTCATCATGGGGGTACATAAGTTCAGGTTATATACATTTTCCATGTCCCGCCCATCCCCCCGAGTCAAAGCCTCAAGCATGTCCATTCACCAGACAGTGCGCCTGGCACTTGATACACATGCTAACCTGCATTGCCAAAAGGTAGCACAGGCAATTTTTAAAAAACCTCTCCTTTGGCCTCATGAACTCACAGCCATCACCTTCCAGATCTGACATGTGGTCCAGAAATGTTGATCTCAACTTAGCATTTACTCTGCTATCCACGCCCCAACCACATCTACTGTCACCTCCACCACTCCCACACCCTGCGTGTGCTTTTCAAGATCCTCAAGGTCAGGTACCATATCTAATTTATGTTTTCTTTTGGCAGAGCATTCAGGGCAGGGCTATACATACAAAAGATGCAGAGAAGGCTTTCTGATCCTTAATTTTAACAATGTGTGAATTGGATAGGTGCCCCTGCATTTGCATTATTAAGAATGCTGGGTTTTTTTATTTCAGCATATTATGGGGGTACAAAAGTTTAGGTTACATATATTACCCTTGCCCCCTGTCCCGAGTCAGAGCTTCAAGTGTGTCCATCCCCTAGACGGTGCGCATCATACTCATTATGTATGTATACACCCATCCTCTCCCCCCCACATCTGCCTGACACCCGATTAATGTTATTCCTAAATGTGCTCTTAGGTGATGATCAGTGAAACTAATTTGATGGTGAGTACATGTGGTGCTTATTTTTCCATTTTTGGGATACTTCACTTAGTAGAATGGGTTCTAACTCTATCCAGGAAAATACAAGAGGTGCTATATCACGATGGTTTCTTATAGCTGAATAGTACTCCATGGTATACATATACCACATTTTATTAATCCACTCAACATCTCTAATCATCAGGGAAATGCAAATCAAAACCACAATGAGATATCACTTAACTCCAGTGAAAATGGCCTTTATCAAAAAGTCCCATAACAATAAATGTTGGTGTGGATACAGAGAGACAGGAACACTCATACACTGCTGGTGGGACTGCAAACTGGTGCAACCTCTGTGGAAAGCAATATGAAGATACCTTAAACAGATACAAGTAGACCTACCATTTGATCCAGCAATCCCATTATTGGGCATCTACCCATAAGATGCTGTTTGACAGGACTGAGGTTCCTGCCTCTGGGGACTATACTGAGATTGCAGAACCTTTGAAGGCAAGAGGGCAGATTTGGGTTTAGCTATTCCACTGGATCATGTAAGAATGGAGAGGGAACTATCCCATAGTAGGCACCTACCATGTGATGTGCCAGCCACTTTTGCTATATGCTTTATAATTTAATTCATTCAATCTTCAAAGCAGTCAATGCAGACATTAGCAACCAAGTGCTACTGTTGTCATTTATCACATGAGAATACTGAGGCAGAAAAGGAGAGTCCTGCAGAACTCAGGTGTGCCCCAAACCTGGATCTTGTTTCACCATTTGATGCTGCTTACCAACAGTGCTGTTTAGATTATAGAGGAAAATATATTATTTCAAATATAAGAGAAGCTTCATTCTTTTACCTTTTAAAATTATCTTCTATAAAAGATCTTTACCCTAAAAACGGTGGTCACATTTGCCTGTGATATCATTGTCTGGCTAACTGGCTTTTTCTTTGCAACTGCCATCTTGCAGTATCTTGAGAATTTAGGATATTCAATTATTTTTTAAATTTTAAAATGCCTTTTGTTTGCTTAAAATTAGATATACTGTGAAGGATTAATAAAATAGTAATTATAAGAGGAAAAAACTCAAGCAACAATGAAGAAAATCTTGTAGAAATACACAAGAGAATTGGGACAACACGCAACATTCCTCTAAGCCAGAGAAATGCTTCTGTTCATGCGGTGGAGAAGGGATCTCTGCATTAGTCCTCTACCAGCTGGGCTGTCTCTGTGTAGTAGCCAATTCAAAAAGAATGCAAGAATGTCAAACACCAGAGGGGACAGGGACCTTGTTGGCCCCTAGGGGGAGTCCAAGACTTCCTCTCCAGGTCCCCAAGCATCAATCAGATAGTGGGGTGGGGTCTTCAAGTCCTTGGTATTAGGTACTAGGCAACAGGGAATGGAACTTCAACATGCTTTGGCAAGAGGCTAGAACCTAAGGAATGAGAAAATAATTCACCAACTTTTTTCAATATTTAAAAAGTTTAAATAGAAGTGTTATATCCCCATTACCTCCCCACCCCCCAACAGACACATACATGCACAGAGTCACAAAACTACCTAAAACTTTGTTTCTTTGCTTTTGACTGTAACAAGAGCCACCTGGTGTGATAGTGCCAGTCATCCAATACTGGTGAGAGGCTGGGGCAGAGGCACTAAATGTTTGCCACACTCATTTCCTCTCCCTCTGGGCACCCAGCCAGACTGTCTCCCAGCTCCCTCACAATCGAGTGTGCCTGGGAGCCTGAGTCCTACCAGTGAAATTAGAATGGAAGTGACGTGTGCCACTCTCAGACCTGGCCCAGAGAAACCCCTCACTTAGGGGAAGCTGCTCCCCAGACCCTTCCCCTAAGCTGGCAACCTTGGAATGAATAGTGAAGACTTCAGGGTCACAGGGTGAAAGGAGCCTGGATCCCTGAGTCACTGCTTGGAGGAAAGCCACCTACTCATCAGGAGCAGCCATTTCAACTTTGCATGAGTGAGAAATAAACTCTTGCTGTACTAAGCCAAGAGAATTAC
This sequence comes from Lemur catta, assembly GCF_020740605.2. NCBI lineage: Eukaryota > Metazoa > Chordata > Mammalia > Primates > Lemuridae > Lemur > Lemur catta. Next base: position 117,206,696 of record NC_059130.1, read on the forward strand.
CTGTTATAGTGCCCAGCATTACCCTAACTCACCCAGATGTAATTAAATGGCTGTGGATAAAGTAGTCTCTGAGTCATCATTGGTCCACTGGACACTGATAGCCAGCATTATCACCAGGTAGTGTGGGAGAATTCCGGGAGTTTAGATTCTTCATTTCACAGATGGATCAGCTGAGAGCCTCAGGAATTTCCATGAGGCCACAGAATGGATCACTGCAGAGCTGGGACTCAGACCCAGGTTTCTGGATTCTGTCGTCATGTTTTTCTAACCTACCAGAGTTCACTTTCTCAATCACCTGTGACAGCAGCATGGATTGTTGTAACCCAGGGGTGAGTATCGAAGAGCCAAGAGTCTGGGACGTCTGGGGAAAATACTCAGAGCCTCACCTGCTTCCTACACTCCATCAACTACAAAGGGAGGGGAAGACAGCCTGTTCTCAGGGTTTTTTCTATCATGTACAAACCAGCAATTCAGGGGTTTCGATTGTATTTACATCTCAGGAGAGAAAGTCATTCGACAATAGTCATCACATTGGCTTATCCATGTGTTTTCATTATCTCTTTTCCATATCAGTAATAATAGGATAAAAAAATTAACAACAAACCTCATGGGTGTGAGCTGAAGTGAGCATAGAATAATATTTAAAAAATAGCCTCTAATTTTCATTGAGCATTTATTGTATAGCAGACACCATGCTAAATACTTCAGATACATTCATTCGTTGATTCGCAAAAAGGAACTCATGAAGTGAGAGCTATTATGACCCCATTTTAAGGATGGTTCCCAGGATGAAGTAGCCTGTCTGGAGTCACACAATGCCTACCTGAGACATTAGACTTCTCTGAGATCATCATGGATGATCTTAACACTAAACTAAACCGTCTCGTGACTGCATATAAATGCAAATGCAATGTTTTCTAGCACATCAAGAGGTCATGAGTCATTTTTTATACCCTTCTTACTGGAAAAATAGGGCCACCAAGAGAGACAGTAGACAAGTCAGACACTTAAATGTTCAGTGTCATAGAGTCACCTTCCACGGCAGAGCTTATCAGCTTGTAGCATAGTCTCATGTGGAAATAGAACTCTGCAGTAAGAAACTATGTTTTATCCCATCAGTAGGGTCTTCTCATCTCTTAGGTCTTCTAATCGCTCAGTTAGAAGGGAGTATGAATTCCAACAAGCTATATAAGAATGTGAAACACTACACACAGACACTGGACTTGGACCCGGGTTCAAAGCCTCCATCTGCGAAGAACAAGCTGCAATCCTTAATCTTTCTAAGCCACATATTTTTCATCTGCAGATAAAAAATGGGAAACAATAATGCTTAGCTCATAAGGGTATTATAAGAGTTAATTAAATAATAAAAATAATACTGTTAAAGCATTTATTTTACACCTTGCCTGGCTCTTAGATGCTGCCCAATAAATGATAGAGTTTATTTCAAGTGTTACTAGTTTCTGGTAAAAGACAACTTTTCAAGTAAGCCTGGGAATTTTATTCAACTCAGACCAAATTCTGATGATGTTCACCCTTTTTTTTTTTTAATGTTTTGTTTTGTTTTTCACAAAATCTCTGGGGGTGAGGGGCTCTAGAACTACATGAGCAATAAGGTAGCCACTAGCCACAAGAGGCTATTTAACATTGAAATTAATTAAAATTTAAAAGTCAGTTCCCCAGTCACATGAGCCACATTTAAGTGCTTAACAGCCACATGACATTAGCAGCTGCTATACTGGACAGTGCAGATGTTGAATATTTTCATCACTGTGGAAGGTTCTGTTGGATAGTGTGGGTCTCAAGGAAGAACACAGTGTGAAAGAATTTAGGGAACTCATTGACAGCATAGGGAAGTTTTCGTACAGCTCTGCTGGAGGCAGATGGATGGGCTACATGAGCCACAGGGGTCCTCCTGCATCCAGCAGAATCTAAGTCTCCTTGGAGAGAGACTCAGTTGTTCAGGACATCTTATGCGGCTGCTTCTTGCATAGTAACAGCAGGTTCCCCAGTGCAAAAAATCTCAGAACCAAGACTAGTGTCTCACAAGTGCTGACTCCTTCTTGGGGCCTGGGCCCTGGGCCCTGAAAGGGTCCAAGCGGCCATTGAGATAAGGTTAAGGACACCAATAGAGGGGCCTCATATGAATAAGATTTTCAGATTTGCTGTGAAAATACTATTCAAGGAAAACATAAAACATTAGAGACGTTGTTTAGCGTAGAATTAATGGTCCGAAAGCAAGCAGGAGTTTTAATTTTATTTACATCTGTTCATCTTTTGCATTTCCCCCCACCAGTATGACCATATATTTATATAAAATACGTTACGTGGGCATAAAATATGTCATATTCAGAATGTTTTTTTTAATTCAGAGAATAACACCTCAGTAATACTTCTTTCTAAAAACGTTGTTATATTTCCAAGAAGCAATCAAAGTCTTTTATAAACATGCTTTTATAATACAGATATGCAATGGTAAAGAAGACTACATTATGTGCCAAAACAGCATTTATATTATAAATTTGTTTTGTTTTGCAAGAAAGCTAAGAAGGGAGGAACCCAGTTGGCTGCAGTTGAATTAAGGAACAGCAAGCTATTTTTCTTTCTTGTCTTTTCACAGTTCATGGTGCAATTTTATTTTTGCCATTTTTAAAGATCATAAAAATAGAGGTTATAAACTATTTTCTTGCTAAATGAAGACAACTCATTAGTAGATATGCGAGTGCATAAAATCCTTCTAAGGCTTTGGATTTTCTTCAATTGAATCACAGATCTTTGAACCTCTCCCACTGGCCTGTGAACTGTGGTTCTGCGAGTCCCATGAAGAATATACCGCATACAGCTCAGGGAACACAGACCAGCAGAGACAAATGAGGAGGGTGGCTGCGGCACCCCCAAATGGCACGGAGATGACAATGCAGGTACCTCCTCCATCAGGCAACAATGAGGAGGCCAGTACTCACTTCCTTCTCAATAAAATGGTCTGGAATTTTTCACTGAGCTTACACTGTTAAGCTCCATCTTCTTCCTTTTGCTCAATATTAGAACCATATTTGCTTAATATTAGAACCATATTTACTTTATTCACCAGGATTCCCAAAGATTATGAGTCGTCATTCAGTCAACTTCTCCCAGAGCCTTCGAGGTATAAGGTACCTGGTCTAGAAGAGCAGGTTAATATTCTTTTACGATTTCCACATCTATTTTGAACTTCAATTTCCTCCTGTCCCTTGCGCCAGAGATGCCCACCATTGCTCTGGCCCACAGCCCTCTTCTGAGAGACCTGCTTCCAGCTACACACAGGACATGCCTCTACCTCCTTGGCCAAAACTGACTGGGTGAGGAAGCTATGTCATCCAAAGCTGTCCAGAGGCCTGGGAGAATAATTGAGCCTCTTAGTTCCTCAATTTCTAACTTGGTGATCTTGTATAAGCTATTTAAGCTTTCCAAGCCTCAGTTTCTTCATCTGGAGAAGAAGGACAATAATACCCACCAAGGGCTGCTGTCAGCACACAGTGAGACAGTGCATGACATAACGACATCCCTGGCAGAACAGAAGCACTCAGTGATGTTCACTGCAGCTGTCGTTGTCATCATCCTCATTACTGTCATCATCACCAATACCAACATCATCATTCTCATCATCACCATCGTCGTCAGAACCCAGTTGAGCGGCAGAGACGAGCTGAAAGGCTTGTAGACTCGAGGATGCTACTTTGGCGTCTAGGCAAGGAAAGCACTGAGTAGGCAGAAGGCACCAGTCCACAGGAGAGACATGAATGACCAGGTGGGCACCCCTCGCGTTTCGTGAGCACAGGCCAAGGTTGCTAAGCGTCCTGTCTGGTGCAGGAGTGTAGTATACAACAGAGAAGCAACTTTCAAAGATTCTGATGAACAATGTGCATAAAGGTCAAACCTAGAACCTAACTCCATATTCCATACAAACATAACATATTGTTTGCAAGGTTTTAGTACATACCGAATTTTTGAGTAATGCAACTACTGTGTAGTTAAAAGGAACATCACAGTTTGTTTTGTTGAAAATTTGTTGAAAGCCAGTCACTGTGGTGGTTTCAAACATGACTGTTAATTCTCTGACACTCCTTCCAGCAAGAGGTAGAAGCTACGGTCTCACATCCTTTCTCCCCTCCGCACCATGTGACTTCTTTGACTGTGAGTATGTCATAAATGATGCTGTGTGACTTTCGAGGGTAAGTTGTAAAAGGGTATGCAGCTTCTGCTAGGACACTTGTCCTTAGAGTCCTGTCACATAAGAAATCTGAGCACCCTGACGTCACTGTGCTGGAGAGCCACACATAGGCAGTCAGTCTCCAGCCTCTCAGCCACGGAGCCAGGCGAGTAAGTTAAGTGGAGCCATCTGGGAAGTGATTCCTTCGGCTTCAGCTCTGCCTGGGCCATTGCCACCACCACAGTGGAGGCTGCAGACACCACGGAGCAGGAAACAGCCATTCTTGTTGTGTTCTTTCTGCATTCCTGATCCCTAGGATCCACAAGCACCATCAAATGATTGAAGCCACTGGGGTTTGGTTTGTGACACAGAAATAGACAACTGGAAGAACCACTACTTTGGAAAATCATGTCACCAGTACAATCCGACCTTACTGGTCTATATTTGAAGTTGTCATATTCATGGTGGTTCTACATATAGGTGCAAATGTGTGGCTGCTTCACTATTTCTTCTTCTGTCTGAACACTGATGTATTAAACTATATCTTACTTTATGTTTTAGGTAAGTTACTTTCCTTGTGGTCCTCCTTTATATTTCAATTAGGGCATTATATTCATTTTATTTTGAAGTTAAGTGTGTAGGTAGGTTATATTATCTATGAAGTTCATTTTAATGGAGCCAAGGGATGTTGTAAAATATTTATTCTAAAAAAGGAGACTTGGATCCAATAGTTGAGACGACTACACTAGGCATTTTTTTCCCGACACCTGGAGAGGGCGACTATGTTCTTAGCATCTTTCTCGTTCCCCTGAGATCTTCCTGTCCTTTGTCCAGGCTCCTTCAGGTCTGTGAGATTTTTGTGGCATCCCTGTGGCCACTCCACACTGTTGCCTTTTCTTAGCTAGTAGCTTCTTGCAATCTAAGAAGCCTTGGCCAGGACATCGGGTTTAGTTCTAACCTCTATGGCTCTTCTGTTTCCTTCATAGAGAAAATGGAAGCCCAAAGACATTTAAGCAAAGCCGTGTTTTTTCCAGCATTTGCTAGCATTACTCAAACCCAAGAAGTAGGTGTCCTCTTCCTTTTGTATCTTCTTGCTCCTGATATAACCATTAAAGGCCAAATTATATTTCTTTCGGTTTCTCTTAGCATGTTCTACTCTTCACTGTTGGCTTTGGGATAACCCTTAAAAACCCATTATTGTTCCATTTTACTTGTTCCTGGCATGTTCTATTCTTCTTCCTTCGCTTTGGTCAGTTTCTCTCTCCGTTTGTTCTGGGCTTGTATTTGCCCTTGAATAAAACCCTGCTCCTCTGATCCGTATTAAGTCTGAGCTCATTGTGTGCATCCTGTGGGTTACACTAAGATACCTTTTGACTTTCACTTCAAAATCATTGACAGTTGGGGTATCCGAAATTCATTTTTGGCAGTTGTTCATCCCTGGAGTCTTTAAAAATCTCCATGGAAGTATATTTTTGAAAAGTCTGCCTTGCTAAAAATTTAAAAAGTTGTAGATCTTATTTTAAGAAGTCCGGGCCCTGTGCCCTGGCTATCATAAAACCCAAATGGCACACAGCCCTCCCTCAGCATTTGTTGAAGATACTTTTGGAGGTATCTTCCCAGTTTACATCGATTACCTCCTTTCCCCACCAATGTGGACTCTCAATTGCCTTGTCTGTGACAAATGTGGCCTTGCCCCTCTGGCCATAGCACCTTGGGGGGTGGGGGGGGAGGGGGACAAATGACAAAGCTGGACCCACAAGATTATTTCTTTATCAAACTAACTCCAAATTGGCACTAAGAGGTCAACAAGATTTTAGTGCCGTTGGGTTGGTCACTTGATTTAAAAAAAAAATTGTTAATATAAAGACTGTGGGACAGAGACATCTTTTCTGCAGAAAAAGAGGAATAAGTCATTTTTCAAGAAGCACAAATAAGAGACAGAGGGCCCTGGTGCTTCCGAGTGCTTGGTTTTGGTGCCCAGCCAAGGCCCAGTGGCCTTTTTCCCTTGTGTTCCACTAGGCACTTTATCAATCTCTCCCCACCTTCTGTTCTTGTAACCAGATCCATGGGGTTTCCCTCACGTCCAAACATCTTGATGAATCCAGAGTTTTTCCTTTTGGGTCAGTTTCATGGTTGAGAGTCTTGTATTATCTGACAATTTAGTTTGAAGAAGTTTAACAGTAATTTAAGCAGGATTTTCTATCAAATTTGGCCTAATATTTGGAAAAAGAATAGAAATTTGGAAGAACATCCAAATTTGGGTGTTTTTTTTTTTTCCTTATATACAAAAAGGCTGACCAAAGAACACAAGGAAGAGGAATACACAAAAAGAAAATTATAATTATAGATTTTGGAGTTCTACCACACCAAAAGGAACACAGGCAGGAAATGCACATCATGAGTGAGCCAGTATCAAGTGGCACCAAGTGGGGTCTCTCTCAAGTGGCTTGCTGATGACAGGGTTTGAAAAGCTTGGCTTTGCACAGACCCAAAATAGCCAGCACTTCAGTTCCTCAGGCATTGGCACTGGGCTCACAGCTTGTGCCAGGAAAAAGCCTGCTAGAGTTTGATTTTTGCAAAGCTTAGGAAAGGAAGCATGTTTGAAAGAGCCTGCTGCAAAGCAACCATTGCAGGCTGCCATCTTTGTTTCCACAAGATAACAGGCGTCCTAGGCCCCAGAGGGTTGTTTCTTGCTTGTCCTGTGAATGCGGACCAGCCCTTCCCTGAACAACCCAGAGAGCTCTTCCACTATCCAGTGGTTGCAACCCTACCTGCTCCAAAGAAGTCTGAACTCCAGCCTTGGGGAGGGAACCACCTTCCATGTTCATCCTTCACTGGGTACACTCCCTCAGTGCTAGAGTACACTTTACCCTTTATATTTTTATAGCTAATGTCCTACCATAGCCTAATAATTCTTTATTTTAACTTCCCCAGTTTAAATGATGATGATGATGATGACAATAATGACAATCACAAAAGGCTTTGGACAAGCTAAATACTAAGTTATAAAATTATACTGAGATAGTGAGGCATCATTATATTTGCAGATTCAAAATACTGGGGCATCATGACCTTTGTGGACTGAAACACCAAATCTGGCCGTGGAAGAGTGCCATCCTTGATTTCAGAACAAACAGCCTCGCATCTGTCTTGAGAGATCTGTATTGCATCCCCAAATGCCAAAATTTCCTCTGTATTTCACAAATTATATTTTAACTTTGGGGATGGAGACTATAACAGCCCACTGATAATATTCTACAGCACAGTGAGTTATCACACTGACTTCTGGAGGGTCCTACAAATGTTTGGGCAATAAAGTCAGATCTAAGGGCTCCAAAGCTGGGCTTGCACCATGAATTATAGCCACACTCCCTAACTACAGCTGCAAACCAAAAGCGGGATCATATACTCCTTTATGAAAGGGGATATCCAAGAAAGGCAAAGCTTTAACCAGAACCTAGTTATTGCAAGGCATTTAAATGGTTAAGTATCTTAAAATACAGAGAGGGAAGAGTGAAAAGAAATCTCTTGATTTCTGCTTCTAATAAAGTGCTAAGCCTCTGAGCTTTTTCCCTCCCAGTTTCCCATGGGCATAGCCGTGACCAGCTGGAATGTTAATCTCCCAGGTATAATCTTATCAGCCAGAGAATAGAATTGGTAACCTCTAAAGAGATATCTGGAGCCAGAACTTCTGAGATTTTACACCTTTAAAGATCCAAATTTGTCAAAGCATCCAGAGCGAATTAACCTATTTCTCTACTCAGCAGAGAAGATGAAACATTTCCATCTTCACTGACAAGGACTTCTGGCAATTTAGATGAATGATGCCAAGAGAAGAAAAGCACAGATTATAAACTTCCTAAGGAAATGCATTTCAAAAGAAACCCCAAACATCACGAATCACAAACTGCTTTGTTTTCTTAGTCATGACCTTCATCTACCTTCGCTTTCATAAAGTAAATGGAAATGTGTCCTTCTGATTAACAGTGATTGCTTCCTTGTCACACATCACTAAAATGAGATGCTCTATCGTCACAGATTTCAGGGAATGCAGGCGTATATTTAAGAGGTACTTTTTAAAAAATACTCTTGATTATCCATATAACTTAAAAAAAATTCTGTTATCTTCTTCCCATCCCACCCCCTTTCATGCAGCTCTTTAAAGGTAGAGAAATTATATGGCATTCAGTGGGAGCTGATGACTGCCTGGTTTGTGTTGCTGTATTGTTTACAACACTATAGTTATGATGTTGACCAGTGTCAGGATTGTGACTAGCTGGAAAATAATCCTAGCTGGCAAGCTCTGCAGGGATTTTCCTATGGAAACAGCACCCCAAGCTCTTCTTTCTAAGGACAGTTTTTATGTAACTTACTATTTTCCTTTGTGGAAGCATCTATTCCAGAAAGAAAAAGAAAACTAAAACAATTTGGAAGGGTCATAATTACAATCATTGTGATTTTAGAACATAAATGCTTAGAGGGCGAGGACAGTATGGAAAGCTGTGTCCTGTTCACAGAAGACCCCTGCAGCAGGAACCATGCTGTTGGTTTATTTGCGTAATCTCAACTTTTAGCACAGTGCCTATATTATGATTGGAATTCAATACTTATCTTTGAATATACTTGTGAAGTTCAAGCAATGTGTCTAAAATATGTAGAAAATCATCTTAGAAGGGATAATAGCTAATGATAGGAGAGAGGAAGAGATTATAAAGGAAATGAGTGGATAAGGGAATGGAGCAATTACAACTTCAAGGAAACTAAATAGTAAGCAAGAAGGCAGAAGTGGTATCACTACAACCTAGACAGTGAACTCCTTGGGGACGAGAGCCACACCGCTCATCCAATTGACCAGCATCTGGCACCAAAGTTCGCTTTCAGTAATGCTTGTCGAATGAACAAACAGATGGATAAATGGATAAAGCTGCTTCAACCTAAACCTTTACCTCTAGGCACAAACAACAGATGTTGTGACTGTAATAAATCTTCTTTTTTTCCTTAAAAATCAATGTAAATTAGGGCCATTTACTCGGCGGAAAAAAATAACCTGACAAGTATAAGTATGGTTGGGAACAGAAGCCCTGGAGGATAAATGTGAGACTATCCGTGATTTCAGAGCCCCTACCTCCACAGAAGAAACATTTGCACTTTGTTCATTTTAAGCTAGTAAGGGAGTGTTGATGGTCACATTCATTCTGATATTCACCACCTAAGCTAGTGGTGTAAAGTGCCTAGTATTGGTCTGGAACCTGAGAATGCCATCACCAAATGAAACGCAATCCACCAGAGGTGAGGGTAGACCTTTTCAACTGAGCTGCCATGAGGGGAGCCTTTTTGCTGGGTTTTGGTGAAGTCCATCAAAAGCCTTGCACACAGGCAAGTTCCAAAGAGCACATAAGTCCTCTCAATACAGAGAAATAGACACTGTCTGAGTTTGGGACAACAAACATATCCACAGGCTAGCCTGAGATGAGAAGCTCACAGCTTCTAAGTCAAGACCAAGAAGGTGGAGAAGCCAGTAATTGGATTGGCGAAGTCAGGAGGATTTGGTTTGGGGAAGAAAATGGGTTCAGTTTTTTGTGTATTAATTCATCCAGAAAGAAACGATGAGCAGTGAGTCAGAAATACATGTCTGGAGCTCCCACGGGGCAAGAGTCTCATCGATATTTTGAAGTTAATTTCACATAATGACAGGTGAAGCCATGGCAAGGGAACAGAGAGAGCAAATGGCAGAAGGCACAATCAAAGAGGCAGAAAAAAGCATCCAAAGGATACCACAGGGACAGTTGGAGGGTAGCAGGGGCGTCAGGGTACCCTGATGGTTCAGAAGAAAAGGAAGAAGAGTTTCTGGAAGAAAGTAATGTTCAACAATGAGAAAGCTGGCAGAGTGTATGACGGGTAAAGACTAAGTAAGGAAAAGTCATGACCAATTACCTTCAAACAGTGGGTTTCCATTGTGTTGAATGATGGAAACCAGAATACATGGGTTAGGTTGAGTAGTTATTGAAGTAGTATGTTCTAAATATCCCCTCACTATGGATTGATGGTTTTTAAAGAAAGGTCCATAAAATAAATGCTCAGTTTAATAAACTATTGTAAGACCAACACTTTGTAACTATAACCCACATCAAGAAATATTAATTTTCCAGATACTCTGTAAGTTCTCTATATGCCCACCCTAATCACAGTCCCTTCTCACTCCCTCAAAAGTATCCACTGTCCTCACTTTTATGGTAATAGTTTCTGAGCTTTATAGTTTTTTGGGGTGTTTTTTTTTTTTTTTTTTTGGTTTTTTTTTGAGTCTCGCTTTTGTTGCCTGGGCTAGAGTGAGTGCCATGGCGTCAACCTAGCTCACAGCAACCTCAAACTCCTGGGCTTAAGTGATCCTACTGCCTCAGCCTCCCAAGAAGCTGGGACTACAGGCATGCACCACCATGCCTGGCTAATTTTTTCTATATATTTTTAGTTGGCCAGATAATTTCTTTCTATTTTTAGTAGAGACGAGGTCTCACTCTTGCTCAGGCTGGTCTTGAACTCCTGACCTCGAGCAATCCACCCGCCTCGGCCTCCCAGAGTGCTAGGATTACAGGCATGAGCCACCGCGCCTGGCCTGAGCTTTATAGATTTATCACCTGACTATACATCCCTAAACACTTCAGTTTTCCCTGTTGTTTTTATATATCTCCATTAATCTATAAGTTCCTTCTCTATCCCTCCATGCTTTTTTTCCCATGTAATTTATCTGTTGAAGAGAACAAGTTGTTTGTCCTGTTGGGTTTCCCACTGTCTGAATTTTGCTGATTGCATCTCCATGAATCTACTGGATTGATCATCAGGTTTAACTTCTGGCAAGACAACTACATAGGTGATATTGTGTTCGTCTATCAGAGTCAAGTGATGTGTGGTTGTGTCTCTTTTTTTATGTTAGCATCAAAAAATGTATAATGCCTGGATCCATTAATTCATTAGGGTTACAAAATATTAATATTTGAATTCAATCATTCTTCCTTTAGTCATTAGTTGAGATATTTCAATAAAGAGAAACATTTACTCATCTACTATTTGGCTATTGGGGTGTAGTTCATTTAGCAAAGGCCAGTAGATGACTTCCTGGTCCATTATTTAACAGTTGTTAAAATACTGAGTTGCTCTTTATTGTTACCCAAAGATGACAAATGAGTTCTTTTATAGCTTATGAATTCATGGATTTAAACATATTTGTGGAGTTTCAACCCAATGAAAATATTATCTTTATTTAACACATATTGTCTGATCCTTGCCCAGTGGGAACATCGTCATCAGTTCCTGAGTCCTTTTGATGTCACGTGACCCTAATAGCCTTCTGGCTTCCTTGCTAACCAGTAGGACACAATGTCCTAGGGTCATCTTATACATATTATGCTCAGATCTAGAATCTTCTATTTTTCCAAGAATCTCTGTTTCCTTTTAGTAGGAAATAATATTTCAGGACCATAATCTGGGCCCTAGGGATGTCACTGCTACCGGGCTGCTTGTGGTTTCTAAGCCTTTTCAGTACACATGAGCATGAACTCATGAGTCACATCAGACTTACAATTTGAATTTAGTACTACAGGGTTTTTACTTAACCTCTTCTACCGGGCATTTAAATCTATTTTCTTCCACACCTACAATCCTCATTCTTGAGAACACAGGGGATTAGGGAATTAGAATATCACAGAATTGCTCATGTGCTTTATCTCACATTATATATGAAACAATCTCAGTTTAAAAAAGCAATTCTTCTACCACAAACCTAATGTGATTCTTGAATGCTGCTTAACATTCTCTTTACATGTTATATATGCATATATTTTTCTTACATGTTCACAGTTGTGCTGTATCTACATTGTGAGAGCATATAGACATTAAATACTCTCCTTTTTTCCTCTTGACTCTCACTTGGTATTAGTTTCTCAAGAAAATAAATATATAGTGCTTAGTACCAAACTACATGACAATAGCACTCTAGTTATTTTGCTTGATTGGAATTTACTCTTTAGTAGATTTCTCAAGGAAAACTTGAGGGAAAAAATCTTCTCCAAGTCATTGAGTTTGCCTGAACTGTTTGCCTGGGCCTGTCACTTGAGTGTCAGTGTAGTTGGATATAAAATTCTTAGGTCACAATTTTTTCCTTAAGTATCATAAATATGTTACTCCATTTCTTTCTGACATAAAGCACTGTTGTAGCAAAGTCTGACGAAAGCCTGTCTTTTTCTCTTACAAATGATTTGGTCTTTTTGCCTGGATGCCCAAATTTTTGTTTTTCTTGAACATCCAATAATTTTACTAACTTTTCTCTCAGTGTTGGTTTTTCTGGGTCAATTTTCTTAGGTATGTGGTGTGCATGTTCAATATGTAATTTCAAAAAAAATCTTAGAAAATTTTTTAAGTTATAGTTTTTAATATTTTTTTGTTCTTTTGCTTTGATTTTCTTCTTTGGAGTCCCTGATTACACATATGTTGGATCTTCTTTGCCTGTCTTCTAAATTTGTCACTTTCCCTCAAAACCTTTTTAAAAATTTTTTCCATTTTATTTTTTTATCCTTTTTGAGTAATACAACTTCATTTATGAGTCTTGCTAATTTTGATTTATGTGTTTTCTTTCACATTGTGTATCATTTTCTCGGTATATTTTAGCTTGTTAGATATAATGGGTTATAGTTTTTATTTGAAAGGGGTGAGCCTCTCTAGCATTCTTTCATTTCCTGTAAAGCTATTTTACTCTTTATTCTTTTTAATATTAATTTTATATGGGATTAAACCTTTGTCTTAGTCCATTTTGTGCTGCTATAACAGAATACCACAGATTGGGCAATTTATAATGAAAAGCAATGTGTTGGCTCACCATTTTGAAGGCTGGGAGGTCCAATGTCAAGGCTCCAGCAGCTTGCAAGGGCCTTCTTGCTGCATCATAACATGGCAGAAGCACCAAGAGAGAGACAAAGGGGCTTGAGCTTCCTATTTTTTTTTTTTTTTTTTTTTTTTTTTGAGACAGAGTCTCACTCTGTTGCCTGGGCTAGAGTGAGTGCCGTGGCGTCAGCCTTGCTCACAGCAACCTCAAACTCCTGGGCTCAAGCGATCTTCCTGCCTCAGCCTCCCAAGTAGCTGGGACTACAGGCATGAGCCACCATGCCCGGCTAATTTTTTCTATATATATTTTTAGCTGTCCAAATCATTTCTTTCTATTTTTAGTAGAGACAGGGTCTCGCTCTTGCTCAGGCTGGTCTCGAACTTCTGAGCTCAAACGATCCACCCACCTCGGCCTCCCATAGTGCTGGGATTACAGGCGTGAGCCACCACCCCCAGCCCTGAGCTTCCTATTTTTACAACAGCATAATCCCTATTTAACCTAATCACCTCTTAAAGTTCCCACACCTCTTACGACTGTTACTATGGCAACTAAAATTCAACATGAGTTTGGGAGGGACAAATATTTAAACCATAGCAATCTTGATCTTTTTCTATTGCTCATTTCTATGTAAAATTAGCTTTTCTAAACTTTTAATAGGGGTGTAGTTCAGGATAGTTTTACTAATTTTTCTAACTTTAGGTTTTAGAGCACTTTCTTCTTTTGTTTTCTTGTAGTTTTCAAAAAATATGGCAGCTTGTTCTCTGGGATGTCTCACCTCTACACTCTTCTTCCACTTTCATCTGTCCCTTCTTCTTCCCTCGCCTCTGTGCTGCTGAGCCTGGGTTCTACTCTAGGCAGTTTGTCCTCAGCAAGTTAACTGTTCTGGAAGGAATTTTTTAGAGTTCAAGGAACCTGCACAGTTCCAGCTCCTTAGATCTTACCATGGACTCTTCATTCACCTGCTAGTGGAACACACAACACCTCTACCAGTTGGATTCCTTTCCAGCAAATATTAGTACATGTTGGAAATTTGGGGATTCCCAGGCATGTCAACTGCCTTGTCTCTTCCCTCAGTTTCCTCCTGATAAATTATTGCAGATATTGTGTAGGCCCTTGTTGCTATTAATGGTTTGTCTCCCCCCAAATCATATTTTTGTCCACTTAAATTGTTGACAATATTTGTGTGTTTTTGTTTTATTATCTCTTTGCTCTATTTCTTGGGGGCAATTGAGGAAATTACAAAAACATTTCTTCTGTCACTGAAACTATATTCCAAGATATTTATACAACCTTTGTATGTTATTGATATAGGAAGAAATATGGAAATTATGGAATGTTTTAATTGAGAAAAAAGTAATGTGATTACAGATATTGTTCATATGGAAGTTAGATGAACATCTCTTTAGTAAGAGGAAGCTTAGCCTATCTGACCTCTCAGTTCATCTCCAGTTCTGGGATTCTATAGCACAAGACTTGAAGGAGACAGGATAATGTGGTAGACATATATTAGAGCCCATCAGACCCGGGTACAAATCCAGCCTCACTGTTTATCATAAGCTTCAGTTTCCTCACCTGGAGAGTGGAGATAATAATACCTTTATAAACTGAACCACCACACCTATAGTAATTTTCTTCACTTTCAGAAAGAAACTTTGACTGAAAAGAATCAATTCTGTACAATAAATTAAGGCCACTCAAATGTAACATAAAATGAAATATTAAAATTTCCTCTGATATGATACTACTAAGCTGTGGCCTCAGAATATCAGTAGACATTGGAATACTCAGTTGTTAAGATAAAGAGGAATATTTAAGGAATGGCGGTACTAAGGCACTCAAGAGCAAGTGCATCCCACCTTCCTCCCAAGCCTGTCCATCAGGGAAGGATTTGGTGATCAGTGATATAATCACTTTGGCTGAATAAATCCTACAATACCATACTCTGGGCAATCTGCTGACACAGCCTAAAAAATGAAACACATGCAGTGACAATCACATAGCTCTAATTCTTTCCATCTCATACCTACCTAATGAATTGATGTCAAACAATTAGAAAATGATTCTAATAATTTTCTGAAGGGCTTTGTCACTCCAAATCCAAACTTCATCAATTTCATAGCTTCCAGTACTAGAATTGACTTTTCTGATAAATGCTTAAGGTATACATTACTTCAAGAACACTTAACTTATTAACTGCCATGTGAGAGTTGTATTTAATTCATGCTAGTTTTGAGCCCAGGGCCTCATGAAGTATATGTAACTCACCTATGTCTCTTTACCTTGGGAGCCATGTGGTGCACAGACAACTCACGCTGCCGTGCTGTAGCACACATGTTATGTGATGGGTGGCCCCCTGGGCAAAACTCTGCAGTTGGTTCATAAAAATTTTACTTGTTGATGTTCTTATTGTTATAATTAATATTGACAATTTAATTGTGCATAATTCACGCACAGAAAACAATAAAAAATAACAAATTTTTCACTAAATTAGAAGGAATCATTTTGTTTTGAAAGTTTTTGTTCTATTTTTGTAATAAAACACCATGGCCCCAAGGAAAAAAAAATTTTTTTTCTAGTGTAGCAGTCAATGTCTTAAATTAGAAATATGAGATTGCTAAAAGCTTTATAAAAGAAATGCAGACACATCTATCTTTCTATACACCTAAGTGTTGCCTAGCTTAAAGATATTGTTCAATTTTCCCTTTGACATACTAAGCTTTTCCAGCCTCAGCACAACTTACTATGTTACCTGTGTTCTATCATTTTTTTCCATCCATAAGTTCTTGAGGATGGGGGCTGTGTCTTAGTCTACTTTGCATTCCTAGTGCTTAGCACAGGGCCTTGGGCATGATGTACCTGCAGTCGTGCTCATGGACTGCAGTTATAAACCTACCCCTCCCCATTATCCAAATCTGCTCGTACCACAATCTCCACCCTCTCAGTAAACAGCCACCTCCATCCACCCATTTGTTCTTCACACTCTTTCACATTCCACATACAATTCATCAGTAAATTGTGTTGGTTCTTAAAAATATGCCTTTAGTACCTCCTCCCCTTTCTCTCCTTTATTGTGTTTTGACAATTCTACTATTTTCATGTGCTTCTGGGAAGGGATTGAGAAAGTAAATTAAAAATCATATATTTTGCTACTTATCATTCAAGTCTCATAAGCATTCATTGTAAGGTATAGAGTGAGAAGGTTGAGATTGTTGATTAAGATGAGTTTGGGGGTTACCTGAGGATTTGTTTATTTATTAATTCAACAAATATTTATTGACCATGCTATGTTTAAGATACTGTTGTGGTGTTGGATAAAGCAGTGCACAAAACCAACACAGCCCCTAGTCACACAATCTTGCCTTGAATTTGGGGAGAAAGACATCAAACAAATAAGCAAATATACGTATGTTTTCATATAGGATAATGCTATGCACTTCAAAGAAAAAACACAAAGCCAGAGTGAAGTTAGGTGGGACAGAGAGGAGCTGTTTCCAGATAAGGGGGTCCAAGAATGACTCTCTAAAGGAGTGATGACTAAGCATAAATCTGAAGGGAAGAAGTAAACCATGCGAGTACTGGAGAAACAATATTGGAGGTTGAGGAAACAGTGCAAAGGCCGAGGTGGAAATGTGGCCCAGGTCAAGGTCTTTGGACCATTTTTTCATTCACCTACATTTGCAGCTATGATTATCTCATCCAATCTCAGGATTTTAAGCATCAATTATATATATATTGGTGATTTCCCAAATTGAAATCCATTTTTCAATTGCATTCAATTTGCAAGTCCATTTTCCTTTTCTAACATCTCTCCTTCGATGTCTAACAGGCATCCCAATTTTGGCATTTCCCAATCCCAGTTCCTGAACTCTACACAAAATCTGCTCATACCACAATCTTCACTCTTTCAGTAAATGACCACCTTCATTCCTTTCATTTGTTCTACACACTCTTTTACGTCCCCACAGAATCCATCAGCAAATCGTGTTGGTTCTTAAAAACATGCCTAGGCTCCTGACACCTTTGCTGCTACTGTGCTAATCCAGGCCACCAACAGCTGTCCTCTGGGTCCCCTTAACCAGTCTCCCTGCATCTACCATTCCTTGCTCCCACACAGACTATTCTCCACACAGCACAGTCAGATTGTTCCTTCTAAAAGTAAGTCAAATCACGTCACTCTTTGGCTCAAAACTCTCCATTAGTTTCTTCAGAGGAAAAGCCAAAGTCCTTATCTGGGCCTATGAGTGACCTTTCTAACCAGGTCACCTCTACTTCTCCCCCTCACTTGTTCTATGTCAGCCACACCGGCCTCTGGGCCACTCCTCAAATGTGGCAGGTGCATTCCAGTCTCAGGACCTTTGCACATGTTTTTCATTGTCATGGATAGTCCTTCCCCATACATCCATGAATTCCTACTTCACCTCCTTCGGGGCTTTGTTCAGAAGAGGCCATCCTGTGTAAAATTGCAACTCCTACCCCCATGGCATACTCTTGTACTTCTTGGTTCTAATGTCTTGTTTGGGCAGGGGGGATGGGAGGTGAAGGAGGTATTAATAACATAGGAGAAGGGCCCTTCACAGCCCAGCGATGACACTGAGCCAGCCACCGAGTAGCATGATGAAATCAACCCCGCATACCTGATGTTCTTAAAAGAAAAGAAGATACAAGTGCTGAGAAAACATAAATGATTTCTTATATCTACTTAAGAAATAATCTGCTAAAATAGCCTTTAAATAAGTATAGAAAATTCACACATAAGAAAATCTTTCCAAGTAGAGGTTGCTAGATACAGGTGTGTATCCTGCCTTGTAAAATAAACATGTTCCTGAAAAGTGGAGTGTACATTTAATTTCTGAACACCAGATGTCGTTTTGAATTCATTATAGGAATTTATTATTTGAAGGAAGCCTGTAAGAATCCTAGAGTAAAGTGAATCATCAGTATCTTCTTTAACTTTACCTGTAAGACTGGATTCTCATGTATTTGCATTGCATAAAATCAAGGCAGATAGGCCTTAGAATTGGCTAGGAGAAGGGGTGGGTTTTCAGAAAGCTTTTAAGGACAAGATTCATAAAATTTCCTATTAGAAGAGACAGGCAAATATGATCTGTTTGCTTCTGGAGGTGGGAAGTTAGAAACAGTAAGATTTCCTGACTCAGGCTGGTGGTGTGTGTATCAACCAGATATCAAGGAATTCTTCTAGAGGCACTGACCTGTGCTCATTTCCCTGCTGGCAGCTGGGATATTGCAAAATTGATCAAATAGGTTTTAGGGCTAGTGTCACTTTCTATTCCATTCTAAGAGAATCATGATTTAGGTCTCAATTAAAAACAAACCAAACGAAGAACTCATGTTGCTCCTTTTTCCTGGTTTGTAATCTCTGGTGTATTGACCTCCAGAAAGAGAGCTAGTTGTTTTTTTAAAAAGCTTTCTTTTGTTTTCCTTTAAAATGAAAGTTTAAAAAAAAATTGTGATCATTTAACATAATTTCCCTCAAATTCTAAGACTGTGAAAAGCAGCTCCTGGAAGCAGGGAGACAGATGGTCAGAGAGAGCTTCGTCAATCATGGCTCCCCTGCCCCCTCCTGAAAATATGGAGCCCTCATTAATTTCTAAATAATAGTAGATCCCAGCAGGGGGTAATGCCAACCATCTGCATAACCCATGCCAGGCCCAAGTGCTGCTCTGGCTTTAACGGAAGAGGGGCAGCCGCTGTTCTTGAACCATTTCACCAAAACATTCATGGCAAACACCATCACTAGCAGAAGTAAAAGCAGTGACTTTCAGAAGAGACATTCCAGCCTCCTTGCACAAGAGGAAAAGCAGGAACCATAGACATAAACGTCTGTGAGGACCAGGCCTGTGGCAGTGTCTGCATAGAAGCGGGAACCGGGCTGACAGTTGGGACAAACCAAACTGGGCAACTATGGTGCTTGCTTGCCTGTGTAAATGCACTCAGATTAAAACAATAAAAACAAGACAAATATAAAGCAAGCACACAACGATCCACTATACTAACCAAAGCAAAGAAAAAATAAAAGCTTGTGGGGTGAGTTTTGTTCTGGACTGCCATTTTAACTCTCTTGGTGTAAGAGCTACAACACATCATGGACTGGTAAACTAGCTCTTTGGAAAAACAAACGCAAAGCACCCTGATTTGTAGCATTTGCCTAGTTCCATGGTGAAAACATTACCATCAAGATCAATTTTAATCTATTAATAATAGTTTAACAACTGGACAAATCCCTGAACATCCAAATAACTTTTTCAAGCCTGTGCAAGCCAACTGCAGAGGACTCCTGACCCTAGTTCTCTGCCATCAACTTATTGCCCAATCTCACCTTTCCTGTCCTTGAAATAAAAAATTACAAATAAAAAATGGATAGGTTTGAATTTTGGACAAATATTTGAACACTGTATTCAATTCCAAAGAATTCTCTCAGATCTGGGTGCATGAGTACTTTCAGTAAATGTGCATTTAGAATAGAATAGCAAACAATAGGGGTTCTCAAAATGTCATCTGGGAACCCTTGTGTGTTCCCCAAATCCCTTGTCTATGAGGTTAAATTTATTTTTATAATAATCCTAAAATGTTATTTGTCTTTTCACTCTTACTCTTCCATGAGTGTACGGTGGAGTTTTCCAGAGGCTACACAACATGTGAATAGTGTGATATTGCAACTTCTTAATTGTAGGAGCAAAGGTAAGACTCTACCTGTCTTCTATTAAGCCACACATCAAAGAGATTTACATAAAGGTAACATGATGACACTCTTCTCAGTATTTTTTGTTTAGTAAGTATAATAATTTTTCATAAGTATGCAATTTATGTTAACAGAAAATGGGTTTATTATTATATTAAAGTGAATTAATAAATAATTCAAAAATTCCTCTGTCTTAGTCACTATTATGGTATTGATAGATATAACTCACAGGGTCAATAACCCTTAACAGTCCTTAATATTTTTTAAGAGTATAATGGGGTTAGTTCTAAGACCAAAAACTTTGAGAACTACCACCATAATGCATGTCTAATTAACACATTCATGAGAGAGAGAAGCATCCCATGGCAGGATGATTATAAATTTAAGTGTCTTTCTCTCCCATCATGCTATAGGAACCAGCACCACCACTGGCCCAGAACGTGTATGTGAACACCTGCTGAAGGAATGAACCAGGGAAGACATCAAACCTAAGGACCAGTCCCCCATCACCCCAGGCCGCACAAACAGTAGCAGCTCATCTTGCAAGGCAACCCTCAGTGGACACCAGTAGAAGGACTGGCCTCACACTGGTATCCAGATTGTCACTGCTGGGGACACAGCACCTCCACACAGGCCACCTTTGCACAATATACACGACCAACCACATATTAATAACCAGGATCGGACAGCTATACAAATAATTACAATTACAAACTCTAACTACATCACTGTTATCCTGATATTCACCTGTCTACGAAATTGGAACTTAGGTCTAGGTCTGTAGATAAGAAATTGTTAGTAGCAAATTTATTAGAATCACACTTGCATTACGCTTATCTACAGTAATCACCCGCTTATGTAAGCCGATGTCTGTACCTTAATTTATTATACTCCTTATCTCTATAAAAGAAAATATACATAAATTTCCAAAGTTTAATAATTGTGAAGGGCAGGCAGATTTTTCCAAAAGATACAGCAGCCCAAAAGCCATAGACTTTTACTTACTTTAAGCAAGAAGGGGGTAGGTGGGGATGGAGTATGCTGGAAAAAATACTTGCCCCAGTTTTTATATGTCCACGTGGGGGGACCTCCGGGCCTCCTGGGCCAGACCCTTACATGCTGCACTGAGGAGCAGGAGTGAGTCACCTAACTGGTGTGGGGACAGCCAGTGGCCCTGGCTCCTTTTTCTCAATGGGATGGAACTGATGTAGGAAAGTCTATAGGGCTCTGGATGGGTTCTCTTTTCTTCCTTTGCTGTGATGGGTCAGCATGAGGTGGGGTGCTTTTGCAGACCCTAATTTTCCTTCGCTTGGCCTGCCTCAAGTTCTGGAGTAGAGTAGTGGTGGTGATGTGTCGGAGGGGAGAGGAAGCAGCATTTCAGTTGTGTAGCAAAGCCACATTCTCCAAACAGCTTTATCCAAAGGAGACATTGTGATGTCCTGTCAGGTTCCTTTGTTCAAGTCTCATCCCAGTTCCAAACTCGAAGATAAGAAGGCAGGAATGTCCTTTATGAATCTCTCAGAACTTCAAGGAGGGATTGGGTGGAGTTTGGCTTGCAAATGATTGGAGAAGCAGCCCATGCAGAAATAAGACAAAACCATGGGCCTAGACTCACCCCCCAGGTTGTAGAGCCATCTCTACTTCTACCTCGCTCTGGGAGACCCATGGCACGTTGTTGGTCTATACCAGCCTTTATTTTCCTATCAGTTAAATGCAGAAAATTATACCCACATCACAGCATTATTCTGAAGATGAAAAGACAATGAATGCATAGCTCAGCAAAGTGCAGGACATTTAGAAGACATTTAGGGCACTCTGCTCTTTTCTCACACTCATCACCATGTGTAATCAGAAGGTGATGATTTTATTTGCTTATTGTCTGTCTCACTGACCCAACTGTCAACTCTATGAGAACAGAGACTAGAGGCTGTTTTGCTCAGCCCGTCTACCCAGAGGTTAACCACAGTACCTGGCACATAATAAATGCTCAGTAAATTTTGAACGAATGAGTTAATGGATGGGAATAAAAATTGACCATTGTGCAAATTACTTTAATCAATAATTTCGTAAGAGCTATTTTTTATGTAGCCTTTAGCATTGACAACCATGTGTCTGTTAACATGAGAAGCATTTCCAGGATTAAAATGCAAACTTGATTTCTAAATACAGTTCCCATCTTTCTTCCAGCCATTTGCCTTTGTCTCCTCCACACCGGGGGATGGAGAAGTATCATTACAAGGACAGGAGATAATCCTCATTTGCTCTGGTGTTAAATCAGCACTAACAGCATGGACATTCTTTTGGTCTGTGATTAGTCTCAAAAAGATCAAAGCCAAAACTAATAGGGCACATGGCTCCAGAAAATGATATTTTTAACTAATAGGAGGGAAATGGTGGTCTCAGGAGGCACCTTTGTGAAGTATTTGCATCAGTAGGCTAGAATAGCTTGTTGCTAAGGCTTCAAAGCAAGTTCTGAGACTTCCATTATCTGCCATCAGCCAGCGTGGGCCCCTCCTTGGCCTGCCCACTTCAGTCACTTAGATATACCAAGTGTGCATACCACTCCCCAGCAGGTGTCATAGCGCCCTCTAGTTCCTGATTGCCCTTAATCTTTCATTAACATAGTAATCTGGGTACTAAGATGTTTTTCCTCAGGTATTAGAATGTCCCTGAACATTCTAGAATGTTCCAGATCACCGGGATTCTGGAATGTCCAGAATGTCCCAAACCACCAGGGCCAGAATTAGGATGAGGTGAAAGGGCACTCACCTCAGCCTCGAAATTTAAGGGTGCCAAAGAACTCTGTGATTAAGAACAATAATATCTTAATACAATATATTTTTTGAATCAAGATGAATGCAAAAAAAAAATCCAAGAGGGACAAAATATCAACATTTGAAATAAAGACAGGATCTGACAGAGTCAGGATTAGGTGAGGTGAGTAAGGTCAAATTGTGCACATTCAGGGTTGGATTCTGTCTTTATTTCAATTTTTGATATTTTGATTATTACAGCAAAACTTTGAAAAACATGATGCTCAAGTTTGAGGGGGGACATTCACAATCAGTACACCAAATGGGTTCAACATACTAAAGGTCAGGAACAATAAACAATAAAATCCTTTAAAAGTGTTTATTCCCTTTGAACTCCTAACATCATCCCTAGCCATTTATGGTAGGGAAAGATCTAGAAATGCACACAATTCATTTACTATGACATTTATCACAGTGTTACTCACAGCAAAGAAAAACCTGGGAGTAACCTTGGTGTCCAGCTATAGGGGAATGGTTAACTCAACCCTGGCCCAGCCACGTGATAGGATGTTACATTGCCATTAACAACTCAAGTTTGAAGAATGCTTAATGCCATGGGAAAATACTCATGAAGCAATGTTAGGTTTAAAAGGGAGAGCACAAAGTATATATACAAAGGAAATTTGTATAACTTTGTTTTAAAAAGTTATAAAAACTAAGAGATTTTGTATTCTAAAAACTTGTTTTAAATACACTTGCTCTTGCTAAGATAAAGGAGGTGATGATATCTAGTCACTGTAGACTCTACAGCTGCTACCATTACTTTCAGAAAGAACAGGGTTTACACCAAATCACAAATAGTGCATTTTGAGAATAGTCTGCTTTTACCCAAGATTTCTTTCCTCTACTGGTGTGGTGAGGCTTTGTAATGAATACTGAGCACGCAGAAAGGTAACTTTTTCTATTATTATTGACTGAAAAATGAAACTGCGGGTGAAATATAAATACAACTACACTGTCTTTTTTCTGCAGGCACTTATAGTTCTTTAAAAAAATCAGAAAATAAAAAAACAAACAAAAAACACTGACTTTGTGGACTAGAAAACAGATTGAATAAAATATTAACCATTTGTATTTTCCAAACTCTCCTTTACATAGCTATATTACTGAAAAATTGAAAATGAACATGGGTGGAAGTTTGATTCTATAATCATTCCACTGATATTTCATTCATTGCAGGTATAAATGTATATTGCCAATAGATATGGATGGCATTTTAAGTAGATACATGTGTTCATCAATAAGATAGTGTTCAAACAATGTTGGCTGTACAGAAAATCCTGTTTTCACCACTACAATGTATCATTTCCGTTACAAATCTTTACAATAAAATAAATTGGAAATTCCTGTTTAGAAAGAATGACTATGCTGTCTAGCACACAGAACAATGGTAATTGTCATACATGAGTGCATAACAATGGTGAACCTTTTCATTTGCTCTTAACAAGTTCCTCTTCCATTGTAGCTCGACCCAATTCTTGGATCTTCTTTCAAACTAATTTCTCATTCCTAATACTCAAGAAGTCTGTTCCCAGTGCCAGAGACTAGCAAACCCATTTCCTCTTATTCTTGAGAATACAGATGAACTACATTCTCCAGCCTTCTTTGCACTTGTCGTAGCCATACAACTTAAGCACTAGCCCGTTACATGGAGGTGTAAGTGAGGGATGCTTAGCCATAGCCTTACAGACCTGCCACATGCAGTCTTTAGCCTCTTCCTCCTTGACTGGCTGAAGGAAGAAGAGTGGGCAGTCACAGGATGAAAGAAGCCTGGATCCCTGAATAGCCACATGGAAGGCCGCGCACTGTTTTGGAATTCCAAGAAATCAGACATATCTTTTTAAGACTTTATATTGGCAAGAAATCAGATTTTACTAGTTAAGTGGCTGAAATTTCAGAGTTTATCTGTGACAGCAGCTAGCATTCCTTAATATATTTTCCTTTTCTCCATTCTTACGGGTCTTCAAAAGGCTCGTAGAACTTAGCTCCAATATTATGTTTTCCAATTAGGTTTCATCTATCACATGAGCTGTGCCAGCTAAAAAATGCCATAAATTTGCCACTTTACATGCCTTGGCAGAAATGAGTCCATGCCTTGTAATCATGGAATTCTATATGTATAAACAAAACAATTTTTTATTCCAGAAGTTGAACCGTTCTTTACATTTGTTTGTCACTTTTCAATAATTCTAAGGGCATGTGACTAGATATGACACTCTTTTTTTCTTTTCATTCACAGGAATAGGGTAGCCAGAGAAAAGGGAAGATTAAGTGAAATGTAAAACAAATTTCTGTTTCTCCTTTTAGAACAAGAAAAAATCAAATATCTTGCCCAGTTTTTAATATGCTGTAACCTAACCTCAGTTTTATTTACTATTTTCAGGTAATGACTTCACCAGTTTAAGAGTCAGATAACTGGACCATTCTCCTTTGAAGAAAAGCTTGCCTGCACCACACTCTCCCTACTCTATGACTTCTTTCTCAGAGGACAGAAATGACAAATGAATCCTGGCACATCCTACACAAGGTATGGCTCAGAAGTGTTCTGTTAGTTTGTGAGGAGAAAGAATAATAGTGAAGAAGCAGTTTCTGGTGATTTTTTGGAAAATAATGAGGAAACCAGAGTGAAATCAAAAAGAAACCTCAAGTTTAATAAAACATGCAAATATTCCAAAAGGAAAATTTTCAAAGAATGGCTCAACTAGTCTTACCTGCACTATGCCACTCCCAATCTCTCTCTTTCTTCAAAAGCAACAACCCATAAAATAAATGAGCAAAGCTTCTTTCTTTGGTTTTCTATTAAAAGTTTAATTTGCAACACACCCAAATGTGGTTTCTATTCCACTCTCTGGAGAAAACTGATGGATCCTGTGTCGTGGAGGCAGCGCAGGGTGGTGGTTAAGGAGAGGCCATTCATTTCCCACTGTGACGGGAGGCAGACCACAATGGCAGCTGCAGCCACGTTTGCTCCTGTTGCTATGAACATTTGGGACACTAAAACAAATTGATTATAGCAAAAGATTCTTTCATTCTCCCCATCACATCATCTTAATGGGGAATTCATACTGCTTTGAGCTACATTTACTGCTGAAATGGAATGATGGCTTCTAAAATTACTTTAGCGCATATTGAATTGTCCCTAAGTTTATTGGGTTATGGGACAACATTTTGGTTTTAGTGAAGGCCATCTTTTCGAAGGCCCTGGACTCTTGAGTCAATTATTACTTCCTCAAATTCAGCCACGTGCGTCTCTGTGTTAGCCTGAAATCCCCATCTCTTTCCTCTGCTTGGAAGACCAATCATTTCTTAAACCCACAAACATGTTCTTATATCCAAAACCTAGGCTGAAGCATATTACAGATTCCAAAAGTGAGTAATTAGTACAAATAAAATTCACAGAAAAAGATGAAGGAGTGAAGACAGAAGACGACAGGGTAACATGGTGCAGTCTTCAGTCCTAAGTGCACACTCATGAGAAAGGGCTTACAACTTAGTTTGGTTGTGCACTGAAGCTGTTCTCTATTATCCATTTCTAATGAAGTATTTATTGACCCCTTACTGTGTGCAGGCACTGGACACTTCCTCTTGTACTCCATTCTCTCAAGATCTGCTTGATACCTTATATAGAATTCAATGCATTTTTCACTATCTATCTTGTTTTGGGCATATAGCCCACAACTGCTTAAAGTATGTCACCATAGGCCAACTATTATTTATTTCCTTATTTAGTATAACGCAGCATGATTTATCATAATAATTTCTTAAATTTACAAAGCATCTAATTTTATAAAATACTTTCCTATCTATGATCATGATTTTTACCTCCACATGGTTATTGCAAACTTCAGGTGAGGAAATGTGAAAGTACCTAGCACAGTGCCTTGCCTGCAACATATGCCATGCATATTAGCTGCCTCCTTACACTCTTGAGGCTATTACCTAAAGCAGTGGTGTCCCCATTTTGCAGACCTGAACTGGCCACAGAGATTAAAGGACATTGCAGGAAGTCACCAAGTGAGTAGTTGCGCTGGACCTGGAGCTTGTTCTCCCCACCCCATTCCTGTTCTCCTGCCCACACCAGTCCCCAGCTCCTGGGGTATCCGAGAGCTCTCCAACAATGGAGGAGAAGCTCCCCTTCTGCACAAACCTGCTTACATATGACTCCCCACAACAGGCAAGACCAGGTCAGGAATGCTGTGCTCAGCAAGTCACACATTTCGACTGTTTTCCCTGACAACCTCAAGAGAAGAACTAATGAAAACTGATGGCTGTTCTGAAGCAGCCTGAGCTGTAGCAAAAGGCACCCACGTCTCCTGTGGCTCCGCCCCAGCCAAAAAGGACCCAGGGACGTTGTGTGCAGGTTATGTGCAGGAGCTACTGAATCGAATGCCTTGGTTCTAATTCTGCCTTCAGGACCCACTATGTGTGGTTGCCTTGGGTTGATCACTGACCTCCCTCTTCCTCTGTTTTCCATCGGGAATATCAGAATAATGCTAATACTTGACTCATTTGGTTGCTAAGAGGAGTAGATAAATTAAAGTGATTAGAACAGAGCCTGGCATGTAAGAAGCACCATGTTTGTGAAAATAAGTAAATAAAATAAGAGAGAAATGCTCTACCAAGGCAGGGGATCTCACTTGGCTTTCTCAGATCAAGTGAGTTGGAGTCAAAGGGAATTAACGATGGGTTGAACTGATGCTGGGGCTTTGTCTGGGGAGTCCACACACAAAGGTCCCTTTCAGGAGCAGGCCAGGCTGGCCCAGGCGGGGATGCTGGTGGGGGAAGGCAGCCTGACCTGAGAACAGCTGCCAGGCTCCGCCAGGCTCTGCCAGCTGCTCCAGGGCAACCAGGGCCCGGAGCCAGTCAGTTATCTTGCTTGAAACACGGGGAATTTCCAAGGCCCGGGAACTAGAGTGCTGGGTGCATTAACAGGTCACTGCAGATTTCCAGCTACTAATATTGACCAATAAACACCCTATTTACTCCCTTAAAAGAGAGAAGGAGAGACTTGGAGGTGGAGTTGGAGAGAGGGAGAGGAAGGAGGAAAGAAGGGAAAGAGAAAAGAGCAGAGGTTTAGCTTTAAAAAAATAAATAAATAAAAGGAAAAGAAATGGCTGAGAAGAAATGTCTACTACAGGCAATGGGAGCTGAGAACATATTATCAGTCAAGATGCAAAACCAGATCTCTAAAGGCCATCTTTGCTCATCGTTCATAATCCAACACGCACTCCTCCGGCAAGATAAATTGGGCTACGAGGGGCCGTGCACCAATCAAATGAAAGAAGCACAGGTGTGTCGGGAACTCTTAAGGAAAGCTAGTGTTTGAGTAACAAATACTAATGATGCTGCCAGGAGCTCCATGGTCCTCGGTGGAGCCAGCCAGCTGGGTGCTTTATCTTTCAAAAAAGTCTCATTAAAAAAAAAAAAAAAAAAGCAACGTGGCCATTGGTGGGCGTTCACTTCCAGCACAGGTGTGACAAGGATGATCAGAATATGAATTGGTTATGGCAATAGGATGTGCGTTAAGTATTTCACTTGGAAAAATGAATTCAGTGAAACAATATACTGGATACAGGACAAGATATATGTGTGTAATATATGTATATACACATAACACAAAGCATGTGTCACATTACACATTTTAATAGTATATTTTCTGCATTTGCATATGTGTTACCAATATATTACAAAGACTATATTACAAAGAACATATGCACATGCAGAGACAAACCACGCTCATTTCAAATCTTTTGTTCTCTTAGGGGACTAGAGATAGTTTTACAGAATAATAAATATTAGACATATTTTTCTTCTAAACTTGTTTTTTAAGTTTTTTCCATATTGGGCAGAGCTGTCCCCTACTAGTTATGAAAATAATACATGCTTGCTGAAGAAATGCAAAAAAAAAAAAAAAAAAAAGAAAGAAGAAAAAAATCTATTATCTCGCTGTTTGGAGACGGAGATCACTTCTGTGAATATTTCTGGTGTATTTCCTTCTAGGCTTTCTTTATCCCCCTCTTTATTTACCAATTTACCATAGACATGTTTCCATGTCAATAAACATAGATATACCTAATTGTGTTGAATGGTTCTAGCATATTTCACCCTAGGGATGAGCCAAAATTCATTTACCCAATCAAAATATTATTGGCTTTTTATCTGGTTTCCAATTTTTCACTGTCGCAAGCAAGAGATAAGTTTTGAAATAGAACAAAAACAAGACTGTATAGGACATGCATCCATCAAAGAAATGTTAAACAGTATATAAATACTATCTCCTTTTACCTGTGGCACAAATGAAATGGAGCAGTTATGTGGGTGACTACAGAGCAGTGACTCCCCCAAATTTCAGGAGTGCTGTTTCTAGTAGGGCCAAGGAGAAGGATGATGTTAGGTGGAAAATATTAATAGCTTGAATTTATCATCTGTCCTAGCACCAACCCAAGATCACTGTGGGTCAAGGCAGAGGTGCAGAAGTACAGAGAGGAAATGCTAAGAATATAATTATAAGCCTTAATTTCTAAATGTGTCTTTGCTGCAAGCTCTCTCTCTCTCTCATTACCCTTTCCTAGCAGCTTCCAGCGAGGAAGTCTTTCCTGATACTATGGTCAAATGTCTCTTGCTGCAATTATGGTCAATTTCTCTTACTTCATCCTCAGAGCCCTTCTTTGAATTTCTGTGTGCCAAGTACCCACTTTAGGCAGGTGAACATGACAGACACGGGCCCTGTCCTCAAGGAGCGTGCAACTAAGCAGGGGAGTGGTCCGATAATTCCAGAAATTCCTGGAACCTGTGATCAGTTCTAGGGGGTGGAGGATGACTAAGATAACAGCTGATGGTGCGTTACATGCAATGGGTGGTCAGGAAGGGCACCTTGGAGGGGTGGCACTTAAACTGAGGCCTGAGGACTGATGGAAGCCATCTGTGCAAAATGTGGACAGAGGGCTGTCCACCCACGGGAACGACACGTGCAAAGTCCCAAGGCAGGAGGGTCTCACCCACTGAAAGAGGGTCAGTGTGCCTGGGCAGGATGTGGGAGGCCAGAGTGGCATGAGATGAGGTTGGCCATCTTGGCAGGAATGTGACCAGCTCATTCTGTTTTACCTGGGACTTTCCCGGTTTTAAAACTGAAAGTCTCATGTCCTTGACACCTTTGGGTCCTGGGCAAACTGGACGGTTGGTCACCCTTTTAGCAGGGTTGTTACCCCAGTGACTTACATGTCACAAAAGAGAGTATAAGTTTATTATAAATGCAGTGGGAACAATTAAAGAGGAATTTTTTGTTTGTTTGTTTTTAAAGACAGATTCTTGCTCTGCCTCCTGAACTACAGCACAGTGGCATCAGCCTAGCTCACAGCAACCTCAACCTCCTGGGCTCAAGTGATCCTCCTGCCTCAGCCTCCTGAGTGCTTCCTAGCACTCAGGCGTGAGCCACCGCAACCGGCCCAATTAAAGAGTTTTAAGCAGGGACTTGAAAGGATGTCAGTAAAGAGCACCACCAATTGCCCAAATGAAAAATTATTCTTGATGCCTTTCTTCCCCTCATTCCCACACCATTAACCTGTCACTGTGATCTCCAAACTTCCCTCAAGCCCATCCACTCCTCCATTCTCTATTAGCACTCTAGTGCATTGTTAATACTCTAGTGCATTGATTAAAGCTAGACTACCCAGGTTCCAATCCTTGCTCTGCCACCTCCTGGCTGGGTGACCTCCAGCAACCTACTTAACTTCTCTATGCATCACTTTTCTCCTCTGTCAAATGAAGATTATAGACGTCCCTACTTCTCAGGGTCACGGTGACAACGGAATAAATTGACATGTGTAAAGTGTTTAGAATAGTGCTCGGCCCTTACCAACCTCTTGGTAAACTCCAGCTTCCACGTCACTAGTCACAGCTTTCACCTCTCGATGGCACAATTCTGAGAGCATCTTACCTGCTCTCTCTGCCTTTGCCTTTGTCCCCAATTCTATTCTCCCGCAGCAGCCGGAGACATCTTTGTCACAAATCGGACTTTCATCTCCCCTTCGTAAAATCCTTCAGTGGCTTCCATTGCTCTTGCAATAAAATCCAAACTCTTTCCTTGATCACAAAGACCCTCTGTGACCTGACTCAGACAAGCCTCCCTCTTTGGTGGCTTTTCAACTTTTTTCTTTATTTTTGGTAACTGGCGGTGTCACTGTGATATTTCACTACTACTATCACTATTATTACTGGTATTATTATTATTCACCCGGGAGAGGAAGCCACTGTCCTGTTCAATCTGAGGACACGTCTTTATTCAGCTCCGTGAAAATTCCAGGTTCGATCTTCCAATGCTACCTCCCCTCATTCTCCCTACTTTTCCTCCCAGTTCTCCTGGTACCTCTAGTGCATGTAGCTCAACTTTTCTTTTAGAATTCTCGTTTTTAGTCCTTTATGCTTCACTCTGGGAAAATCTCTTTCTGCTCACCATTCATATTTGTTCATTCTTCTAGTCTACTCAGAAAATGAGATGGTGCATTTTTTTAACATTTGCATTTTTTATTTCCATGATCTCTCTTCCTTAAACTCCCTCATTTTTGATCACCCATGCAAGGGCATCCCAGCAGACATGTCCCACTCCCTCCTGCATCAGCAGTCTTCCTCTCATTCTCCCCTTCATGATAAGCTCCAGTAAAAAATAAAACAAAGAACACTTCTCTTGACTCTATATTCTTCTCCACCTACGACTTGTTCCTCGGTAAAACTCCCCAAAGACATCAGCCCTTCTCCCTGTCTTGACACCTGCTCCCTTGTTCTTTCTCCAACTCCCTCCTGCTGGGCTCGTACCCCAGAGTCCACCAAATTTTCCCTTATCACCATGACCAATGTCCCCCACATTGCTACCTCCAATGATCTACTGGAGTCCTCACTCTAGTTCATTTATCAGCAGGGGCTCCTCGCTCAGGGTCATTTGTAGCCTCGCTCCTCCTCCATCTACGCTGCCCCTGCAGGTTGCATTTTCCCAGGGCCCAGTCCTGGGACTTCTCTCCTCATTGACACTACCTCCCTGGACAAACTCGCCCAGTCTCCTAACTTTGTGCTTCCAATGTGGTTTTTTCTCTGAAAGCCAAACGTCCCACTGAACACCCGCTCAGAGATCGCCCAGCATCTGAAACAAATGTCCCAACCCAAACTCTTGGTCCCACCCTCCCTGCAGCCTTCTCTATTCTTCCAGTTTTTTGGGCCAAAACCCTCAGGGTTGCCCTTGATTCCTTTCTTTCTCTCTCGCCTCGCACTCATATGTCAACAAACTTTCTTGGCGTTACCTACAAAAGAGTCCCAGAGGATGTGAGGGCAATCTGGCTGTGACATCTGTCATCCCATTGATCGCCAGGGTTGATTCTGCTGATCTGGCTGGCTAGGCGGGTGTCCCCTGCCTCCCTCACTGCTCCATGTGCGTCCCTCCTGAAGCTGCGCACTCGGCCAAAGAGGACGACCTTCCCCGATAGAGGAGGACTGCTCTTCAGTCAAGGGTATACGAGTAGCTGTGCTCCCCTGCTAGAACCTCCAAACAAGCTCTCAAAAGAGTCCCAGAAGTTGACCATTTCTCACCACCTTCAAGTCCCATTATTTCTTATCGGGTTACTACAACAGTCTCCTAACTGATCGCCCAGCTTCCATTCCCATCCCCTATAGTAGGTGCTGCCCACAACAGTCCAGGTTAGTCCTCTTGGGATGTTTAATCAAATTATAGCATCGTTTGCTCTGAATCCCCGATGGGCTTCTTTTATGGCCCAGAGTACAAGCCAGAGTCCTTGAAAGTCACAGACGACCTGCCTTGCCCCAGTCTGATTTATTCTCTAAGATTCTCACACCTGTTCACCATACTCCAACCACAGCGGTCTCCTGGCTGTTCTTTGAAGGGTTGAGATGCTCTCCTGACTCAGGGCCTTGGCACCTCCTCTTCCTTCTGTCTGGAATATTCTTTCTTGTGATATCTGGTTGGTTCATCCACTTCCTCATTTCTTTGAGGCCTTTTCTGACCACTTTACATAAAAAAGACACCCCACCCCAATTCCTACACCTCATAACCCTCTTATCCTGCGTTATTTCTTTCTACAACACATCTGTGTACATACTACGTATTTGCTGGTTTCACTGGTTATCATTCACTTAGACTTTAAGCCCCATAAAGATCAGGACTTCACTTTATTGCCTTTTAATTTCCCAGTGCTTCCACCACACCCGGCACATAGTAGGGATTCAATACATAGAGGTGGAATTTTTAAAAAATGGATGGATAAAGGGTCTCTGTTCTGATTTCTTGGAT
This sequence comes from Lemur catta, assembly GCF_020740605.2. NCBI lineage: Eukaryota > Metazoa > Chordata > Mammalia > Primates > Lemuridae > Lemur > Lemur catta. Next base: position 117,239,564 of record NC_059130.1, read on the forward strand.
GCAATATTCTCTTATCTCTCTGAGGATATTAATTATATTCATTTAAAAATCCTGTTTCAATTTATCTACTAACTGTTTTCTCAGATATAAGTTTTCCAGTTTATTGACTCTGTAATTCTATCATTTCTGCCTCATTTTCTTGCTGGTTTTCAAATGTTTGGTGATTTTTTGGTGAGTCATTTCTGTAATTGGAATCCCTGACAGATAATTCTCTGACTTTGTTTAGGTGGCCCAGTCTGGAGAGGCCCACTTGTTCCTCTCCCCTCTCCTCTCTGGGCTTCTGGGACTGAATCTTAAGAAAGCCCTGGGAATAGAGAAGGAGCTGTCAGCAGCACAGGGTGAAAACAAGGCATGGGAGATCCCCAGAAAACCACACAGGGGAGGGTGGAGGCAAAAATGACATTATATAGTGCCAATCACCTAGACACATTGCAATAATGAAAAGAAAAATTCAGATGTGCTTATAGAATGTGAACTAAAATAAAATCCTAAGCCCCCACCAACTCAACAGACCCCTTCTGGGCCATGGGAACCACAGAGAAACCCTAAAACTGAGTTCCCAACTGTGACAGGATGAGAGGTCGGACACTCCTCATTATACCCCCTCCCTCACCAACAGCCACCAGCCTTTCTTCCCTAAGGGTCAACAGAAACCAATCTGGTGACCTCTCCTCCCTTTCTGTGGTTTCCATATGACAACTAACCAGCATTCCTTCCTGACAAGAGAGCACCAACCATGGAGCAGCTCTGACAGTCTGCAGAGGCTGCACAGAGAGGGTTTTTGCATCCTCTGCTTTACCTTTCAACATCAGAGGGCCCAAAACTCCACCCTCAGATCATGCTAAGGCTGCCATTTTCTCAGCATGGATCCCATCAAGGGGTGTGAAGTTCAATTGTGCGTTCACATGTTTCTGCTTTCATAAATGTTCATGACTCCTCCTATAGCTTGTTAAATATGTATATTTGGCCACCCCGTTCACCTTAAATTCCCATCCCCCTCAACCCTCCCTGGAAGTCCATGCTGTCAGCTTCTGCCCAAGGCTGTGCTTCCCAGCCTGTCACGATGGCCACCCTGCAGGCTGCAACCCTTTATGAGAAATAAAACCGTCCTTTCCAAATGTATGAACCTTGTCATTTCTTCAGTTGACAGGAATTAACAAAATTTTTTGTTCTATAATAACTTGTATCTATAGAAAATTTCTATAAGAATCTGTTGGTCTTTCCCTGAAGGGCTGAACACCATACGCCAAAATGCATTTTCGAGCCAAGTGTGCCAACAGCTGAACTGCACCCTCTTGAAATAAGAACTTGAATATGCTGACAAGATCACGAGAGGGGTTGGCACTGGAGAAACAGGGTTGTCCCACAGGTGGACTGAGTAGGCAGTCACTTAACAGGTTGAGGTTTCTCAACCCCAAGTCTCTATCCTCACCAGACTTACCGCACAAACTAACCCAGATTCATTACTCCAGGAAGCAGTGGCTGGAGTCTTCTTCCCCTCCCCTCAGCCACCCTGATTCAGGCTGCCTGCCCCCTCTCTGCGCTCCATGGCTCTCTCTCCCGGAATACTCCTCCTGCTGCTCTGCAGAACTTAAAAGAAAGGGCAACTGCCCTGTCTGGCACATGGTGAGCACTCAGCAAACCCTGAATGAAAGAACTATACTTTCTTGGAGCCTTCCCTCCTTCAGAATGCAAATACACTAGTTAATGGACAGTCTTCCCAAAGACTTGTGGGAGAGGAGGAGTCTGGGGACGCAGACAATGATGTGGGAAGGGCACGTCTGACCGAGGGAAATACATGGGGAACCTGGGCATGAGACAGAAGCCTGCTGCAGAAGAGAGGGTAGAAATCCAGGGAAGTGGAGAAGTCTGGGAAGAGGGATCCAATCCACTCCACAATTCCTGCCGAGGCAGAAGATGGCCGAGGAAGGATGACAACCAGATTTGCCACATGGAGCCAAGTGCTGGATCCTGAGAGACACTCCGCTTGTCCCTCCCGGGGTAGCAGCGTGACTCTGTCCAAGAGCTGCAGCTGCTGGCAAGCCTTGCTAAATCTCCTTTCCACTTGCTTGTTTGCCCCCACAGGCCCACTAAAGTGCTGAGGTTCGGCTGAAACTGATTAAGAAGCCCTAATGATAATCTGAAATGTCAAGTGCTCCTCCATTCTAATAAAATGCATCTGGAATACTTCCCAGATGAGCGAAGACATGCTCCTCTTTGATTTAGAGTTGGAAGGATGACAGAGTGGAGGCAGTAATGATGATGAAAAGAAAGGCATGAGCCAGGTGACAACTTCCCATCACACAGAGAAACCAACAATAGGGAATCAACAAATTATGTGCGACGTCGGCATCAGCAGCATAAACCACAGTGATACCACCTACAGCAAATGCTGATAAAACACAGCCACCTGCTATGCCACGCCTGGGCTCTTAAAGGATGCTTAACTTATTCTTGGATGGAGCAAAACCTCTGGGTCCAGCATTCAAGGCTGTTACTCATTGAAGGTCAAGGAAACACACGTCAGCCTTCAATAGCAATCATTTTTAAAAAATTTTTGTAGCGATGGGGTCTTGCTATATTGCCCAGGCTGGTCTTGATCTCCTGGCTTCAAGTGATCCTCCTGCCTCAGCCTCCCAAAGTGCTAGAATTATAGGCATGAGCCATCATGCCCAGCCAGACAATCATTTTCATTCCATTAAACTAAAAGAAAAAGAAAGACACTATTGCTGAACCACATGTGCCTGGTATAAAAATGCCTCACTCTTTCTTAGTTTGTGATCTTCTCATCAGCAAGGATGTATTAGTTTCTTGTGGCTGATGTAATGAAGTACCACAAACTGGGTGGCTAATACAATAGTAATTTATAGTTTCACAGTTCTGGAGGCTAGAAGTCCAAATCAAGAAGGCAGCAGAGTTGGTTCCTTTTGAAGTCTCTTAGGGAGTATTTGTTCCAGGTTTCTCTTCTAGCTTCTTGCCCCAGGCATTCCTCAGCTTACAGACACATCACTCCGATTCTCCATCTCTGTATGGGGTTCTCCCACCATGTCTTCACATCGTCTCGCCTCTGTGTGTGTTTGTCTCTGTCTCCAAATTTCCCCTTTTTATAAGGATATCAGTCATATTGGATTAAGACCCACTCTAATGACCTCATTTTAACATTTAACCTCTGTAAAGACCCTATGTCCACATAAGGTCACACACTGAGGTTCTAGGAGTTAGTACTTCAATACATCTTTTTTTGGAGGACACAATTTAACCCATAACAAAAAAAAAGTCATTTCCTTTTGATGAGGCTAGAGAAAATACAGTGTAGGGCATCCATTTCCAAATTGTGTTCTGTGTAACTTAGGGTTTCATAGAGGTATTTCAAAGGTTCTACAAACAGTGATTCAAATTTTATTTGAAAATACAGGTAAAAGTCATCACATACACTCAAATGTGATACATGTCACTTATGAACACCAGGGTATAGCTTGTACTTTCAGAACAAAAAGCTGATTTTTTTCCAAGCCAGGAATAAAACTCATTGTGTTCACCTTTACGTATACATTCAATCTTCTTAGTAGGTAATGATTTTAAATGATTGTAGCTTTATTCTGATCTTCTCTGAATTCAAGCTCTGTGCTTGACTGTATAAATGTATATATGTGAGTGGGTTCCTGGGGCTTAATTCCAGATGACCATATACTTCTGCTCAGAGCTCTTGCCTGGCTCTGGGACTAACCATGTGTGGCATATTGATTGAAACAGCAGTGGCTGGAAAGAATGGCATTTCCCATAAAGTTTGGGTACCCTATTATTTAAGCCTCTCATGTTGCAAATGACAGCAACCCAACTCAATCTAGTTTAAATGAAAAGGAGACTTTGTTGCCTACTCCACAGAGTGTTTGTCTTTTGTTCCTCACTATATAATTTCCCTGTGTAATTTCCTCTATGTCTGTGTCTGGGGTACCATGAATTGGCACACATCACACACATTTCACCACTCTCTAGCCCACCTCTCTGAACAACAGAAAATGGAAAGCTGATTACATTTCCCAACTCCCTTGCAGCTAAGGCTCCCAAGGTGGCCTAGGTTCTGCCTGGACAAGGTGTAGATGACCAATGAGGCAGTCCCAGAGAGAGAGGAGACTGGCTCTTTAGCAAACTGTAGGCAGAAGCACCTGGCTCTTCAGGATAGCTCTGGATGAGGTCCCAGTGTTCAGTGCTCTGGGCTATGAGGCTGTGCTCTGCAAGGTGGTAGCTGTGAAGTTTCTATTAATAGACTTGTAGGGCTGGCTAGTTTCTCCTGGCTACTGTTATTCCCAATTACATAGCCTCTAAACCTAGTTTTCAATCCTGGAGATTCTATAGACTATCAAAATCTCTACAAAAAAAAAAGTCCCTTCTACTTAAGTTAATTAAAGTGTATTCTGATGTCTCTCTTAAGAACTATGATTGATACAGCATGACTCCAATTACTAGTATATACACTGATGACTGCAGACCTGTCCCACGAGTCCAGAACTCTCTCTGGAGCTAAAGATAGATGTATGACTGTCTCCTACACAACCACACCTAGATGTCCCACATGCCCCTAAATTTTCTCAGGCTCCAAACCAAACTCAGAATTTCCCCCTTCAAACCTGCTGTTCTTTCTGTTTCCTTTATGAGGTGCTACCATTTTCCCAGTTACCCAAACCATAATCAGACTCATCCTAGACATGTATCTCACTTTCACCTCCAAATTTCAATAAATGACAGTCCTACTTCTGAACATTCCCTAAATACATCCCTTCCTCTTTAATCTTGTCACCCTATACCACATTGCCTTACCATCTCTTGCTGAGACAAACTATCTCCTATCTTCAGTCTCACCTCAGTCAATTCCTTACTCTTCCTCCAGAGTGATCTTTCAAATACCCAGATATAACTATGTCATCCTTTTGCTTGAATGCATTAAATGGTTCCACCACCATTACTGTGATTCTCAAGCTGGATGAATGTTATGAAACCAGGAAACATGTGTGGCAGAAACTGTCTAAAAACTCATAAAATATATTTTCTCTTTCTCGTTGGAACATGCTAGACCACTTTCCCACCCACCCCGATCCTTCCATTTCTAGGGCATAGCTTTAAATCTGACTTTATTTCAAATACCGGCATGGCAATTGTATCAGATAGCTCTAGCTGTGTAACAAAACATCTTGACACTTGGTGGCCTAAAACAACCACCCTTTATTATTTCTGCAAGTCTACAGAACAACTGGTGGTTCTGCTGCACCAGGCTAAGCTCGGCTGATTTCAGCTGGGCTTTCTCATGTGTTGTCACTTCAGTAGGTCATCTGGGAGCTGAACGGTCCACAATGGACTCTGCAGGGATGATGTACCTCTGCCCCATGTGATCTCTCATTCTCCAGCCAGCTAGCCTAGGCTTGTTCTCAAAGTAGAAGCAGGGATTCAAGAAAGAGCAGAAATATACAAGGCATCTTGAGGTCTAGGCTCTGAACTGACCCAACCTTTTCACTACATCATTTTAGCCAAAGCAAATTACAGGCCACTTTAGATTCAAGGGATGGAGAAATGTCTCTTGTTGAGAAAGACTGAAAAGTCATTATGCAAAAGAAGAAAGTAAAGAATTGCAGGCATTTTTGCAATCAAACTAGCACAGTCACTCACTAGATATGTGACTTTAAGTAAGTTTTCTCTCTGGGCCTCAGTTTCCTCATCTGCAAAATAGGAAAAAGCCATGTACCTAACAAAATCACTGGGGGCTTTAAATGATAAAATGGAGGAAAGATCCTTAGCACAGTGTTTAGCACCCAGTAAGTATTCAATAATACTTCACTACATTTATTTTTCATATGCCCCTGCAATGTTTACCATTTTGACATTCAGGTGCCTGGTATAATTATGCTTAGGAGTTACTTGTTGAACAAATTAACCATGCACCTGGATCTAACAACCAGCTGGATCAATGACCTTTCGATGGCTCACCGTGTTTCTAGATCTATCAAGCCCATGCTTCCTACACTTGGTCACTGGCCTGTTTGAAATCATCCTATTAAAGCTTGACATAGAGCCCTCTTAAAATATATCCTCCAGCTGTTCAAACACAGTCTGTACTCTGTGCATGTATCGGGGACAGAAAAACACAAATTCATGTCTGGTAAATAAAACCAACTACAGCAATCTTTCCAAAAGAGAATGTGCATGAAACTTGCTAACTAGGACATTTCAAACTCCTGTTTCTAACAGATCAAAAATCACCAAGAGTTCTCTTAAGAAGTCTTGTGCTGATTTGCTTTGTTTATGTGATAGATTGATTGTATTAATGGCCCATGTTTTATACTCCTCTGTATCCACCTCTTTTGGTGCTGTCTTCTCACACTCACTCTGGGCTTGGTGATGTGACTTACTTTGGCCAATGACATAGTAGCAAACTTGACGCAAACAGAAGCTGGAAAAGTGATTGCTTTGTCCACCTTTTTGTTTTATGGACCCTTGTCACCACTGGAGCTAGCCTGCTAGAGGGGTGTAAAAGATATGTGGAGGAAAGGTGAGTCATTGCAACTGATGCCATCTTAGGCTGACCAGACCTAGTTCACAAATGTATACCTGAGACCAGTCAAGATCAGCCAAGCCTGCCCAATTAGCAGAACTACCCAGTCAATCCATAGACTTGTTAGTAGTAAATAAATTGCTGTTGTTTAAAGCCACCAAGTTTTGGGATGGTTTGTTATGCAGCAGTAGCTAACTGATAAAAATTTATGCCATGATTCTCATTATCAATTCTATCATGAGTTCCTTCTTTTTGTTTTATATTTTTGGAGAAGGAAAAAAAAAAAGAAGAAGTATTAGACTCAAGACAGTAAGCCAATACAAGAACATCCATTCTGAAAGCAAATATCTGGGCTACTAAACTGGCCAAAGTGAGTAATTTTATGTCAACTCCCACAGGAATAAATGAGCACTTAGAATAGCCAAGTCACCATCTCACTATTAAACTGCTGTTAAGTGCAATTTACCCAGAGACAAAGGATGAAGGAACATGGAATACTCGCTAAAAGTGAGATCAAGGAGACTTGTTGGCTCTACTCCCAGATTCAACATCAGATTTAAATGATGACACTTAGCAACATCATGCCTCAATTTATCTGGCCACTCTACAGGGATTGCTTGGGTTTAATATGAGTGTGTATAAGGATTACTGTTCTAAGTGTAAGTTATTTTAGGGTTATAATTATGTGGCATACTTTCAACTCTCTATTATCTGACTAATGGATCAGAGCCACAGCATTAAAACAAATACCAAATAACTGGTACTTTAAAAAAAAAAAAAGTCTGATATTGAATTCCATTGTGGTGAAAAAAAATATTGGCAATGAAATTACCTTTCTAATTATGTCTCATTTAGACTAACATTGGTTTATGTTTCCCAAGTGCATGCCAACCGGGGGAAAAAATGCTTTGCTCATAGATGATCCACAAAGTTACTAATCTATAGGTGCATAATTGAGAATTGACTGTCAGCCCGATTCTATAAGGATGCTCTGCAGTTCAGTAACTGTAGCCTTCCTTTCTTCATTTTCTTCTCCAAAATAACTCTACACTGTCCTTATTTTTCCTTCATCCATCTGACTCCTGACTCCTGAAGCTCAAACAACTCTTACCCTGGCCTTCCTCTATGTGTCTCTCTGTCCACAGCAGCTAACAAGGAAAGACGAAGGCCCCGCTTCCTCTGAACATTCCAGTAGGTAAAGGATTAAAAGATTCTATGTTCCTGAGGGACCAATTGGAATTTTTGTATTCCCTAAATTAAAGTTTCTGAAATAAATAATTTGCATAGATCTTTTGCAACATCTCAGGGGATCTATTTCCAATTACCTCATGGGGTAGGACTAAGCATATACAACTGAAATAAAGTGCAAATATATGCAATAAAGCATGAGAAGAGGTCTCTCTCTCTCTGCACACACACACACACACACACACACACACACACACACACACACACGCCTACCCCCCCCACACACGCACTCTTCAGATCTCAGCTTAAATGTCACGTTCAAAGAGAATTTCTTTGAACCTTTATCTAAATTAGGTCCTAGTATAGTACATCTTTAAGACAAGTATTAAAACTCATTATTATCTGTTTACTTCCATATTTATAGTCTGTTGCTCCCACCAAAATACAAGATCCTTGAGGACAAGGATCACTTCTTTCATTTTTGCTGTTGTTTCCCCATAGTCTAGCATAGAACCTGGCACATAGGAGAGGCTCAATGAATGAATAGATAACGAAAGTATATCTTGAGGATAGATTATGATTGGTCCTAGAGCTTCAAAGAAAAGGATTCTGAGGCTGGAAGAGTTCCATAAATAATTAAAAAGTTAGCCTTGGATCTAGAGCAGGCTTTCTCCACTTTGATACTATTGACATTTGGGGCTGGATTATGCTTTGTTGTAAGGGGCTGTCCTGTGCATTGTAGAAAGTTTACCAGCATCCTTGGCCTCTGACCACTAGATGCCAGGAGCACCACTACCCAATCCCCCACCCTCCTCGTCATGATAATCATAAATATCTCCAGACATTGACACATGTCCCCAGTTGTGGTCGCAGCAAAATTGCTCTCTTCCCCTCTCAGTTGAGAACCACTCATCTATAGGGTGACAGTGGGATATTCGGGGAGCCAAATATTTTTCAGCATCATAGTGGACATCCTGAAGAGACTGGAATATTTTCGGGGGACCGCTAACATCTTTTATATTCTATTTAAAGATTTTTGAAAACTACATTCCTGGAATCCTATACCTTCTAGGAGTCTGAGAGGGTCGAGTTCAGCTTTAGGAATATATTGCATTTTTATTTAAATTGTCAAAACATTTTCAGTTGTGTGTGGTATACTGTGTCTGAAGCCAGTTTTTAATCTTCTTTCTCAAAATTACATACTCTCTTTCCTTCTATTTAATAACCCCTCAGGAACTAAATGTTCTGAGGGTCACCACCTACAAGTAGGAAACCAATTACACTGGCTTTCTGACGGGCTGGATGGAACAATCGAAAAAAAGACTATTTTATTAAAGTTTAATACCTAGTTTTCAAAATAGTGATAATAATACCCAACCTCCTGTACCTCTCATGGCTGAGAGGAAAAGATGAGAAAATGTTGGTTAAAATGTTTTGTAAACAGCAAAGTAATCTGCAAATATCAGCATGGTCCTTCTTGGAGATTCCACAGTCCTCATACATACTTCTGTCAGTATTTATCATCGAGCACTTCAACGTCTGGTTCTCGTTCTCACTAAATCTCAGCCCCTCTTGTGGGGATCAATGTTCTTTCCCTCTCTGCTCCTAGAACTCAGTGCAGCACCAAGCTGTGTGCCGGGACCCAAGTATGATGTCCACACAAGCAGAATACATAGTAGATTACTGCCTCCAACTGCAGCGGTATCTGCCCAGCATTCACTCCTGCTTTTGTGGTGATAATACCTCCCCCACACTGCACACAGTCTTGGTAAGATCATTTAGCACCATGTCTACCCTCTCATGGCCAAAGAGGAGGAGAACTGGATGATCTAAGATGGGCCATTCGGACTCTTCCAAGAATTTGAATCGGGAGCACAGTGACACAAATAGAGAATGAAAGTGGTTGGAGCTAATTTATCCCAACCACAGCACCCTGAAGTGACTGCTCTTAAGTAACTGACGCCTCTAAATCTCCATAGCTGCCCTCTCTCCTGTCTTTTTTGAGATGCAATTCTTCAGCTTTTTCTAAAAGCCACCCCATATGTATGCTTCCATTGTTTTTTCTGTTATGTTAACCAGAGCTGGTCTCTGTTGTTGACAACCAAAGAGCCCTAACTGACTCCTCACCCTTAACCTTCCTTCCATGATTTTGTTACTATTTCAGATGCCTTTCACTGTAACAGGGACCAGCACCTATCAGACCAGCATAAATTCTATTTTGTTATCATTTTAAATGCATATCATTAAAATAACCACTTAATATCCAAAAATGTAGCACAAAAGCTCTATGCTGGGAAATGAAATTCCCAAATTGCCGTTTAGCACTATACAGCTCCGTGGAAGCTATATCAGCTTGATAGAGACTGTTCCTCTCAAACATTGCTCATCCCAAGGAGGAAGTGATCCTTTCCTTCAGAATGCAGCAGTGGGCAAGAGTCCATCTTTTTCTGAGTCTCATTTCCAACTACACCTGTATCTTTGCACGCTAAACACTGAAAGCAACTCTGCATGCACCTAACATTCTACCTTATGGATTTTACAAAGGTCCTGAGGTCTCAGAAGGAGCTACCTTTCTCTATTAACTTTTAAAAAAAACCCTAGACACAGGCTTAACAGAGAAATAGCATTACAATTTCATGTCTTACCCTCCATTTCTTCTGAACAGGGAAGGTGATTACAGAAGCTCTGTAACTGATAGGATTGCATCTAAGCCTGGCAATGCCTGCGGGTTAAATTTTATTTATTTAAAAAAAAAAAACTTTAAAAGATCCAAACCATCATGGCAGAACACAAAGTGGGCTTGCAAGAGTTCTATAAGAAACCACAAGCTTCAGACTTGCTTATTTTATAGTTTTGCATCTGAAAATGGAAAATGAGCATTGTTTTTTCAGACACACAGAGAAAGGATGTCTAATGGAGCACGTGGATTACTGGAGGGGATGAGCTAAGACTCCTTCGAATAATCAGCTTATCGTTGTAGCTTTTTAGTTAGGTGAACTAAATTCTTCTGCATCCATTTAAGTACTTCTCCTTTAACCTTTAAAAGGTAGAAATCTATGGGATGAGGAGATTTAAAAACATCCCAGGGTAATTTTCTTAGGATGAAAGCTTTGCCTGTTTGTCCTTGTTTTCATGTCAGAGTTTCTCCCCTGCTTGCTACAACCTGGGCAGAGAGTTCCAGTCCTGCCTCCCTCATGGTGTCACATCTCAGAAGATGATAAGAAAAACCCACACTTGGGGTGCTACTCATAGCCGCAGCCAGTGTCTGTGACCTCCTTATTAAGGCAAGGATCCTTCTGGCGCCCCAGTCTGTGCAAAGTGAGTGCAAGGTATTCTCAGGAGCTAACAGAGAATATCACATTGATGGGCACGACCGTGAAGCCAGCTGCAGCTAGAATGCTCCTGATAGCTACCTTGGTAATAACTGCAGGGTCCTGCCTTGACTACGGTATTAACTTCAGAAAGCATCTGGAGGAATGGAAAGCGTTAGTAATGGGAGAATCAAATTCAAGTGTACCACTGTAATATGTGTGAACCACCTGGTTCCCAAGCGGTCCTTCCCGGTGCAAGGTGACGTCGACTTTGCGGAGCCAACACTCCCTATCTATGTGTCAGGAGCCTGTGCCAAGGGTCCCTCCGGTCTAAACTGCCCCTCCCCGTTTGAGGCCAGTAAATGTCCACACAGCTCAGATAGCTGATCTATATATGCGATGGGCCCTATTTTGCCAGAGACCAATCAGAAAGCACAAGCGTCCACCACGAGAGTTTGCTAGACCATTCTTTTAAGAGAGAAAAGAAAAACGAAGCCACCCAAATCATATTTAGTCTCTGGTCCTGGCAGGGCCCCCAATCTGCCTCCAGAGTGCCAGGTCTGCCTCCTGCTGCTGCTTCCGCTCTCACTTGGCAAGGGGAACACGAGCTTTTGGCACATGTGCTTTCAAGTTCCCCGAACACAAATAACAGATGAGAAAAAAGAAGGAAAGGAGAAGCAAGAGAAGGGAATAAAAAAGGCAGAATGTAATTCCACGTCTCAGCTGAGATCTATTTCACCAACCAAAAGAAGAGGAGGCAGGGGAGGGAGGAGAGGCACAAAGTTGAAAAGGAAAGAGAAAGTAGGAGGGAAGGAGGAGGAAGGCCAGGTGGAGTGGGGAGGAGGAAGGGGCAGAGAGAAGACAAAGGAAAGCAAAGAGAAAAGGGACAGGAGGAACAGCAGGGAAAAGGGCAAGTTTAAAGGATAAAGCATATTTTGTTTCCTTTCTGCCTAACACTTGATTTTGTGAGACCTACAGCACAGACTTGCTTAGATATGACAGTTGTGGGGTTTATTTTTATTTTGAAAGGTTTACTTACTTCATTCCTAGAGATGGAACTACGGAAGGGTGCGCTCAGTCTCACTCCAAACAAGCTCCGCCTTTGAGTCCCAGCACAAGCCAAGTTGCAGGCAGAGAAGCCACCCCGTCACTGTCCAGGCCTGGGCAGTGGCCATGGCTCAGTGGAACCCAGGCCCCTTCCTCGGCCACTCTGCATTGCATGGGCAGCAGCAGGAGTCCCCTACGTGCGCAGAAAGTTCTCTGCCCTTTACTACTCGGCCTTCAAGAGGAGGACCCTCCTGCCAACAAAGCGATCATATTGTTTTCCCAAGCATTTGTCTTCTCTTAATAAATAATGATATTAAGTCTTTGGGGGAAAGAGGGAGAGAACTGCCAATAGGAGATTTAATTTGCTGTAATCAACCCCTCTTAGCATGCGGAGTCACACAGTACGAGTAAAAGAATTAATCTCTACCAGAAAGAATTGCCTCTTCGGTGTTATGAATCTAATCACTCAGGAGGCTGAGTCGGCAGTTTGGGTTTAGACAGAGCTCTCAGGAATAAAAGCCACAAGATCAGGTTTCAAATGCGATCTGAATGGTAAACGTCATTGAATTTCGGGGCCTGCAAACCAGCAAGGGAATGGAATGCAAATAGAGGCGCTTGGCTCTTTCAGACACCCCCACGGTGGAAACATTTAGGAGATGAATAAATAATTGCGGGCTCTTCTGGGCTGCCCATGTGAGGGTCTCCCAGCATGATTCCATTCTCAGGGAAGGACTGTCAGGCCTGCCAATCATCTCTGGCTCCCCCATTATACTTGGGAGATGTGTTTGCGCTGTGTACATTGTTTTATAATCCTCAGAGGTAGAATTTCATAGTCCAGCAATGCTTTTGCCTTTGACATTCCCCTAAGCAGGATTTATTGCTTCCAAGACAGATGTGACTTGAATCGATCACGCCTTTTAAACAGTCACTCTCAAGCAACCTCCAGATTCTCTAGAATACTCTTTGCCCGACTTCATTCAACTTGTAAGCTGATGTCAGAGTATTTCATCATAAACTAATATTATTCAGGGCCCTTTGTATATGGAACTGAGAGGGCTATTATACCAGCCAAGTTAAGGGATGTGGTTACTACCCTTGCAGAGCTTATGTCCTATAACACACAAACCTAGTTTATCTATTAATATCATAAAACGCAGACTGAACAGAAGGATGTGCACGTAAGTTATATCTACACGCCACTGGCCTCCCACTGCTGATGAACTTGGAATATGAAATAAGTACATTCATTCGTCTTTGGAATTGAGATAAGAAGCAGTGTTAAAAATGGATGGAATATAAGTGAATTTCCCCCCCAAAAAAAGCTCTTTAAATAAAGATTCTTATTTAAAATAACACATTTTTAGATGTCTACTTCAAAACTCAAAATCACATGTCACCTCTAGCCATCCCCCAAATGTTGGGGTTCCTTAACATTTTACTAATCTGAAAGAGTATGATCGCACATAGGAGGTATTAGGTAACATGATTCTAATTGACTTTAGCAATGGACTAGGATCACAACCACGACAATGTCTCAAAAATTTAGTGGTTTGGAAAGAAAAGAAATTAGCATGGTATTTTTAGACTAAACTCATCACAACCCATTTCATCTTTTATTCTTCTAAAAGACAGGAGCAAGGAATCCTTGAATGTTAGGAGGCAAAAGAAACAATAACGTTTCCAGACACCACGTGGTGTTCCTACTTCACTTTCTGTGATTTTCCCCACCTCAGAAAGAAGAACCAATCCACCTTCTTTTTAGTATATTAGTGTATCTACTAAATAGTACACATATAATACTATATATATAATATATAATTTGTATATTTAGGAGAATATCCACCATATTCTCCATTTTATCTGGCTAGTTAACCAAAAACACTCTAGCAGGCATCAATTTGGGGTCAGGAAAGAATAAGATAATAAAATATTCCTACCCAGTAATCACATTATATGGGACATTTTAGTCCTGTTAAATGAAAAAGGGAAAAATTGTTATCAACACCCTTCAGGATGAAATCGGGCATTAATGGGGAGAAAATATTTCCTTAAGTAATATTAAACATTTTTGAAATCCAGTTCTGGGCCCTAGTAAGCTCAGACGCGAAAGAGTACAAAAAGATGAACAGTTTTTTATTACCTTAGGTTTTGCAAACTGGAGTCTACGCATTATCTTTGGGGATTCATTTAGAACAGTTCCTTTGGCTGAGGTGTTAGCTATAGGGTTGGGTCCCGACATTGAGGAAAGCTAATCCTTTCAAGAACAATTTGCTCCCTTTTATTCAGTAAATTGTCCTAAATTTCCCTTTTTTCTGAGTTTTAAAATTGGCTGTTGTAGCTTCAGAATCCTTCCTTTTTCCACCAGATGGGCTTGGGGAGAAGGGAGAAGCTGAATGGGCTGTTCATAATAAAGGGGAAAGAGAACTGTGCATAAAAATGAAAGGCTTTGCATAATTCAGGCTATCTCAGCACCGGGCCTCAAAAAATCCCATGGGGCGGCTTCAAACATTGACAGGTGAGCAAGGCACAAAAGCGTTGCCAGTTAAAGTCTTATTGGCACAAGATCCAGGCTTCGGGATCGATTTAAAAAATAAAACATAAAACACCACCAAGGTAGAAACAAAAGTAAAGAAACCACAGTCCAAAATCTCTGAGACAGAGCAGATTGCAGGAAACCACCAACCACTCTGACCTCACCGTTGTTGAACAGAAAACAAGCTCAGGAAAAAACATTCAGGGCAAACGAACACAAACATCAGCAAACCCAAACAACATTTCCTGAAACATGTCTAGATGCTGAAGAGGTAAGAATGACAATAAAATCTAGTTCAACTTGGCTTCCGTAACATAGAAAACTATCAATTCTCTTAAAACACCTGGTGTTTCCCTATCAACACATCTGAAGAGACCCACCAACAAAGCCAGAAGGAGTAGATAGATTATTTTTAAATATTTCAATAAAATAGTGTACAAGAAGAAGCGCTGAGGAATAACATCTCAACAATAGCATGCAATGAGCTAAATACCTTCTGCAATCATTCAGTGATAGCAAAACCAGTGCTGATTCACTTACTGGGTGGTACATCAAATGCACCAAAATATTCATTAGTTACTCAGCGATGCTGTTCGGGTTAAGTATTTGCTCCATTCCGAAGCCTATGCCAGCTCTGATGCCTGCCAAGTTTGTATGTAAATGGATTTTCACTTTTCCAAGGCTAATGGGAGATCTGTTAAATTCTCAGAGACAACACATATATTATTTTTAAGCCCTATTACTTTGACTTAAAAGCAAGCTATTTTGATACTAAATCCCAAACAAGACCAAATCAGAAATCCAATACTCAATATATCGTCTCAGAACATCTGTTCAGTAGGCACGGTAGTCGAACATTTTTGGACAGCTTATACCAAAAACAAATGAACAAATAAAATACAATAAAACAAAAGCTTCCGTATACTCTATATAGACTTTCTTTACTGATCTCTGTACCTGAGCATCCATTAAGAGGTGTCTCATCAGCATCATGGAACTCTTCAGCGTCTCCTTCTCACTGGGCAGGAAAGGATCTTTGTCCTCCTCCAGGGCCCTCGACTTGGTGACAATGAAATGGGAAATCTGGTCATTGAGGGTGTGCAACGATTGCACCGCTGTAAAAGAGAAAGAAGGAAAAGTGGAATTGTGCCTTGTAACTTTCAAAAAGAAATCGACTAGCAATTTTAAAGGGAAACGTGAGGGTGCACAAACAAGTTATACACCAGGCAGGTATCAAGAACCTGACACACCGATGAATCCCTTCTGCAAATGTTTTCAATAATGAATGAATATTTACTGAACACCATTCAAATGCCAAGCCTGTAGGAAGTGCTTGCAGACACTCGAGAGCAAAACCTACCCTCATGGAGCACCCAGTCCTGTTGGGGAAACTAAAACAAAAGAACAATAGATAGATGAAGATGAATTTGTGGTGAGTGTTTATAAACTACAGAGATTACCAGGGCCTGAGGGGACAGCCCTAGACGAGATTTACATTTATGGTAATATAGTTGGCTATTTTACCTCTAAGCAGATGGCCTCTGTCATTAAAATTTACAAAAGGACGGTGGCCATGTTTTCTAATCAGTGCCACATGTGGGCTGGGAGGATTATTATTTCTCTATAATTTCCATAGCACTTACCATCTGACATGTTATAGATTTGAAGATTTTACTTATTTATTATTCTGGTTGCCTTTTTCTCTGTTTTCTCTACAACATACTTGATCAGAGCAGAGGTAGGTTTTTTTTAATCTCTTTGTTTACTACTGTATCCCCAGCACCTAGAACAGTATCTAGCAAATAGAAGGTGCTCAATAAATATTGTTGAATTCGTTCCTTATATTTTCTTGAATTAACATTCATTTAATTATAGAATTTCTATCATTTCCAGGTAAATCTATCCTTTCACTCCCAAAATAAGTAAATCCTAAGCATTCTCAGTAAAGCCATTGCATTAAACACAATTATGAGAAGAAAAGTAATTATCAAAAAACCGGTATACAACAGAGTGATTTTGAGGACTTCTACATCTGGCCATGAGGAAGGGAGGAGGATCCAGAATATCCTCTTGCTGTAAATAATTAGAAATCTGGACAATATTTTAGAAATAACTACTTTTAGACATTGAACAATTTAGATATCGAACAGCAAGGGACTGTAATCCTTGAGAATAAGGGAAAAAGCACATTGAATCCTGTCATTTCCATGCATTCTGCAAGGAGAGAATTTCCAGACTCCAGCACAGAGAAGAGGAATTCAAAGAGAACCCAGCAAGAACACTGAATTGAGGGCTGGCAATCAGAAAGGCTAAGTCAGCTACAATTTATTTGCAGGACAGAGAACTAAAAAGGAGGGAGCCATACAGAGATCTCCAGAAATCTGCGAAGGCATCTCCCTTGAGTTGTTGGCTGAAAATCAAGCCTGTGTATGGGTAGGATAAATACATGACCAGGCCAAAAAACAACTTCCAGGAGAGAACAGTTACTGGGGAGCTGTAAGCCAAATAATTCCAAGAGATCACATGGGGCCACAATGGTTGGCATGCTCTTCAGCCAGCGTGGAGGGACTTGGTTGGAACACAGGACACATTCATTAGAGACTCCAGAAGGGCCAGGCTTTAGAAATGAAGCTAAAAGTCCCTAGAATAAAGGATACCCTGAACCCATCCAAAAAAAAGCTTGAAAGTAAATCTTGAAAGAATTGAACTAATCTGTAAGTGACTAAAATACCTGCCAGAAAAACACTGAGCACTTTTTATAGAAATATAACAAAATCTAGTACTCAAAATGTAAATTCATAGTGCTTAGCATTCTATAAAAAATTTCCAGACATACAAAGAAGCAAGATAATGTGACTAATAGCCTGGAGAAAAATCAGTATCTAGAAACAGACCCAGAAATAACAGAAGTATAGTATTAGCCAACATGGCTATTAAGACAGCTATTAAAAATATGTTATGCTTGTTCAAGGCTGTAAAATAATACATGAATATAATGAGGAGAAAAATAGAATATTTAAATCAGAACCAAATGGAACTTCTAGGGATGAAAAAATGAAGTATCTGAAATGAAATTAATAAACGAGACAGTAGACAACACAGAAAAAAAGATTAGGGAACTTGAAATCATAGCAATAAAACTATCCAAAATGAATTAACAAAGCCTTGGCGACAATGTAAGGCTATAAAGCTAACATACATGTGGTTGGAGTCTGGGACGAATCACAAGGAAACAAACAATATTTGAAGGAATAAAATGGACAATTTTTTTCCAAGTTTGATAAAACTATAAAACCACAAATCCAAGAATCTCAATAAACTCTAAGCAGGATAAACACAAAGAAAACTACACCAAGGCATATGATTATCAATCTACTAAACAAACACACATACACATATACACAGTTAGAAAAACTCTTAAAATCAGCCAGAGAAGAAAGGCATGTTACATGTAGAGAAACAAAGAATGATATCAGACTTATCATCAGAATCTATGCAAACTGGAAGATAAAGAAATGACATTTTGAAAGTACTGCAAGCAAAATATTGGCCAACCTAAATATCCAACCTAGAGTTCTATAATCAATAATAATACCTTTCATAAATGAAGTGAAAGAAAGATTTATTTTTAGATAAACAAAGCTGAAAGAATGCATCACCAGCAGACTTCCACTAAAAGAAATGTTAAAGGAATTTCTTTAGGCAAAAGGAAAATGACATTAGTTGGAAACTGCTTTTCACAAAAATAAAGAAAGAATGCTTGCACAGGGAAATATGTGAGCACCATAAACACGTTTTCTTTCTTATCTTTTAATTCATTTAAAAAATAGTTGATGCTTTAAAGAAAAAAATAATGTACCTATGGGGTTGATAACATATATAGACGTAAAATATATGACAATAGCAGCACAGAGAATAAGGAACAGCAAATGAAAATATATTGTCCTCAGAGTCAAATATTACATTAATACCTAAAGTGGTATAATATCATTTGAAAGCTGTGTTAAGTTAAAGAGATATAGTGTAAATCCTTGAGGCAGCATTAAAAATAATAATCAATAAATAATAAATAAATAAATAGAAGATGGTTTTGAATCGTGGAGAATCAAACCTAGAGGACTGAGCACAGAGTTGCAACTATAGGCCAGAGACGGGGGAGAATAGGGGATATGACATCAGAGCAATGTCTCCCTGCAGAGGAAGACTCTACAGTCCTTCCCTGAGTCGAGGGAGGAGCTTGGCTAAAACAGAGGAGGGTGAACTGGGAAGTATGGGGCCTGATTCCTGCCTACCCTGCATTCCTGTTCTCCAATGGAGATGGTTAGAAACAGCCAAATAGATTCCGGGATCTGAAAGCAGAAGTGCCTTAATGTCTCATATCCTGCCCTGCCCCACTGGGTAGCCAATGTGAGGGCAGAAATGGTGGCCACTTGGCATTTGAAGTCCTCCCCTTCCGAGCGTGGACCCCTGCACCTCTGAGCAAAGCGTTGCCCAGTGAAGCTTGCGTGTGCCACTGCCACCTGGTGGCCAGCCCCCACATCCTGCGAGCCCCTGCACCACTCATCTGTCTACTCTGTTTGTATCCCCAGTTACAGCTTGTCCAGGGCTGCAGACACAACGGAAACTTAATGAATGCAAGGTCATAAGTAGTGACATCAGGGAGGAATGCCCCTCTCCACTTGTTCCTATATCTGGCCCTAATCTTCAAGGCAGGTCACTCTGTGTCAGGCTTGTGAAATGGGTATTTTATGTTTTTGTCTTTAGCATCTATTGCCCTTTTCTTCTAATAAAAGAAACTCTCTTTCCCTTTTATGGAAACACCCATCCCCACGTATGGTTGCTTTGGGGCTGATTCCAGTCCCACGTCGCAGAGGTAGGCACAAGGTCCAGGCCCGGCCAATCCAAGCATTGCGTCCCTCTGGCAACTCTGTTTGGCTCAGTAGAGGGCATGTGACCCAGGCGCAGGCCAACAGGTTTGATCTCAGGATTATTTGAGAGAACTATCGAGACAGAGATAAATAGCCTCTCTTTTTTCAATTGGGATTAATAAACTGTCAGAAACGTGGAGCCGTTGGTGGCCTTTGTAGTCATCACTCGAGGAGTCCCTGCCCAAAAATACAACCAACAGAATAAAGAGGCAAGTAGAGCTGAGAGACAGAGAAAGGGGTTCTTGATCACAGCGTGCGGCACGAGATCCAGCCACACACTTCTCAGTTCAGTAGGTCAGCAAATTCCCTTCTTCTCTTTAGTCTATCTGGGTTAGGTTTCTGTCATTGACAACCAGGAAGTTCTGATGACTATGAAGAGGCCTGTACTTTTTCTTACTTGCAATAGTTACTCATGTGATTATTTCTTGAATATCTGCCTCCCTCTGTGGTAGATGAAAGATAATCTCAAGTTTTATGCTAGTCCTTCTATTGAGAAATAGGGTCTAAAATCTCCTCCCCCTGAGTCTGGCTGGCCTTAGTGACATGGCTGATCAGTTGTAGGTGGCAGAAGTGGTACTCTGGGATATCTGAGGCAAGATATAACAGGACTTCCTGCTTCTGCCCATGACTCTTAGACCACTCCCTTGGGGAGAAGCTGCCATAGAAGAAGGCAGAGTAACCTGAGACTGCCATGCTTTGAGGAAGCCCTCGCTAACAGACTGCATGGAAGGAAAGAGATGCCCAGGCATCCTCAGCTGTCTCACCATCCACCCCAGGTGCCAGATATGTGGGGTGAAAAAGCCATCTGGAACATTCCAATCCCAGAAGACACCATGCAAAGAAGAGCCAAGGAATCCAGCCATCTGCTGTAACCGAAGCCCTAGACATGGCACTGTCCACCTCAACCACTCACGTCAGCCCAGGTGAGGCCCATGGCATTATGGAGCAGAGCTGAGCTGCCCCTTTGTGCTGTACCCAAATTCCTGGCCCACAAAACTGAGAGCATCATAAGGTATCGATTTGCATTGCTCAGTTTTGGGGTGGTTTGTCACATAGCAACAGATAACTGTGATATATAACTAACTATGACATCTTCATGGAACACACTTTAAACTGTAATTCCCAAGAGGCCACCAATAGTACTTTTTTCAGTTCATCAGTATATCCCCAGATTTAAGCACAGCATCTGGCACAGAATAGCGCTTGGACAAAAAAATATTTGTCAAAAAGGGGGGAAAAAAGAATAAAGGAATGAAGGAAAAAGCCAACATCACTTCACTTTTTCCCCTCCCCCTGCCCTGTCACCTTAGAATCAGGTGGTATGCATGTTCTTCTCCATTTGGCCTGTAAAAATCTCAACTAAATAATGTTGTTCTTAAAATGCATGATGGATTAGGAAATGAAGAGCCATATATATGCTTTCTTACCTACCTGAGTTTAGGAAATTGAGTCATAAAAACCAGTTTATTTGGTTGGTTGTTGTGAATGTGAAATGACGTTCAATTTATTTCATGTTATTTTGGCCTACAAATTTAAAGTTAACATGTATCTCTATAGCAGGCTTATTTATATGAAATGCTCATTTGAATTTCACTGCACATTAATGAGTATTTATTTAGGTTTCAGATAAGAATGGCATGTGCATGGGTTGGCAGAAGAAAAACATGACAAGTTTCAACACTTTGTGTCATTAGCAAAAATAGAAGGTACACATTTGATTTCTTAATGTTTTCAGAAGCGAAATAGCAGCTTACCATACTGTGCCTCTGTTTTATGGATCAGATGAAGTAGAGAACATGAAATAATAATAATATGACCCTAAACTCTCATTTTATGCAGACGAGTCCAGATGTCACCAAGATGGGCTCTTGTACGTTTTTATAGAAAAATATACCAAATGAATCATATCATGGGGCACAGCCTCGCCACAAGAAGCTCCATGGATTTTATGATCTTGTCATTTATATGGTCCATAGATATGAACTAATGATCAAATTTATCTCCACATGTTAAACAACCTTTGCTTTCATGTATCTCAAATTCTATGATGTATTTTGCATTAAAATGCTCACAAGTTTCCAGTTCTTGCTTTAATATGGCCTCATTAAATAAATGAAGCCTAAATAATTCAGATATTTTTCCCCCGTTGTTATAATAAAACTCATCTCACAAGTCAAAAGTTGATGTTGGAGGCAAGGAGGTGGAGAAATTGGAATCCTCATACTTTGCTGGTGGGAATGTAAAATGGTGCAGCCACTATGGAAGACAATTCGGCAGTTCCTCAATAAGTTAAAGATAGAAATTCCATATGAACCAGCAATTTGGTCTTAGGTATATAAGAATTGAAAACAGGTGTTCGAGAAAACACTTGTACATGAATATTCACAGCAGCACTCTCTGTAATAGCCGAAGGTGGAAACAACCACAGTGCCCATCAATGGATAAATGGATAAATAAATGTTGTATATTTGTAACAATGGAATATTATTCAGCTGTAGAAAAGGAATGAAGTACCAGTACATGCTAGAACGTGGACGAACCTTGAAAACGTTATGCTAAACGAAAGAAGCCTGACACAAAAGGCCACATATCATGATTCCATTTTTTTTTTTTTTTTTTTTTTTTTTGAGACAGAGTCTCACTTTGTTGCCCGGGCTAGAGTGAGTGCCGTGGCATCAGCCTAGCTCACAGCAACCTCAGACTCCTGGGCTTAAGCGATCCTACTGCCTCAGCCTCCCGAGTAGCTGGGACTACAGGCATGAGCCACCATGCCCGGCTAATTTTTTTTTTTTTTGTATATATATTTTTAGTTGGCCAGATAATTTCTTTCTATTTTTAGTAGAGACGGGGTCTCACTCTTGCTCAGGCTGGTCTCGAACTCCTGACCTCGAGTGATCCACCCGCCTCGGCCTCCCAGAGCTAGGATTACAGGCGTGAGCCACCGCGCCCGGCCTATGATTCCATTTTTAAGAAAATTCCAGAATAGGCAAATCTACAGAAATGGAGAGCAGATGAGTAGCTGCCAGAGACTGAGGAGAGGGAGGAATGAGGAGTAAGTGCTCAGAGAGTGCAGGGTTTCCTCTTTGGGTGATAAAATGTTCTGGAACTAGGTAATGGTGACGGTCGCACAACATTGTGAATGTACTAAATGCTGAGAATTGTATACTTTGAAATGATGAAATGGTATATTTTATGCTCTGTGCATTTTACCACAATTTTTAAAAAAGTTGGGGAGACCATCTTATGCTTGCAAACCCAAATAAATAAATAAGTGGGTACTGGAACAGCCTTCCAGAATCAGACTATCAGAGGGGCCTGGCACATAAGGATGTTCGCCCTACACCTGGGATCTGCCTTATGGTGAGATGGGGGCAGGGCAGGATCCAGTGTTTTTACCTTGGCCCCAGTGAAAAAGTCATAACTTACAAACAGGTCAGGTGTAAAAGCAGGCAACAAAACAAAGCATTAGAACCACAGATACCACATGATCAATTTACCACCCTCTCTGAATGGATAGATTTGCAAGAGACCCAGAGTTACCTTCTGAACGTGGCCACCACGTGTGGCTGTAAGTCCCAGCAAGGGGGTGATGGAACAGGGCTCTGACTGAGCCCGTCGGGGTTGAGAGCCGAAAAACAGCAAAGCCAGGGCTATGGTGAGTCCAAAAAGGGTGTGCGGTTCAGCTCCATGCCTTGGGGGATGAATGTGGCCCCACATTTAGAAAGCCAAGCCCACGGTCAGAAAGAAGCTTGGGGGAGGTCCAGCCTGTCACAGCCCATGGAAGAGGACACCTTTTTACCAGGTGTAGTTAAGGGCAAGGGCTTTAGAGTCAGATTCAAACCCTGCCTCCATCTCTCATTAGCTGTGTCCACTTGGGAAGAGACCTCACCTCCTTAGGTATCACTTTTCTTTCCGTCACATGGTGATAAAGCCATATCTTACTATTGATAGTAATGAGAAACTACTTGACGCAAATAAAGTACTTAGAACAATGCGTAGCTCAGAGTTCCTTGGTGATGACTCTCAGCTATCATCATCCTGGTTGTTACATGTGACCATTGCCTCATTCCCACGAGCCCCTGGCCAACCTAGTTCTGACGTGACTGTCAGTAGCTACCCTGCCACAGAGGACAGCTATCGGGGCCCAGCACCCCAGTGGTGCTGGAGGCTCCCTGGGCATCAACCTTGCCTATTTTCAGCACCCTGTGTTTGCCCAGCCCACCTCGACACCCTCTTCACTCCACTCCTAGACGATCGGGCACCTCCAAAGCTGTCCAGCGGTGGGAGACAGGGGCTGAGACATGGAAGGAGGTTAAGGGGCCGAATGTGGTGCATAGAAATGTTAGAATGGACATGCACAGTGCAGTGTGCAGTCTCGACGTGGGAAAGGCAGCTGGGAGGCAATGACAGAAGACAACAGAGAAGAGGGAGAGTGAGATGGCACGGACCCAGAGAGCAACACAGGGTGGAGATGGGGCCACTGCCCTTCTTGTTCTTGGTTTCCGTCCACCCTGAGACCAAGCTGCCTCCTGCCCTGAGCCCTCGTGGTGACCTCCCTCCTTCTCCTTAGCCAGCTTGTGTTGGTTGCTGATAACTGTGCCAAGAGAACCCTACTTAATACAAGTCCCACAGCTGAAGTTCTTTCTACTACTTATGACATTTGCCTTTTATTTCTCAAGGCTTCCAGACTGCACATGAACTCCGCTGTGCTTTCCATGACTTGCTCAGAGGGACATGTTGGTAACAACAACAGCAGCACTACTAATGGCAGCTGCTGTTTATTAAGCACTTACTGAATGTCAAGCACTGTGCAGAGCTCTTTGCATGCACCACTGCATTTCCTCTTCACACAAGCCATGTGTGGGTACCACTAGCTCCATCCTTCTGTTAAGGAAACTAAGGCCCGGGTCACACAACCTCGTACCTGGGAGGGGCTCCATGGCACTCTGGCTCTCCTTGCTGGAATGAACAGTTGCTGCTAGCTGGGTGGAAGGATACAACAATCTACTGCTGCTAAATCTATGAATGTAAGACAGTTAGATACCAACCGTCTGGTATTAAAGCAACACACTCCTATGGCCTGTAACAGGCACAGTCATCTCCATCTGCCATTGCCATGAAGAAGCTGCCTGTCAATCCCGCCACCTCCTTCAAAGTCAGCAAAAAAGGCTACCTCCACTGGAACGCAGCCCTGCACACTCTCATGCAACCACATAGCAGGCAGGTGTCAATTTGCACAGAGATAATAAGTGGCTTTCATTTTCAGTGTGTCCCTCTGTGGGTCCCAGAACTCCATACACCATTGAAGAACTCTCTGTCGCTCTGCGTTCAAACCCAGACAGGGTCTAACAGGCATTGTTCCACATTCCAAACTGCTTCCCTCTGTGCAGACTCCCAGCGTTACCAAGGCCAACTCTGCTTCAACCTAATAGAAGCTGCAAGGGAATAAATTACAATAAAGTCACCTTGTGAGAAATGGATTATGACAAAATCATGTAGCCAGAGACTGGCCTGGGCATAATGCATGCATTTTCATTTGAATGGTGTTGTCCAGGTAAAGACTGCAACAGGGAAATGGGCTTTGGCTCGAGGAAGAGGAACTGGAGCCAAGGACGTGTCAACCTTATGGTGACAGAGGATTGAATATTGAAACTATGGTTCTGATGGAGCACGCTTGCCATTGGCAGGAGCTTAACTTTACTCCTGGAACCAATTAATTTCTAGAAAAGGAGCTGAGAGCCCATTGCATTTGGCGGTTCAGTGCAATTCAGATCCGATAGGCGCCCGAGGCTGAGTTTTGTGGCTTTCGGTTTTGGCTGGCCCATTCGTCCCCTGCCCCAGTTCCAGCCTGTATCTCCCAAGACCTTTCACTTCCTTGCTCCCTTACCCTTCCTCGCTTCTCTAAATTCCCTTTTCCAGACGTTCTCTGCTTCCACTCTTGTATTTAGTGCACAGACGTAGACTTGCTTTTCAAATTAGACCACTGGCACCCCATACCGGGATAGAAATGCCTGCGTCCACCTCCAGCGACATTTCAGGGGCTGGAGGTGTGAAGGGGAGGCCACTTTCTCTATGACAAAACAACACAATGAAATGTGTAATGGAATGCAAAATGCACATGAAATTTTAAGGTAAAACACACAATTTTGGAGGAGGTTCCTGCTCTGTTCCCTGATCTTGACCATGGGTGTCTGGGTTCGCTTTCCTCTCTGTTAACTGTCTTTTGATGGCAAATCTTGAGACTCCTAGAGATTTTCACCTTAAACCCTGAACATCTGGCCATTCCATGCAGCTTAGAGCAGACCGTGGCTCCTCTGTTCTTCACTCAGAATGAGGGGATATTTGCAACTTAGTCTTCCCTTTCTTGCTGAGTCCATAAAAGCTAAAACCTCCCTCCTACCTGGAGAAGAATGAGCAGTCTGAGTTAATTAAAATAAAATCTAAATTAAAGAAATTTAAAAAGTGAATATGTTTCCAACTATGTAAAATTAGAAATAAATCAAACCTAAGTGAATAAAGCCAGAGGGCCCACTTTTAATAATAGATAGTATTTACAATTAGTGTGTCAATTACACCTAAATAAGTATAACTAAAATGCTTGAGAATGCTTAAAAAATTGAAGTCTGTTGCAATATAAATATAGTACAAATTTATTTACCAAACACTTCATAATAATAACTCTTATTTACTTATAGTAATGCAATCGTGCAAATTCATGACAAAAGCAACAATAACAGCTCTTGTTTATTGACCACTTGGTATACTCCCGGATCCATACTTACTTTGTGTAATGTAATAGTCCCTGCAAAAGCCCCATGAGGGTGGTCTGATAACTTGCATTTCACAGATGAGGAACTTGAGGACAGAGAAGTGACTTGCCCAAGGTCACACAGGCAATCAGTGGCAGAAT
The DNA here is from genome assembly GCF_020740605.2 of Lemur catta. Classification (NCBI taxonomy): domain Eukaryota; kingdom Metazoa; phylum Chordata; class Mammalia; order Primates; family Lemuridae; genus Lemur; species Lemur catta. The sequence goes on from NC_059130.1 coordinate 117,266,025, forward strand.
TGGCATTCAAACCCAGTTTTGTCCAACTCCAAGGCCCTTGATCTCCACATGAAAGCACCATCCACTGAATGCTAATCTCTTTCGTTTACTTAGGGATGCTAAGTGGCCTCTTTCTGACCTTACCGATGTTCCCTACTGATGCCAGCTCTTTGTATGATTGTGATAGTATCTACTGGAAGGTACTCAGTATCCTAAAAGAAGACAATGGTTATCTCCATAAAGCCCTTACGTGGCATTCACATGACTCTCCTCTTTGTAGCACCAACTGTTTGCCTGATCTACGTTCACAGCCTCTGTCAACAGAGTTTGCCCCTAAAACGTGAAGCTATTGAATGCTGTGGTCAGAGCCAAAGATTCCAAATGGCTGCCAAAGAAGCAGTGCTTGCCCAGAGCCAAGAAGAAGGACAAGAAGAACTGCTCCGAGTCCGAGGGTACCAGTGACAACAGACTGTTCTTTTCTTTTCAGAAAGAATCTAAAGAGAAACCACCCTGAGTGGCTCCCTTTGCTTTGGGAGGCAGCAAAACTTTCACACCTGATGTCAATGGGCTGTTGACATTTTATTATGCAAGGCCAGATGTAGCTTTGTAGAGCTCAAGGACACAATCTGCATGCAAATGAGATTTAGAAACTCTCAGAGCCCTGGGTGAGCCACGGACAGGAGGCTTACTGCCAACAGTCCATGCCAAGGTGAAGAGCCAGACCTGGAGAAGGGAACTGCATGTTAAATAGATCCTGTGATTCCTGATTTTAACAGAGAGGCATGGGGCGGGGGCAGCTGGGGTGGAGGCAGAATGAACTGGAAACCTGGCTCTCTAGTGGGAAGGACCCACTTGCTGCCCCCCATCTGACCTAAGTAGAGCATGGCAAGGGGCTGGGGTCCACTGAGAAAACACAAGCCTCCCAATGTCCCATAGTGTGGGGGAAAAGTTTTAAACCACAGTGCACATTCCAGGACTATCAGAAATATATAAAATTTGTTCTGTGACAAATTAAAAATTGCATAGATGTTAAGAGAGCAAATTTAAAGGAGGAAAAATGATGATCCTTTTGCCATAATTTAACATATAATAATGCTTCAATCGAACTGTCTCATAGAAAGAATAATATCACAGAAAAAGGAACCACAGCTTTCCACGTTAATATATACCTAAGTGATTCCTCAAAGAACAATTTAGTCAAACAACAGGGGTTCTAAGAAGGTTAAGGTTGTCCCTCAGTAGTTTCAGCAAAAACCCCGAGTCAAAAAGGGCTTATCTCAAAGAGATTTGGGGGGTGGTTTTGTCTAATGGAGTAAACTCCAATACAATTCACAGGAGACTCATTTTTTTAAAGAGAACTGCTTTGGCAGACACACTATCAAGCTGAACCAAAAGGGACAGAAGGAAATGGGGTCTATAGATCCCCTGGAGTTCTACCAGCAAAAATCAGACTAAGCAAACTGCATCTATAAGCATGAGCTATCTCTTACACAAAAGGACAGTGACCTAGAGGGTGTATCCGAGAGCTGAGAGAGTGGATCCAAAGCCATGAGGAATTATTCTTGCTCCTTGAGTCCTAATTAAGGAGTGTTGACCTGTGCCTGCGGTGTTTTAGAATTTGTATGGTCCAGTAATTTTTGTGTGCTTTGCACTTTCCCCTTTACGAACAACCAGATCTACAGCAGTTACCTCATGCTTGTCCCACTACCGTATGGGTGGGAGAGAGGTTATGTGCTTCTATAGTTCACAGATCTTTAGATTGAGAGGATTAGTACTCAAAATGGTACCTAAGGAATCACACCTGGACCTGATTGACTGACAAGGTTCCAGACTTTGAGGTGGTGCTAATGAGAGGTGATTTGCAGGGGTCTTGGGAAGGTGGGAGGATATTTTATATTTAAAGCATCAAAGGCAGAATGTGGACAATAGCCAGACTCCAAAATAGAACACAATGGTTCTCATAGCTTGGTATTCACACCCTTGTCTAGTCCTCTCCCACACTAAATAGGGCTGACCTGTGTGACCAATAGGATATCGTGGAAATGTCAGAGTTTGCCATCTAGGACTAGGTCATAAAAGACACTGTGGCTACCATCTTGTTCTCTCTCTAATCACTCACTCTGTGGGAAGTCAGCTCCCATGCCATGAGGATCCGAACTGCTCTATGGTGTGGATTGGAGCCACTTACTGAAAGCTGATGTGAACTCACCAGCCATGTGAGTATGCTATCTTGGAAGCAGCCTCTTCAGTTGCAGTCAAGCTTCCTGGTGATTCCAATCAATCCAGACAACACTGTGACCACATCTTCACAAGAGACACTGAGCCAGAGCCACCTAGGTAAGACATTCCAGAATTCCTGCCCCATAGTCTTTGTGAGATAAAGATTGTTATTGTTTTAAGCCACTCTGAATGCAATTTTTTATGCAGCAATAGCTGACCAATATGGCAAAGATTTGAATTCTGTTATAGTTTACAGTGTTGATTTTGTTCCAATAACCTGAGGAGACCCCATCTTCTATGCAACTGCATTTTTAAAGACTTATGTTTAAGAAGCATTTAATTCTGCCTGTGCTTTCTTGGTCTTCTTCCAGAGTAAAGGACAGTTCCACTCGTCAGGGAAATGGTTTCAGCACTTGTGTGCTTGAAGGACAAGTCATAACACAACCATTAAGATTCCACTGAGCCACAACGATAAGTCTTCTTATCCACAAGGAATTATTTCCACTGTTGGAACTGGAGAAAGATGTTGCCTTTTATTTGTCATCAGATACAATCTCCTAAAAAAAATTCATACAGAAAGAAAACACAGCTTCAAAAAGCGGTAGCAATTTTTTAAAGAAATAACTATAACATGTATTATTTTATTTTTTATTTCAAAATATTAAGGGGGTACAAAAGTTTTTGTTACATGGATTCACTCTATAATGCTGAAGTGAGGGCTTTCAGTGTCCCCACCACCAGGATAGCGTCCATTGTACCCAATGGGTAAGATTTTAATCCCTCACTCCCTTCCACCCTCCCCCCCCTTCTTGGTTTACAGTGTCCTTTATCCTTTTTTTTTTTTTTTTTACCCATGTACACCTACCATTTAACTCTCACTTATTGGTGAGAACATATGGTTTTTGGTTTTCCATTCCTGAGATACTTCACTTAGGATAATGGTATCCACTTCCATTAAGTTGCTGTGAATGACATTATTTCATTCCTTTTTACAGCTGAGTAGTACTCCGTGGTATATATGTATATACCACATTTTCTTTATCCACTCATATATTGTTGGGTACTTAGGTTGATTCCATATCTTTGGAATTGTGGATTGTGCTGCAATAAACATTCCAGTGTAAGCATCTTTTTGATTAAATGTCTTCTTTTCTTTTGGGTACATATCCAGTAGTGGGATTGCCAGATTGAGTGGTAGGTCTACTTTTAGCTCTTTGAGGATTTTCTATACTGTTTTCCATAGAGGTTATACTAATTTACAGTCCCACCAACAGCGTATAAGCATACCTTTTTCTCTGCATCCAAGCCAGCATCTGTTGTTTTTTGACTTATATTTTGTATTTCTATGGTATCTGTTATAATGTCTCATTTTCCATTTCTGATAGATATTATATGAGTCCTTTCTCTATTTCTGGCTAATCTAGCTAGTGATCTACCAATTTTGCTTATCTTTTCAAAGAACCAACTTTTTGTTTCATTGATCCTTTATATTGGCTTTTTGGTTTTCATTTCATTTGGTTCTGCTTTGAACTTTGTTATTTCTTTTCTTCTGCTGGCTTTGGGTTTGGTTTGTCTCCTTTTTCTAGTTCCTTGAGATGTAACATCAGGTTGATAATTTGTGATATTTCTGCCTTTTTGATGTATTTAAGGCTATAAAATTTCCTCTTAGCATTGCCTTCATTGTATCCCATAGATTTGGAAAGCTTGTGTCCCCTTTGTCATTCAAACACTCTTTTGATTTCCATCTTAATTTCATCATTGACCCAAGGATCATTCAGTAGCATGTTGTTTAATTTCCATGACTTTGTAAGAATTTGAGAGTTTCTCTTGGAATTGATTTCTAGTTTTATTCCATTATGGCCTGAGAAGATACATGGCATGATTTTAATTTTTCTAAATTTTCTGAGACTCGCTTTGTGGCCTAGGATATGATCATTCTTGGAAAATGTCCCATGTGCTGATGAAGAATGTCTATTCTGTAGTTTTGGGGTAGAGTGTTCTGTAAATGTCTGTTAGCTACATTTTTTCTGGAGTTCCATTTAAGTCTAATATTTCTTTATTGATTTTCTGCTTCAATGATCTGTTCTATTTTGTCAGTGAGGTGTTGAAGTCCCTGACAATTATGATGCTCCTGTTTATTTCTTTGCTTAGCTGCAGTAGAATTTGCTTTATGAATCTGGGAGCTCCTGTGTTAGGTGCATATATATTTAGGATTGTTATGTCTCTTTGCTGAATTGCCCCATTTATCATTATATAATGACATCTTTGTCTTTTTTTACCATTGTTAATTTAAAGTAGCTTTTATCTGATATGAGAATGGCTACACCAGCTTGCCTTTGGTTTCCATTTGCTTCAGAATATTATCTTTCCATCCCTTTATTCGGAGTCTGTGTGTGTCTTTGTGAGTTAGAGGGTTTCTTGGGAACAACATGTACTTGGGTAAATGATTTTTCATCCACTCAACCAGTCTATGTTTTTTAATTGGAGCACTAAGACCGTTCCTGTTCAGTGTTAGTACTGATATGTGTGGTACTGTTCTAGTCATCAGGTTGAATGATACCTTGTGTTGTTTTCCCTCTTGTGCTATTGTTTTATAAGAGCTGTGAGTTTTAATTTTCAGGTATTTTTACACTGGTGAGTATCTATTGTGGTATTCCACATATAGTGCAGTACTGAGCATTTTCTGTAGGGCAGGTCTAGTAGTGACAAATTCCCTTACTGTTTTCTTATCTGGAAAAGTCTTTATTTCTCCATTATTTATGAAACCTAGTTTTGCAGAGTACAAAATTCTTGGCTGGCAGTTGTTTTATTTATTTATTTATTTTTTAGATTAAAAATAGGGCTCCAATCCCTTTTGGCTTACAAGGTCTCTGCTAAGAAGTCTCCTGTTAGCCTGATGGGTTTTCCTTTGTAGGTTACTTGTTGCTTTCATCTTGTAGCTCATAGAATTTTCTCCTTCATTTTGACTTTGGCCATGCTGATGAGTATGTGTCTTAGAGATGTCCTATTTGCTATGAATCTTCCCAGTGTTCGATGACCATCTCATATCTCAATATATGATTCTCTGGTGATATCCGGGAAGTTTTCCTTAATAATTCCCTCAAATAGATTTTCCATGCTTTTTGATTTTTCTTCTTTTCCCTCAGGAATACCTATAATTTGTATATTGGCTCACTTTACATAGAACCATATTTCTCTGAGAGATTGTTTATTCTTCTTCAATGTTTTCTCTACATCTTTGACTGACTGGGTTAGTTTGAAAGCCTGTCTTCAAGCTCTGAAATTCTTTCTTCTGCTTGTCCAGCCTGTTGCTGAAGTTTTCTGGTGTCTTTTGAAGTCCCCTAAGTGACTCTTTCATTTCTTTAAGTTCTGTTACATCCTGTCTTATTTTGTCTGTCTCTTCAGTGACTTTTTCATTTTTTTCCTTCATGTCCTGGCATTCTTTTTAGCTTCTTTGTGTTGTTTTCCAACTTTCTCTTCAATCCTATTCATCTTATTTGCCATCCATATTCTGAATTCCATTTCTGACATTTTGACAATTTCCTTTTGGTTGAGGTCCATTGCTATAGGTCTGTTGTGATCCTTTGGGGATGCTGAACTAGCTTGTTTTTCTGTGTGTGTGTTTCCAGAGCTCATCTGCTGTTTTTTTCTTGTCTGAAACCTCTTCTCTCTGTTCACGGCAGATAGGTTTCCTGCTCTCTGTTGCTGGGAACTCTCCTTCCGATCTTGGTAAGTGGTTTCCCCATCCCTGTCTCCGTCACTCTAAGTGTCTCCTATCACTTCTCTGATGATTTACAATGCTCTCTCCAAGAGGGTCCATCTGTAGGTGGGCACCTACTTGCAACTTTCTATCCTCTCCTTGAGAACAGCATGTGCAGGCTGCTTCTAGTCTACTATCTTGCCAAAAACTGGCAGCAATTGAATAGTCACAACCTACCAAGTATAATTTAGGCATACATCCTCCATGGAAACAGAAAGATAAAATAAATGGGGGGCCCTTGAATCAACCCTCAAATTCACTTACTTCTAGCTCAGCAAGAGCTGCAAGGCAAAAACTTTATGAAAGAACTTAAAACAAATAAGCAAAAACAAGAAACAAATGAATGAAATTCTCTTTCTTCAGGATTTTATTTTACTTTCTTTTTTTAATTACCACAACTGACTTTGTAACATTGATACCACATCAGTAATTCCTGTATGCCTCCAGAATACAAACTACCACTGGAGAGCACTGCCATTACTTTATTGTGGCAGCTGGTGTAGTGGGAATAGGTTACAGGTGTGGTGAGGTTGTGAGCCTCTCAGCCCTCAGGATGGCCACAGGCCCAGGCAGGTCACCTCGGTCTTCCAATAGCCTTGTCTATTGATCACAATCTGCTATAAAAATATACTCAATTTCTCTACATGCTAAGAGTTGGGGAACACTGGTCCCAACATCACCATCGATTCGTTCACCAGACTGGAATTTCCATGATGAGAGGGATCATGTTTTGTCTGCCTTTTTGATTGTTTTATCAGCATCCAAAGTGCCTAGCACAAGAGCTGGAGACTCAATAAGTAGTAGTCCAATTAACTATTTAACTTACTAATAACATCAACATGGGAGTCATAGCCAATTCCTGACAGGCATACGTGAAAATATGAAACCTATCATTTTCGTTGCTTCCAAGCAATGAAACATACTATTATTTACTTTCAGAGACTGAGTTTTAACAGGAAAAAACAGCTAAGAAATAGCCTTGCTGGGATGCTAAATTATATAGATTGTGTCCTGAAAAACATGTATGGTTTGAAACTACCAGTTTAGTGTCTTTTAAGAGTAGGATGAAGACTATCAAAATTATGTTACCTTGGTCCCCCATATTCATGTCTTTGTCATATTTTTTCTCTTCAATCAGGAAAGAGAATTAGTAAATGGAGGTGAAACCCTATGATGTCCTTATGAATAATGTTATACAGGAAGGCTGTATGTCATGGGGAAATATTATAAAACTATGTGGACAGTGTGACTTCAATATGTAGTCAAACTGAAAAGAGGCCATTTTGTGCACATAGTTTATTAACATAGGTGTTATATGTACACATATATAATTAAGAATATACACACATACTTGTGTATGTGTGTGTGTGAGTGTATCAAAATGTTAATTGGCTTTATCCCTACTTAATGTTATCTATGACTTATTTTCTTCCTTTCTATATTTTTTCTCAAATTTATCACATTGAAATATACATTAGTTATAAAATTAGATTGCAATTATTAATTGATTGTATTAAAAATAAAAATGAGGTTGATATCAGCAGTTATTAGAAAGGGTGCAAGTACATCTGCATTTGATACTATCTCCTTATTATCTTTAAGTAAGGTCAAAAGCCTGCTCTTGCATTTTGGTGGTTTGAGGATCAGCAATGGGAATGTGACAGTACCTCTTTCTAGACATGGGTCCCAACAATGGGTTCATGCTTGCCTGGTACTTGATACCATCTTTTCACAGGGCTAGTTCTATTAACATACAAATGGACATGCTTCTCAAATCTCACACAAGATGTAAGAACTGGTTCTCAGGTGATAACTCAGAGGAGATCATAAAAGCACAGCTTTCTTTGAAAGTACAGATGTTGGTGGCACAATGGAGTTGGAAGTTCTGAGGGAATGTGGTTTCTTTGTTGTAGGCTGAGTGAAAGGGAGGTTTGGTTCACACAGAGATAATTCTTATTGTTTCTGGAAACCTTCTAATATAAAGGAGTATTAAATTGCCCCTGAGATACTAAGCTGAGAAGTGAAGATTTCAGGTTGTATAAAATTACCAGATATTTGGCACCAATTTTAAGCTAAACCACTCACTGTAGTTAATTCTGTGCAAATCTTTAACCAACCGTAAAGTGGAGCCATGATATCACAGACATCATGCTAGAACAACAGTCAGCAAGGCTTGTTGTGTAACGTTTGGCAAGTCCTTAGTCTCTATGACCCTTTATTTCCCTAGCTGAAAATGGAAATAATAGCGCTTACAGAAACACAGTATCTGTGAGGTATCTGTAGGGTGAGATGGTGTTTGTGAAAGTGCTGTGAGAAACTATAAAAAGTGCTGGGAAAATATAAAATACTATGTTGTTGCTGTTATGACTACTATTGCTGTTGGTATCATCATTTTATGAATGTGCAGAGAAATTTTTAGACCTAGAGTTTTCAGGGTATAATATTTTAATTATTAGAGAGATCAGTTTTCCTCTGTTGAGTCTGTGAGTTGCTCCAAATGCAAATCACATAAGAATGTGCATCTTGTAAAACAATACAGCTTTATTCCATGTTATAATCTAGCCCTTAAATTAGGCTTTTAAAAAATTGTGGTATTTGATTAAGAGTATGGATTAATATTTATCTCCTTGCCCTTATTTAAAAAATGATAGGGAAATAAAATAAGCATAAACCCCCAATGTTGAAAATGAGGCTGTCAGCAGCTTAGAGGTTCCACCAAGTTTCCATGAGATATAAATTGGATGATGTGGTGGTGATTGATGAAGGATGCCCAAGGCAGGACAGCCATGAAGAGCCCCGGGCAATGGTGGCTCAGAAGAGATGGGAGGAACTGAGCAAATGCAAGGACCCTTTGCTCTGTAGAACTCTGGAAAGACTTGGGCCTGGGCAATACCATGTCCAACAGAAAGAAGGTGAGGTGTGCACCTGGAAAGGAGAGATGAATTGGAAGTTTGTGTGTGGAAGCATTGGCTCCCATCTCTACCTTCAACCACAGCTACTCTTTACCTGACCAGACCAAAAAAATTAAAGCCAAAACAAAATCCAATCAAACAAACAAGTGGAAGGTTCTCTGTCAAAGAAATGAAATGAACTCTCAGAAGGGCATAAGGGAACCTGATGTGGATGTGGACACCCTAGAGAAAAAGTGTAGAAATCCTGGCATGTGGGGGAACTCAGACATCATGATCAGCCCCACCTGTTCACGATCACACAAAGCCTACCATGCACATGTGCATAATTCCATGACTGCTTTCTCATCTACTCATCCCTGAGCATAAACAGACCACCAAGGATTTCCTGACATTGAAGGAAAGTCTGAAATATAAAAGAAATATACACAAAACAAAACAAGAAATATGGCCCTAGGGAAAACAAAGAGTTTAAGAGCAGAAAATAACACATAAACAAAACAGAGATTCCAGACTGCATTTTGTCCACAAACCAAGAAAGGGGGACTGTGGTGATGGGGCCATGAGGGAATAGGAAAAGCTCTTGAAAATTAAATCCATTATTAGCAAAAGAAAAATTTAATGTAGAGGCTAGATGTTAAATACAAGGGTATCTTCCAGTAAGTAAAACAAGCAGCTGAGGAAAAGATGAGGGTAAAATATAAGCAACAAAGAAAACATGCCAAACATCACAAAGAAAAAGAACAGTGATGAGGGGAAAGCAGAGAAAGAAAACAGAGAATAATTCAAGCTCATACCTTAGACAAGAAAGTCATAAAGCCTTAAGCTTAAAGGGACCGTTACAAAAAATAGCAATGGTAACAGTCATAGCTAAACATTAACTGAAGACCTACTATGTGCCAGGCACTGCTTTCAGAAGCTTTGCATGTAATGACGTTTAATCCTCCAAATAAATCTAAGAGGTAGCTACTAGTATCAATTCCATTTTAGGACTGAGAAAAATGGAGATGCTGGTTAAAAGCTTACCCAAGCTAGAGAAAGAGACAACAGGATGTAAACTCAGGCACGCAGGACCCGCGACCTGCACTTGACCCTTGAACAAAATGAGAGTTGGGGTGCCAACACCCCTCACAGTCAAAATTCCATGTCTAACTTTTGACTCCCAGAAAACTAACTATTAATAGCCTACCACTGACCGGAAGCCTTACTGATAACATAAAGAGTCAATTAACATATATGTTCCATGTTATATGTAGTGTATTACAATAAAGTAAGCTAGAGAGAAGAAATGTTATTAAGAAAATCATATGGAAGAGAAAATAGATTTACTATTCATTAAGTGGAAGTGGATCATCATAAAGGTCTCTGTCCTAACCATCTTCATTATGAGTAGATTGAGGAGGAGGAAGAAGGGGGGGGGTCAGTCCTGCTGTCTCAGGGGTGGCAGAGGTGGAAGAAAGTCCACACATAGGTAGAACTATGCAGTTCAAACCCATGTTATTCAAGGGTTAACTGTACTACATTTCCCAAATCGTCCTCAGACAAATTATTTTGAAATTTAAGATGACTAGGAATAAGCAAAATAATATCCTAAAATCTTCCAGAGGGAAAAAAAAAGAAAGACTACCCCAAAAAAGAATGAAAATCAAACCACTAAGTCACTCACAGCATCCTATAATGTTGGAATATCATGAAGTCATAATTTCCAAGTTTTGAGAAAAAAATAATTTTCTACCTAGAATTCCATTCCCAGCCAAATTATCAATCATGAGGATAAAACAAAGATATTTCTGCATCTGCAAGGGTCTAGAAGGTTTACCTCAATACCCTCTTTGTTTAAAAGTGATTTGTGGCTTCCTTCAGTAAATAAGAAGTAAAATTAGAAAAAAAAATTCATGAGATTCAGAAAACAGTGACTACACCTAAGAGAGTATTAAAGAGGAGTCATGACTGTCTGGGGGACCCAGGGAGATCATGCAGCTCAGACTGGAACACAAGGAACAGGAGGAACAAGGTCCTCAGGACAAGGGCATCTAGAAACAAAGGGTCATCAAGAGATCTGATACTTTGAGAAATAGAAAAAAATTTAGAATGAGATAAAGTCAGTTAAAAAAAGAAAATGCAAACAAAGTAAATTTTTTAACACAATGTTATAAAGCTGCATACTAAGCAGAGTTAATTATGTTTACAGAGAAAGTTTTTTGTGGTAAAAGTAAAAATAAAGTCAAGAGAACATTGTAAAGGAAGAGGACACTGAAAGAGGGGACGGTTAAAAGTGGTGAAGGAAAGGGTAGGAATACTAATAATCTTTTCCTACAAGTGATATGGTCTGGAATTGATTAAACAATGAAATTAAGGCATTATGTGAAGGTAACTGCTGTGGTTTGGATGTTGTCCCCTCCAAACCTCAGGCTGAAATTTGATCCCCAATGTTGGGAGGGAGGGTCTTGTGGGAGGTGTTTGGTTCATGGGGGTAGATCCCTCATGAATAGATTAATACCCTCCCTCTGGCGTGACTGAGTTCTCACTTATTAGTTTCTGTGAGAGCTGGTTGTTAAAAAGAGCCTGGAACTTCACCCCGACCACCTGCAACCCCGTCACCATGTGATCTCTTTGCACATGCCACCAGCTCTTCTTCTGCCTTCTGCTGTGAGCTGAAGCAGTATGAGGCCCTCACCAGATGCAGCTGTCCAGTCTTGAACTTTCCAGCCACCAGAATCATGAGGCAAATAACCTCTTTTCTTTATAAACTCCCCAGTCTCAGATATTCTGTTATAGCAACACAAAACGAACTAAAACAGTAACCAAAGGAGGAACTAAATGTGGCATAACAGTCATGTCCATACATCCAGAGTCTCAACAAAAGTTTTATCTCAGGTACCTTTTTGTAGAAAAGTTCTGGAAGATGTGGTCCACCAAAGTGAGGAGATAAACAAAGACAAGAGGAAGATATGCTATCCAGGAAACAGGGGATCCAACACAGAGTGAAAGGCCAAAGGAATTTCTGGAATAATGATGATGGGCACCCAGGATGATGGCTGGGAGCAGACTTAGAGAGCCACCCATTGAAGCTGACTAGCAGGAGGAAGGAGCTCTGCATCCAAGAAGAAAATATAAACAGATTACCCAATGCGCTTGAATGAATTTGGAGGAGATTTATAACTACAGATGAGAGTTTGGGGTTGAACTGCTGATAGATAAATAGAAAACTATGGCGGGGAAAGACAATTATAAAGTCCAGGGAATACAAAATTTGTGCAAGACGAGAAGTACAATCATGACTCAGTTGTTAATGTATATATCGTATTAACAGAAACTCTGAATAGTCATTGCATGAAAATTCTGATACAATCACATTGGAGGAAGTAAGGGAGGGAGTAGGGAGAAGTATGTGGATGTGGATAGGGTGGGCAATACAAACTCTGAATCCTCACCTTTCACAGTAGGAAATCAAAAGTTAATACTTAAAACCAAAAACTAACAAAACCAGAGTAACAGAAACATGGTGGTGCACACCTGAAAAAACAGCTCAGAGTTCAAAGAGTTAGGTGAGCCGTGGCATAGCAGGAAGAAGTGGTAGGAGGCTGGTGTTTTTCATGTCAAGCCTCAGGGAATTATCTGACTTTCCAAAACTATATACCCTAAAATATCCTAAAATCAAATGAAAAGTTAGGTAAAAAAAAAAAAATTTTAAATTTGGGGGTATTATGGCTTCAGCAACAATGCTGTTTTCTCCTAGATGTTGCACAATTAGGAACCGTCATTCTAAGCAATGTTTCCTGGCCCTGCAGTGGTCCCTCCTGCCGTCGTGGGGGCTGCCCCTGAGAGCAATCTTGGAACTCACACTGGTCTCATTAGGTGATGTCCCTCCAACTGCTCCATCCCCAAGATAATTAGTGCAAACTGCAGCTCATGCTGACCTCTGTTAGACATGTCCTTCCTTTCAGGGACATAATGATGTGGTGGCAGTCTAGCCAGAAAGCCAATAAATACTCCAGAAGAAATTTGGCCAAATCTAATTGAGGGCATGAAAATGCAGCTAGAGTGGCTTCTTTGGAAATCTTAATTGTAGAGGCAACTCCTGTGGTTCAGTACCCTGAGAAAATGCACTTTGTGCCATCACCGGGCCGAGGGGCCACGGGGGCGGATGAGGGATTTTACCATCTTAAATGAGGAGGAGAGGCCCTCCAGCTCCAGCGGGTCCCTCTGCCTCACGTGACGGTGTCCGTGAAGATGAAGTGAGACAAATATCATTTAGAGAGCTCTTCCACTCTCTAAAGAGCTAACAGCAAATGCTGGAGGCTAAGGAGCTTTCAAGCTGAAGTGCTTTCTTCACTCAGGAGTCTTGGCAGGGATACGGGAAACGTACAAATCTGGCACCTTCTCTTCCTCCTGTGCGTAGCAGTCATCCCACACACAGGTAAAAGTGTGGATGTTGTACATCTTGGGAAACGCATCGTGGCTCTTAGAAAAAAAATGCTTGCCCAGTTGTGTGTAACAACATCGACATATTTCTAAAAGCCATTGCTGAGAAGCGCACTCTCCATTCGTTTACATTTGCTGTTAGGAACGACCTGGTAGCTAGAGCTAAGACATTTTTAGCCTGCGTATTTTATTGGAATTTTAAACGCTTCTAACTGTGAATGCATGGGGAGGTTTTGAAAATGGAGGTTTTAAAGACTTCAAGCGAGCACAGCTAGACCTCACAGTGGAAGGCAGCGTTTTCCTGAATTATACTTTATGACAGGGACACACTGAGGTCTCAGGTTCAGCCTGTAAAACCTACCTCCATCTGGTTTTAAGACAAGCCAAAAAAAAAAAAGGAAAGGATGGAGGGAGAAAGAGAGGAAGATAGCAAGAAAGGGAGGAACAAACAGAACATTCTTTCTTCTAGAAAATCAACTTACATGGATATCCCATCAAGAATTTACTCTTTATAGCAACATAAGAACAAACAATGAGGAAAAAAAGATCTTAGTTCCCACAAGCACAGAGTCTCAACATTCAACATTTTCACTTACAACCTCAAACTGAACAGCATCCAGCCGCTTTCTATAATTTCAGTAATGGCTGAGACATTGAAACATGCAGCAATCACAAACAAAAACACACCATTATCCATGCACAGGTGTAACCTCAAAACACAAAGAGTTTTCTTCAGGACTTTAAAAAATTGCTTTCAGTTGCATACGCTGCCAAAGCTCGCTGATTTTTCAGCCTATTCCATTCAATGTGCCTTAGGCTAAAATGACAGGCAGTCCAGACAGGCACCCGACCCCACAGGGTCTCGAAGTATTGAAACCAAATTGGCTTTGGGGCCATTTTCCCTCTATGCTCAATCCTCTGAGGCCCAAGGGGAAATTTACATGGTGAATCTGCCACACCCTCAGTATTTCTCCTTGGAGTCATGGCATCACCAGGGAGACCAAAGGAATTTTTTTTATTACTGTAAATGAGCCCTTTTGTTATGTCTTGTTCCATCAGCAAGATGCGTTTTACCTCCTTAAGAAACCCTACAGGTCTGACTCTCAAAGAGGGTTTGTGCCAACAGGTGGGCATCGGAAGCCTCATGCGCACGTGCCCCAGAGACAATGAAGTGCAGACCCTGCCTCTGTGGCCAGGTCACCAAGAGTTAGGTGACCACTTGTGGCAACGTGTCATTTTCTCAAAGCTGCTATTTTTAGTTTTTTGCTTTATTGTTTTTTTTTAATGGTAATCATTTCAACATCGTATGGAGAAGATTCAAATGCTTCCCCACAATTTCCAGGTTTTCCAATTCCTTTTCTGGGAATTTCATGGGGAAGTATGGAACAGTGGTCTAGAAACAGCTTGGCAGGAGAATTAGGCGGCCAGAATGGTGCACAGGGTGGAAAGCTCTCGGCAGTGCACGGATTCTTGGCATGGTTCCTTTGGGGCCATAGGGACCATCTAGCTGGGCTTGGGCATCTGCCCAGAACTGCTGAACGGAGCTTCGTTCACATGCCACTCATTCTTGGCAGGCGAGATTCTGAAGGCATCAGTCTGTGAGCATCATCTCCCCGCCGCCTGCCAAGGATCAGACAGGACGTCTCTCCTCCTAGAGAATGAGGACCTCTTCCCAGCCAGTCTCCCCTCACATGGGCAGGTACAGGCTGGGGCTGCCAGCCCTTAAATGTTTAAAAGTCGTTATAATGAAGGGCACCAAGGAAGCCTTCCAGAGAAGCCGGAAACTTCTGGAGGGGGCAGATTTATACAGGCATAAGAATCGCAGGTAAAGCCAGTTTAAGGAGCTACTGCAGAAATAACTATAATGTGTTCAAAAGCTAAAAAGAAGAATTGGGTTCTTTTTTCTTTTAAAAGTCAAGAAAAATGGAAGAAAACATGGGATAACAAACACGGGGGTGAGAGGGCCTCCCTCCCTCTTCACTTAACACCATACTCTAAATTTAGTTTGTACTATCAGAAGGGAATGAAGATCATGGGAACCTCACCTGGGGACTTAACATGAAAGTGTTTTCATCTTTATATTTAACAAATGATAATTATGATTTCATCTATTAACTACTTTTTGTATGCCAGGCCCTGTGCTGAGTGCCTTAGATATATTATCTAATTTAATCCTCATAATTGTGCCTTGAATGGAATCCTTACAACATTCCAGTTTTACAGGTGAGAAAATCGAGGCTTAGGAAGATTGAACAGCTTGTCTGAAATCACACTTTCTAACCGATGGAGGCAAGATTTAACCCCAGCTCTGTTTAGTTACAAAGCTCCTCCCTTTAAGCATGACCCTGTAAATTGCCTCTTTAACAAAGGCAATTGGGTTTCTCGCCTTCCTCTCTGTCCGCTCAGCTCCTAGAACCAGTCTTACTTTCTAAGACTTTCGTAGATGCCTATATGATGTGTCAAGAAGGAAGCTGAATGTCTTCCTTCCTCCTGCTCAACACACACACACACACACACACACACACACACACACACACGTGCCTAAAATCCCTTCACCCCCCGTGCACTAGAGTAAATCAATTACTCCACACTTTATCAAAAGCCTATTTGACCATAAAGAACTTAGAGAATTATCCAACCCAATCCTTTCATCTCGTGAATAAAGAAAATTGAGGCCCAGCCATGACTGATGCCAAATAGGGATCCGGAATTGTTCTTCCCCAGACAGTAAGCATCCTTCCCTCTACACCCCACATCCCGTTCCCTGCTGGGCACTGGCTACCTCTCCAGAGCTAATTGTGCGGAGGACAGAAATTGCAAGTTTATAAATAACTGAAACATTAGACCAAGCATCTTGAGGACAGCAAGAGTGAAATATAGCAGCAGGGCTGGGGGCTCTGAGGAGGGAAAGCCACCCTCCAGCTTTGCGGCCAGCGAAGTGTTCAGGAAAGAGGTGGTGTCCGAACTAGCCTCAGAGGGACCAATGGGATGTGAACACAACATGATGGGAAGGGCATTCACAGTGGAGGCTGAAGACATTGATTTCAGGTGAACCAAATGAAGCAAATAAAAACACTTGAACTGCAAATAGGTTTTACCGGGATGATGACACACTGGCCATGATTATAGCGAACAGCTTGGTTTATCCCATCAGCTTTGCTTTCTCCCTGCAGCGTCTTGCAGCAGTGGGCTACAGGCCAGGTGAATTTGGACAGGGGCAGCAGAGTGACAACTATCCAGGGCAGGGCAGGGACCAAGGTGGCACAACTCAGTGGGCAGTATGTGGGAGGTGGTGGAAATTAATGCATTGAAGGGTTAAGATGTTTTCCAAAGGCTTCTAGAATGTTCTCTTCTTAAGAAGCACAATGAGGGTAAAGCCTGCCACTCCTCTGGGCAGTCCAGCCCCCATGTGCCTGACCCTTGCTCCAGGCAGCCACACACAGAGAGGCACTGACCCCATCCAATGAGCTGGCCACACACCTTCAAGCCCATCAGATCAGGCACAGTTTGGATAATTCTGAATCTCCCTGAACCAGGCATGTGATGTGCAAAACTAGTGTTGGAAGGGCCATGCCTACGTTAAAACACAGCAGCATTTGTTAGCATAAGAAACGCGGAGCTTTGCCCATTCATTCCACTAGTGGGGAGTAAAGATGCCTGGAGAAGAAAGGATGACAGCATCCTTCTAAAATTTGAAGTGAGGCCGGGCCAGGTGCAGTGGCTCATGCCTGTAATCCCAGAACTCTGGGAGGCCAAGGCGGGAGGACCAACTGAGGTCAGGAGTTCAAGACTAGCCTGAGCAAGACAATAGAAAAAATGAGCTGGGCATGGTGGCACTCACCTGTAGTCCCAGCTACCTACTTCAGAGGCTGAGGCAGGAGGATCACTTGAGCCCAGGAGTTTGAGGTTGCTGTGAGCTAGGCTGACACCACTGCAGTCTAGACCAGGCAACAGAGCAAGACTTTGTCTCAAAAATAAATTATTTAATTAAAAAATAAAAAAATAAAATTTGAAAAGTGATTAAGCCTGGCGTAGATGGGGAGGATGTAGGGACAGGAACTATTGAAAAATGAGTCTGGCTCTGTGATGCACGCTGTGGCACGCCCAGTATCTGCTCCCCCTTCCTCATCCCTAACAGAACCCTAACAGTGCAGAGACATCACCTCCCTTTCCAGGGAAGACCTCATGGTAGCCCCAAGGGAGGCCAATTGGTCTGAAGGAATCCTGTTTCCTCTTCCAGTAATTGGTTCTGGTACAGGCATGAGAGATAAGTGTGTACAGTGAGACATTAGTGAAATTCCACTGGGATACTTCTAGGGAATTTTTCTAACTCCTAAGAAGGAACCATAGAAAGAGCTGGCCTTTCTTCTTTCCTTTCCTGGAGGTGGTCATATCTGGACATGACTCCTAGATCTGTGTATGCCATTTGGCTACCAGCCTGAGCATGGCAGGGCAGAGAAACGGAGAGAACTTGGGTCCTCAATAATATCATTGAGCCTCTGAATCAACCAGCCCTGAAGCTTACCCCCCCTCGGGTCATCCTGTTAAATAACATGATACATTTCTATATAGTTTGATTCAGATTTGGGTAAATTTTCCATTGCTTGCAACCAAAGGTATCTTAACATATAGGATATGTGTACACACACACACACACACACACACACACACACAGAGTGACATTTATTTAAGGCTAGCATTGTGTATCTCATTTAATGTCTTCAACAATCTTGCAAAACTTATACTACTATTATCCCCATTTCACAGATGGGGAACCAAAGCTTTAAAAGACTAACTCTCTTGCACAAAATTACTTATCTATTATGTGGTGCAGCTCAGATACATGCCCAAACCCCTTGAAGAATTTCATCACATGCAGGCCTGATCAAAGGTAGAATGGGCTGCCCAGAGAAGTAACAATGAAAACAGCTCCCATATGAGTCACAGGCTTAGTCTCTTCCAGATATCCAGATATCATTGTCAGCATTTTACACATCTGAACAGGTTCGATCCCCACCACAGTCCTCTGAAATGAGTGTTATTACTATTCCCATTTTAAGATGAGGCAACCAAGCCACAGAGAGGTTAAGCAACTTGCTCAAGGACACCCAGCTGGGAGGTGGTAGCCATAGGATTTGAGCCTCAGCAGTGTGGGTTCAAAGCCCATGTGCTTAAGCCCTTAAGGCACAGGGCGAACTCCGTGAGGGCCCAGCCAACCAGAAACCTCTGGTTCTGGTCAGTGGGTGGTTGATCCATGCTGGGAAGAGCTGTACAAAGAAGCTGCCCAGGTGGCTCAGGCACCCTGGGGGCACCTTGCCTCTTACTGAAACTTACATTCTAGATATCAGTAGTGTTGGTCTTGGCTGCTTTGCAGACCAGAGAGGAACCCTTAGATCAGAACCTGCTTAACCATTTCTTCTGGTATGAATGATCCCACCCAAGCAAATTCCTAAGGCCTGGGCTGAACTTGGAAAACTTTCTTGAGCTTTGGCAGGGATGGCTCTTTAACAAAAGTGTTCCCTTTCTCTTCCTGCTGTTAGAGCCGGTTCCCCTCGCCCCGGGAACAGAAAGACAGAGTCGCTGAGGCTGCAAAAAGGCAAAGGAGTTTTATTGACTAGCTCGAGCTAGGGTCCAAGCCCCGAGCACCAACGCAGTGGTCTCTTTCCATGGGCAGGGACCCCGCACAGCAGGGGCGCATGTCTTTTATATTTTCCAGCAGATTACATGCACAGGGCATGCCATCTCCCCTCCCTCCCTTAATTCATTTGCTCCTTCAAAAGTGGCTGATTGTCTTGGCTCCTGATTGGTTGGTTTTCAAGCCGTGGGACTGGCTTTTGATTGGTTGGTTTTTAAGTTGCGGGACAGGCTTCTGATTCTGCCTTGCCCTCTTATCTGGTTAATTGGTTGGAGGCCCCGGGGCTCTCCAGCCCTTTATCAGGAAGGAACTCGCGCTTATCTCCCCGGGGCCTGTCATGCCCATTGCGGCTCCACTAAGCCAACAAGCCATATTTACAGAAGCAATTAGCATCAGTTAGAATCAAAGAGAGCAGACTTTTTTTAATAAAAAAAAACAATTCCCGTTCTTCACCGCCAGCTTCCCTTGCCTCCCTCACTTGCTGGGCAAACCCTGGGCAAGTTAGCTCCTGCCTCGGAAGACAGAGAGGAGAAATCCTTCCTGAGCTTCAAAGGAAACTTCACAACCCCAAAGAAAACAGTGGCCTGGCTGGCAGGATCTTTCTCTCCCTGGGCTCTGGGTGGCCTTTAGTGACAGCTGGTCTTGGCCCCAAGCCCCAAGCCACACGTTAGTCTGGTGAGTCCTCCTCAGTCAGGCCTACTCCTCTGGCTCCCAGCAGGGCTCACTGCATGAATTACTAATGCTGTGGCTCATTAGAGCCTCTTCCCACTTGGGCAGGGGATTGGCAAAGAGTTGCAATTTGGAGCATTCTGTTTACAAACAACCTAATCTTATAAAGTTGAGCCAAGAGGCAGGACTGTCTGCCACCACCCCCCAGCCCCCCACCAGCTGTCTTCCACCTGGGCCCCAAGTCACCTCTGTAGGGAAGCTCTCTGGTATTTAGGGAATGCTTTTCTGCTGCTTTCTGTCTTATTCTCATGACTAAGGAGGGTTTTTGCCACTGATCCCCTATATTTCAGCAAAGTGTCCCACTCACATTTTCTTGCAGATGCTTTGTAATAGTTTAATAATACAAATATGCCAGGCCCTGGGTCAAGCACTTGCAAGCTTTCTGAGCAGCATCTCAGTTCCCTGGGCAGTCTGTGAGGTGGGTACTATCAGCATTCCTACTGAGAAATAAAATAAAACCCTAAGCCTCCCAGCCAACTGATCAGACTCCCTGTTGGCCAAGGGGACCTCAGAGAAACTCGGCATGATGGCACAGGAGGTTGGGCACGTTACACACCCTCCCTTGCTAACCACCACTAGACTTTCTTTCGTAAAACTTAAACAGAAACAAGCCCTTTTGAAAATCCTTGCTTCACTGCTGATTTTCACAACATCTGACCAAAATCCTTCCTGATAAGAAACCACTGGGTTCTGGCTGGTTTACAGGGGCTGTGCACAAGATGCCTCTGTTTCACCTTATAACTTACAGAGCCTAATTTTAATGCATTTAAGTGTTAAGTCTCCACCCAAAGTGAACATGGGCTGTACATAACACACATTTGCTTACTATGCATGTGCATGCCCGTCCTTCATGAATATTCATAGATCCTCCTATAACCTATTGAATATGTATACTTAGCCAACCCATTCAGCATAAATTCCTGCCTCACCCTTCCTTCCCTGGAAGTACCTGCTTCCAGTTTCTGCCAGAGGCTACAGAGGTTCCACTTCCCAGCCTGCAGGGTGGCCTGCCTTCAGACTGCAACTCTTCATAAGAAATAAACCTCTCTCCTCTCAATTTATGATTCTTCAGTTGACACCACCTTACAGGTGTGGCATCTCAGGCTTGGTGAGGCTAAATAGTTTGCCCAAAGTCACAGGGAGAAGGGGTGAGCCAGAGGAGGATTCTCTGTGTCCAGCTGAGTCTGGGGCTCCCAATAACCCCACAGTACTGACCACCAACAAGGGAGATTCAGTGTAAACCAAATAGACACCTGCCAGGTGACCTCCTGCCATCTGTTTCACCTCCCCAACACATGTGCTCCTCTGTCTTTGTTCTTGGAGGCCTCAATTGGCTACACAAAGATCCTCCTCCCCCCTCAGGGTCTCCTGACCCTCCCCCATCCTGCAAAGACACCCAAAGCAAGTTAACAATTCCCCACCTGGCTTGAACTGTATTAACAGCAGGGGCTTTCCCATTGGAAAGCGTACTTAGAGCAAGTTTCCTTTCTCTGTGACTTTATCCCACTCCTCAAATTTTAGCAAAATATAGAGGATGCCTCGTTTTGGAATCTTTTGAGCAGCCTTCCTTTTGATTCAAGGTGGCAAATTAATCCACATGTTAAACGTAAGCTACAGACCTGTCTCGTCTTTTAGAAGTCATTCCCGTTTGGTCAAAAGCAGCACACTCTTCAAAAGTTAGGGTGGAGCCAATGAACAGAGGGCAAGGCAATGCTCAAATGGTCTACTTAAAAAAGACTTTGCTTCATTCTGTCAATTAATGAGAAATTAAAACAGTTTCCAATGAAATGCCTCTGAAGGGGAATTTCTGAAGAAAAATCTTTGCTGTTCAACATGCCTGTAAAAGATATCACAGCTTTCAAACTCAAGGGCCCCTGGATTACCAAACTCTTTGATCATCTAAATTTAGCTGTTTTCATAAACATTTCTGACAGCACACTAATTTTTATTCCCTGGAGAGCCTCATGCAATCAGACTGCAAGTCCAGGAAGAATGTCAACTTTTAAGAACTATTCAGAGGCTTGCAGAGACTAAGAGCCAGATACCAGCTATGTGGCTGACTTTAAATCTGTGTAATTACTCACTGTCCCTTGGAGAGGAACATAAAATTTTACTATATGTGGCTGATAATTCCACAAATAATTACTGAGCAGGTAATGTGGGCAAGGCTTCCTCTCAGGGTGCCGTGAAGGAAGCAGAGCAGAAACAGGCATGGGTGCTGGTCTTGCAATTTAGTGAAGGAAAGAAGATATAATCTTTACCTAATAAGGCACGCGATTGTGTGTGTGTGTGTGTGTGTGTGTGTGTGTGTGTGTACGTATGAGCACGTATGAATGTGTGCATGTCGGAAGCAGGACACTCCAAGGACAATTTGTTGGAAAAGGTGGCATTTAATCTGAGATTTAAAGAATGGGTAGAACTATGGGTAATTTTTCTGTCTTTCAATTTCTCCTTTTTATTGTTGTCAAGTTGTTTACATACGATTAAAAACAAGCAGAGAAAAATGGGTAGGAGATGAAGGCCAATGTGTTCCAAAAGCACCACAAAAACAAAGGCCTAGAAACCAGAAATTTCAAGGTGGATCATTCAGAGAAGAATATGCTGTTCATGTCTTTTTGTTTTGTTTTGTTTTGTTTTGTTTTGGAAACAAACTCATGAATACACACCTTTATTCAGCAGCTGAATGGCGTTTGGGCACACCAAGCAGAAAAGACACAGGTTTCTATTGTTACTAAGAGAATGATCCTTCACTAAGACAAAATTGTGGTCTAGAATAATGGCCAAGGGCACCTGCTCTGGAGTCAGCCTGTCGAGGTACAAACCCAGATGACCTTGTGTACCGGCCACATGACCTTGGGAAGATCGTTTAATGTTTTTGAGTTTCAGTTTGCCACATTTCATTTGAGAGTAATAGTAGTATCTGGTTCAAGATAAAATGAGGTAAAAATACCTTGTCGATTTCTTGGCACAAAGTAAACGTTCTGTGAATATCCACAGTTGTCCCAGCATCTGGGGAGGATTCTTTTAGGCCATGTCTTCATGGAGCGTTCTAACCATCTAACCTACTGGATGATTTCTTTTTTAACTACGTAGTTTAATAAAAAAAAAATAGAAAATGATAGCCACATGTCTATCATATCATTTCATTTTACCATTTTCTATTGCCCAGGCATGATCTTGAAAGCAGAGCCCCAGGCACACAGATGAGGAGATTGGCTCAGACTGTGTCTCTCGGTGGAGAGAGGTGGCATCAGGCTATATCCTAGAGCTTCTGTCTTTGTTCTTGGAGGCCTCAATTGGCTACACAAAGATCCTCCTCCCCCCTCAGGGTCTCCTGACCCTCCCCCATCCTGCAAAGACACCCAAAGCAAGTTAACAATTCCCCACCTGGCTTGAACTGTATTAACAGCAGGGGCTTTCCCATTGGAAAGCGTACTTAGAGCACTCCTCATTTCCCCACTATTTGATACAATCTATCAAATGACTTAATGTAGTGAATGTGTTAACCAGGATTCATTTTGTAACAGAAGCAGAGAAATCAGAGCTCCTTTGTCTCCCATGAAATGTGCACTCGAGACTCTTCAGTCACGCAGGACTCAGAGGCCAAAAGGATGTGATTCCGCTGGTTTCTGGCCACCTCATGCATCTCCTCCTGGCTTTCTCCTCGGGCTCCACGCGGCAGCAAATGCCTCCAGCATCCCCAGGCCTACATTTCAAGCGGCATTCTGTGACTGAACTGCCATGGGTCATGTGTCCACCACAAACTGATCATGGTGGCCCTTGGTAGGATGATGACAATTAGCCAAGACAGAGTCACAAGCTCACCACCTCACAAACCCCTTGGAGAAGGGCATGAGGACTCCAGTCCATCAAGAACAGAATACGTACTTCACTACGAGTCTATGCAAACCTCACCAGCTCAGCATGGAAGTGGGGCTGGTTCCACAGAGGTCATTTAGGATTCTGTTCCAGAAGGGAAAGAGACATTAGGCAGGCCAGGCCAAGCCAACATTTGTCCATTGAGGAATATTTTACAAAATGGGTCAACACAGCAACAAAGCTTTGGGAACAGTCAGGAGTTAGCCATTACTAGACAATGTAGGAGAAAATTATTTTCTGGGTGAGAGTTATACATAGATCCCCTATTTTCAGAAAATAATAGCCAGAATATAATAACATCATCTTCAAGTGACATGTCACAGGATGCCCACAATTTCTGGATCCCTAGGTTATCCTTGTACACATCCATTCTCGCTGTGATGGACCCAACTCCACCTTTCCTGTTGTGCTCAGTTGAGGGAACAGGAGGTAAAGAAAGAGAATGAACAGAGGGGCATTGGATGGGGCAGTGACTAGGGTCACCACAAAAAGTCCTAAAAACCACATCATACAAAGAACAATTAAAGAACCCAAGTGTGTCCGTATTAGATCACAGAAAAGAAGTCCAAGGGTAGGCAAGCTAACTATTTCCTGATATTTTAAAGGCTGTCAAATAGAGTGGAAACACACTGTTAATTCTATATTCTGTTCCAAGGTAACAGGTAACATTCCAGCTAATGGGTAGGAGTTATCAGAAAGCAGATTTGGGGCTCAACGGTGGTATAGAAAATGCTTGATATCGGTCTCCAGCATGCATTCTTTCTTTTTCTAGTAATAGCACCCTGATTTTGTTCTTGGGAGCTGTTTTCCTCCAGTCTCATTACATGTAGTTTGAGTAGTTTCCACACCTGCCTTGTAGCCCGAGATGGAAGTTCAGCCAATCAGCTCAATGCATGCTTAGACTGCAGTCCCTGCTTGGTAGTGTCAGTCACCTGAGATTTCTGCTGGGCTGGGGTGCCCAGTTCCTAGGACCCTGGAAGCATCACATCTCAAGTGCCTGCCACATCTCTCTAGTTCTCTGCCTCAGGTCATTTTCTGAAGCCCACCCCCCTGAGCCCAGCTCATTCCATTCAGAGCAGCCCAGAGCTGGGAGGTAGAGGAGAGCAAGTGCCTCCAAAGACCATCCTCAACCAATGGAGACAGGAAATGGAGTATCAATGGAGTGCACAATTTATGAGGGTCCCCAGTAGGACTGAGCCTCATTTGCCCACAGCAATAACCAGTTCCATAATATAACCTTTATCAACTTTAGCTCCTTCCCTGGGCTCACTTCCCAAATTAACTGCCTGTACTCACAAGTCCTATTCTCAGGCTCTTTGGGTAAGTGAGTGGGTGGGACCCAAACGAAGTCATTCAGGAATAGATCTGTTATCCAGTTTGGGCCAAGGACAGAATGAAAATCCCAAGAATTAAGAAGGAACCACTGGTCTGGTGTCATGGAAAAATGAGCCTGCCTTTGTCAGAGGCCACTAAGTAGAGCCCTAGAATGGAGCCACAGAACTGAGATGAAGCCTGTCAATGTCCTTTGAGCCCTGAATCAAGCCTCACCTGAACCCCATCTTACCTGGAGTCTTGAAAGATATGTGACCCAATTAATTCCCCCTTTTAGCTGAACTAATTAGAGGGATTTTTCCCTACCACTTTCAACAAAAGATGCTGAACTAAAACCACAAAGAAGTAAGTTTCCAACCTTTAGCACTGCCTAGCAGTCAAAAAGGCTGCCTTGAAAAGTATTGAGTTTCCCATCAATGGAGAGATGCAAGTAGAACACAATCAAACATAGTAACTGATTAAGTGGAAACAGTTTTTCCTTCCAGCCTGAATTCCTTTGAGGAGTTTGGGAGGCAAAATGACAAAAATTCTAAGATTCATTTCAACTCCAAAGTACCCAATTGACTGATAAAAATGAACGAATGGGTGTACAATCTCCCTGGCTAAGAGGTGAGCAGGTGACAATGTTTCCTGGTTTGGCCTTACTTGTCACATTGCCATCCCTGCATTGTATTAACTAAGCACATTTCATTGGTTAGTCATCAGCTCCCCAGCCGTCTTCCTACCCTCTGGCAATTTGGGCTGCTGCTGTTTGTTTAGAGCTTTTCTTTTCAGAATTGCATAAACGCTTCATCCTCCACCTGTATCATGGGGTTGACAAGACTATCAGTAAACACAGCCTTAATATAGAGACCCAAATAAAGATGTTCTCACTGAGGAGGAATCAGTCAACCCCAGAGGCAGCAAGAAGAGGGATTCTCAGCCTACTAAAATAACAACTCCAAACAATGTACATTCACTTTGGCCAAGCCTAATTATTATCTGGGTGGCAGAAAGTTCGGATGTGTTATCCACAGGTTCACAGATTTCCCCCCACAAAGACCTGCTCCAGCAAGGCATGCTCCATTAATATTTATTTTTTCAGAAACAGCATACAATAACCAAATGAATAAGGCAGCAGGAAATAACTGTCTCAGATTTTTTTTTAAATAATAAAAAAAAGCAACCTATTAATGGTGAAAATATACCAAGAAGCACTTGTTTTTATGAGAGATGTTCCTCCTTGCATATAGAAAACGATGCCTGGCACGATTAGCCCGAACAAATTACAGATGGGAGTGAAGCCCCCATCGGTGGCTAGATGGAGGGGCCCCCAGCCACTTGCCCCCCATATTTGGAAGGAGAGACCACAGTGCTGTGCTCAGAGCTGTACTGAGGAAGAAATAAAAGATGGGGGGGCAGGTGTAGGTGGGTGATAGCTCTTTGCACTTTGGGGCCAAAGAAGAAAGCTTTTAATCAGAAAGTACTAATTCAGTTGTGGTCAGCAGAAAGAAAATAAAAGAAGCGACAGACTTACTGGCTGTTGTAAAATGTAATTGATAGGGCTTCTGAATGTTATGCACTTAAAAACAGTATTCTATCTCGTAAGATATTATACGTACAGTTTGCTTGCTCTATTTGTTCACTTTCTTTCAATTATCTGTATACATAAAATGTGACAAGGGCTGCTTTTCTTTGAATTTATTTTTCTCATCTATTGAGTTTCACCCATCGGGCAACAGTATCGTGAAGTGTTTTCCTTTACACAAAGGCCAGTGTTTCAGAAAGCCGGATAGGAAGAGGCATGGAAACGCTCTTTGTCTCTCCCTCTGTGTCTCTGTGGGGTGTGTCTCTCTCTGTTTTCCCATGCAATAGCTCTCTTTCCTCATGGGCTGCTGGGGAAATACACAGTGGGTAGGTTTGTAGCACCCAGCACAAGGAGTACACAGGAAGAGTGACAAGATGTGATGAATGAGCTCCGACAGGATGCCCCACCCCCTGCTTGAGGCTGCAGCCCCAGACCTGTCTGAGCTCTGTGAAGACGCAGCCCAGTCCCGCAGTTGGGCAGCCAAGCTGCTCCCTCTCGCCACTTCTCTCACTAGACAGTGGAGGATTCTGGAGGAACCGGGTGGGAGGCACATGGCAGTTCAGCCTCTCAGGTCCCATGTAACTGTGCCTGACGCTGGAAGGAATATCCCTGGATTTGTCGGGTAAGGAAAAAAGCTGGCAAATGTGGGCTGGGTTTTTAGCATCGGCAGTGTGTTCACTAGAGAGGGTCCCGGGGACCAGAGTGTCAGGGGAACAAAAGGGCACAATACTGGGGGCCAGAGCCTCCAATTAAACATCCCCTTTCACACCCTCCTCTCTGAGCACAAAGACTCATTCAGCTTCGAAGACAACATCAACAAATTCAACCCCACAGATATAAATATACCACGAGTGCCCCTACCATGCTCCGAGCTCTGTGCTGAGCAGTAGGCTACAAAGATAAACAAAGCCCATGCCTTTTAGGAACCCCTGGTTTAGTAAGGGAAGTGGATACACAGATACATAATTAGGGGACAGAGGCATCAGTATTACCTTTTAGGCTTATGCTAAAATCTCTTTAAAGATGAAATATTAATAGCTATGTTTTAGGCAATTCAAGGCTCTCAAAAATTGTATTTCTAGCACCAAGAGGGCTTTGTGAACTAAATGAATGGCCAAATGGGCTAAAGAAGTGAAGAGAAAACAAGATTTCTGGGTGCTGTGGTTAGTGCACGAATCTGTTCTGGGCTGGGGTCCCTTCCCAGTTCTCCAACGGAAAAAGGATGAGAAGGAGAAGGCGTCTGTTATGGGCTGGACTGTGTCCTCCTCAAAGTCCTGTGCTGAAGTCCTAGTTAGTCCCCAGGACCTCAGAACATGGCTGGATTTGGACACAGGACCTTTCAAGAGGAGATTAAGTTAAAATGAGGCCATCAGGGTGGGCCCTGATCCAATCTGACTGGCATCCCTATAAGAGGGGATATGGGCACACAAAGAGCCCCCCGAGGTGTGAGCGCACAGCGGAGCCACCAGATGAAGAGGCAGCAGGAAAGTGTTGTCTGTCTGCACGCCGAGGAGAGAGATCACAGGAGAAATCAACCCTGCAGGCGCCTTGATCTTGGATTTCCACCCTCCAGAACTGTGAGAAAATAAATTTTCGTGGTTGAAGCTGCCCAGCCTGTAGTGTCATGATGGCAGCCGTAGCAAACTAATACAGCGTGATTTCCGCTTCTCACGCCTGCCATCCTGGAGCCAGGAGGCTAAAGAACTCATTGGTCACATCTCCCCAGTTGGCTGATTGTTGGGGAGACTTATAACCAGCCTTAGGCACCTGCATCACTTGATCCATCAGGAGCTGGAGCAGAAAGAGGGTGTAGCACCACCTTGGCCTCTGAGAAGCCGCATTGCCTGCAAGCACCCAAAGGGAAGCTCCAGACCTGCTGTCCCCAGGCTGAGGGCTGAGTTCTCTGTCCTGCCAGCTGCCTTCACCGAGCTCTACCTACCCTTGGACTTTTCTGTACTCCAATCCCACATTCCCGCCCAGCCTCCTGGGACCTTCAGATTGGGCTTGCACTACTATCTTGCAGGCTTGGACTCTGGCTCCTTCTCTTCCTGCCCCCAAACCCTACCCAGTGTTGCTGGGACCAACTGATCCTCCTGGCATCATGAGTGGCCTCAGGGACTTCTGTCTGTGTTCACAGCATTCACACACTTCTTCGAATCTCTCTTTGCTCCAGACAGAACCACTCCATGAGCTGACAGCCCAAGTCTCCTTCCTGCCAGTGGGGCCCTCGCACCAACGCAAAGCCCCAGCACACAGTATGGGCTTGATATACACTTAGTAATCAAATTTGCAGACTGGATAAGTAGACAAAGAACCGCTTTTCTCTAATAACGGTGTGCACTCTTCTAAGGCAGGACTCACGAGACAAGGGAAAGCATTTCAGATTTATTTCGAGTGCAATCTCTTAGCTAGTATGAATGGGGAAGGTTGGAAGACCCTGGAGCACTTTCTGAGCGAATACAGATATGGATGAAAGCCCAGCAGCCTCTGCTAATTTCCCCTGAGTGAGAAATGCCCTGTCGCCATTAGTGTCCAATCTCCCAGCCCCTAGCTTTATCACAGCTTCAGCGTCACGCGAACCTTTATTTTTATATTGCACAGAACACACACTGGACCAAAAAAACAGTTAAGGGGAATGCTTTTTCTCAGCTATCAGAAAATGAATATAGGCTCCATGGGCCCCACATTACCTCTAAAATTGTTTTCAGATCCAGCATGTTCTTTATTAACCCCCTTCCTCATTCTTTTTCTTTTTATTTACAGCATTCACTGAAATAGTTTTGCGTCTGGACAATAAAATTGAACTTGCCTAAAGGGCAAGGAACAACATATAATCATAAATTGAAAACCTTCCAGTTGGAAAGAGGTCACCCGAGGCAAAGAGATGGTGGGAGACTTTCAGATTTAGGCAGTTATGTCATCACTCTCTAAGGCCCAGCAAGAGCAGCGTTCCTGGGAAGGACATGAGACCAGGAAGACCCAAGATTGATTGACAGCTCTACCACTTGAAAACTGTGTGACCTTGGGGAAATCACTTCACCTCTCTGATCCTCCTTAATTTTTTTGTTTTTAATTTTAATTTTGCATTTATAAAATAAAAGTAACACTTATGCTGCACACCTCACAGGGTGGTTGTAAAATTCAAATAAGACTTTTGCTATAACGCACTGCTCTGCACATACAAGCGAAGAAAGCACGTTGGGAAGGGACCTCAGAAGCTTGGGTTTGGGTTCCCGCTTTGCTGGTAAATATTTCTGTGCCTACTAACCTGAGGTGTCACTTCCTCCTTTTAGGGTTCAATTTCTTTATCTTAAAATGTAGTCAATGAATTAACCATCTTAGAGATGTCTTTGGCTTTCGTGATACATGAAATACCAAATGCAAGTCCTTCCTGTTGGAGGGGGAACTGCCCACACTCGGCTGCCTCCCCTGGGAAGCCCCTCAATGAGAGAGAGGTCTTTGGGGCCCACGTGGTCGAAAGTCTTGCCCATGTCAGCTGCAGCTGCCTCCTACAGAATCTAAGCTCCACTGTGCTCCACCACGGTAGTGGGAAAAATCTACTAAACATATAAACCAGATCACGTTACGGGCTTGCCTGAAACCTTCAGTGCTTGCCACCCTCCCACCTACAACCAACTCTCAATTCCTGCCCAGACAGGACCTGGCCCACCTGCTCTTCTGGCCTCACTGAGGCCAAAGCCACAGCTCCTTCCTGTGGCTCCACAAACCTGCCCTGATCTTTCTCACCTGAGGGTAACAGTTCTTAGCAGGGGCGATTTTGTCCCCTGCATTCATTTCCTGTGGCTGCTGTAACAAATCACCACGAACTCAGTGGTATAACAGAAATTTACTCTCTCCCAGTTCTGGAGGCCAGAAGTCCAAAATCAAGGTGCCAGCAGGGCCTTGCTCCCACCGAAGGCTCCAGAGGACAATCACTCCTTGCTGCTTCCAGCTCCTGGTGGCTGCCGGCTCTCCTGGTGGCTGCGTCCCTCCACCCCTGCTGGGCCTCTTCACATGGCCTCCCCTCTGCCTCCTCTCTGCCTCCACTGCCGTTGGATTTAAGCCCCACCTGGACAATCAGGCTGATTTCAGTGAGGACCTTAATTACATCTACAAAGACCCTTTTTCCAATCAAGGTCACCTTCACAGTTCCCCGTGAATGTTTGGTTAGGGCATGGACGTATCTCTCCAGGGCCCCAATTAAACTCACGACACCCCCTACTGTCAGACATTTTGGCAATGCCAGAAGACATTTTTTATAACCATGGCAGAGGCCGGGGAGAGGCCGGTGCTCCCAGCATGTGGTGGGCAGAGAGCAGGGGAGCTGCAACAGCCTGCAGGGCAAAGGACAGCCCCCCACACAAAAGGGTTATCCAGCCCCAGAGGTCAATAGCGCTGAGATTGAGAAACTCTGCCTTACAGCTTTGGCCCCTGCTGTTCCCTCTTCCTGGGAGCCTCTCTCACCCTGTGTGCCTGTGGGTGACCCGATCTGTTTACTGTGGCCTCACCACGGCCATCCCTGATCGCCCCACCCACTCATTGCTGCAATCCCTGCGGAATTTCCCTCAGAGATGTGTCTTATTGGGAAGCCCCTCATCTACTCACTTACTTATTTGCTGTTTCTCCTTCTCTCCCTCTCTCTCCTCCACAACACACGCACGCCAGACTGACCCCCCGCTCCGTGAGAGCAGGATTTTGTCTCTTTCCAAACCACATCTCCATGCAGAGAACCGAGCAGGTGCTCGGTGAGCCCTTGTTGAACGGAAGAATGAATGAATGAGTGACTTTCCGAGAAGGGGGTGATCCCCGCCGGGGGCTCCATCCATGCCAACCATCATCCGCAATGTTTCAATGTGGCAGCACCCTTGGCGGGTACCGATGGGACTTTGGGGACTGAGAGGGACCCCAGTGCATATACTGCAGTCTTTGTTTCCAGAGGTCTTAAATAATAAGAAAAGGTTTTTCCTTCTTCCTCTGGTGAGTTTAAATCGATACAAGGATTTCACAAGTGTCTCTTCTGTGCCTGGGAGTGTGATAAGTGATGTGATATTACAAACAAAGCTGAAAGCACTATCCCTGACTTCAACAAGCCCCGGCTGTGGCCAAGAAGATGAGACTGAATCCAGATGAAATGCTGTTTGCTTGGGCGCCAGGCCGAGTGAGGCTCGAGAGAGAGAGCTGTGCATAGGGAAGGTGCCATGGTGAGCAAGTCATCCCAGGTGCTCACTGTGGCAGCACGCAGACTAAAACTGGAACGATACGGAGAAGGTTAGCGTGGCCCTGGCACAAGGATGACACGCAAGGTCATGAAGCATTCCATATTTTGCACAGTCCCCAGGTCAGTTCACTATTAGCCGACTGGCTCCAAGGAAACAGTGTGAGTCAAAGCAAAAAAAGTGACACCCACTATTGAAATCGGGATATTTCACTACAAAAACATTTGCTTGAGGCAGCTTATGAAATGAGAACAGAGCAGAGTGACACTTGGACTGTTGTGTGCAAATGTGTTTGTGTACATCTTGGAAATGGGAATACTGTCGTCCTAGGATGGTGGGCCCTAACCTTGGCCTGGATCTGATGGGTGGGGAGGGATTCCAAGGGGCCAGCACATGACACTTGTCCCTGAGAAATGGAGGAAGAGGCCTGGGCCACTTGGGAACTGGAGACATGGAGGCCCCAGGAGAGGAGGCAGCGTGGATGGTTGGGGCGGACGGAGTCCCATGACATCTGCCCTTGACCACCGGGATCAGGAGTATGTGTCTGGCCCATAGATAACACGGGCCCACTAGAGGTTTTTCAGTAAGGGAGGGCAGCACAGAAGTGATTTGGAAGATTAATTTGAGAGAAATAGATTGGCCAGAAAAGGGAGAACTCGGAGCGAGGCTGCAGCCCTGCTCGCGGGTGATTATGGCCACCCAGGCATGAAATGGTTTACTCTATTGGAATTGCCTATTTATTTCTTAAGGAGAAGCCAAAACCTCCCTCACTTTTCCCTCCTTGCCTCTCTCATTTCCTCTTGTCGTCTGAGTATTTGGGACTCTCACTTAAAAGTTCACTAGAATATAAACCCACTCAGAGTGATTCTTGTCTCTAAGACAAGGCATTCATTTCCACCAAGGGAAATGGGAGGTGCAGAGAGGCTGGAAGAGAATGACGGAGCCAACGATGCACGTGTCAACAAGGCTGCCAGCTGTTGGAGACAACCACCTCTCCGAAGCCTCAGCAGCCACATTGCTTGACCTGGTTAAAAATCCATGACCTTAACTCTGCATGAATGCAGCTCATGTCTCTGGGTGTGTTTTGTTTTATGCATTCAAAGAACAGGTAAAAAGTGGAGAAGTGGAGCTTCAACCTCTGCAGGAAAATGGCAATGAAAACACAACTGTGTAATTGTTCTAACAGGAGAAAACTCTGGTCGCCCAAGTAAGTGGCATCAAAACATTGATGGAAAGTCAAACAACAGCTGGGTTGATCTATGGTATACATTCCCCAGGACCTTTTATATCTTTTCTGGATTTTAAAACTCTCTCTGCTGACCACTCACACCTCAGCTTCACTGTCAAACACAGTCTCACTGATAAAACTCTCGAAGTGGAGACGTTCAACTTCCAAAGGAGAGCTAATCAAGTTATTTGAATCAAAGGAGGGAGAAACAAGTATGTCATACAGCAGTAGCCACAACCAACCAACAGCAAAAACCAAGGCAGGTGTTTCAATCAAGAAGAACATAACACACGTACATTTTTGTGTGCAGGAGCAAAGACAAAAAATTTTAGCTCTTCAGGCATGATATTGCAGAAAGTTATAGCAAATGGAAAGAGTGTGTTTATGGAGAAGCCTCCAGAAGAACAATCTGTTTCAGAGGTCTAGACACTCAAAGCTTACAAGCTGTAGACCTGGGGAATGATGAAAATGATCCTGTGGCTGCAATTAGCTACTTTATAACCAGGAGACAATTGTTTCTACTGTGACGTAATAAAAGCAGCATATTCTTCTATTGTAACGGGATAGAATAGAGCATATCAGCTTATCACCTATGTGAGCTGGGTCAGGTAAACAACTGTTTCCTTGAACCTGTGTCCCTAGTCATCACATGGGATTAGAATCTCTCAAGATTTCAGTGGGAATGGAATGGAATGATCCATGCAGGAACTCTCCGTCAAAAAGCAGCGTGCTCAACCAAGGAGGTGTCTCTGGATAAAACAGAACCGAGAGTGGCCCCAGGCAGAAGAAGAGGTTATTGACTCCGTGGCTGCAGAAGTGACGTTCAAAGAAGAATTTGGGTTTCATTGAATCACTCAAGTTTTGCTAAAAAATTTTATTATCTTTGATGCCTCACTTTCTTTCTGCGCCACACCTAAAATTATTACAAATTCTTTTATTTCTTCCTTCAAAACCTATTTGAAGTCCAACCACCTCTCACTGCCTCCATGGCTAGCACCCTAGTCCAGGCCCCCAACCCCTTTCACCTGGGTCAGTGCCTGAGGATTCCACCAACCTCCAAGCTCCTGCACTCCCCATATACACAGCTTGTTCTTCAACAGCCCTGGCCACACTATGTCTCATGTCTGCTCAAAATCCTGCAAGGGCCAGTCTTTTCAGAGATCTGGAATTACTTCTCTACCCTCATCTTCTACTATATTCTACATACGTGGTTCCAACCTCACTGGCCTCTCTGCTCTTCCTTGAACACGCCAGGCACCCTCCTGCCTCTGGGCCTTTGCACAGGCTGCTCCCTCCATCTGGAATGTTCTTGGCTCAGATATCCCTGTAGCAAACTCCCTGGCCTCCTCCAAGTCTTCTTCTCCACGATGCTCATTCTGATGGCCCTGTTGGTAACTGGAACCTATTACCCTGATCCCCCTTAGCTTGTTTATTTTTTCTTTTTCAGAGAACTTATCACCTTCTAATAATGTTTTCTATCTTTCCTCTTTACACACATACACGTGAGTGCTTACACCATGAGGAAGGGATCTTTGGGCATCTTATTCATGGATGCATTCCATGATGGACCCATAGCAGGTCTTCAATAAATACTCTTGAATTTTTTTTAAAAAGTGTTTATTTGGCTTAATGATTAAAAGCTTGGATTCTTGATCCAGATTGCCTACATCTCGGTCCTGGTTCTCCCATTTCCTAACTGTACAATTATGGATACTTTACATAATCTCTCTGAGTCTCATTTTCCTCCTGTAAAATGAAATCCCCTTTTCTGTTGAAGTGATGCCTGTGAAATCATTGCTCCTTGCACCCCAGGTTGGTAGAACCTAAGGTAGAACATGGGGCTTCATTCACCACAGTGATGAGTTAGCTGACCAACAGAAAAGGTTTCTTAGGCGTAGTTTGCACATCTGTCCCTGGTTAATCATTTTCTAAAAATCTGCTAATAAAACTATACTCATGTATGACAGACTGTATCGATTAAGATTCTTTGATGAAGAAACATGGCTGAGCAAACTCAAATGGGAGCCACAATCCACAGTGGGCCCAGCTTGACTCGAGCTTTTCTCACTCTCCCTCTCTTGGTTCTGCCTTCTCTGGGTTGGTACCATCCTTAGTCAGCTATTGCCTCAAGGTGGCAAGGTGGCTGCCATAGCTCCAGACCAGATATCTCCCCAGACTATGGCCCAGGGGAAGAACACAATAGTTCCTTTGCCAGAATGCCCATTTGGGTCTCTTCTTCTGTGCTCTTTGGCTCCCATGCCCACCCTGACTCAATCACTATGGTCAGAAGTATGATGCTCTGATTAGCTAAAACGCAGGTCAAATGCTCCTTAAGTCTGGAGTGGAACCCCTCCCAGAGCACACAGGCTAAGAGATAAGGAAAGCAAGACCAGACATTGTTAGCAGCAGAAGGGTGCATGGATACCAGAGGCCAGAAATAGCACATGCCCACTGTTCCGAGAACAATGCCAATCCCCTCCAAAGAGTCTTCCTTCCCTTACACCTCACGATCCACTAAAGCACTGTTCCTTAGGAACGCAGAGTCAGTTATATTTACCCAAGTTACCTCTGGGTCCAGTGATGGAAGGTGGGCATCTAGCATCTACTGACATTAAACCTAACCTTGAGGTTAGATGAAACCCAGACCCTTGTAATGAAATTACAACACATGAGGACAAATAGCCTGTCCTTAGGATCCTAGTCTTGTGATTCTTACCTACCCCACAGTGCCTTAGTTTCCTCATCTCTGAAAGGGGCATCCTGCTTTTTCCCACTGAACAGGGCTGCTGTGAAGATTAAACTGGATCATAAAGCCCTTAGACTGGTGCCTGGTACATGGCAAAGACTTGCTAAATGTTAACAATTATTATTGTCCTTGTTATTATTAGCCAGGGACCAGAAACCAACTCAGTACAGCGCTAAGCCTTGTGACACGACACAGATGTGTGCAATGTTATTTGGCCTGAGAGTCCCTTATATCTTCCCAAGAGGAATGTTTTCCTTGAGTGTCAGCACTTGAGACATTTATAGACACACTTTTCAGCATGTCCCACATTAGGCTGGACTCTCATTGGCGAAAGAGTGAGTCCATCCAATCAGCAAATCACTCTCGCCCTTGTCTGTTGCTGGCTAATAAAAAGAGGGCTGAGTTTATGGGGGTCTAAGATGAGCAAAGTGGAGGATGGAAAAAGACACATCCCTGAAGGCAACGGCCTCCAGACACAGTAAGAGTTCCAACATTTGCTCCAACTGTGGCAGCCCTAAAGACAAAGTGATGACACACATACACCGGAGCTGCTGCAAACCCTTGCTGACTCTTTGGCATCCTACAATTAACTGTCTAAGCAGGAAAAATAATTGCCCTTAACAGGATCAACTTAAATCTCTTATCTGCCCACAGCTTCTGTGCTGAGCTTGTGACTCTTGATAAAGGGCTGGGGACAGGGAGGAAACGCTCGGTACCTATCCAGTGAGGAAGGCTCTGCCTGCTCTCCCACAGACCCACGGGGCTGCACTGCCTTCACGAAAACCCAAAAATAGACTGCAGGAAAGAAGAAATTTTTTTAAAAAGGGGGTTAAAGCTGAATGTTTTTCATTGGTAACTCATCTTGTCTAATGTTCATCTCTGGAAAAGATGAAGAATCCTGGCTTTAGCAAGGGGGTTTGACAATGACAGACTTGCTAAGACCACCCAGCCATGGGCACGTCTCTGGTTATCTGGGCAAATCTGAAACCAACTGTTTTCCCATCAACTTGCTGAGGGAGCCAGGAAACCAATCTGTCACGTTCTTTCAAAAACCTTGGCAGTTTTGAGTCAAATTACAGGTCAGATGTTTGATTAGCAGACAAATAACCCCATTCTACTAAAAGATTCCCAGCTCTGTCCCTAATTATTGTTGCAATCCACCAGGAGCCATCTAATTCCTCTGGCACCCATTCTTCCCATCTGTAAAATGGGGGGATTCAACCAGGTGAATTCTGAGATGTCCTTCTGGCCAAACATCCTCGAGGATGTTCTAAGAAAGGGTTAGCATCTGTCATCAGGATGGAAAGCAAAAATTACCCTGGGAAATTGCCCATATAGGTCCCTGGCTTGGAGTTTTGTGTCTTCAAGCCTGTGCAACAAATTTCATGCGCTCCAGAGGTGGAGACTCACTGAGAAGACAAAGAAAGGAGCAAAGTGGAAGACTGCAGGCTGGGCTTCAAACCGTCCCGCCTGAAGGTCACCATAAAATCCCTGGTGCTGAAAAGGGGATGGGGGAGAATGAGTAACATGCTTCCTCTTGATGGTAGAGTTTGATCTATTTTGTTTCAAAAATCTCTGGTGCCTTAGCCCCTGCTAATAGATTTGTTTCTTGATGTAAGGATTAAGTAACATTTTATGTGTAAAAAAGTATCTAGCCCAGAATCCAGCACTTGGTAGTTAGGATTACTCATTGGATTTGAATCTAAACCTTGCATTTTCACTATTCCTTAGGAAACTGTAGAGGACAATGTGATTGCCTGTCAGCTGTACCCCCAAAGCTGGGTTTTCCCATGGTGACCCCACCATATAGCTGTGCTGCCCATGCCCTGGTCACACGTCCCCTGGCCCATGGGGTTAGGTTCTAAAGTCAGCAGAAGAGTGAGCAGTTCAGCTCCACCACTGGAATCCTGCGTGGGAAACCATTTTTTAAATAGGACACAGTGCACACCAATGACAAATTATTACTACCATCCACTTGACCAGCGGGACCAGACTGGACCCTCCCACCTTGGGTGCTCATTAGCTAACATTTGAGTCCTCACCACAAACCAGGCAGTGCCCAGTGATTTACGTGCAACAAGAAGCCCTTACAACATGAGGCATGTGCCATCATCATCTCTAGACTTATTTGCTAGCAGAAGATATAGACATTCAGAGAGTCTAAGTGACTTGGCCAGGATCACCCGTTACTAACTGTAGAGCTGGGATTCAGACCTGGGTTACGTCTGTCTGAAAGAGGGGCTCATCTTTCCTCTTCACCTCCCAGCCCCTGATCTGAGACCTGCTGAGCCTCCTCCACACAAACACATTGCTAGGGACTGAATCGGATCCCTTCCCAAATTCATGATTTGAAGTACTAAGTAAGAGACATTGTTGTCTATTTGCCATGTGAGGCCATGTGAGAAGGTGGCCGTCTGCAAGTCAGGAAGAGAGCCCTCACCAGAAACTGAATCTGCAGACACCTTGATCTTGGACTTCCTGCCTCTAAGAACTGTGAGAAATAAATGACTGTGGTTTAAGCCACCCAGTCTGTGGTACTTTGTTATGGCAGCCTGAGCTGGCTAAGACAGACATCAACAGAGCCCGCATAGGAATCGCAGCTAAGGGCATGGGGTTTGCACACAACAGACCTGGATCAGAGACTTAGCGTCTCTGAACATTAAGTAAACTGATTTACCCTC
The DNA here is from genome assembly GCF_020740605.2 of Lemur catta. Classification (NCBI taxonomy): domain Eukaryota; kingdom Metazoa; phylum Chordata; class Mammalia; order Primates; family Lemuridae; genus Lemur; species Lemur catta. Next base: position 117,304,331 of record NC_059130.1, read on the forward strand.
TCTGGCTCATAGTTCTGTCATCTACAATAATGGCACCGAACTCATGGAATTATTGTGGGGACAGAGTTAGAAAGTGCTCAGTGTTTTCTAGTACACAGTAAACAGCTCTCAATAAATGTTAGATTAAAAAATATGCTGATACTGGGTCTAAATTGACACTGAGTCATCACTTTCAGGGATCAGGGTGTTAAAAGTTTCCATGTAATCAGTTTTCCAACTTGATTTCTGAAAAGAGAAATCTATCAAATCATTATCCTCATTAATGGCAATGGGAGAAAGCAGGGGGACAGCAAGAAAGAAGGAAAGGCCTTAGAATACAGCACAGTACAGGGGGCTGTCAGCCCGGGGATGGCTGTGGATGGTAGAGGGCAGGGGGGTGGGGGTGGGGACACAATCCGGATGCCTGGATGAGGGGTGGAGAGGAGAGAGTTACCTAAACCGCTTCCTCCCCAATCCTGGAAATGGCCCAGGCCACCTCCTGTTCCCTCAGAGTAAAAAGAGAGCCATGGGGTGGATCCAAGTTCTGCTCTAGAAGTGGGCTAAGCACCCCAACAATCCCCAGCACCTGAAACAAGATAAAGTGAGTCACCCCCATGTGCTGTCCACATGGCCTGGACATGACTGGGCTGTCTGCTGCCATGGCCCTGAGGGACCAGGCACCCAATTGGTCCAGGCTCAGGATCACTGCCTACAGGGCTCTGCCACAGCCACAGCCGGCCTGGGGCTCAGCGTTTCTGAGGCTGAACACACCTAGGGGACGACTGTTCCCAAAGCCCTTCATCCCTGCACCACGAGGCCTCAGAGGACTCGCTGAGCCGTGGGAGAAGAGTGCCCTCCCCTGGACACTCACTGCCGGTTTGTGGTCTCCACCAAAACCACGGCGGAGGTTTGCCCTTCCTTCCTGAGCAAGGGGGCAGATTTTGGGCAAACGGCCCTCAAATCCAGAAGGCCACACACAGGTCACTGGCCAATAGGTGCCCCACTGGCTTCTTTGTTCCACTGCTTTGTTTAAGAGCTTCCACCATGCAAAGCCCTTTTCATGAAAGATCCCATTGAGTCTTCATGCAAATCCTCATGTAACAAGACAAGAAACTGGGGTTCAGGAAGGCTTGAGGGCTTCCCAAGGTCATGGGGCAGGCTGGTGCCAGAGTTCACATCCCCCAGCACCATGGTGAGGAAGGAGTTCGAGCCCTGCAGCCAACTGCCAGGTCCTCATCCAGACCTTCCATTTCTTTGCTGTGCAACTTAGGGAAAGTGACTCAACCTCTCTAAGCCTTAGTTCCCTTCTCTGTAAAACAGCGTAATCATCTTCAACACAGAAGGTATTACAGGAATGCCAAGCACGTGGGAAGCACTTAATAAATGGTGTCTACAATCGTCTTCCTCCATGGGACCTCAGAGCCCTGGCTAACTGTGCATCTGCATTTTGCAGGGGAAGTGCTTCATATGTCCCTATCTGTGTAAAGACAGAATTTGAAAAGCTCAGCTGAGAATATGGCACCATGTTGGCTTTGCCCTCTCAAACACCCTTTAGCTGCATGTCACAGGGTTGACAGGGCATTTGCCACAGAACATTTCTGTTCTCTGCCAGGCCCGACTCCCCAAAAGACAGTGATTATATTGCTTGCTTTTATGCCAGAGAAAGAGTTGAGAAATGAGTGTCATATGACTTGGCCAGTCCGGAAATAGCACAGGGATCCCCCGTTACTGAGGAACACGTGGGCAGGAGGAAAGCAGCGACTCCCAGAGACAAGTCTACATTGTAAAGATGAAGAGTAAGATTTTAGAGAGGGGGTGCACATCAAGAAAGTGAAGGAACTCACCTTTACTGAGGATCTGTTGTGCCCAGCACTGCCCAGACCACTTTGCACACATAATCTCATTTGTGCTCATGACAGCTGGACTGAGGTAGCCACTCGTATTATCTTCCTTTTTTACAGATGAGGAAACTGAGGCTCAGGGAGGCCATTTGTGTATGGTCATATGACTAATGAGAGGCAAAGGCAGCCCCAGAGGGAAGTTTATCAGACGTTTTTGTGGCAGACTTCTCTTTCCCTGTTGAATGTTACACAGGGTTCCATGGTATATTCGTTTTCCATTGCTATGTAATAAATTGTCACACACTTAGCAGCTTAAAGCAACAATGCCCATTTACTATCTCTCGGTTCTGCAGGTGAGAAGTCAGGTGGGCTGGGATGGTCCCCTTCTTCAGGGTCTCTTAAGGCCAACATCAAAGCCTTGGTTGGGCTGAGCTTGGGGAAGAATTTGCTTCCAGGCTCATTCAGGGTGTTGGCAGAGTTCAGTTGCTTGTGGTTGTAGGACTGAGGTCCCTGTCTCCTTGCTGGCTGTCACTCAGAGGCAATCACTGCTCCTATAGATCTCCTCATTTCTTTTCACATGGGCTCTTCCACCTTCAAACCAACAACAGCACGCCAGGTCTCTCTCACCTCCAGCCTCCCTGACTTCTAATGCTTCCAGCCAAGAAAACTCTTCACTTTTAAAAGGCTCCCATGATTACATCAGACCCACTCTAATAACCTCCCCTCTTCCCATATAGGGTAACATAATCATGGCGTGACATATTACCATAGTCACAGGTGCCCCCCACACTGAGAGGAGAGGGGATTTTACAAGGGTGAGAGTCACAGGGGGATCATTCTTAGAATTCTGCCTGGGAGTTGCCAAAGACTAGAAAGAAACTCAAGAGTTTCATTGTTAACTGGGCTACACCTTGGGATGATGTGAACGGAAAGCATTTCTATAACCTGGCTACTCCATTTATGGAGCTCTGATCTCAAAGCCAAGGGTATGATTCTGTGTCTGCAAGTCACACAGTTCATGGGGGCCAGTAGTAAGTTGCCAAGCCAAGATGATGTGTAGAAGCAAGAGCACTGTAGAAAAACTATAGGTCTCCTTTGCTTGCCTGCCTGCCTGTCTGTCTTCCCTCCTGTTTACTCTTACTGAACACCTGCTGTGTGTTAGGCAGACACACAGGTCCTGGTAATGCAGTAGTAAACAAACAGGACAAAATAAGCTCCCTGCTGGCATGGACTTTATGCTCTAGAGCAGAGATTAGCAAACTTTTTCTGTAAAGGGCCAGACAGCAAATATTTCCAGCTTTGCAGGACTCTGTCGGCTTCTCTATAACTACTTAACTGCCAGTGTGGCATGAAAGCAGCCATATGTGATGGTCATGAATGACTGTGGCTGTGGTCCAATAAAACTTTATTCACAAAAACAGTCGGTGGGCCCCACTGGGCCTGCAGAATGTAGTTTACCAACTCTCAGTCTAGTGGATGAGACTAACAATACACAGATAAGAAATAAACAAGGTGGTTAAAAGTTATTGTTATAAGTCCCATGAAGGAAATACAAAGAGTTCTCCGAAAGAGCACAGGATGTGCATAGAATGGGAAGCCACAGAGGATTTAAGAGGGACAATGACAAGATCTGATTTATATAGTGTCCTAAAAAACTAGCTTAGGAAAGGGCAAGAACCTTCCCCAGGCATTCGTTCCCTGGAGTTGAAATGCACATCTCCAAGTGTGTGCAGGTGCTCAAATCAAGCACATGTTGAACATTCCTCCAAAATGAACACTCACTCCCTTCTAAGAAACAGTGAAAACACAGAATTTGAAGAGGTAGGAATGGCTGTGGGCAGGGGGCTGAGGCGGAACATGAAGGGGGTGTTATTGTCGTGTGGAAAGAGCTCAGCCTCAACTCTGCTGTGGAAGACACGGTCTACGCTGACACGCTGAATAGAGAACTGCTTACAGTGAACAAATCAAATCAAGACGGTGGTTCCATTGAGGTTGAGCTAAATGTCATCCTCAGTCAATCGCAAATCCCTTCATTGGCTGCCTATGCAATTCAAAAACCAAAACAGAACCAAAACCATAAAATTTTCTAAAATCCCATAGCTACCAGGATGTGGGCTTTGATCAACAACCCCAGCGAAAAAATCTTCAGATTTGAGAGCACTGGTGTTAACTGTGCTTTGGTCCATGAAACCAGTGTTTGCTCATGTATGCATTTTGGATTTACTGAAGCCCCACTGACTCTTGGGCTTGCTGTCCTCTGAGCTCTCACCAGCTGTGGAGCCACCACGTAGCAGGTGGCATTTCATGAATGTCTGTTGCACAATACCCTTGTCCTCTGTCTGTAGGAGCTATGTAGCTCATGCACATCCTCAGGATGCAGGGAGTCTTCCATCTCTTTCTGATCAACCACCCAGTCCCCAGCATGCTGCCCAGGGCCAGTAGGTGAGCACAAGGTGCTTCCTAAATGGTGCAAGGACTGGCCCACAAAGCAGGAGTCACTGCCTGGCCTCTTCCATGTGGAGATGGCTCAGAGCCTCTCTATAAACTTACTGAGAACTGCTTGAAAGACTCAACCCACCCACAGTCCAAGGACATGGAAATACTGTCAGCAGTAGACCCAGGAATAACTACACAGAAATAAGGGAATAGTGCCCAGGTATGGGGAGAATTCTCCCTAAAGGGGAGGCAGAAAGCAAAGGTTGAGTTAAAGATTCTAGAGCATGGTTCAAAAGGAAATTCTTTCTCCAAGGAACACATGGAGGAAGAGAAACAATGTGTCACTATACACTTGGGCCACATCTTTGGCCATCAAAGCTGGGGATGTAGTAAGTGACAGGCAAGTTGCCTCCCTTCAGCACAGCACTTTGTATAGCCTTTGCCTGTTGGACTCTCCACTGGGGCTGACATTGGGACTCAGTACACAGTTACCAAGAGCTTTTTCTGTGCCAGACATGGGGCTGGGGGCTGGGGGCTGGGATGCAGAGACCAGACCAAGGCTGTTTATCCTCTTCCCCCCATTATTGCTAGCATGTTGCCCATAGAACAGACAGTTTGGCATAGAACAGATTCTCAATAGATGTCTGCTGCATGAATGAATATCATATGAGCCCTTCTTCTCCCGCGGGAGCATTGACAAACTGCAAGGGAAGCCACGGACCCACCAGGGCCATATAACCCTTTTACCAGACTATCCAGAGCAATACTGCCAATGTGAGCCATGCATGCAATTTAAAATCTTTAGTAGCCTCATGAAAAAGTAAAAAAAAAAAAAAAAAAAAAAAAAATGTTGAAATTAATTTCAATAATATATTTTATTTATCCCAATACACCCAAAATATTATCACTATCATCTTAACATGCAGTCAATATAAAAAATATTAGTGAGATATTTTATATTCTTTTTTTCCTCTGTACTAAGTCTGAAATCTAGACTAGCCACATGTCATGCGTTCAGTAGCCACATACGGTTTGTAGCTACCACATTAAGAGATGGCAGCTCCAGAGCCTGGGAACTTTTTAAAGGAAAAAGAAAAAAGAAAAATTATTGAGATCTGAAAAAAAATTATCATTCTAAATCATGCAAATATCCTCTAAGAGAAATAGATAGACGTGCAACAGAGGTCAACAAAGTAGGAAATTCTTCAGATAATAAGAGCACCTAGCTCACAGGGTCATTGTAAGTTGTATGAGTCACACTCCTACATGCTCAGGAGAGCCGAGTAGGATTTATGGTATCAACTGGTCAAATGCAACTCAAATCTAAATTCTTACATAGTTACACAAAATTGCATTTAAAGTTGGATGTGGATGTGTGTTGTTACATCTTATGTGATTAGGGCTGTGGCCTTCCTAAGGTTAGGAAAGGTTTCAAGCATTCCTGGAACCCAAGCCCGTGCTCTGCAAGCCTGAGATCTGCAGGTGAAGAGAGCCGGAACTCACAGCTGACGTGGGAAGGGAAGGGCCAAAGTGCTAGAAAAAAAAACATCCTGCTGACTAAATACATTTTTCAAAAATAGCGAATATGCACAGCCCCACTGATGCCATGAATAAGATTTGCTTTTTTCCTGCCTGTCAAGCCACTTATTAATCATAACATATTATTGCTTTGCTCGTTCAATATGTGGAGTGAAACACCAGGATCCAGCTGAGAACAGAACTGAAGAGAACAAAATTGGGTGGCAAGAAAAGAGCAAAATTAACGCAGGCTAAAGAGAAATTGGAAAAATTGGAAAAAAAAAATCCTCCATCCTCGTAGAACAGATTATTTTACAGCTTTCAGAAAAATAAAGGGAAACTTAATAAAATGTTAGTGCAGCTACTATTTTCTGCTTAAATTTTTTTGCTAAGGAGTGGCAGTTTGAGGACAGGGGCCTGAAGGTGAAGAGTTTAAGCTGAATGGAATCGTGGCTCTGGTCTCTGCCTTCCCGATGCCGCCACAGATTAGAGTAATTACCACCAGGTGCACGCTGGGCTGTGCAGGTAGGAAATCAAATTTATGTTCCAAGAAGAAATGGAAGAAAAATATCAGAGCGTGGAGAAAGGGGGGTAAGGGTCAAAATCACTCTTGACATAGCAGAAAGGACATTATAGATTTTAGCAGAGAATAAATGACAAGGAGGGAGTTGGGTTATAAGTCCAGAGAGGCACCTACTAAAACTTCAAAATAAGCCAAGGAACTGATGGCAGACAAAGAAGGTTTAAACACACACACCCCTCAGATATACATCAAACTCCTCAAGAAGCAGATCTATACTTGCCTGCGGTAGAAGGAACATAAGAAGAGCTAGTTTTCACAGCATCATAAGGGTTTGAAATGGATAAATGGATTAGTATCAATACCAAAGGCTGCTAGCCCACCCCTGTGCAAATTCTCCTCGTCCCCTATGGCGAATTCCTTCATACAAAGAACAAACCAGTATGGACCTGGACAACCCTCACAACCTCAGCCCGAGCTGGGTGCTGTCCTTGGCTCTGTTCACTTTTAAATCATCAGTCTGCAATCTTTGGTACCCAGGTTCCCAACTCATCCCATGTGCCTCCACCTGTCATTAGTGGACCCCCTTCGTAGTGTCACACTGGACTCTGGTCCTTAAGTAAAGGTCGAGGGCTGTGACTGGTTCACAGTCCCAGCTGCCTCTGTACATTCCTAGTCCTGGCGGTGAAACATTCACACACATGATTTTTTTAAGCATCTTAAAATCCTACGGCATAGGCGGCACAGACCCAGCCATGACAGAATTAGAAATATGTTGGGGTTGGCACATGCAACCTGTGTGTTCTCCATCCTGCCAAGGATGGGAGATGATTGACTGAATGGGAACAGGAAGTCAGCATGCCAGAATGCATCTAAAATAGGAGGCGCGTGCTTGGTGAAGTGTTAACGCTGTGCTTCAAAAAAGGAACAAATGGGACAGTCCACACAGCCCCCCACTCATCTGAAAGATCAAGGGTCACTTCGGGGAGATGTGAGAGGACAGGGTGCATGAGGAGTCTGATTCTGTCCCCTGGGAGACAGTTGGGCATTTTTCAAAATACGATGACCATCATTTAGAAACAGCCTGCATCAATTTGCCACAGAGCATCCCAAGTGTGGCCCGCCACCTGCCTCCTGGGAGGGAGACCTATGCTGGCGCAATGCCATGCTCTGGGCAGCAGCATGGCCTCTTAAAAATGGTTCAGGCGAGAAATATTGACTGGCACGTAGTGTCTGGTACGTGCCAGGCGCTGTGTTAGGAATTGGGGATACGATGTGAGCAGGACACAGCCCCATCCTCCTAGGAGCTCATGATTCAGCAGAAGACGCACACTCTTCTGTGTATAGGGAGCCACCCTCTTCCACAGTGAGGGCTGTGACAGAGTCGGCAGCGCGATGGAGATGAGCCTCCCTGGCTCGGAGGGGGTGGAGAGAAGGCTTCTCGGAAAAAACACAATTTTCAAGCTAAGACCTGGCGGGTGAATAAGATGTAGCCAGGGAAAGGAGTGGTGAGGCTGGAGAAGTTCTAGGTGGGGAAAAACGCATCCTCAGAGACCCAGGGGCTGTGGCAAGCTTCTGGAGCATCCTGAGGTCAATATGGCTAGAATGCAGGGCGACAGGAGGGTGTGGCAGGAGATAAAGCCACAGAGGCCAGGCCTTGAAGGGCCATGGAAGGATACCTGGTTAAAGAAACTTAGATTTTACCTTGAGGGCAATAGAGAGCCTCAGGTTGTTTTAAACATGGTACAGCCTTGGTCAACCATTTCAGAATGACTATTCCAGTGGCAATGTGGAGCATAAATGAGAGGTTGGTCAAATGTAGACAGACTCTGAAATTCACCAGAGAGAGGATATTAGAAATCTTGCCCAAGCCCCTTGCTTTGTGGATGTGGAAACTAAGGTGCACGGAGAGAGAAATGACCAGCTCAAGAACATAAGGCTGGTGTGTGACAAAGTTGAGCAGTCATCGTGTTCAGCTTTGTCACTGTGTTCCTTTTTCCCACTTGGTAAAATCACCAACGAGCACCTTTTCTCTGGGGCACCCAACCCGGCATACACCACTCACGAGTTTATGTGCCATGGTCCACTTCAGACAGGGCTTCTCCGACACAGGATCTCTACCCCGGCCATCATGAGTAGATTCATCCCTACATCCCACACTCCCGAAGACCTGAGAGATCCACCCGGGTGGCCTTTTGTGGAAACCCATCTGAGAATGGCAACATGGAGATGTGGAACCACATGCCATATGGTGCTCATCCTTGAAGCCTCCCGGTTTCCTTAAATGTGTTCATCTCAGCCACTCTTCCACCCATAAACATGGGTTGCAAAGGAGGAATTACTTTAAGCAGGCCTTCCTGCAGTAAAGAGGGATCCTGAGGCAAGGGAAAAAAAGCAGGCAAAGAGACCACTGGCTAACAGGAAATGACTGAACAGCTGTGACACAAATTGCTGGCGTGGGCTGTCTCCTAAGTGCTTCCCTGCCAGGCTGGCCCCCCCGGGGCTGAATTAAGATGGTGGGGGGGCAGACACTACCCAGAGAAAGGCTCTTACATCCAGGAAACATCATCCCTCTCACCTGGGCTCCAAACAAACCTGGGAAGAAAAATCCCTAATAAAGCCAAGCCAGCCCAGCCACCTGCACTCCCAAGAACAGGTACGGAGAATGCAAGGGAGGAAGGAAGGGAGGGAGGTGTAGGTGAGTGTAACTTTGGAAAACTGGTGAAAAAGATTTAGTGTGCATGCGCTGATCCTGCTAACGTTAATACAACCAGCCAAACATACACAAAAGCAGAAGTTGCCAAGGTTCCCATGTCGGGGGTTTCAGGGGAAACTCGCTGTCTTAAACTACGGCCCCTGCACCTTCCATGATGCCACTGAATGGAGCCTCACCTGGGCTAACCTCCTCAACCGAAAGGAAGATTCCTCTCCAAGAATAACAGGGGACATCAGTCATGAAACCCTTGCGAAGATCAACTTAAAATCAGTTTGTTTTGCCCTCAGGATGGACCCCACTGAAAGTCAGGCGTTTTGATGTAGAGGGGCAGAAGAGGATGAGGCCCTTTGAGGTCCCCCCTCTGGAAAGAGCCGAGGCTTTGGGCAGCTGAAGGATGCAGTCCTCACGGGCAGGAAGGGGGATGGCCGGCTGGAGGGAGTCAGGAAACGGGAGTGGATTGTTCCAGAGAGAATTCATATAGCAGCCACATAGGCTAGCTTTCTAGAGACTATTTGTTCTAAATACATAACAAGTTTGGGTGGAGCCCCGCCTCCCACCGCAGCTGGAACATCCATTTTCTGTGGCCACCTGGGGATGGTGGAGACAACATTCCTTTGTTTTACCTGAATGCACTGGAAAGGAAAAGAAGCTTGGGTCGGAGTTGTGTTGGGTGCTGTTAGGGGCTTTGGAGAACCCTCCAAAGCAGGGATTTGCAAACCTAAAGGCCAGTGAGGAGAGTTTAGGGATTGTCCTCCTGGGGGCACCTTCTGGCTTCATTCATGGCAGGATGGAGAATTCAATGTGGAATATTCTCCTGCTAATCTTACAATCATCTGTTCTTTCTCTCTCCAAAATAGTATGTGGGTATGTCATAGTACCTAAAACAATTTCAAATATTTTGTGCCAACTGGTTACTGCAAGGAAGGGCTACATGGTGGAGGGAAGAGGTCATTTGTTAGGTTAAAAATATCCTTACCACCACCTCAAATCTGACCCTGATGTCAATTATTCACAAGCTCCTTTTGGAAGATGTAGCTATATCTGACGTTTCAAAGAGGATTTTTCACCAAAAGCAAACGTGAACAAGCATCTGTGGCACCTGAGACTCTTAACCCAATTGATCTTCATGTACAATCCTTTGAGGCACCAAGTCATGGAACCCTATGGGGACTGCCTTAACTTGGAAGAAATAGAAAATTGCTGATCATCATGGACCAGACTGGGAAAACCAAGTAGATGCTTGACTCCTTGGCTGTGTTTCATTTGGTCACTTTTGGACAAGGTTTCTCAGGTGAAGCCATTCTTCAAAAACCAATAGATTCAGGGGATGACATCCAAGCAGGTGTGGATAGGACCTGGAAGCACCTGGTTCTCAGGGCAAGGCAAGGCTGAGTAATGTCTGAGTCAGGAACCAGGCAGCCAGAGGAATGAAACAGTTCCTCAAATGCACCAAACCTCTTTCTGCCCCAGGGCCTTTGCACATACTGTTCCTTCTCATGAGATGGGGTTTCTCAGCCCGACATTGCTCATACTCTACCTCTTGGCCAAGTGGAAGCCTTCAACTCCACCCCAGCTTCCACCTCCCAGGTCAGGTTGGTTCTTTTTGTTATAGACACTCAACATATCCTGCCCCTTCCTTCGGTCTGTAACTGTGCGCTCATTTGTGTCAAAGATGTCCCTGTCCCCTGCCAGGCCGACCCTCCCAGATAGCAGTGTCTGTGTCTCCTGCTTAGACAGAACATATAGTCTGGCATATGAAAAGAACAAAAGTTTCAACGCTAAAAGAACAAAACAGAGTATAATGTGTCACACAAGACACAGAGTAACAGCGCTATAAGAGTTCAAATAAGACAGCCCTCCACAGGAAAGGGAGATGTTTGATTCATTTATCTAGGGATCCTCCTCCTCAGACCACAAAGGACTGAAGGGGATTCAACAAAAAAATACATACAACCGCCGGCAGGTTGATGAAATAAATGGTTTCAGGAATGAGGGCAAAAGGAAAACTGATTTAGATAAATAGTAGAAATGTATTAGGAATAAAATGAAACCACTCAACAAACACAAAACAAATGACTCGTGCCTGAGAAAGAGAAAAAGAAATCAGTTACCTGCTCTGAAAAATGGCAATGGTACAAATTCTTGGGAACAACCTCTCAATAGAAGAGTCACAAGGTTAATATTAAACTTTTTTTAACCCGTTATAAAGGTAGTACATGGTGAAAAGAACATTAGATTTGCAGTTGGGACACCTGGGGTTCAAGTTCTAGGTTGACCACAAAATAGCCGAGATCCTGAATGTATCATACATGATCCTGAATGTATCATTCATGATCCTGCGGTTCCCACCCTGGAAAATGCAATGCACCCGCATCTTCCTTTCCATCTCTCTGGTTCTATTCCACCGAAACAGCAAGGGCAGGGGGGCACCCTCTCATCACTTCCACACCAGATAGCAGGAGACCTTTTTTTCTTTCATCAACGTATCCACTTGTGTGTCAAAATGCTCCTCAGGAAGGTTTTCAGAAGCAAAGTAGGTAACTGCGTAGCGAAGGCGGAGGAGAGGAACTGTTTGCACTGTTCGTGCAGAGCACGTCAACTCCAGAGCAGAGGACAGACCCACCCACCAGTGCTGGGAGACCAGGCGCTCCTACAGGGAGGAACAGGGCTGTGTGGTGCAGGAGAGAGTGCTGCTTCTGGCTTCAGCGCCACAGTGGGGCTCCCACCAAGTTATATTCCAGCCCCTCTGCCCTCTTTGCCAGCTCGGGTGACTTACACCATCTGGAGGTAGACAAGGGAGAATCCACCTCCCCTTGGCATGATGATAAAGTAATGTCACCATTGGCAAGCCCTTGCTGTCTCCTGTAATCTCTACAACCCAACATGGTCACTCCTGCAATATCTATGTTAATGATGCTAGTTGTGTCTGTCTGTTTGCAAAGTAGAGAGATGTTACCTGCATTTGGACAGGGTAATGCAGACAAATGGTCTGTGTTGCTATACAGGTTATAGGAGTGCGGTAGGCAGAATAATGGTCCCCCAAAGATGTCTAAATGCTAATCCCCAGAACCTGTGAATCTGTTACGTTACACGGCAGATGGGAATTAAGGCTGCTGATGCAATGAAGGTTGCTAATCATTTGACCTTAAAATAGGGAGATGATCCTGGTTTATCCAGACGGGCCCAATGGAATCACAAGGGTCCTTAAAAATGCAAGAGGAAGAGTCAGGAAGACGTGACTGCGGAAGAGGAGGGAGAGATGTCATGTGAGAAAGAGTCACTGGCCCGGACTGGCTTTGACAATGACAAAGGTGCCTCTAGATGCTGGGAAAGGTGAGGACACGGATCCTACCCACAGCCCATGTAAAGGAACTGTTGACACCTGGATTTTAGCCCAGTGAGGATGTCAGATTTCAGACCTGCAGAACTGTAAGATAGTAAATATGTGTTACTTATGCAGCTGCATTTTTGGTAACTTGTCACAGGAGCCGGTCTGGGCGAAATTGGGTCTCACCTGCCCTACTCGCCCCATTCACATATTGAAGTCTGAAACCCCAGCACCTCAGAATGTGACTGTATTTGGAGATAAGGTCTTTCAAGAGGTGAAAAGAGGTCATTAGGGTGGGCCCTGATCTAATATGACTGGTGTCCTTCCAAGACAAGGAGATTAGGACACAGACATGTACAGAGGGAAGACCCTGTGAGGACAGAGGGAGGACATGGCTATCCACCAGCCAAGGCGTGTGGCCTCAGGGGAAACCAACTCTGCTGACACCTTGATCTCAGACTTCTGGCCTCCAGAGCTGTGAGAAAACAAATTTCTGTTATTTAAGCTGCCCAGTCTGCAGCACTTGGCCATGGTGGTCCTAGTCCAGCAGCCACAGGAGGGTAATATAGAGAGAGACACAGAATTCACCCCACAGGGCCCTGGAGGCACCTGGAGTGGGGTCATAATCCCCCAAAACGCAGAAACTGAGTTGCAAGGAGGGACCTATGAGATGCCACCACACAAGGCAGCCTAGAGGAACACTGTGCCCCTGGACAGAGGAAGCCAGCAGTGGTTTGCAAACCACAAGGCACAAGGGCAGGTGCTCAGAGAGCAGGACCTGGCGTCACCCGCTTCTTCCTGGGCTCTCTCTGTCTGGAGCTCCAGCTGCAGAAGTGACCCATGATCCACAATCAGGATCCCTCCGATTCCTCTTAGCAGCACAGCAGCCGCGTGGGCGTGTAAACCCTGTACTGAGTATGGCTTCCCTGAGCCCCTGCATTTTGTGCTGTTGAAAGTTTACTTTGGGACTAGCTGGGTTTTCTAAGTAAGTCAAATGATGTATTTATTATAAGTCCCATGAAATAATATCCCATTTGTACAATAGCAGGACCTCACTCACTGAGGTTGGTAAAAATTTAGCTCCATCCTTTATTATTTTAAAATACACTAAAGTTCCTCCTCTAGTTTGGGAGGTTTGGGGATTTCTGGAAGATGGATCTTTGACTTGAGATAATTATTCGTCTTCAAGAGCTTTACTGCCTGGGCTAATTCAGCTGGGACCGAACAGACGTTTACCTTTGCCCTATTTGGGAAAAAAGGTTTTGCTAAGCAAACACAATGTGTAAACAACATCACAAGGAACATGTTTAACCTGCTTAGGAGAACAAACTGACCTCAAGTAATTTAGCAGCGTTCATTTCCATACTGACAATTAACTTGCCCTTATAATTGGGGTGATTTATATATTAAAGGAGACTCACCAAAAATTCTACCTAAAATTATTTTAAAATTTTCTAGCCAGGTGTGGTGGTTCATGCCTGTAATTCTAGCAATTTGGGAGGCCGAGGCAGGAGGATTGCTTGAGGCCAGGAGTTTGAGACTAGCCTGGGCAACATAGTGAGACCCCCATCTCTACAAAAAAATAGAAAAACTAGCTGGGCATGGTGGCGCATACCTGTAGTCCCAGCTACTCAAGAGGCTGAGGTGGGAGAATCTCTTGAGCCCAGGAGTTTGACGCTGCAGTGAGCTATGATGACACCATTGCACTCTAGCTCAGGCAACAGAGCAAGACCATGTCTCAAAAAAAAAAAAAAATCTAATTAAACAATATATACCCATTACAGAAAACTTAGACAATACCAGCGCCCAAAACAATTAACTAGAAATCATCCACAATACTTTCACCTAAGAACAACTGCTGTTCACTTTCTCTCTACCTCTCCCCCTTAAATTCTGACTCCTCTTATCTACCAGCCTTCAAAAGACTTTGGAGTCAGATAAACCTGGATTCAAATCCTGCCTTCGCCACTTAATTCCTGTTGCCCTGAGCAAGATATTCCTCCAAATTTTTCATCTGCAAAATGGCATAAAAACAGCATTTATCTTCTATACCATCATTCAAAGAGATGACTGATGCTATTCTCCAAATACTGTGCCTTGCACATAATAAATGCTTAATGAACAACGGTACATGGTGAGCTGTGCAGAAGAGGGTAAACATGGCAGGCCTGACTGCGATCCTGTAACAGGTCTGCTTGCAAGGCTCACCTTTAGCTGGCATCTGGAACTCAGATCTAAGGAGGGTTCCCAGCACAAACTGATAAAAGGGGCTCACTGTGCCTAAACTGCTTATGCAAACAGTATGGTTTAGGCTGAATACCTGTTTCCTTCTAGGAATCTGGAACTTGGGTGTGTGCCAGGCAAGAGGGTGCCCATGTGACCAGCCCCCAACAAAGCCCTGGGTGCTAAGTCTCTAAAGAGTTTGCCTGGTGGACAGCATTTCCCACTTGTTGTCACAGCTCATTGCTGGGGGAAGTAAGTGTGCCTTCCAGGACATCACACAGATGGGAATTCTCGGAACCTTAAGCCTAGCTTCCCCCAGACTTCACCCCATGTGCCTTTTCCCTTTGCTGATTTTGCTTTGGACCCCCTTTGCCATAACAAATCATAGCCATGAGTACAACTATGTGCTGAGTCCTGTGAGTTCACATGGTGAACCATTGCACCTGGGGGTGGTCTTGGGGACCTCCTGATACATGAGCATATCTCTCAGGTTGGGCTGCTGGGTTCCAGTCCCAGTTGCACACCCCACTGACTTTGTGTATCCTTCAAGTTCCTGGCAGGACTCAGACAGCCACCTCAAGGAGGGGATTAAAGAGCCTTCCATGAGGGCTACTTATTAAGGCGTGGGAAGGGTGTAGTGCAGTATCCCGGGCTAGTGAGGACCTAGTTGTTAATGTGAACTAAAATGAAATCCTAAGGCCGCTGCTGCCTGTATGGACCCCCTCTCAGCCAAGGAGACCCCAGAGAAACCTTAAAACTGAGTTCCCAGCCATGACGGGGTAGGAAGTTGCACAGGCCTCATTATGCCCCCTGCCTTGCTAACGGCCATCAGACTTTTTTCCTAAGAGCTGAACAGAAACCAATCTCCTGATCCAGACCAATCTCTTATCTTTCCTGATAAGAGACCACCAGCCAGAGTGGTTTCATCCAGTCCATGGGGGATACACAGAGAGTGTGTTCGTGTCCTCGCTTTGCCTTTTGACATAAAAGGGCGGCCGTTTCTGAACACGGACCCCACAAAGGGCATAAAGCTCAATTGCGCAGGTGCATGCTTCTCCTTTAGTAAATATTCACGACTTCCCCGATAGCTTGTTAAATATGTATATGTGGCCCCCCTGCTCAGTATAAATTTCTGTTCCCGTTTTCTCTGCCTCGGGTTCCTGGCTTCTGGTAGGGCTCAGCTCTCCAGCCGGTTGAAACGGCCACCCACAGGCTACAACCCTTTGTGAGAGAAAGCTCTCCTCTCCACATGTATGAGTCTCATCATTGTCTTCAGTCAGCATTAGCGACTGGCAGAATGGCAGGGGTTGGGCTCAGCGGTGGCAATCATTATCATCATCATGTTGGCTATAGATGCATCCTTCATGTGATCATTTCTCCACTACTCTATAGCCTTTCCAGTCCATCTCCAAATAGTGTGCATTCAGGAGAGAGAGAGAAAGAGAAAGGAGGAGGCAGAGAAGGAGGTGAGAACAGGAGAGAAGGAAAAAGGAAGGGAAGGAGAGAGGACTGATCTTTAGATTTCTCGAATTTCATTCTTCCCCTACCCTGTCCTTACACAGGTGTTCCCAGAACCTGACACACAAGAGCCACCCTGAGATTAAACCTCTACTAGCAAAGGGCCCCGATTGTCCTTTATTCACTTCCACTTGTCAAACCTCATGTGGGGGTACTTCATGCCACCTTTCTTGGCAGAATTGTCCCAAGGAGGCGGCTGCCCAGGCAAACCCCGTGTGGGGCTGAGGTCCCTCCCTGCTGGACAAAGACAGGAGGCTGCACCCCTTCTCCTGCCCAAGCCTCAGCCCCCTACTCCAGACCTTGATCCCCAGTCTGAGAGAAGATGGTAAAAGCCCCGACAGGGAGGGCTAACGGGCAGATGTGCAATTCTCCCTCCCTGGCCCCCTGAATTCCATGTGTGTGGCATGACTGTGTAGCACGCACCCCCACCCATTCCCCAGGGAGGGTGGAAGCACAAGGTAGACACAAGAAGCTATAAATTGAAGTCGATCAAAAGCAGGCCTTGAGTAATGAAGCAGCTTGCAAGCCCCAGGCGGCTCAGCGGGTTCCAGAATGCATGAGATGTTTGCAATAACTAAAGGCACGGTCTCCAGGGGAGCTGCCGCTGGAAGGCCAAATGGTCCCAACACTAGAGCAATAACGGAGGAGCAAATCAGGTAAAAGGAGAGATAAAGGGTAATAGTCTGAGCAGGGGGTGCTGGAGGGCATTTGAAGGGGAGCCAGAGGCAGAAATACAAAAATGGAGCCAAATCCTCCAACGCCCTGGTTGCCCACAGCAACCTCTTTCCTTGCGGTCATTTACATAATGTGGCAATTGTCACTGCTGTTTGCCTTCTATTGCAAACAGAGACCCAGCGTCAAAGGAACACACTATCACTGCATAGGTTAATTCAACCCTCATTAACCACTGGCAAAATAAAACCCATTTAATCTCCTACTTAACTTGAACATGAAATAAAAAGCCCTATTTTGTCTGGGAGAGGGTTTCAGCGGGCAGATGCCTCCCAGCTAACCACAGCCCCCACCCTAGGGTTCCTGGACTGGTCTGCACCCATGGATGCTGGTTCTCCGACTTCACAATGCTGAAGTATCAGAAGACACTGGCAGGCTGAAGGTGAGGAGGGTGATGGGAGAGACTCACAGATAAGAGGCAGCACAAGGCAGGGCTGGGAGGCCTTGGGCAAGTGACTAGACAGCTCTGAGCCTCAGTTTCCTCTTCTGTAAAACAGAGATAATAAAGAACCCTACCCTGTGAAGTCATGGTGAGGATTAAATGAGATGATAAATGTTAAACTCTCCAACTCACTTGACATGTTAAAAAAAAAAAAAAGGTTAGTTGCCATTATTTTTATTATTGCTGCTGCTACTGACACTTGTCATACCATACGAATATTCCCTAAGATGGCACTTTTATGTCCAAGAAGATACAAGGAAGATGAATGCTGGGCTCATCTGGGGAACCGATTCAACTTCTTTCCTTGAATTTCCTGATGGCTTCAAATAGCTTAACTGAAATTTTCTGGATATGAATACAAACTGCTGGTTAAGAAAAGCATATCAGAGAGCCAGATTTAGCCAACTGACTATTTATGAGAGACAGAAAGGCAGTCTCTGGCACAGGTTCAATTCACAAGATAAAGAACAAACCAGATCTTCACTGGAGAAAGTTCCTTCCCCCTACCATACCTTCAAGTAATTTAAACGTGTTTGGGGTTTGTCACCAGGTGGTGAGCCCGGGAAGGCGGGCACCTCTTCCTAACACACATACACACACCACTCACACACATTATTCTGTAATTGGAGGCTGTTGCCTACTTTCATTACTGACTGCACAATATCAATGCCTTTTGGGTAGATACAAATCCTTTGAACCAAAGCAATCAAATTTCCCTTCTTTCTCTCACCTTCACCATCCTACTATACAATAGTCCAATGTGGCTACTGGAGCTCCAGCCATCACACTAACATTCCAGGCAACATGGAGTGGGGAAAAGGCAGGTCCTTCCAATGGCCTTTTCACTTCGTGAGCACATGCCCTAGGCTGGAGAATACGTGAGGCCAATGTTACTTCTCACCTGGACTATTGCAATAGCTTCCTAACTAGTTCCTGTATGAATGCAAGGGACTGCTAACTAGGTTCCCTCCCTCCTGTCTCTTTCCCCAATCTGCCTCTATAGCACTCACCAAAGACTCAGGTACAAGCACAGTCAACCTACTTCCACCTCTACCAAAAGCTGCCCCCGACCAGGAACTCTCTTCCCCTAAATCTCTACAGGTCAAACTCTTCCTATCCTATACACTGGTGTTTTGACTGAACACCAGGCACTCTCAGTAAAGACACAGGTCCCCGGGTACCCCCTTAGACCAATGAACCCAAATCTCCATGAGAGTAGCCTGGAAGTCAGTGTTCCCAGATGCCCAGGGTGAGCTTCTGAGAAACCTTCTCCACAGCAGGGGTAGTTCAACTTTGATGCACACCGGAATCCTTGTTAAAAATACAGATGCGCTTGTTACCATTTTAGGAAGGTTGGAGGTAGCCTGGGGGTTCACCTCAGTTTTGAACAAACTCCCCAGGGAATGGCAATGACCTCTGGAGCCTGAGAACTCCAGCTTGTAAGTTTCACCTTAAATCCTCCCACCTTCTTGAAGCCTTCCCCAATCCACTGGAGTTCAAGCACCCACTCCAACATTCTGAGGCTTGTTCCAAGAAATAACTTAAGAATGCAAACAGTACCTGGCACGTCGTAAACGCTCAGTGATTGCTTGTCTTGTTATTGTCACTATTCTCCTTCATGCACTGACAGCAGAACCTATCATTGTCTGCCATACCTCCAAGTAATTTAAACGTGTTTGGGTTTTGTCACCAGGTGGTGAGCCCAGGAAGGCGGGTGCCTCTTCCTAACCATTGGTATGTACTCACAAGCATCTGGCACATTGTCCAGCCCCCAGGAGGCACTCGATGAGTAGCTGTTGCATCAAATAAAGGAGGCAGTATTTTCCGACACATTTGCTGGTGGCTTCAGAATCATTTTTATATTTATGCCACTGGTTGCAGGTCAAAGTTCCCTGACTCTATCCTATTCCACTTTTATAGGGCTATTTCTATGATGAAGAGTCAACTTCATCTCGTTAAAAAATTATATAAGTAATACATGAATATATAATCATTATAAAAATATCTTAAAAACACAGATAAAGTGAACTTTTTCCTTGTTTACTGCCTCTCCATCCCAATCTTCTCTACCAGAGATAACCACTTTTATTATAATTATACTGAGTGATATGAAATTGCCACTACTCTACAATTTTTAGCCAATTTCATAGATTCAACTTGACAGATTGATGTGTATCCTTTCAGAACTGTCTCCTGTGCACAGTAGGTTTGGTGGTTTAGAAATATGGCCATAAATTCTTTGATACCCCTGCCATTAAGATGTGGAGTCTATGTCCCCCTTCCTGAATCCTGGTGGCCTTGTGCCTACTTTGACAACAGAGTAGCTAAGTAATGGTACATGACTTTCAAGCCTATGTCGTAAGAGACCATGAAGCTTCTGCTCGTTTGCTGGAACACTGACCCTTGGAACACTGAGCAACCATGTAAGAAGTTTGAGGCTGCCATCTTGTGAGGAATCCCAAGCCACATGAAAAGTCCAGGCGTAGATGCTTCAGTCAGTTGTCAGTCCCATCTGAACCTACCCTTTGAGTTCTCCTAGCTCAGGAGACAGACATGTGAGTGAAGACGCCTACAGATGACTCCAGTCCCTGCCATTTGAGCCAGCCTCAGCCTTTCAAGTCTTCCAGCCTAAACCCTCAAACATTGTGGAACAGAGACAAGTCACTGTACACTGTATCCTGTCCGAACTCTTGATCTATAGAATCTGCGCACATAATAAAATGGGTTTTTTTTTCCATGCCACTATGTTTTGGATGGTTTCTTATATAGCAACAGTTAACTGATATACCAGAATAACACCCTTTGAGCATATGGCTTATGTGAACTCAATTATGTAGGCTCAAAAAGATAAAGAAGAGTGGAGAAAATTATTTAAATAATGAGAGCAGAAGATTCCACTCAATGGCCATTGTACCCAGTGAGCATATGCGTAGATGGGGGTGAGCATGAAATGGGAGATGCGGATCTCCCATGCCAGTGGTTCTCAGCCAGGAGGAGTACTGCCCCCTATGGGGCATTTAGAAATATTTGGAAGACTATTTCATTGTACATGGAAGGGAATGGTGATGGTACACATCCAGGGCCAGAGAGGTAAGAATGCTAAACATCCAACATGGGACTACCCTGTCCTAAATTCTTAGACACCCTGTTGAGAAACACTAATCTCAGCTTTGGGGGGCCTTTTGTGGCATATTTCTTTCCACTTGAACAGTGTGGCCCCTAAATGCAAGCTGCCATCTTCATCTGCTGCTTGGAAAAACATTAATCTGCTCCAACACAGCAGGAAACAGAGTTGCATTTGACTTAGTAAAGATGAAATGTCCAGCTCTGGAGTGGCTCTTCCCTAAGGGATTTTAGAAATGAATTTTGACTGAGTTCAGTTGTCACCGTGCTCACTGACTTGTGTAGAACCTCTCTCTCCCATGCGGCATTCGATTCCTCTACTAGGCAATATAGAGATTCCATAAATAAAGATATACAGAAATACAAAGATTTTGTGAGGTTGTTTTTTAAATTATAAGGCATATAAACTAGTCATATTATTTCTGAATTTTTAAAAAATTTAACAGTATGTTTTGGAGATGCTTTTTCTATATCAGTACACAAAGATCTACTCAGTACTCTTAAATTACTGAATAATGGACTACTGCATGCATACTCTGTAGTTAATTTAAAAATTTACATATTTATGGACATTTAGGGTATTTTCCCTAGTGTTTTGCAATCACAAGCAATACACCAGTGAAAATCCTTGTTCTTAAAATTTTGACTCACCGGAATGCATTTCCCAGGATAGCTACTCAGGTGAGGGATTGCTTGGATGAATATTTATAATCTTAATAGAATCTGATGAGTTGCCCTCCAAAAAGATTGACCTAATTTCCACTCTCACCGACAGTATTTAAGGATATTGGGGCTCAGAGAATGATACCCCAAAGTGAAGGCCTCAGAAGCAAAGTCTCTCTCTGACCTCCTTCCATCTTGTCCCTTGCTCCTCATTCTCCCTCAAGGAAAGCCATAAACAGTAGTATCCCCAAGACAGGTCAAAGAAACCAGAACCCCTTTTCCCAAAAGCCAGTCACAAAACTTAAAAATACTACCCCAACCTCCCTCCGCCTTTCTGTGTTACAGCTGACCATAAGGAAATTAAGACTCTCATTCCAGAGGGGTCTACCTACCTCATATCCAGGAGTCAGAAATGTTACAAAAGACAGGCCAAAAAGAATATGAACAGACAGGCCTTACTAGGTTTTCCCACTCAATCCATTAGCATTAATGCACATCTTTTTTTGTCCAATCACACTTCTACATGGTTCACTATGGAACCCTGCTTCATCGAACCTAAATATAAAGTCAGATAACTTCCCCTTAACCTTTGGATCTTCAATCTGAAGACTCCTGAGTCAAGTACAACTAGCATCAAATAAACTGTTATGGCTTTTTTTCTTTTAAAACTGCTTATTGTCAATTTCATTTAGCAGACTTAAACTTGAACCTGCAGAAGGAACGTTTGAACTTCCCTACAAAGATATGCCAATAGTTTCTGGACTTTTCTTGGGCAGATATTCAAAAGTCTCAGGAAACAAAGTAACATAAATCTCTTTCTCTGTCATATCAGCCAGAAACAGAAGGAATTAGTTCAAATGAATTTAACTTATTAAGTATTTTGTGTCTCCTAGAAAGCAAGCACTCTATTGGGGAGATCTCCAAGATGAGATAGCCCAGCCTTTACTCTTGAAGAGTTTATAATCTCTTCCATGAGCAAGATTTAAACTATGACATTAGAAATGGAATAAGATAACATAGGAGTCTGTGGTCCAGCACTTGCGAGGAGAGAGGGCCATGGGCCCAAGGGGCATTGAAGCTTTTCTAAAGGAGGTGTGCCCCCAGACTGGATCCAAAGGGTGGGGGAGATTTAGTTACCCGAAAAGGATGAGGAACAGATTTCTTGGTGAGTGGTGGCTGGTGTAGGGGCACAGGGACAAGAGGTGAGGGAGAGGATGCAGAAGTGGATCAGAGGTAGACGGCACACGGGATGGGGGTATGGTGGACATGTGTGTGGCACAGTGCAGGGCTGACACAGTCGCGGCTCCTATCTTGCTAACAGAGGGTGAGAGGGGAAGAAATGGCAGCACAAGGCCAGGCTGAAACCCAGGCATAATCTTGTACTATCTAAGAACATGCATAGCCAATACTGAATAACAGAATGCAACTAGTTCAGAGAGATATCTGAATAAGATTATTCCATAAATTGCATCTTTATTGATTTTAATAGCACAGAAAAATGAATTTCACAAAGTACCTTACACAACAGTTACTTGTAAATCAATGCAAAAATTATATAAATGTGTTGGACAACTATTCAACCAGGAGACACAAAGTGGAGGGGAGAAAGTAAAGGTCAAGAAGTATGTTTTCAGTGCAAATATAGGGTTATGCTGTCTTAAATCCTTTTCAAACACATGCCATATGTGTACTGGTACATATATGTGCATGTAGGTATATATATATATATATGTATAAGTTTATCATTGTGGAAAAACTAAACCAACAAGAATTAACCACAATATTTAAAATATCACTTAAGAGCCATTATTATAAATGACAATGATGATAACAATAGTAACAATAATCATCACTAAAAATACAGCATATTTCTATAACCCTCTTAAAGCATTTTCACATTGTCAGTGTGATCTTCTCAATAACCCTGTGAGGTAATTAAAATTATAAATTTTCTGATCACCAAACTAACATACAAAGCTAGTACATTTAATATATTAGAGTAGGAGTTTCTTTCCTACCTAGATTCTAGATATTCTCCCAAGGTCCATGGCAGAGATTCCAGTATTATTGCATACTGCTAAATTTGCATGCTACGGGTATATATGACCATGTGCATTTTTCACAGGAGAGGGTACATGGATTTAATAAACCCATAAGCCCCCAAAAGTTAAGAAACACTGAAACAGAGAAAGAAATAGCTATGAATTTGACATTAACAAAATGTTTTGACATTTAAAAATGTCACAGTAAGATATACTATTTGATGTCTTTTGCTTGTAGCTATGTACATATATACAAATAAGGTTAATAGACAGAACTTCCACTTCTGGCCATGATGGAGTAATCAAGACAAAATTTACTTTCCTACCTTAGACTAGAAAACTGAACGTGTGTGTGTGTGTTCACAACACACACAACACATACACACACACACACACTCACACACACGAAACAACTGTTCTCAGATGCTGGACAACAAGTACCATAGGAGAGTCACCCTTGAAAGAAGAGAAACAAACAAAAGAAGCCCCACAATTTCCTCAGCTTACTGCCTGGAAAGAGTTTTCAGACCAGAGTATAAGTGAAGGGAAACAACCAGAGAGCCTCCTGGTCTCACTGAGCTGAGAAAAGAGTTTGGAGTTTGGGGAGGTCAGAAAGGCTGGGATTTACATGGCAAAATACTAAAAGGAGGGACCTGCACAGACAGAGAGCTCTAAATATCAGCAGGGGGTTTCCTCAAGTCTGTGGCTGAGTATTGATCTATGCTTCTATGGGAGAAAATACCCAAGACCAGAAAGAGTGACCAGAGAGGATTAGACAGAGCCACCCATGATGCCTACCCAGAACGAGCAATAATTCATGTTTCAGCCACCCAGTGTGGAGACACGAGGCACTGGACAGAATTCTAGGACAGGTACTGTCACAGCAATAAATGCAAATTAGCCCTAGTTGCTCTGGACTCACCCTAACATAGGTGAAAAGCCAACTGGAAAGAATCAAGCTGGTTTTGATTAATTTAACTGTGTCTCAGGACAACACTAAACAAAAATTAAAGAACAACAATGAAATCCAGCAACCAAAAATGTCATATATACAATACCAGAAATGCAATTAAAAATTATGAGGAATAAAAATAAGTAGGAAAATACAACCAACAGTCAGAAGAAATCTCAATCTAAACAGATGCAGAAATGAGAGACATGATAGAACTAACAAACAAGGACATTTAAACAGCTGTTATAAATATGCACCATATGTCTAAAAGGAAGAAGAGAACATTGGAGAGAAATGGGAGCTATAAAACAAGATTAAATCAAACTTCTAGAGATGAAAAATATACTAGATAGAAATGACAGCAGATTAGACACTGCAGATAAATGAGAGAGAGAGAGAGAGAGAGAGAATAATGAACTTGAAGACACAGCAATAGAAACTTTCCAAAATGAAGCACATTAAAAAAGGGACTGAAAAAAAAAACGGAGAGAGCATCAATAGATGTGAGACAATATCGAGTGGCCTAACATACATGCAATTGGTGTCCCACAAAAGCAAGAGGTGTTGGAGGGGGAATATTTAAAGAAATAATGGCTAAAATTTTTCAAATTTTAATGAAAATTATAAACTCACAATCCAAGTAGCTCAACAAACCCCAAGCAAAAGACACAGGAAGAAAAACACACAAGTCACAAAATAATCAAATTACACAAGGCCAGTGATAATAATGACATAATCTTAAAAGCAGCCAGAGGAACAAAAGACACATTATTTATAGAGAACCAAAGATAATATCATCAGCAAACTTCTTATCGTAAACTATGTAAGCTAGAAGACGTGGAATGCTTTCTTTAAAGTATCAAAGGAATCCTACAGTGAACCAAATATCTTTAAACGTAATGGTGGGACAAGATTTTTTTCAGCCAAGCAAATGCTAAGAGAATTTATCACCAGTATATATCACCAGCATAATGAGAAACATTTAGAAAATATTTCTAAATAAGACTAGGTGGAAATTTCGATCATGCAGAGGAATAAAGAAGCACCAGAAATAGTAAATATGAAGGTAAATATAGAGGGTATTTTTTCACTTTTGTAAATCTTTTTGAAAGATAATTGCCTTTTTAAGGTATAAATAACCATCATATATTACAGAGTTCAGACTACATGTAGAGTAAAATGAATGGGAATAGCGTAAGGCATAAGACGAAGGAAATGAATGTATACTGTTGTAAGATTCTGACAATATAATATTATTTGAAGGAACACTGATTAGTTAAAGATGTAGGTTGTAAACTACTTTTTAAATAGACAATGATGAAGAGCTAATAAGCCAAGGTAAAGATAAAAAGGAATCACAAAAAATACTGAATTCATCCAAAAGAAGTGAAGAAAAGATATAATAAAAAAGATAAGTATAGAAACGAATAGAGATGGTATATTTCAATATAACCATATCAATACTTACATTAAATGGAAATGGTCTAACCCTCAACAAAAAGATATAGATTGTCAGATTGAATAAAATAGCAAGACCTATCTATACTCTAACTATTAAAAAAACATTTTAAATATAAAGACATTGAAAAATTCAAAGTTAAAGGATGTAAAAGGATATAGCATCCATTTTGGCAGGGGATGTTGGTCATAAGGGAGAGGCTATGCATGTGTAGGGGCTGGGGACATACGGGAAGTCTCTGTACCTTCTGCTCGGTTTTGCTGTGGACCTTAAACTACTCTAAAAAATAAAGCCTATTTTTTTAAAAAAGGTATAGCATGTAACCACTAATCAAAAAAATGCTAGAATGGTGATACGAACCTTAGACAACGTTAATTTTAGAACAAAGAATATTACCTGGGATAAAGAAGAACATTTCATAGTGATAAAAGAGTCAATTCATTAAGAGGGCAAAAAAAGAAAAAACCTAAATGTATATGGACTTAATAACAGAACAGTAAGGTGTATGAAACAATAAATAATATAACTAAAAGAAGAAATAGACAAATACGTTTATAGTTAGAGATCTCAATACTCTTCTCTCAATAAACTAAACAAGCAAGAATTAACAACCATTTATTATAAATGATAATGACAATAACAATAGTAACAATAATTGACAAAACAAGTACACAGATAACATCAATAGGGGTAGAGAAGTGCGACACTGTGAATGAACTTGACGTAAGCAACATTTATAGACCGCTCCACACAATGACAGCAAAGTATACATTCTTTAAAGTGCATATGGAACATTTATCAAAATAGACCACATTCTGGATCATAAAACAACCTCTGACAAATTTAAAGAACTGAAATCATATAATGTATATTATCTGACTACAACAGAATTAAAATCAATGACAAAATAATAGAAGTATGTCTAGAAAATTCCTAAATATTTGAAAATTAAATAACATACTTCTAAATAATCCATGTGTCAAAGAAGATCAAAAAATTAGAAGATATCCTGAACTAAATGAAAAATGAAAACACATCATACCAAAATTTGTGAGATATAGCTGAAGTGATGCTAATGGGTAAATTTTTAGTATAAAATTCTTTATTTTGAGACAGAGTCTCACTCTGTTGCCCAGGCTAGAGTGCCGTGGCATCAGCCTTGCTCACAGCAACCTCAAACTCCTGGGCTCAAGCAATCCTCCTGCCTCAGCCTCCCGAGTAGCTGGGACTACAGGCATGTGCCACCATGCCCAGCTAATTTTTTCTATATATATTTTAATTGTCCATATAATTTCTTTCTATTTTTAGTAGAGACAGGGTCTGACTGGCACCCCACCTGGGTGTCCAAACTGCATTCATGATCTTCTGCCCACAACCTGGACTTCTTCCAGAGTTCCCTCCTCCCAAGGGGAGGGAACAAGCCAGAACTCCGGGGTCACCCCAACCATCTCCTCTTCCACATCAATCTCTTATCTGGTCTTCTTGAGTTTAGCTTCTGATCACTCCTCGACATTCCCACTTCTCTCCCTCCACCCACACTACCCCTGTCCAGCCCAGAGGGGCTGTGGTCTCCTCCTCTGGGCCTCTCTGCTTCTGTTATTCTCCTCACTGCAGCCAGACGGGTCTTTAAAAATGTAAATCTATGTGTGATTATTTGATTAATGTCTGTCTGCTTCCAACTGGACCACAGAACAGACCATGTTTGTTTTGCTCACGGATCCTAGGACAATGCCTAACACACAGTAAGTGATTCGTCAATATTTGTTAAATGAACGAAAGTGTGCGAGGATTTATTGATTTCACGAGGACAAAGGAAAGGGAGGGACAATGGTGAAAACAACATCTGGGCCAACATCAGCCCGCAGTGTTGCTGTGATGAGATATGAGTCTAATATGAAGCTGCCATTTCCAATCACACTGAGCTCAGGAGAAGGTCTCTGAAATTAATGACCAATATGTGCATGTTTACACATACTGGCTCCCATAACATTCCCAGGTCTAAGTCTCTCTGACGCCAGAAACTCCAGGGCACAGTGGTAGATAAACTCTTTGCTACCTGAAAGCCAACAGAGATGCTTTATTATCAAGCTCTATTTACAGACCACTTACTCTGAGCCAGGCACAGTGCTGGGCACTTACACAAACCCCTGACTCTCCAATGCCATTGTAGCAGATGTCATTCATCACCCCACTCTCCAGATGAGACAACTGAGGTTCAGGGAGGTTACTAAGCTCACTCAAAGGCACAAAGTTGGCAGGTAACAGAGGCAGAATTTGATTCTAGGTAGCTGATTCCAGAACACATTCACTTAATTTCTAAAATATGTTACTTTCCACATTTATTTAATACTCTTATGTATCCACATCACATTCATCAGTGTTGTTTTTAGGCACATGGTCATGCCAAATTGATAACCTATGAGGAAGTGCTACATGCACAGAAGAATCAAGAACATGACACAGACATTCTAGATGGCTAGGATCAGCAGGAAGCATGGATGGGTGAGGACAGTTATGTTCCGTGCCCTGAGGACAGTCTGGACCTTTGATGTTGCAGGGAAACCTCGGGTCAGCCAAGGAGGCACAAAAAGCAGAAGCAGGATGCTCAAGATGAGTGAGCTTGGCGTGGACAGGGGCTCAGCAAAAATACACCCCAACTGCTGCTCCAGGGTGCTCCAAGTTGGCCCTGAGATCCAGACCCTGTGGCACTAGGTGTAATTTTGTTATCAACTCTGGGCAGCAGCTCCCTGGTCACATGCCCAGAACACACCATCCACTCTCCCCACAGGATGCAATCAAGGGCTGACTCCGTCTCCAGACAGTCATTTAAGAAAGCAGTTTCAGAAATCTACCCCTGACCTGGCCCTTCTCCGAAACAGCAAGGAGGGGCGTCGACTCTCATCTCCCCACATCTTGCAGTCTAGTTCCCCCTTGTCTGGACTGCCTTGTCGGAGCATGGAGGAAACGCTGGTCTTCTCCTTTAAGAAGAGGGCATTCAGTAAGAGATGGGAGTGAAGACATCCCTGAAAGGCAGCATTTGATTCCCGGTGCACCTCGAGCGTCAGCTTCAATATATAAAACTCACGCCTCGCAAACCACAGCCGGATCGCTTAGAAGAGGATAGATGAGTATTGATTACACAGCTTTACCACTCAGGGACAAACACGGCAGGGAATGTTTGGTGGCCAGGCAGCTCTATCAGAGAGAAGCTAGAAGAAGGGACAGAGTGCACACACGAGTATGTGTGTGTGTGTCTGTGTGTGTGTGTCCTCAAGTTCAGTGCTAATGTCACAGCGATCACTCAAATCAGGGGTTGGCCATAGACCCTTAGGCGATAAGTAAATAAATGGTTGTGGCTGTGTACCCATAAAATTTTATTCACAAACACTTCAATTTCAATTTTATATAATTTTCATATGCCATGAAATATGGTTATTCTTTTGGTTACTTTCAACCATTCTTAGCTCACGGGCCATACCAAAATAGGCAGAGGGCAGGGTTTGACCCACGGGCCACACTCCTGATTTAAATCATCCTGGGTACATGACTCATCATTTGGGAAAAGAGCTGTTGAAAATTTATATAGCAAACGAACCCTTAAGTCCACTCTCTGGCGTCCCAGGGTGGTACCGAGTGGTCATAGAATGGATGATGTACCACAATTCAAGGCCATCTTCAACAACGGGGCCCTAAGTGGCTGGTTAATCCCTAGGAGAGCTTGGACATGGCCATTTTAATTAACACCTACATTTAATTGACAGCTAATAGCCAGCAGGCTTTTCTGCTTAATAAGGCAAACAAAGGATTTATTTGAAGAAGGATGAGGCTTTAAATTTAATTCCCTTAAAGAAAAAAACAACTCCATGTGTGCCCACAGAGCAATGGAAAGAGATGTATCCACTGGATAATTTTTAATTAAGGTGAATGAACCCTCGCTAGCTAAAAGGTTTTCTTAGGGGAAAGGTCTCAAACTGTTAACACATCAATATGTTTCTGTCCATTAGCTTTTCCCAGGGTGACAAGTATGGCCTTAACAGCAATTTCAAGGAAGGTTCTTTCTGTATCTTCGGGGCTGTTTAGTGATGAGGTCTTAGAAACCATGGAAACTTCCCTGGGGAGGTCAAACTTCAACTCTAGCTCTTAATGACAAATCATTACCTGGGGTTGTCAAAACAAGTTACACAAGCTGGCTATGAGCTGGGCCGGAATTCAGAGCAGATGTGTGATGCCCAAATCTCCACATGGAAGGCTTACGGGAACAAAGTCAAGCAGAAAACACCCAACACCAGCATTTACCACACACGATGCATTGTGCTGCACATACAGTATCTCATTTAATCCTAACAGTAATGAATGAAGTAGGTACTGCAGGAAAACAGAATATGTCACCCCCAAATACGCCTCTTGGATATAAAAATTGGTTTTGAGATGAAGGCAAGTAAGAAGCAACAAATGCAGGAAAAGCTCTCTCCACCCTATCCCTCTTCTGTTTAAAGGCAGGATATAAATTCTCCTTTGTTGAAGATGATGCTAGATGCTTACCAGCCCGCAGACAGCATCAGAGGAATCTGCGAACAAGCCTCACTCCCGTAGTTTGCCCTCCATTTCCCACCCTTGGAATCCTAAAACCACTTTCCTTTGTCTTGTCATTTCTCTACAAATGCATTGTCCTTTGTTGAAGGTGGTGTAGAAGCTGGAGTTCTCAGCCACCTCTTCGGGTTCCTCACTCTCTGGGTAACTCTTACAGGTATAAGATGCACATATTAATACACATGTTTTTCTCTTGTATATCTGTCTTCTGTGACAGAGAAGTTCTCTAAGCTGAGAACTTAGAAGAGTAGAAGGAAAAGGATTTTGCTAAGGGTTGAATGTTTGTGTCCCCCAAATTCATCTGTTGAAACCTAATCACCACTGTGATAATGTCATGGAGTTGAGCCTTTGGGAGGTGACAAGATCATGCAGGTAGAGCCCTCATGGATGGGATTAGAGTCCCTGGAGAGCGTCCCTTGCACTATGTGAGGCCATAGTGAGAAGGTACATGTATGAACCACGAGGCTGGCCCTCCCCAGACACTGAATCTGCCAGTGCCTTGACTCTGGACTTCCCAGGCTCGAGAACCATGAGAAATAAATTTCTGCTGTTTATAAATTACCCAGTTTATGTAACAGTGTTATACTACCCAAATGGACTAATATTTTTTTCCTCCCTTACAATATCATTAATATTTCTATTTTCAAGATACAGAAACTGAGGATGAGAAGTGATAAATTACTTGCCCACATTCTTTCAACAAATACTTATTAAATACCATTGTTGCCAGTGCTGAGTGCCATGGATAGAGCTCAGACCTAGCGGGTGAAGACAATTAAAGAATTACTCAGACACATATGTAATTACAAGTTGTAGTAACTTCTAGGAAGAAAAAATGTAGGGAGCTGCAAGCAGGTACAACAGCTAGTAAGTGCCAGCAGCATGTCCACTTGACAATTGTTAAGTCACATTGAACAGTGTAAGATGCAAAAATACATATTCTCTATAACGATTCTTGATTAGTTTTCTGGGATTGCCAGAACAAATTACCAAACCTGAGTGGCTTAAAACAACAGAAATCTCTTCTCTCATAGTCCTGGAGGCTGGAAGTCCAAATCAAAGTGTCAGCAGGTTGGTTCCTTCATGGGGGCTCAGAGGGAGCATAAGTTCCGTTTCTCTCTCCTGGTTGCTGCCGACAGCCAGCCATCCTTGCATGTGGCTGCGTCACTCTGACCTCTGCCTCCATCTTCGCACGGCCTCCCCACGTGTGTCTGTCTTGGTGTCTCTTCTTAGAAGAACACCAGCAACACTGGATTACGGTCCCCAGTGACCTCAGCTTAACTTTGATTCCATCTGCAAAGATCACGTTTCTAAACAAAATCACATTCACAGGAACCAAGGTTTAGGATTTCAACGTATCTTTTGGGGAGACACAATTTAACCCATAACAATTGTCTACACCATCCTTCTGTGTTTTGTTTTGTTTTGTTTTTCAAAGTTTTCAGTGTGGCCTCTGAGCCTAAAGGAAACGATATAGAGTTGATCTCCTAGGTCTGAAAAAGCAAGTTGAATGCTGTCAGTTTTAAAGGGCTGCTTGTGAGTGGGGCGCTGAGGGCCAGAGAAGGAATAGGAAAGGGTGCTGAAGATCTTTTGAGTGATGTGTGAGTCTTCCAGCACCCCACCTGTGTCTTCTTCGCTGTCCCAAAGTCAGAGTCTATAAAACCACGTTCACGACTCACAGGGCGGACAGCCCCTTACAGGCGCTTCTTGCAGAAGACATTTTTAGGAACAATGATTCCCACTGCCAGCATGTTGGCACTCTATGGATAGTAACAGCAGCGAGCCAATAGTGGAACAAACACCTGGGACCAAGAAACTGCCAAGAACCAAGTCCACATGGGGAACAGCGGAAAGCCCAATGTATTATAACAAAAGGCTGAGCTTTGAGAAACTGAGGACCTTCTCAGCAACCACAAAGTGGTCCAAGGAAATAATTGGTCAAAAGAGACCCATCCCAGGCAAGACAGCTCAAGAGCAGTCAGGAAATAAAACAAGGGCTGAGAACAGAGACCCCGAAGTCAGGGGTCCTGGATGTATTAATATCTGGGATGCTGGCCGGCCGTGCATCCCGGGGCAAGCGACTCATCCTCTGCACATCAGCATTCTCACCTTGCACCTTTAGTTCCATCCTTGGCCTCTCATGGACCGGCTCTGCAGGTCCCAGACTGAACCCAGTGTGCCTCGAGCCAGCAAACTCACAGGGCACTGAAGGAGAGTTTGGAGCAGGGGTCTGCAAACTTTCTCCATAAAGGATCAGACAGTAAATATTTTAGGCTTTGCTGGCCACACAGACTCTGTCACATCTACCCAACTCTGCTGTGGTCCGGTGAAAGCAGCTGTAGATAACACATACACCAGTAGTTCTCAAGCAGGGGTGATTTTGCCCCCCAGGGGACATTTGGCAATACCTGGAGGCATTTCAGGTTGCCACAACTAGAGGTATGAACTTGTTTGCTAGGGCTATTCTAACAAACTACCACAACCTGGGCAGCTTAAATAATAGAAATGTATTGTTTTGCAGTTCTGGAAGCCAGAAGTCTGAGATCAAGATGTTGGCAGGGTTGGCTCCTTCCCAGGGCTATAACGGAGACTCTGCTACCTGTCTCTTCCCAGCTTCCGGTGGTTGCTGGCAAACGTTGGTGCTCCTTGGCTTGTGGACGCATCAGCCTGATCTCTGCCTTCACCTTCACGCACTGTTCTCCCAGCGTGTTTGTCTGTCTCTGTGTCCAAATTTGCCCCTTTGACAGAGCCCACCCTAATGACCTCATCTTGACTATTTACATCTGCAAGGTAACATTCTGAAGTAGTAGGGGGTTAGGCCTTTAACATATGAATGGGGGGGTAGCCTCTATTCAACCCATAACAGGGTGCCAGTGATGTCTAGTGGGAGGAGGCCAGGGACGCTGCTAAACCTACAGCCCCACAGCAAAGAACCATTCAGGCCAAATGTCACTCGCGCCAAGGCTGCCACTGCCTAGTGTAGACCAGCCTTAGGTGTAGGTTGCTTCTGAACAGGACAGCTGGTCAGGGAAGGGCAAAACAACCATTTGTTAAGAAACTTCACATTTTTGTTCTGAGCATGTCCACGTCCAAAAACTTTCGTTATGTTTTTAAAGGTCTACCCAGATCAGTTTATTCTAAAGTACTGAATTTTTCTACCATCTTCTTCTTCAATACCCAACTCTTATCTGTACTGCCTCTAAATTCTCAACCAGTGTGCTTCTGGTGTTTTTTTTTTTTTTTTTTTTTTTTTTTTTTGTACCTTGATGTGTGCAGAGGTAGATTAATACACCTTCTGAAGAAATTCATTTTCTCCTCTCCTGCAACAGAGGTGATCCACAGGAGGAATAAATCACAGGAAACCATCATTAGAACCAGAGTGAGTTCTGCCAGGGGCGGCAGAAGGTAGCTCAGCTGCAGTTGCTTTAACTTATGTATATTTCAGTGTCAAGACCAAGTGGTAAATAAAAATTAAAATTAACATTTAAATGAACTCTGATTGCATTGGAGGATTTTTATTATTCACATGGGTAAATGTTA
The DNA here is from genome assembly GCF_020740605.2 of Lemur catta. NCBI lineage: Eukaryota > Metazoa > Chordata > Mammalia > Primates > Lemuridae > Lemur > Lemur catta. The sequence goes on from NC_059130.1 coordinate 117,337,953, forward strand.
GACTAAAAAGATAAAGTATTTATATTCAAATTCCCCATTATATACCACTTAATACAAATAATTAGCAATATGAGCCAAATATCTCATTCCTGGCGTCCCCCTATCTGAACTTTTTTCCTTTGATAACCAAGGAAATTGTTCTCAAAGGAGAAATAAATGACTAAAATGACTTCCTCTCCTAACTTTTGCACAAAAATCAAAGTTTAACACGAGTCAACACAAACAAAACCAAACGCATTTCATGTCAGAGGGTGGGAAAGCACTTTACAAATGTCCTAGCCCCACACCTTCATTTCACTGATGAGAAAATAGAGGCTGGAGAGAAGCAGTTGGTCCCTATGTCCCTATCTCCCAAGCAAGTTAGCAACAGAGGCAGAGGCAGGCTTGGAGCCCAAGTCCCCACATCTCCGTCCACTGCTATGAAAGCAGATGCAAGTGGGGTTCTTTCGGATACCTCACTAATGCTCAGAAGCCCCCAGATACACTTGAGACCAGTTCTGCCCTGAGACCTGGGCTAGAGGGTCCCCTGTCTAGGGCTGCACACTGGCCTTCGCCCAGCTGTATCCTCTCCCCCTACTACTCCCGGCCCTTCCCCCCAGCTATCCAGACCGCCAAGTACCTGGGACACCAGAATTTCCACCAAATCACTCCCAAATGTCCTCTCAAGGCTGGGACAGGCTTTTCCCTAGGTCCATCCCCAGGAGAGGGTCCCATTGCTTTCTTGATGTGTCCTCTGCTCCCTCAGCCCAAGGGCAGCGGTAGGGGTTTGCAGAGGATGTAGACAGACCTTGGGCATGCAAGCAGGGCAGGATGTCCACTTGCATGGGGGGGCCGCTCATTGTGGGGTGGTGCAGAGCCAGGGCTGAGGAGAGGGGGCTGGGAGCAAGAGCCAGCGTTCCCCGTAGCTATGGCCAGCAGACTGGGGTGTCCAGAACCTTAGATTTGAACCTGACTCTCCAGGTCAGTATACAGGTGCATTTGCAAGGTGGGATAGACCACATTTCACTTAACAGTTGTGAGCTGAATTGATAATTCTTTAATATTTAGCCATAGAGCGTGCAGGTCTTCATTTGTTCTACTGCCCTGGGCCCTGCAAATGTTAGGGGTGAACAATGGGATGAGGGTTGCGATTGGGCCAGGAGAAGTGTTTTGTTATGTTTCCAGAATGTTCACCAAGACAGGCCGAAAGAAAGATTAATAAAATGAAATGAAATAAAATAGTAAAATAAAATAAGAATCTGATGTAGCTCCTGACTCCACGTAGCTCCCACATGCATTTTAATCCTGCCTCACTAAAGCTTGCGGCCACTGCTTAATTCTTCAGCTCTAGTGACGTATATGGGGTTAATCTTTCCTGCTCCTCTGTCTCTGTGAACTGTCTTGGGTTCTCAGATTTCAAAAAGCAAAATAAATATTGATAGTCCCTCTCTTTCTCTCTCCCCTCTGTCCCTGCTACACTCAATCGCAGAGTGGATCGCAGGAGCCTTGGGTGGGTGTCTCCACTTTCCCGCATTGTCTCAGCCCGCCATCAACCACTGCGTTTTAGCCCCTTCTGCCATGACCGGGGAAAGAGTGACCAGAGTAGACTCAGAACCAGCTCTGATTAAGAAAGGCTCCCACCAGTGTAGGCCGCCCAGTGAGAAAATGGCCTCTAGAATCTGCAACTTTTTCCTGTCGGTGGTAAATTCAGAAAGGCAAGTGGGTCTCTGTGTTAGGAGGTGAGGAGAAGGTATTTCTGGGTGTCTGTGGGCACCGGGCACTGGACACACATTATCTCATTTCATCCTCATACGTCCTAGGAGGAAGGTGTCATTGTTCCAGTTTAAAGGAGAGGAAAACAGAAGTCCAGAAAGGTTAAGCAACTTGCCATACGTCACACAGCCAGCAGGTAGCGGAGCCGGGCCTCAAACCTGGGTCAGTCTGACTTGGGCATGCATATGCTTTCTCTGCCTAGCCTCTCACCAGTGAGAAGATACTATAACTACTATTGTGAAATGTTTCACACACATCTTCCCAGATTCGATCTTTATAAAAACCCTAGGAGAGATATGTACTATTATTAGCCCACTTTACAGGCAAATAAGTGGAGGCACAGAATGTCAGAGCGGTCTTGCCCACGGCCCCCCAGTTGGTAGGTGGTGAATGCCCATGGAGGGCATTCCCATCTTCCTAGAACCTCCCAGAACAAACAGATGGACAAGCACCACAGCTGGCGCCTGCTCACTCTCAACTCAGAACTAAGTCCACCTGGTCCTAGGTGATAAAGCCTGAGCAAACTGGAGAAGCAAAAACACAAATCTAAAAACACTAAATGACATTTGATTTACAATAGCGCAAGTTAACATCAACTGGGCACTCACTATACTAGGCCCTATGCAAAAACACAAGGCTATAAGGTAAGCAGCAGCAGGTGAGAATATAGAGGCATCAAGAGAGAAAAATTACATTCCTAAAGTAACAAAGGTAGGACTTGGCATGGTATTCCAATCCAGATAGTCCCACCGGAAACTCTGTGTTCTTGACACCTATCCTAAACCAAGGGACATTTGGGGTTCCTCTAAAGTCCCAAAGAGCCAGGTTCCCCCCAGATACTACAAATGTGACTGGTGAAATAAAATAAAAACTCAAGTAGATCTCGAGGCTCCCCAAACCTTAGAGTTAAGGGGCACGGAATTCTCATAGCTCAGGTTTGCCTCGTGGGTTGTTCCCACCTGCCCAGGCAAAAGCATCAGTTCTGGCCAAGCACCCCCTCGCCCCCCACGAATATTTCTGGGAGCCCTCAAAGGCTGCTCAGCATGTGCTCTGTGCCAATTCCTCCATGTCCTCCCACCAGGGCTTTTTGGGGAAGTTCACCACCAGGAGGTGCTCGCTGGGGACACACCAGCATCCCAGGGAGGATGCTGCTCCCATGTTCCCAGGGCTACCAGTCCTCGTGATGCCAAGTTCCATGAAGAAATGGGAGAGTATCCCCACACACACACTGGGGACTATCTTGTCACATGTCCTCAAAGCATGTTTGCGGAATCTTACAAAATCTTTCATGGGAAGAGCTCTGTTACCTTCTGATGGTGGCGCCGCTTTGCTCTCCTGGAATCCGTGAGATCAGGCAAAGCTCAGAAGGCATCTGGTGTGCCTGTTCCCAGAACGCCTCTCTGCTCCTTCTGCCAACAATCCCCCCAAACTCTAATGCATGGCAACAGAAGCAAAGACATCAGGGGGTCGTGACCTACTAGTTCCGAAAACAAACAGACCCTGAATCCCAGTTTGGGTTCATCCAATGCACACAAGAGTGACTTCTACAGTTAAACTCTGTGTCCCAGCTCCCTTTTCTACAATTGTCTTGCGCTGGACCCCTTCCTTTATTGTACAATTGTACATGTGGCTTTCGATTAAGCTCTGGGAGGAAAAAAAAAAAAAGCTTAGGTTTCTCCCACTGGTGGGGTTTATGCCTGTGACAGTCAGCCCAGGGAAACAGAAAATACCTGCAGGCTGCAGTCAGGGAGGCCCAGGTTTGGATCCTACCTCAACCACCTTGGGCAGCTTGCTTAACCTCTCTGTCCTTCCATTCTCCACTGTGCAATGAAATAATACCTCCCTCTGGGATCTGTCACATTCAGAGAAGGTATGGGCTGCGACTGTTTTTATGGTTTAGGTGAATCAAACACAGTTCAGTAACATTTTGGTACTACTGGCCAAATGCCTTAAAATAATCTGTGTAGCCCACAACCTTGAAAGTAGATGATGTGTGTACAAAAGTGTCACCTTTTGAAAAAGCACCTATATATGGTGAGTTAGTTATTTAAGATGTTTAATGTCAAACATTATGTCTATCATTAATAATAGTGGCCAAAGAGCTATGGAAATGACTTTTTAAAGTGGGATGGGAAAGAAGGCATCACTTAAATCCTCATCGTTAAATCTTAACGTCTTTCCTATTTAACTTCGCACCGCTTGTCTGCCTTCAAATTATCCTTGCAAATCAAAGACTCTTATTTCACCACTACTGAATTTCTGATATCTTTCTGATTAGGGTGTACTGCAATGATTTTCCTTTCTATGTGAATTGGTGGATTTGTGAAATTCCTTACAAATAGAGGGCTGTTTCTGCAATAAATAAGATGGTACAGTTTTTGTTCAGGTTTCAGAATAAGCAAATAAAAATAATGTCATTCCTTCAACCTCTCTTTAATTTCCCACCTCTCTTCCTTCCTCCCTCCCTTCTTAATCACATGCAAAGATCACCAGGAGACAGAAACACCCACGTGGCCCCCAGCTTTCTCCTAGGATGGCCTTGTCTTGTGGTTGCTAAGAAATACACAGACAGCAGCAGCAAAACCTGAAAAGGCTTTTCCTCCCTTCCTCCTAAACAGCCCCAGCCCTTCATGAGATTGAAGGAACATTTTTTTCAGAAATAAAAATGAGAGATTTGAAAAGATGAGTATGCTGGGCTGAAAATATGAGGCTTTCAACGTTTCCCTTGGCTGCAATTAGGTCTACAGCATTTCAAAAAGCCAGCTAAATCTCCCCAGTAATGCAGACCTGGCCCCAAATAACAGATCACTATCATTTGGGTTTATTTGTACAGAAGAGATGACTTGATATTTGTAATTACACAGGTTTGGAAGTAAACAGGTCTTGCTTTTATAGCTTGAGTAAAAGTTTTCTGAGTCCCAGGGCACCACGCATGTAATCCGGCTTCCAAGGCCTCTCTCCACCCACCCTCTCCTATTAGATAATCGCGGTTGTGTAGAAAGCATCATTACAGAATGAGCACTTTTCATGTGGAACCCCGCTACCAACACTGCGTGATGATTCCACCTGACATGCCTGAGGGACAAGCAGCACCTCCCCACACTCCACTGAGGAAGATGCACGACGTAATGCAACTCCAGAGCCACTTACAAGGCTCCATCCTGCCCTCTCTACTCAAATTAGCTCCCGAGTCAATAGTGAAAACCATTAGTGGACAATTAGCTGAAGACCTTGGCTGAGAATTCAGCAACGTCTCACTTCCCCGTTTCTGGTCAGACACAAAAACTTGAAGAATAAGGTCAGAGTAAGTCTCGTTCTCTGTGGTGGGGAAAAGACAGCTGCATTTGTAACAGGATTGGAAGGGCAGTGGAAGTCCTTGAAGCTCCCCATTTTCTCGTCCACCGGCCAGCCATGATAACACCTCCCACCCTACTCTGCCCCTAAGATCCAATGTGAGCGTCACCAATGGATTAAGCCAATGGTTTGCCAGCCGGGCTGCATGTTAGACTCCTCTGATGAGATTTTTTTAAATACACATCCCTGGCCCCACTATAGACTTTCTTAAACTCTTCTGGGGTGCAGTTTGAGAATCTGTATTTTAAAAAGTGCCCCAGCTGGTCTTGAGACAACTTCTCAGGGACATTTCCTGGTTGGTGCTTGGGGCCCACAAGGTTAGAAACACAGATGAGGCCACTATCTCTAGCAAGCAACAGTAGCATTTAAACTCACTTGTACATGTAGGGTTTGCTTCTTCCAAAAGCGCATCAGACAAATTGATTGGACCAGAGAGGGACCCCTTTGTCTCTAAGACAGGGCTAAATATGGAGGGAGGCTGGTAGATCAGAAGTGTTCTCTGCAGTTGGTTTTTGTCCCCTGCATTCACATCTTTGGAAATTGCACCTCAATTTTTCTTTCAGGAACACCAACACCCCTTCCTCACTTTCTTGCCAGTGGTCAAGGTGGGCTCCACCCACTCCCCAGCTCCAGGAGTGAATATGAGATCCAGGCTTAGCCAGTCAGAACCTTCTGGGCCCTGGAAAGGGCTAACCGGTCCAGGAATGCGCAGTGTGTCATGAGCTAGGCCAATCCCAGGCAATTTTCCTGAAACACTTAGTAATAAAAATTCCTGTTTCTGCTGGGATTTTTGGCTGTGAGGATGGCGCCGGGGGCCTCCACACGGTGGGAGGAAGGGGTCTGTCTGAAAGGGAAACTGACAGAGAGACTGCAGTGAGGCCAAACCAAGACCCGATGACATCGCTGGAGTCCTGGTGTTGCTGTGGTTGCTCCAGAACTTTAAGGTTTTGAACTTATTCCCCCCTCCCCCTCTTCTTTATTCCTTAGCAAGCTTGAGTTGAATTCTGTCAACCAAAAGAGTCCTGAAAACACAATGGGACAAATCCAGGGAGGAGCATGGGGGAGCCAGGGCAGAAGGGTGGAAGAAGCAAATGTTATTTAGCAAATGTTTGCAGAGCACACACGCGGCACCAGACACTGTGTCAGGCACTGCCCAAGCACCTCCTCTGAAGGAGCTCACAGTCTAGCAGGGGCATAAACACAGTCGAGTGATTTGGGGTTTGCGGACTTCATGGCTTGGGGGAGGGCCTGCTTGGAAATTGATGGTTCTATTCCTCCAATTGTGGGAAACGTCACAAAATAACTTTGAAGCTTTAGCTTCCCCAGCGGTACAGCTGAAACACCTCTCAAGTCTTTTCCCAAAGGATGGGGAAAGTATCAAACTCTATGTCATACCCAGGCAGTAAAACCAGCAAAGGGAAAGAACATGAAAGAGTTCTTTCATTCATTCAACAAACGTGTCCTCAGTGCCTACCATGAGCCGGGCATCGTGCCAGGCTGTCGGGATACAACAGTGGACAAGACAGACAAGGTCCCTGTGCTCGTGGCTCTTACATTCTATGTGTATGGGGAGGGGCAGAAAGCGGGAAAATAAATAACTAGATAGCGATCTGTGATATGGAGGAAAGAAAACTGGGCAGTGGGACAGTTACCCAGTAACCGCGTCGGGGGAAAGGGCACTACTTGAGACGGCGTAACCAAGGAAGGTGCTTCACAGCAAGTGACATTTAAGCTGAGCAAAATGATTGTTTCTTCAGCCCAGGGGGGAAACTGAGGCAAGGTTTTTGTCCAGAACATATAAGGACAGAAAGCAAAGATGTGGCTGAGTTTTTGGACACAGGTTCTCGACTGTTTCTGTGCCTGAGTGCTGAGACACGTATGTACAGACGGCAACCTGCTGTCCCGTTACATATCAACCAACTAGAAAGGAGGTCATAGGCAAAGGGCCCCGAAACTCCTGCCTAGCAATTCCCTACATTTACCCGAAGAGCCTGTCGGGTTTATTGTCCTCCAGCACAGAAACACACAGAGGGAGGCAACTCCAGGGCAAATGGACCACAGCTCCGCTCCCTCATGCAACTAGGGGTTTTTCCTGATGGTTAAGGGACCGAAAACATAACCATAAAATGAACAGATTGCTCTCAGGCCTAGAAAAGTGATGTCCCACCATCACTGAGTGAAGGACCCAAACCAACCCCCATCCCACGCTGAGAAGCAGGAATGAGAAGGTCTGAAGCTCCTTCCCAGCCTCCTTTGAGATCAGTCACTGGCGCATTTGCAACAGAGATGTGCACTGGCAGGAAAACGCCAAGCCCACCTCTTACGTATCGATCCTCAAACAAGTTCAGAGCAGTGTGGAGTCGACGGCCCCGCTGGAACTTGCCAAAGTAACTGGGAGATCAGACATTTGCTCTTATGTGCTATTTGAGGCAGTTTTCCTTTGGTGGCTTTTTTTTTTTAACGCATTTCTGACTTGACCCAGGATTTTAGAAAAACAAAAGATTCAAATCATGCTTTCAGCTTTCAAAGGCAAGCAATCTTTTTGGTACAACCTGTTTCAAAATGCATTAGCCTCTTTTACCCTAACACACTATTTGTTCTTTCTGTTCTGGTCTAGTTTTCCTGTGTGTGTGCGTGCGTGTGTGTGTGTGTGTGTGTGTGTGTGTGTGCGTGCACATGCGTGTGTAACATGAAAGCTTTATGTCTTCTGCTCTAAGGTTTCAGGGCCTGGCAAAACTATGCCAGCAAAAATTCACCCCAGCACATTTCCTCCAAAAATCCTCTGTCTCATTGCCGCCCGTGTCTTAGTGAGCTTTATCATGCTATCAATACAGAGGGCAAGGCTGAATCATTGCTCCGATAAGAGATGAGAGTTTTGCAACATTGCATAAAATTCTACCCAAAGTGTTGTGTTGTCAGATGTCTCACCATAACATTTGCAGAACCCAGGACAGGAGTACAAACAGAGCCCCACATAACCTCAGGTAGAAACATTTAAACGTTACAATCAAGATATACCCAGGGCCCCAAAGCCTGTTCCCTGAGGCCCACTCTCTTGAACAGGAGGCTAGAGGAGCCATGCTGTCCCCTCACTGGCCACCTGTGTCCTGAGTCATAGCAAGGATTTGCTGGGACAAGGCAGGGCAGAAACTGGGCAGGGAACAGGCTTGGAAGCTGGACGAGCTCCCCAGGGAACTGGGTGTGCAGGTTCCCTGCACTGACTCAGGATTGCCACTTCCCACACTGCATGGGCTGAGCAAACGGGTGGGAGAAGCACAGTCACCTGCAGGACCTGGTCTGGGTGACTCAGGGCAGCCAACCTTACACAAAAGCACTATGTTTGCCCCAGGTAGGGCCTCTGACTATCTCCCCACCACCCCCCACCCTTCACTCTCAAGCCCACTAAGCCCCACCCAGCTGTCCCCGTCCTTGTCCACACAGCCCATTTGTTCAAATGGGTACCAATCACTCAAAGTGCTTCCTTACAATACCCAGGCAAACAAACAAATAAACAAAGTCTTTGCATTTTGGAGGTTCAGATAAGCGGAGCAGTCTACAGTAGGGGCTCCAGGCTGGGGTCTCTCTTGCCCAGGTCTGAGAGGCTACAGCACAGTGAACTGGATTGGCTGTTGGATTGGCCAAAGTTGGTCACTTAATTAAGATGGACATTGGTTGATGTGCCTATTCTGGTAACAGTATTTTGATTTTCCAGTGAGAATGGACTGTCTTCCCCTGGGACCTTGGTATCACTGTCAATCAAGAGACCCAGGCCTCCCTGGCCTGGAGAGAAGCCACTCAGAGCTCTTTTCCGGCAGTGTGGACATGAGAGCAGAACACAGCTGGTAGACATGCCATAGAGAGACAGTCTATCAATTCCTGGTTCCCAGACCCCTGCAGTTTCCCTGGTTCCTGCCTGTTCTTCAGCGTCTCCTCCCACTCTGTGAGCTACTGCATACACTTCCAATAATTCCATTCTATCAAGTTAGCCAGGGTTGGCTTCTACTGCTTGCATCCAAAACACCCTAGGAGATACATTACGCATGCAGCCTTCATGGTGTGCAGGAACAAGAGCTGGACTTCATTTACTCCAACACAGGAGCACGGAACCAAATTGGAAAGAATATTAGTTTTCCTTTTGACTTTATCATTTGCCTGCTGAAAACCACCAGTGAATTCCCCTCTCCATCCTCCCCAAACCGCCCCCAGCCACCACCATGGCCCATCCCCTTTCGATACAACCCAAATCTGAACATGCCCTAACCTGGCTGTCCATCCTTTTCTGTCGCTTCCCATTTCCATAAACGTTCGACTCTAGAAACACTGGTCTATCCGACAACTATGTAAGTCCCACAACAATTTACTTTCAAAGACTTCTGCATAGATAGTGTAATATTGGGAATGTATCAGTTAAAGTTTCAGCTCTAAAGCAATTGTTCCAGAGGGTGTCGGCTCATCATTCAGAAGAATCACCCTCCAAACCTGATCCTAACAAGACAACAGCCTCCGTTTGGCACCCGCAGGCGTTCAACTCCTCTCCTGTGTAGATATCAGATCTCATTTTGAATAAAGGGAGAGCACGCCTAGGGCTGGGAGTCTCCCACAGGCAACATAGCTGTTAGAGTTAGGAAGGTAGTTACGCTGCATTTCTTTTTCATTATAATTATTTTTACTGTTACTTTCTAAATAGTGTTCAGGGGGTGCTCAACTAACTGATGTTTTGGGAAATAGTGATGTAATCCCAGCATCCGGATTTGGACATTAGCTTCTACAGGGCAACAAGAATGTCCTATTCATCTCTGCAAGTCGCACACAGCTGGTCCTGTGGCTGACACATGGTAGGTAATCGGAAGTTCAATATAAAATGGCTGAATTAAAAAATAAAAGACCATTGATTCAGATGTTAATAATTTGGAATGATAATGCAACTTGAGCCAAGCAAACTAACAATATCAAAACGTATATATTGACTTTGCTTAAGAGAACATATTTTTAAACATTTTGTGATTCCTTTGCTTCCAACCATTGCTTCCAAGCACATCTCATCTATTCATGGAAACACACTAGGCCGGACCTGTAAATATTCATCCTCGACCCCCTGGTAACTGGTCTCTGTGTCAGCTCAAACACCCCATCATTGGAGTTGCAGCTCCCACCCACAAACTCTGCTGAACATTGTGGCTGGAGGATGCCCTAGCTCCCTGAACTGTTGCTTCCTAGCACCATCAGTTATTAATTACATATTGATTTGGGTGACCATGTGATTGCTGTTTCATACTGGACTAGAAGCTTTCTGAGCACAAAACCCGTGTCTGTTTGTTTTCCCCTCATTCATAGCTCCCAGTCGGGCTCTCACTTAGTAGGTGCTCAATAAATATCTGATAGATTACGGAGCAAATGGCTTGTGTGTGTAACTTATTTTAACCAGTTAGCCCGTTCAGCCTTTTGCAGTAATTCAGACTACTCTTGCCTCCAATTTGCCTGAGTCAACAAGATTTTACAGTCGTCCACCAGACAGGACCCTAACAAAGCCATTGAGAAAGTCCCAAGTTTAAGGTCTCAGCAGAAAACTGAAAACACCCCTTGGCACCGTGTACTGCATCACGTAGGGTGGATGATTCTCCTTCCTGAGCTTTTGGCCAAAGTATGAAATAACTGAAGGACAGACCCTCTTGAGAAAACCAGGAACTGTGATCACCATTTTCTCTCATAGCTCCGTCCTGTCCTTTGTGTCATACTCAAAAACACGCTGTTTCAACCAGAACTGCTCCAATTTCCTGCTGCAGGTGAGATTCCTCCCAGCAGCCTCATGGCATCTTACTCTGTGGACAAGAGCCCTGGTACAGAATTCATCCTCATTCTGATTCCTCCTCTTCCTACAGTGCGCTCTCCAGGGCACAACATGCCATCCACCTCCACAGTCATTGCGTTGGGATTTCCCCCCCAAAATCACAAAGCTATCCAGATTTCTCCATGCCTCCTTTCCAAGTGTGAGATGCCCATCCTGCCTCCTCAAGTGTGTGTTTAACAGCATGTTTGCCACGTGCCCCAAGGAGTGAGGGACTTTTACAGAGGAACCCGATTACCACCCAGATCTTTATTAGGTGGATTCCAATACAACAGGGCACAAGTTCTTCTCCCCCAAATGAGCAAGTCGATAAGGTAAAAGGTGACCCTGGGCTCCACCCCCACCAGGCAGCCTCTGCAGCCTTCTGAACTCTCTTCCTGTGTCTCCAACTCACGTCCGCTCTCCACTGTGCATCGATGGGATGTTTCTAAAAGGCAAGTCACATTCAGCACCCTCCTTAACACCCTTCAACCTACTCATTCTTTTGACAAACACTTAGTAAGCACTTGCTGTATACCAGGCACAGGGCTGCCCAGAATACTGTGGTGAACAAGACAGCAAGTGCCTGCCACTGTGGAGTTTATCTTTGGTGTCGAGGAAGATGGACATGAATAGATACCACAGCCCCGCGTTGCCCTCAGGATGAAATCCAAACCTGCTCTGGGAGGCATTCAGAGCCCTTCAGGATGTGGGCCTGCTTGGCTCTTTTTGAGCATTTTCTCACATATTGTTCTAGAACCTTCCCCAGTGTCACATTCCACGCCACAGGCTTTGTAAGCTACTTGTGGTTCATCAGACAGGCCACCCTCTCTCTACCGCTTGTCCTCCACTCACTCTGCCCCTTCTGTGTGTCCCCCTTTCCTAGGAACCTCTGACTCATTCTCCAGCACTCGGCTTCTGGGTTGTTATCTCTCCAGAAGCTTCCTCAACAACCCCCTCCCTCCCCAGGTGGGATAAGGGCCTGTCCTCTGCCCTCCAGGCCCCTGTAACCACTGTTATCACCGCACCTGACCACTGGTTCCTAACGGTCCACTGGCTTATCCATTGCTAATGCTCCCCCATTTGGTGGCCACAGCAGAGTTCGTCTCATCTCCCAGCCTGGTGCTCCTCTCTCGGACCCATTATACTTCCAGATTTTTCTCAAGGAGAAAAGTTTATGCAGAATTTGAGAGGCTCGTTGACTTGTCAGACGCCACACTGCTGTTATGAGGTAGAGATGGGTCTTGAACCCAAGCCTGCTGTCTCCAAATCCAGGCCATGATGCACTAAACTGCAAAAGCAGGAGGTCATATTTAGGAACGTCCGAGAAGCATTCAGGTAACTTACATATAAAGTGACGAAACATGCCAGTTTGTCCAAGGCAGTCCTGGCTTATGCCTGTTACCCCAGGATAATCATTAACAAGACCTTCTTCCATTTCCAAAAGGGTCCCACTTGGATACAAACTTATATAGCTTATTTACATAGTTTTAGGACAAGCACTGAATCTCACTGAGAAGTTATCCCAAGGGTATTCACAACAGGCTCTCTCAGGGCCATTATCACAGATGCTTCAGGCTGCCAAGGACAGTGAGGAGGAAGAAAAGAAGTTGGGGACATTGTCCCTGCCCTCAGGGAAATTTAGAGTCTGCAAACTCTCGAATTAAACCTTGACCTGGACAAGTGCCTTCTGATGATGTGGTTCTTAAATGACAGGCATCTTTAACGTTTTGGGAAAATATTCTAGAATCAGTTGAAGCAGCAGACCTTGAGGCTTTTACAGCAAGTGGAGAAACAGGCAACTCTAACTCTTAAAAGAATTTCATGATCATGGAAATCCAAATTATTTCTTCTAGACAGTGGTGAAAAGGCAGAGTTTCAAAGAGGCAAAAACTTGCCCACCAAATGTGTCTGAAAGAGTAAAAGGTACTGACTCGAGTCAGCACAGGTTTGGCTCCCCTACTCTAAGCAGAGGAAAGCAGGAGGAATAGCCCAGGATGCTGCACCCCAGCGAACAGTGTGGTGCAAGATACCTCCCAAAACAGACCACTGTCAAGGTGTCTGGCCCTGAAGGAACCCTGATACTCTTTTCACAGCTCCCGCAGCAAAGCTCTCCTGAGTTTATGCATTGTGGATAGAACATGGTAGAAAGACCACAGTATCTTAGAGCATCCAGGTTAGAAGACAGTTACAATTCAACCACAAAACCCTCTCTCCCCTTCCTTGTTCTAAATTCCCAGAGTTTAAAAAAATTGCAAATCCTGTCCTTCCTTCATCCCAAAGCAGCCCTTTGAAGTAGCATCACAGTAATAATTTCAGCCTCATCGTATGCGTGCTGCAGCCAACACTAGGCTTCTTTCCTGTTCTTGGAATATTCCAAAACCTTTCTTGCCTCAGGGCCTTTGCACATGCTGATCCGTCTGGCTGGAAAGCCCTGTTCACCCCTCTCTTGAACACTTGTTCCTTTTTAACCTACAAATATTAGCTTACATATAATCTTTTCAGAGAGGCCTTTTCTGACCATTCCGTCTAAACTAGGTCCCTCCCCCCTTCTTGTTCTTTGTCTCAGCATGCTGCTCATTTCTTCTCATGCATACACCGCAGTTTATTTTACACACTGCTGCTTCTGCGGACCCTAAATAGTACTGAACTATTTAAACAAATGAATTCACGTTTCTTTGATCCTAACAAGTCTTCTCCACTAGACTGTCTTGCCACGGGCCGCACCTCCCTTGTACACTGTTGTATGCCATCAAGCACGGAGCCCAGGACAGAGTAATTTCTTACTAAAGATTTCTTGTGAGACTGGGTGTCATTTGGATATATTAACCTAAGGGTTTTTTTTTTTTTCCTTCTTCTTCATGTATTTTCCCTTTCCCTTGCCCACTGCCTAGGGAAGGCCTACAGGAGAGAACAGAATGGAAGTAGCCCCGGGTCTTCCTGGCTTTGTTTTTACAAAGACCTAAGTCCTTAGTGGACTCAGAGGTAAAGCAGAGAGGCTTGAAGAAACTTGGAAGAGGCAGGATTCCTCCCAAACTAAAGGAAAATTCTCTGGAAAAGAGAAAGGAAGAAGAAGAGAAAGGGTCTGTGTGGGTTCTCTAGAGCCAAGGGAACCGGCCCCTTTCTTCTCAGTCAGGCCTACAGGATGGTGGAAGAGGAGGAGGAGGGGATGGCCAAGGCACAGGTGGGGTCTGCAGAGGACGATGTGTGCTGGGACAGCCCCACCTGGGCATGGAGGCAGCGGGGACCCCCAGGAGCAGAGGGCCCAAGAGATAATGGATGTCTCAGAGGCAGCCTGAGTGCCTGGATGACAGAGGACCAGAGGAGAAAACTCCCACGTAGATGCTGCGATTCTGCTCAAGATTCCAGAATGGCAACATGACCTGCAAGACACGGGCAGCCAGGAAGGACTGAGGGCCCAGAACATAAAACTACCTTGTGATATAGAAAACTAAGATAATGAGTCTGTGTTTGGAGAGCCAGACCTGCTACAATAGAATGAACAATTAATGCACGGATGAGGGAGTTTTATATGAAGTTTAGGGGTCTGTCCTTTTGAGACCCCATCAAGTGCTGTTAAATTCAAGGATGCTCTGAAAGACCACACATGAGGCAAGTTTTTACCCATTAATAATTTACAGCGTGGGGAATGAAGAAAGTCCAGGCTTTGGAGTCAGTCAGATCTATCACGTGTACGTCTGTGGCCTTGAGCACGTTACTTCACATCCCTGGGCCTCAGCTCCCACACTCCTAATGGAGGAAATAACCTCCTTCGTGGCTTTTGGGTGAATCTAATGAGTTAATGTACACACTATACCCAATATGATGCTTAGCCCATAGTAATGCTTCATAAATCATAGTTACAAAAATTTTTGAGTGAAAAACGCACACATATCTGCCCCAAGCCCCAAAAGGTGTTCAAGAAAGGTAACATTTTTTCCCCATTACAAATGAAGGGAGAAGTTCAGAAACACTAAGAGTCTTGATCAAAGGTAAGCAGGTGGCAACACTGGAACAGGAATTCATGTCCGAGAGACTCTTAGTCTAGTCACATTAAGTTTTACAAAAATATTTATGAAGGCCTACTTGCCTTCATAGGGCATACGTTCTTGAAGAATCGCCAGGTGGCATGGCCCACCACTAGCATACCTTTAGAGTTGCCTTTCCAGCAATGCGGACGGAGCAATGATGGACAAACATTTGTTAAGCACCTACTAGGTGTTGGGCATTTTGCATGCATCCTCTTCTTTAATGGGAGACTGGATCGGGACCACAGACCAGGCACTTAGCACAGAGCAAACACTACTGGCCCACACAGCAACTGAGGCCGTGACCTTGACCACATTCTAAACATCCCCAGAAAAAAGGAGCCCCTGGGCCATAAACCACAAGAATACTAACCCTTCAAGTCCCCTTCTGCAACTAGCTTTAGCTTTTAGAGTGATTCTGAATATTTTGTTTGTTCGTTTGCTGTCTTACATTTGAGGGCATACAGAGGGGAGAGACAGACCATGGTCAATTGGATCTCCCTCTATGTCTAAGGAAGAGTGTTTCCAGTCTGGTGTTTCAGGCATACTTGGGCCTGAGAGTCAGACCTGTTTGTGTTTCAGATCCTGCCTCCCTTGCCATGTGATCACCAGCAAGCCACCTCAAGACCTCTCTGAACTTCTGTCTCCTCACTGGTGACATAAGACGGAGGGTGGTGTACAACTTTCCTGTTACTTCTATAACAAATTACCACAAACTTTGTGGCTTAAAACAACATAGACTTATTACCTGGTAATTCTGGAGGACAGAAGTCTGAAGTGAGTCTTGTACAGTTAAAACCAACGTGTGAGCAGCACTGGGTCCTTTCTGGCGGTTCTAGGGGAAATCTGGTGGGTTTTTTTGTTTCGTTTTGTTTTGTTTTGTTGCTTTTTCCAGCTTCTAGAGGGTCCCTACAATCATTAGGTTGTGCCCCCGCCACTCCCTTCCCCCTCGACCCTCCCCATCCCCCATCCCCACCTGACCCCCACCACCAGCAGTCATCTCACTCCAACTTCTGCTTCCACAGTCACATCTCCTCTGACTCCAACCCTTTTTCTTTCATCATATACGGCCCTTGTGATTACATGGGGCTACTGGATAATCCAGGATAACCCCCCCCCCCCGCATTTCAAGGTTCTTAATTTAATCACATCTGCAGAGTTCTTTTTGCCATGTAAAATAGCATATTGACAGTGGCTGGGGATTAGGTTGTAGACATCTTCGGGGTACCATTATTCTCCCAACCACAGGTGGACAAACACCTGGCACAAAGTTGAGGCTCCATGAAGGTGAGCTGCCTTCCTGTCGGAGGAAGCTTTGGAGAAAACTGAATTTCGCAGCTAGGGAGAAAGTAGATCACCAGTCACTGAGCAAAGTGCAAACACTATGAATGTAGATTAAGGTGGGGTGGAGGGGAGAGAGCAAGCAGAAAGACTGGACAGTGAAGGAAAGGAATGAGACCCTGGGAAAAAACAGCCTCAGTAGCAATTCCCACCCCCCACCAGATGGTGAGGGGTTAACATTCTCTTTTCCAAAGTTAAATCCTGGACACATGCTGGAGGCTGATTTTTCTCTTGTAAACAATAACATTCCTTCCCTTTGTCCTATGGACTACGAGAGAGGAGATTCCGGGAAGCAGAGCTAGAACTCCACACTCTGATTCATCCTGTCCTTGGCATGGGGGACTCCAAAGCTACCTCCTGCGGAGCCACAGCCCCAGATGGTTTAGGATCACAATGAACTGTCAGCTCATGGGTGACCAGCGGAGGTGGAAGGGCCTCCCTGAGTGGTGCCCGAGAAAGCTCCACTCCCCACTAAACACAGCTCAGAAAGCTTCACGATCCCCACCACCTCCTGACCCAGAACAGAGATTTCTTCCTTCAGCATTCAAGGCTTTCTGGAACCTTCATTCACTTACCCCATCAACACGCATGTGTCTTATATCCCAAGGCTCCTCAACACACATACTGTACACCCCCGTCTTTGTGTGGTGCAGGCTCTGGGTCCACAAACCACGTGTCAAAGCCCTTCCCTGCAGCAATGATGCCAGTTGTCAACTATGTTTATGGAATACTTACTATGTGCTAGTTGCTGTTCCGAGCTTTATACACATACCATCTCGTTTAATTCTTGCTATCATAAGCCTGAGAAATAGGTCCTCTTTTGTCTTTATCTTATAGATAAGGAAACTGAGGCACCTGAAATTAAATAACTCACCCTGGGTCGCACAGTAAATTCTAGAGCAGTGGCACTCAGCCAGGGATGAGGCACCCCTCCCGCCACCCCAGGAACATTTTTGATAATCAGAGCTAGCTGGGGGGTGAAGAGAAAGACTACTGGTATCTAGAGAATAGAGGCCGTGGAAGGGGCTAATCACCCTACCACGCACAGGACAGCCCCCCCACAAAGGACCATTGGGCCCAGATGTCAACAGAGCTGAGGTTGGAGTCCCTGCTCCAGAGCCAGGTTTCAAACGCAGGCAGCCTCCTCAAACACATTGTATTAAAATAATTTGTCTCCCACACTAGCTCATGTGCTTCCCCAAGGCAGGGACCACTTACACACATTTCTATCTCTCACACATGACCGATAACTCAATAAATGTTTGTAAAATAAATGAACCAACCAACAAGAAAATGAACAAATAATCCCAGAAATGGAATCTTCCTCCTTGAATGGTCCATTCTCTCTTCTCCCTTTTGGCCCTTGTCATCTTCTATCTTAATTTACAATTTTACAGGTTCTTGTCTTTCCTATTAAAATAGAATATTCCCGGGGGCGAGAACTCAGCCCCTCATCCTTGTGGCTACAGTAGCTCCAGCATTTGACCCACAGGAAAACTTTAGTAAATATTTAAGGATAAGAATGTTCCCCCTTTCTTCCTCCTCCTCTCATTTTCAACTTTCTTGAAATGAGGACAGAGTGTCCTCATCTCATCTTCATTTACTCAAGTTCAATCCACCAGACATTCTGAAGTGGCACACAAGACAGGGAAGAAGTGTGTGGGGCCGACTGTCCACCAGACATCACAGGCACATGCCAGGGGCCCAGGATACTTTTAGGAGCCCATGAAAATGTTTACATTTTTATTTTTTAATCAGAAGAAAAATGAATATAATTATAAATATATACTAAAAAAACCCAGTTGACCCCTGAATAACAAGAGTTTGAACTGTGTGGGTCCACTTAAACACAGATTTTTCTCAATAAATATATTAGAAAATTTTTTGGAGATTTGCAACAATTTGAAAAAAACCTTGCCAATGAACCACCACCCCGAGACAGGAAGACCAACCCCTCCACTTCCTCCTCCTCCTCAGCCTACTCAGTGTGAAGATGATGAGGATGAAGACCTTCATGATGATCCACTTCCACTCAACAAATAGTAAATGTATTTCCTCTTCCTTATGATTTTCCTAATAATGCTTTTTTCTCCATCTTACTTTATTGTAAGAATACAGTATATTGTCCCATGTATTAAAATACAATGTTCCTTGGGGATTATATGTATTAATCGACTATGTTATCAGCAAAGCTTCTGGTTAACAGTAGGCTATTAATAGTTAAATTTGGGGGGAGTCAAAAATGACAGGCAGATTTTCGATTGTACAGGCGGCCAATGCCCCTAGCATTTCTGAAGGGTCAACTGCATTCATCTTTACACCAAGGCAGGCATAAAACAATGTCTACTATTTTTTCATGAAGAATGGGGCCCACAATGGCAAAATACCCAGGGCCCATGAAAGCCACAACGCAGCTCTGGGTTGTGGTTAGAATTTGGACCACTCTGCTCCCCACTTCGATGATACCATCAAATGGTTTTCCTCACCGCTGAGCAGAGGGAAGTGTTCAGTGCCTGAGATACCAACGGTATTAGTTCTCTACTGCTGCATAGCAAATTATCACAAACATAGCAGCTCAAAACAACACCCCTCTATCACTGCACAGTTCTGTAGGTCAGGAGTCCAGGTGTGGCTTAGCCGGGTTCTGCTTCGTGGTCTCATCAGGCTGTGATCAAGGTGTCGGCTGGGCTGCGTTCTTATCTGAAGGTGAAACTAGGGAAGGTCTGCTTCCACGCTCACTCAGGTTGTTGGCAAAATTTAATTCCCTGCCATGTGGGCCTGTCCACAGGTCCCCTCACAACATGGCCACTTGCTCCTTCAAGGCCAGTGGGAGACTGACGGTGGCTCCAGGGAGACAGTTTTATATGATGTAGTGTGACCATAGGAACAAGATCGCATCACCTTTGCCACATAGCGTCACAAAATCATGCAGTGGCATCCCACCACCTCTGCTGTGCTCTCCTGCTTAGACGTGAGGCACAGGACCTGCCCACACTGAAGGGGAAGGGAACACACACAGACACAGACACCAGGAGTCAGAGGCCGCAGGGGTCACCACAGGCTCTGTCTGCCACACCAACCTCATGGGCAATCCTACCAACAGTGGGAGAACGAGGGCCCTGCCAACCTGTAGGTGGGTATGGGAGCATTTCATCGGCTGTTCCTACTGCCTGAATGCCTGGACTCTCCCCTAGGATACGCACATGAATCCCTCCCTGCTTCATTCAGGTCTCTGCTCACCTGCCACTTCCTCAGAGAGGAAAAGCATCCCCTAATGCCTCCCCTCTCCTTGGCCACCCGAGCCTCTCAGTCCCCCTCTACTGCTCTAGCAGAGATGGTTGGAGCTCACCAAATAGGCCTTTGCCCCCCAATACATCCCACGTGCTGAGGCAGCTGGATCAGGGCCCAGAGCATTCGACCCCATACAGCACACAGTGCAAACACATCATCCTCCCATGGATTCTCTTGTGCTTTTCACCCTGGCTCTCTCTCCTTATTTTAATCAAATAGCTTGTTAGCATCACAGCGTAGCATCTTGACTGTCAACCCCCACAGGGGATCCTATGTGGCTTGGTGTAGCAGCGGCCACCACCGGGCCACACAAGGCACAGGATGAACAAATGCCATCTTGATTCTTATCACAAGAATCACTTTTTTTTATTATTATTTTGACACAGTTCTGAAATATTGATGAGATCAGCTGATAGAGAGGGCTCAGAAAGGTTAATGCCTTTGCAAAAAGCAGAATGTGTAAACACGTAGATATTAATAATTATCACAGATCCACCTGGCCCTGGCAGGGCTGGGGACACTCAGCTCTCTGGCTGACCCCTAGGGAAGCAGGTAGGAGGTGTGAGCCACGTGCCAGTGACGGTATCAGGAACAGCTGGAGACTTGAGTCCTGAATCAAGATGCTTACTCTCCAGCAGGGGAGAGAGCAGGTACACGAAATCCAGCCATAGCGTGCAGTAGCCCAGAAAGTGACCGTCGCCCTGTCCAGAGTCCATGCAATACTAGCACCTGTCCGCGGGGAGGGTCAGGGCAATGAAGCTTGGCACAGTTCCAGAAGATAGTACAGGTTTGGAAAATACTGGCTATTATTAATCAGGCTTCTTAATTTTCAGCTGAAGAGAACAGAGGACTCAATACCCCATAGCGCATGATGCAAACACATCACTTCCCAAGAATTTTCTCTTGTGTTTTACCCTCAGGGGTAGCACAAGGGGTGGATGTACAGGAATAAAACAAACAACTGAAAGACTGCCTCGTTGACTGCACCTGGGACAGGCTCCTCGGAGCCCTCTTCTCACCTAGGGCCCTGTCCTCGGCACACCCAGTTCAGTTTTAACAAGAATTCTGCTTAATCAGGTCAGCGAGAATCTGATCAAATTCCTTCTCTCCACCCTTGACGTCAAAGTTCTTGGCCTGCCTACAGTAAGAATCTTTTTAGGTCAGTTTAGCTGAATTCCCAGCCCTTGATGTCTCCTCTCAGTAATTTTCCACCCACGGATGCCCTTGCTCTGCTCCTTGGCTACAAACCCCAGCTGTCTCAGTGGTACTCAGAGCTGAGCTCAGTCCTACAGAAGCCTCCCTCCCCTCTTGCAGGGGTACTGAGTTAAATCTGTGCTTCAACTAGTAGTGTCAGCCTCGATTTCTCTTTAACAACAGCAACAACAACAACAACAAAAAACCATGTGCAATAATTTCAACCGAATGGTGCTTGCTTGTTGCAATATCATGCTATGGATTTTTCTGGATAATGCTCCCAATCTCAATCTCCTGCTTCCTTCTGAGGATGTAGAGGTGGGCCTCACTGGTGAGGCTGGAGGGAAGCTCTCAGAGGCTGGGCCCGCCTCTCTGCACCGCCATGTGGAGGAAGCAGAAGGGGAAGGAGGAAGCTGAGGTTGGGGACCTAACTCAGCTGTTGGGCTTCCCTTTAGAGTAAATTACAGTATGCACACATGTGCACATACACACATGTGCACACACATATGCATAGGCACACACATACATATGTGCACACACGTGTGCATGCACACAAACATGCATACACACACCTGTGCACACGTGCACACACAGTTCCTTCCCCTGTGCCTCTGCCTAGTCAACTACTCAATCAAGGCAGGACCACTTCCACCAGGAAGCTGTCCCGGACCTCACTGACCATGTCAAGTGTCCTGCCATGGCAGGGCCTCTGGGTAGCACTGTCCAGCTGCAACTGGGTGCTTGTTGCATAATTCTACCATCAGTGTCTGGTTTTCTGAGAGCAGGGACACTATCTGGTTTCCCTCACCATCACCCTGGGCCAAAGAGAACTCCTTGCACATCAAAGGCCTCAAATGACATCAGTTGAGCTAGACAAAGGAGGACAGAAGGAAGAGAGGGCAGGAGCAAGGGAGGGAGGAAAAGTGGGCAAAAAAGAAAGGTAAGGAGGGAAAGAGAGAGAGGGCAGGTGTGGAGTGTGGGTGCTGAGGTCGGAGATTGAAGGAGAGGCACTCTGGCAATCACAGGTGACCTAACCCTCCTTGCTGAGGAGGTAGAGAATTTTCTAGTTGGCAGTAGGTACTCATTGAAGGGGTTTAAACAGGAAGAGGCGGGTGATGTGGTCAAGTACGTATTTTAGAGAAATCAGTTTGGCTGCTGTAACAGCAGGATGCTACTGAAACAGTCCAACCAGGAGAGTGTGGAAGCCTGAGTTAGGACAGGGATGGTGACATGGAGAGGACCAGGTGGATTTAAGAACTGTTTAGACACATTCAGCCAGAAATGTTGACTGGGAATTGATGTGAAGGGTTAGTCAGTGCTCACCAAGCACTTACTCCATGCATGTGTTTGCTAGAGGCTTGCAATTACTATGCCATTTAATCCTCAAAAACCCAACAGGTAAGTACTTTCCCATTTTGTGGGTGAGAAAAATGAGGCAGGAGAAGTTAGTAATTTTACTGGCTCCAAACCTAAACCTTTGGCGGCTGGGTCAGAGAGTTCCCCGTGGGAGAGACTCACACTGGATGTGAATCCTGTGTCCCTTCAGGAAGCTCACAGTCTGGTGTTTTTAAACTTTTTTTTATCTTTTTTCTTTTTGTTTTTTTTAGAAGACAGGGTCTTGCTATGTTGCCCAGGCTGGTCACGAACTCCAAACTTTTTCTTTACAAGCAGCAGAAATACTACAAGGAATCAGTCTAAGTTTCTGGCTTGGGCAACCAGGCGGGCAGTGGTGCCATTAGAGTGGAAGAGGAGTTGCTTGTCTGGAGTGAGTTGGAGGGTGAGGGTTCCATTTTGAAGGGTATCTGAGAAGCCCATGGGGACATCCAGGGGTGCTGGTCAATGGACTCCCAGATGTCCAGTCCAGGAGTCAAGGAGCACCCAGATAGATATTTGAAAATAAAGTAAGGAATTAAAATTGAGGATTAGACAAATGACCAAGACCAGTGGTTTTCAAAGACGTGTTCACTAGAGCTGAGAGTTCTGTGGAGGTGCTGCAGGAGCCAGCAGTAGGAGCTGAGGCCGGTAGTCCACGCTTCTCACCCCAACTCCCACCAGGGCAGAGCGCCAGGCTTAGTGCACAATTCTACCAGTTCTGTTTCTAAACAAGGAGTTTAAAATAGATCAATGGACAAATCGATGGATGGATGGACAGACACACAGATGAGACAGGTGGGTAGATGGACAGGCCAGGGATCAAAAAACCTGGACCCACTGGACAGAGGAGACTTTGGATCAAAAGTCTCATACAAGCATCCCAGGCACCCCAACTCCAACCCAGGTGCATTCCATGAGATCGCAAGTTTGCTTTCAGATCAGCCCTCTCTAATAAAAGTAAATATTCTGACAAAATGGCTACCTTGGTTAATGTTTGCTCAGGAACTAATAGGACAGTTCAGAAGCTGTGGCCTCTGATGACCCTGAGAGATGCAAGGGCCGAGCCCCTGGGCCCTGAGCACACCCTCTTCCTGGGAAACTCACTGCGTGCAGGTGAGGAAGACAGACACACCTGGCCCCCAGCCCTGTGCACCTACCACTTGCTTGGTAAACCTCCGCCACCTAGTGTGATGGCAGTGTGGGGACCGTCTGTGGGTCACTCGTGGGTCTGACCCACGCAGCTGTCTTCAATAACCTCTGCAAGCAAATCCTAAGCAGGAGGAAAAGTGACTTCTGTTTTGTGTCAAAAGCCAGCAAATAAGATAGGATGCTGGAGTGTACTTGGACAGTACACATACACCCTTGGGCTTCTATCTTTCTCTTTTTTAATTTTTTATCTTTGTTTTGTTTTGTTTTCCTTTAGTAATACATAAATATGTGTGTACCTATTGCTGCCTAAATTTTGAACAGCCATGGATATAAAACCACAAGGGCACCATACCCTGCACATACTTTGGATGTATTTTTCCTATTTTTGGCTCCAGGAATGTTTGTTCTGGCTGCATCTGGGATGAGGATTTTAAATTAATTTTTCATTTGGTGAGAGAGAGTGTGTCATATTGAAAATGATTCTGGGTGAATCTGCAACAGATGTTGTTGCTTTGCAGTCATCATTAGGTGAACCCACCATCCATGATTCTTATTAAATTTTTTATCAAACTGCTGGTGATTTCCAACTAGATGATTGAAACTAATTTTTTTGAGAGTTTACATAAAAAGTGCTTCTCTAGAAATAGGAATATCAGGGCAGATGGACCTTGTCCATTCTCTGCACTAAAAGGTAAAACATCCAAGATCTCTCTCAATGTGACATGTTCCTGTCTTCTTTCACAGTCTCATATCACACCCATTTGTGAGTAGGAAAAAAAATAGCATCGTGGGAGTAGGAGTCACAGCAGCAGTAGTGACTACAGCAGTAGGTGCAGTGGCTGTCCATTACAGAATGATTATCATTTTTTAGGTACTACATTAAACCTTTATACAATTATCATAGTTCATCTGTTCAACAACAGCCATATAATATTATCCTCATTTTACAGATGAGGAAACTAAGCTTGGTGATAAGCAACCTGCTTGTGGAAATGCAAACTAAGAAGTGACAAAGTCTCTAATTTTACACATATACACACCCTGCCATAGGCTGGCCCCCTGAGAATGTATTAGATTGGAATCAGGCAACGTGGATTCTGACCCAGGATCTGCTATCAGTTACCACTGATAATGATAATTGTAGATATTTATTGAGTGTTTACTACA
Source organism: Lemur catta (assembly GCF_020740605.2). Lineage (NCBI taxonomy): Eukaryota > Metazoa > Chordata > Mammalia > Primates > Lemuridae > Lemur > Lemur catta. The sequence continues at coordinate 117,362,427 of NC_059130.1, forward strand.
TGCCAGTCACTGTTCTAAGTGATTTGCAAATATACTATTTCATTTGATCCTTACAACTGGGTTATGAGACTTTAAGTTAGGAATCTTGCTCAATCAGCAAATGATAGAGCTTAGATTCAAACTCAGGCAGTTGAGTTCAGAGTCCCTGCTTTTAACTCTCACAGCAAACTGTCCTCAAAGAGTGACCCTGGGGAGTTGCCTCTTTCCTCTAGACCAATGCCTTCCCCTGTATATACTGAAGCCCTTGGGTATATTTCCTGCTCCATGGTTGTGTTGCAAACTACCCCCAAACTTAGTGGCTTAAACAACATTTTTATTTGGCTCCTGATTTTGTGAGTCAAGGATTCAAGAAGGGCTCTGCTGGGCAGTTCACCTCTGATCCATGGTGGAGTCTGCTGCAGTGGCTGAGGCTAGAAGACCCACTTCCAAGATGGCTTTGTCATCTACATAACTTGCACCTGGGGGCTCCTTGGCCTCTCTTTTCACATGGCCTCTCATCTTTCTCTCTTTTCACCACCCTGAGTGGCTTAGGCTTCTCATACCATGGTGGTCTCGGGGTGGATGGGAGTCTTGCATGGCTGCTGGCTTTCCCCAGGTCATGTGGTTCAATACCCCCAGGCAGAAGCTGCAAGGCTTCTTCGGACTTAACCTCAGAAATCCCATAAGATCATTTCTGTCACATTTCGTCATCAAGAAAATCACTAAAGCTAGCCCAGATCCAGGACAGAGACAATTACCTTTCAGAGGGAGGAGTTGCAAAGGCTTTGCAACTATCCTTCCTTCATGAAACTGCCTTATCTGTAAATTGAGAGTACATTCATCTACTTCAGTAGCTACAGAGTTTATGGTGAGAGAGGAGTCTCACTAATTCCCATTTCAGAGCATTACCGGGTTTATCTCATATTACTTACCAGTCTCAATAATAATAACAATGATAAAAGCTATTATTCGTTGAGCCCTTATACATGCCAGTCACCACTGTTAGCACTTACATATATTAATTCATCTACTCTTCATCACATTATTACTATAATAATTTCCATTTTGCACAGTAGGAAACTGAGGCATATTAAAGTTAAATAACTTGCCAAGGTCACATGGCTCAGAGGGAGGCAGAGTACTGAGTTTCCATAGCCTGTACCTTTAATTTACTCACTGTGGTCTTAACTACCTGGTAAGTTATCATTTGAGGAGAGGGTTCAACTTTTTTTTAAGAAAATGGTAGTACTGGGAGGCCGAGGCAGGAGGATTGCTTGAGATCAGAAGCTCAAGACTAGAGAAGGATTGCTTGAGATCAGGCTAGTTCAAGACTAGCCTGAGCAAGAGCAAGGCCCCGTCTCTACTAAAAATAGAAAAAATTAGCTGAGCATTGTGGCGCATGCCTATAGTCCCAGCTACTTGGGAGGCTGAGGCAGGAGGATCCCTTGAGCCCAGGAGTTGGAGGTTGCGTAAGCTATGATGATATCACTGCACTCTACATGGGGTAAGAAAGTGAGACTCTGTCTCAAAAAAAAAAAAAAAAAAGGAAAGGAAAAAGGAAATGAAAGGAAAAGAAAGGAAAATAATGGTAAATCCACTGGACTAGGTGATCCCTAATGATTTTACTTCTTTAGACTTGACAACCCCAAGAACAAAGAAAAACCAACAGAAACACAGTATTACAGGGTGGTAAGGCAAGCAGTTTCTATAACCAAACAGCTGGAGGGTTGAACCCCGGAGGAGAGATTGAGAGACCATGTGGTGGCGCACAGAGAAGGCAAACCTGTGAGTGAAGAACCCATTCGGGCATCCACCCCAGTCAAGCCTTCATTTGACTCCAGCCCCAGCCACCATCCACCACAATTACATGAGAGACACAGAGACACAAGTGATAACCACCCACTGATCCCAGTCAACCTACAGAGCTGTGAAAGATAATAACAAATTATGGTTCCTAAGCCCTGGGTTTGGGGTGGTTTGTTGTGCACTAACAGATAACTAGAACACTGGCTCTGCCTCTTATTCTATATATCACCCCAGGTAAGTCACCTGCCCTTTTTGGGCATCAGTTTTTCATCTGTAACATGAGGATAGTAATAGTGCCTCCCTCAGAGAGTTGGTGTGAGGATTAAAGGGGTAACACATGCAAAGTATTTTAAATAATACTCTATAAAAGTGAGCATGTACTTTTAAAAAGTCAATTATATTCACATCCATTAGGATGGTTACTATATAAAAAAAAAAAACCAGAAAATAGCAAGTGTTGCAGAGGATGTGAAGAAATTGGGACCCTTGCATATCACTGGTGGGAATGCAAGATAATATAGTCTCTATGGAAAACAGTTTGGCAGTTCCTCAAAAAAATTAGAAACAGAATTACTATTAGACCCAGCAATTCCACTTCTGGGTACATACTCAAAAGAACTGAAAGAATGGACTAAAACAGATATTTGTACACTCATGTTTATAGCATCATTATTCACAATAACCAAAAGGTTGAAGCAACCCAAGTGTCCAGCAACAGATAAATGAATAAACAAAATGTATTTAAATGTAAAATGTAGTCTATACGCACAATGGAATATTATTCAGCCTTAAAATGGAAGGGAACTTTGACACATGCTACAACATGGATGAACCTTGAAGACATTATGCTAAGTGAAATAAGCCAGACACAAAAAAACAAATATGGTATGATTCCACATATACATAGTACCCAGAATGGTCAAATTCATAGAGACAGAAGTAGAATGGTGGCTGCCAAGTACTGGAGTAGGGGGTTGGTAGAGGATAGAAAATTACTGTTTAACGGGTATGAAGTTTCAGTTTGGGAAAATGAAAAAGTTACAGAGACGGATAATAGTGATGGTTGCACAACAATGTGAATGTACTTAATGCTATTGAACTGTGCACTTAAAAATGGTTAAAAATGGTTTTTTTAAGTCAATTATGATTGTTATGGTGAGAGGTAATTTTTTTTTTACTTTTATACACCTATTAGTATGGCTAAAATTTTATTTCTTTATTTATTTATTTTATTCAGGATATTATGGGGGTACAAACATTTTGGTTACATGTTATGACTTTGCCACACCCAAACCATGATTTGAGGTGTGGCTTTTCCCCCCTACAATGCTCACCACATCCATTAGTTGTGAGAGCTAATTGAGGTCAGTTAAGTAAGCAGGGATGCTAATTTCACTCATTGCTAAAGTTCAGTAACACACAAAAGTCTTGGAAAGGTGATACTTCAGGGGTTTGACTTTCAATTTCAAGATGGCAGGATGAAGAAGTATCTGCCCCCTTCTCTTCTCAAAATCAATTCACAACAAAAAAGAGAAAAAAAAGAGACCCACATCCAGTTTTAGTGAAACTGTATCACTGAACCACAATATATGAAGTGATAAAATAGATTGAGCGAGGAGAAGGAAATTAAGTCTCAGTTCTGACAGAGGGAGATATTAGTGAAAAGTAAGTGGATTTTCCCTGGGAACCCTAGAAATACTCAGTAACTTGAGGTACCAGGTATAGATCTAGATGAGGCTGAGGTAAGGGTGAAAACAGGGAGACTGCTTTCAAGTTGAGGTCAGGAGCTGTTAGACTCCTAGGTTTTTGCCCTTCTTTAACGCAGCATAGGGAATTGACTGCCCCATCCTCTATGCCTAGAACTATTACAGATGTGGGTATATTTTCTGATGCAAGCATTCTGAAGTCAAGAGCGTCAGGCCCTATGAAAGGAGTAGACATTTATGCTGAGGAAATTCCCTGGAAGGGAAAAAATGGAGAGGAAATAGGAAAGAAAAAATAAGAAAATTGGAAGATCAATCCAGGAGGTCTTACAGGTGACTAAGATTTCCAGGGAAAACAACAGGGAATAAATTAGCAAAGAAAAAGCGTAAGAAAATTTCCTAGTACTAAACATGAGCCCAACCCACACTAAGACTCATCATCTTCAAATTCCAGAACCAGAGATAGAGAAGATCCTAAACGCATTCAGACAGGAATAAAATGTCACGTACAAAGGATCAGGTATCAGTGTGACACTGCACTTCTCAACAATGACAGCAGAAGCCAGAAAACAATTAAACAATGCCTTCAAAATTCTGTGTGAAAATATCTAAAATTTCATACACAGCTGAACTATCCACCAGGCTGTGGGTAAAATAAGACACTTTCAGACTTGCAAAGCTACACAAAGTTACTTCCCTTGGACTCTATAGGAAACTACGGGAGAAGGAAGTCCACTAATATGAGGAATTAAATTAAAGAAAAAGAAGACTTGGGATCAAGGAAACAGAGAATCCAGCCCAGAAGAAAGGCAAAGGTAATTCCAGGAAAATGGACTGGAGACCCTAGGATGAAATCTGTGTAGCAGGCTCAGAGAGGGACCAGATCAGCTGAGAGCAGAAGGGAGAGCTCTGGGAAAGAGAAATCAAGGAGAAAAAAATGGAACTGATAGATTATCTGACAGGTTTGGCTGAGTAGAAAATTGCATTGAGAGGCATTTTATAAAGCTGTTGGGGAATATTGGAAGACTAAGATAAAGATTCAAAATAAACCCAGGAAATGGGAAAAGGAAGATTTTATAAATAAGTTGAGAATAAAGGAAATATAATCATAGAAGTGTAAATACACTCCCTGGCTCAGCAGTAAACAATATTTACATAATCATAATAATAAAAACAATAATTACAATAAAATGTGAAATTATATTATTTGGAGAATAGGGAAAGAAGAAAGAGGGGTGTGAAAAAGTCACAAACCCTATGCTATGTGTAACATGAAAGCAACAAACATTGTCCAAAATGAATCATCCGTAAGATAAAACACTGATATGATTTAGAAACATGGAATACCAGAAGAAACAGCTGAAAGAATTCAGAGGTGGTCGCTTGTGAGGAGCAGGGTGGAGGTACAGAGGGGCGGGGCATTGCTGTTTTCTGTTAGCATTATTTTTTTTCACATGGTTCTTAGTGTGCAAGCATTATTTGATGTTTAAAATACACATGTGCATTACTTGGTTGAAAATAAAAGTTATTTAAAAAATAAAGCATGGCTTCTCTCTGTACTTTAAAAATAATGTAATTTTCTTAAGCTCAAGTGACAAAAGTAAAAAATAAATAAATAAATGTAATTTTCATATCAATTGTATTAACTGCCAGTATCTCAAGAGAACATCAGTTGTCCAAAGTGAGTGAGAACAGCAAGGCTTCCTTAAAGATCCTTAGGAAACTTGCCCAGGATTTTAAGTCTATTGGAAGAAACTCCTCCATATCCCAGCCCCCGCCCCACCCCCAGCCAGGTGGACTGGGTGTTTCAAGGCTCTCAAACTAACTCCTTCTACCTAATTCAGCCTGGCCCTTTCTTCTCTAGAAGCTTCAATTTTCTGTAAACAGAGTCAGCTGTTTTAAAACTGAAAAGGTCAGATGTGAGTGCTATTTCAGGGCGCTCACATTTGGTGGAAATGATTCAGCCAGGTTTGGATTTATTTCCTAAGCCAGGTAAACATGAAATCTCTCCAGTTCAAAATATCACAGGCAGAAAAAAATTCCCCTCTCCCTTTCCCTCTCTTAGTGTCTCTCTCTCTCTCTCTCTCTCACACACACACACAATTTTTTACCAAGTCCAGCCAGCTGAATTTATTACCCAAGTAAGATTTATCTAACGTTTTCATAAAAATCCCCAGCCTAAGGGTTATATGCATGTCAGTATCGTTGCGAGCAATTTGATGTTGAAATAGATTTGCAGTACAAGCCTGTCTATCTAGATTGATTGGAAACAGGCACACAGGGCAATGTAGAAAAATCTAGATAATCCGCAGTTATCTGCGCTCCTTCCCCCTGAGGAAGAGGGCTGGAGAGGTCACCTAGCATAGTGAATGCACTGATGTCAGGGTTCATTCTAAATCTCCAAAGATGTAACAATCCAAGGCTGTTTATATTGATCAACAGCATGCATGGAAGTTAACATAAATCAATTAGCAGAATGTACAGGCAGCAGCGATGGCCAAACTATGCTGTGTATATAAAAGTTTTAAGTACAGAACATGATGATAAAATCTATTAACTATGCTCATCCCTGCAAGTTCCTCCATAACCTTCAGCAGCAGAATGTTCAGCTGTCACTCAGAGGCCTCTGCCGGCTCCTGAGGACAATCTCACATTGCTAGATGCCAGGGCCATCTCAGAACTTAACCCCAAGTCTCATTTATAATAACGACAACAAAGCACATCTACACCACACTTGACAATTCGCCAGCCCCTTTCAAATGCTTTATTGGTTGACGTGGTCCTTCCTGTAAGTCCAGGGAGCTTGATGAGAGGTCAGATTGCAGGATGATCGTGGAGTTGGCTCTGCAATTTACCATCTTGTCTGAATGCAGGCAAGTTAATTTCCCTCTGATAGATAACACTGTCCTCAAATAGCTATCACTGTAATCGCCACTTCTACAGATGGCAAGATTAAGGTGGAGGATGAGTAATTTGCAAAGATAAGTGGGAAAACGGGAATTGGAACCCAAATCTATTTGTCTCATTTCCAATCCCATGCTCTACCTCACACTGCTTCCTGCTGTGGATTCCTGGCCTCACCTGCAGCTTCATCACAGGTATGACCTGAGGCAGGGTCACCTGCATCCTTTGGATGGTGGAGACCCTGCCCCCTAGGACTCTCTTCAATGAAGCCCAGGGAGGAGATGCTGGTGTTTAAGGCTGTCACTCAGCCCCCAGCATCCCACTTCCACGACCCAACTGTGGTTCCACAGTAAAAGGGGAGAACAACCTGGAGGCTTGTCTTGCCCTCCTCCAACCTCATTCTGCCGAGGTCACCTGTCCCAGGTGCAGGTCCTTAAACATGCAGGGTGTACCTGCTCAGAGACTTTGCCCTGGCTGCTCCCTTAGCCCGCACTGTCTTCCCTCGGCCACAGGGGTAACTCCTTCAAATCATCCCTCCAGGGTTAACTTGTCAATGGTGTCTACCCTCACCCTCCTACTTAAAGTCACAACTGTACCTCCCCTGTCCCAGCCTCTAGATCTCCCCTCCCTTGCTCTGTTTTTCCCCTCAGCCCTTAGTGCCTCCTTATGTGACTTATTTATTATGCTCATAGTGTATTACCTGTCTCTCATCACTAGATGTAAGGTGCATGAGTGCAGGAACTTTTTGTCACTTTGGTACTCACTAAGTGTCCTAAGTGCCTAAAACAGAGCCTGGCATATAGTAGGTGCCCAACAAATCTTGTTGAGTCAAGGAATAAGCAGATGGATGGATGGATGGATGGATGGATGGATGGGTAGGTGGGTGTGTGGGTGGATGGGTAGGTGGGTGGACAGATGGACAGGGGCATAGAAAGGTGGCTGGATGGACTTGTTCCGCCATCTCCCTTAGATTCATACCAAGGTATGGACTTCCTTCTCAGGCTTCTCCCTGAAAGTCTTGTGGACACCAGATTTTTCAAGCCCCTCCTTAAGCTTGCTCCCCAGGTAGTCTGTCTGTCATTCGCTAGCACTCAAAGCCCTCAGGCTGTACACACGTGCCAGGGCACGTGCACAGTGGACCCTAAGCTTGCAGTAAAACACAGGCCCATTAGAAAGCAGCATAAACAAACTCACTGGTGCAGAAACACGACTCTACTCGGCCAAGCCTGCAGGGTGGGGACACAAAGGAAGAGACCAACTTGGGCAACATGGCTACAAGGCTTAAGGGGCTTGATTGAGCCCCATTTCTCTGCGATGTCAGCGGCTTTTTTGTGACTAGGCTGCCACCATGCCAAATTTACTGTGACACGCTGACAGCTGCTTCTGTGCTGGGGTTCTTGGAAACAGCTGGAGGAGGCAGACAGACACTGCTAACTCAAAGGCTCTTTCTCCCTGCAAACCGAGCTATTGCCGCTGCCTGCGGAGCCGGGCCGTGCATCCCAGGACTCAGGGTTCTAAGCTTGGTGCCTGTTTCTCCACAGGCAGACACGGGGAGTTAAGACAGAACAAACAGAATGGAAGAATAGCTCCAGACAAGAATCAGTGCAGAGATTTCTCTGCTTGACACAAAAGCATCAAAAATGGCGTTTCTACCCCAGTAGGGGATAGCTTTAGTGAACTTAGACAAGTAAGGAGCAGCCAGCATGTTGAGTGTGTGTGAAGGTAGTGGGCAGCCTGCCATGCAAATGGGATGTCTGACAACAGGCGACTGGATAAATAAATGACCGTGTGTCTTAACAGGGACTACCACGTAGTCATTAAAACTAGTATTGTAGAACTGTACTTATTGGCACAGAGAGATGTTTATGATGTATCCAGTGGAAAAAAGTAAGTTATAAAATAATCTGCACCATATTCTCCCATTTACGTTCAGAAAACGTGTGTACATAAATAGACCTCAAAAGATTACCAATAATTCCTATGGACTATGGGGTTCTAGGTGATTTAAATATCTATTCTACTACATTTTATTTTTTTCTTTTTTCCCCTTCTTTAGAGACAGGATCTTGCTCTGTTGCCCAGGCTGCAGTGCAGCAACACAATCACAGCTCACCACAGCCTTGCACTCCTGAGCTCAAGCCTTCTTCCTGCCACAGCCCCCCAAGTAGCTGGGATTAACAGGCACAAGCCACCATGCCTAGCTATTTTACTGCATTTTCTAAATTTTCTGTAACGTGTAATTTTCAACATGTAGATTTTAGGTTAATTCGTGGAAAGAACATGCCTGTGCATGGAACAACACAGTCAACCAGCATGAGCAAAACATGCAGATGCTCCACTCACCCAGGCATTGCCTGAGTCATACTGAGCCTGAGCAGCCACACACTTTGGCCTCTAGAGCTGAGTTAGTTTCTCCCAATAAAGGTCTTAGCCATCCCAACTTTCTTCTTCCCCAAACTGCTGAAGTCCCCACATGTCTTGGACCAAGTTGGGACATGAACCCCTCTGTACCACTCAGCTTCTGCCACCATAAGAAACTGCCTCATCCCAAAGGTGTACCTTTATGCCTCCTCTCTTTTGCATATGCTGTATCCCCTGCAAGGGATGCTCCTGCCTTGCTTGGTTTGCCTAGAAAACTTCTATTCATGCTTCAAAACCCAGCTCAAATAACACCTCCTCTATGAAGCCTTCCTAGACTCTCTCAGAGAATCACTTCCAAAGACCTTTGTGTACTTACCTCCAGCTAACGTTGACTTCAGACAGGCCTGAAGCATGAGCCTGCCAAGGGGTACTCCTAAAAATTGGCTTTCTTCCATCACACAGAAAATATAGTAGAGATTTTTTTCTGCAGAAAATATCTGCAAATGAAGAATGGGCCAACACATAGCTATAAACTGTAGTTGAGGGAGTAAGGAAAGGTGGATAAGAGAGGCCAAAAGTCCCCGTGAGAATCACAAAAGAAACTTCTCACACCTGGGTAAACCCTTGCTTTAGGCAGGTGACTCATCTTCAGCTGTATGTCCCCGGGGGCATTTGGAGATCCTTGGAAGCCATCCCTCCATCTGAGAGCACTCCATTATTTCCTGCGTCATGAAACCCCAGCCTTTGGCATTAAGGAAACCATACATTCTTGAATGGCGTCTGTTGGCAAATTTTTGTCAATCACAACACAATCCCACTGTGGCGACTGCAGAGCTCCCCATCATATTGTAGTGGAATTATCTGTCTGCCCTTCCCACCAGATTATGCTCTGGTGAGACCAGACAGGACAATGTGGTTACACCTCCTGATGTCACTGTAGAGTGAACAGGAGAAGGTATATATTGGGAAGAAGGAATGCCTCTCTGTTACCTCTCACCTGAAAGCACATCTACTGAGAGCTTTGTCACACTGCCTCCGCTGGGCTGAGAGCCCAAGCCTTCCCCCATTGCTGTCACCTGCCCAGTAAAAGTCTTCTGCTGTTCCTGTGAAGGCCACCTCTGATTCAGAGCTTAATACATTCTGCCAGTCTTAACTGGATGAAGAAAGGGCAGCTGAGCCAGGCCTCATCCCTTAATTACACAGAGCAGGCTGATAATCAAAGAATAATTGGATTGATGGTGTTTTGCATTCCGATCAGGCACTAAATGCACCCAATGAACCGTGAACTCTCTTTTCTGGTTGTGTGTTAAGTCTGTAGCATTATGTGTATAATCTAGGAAAAAATTATAAATGCACAGAATCCATCAACAAACATTAATGGCCACTAGAATTTTCAAACCCAGCACATTTAATTCAGAGAGTAAATGGCAAACGCCTTGTTCAGCTGAAAAACAAAGAACCAAATTGTGCGTGACCCAGCTCGGCACCTTTGAATTATGCCATTTGTTAAGTATACTCCGCGTGCATGTAATTAATCCAATTTGGCTCCATGGAAAAAGAAGTCACTTCCCTTTAATGATGCAATCTTAGAATTAACCAATTCTGTCCTTAGCCCACACTCTCTTGTTGCAAGCAGCCATGCTTCTTGATGTCTCCTGGGGACCCTTGAAAAGTCTTCCGAAAGGCACAGAAAAACCAACAACGAGAAAAGATTACTTAAAAGGAAACATCAGCTTGTATCTTCCTGCATTTAAATTGGTCGTGATCATGAGCATTTGTTTTACTTTGTGGTGTGGGTCCAGGTCTAGCTTTGCCATTATGCACAGCCACCTGAAATAGGCTGTTGGAAAAAGAAAGGCAAAAGGAACATTTGTCTATCACTCGTGGAAGAGATTTACTTTTAGGTGACATTCTTAGTATAGCCAATAACGCCATTCAGCAAACAAAGACTCACAATTGAAACAACAGCAAGGGCCCAACGACATTCCAGCCTAGATGATTCCACGGACATTCCCTCAGACTGTCCTGCCTTGCCTGGAAGAAGTGAAAATCTGCTGACTCCAGCTCCAGCGAAGCACGAGCAGGGTTAATTGAGGAATAAATGCTTTCCAAGTTTACTTCTCTTTACAAATTCTGAGCTTCCCATGTGTTTAAGGAGGGAAGAAGCAGAGAGGAACCGTTTTTGCTAGGGAAAGGTTTCAACTTCAATTTCACTTGCTTTGCTTCTAGAAGCTTTGGGCTTCTGGAAGTTTTGCAATGGCGGCTGTGATTGGGAGGACCTTGTGTGACTCAGGTTTTGTTTCTGTCCCATTCCAAAGAAGAGGCAAGATAAGAAGTCGTGAACAGGCTTTAAATTACCTTGCAGTGGCTCTCACAGCTTACAAAATAAAATCACCAAGTTCTTGGGCAAGGTTTTTCAAAAGTCTGCCCTTACAGTCCTATCCCCAGTGCATAGCTCAGCACTTGCACTGCCAGGGAGAGGCAAGGCCTGTGGTTCGGTTAGCAAGGGGAAGGACGCAAGTCCTCAGCACCAATGAAGCTGCTTCACTGTCTCCAGAAACTTCACAGCAGCCCCCATCCCAGGATTACGGCACTCAGAGCCTCCTGGTTTGACTCTGACCCCCCTGGGCACTTAGCCACCTATTTCCTGTGCCACCTCTGGGACTGGAGACAAAGCCAAGTCACTCCCCTGTGATTCTCAAATGCTGTCCCCACCTACCCCTGGTCCCTCCTCTCCTCCTGGGTCATGCCAGCTGTCAAGCTTCCCCATCACCGGCTTCTCCTTTGGCTTTGTCTTGTTTTGCTGGGTTTTTCCCCTCTGATACTTTTAGTGGCAGCCACAGAGTCTAAACAATATGGCACCTCCTGTGAAGTTCTTCTACTCATTCATCAAACTGCTTTATGTGTCAAGCACAGTGTCAGGCAGATGGAGGAACAGAGCAGAAGCCTGGAGGTGAGAAAACACATGACCCTTCGGGATACTGCAAGAGCCTGGTTGCTCGGTACGCCCAGGGTGCAGAGGGCAAGAGCAGCAGAGTGGGTGGTTAAGAGTCCAGGGCCTGGGGCCACCCTGCCCTTGCCTGAAGCCTCTCCAGCCTCCATCAGAGTTGTTGGGAGGATCCAGGGAGATGATTCCTGTGACACACCTGGCACTCGGTGCACACTTGGTAAATTCAAGTTCTGGTCATTACCAAGGTCATGACCATTTTCATTATCCTTTTAAGTAGGCGCCAGAACACACAGAAGTTATATACACTTTAAGAACTTAGGGTACCTCCTTGAAGGCATCCAGAGTTCGTCAAAGGAGCTAAGATGGAGGTGGCGGGTGGGTGTAACTATGTTGGAAATTCAGAGCAATTGCTCCAGTAGCTGTGTGCAGGATGGATTGGAAATAGGCCAAACTGAGAGAGGGAAAAGCCAGGAGGCTGCTACAGTAGTTTCAGCAAGAGAAGACGGGGGTCCGAGTGAAGGCGATGTGGGGCGGGGCTGGGGGACAGACAGAGGTTGGTGGAGTCTACGGATGAGGAGGAGATATTGAGACAGTCGGCCGGGTACGGGGTACAGTGGCTAACAGCACAGGCTCCGGGGGCCGCCAACCTGGGTTTGAACCCTGGCTCTGCCATCCCTCTTCATGTGACCTTGAGCAAGTAATTCACCCTTCTGTTACCTCAGTTTCCCAGTCTGTATACTGAGGATAATAAGGAATGCTACCAACCTCACAGGGTTGCGGTCAAGGCTGCATTTGCTAATGCATGTAATGCCCTTAGAATAGTGTCTAACACAGCAGGCACGCAGTAAATGTTGCTGATTGCTAAAATAAATGGCTGGACTCAATGATCCATTCGATAGATCACAGGGGAGGAGTCTAAAAAGAGCCAGGTAGCTGGGAGATGGGACACTGTTTTCAGATGGGAGGGATCACAGGAGAATAGCAGGTTGAGGGGACAAAGGGAAAAGTAGGTGTCAACACAAGTTACCCAGTTGGGGAATGATTTTGTTTGGGTAAAAAAAAAAAAAAAAAAGTTTGTTCCAGCAGTTCAGGCCGATGTCAGGTGTATAAAGATGGTTTTGTTATACAGGAAAACCAAATTTCTTTAGACTTTCTTACAAGCACAGAAACTCAAGATTTCTACTCTACACACTGCCCAGGGAAGGAGGCAAACTGAGCTACCTGCTTCTTCGCCTGACATCATAAGCTGTCAGTCCTTGTGTCCTTGAAGCAGAGTTTCAAGAAACTTTCAGCAATTCACGAGATAAAAGTAGCGTCAAGGAATCAGCCACAATATCAAAACTACGACAAGAGGATGCGTTGCCATGACAACCCAACTCCATTATTTTCAAATCCTATGGCAAAAATCTAGCCAGCAATAGAACTGAACAAAAGCAGGAAGCTTTCTGTCTTTTATTCATGGGAGGAAACAGTGAACATCCTAAAATGTATCTTTTCCTTTTCCTTCGAAAATTAGAAAAGGCCAAAGCTACAACTTCCCCAAGTGTTTCTGTAACAAAGAGAACCATTCTCTGTCTACGTGGAACAATGAATTACATCAGTATTGGTGGCCTGCAACATCTTGCCTGAGTATCCTTCATCTGGCTACGACTAGCCACTCTGTGGGAGTTAGCTCATGAATCCTCATGACAAGGCAAGGAAACAGAAATTATTTGTTCTAAGAATCCTGCACATACTGCTGATCGTTTTTTTGTATATAATTATATTAACGCTTGTCCCTATTGCAGTCTGACTTACTGATATTCACATGGTAATTAGACATATTTTTCATGTACCTCCAAATCCCACCAAATGAAATATATGCCTGTTAATTACACCTAGCTCATAAGTAAATAGTAGTCATGTCTCCAAACATCAGTACTACCATTTGGCATGCCAGGCAGTACATGGAAGTCTTATAACAACAGTCTTTCAACCAATTCCTGGTATATTTTTGAGGAAATAAGGTATCACATCCATTTTCAAGTCAGGAGAAACTGTGGGCACAAAATAGATTATTGGTTTGTACAAAGAAATAAAGACATTCAGGACCTTAAAATAAATATTCATTAAATACCTACAGTGCAGCAGTTGCTAGGTCAAGAGATGTAGTTGCTGGTTTAAAGGAGATTGTAAATTCAATTTTCCTGCGTACATAAAGCAGGCAGTTCCCCTTACACTTGTAAAACCTGCAAAGTCATTTTATTTTAGCACCCTGTCCTTAAATCCTTAGTAACTTGTGGAACTCTCATTCTTGCAACTCTTTACCCTGGTAATAAACATCCATCTGCCCAAGCTGGCAGAGAAGCAGTTGTAACTCGAGGAAAATGGACAGATTGGGGTGTGTGTGTGTGTGTGTGTGTGTGTGTGTGTGTGTGTGTGTGTCTGTGTGTGTGTGTGTGTGTGTGTGTGTGTGTGTGCATTGTTGGTTTTTTCTCTTTCTTTCACATTCCAAGGCAAACCTTTGGAAACTGTGGGCAGGAGCTAGCTTTTACATAGGACATATTTGATGCTGGAATATAAATGTTTTTAATGAATGTAACAAGTCAAAAGAGGTCTCCAAAAATCGAGGGCAGAAATGATAACCTGTATTGGTCTTTAATTTAAAATAAAAAATCCAAAAGAAGGAGTTGTGTCGTGTCTCAGCTCTAACCCAGCTGGGCAGTGGGCAAACGTCCCAGGCTCCCCTCTCGGTCCCCAGGGGCTACCACAGAGGCGGGCGTGTGGTAGGAATGAACTTTGTTAATATCCGGCTGGCTGGCTGGTTGTGCATGGGGAGGTGATTAGATAGCAGACAAATCTGAGCTCCAAGATCCACCAGGATACAACACATCACATCTCAGGCTACAACATGAGCAGGTCTCTGGCATACACAATTTAAAGAGCACGATGCTGGATCATTTGTAGAAGTCTGTGCACAACCATCAACCTCCCATCAGAATGAAGAAACAAGCCGTCTGGAGTGTCAACAGCATTCACCTACGTGCAGTTTCCAAGATGCCCATTTTTACCATAAAGAGTCATGCCCCAAAGCCTGAAGAAAGAGGCCAGTGCATGCTAAAAAGCTGTGCAGAGTTTGGGGAGAGAGAAGCTGCTCCAATAAGATTACCAAAGATCACACTAAGCTTGGCAGCATGTGAACCTCGCCAGTGAGTGGCAGATTCAAGGAACATAATCTCATTTGGAGGAACCAGTTTTCCCACCATTGCTACAAAGACAGAGAATAAAGAAAAGCAAAAGCTGGCTCATTTGGGGCCAGATAAACCCATTCGCATGCCCTGTGACTTTTCTCCAAGACTAACCCCCTTGAGAACCACAATTCCTGAAAACAGCCCTGCAAAGTTGCAGGTGAAGTCATTGCACCCTTAGAGACAGATAGTTGGGTGCTGAAAAAAAATTTGATTGGAAAAAAAGGGAAATATTCAACACAAGTCATCGTGTTAGCAGCCACTGCTTGTCCCTCCAATATTTTGGCAACACTTTTTATTTTTAAAAATCCAAACGGTTATAATTATAAGTTAACTATCTGACAAGACAGCTGACTGTAGACCTGTGAAAAGCAATTATTTTGACATTGATTACTTTCTATGTAGGAGCACAGTATTGTAATTGTAGTTTGCTGGAAGCTATTGCACAACCTTCTCTGATGTGCTCCCAATTTGGCTGGAGTTAATTAATGAGTGTTGGGGGGGAAGGGGGAAGCTGGCATGCAACTTAACATACAAATTAATTGACATGAACTAAATTAATATGTTTAATTTAAATGTTATTAATTTACCAAACAGAGAGAAACAGGCTCGGGGTTTAGGGAGCTATGGCATTAGCATCAGCTACAGGGATGTCACCCGGTTACCATGGCAACTGCCTGATTAGGCTTCCAGGGGAA
The DNA here is from genome assembly GCF_020740605.2 of Lemur catta. Taxonomy (NCBI): domain Eukaryota; kingdom Metazoa; phylum Chordata; class Mammalia; order Primates; family Lemuridae; genus Lemur; species Lemur catta. The sequence goes on from NC_059130.1 coordinate 117,378,055, forward strand.
GCCAGCGCATCGGGTGGGGCTGAGGAGCAGTGGGCAGAGGATTCCAGACATCAAACAGAAAATCAGAAATATCAACTAGAACCAAGCGGTGCTTTGAGGATGGAATTCAGAGGAAGCTGTTTATCTGCAGGAGGACTTGGGCTCCAACCTGCAACCAAAAAAAGGCAGGATTTGAAATCCAACACACTGTCCTCTGGATAAAGCATTTACCCTAGGAGAAGCAGGTTTATGATAGGACGTCAAGATGATTTTCATGTCCCCAGATGCCCCGACCTTATTTTAGCTTCCCATGTTTTGCACATGCTGTTCCTTCTTCCTGGAGCACACTTCCTGTAATCTCTTCCCCTACCTCCCCCTCCAAGCCTGGTTCAGGTCTCAGCTTGGATGTCGCTTCCCCACCCCTGCCTGGCTGTTCCTCCATAAGCCCACAGCACCCACTGTATCAGAGCAATTGCCACTCAGCAATGTCACGGTGAAGTCCCTCCTCTGCCCTCTCCTGGACTGCAAGCTTCCTGAGGGCAGGGCTGTGCTGTCCATTCTCCAGCTGCAGTGCTTGGACCGGGCAGCTTGTTAGAAATGCAGGATCTCAGGCTAGGCCCCAGACCTATTGAATCAGAATCTGCATTCAACAAGATGCCCAGGAGATTCCTATGCACATGAAAGGTTAGGAAACAATACTCTACAATATGGCTTTCCTAGTGCAGGGCAAATGGCAGGCACTCAACAAGTATTTTTTTTTTTTCAACAAGTATTTTTAAATCAAACCTTCTATCTAAACTTTGCCCTACCACAGGTGGCACAGATGAGTCCAGAGAAACAAGCAGCTGGGCCGCCATTTGTTAATGCAGTGAAGCAGGCTGGCAGTGCACGCATGGTGCTAACACAGGATCTGCAGCCCCCGCCATAAGGGTTTCCACCCTTGTTCTGCCACTCTATAAACTCACGGAAATTACTTAACCATTCTGTGCCTCAGTTTTGCCAACTATAAAATGGGGATAATATTGAAGAGATATTTACTTGAGCATCTGCTATGAGCCACTCACTGTTCTAAGCCCCGGGAAGTCATCAGTGAATAAAACAAAACAAAACAAAACCTCTGACTTCTTAACTGGGAGGATTAAATGAAATGATGCATATGAACAATTTAGCCTGGGACACAGAGGTTTAATATATTATCATCCTTCATCTCTAAAGCTCTTTCAAATGTCCTTTTCCTTCAAACAGACACATTTGCTTTGCTTCCCCAAATAGAGTTTTACAGTTATAACGGTGGACTATCTTGCTTTCATAAGCTAAAGATGAAGTCAGGCAGGGGCCAGGGTGGGGGCAGAATTGAGAATGTAGAGCACTTCTCCCATAGCACAACTCTGAACCATTTGCACCCAGCTGAAAAGTCTATAGATAGAGGGTAATTGTTATCATTATCATTATTGGAAAGACAAGCAACAAAAATGCAGGTGGTCCACTGGAGAGGTTAGATGGAATCCAATGTCAGAAGGCTCTGGAGTCAATGTGGTAGCCATGAGTCATATGGGCTATTTAAATTGAATAGGATTAAAATTAAATAAAATTTAAAATTTAATTCCTCAGTCACATGAGCCACATTTTAAGTGCTCAATAGCCAGATGTGGCCAGTGGCTACTGCACGGAACCGTGCAGATGTAGAACATATCCATCATGGCAGAACGTTTTATTGGACAGCACTGGTCTACATGAGTGTTTCTCCGACTTTAGTATGCGTGTGAAAATCCTGTCCTGAGATCCTGTTAAAATACAGATTCTGATGTAGTACATTTGCAGTGAGGCCCAGAATGTTCCATTTCTGCTCCCCCCGGGCGATGCTGGTGAGGCTGTTCTACCAACCACCTTGTGTATCGAGAATCCAGAGTCATAATGAAGAGGCAAAGACGGAAAGATAAAGAATTTCCAAATCTTACTTAGACCTGAGTAGAGCATCCTCATAGATTATGGCTCACTTGGCCAGCGAGAAGTGGTCATTTTCAGAGGAATAGTAACAATCTACTGTTGAGTGAGATACAAAATGATCACATATCATGACTACCACAGTCTACAGATACAAATGCAAAAAATCTCTTCATTCATGGGCCAACTCATCAGCAGCCTGTTCTGCTTGGAACTCTCGAAGAAACCAAGAAAAACTTTAGCGGAAGGTCAGAGAAGTTGTTCCCAATGATCTTAATCCCAAGACAAAGAAGACTTGCTTTGCTCTGACCCAAGTTTTCTTTAGTGCACCACCAAATCACCAACCTCATTTAGAATATTTTCTAAGGCTGTTCCTTCCCTCCTTGGACCCCTAGCCTTCAACCCTACCTGTGTCTTAAAATCAGCTGGGAACATTACTAAACACACCACACCAGTGGCTGGTTTAATTGATCTGGGGTAGAGCCCAAGCACTGGTGCCTTTTAAGCCTTCCCTGGTTTATTCTGAAGTGCAGCCAAGGTTGAGATTCCCTACTTTGAATAGCCCAGCTTCCTTGTACAAATGTGCCACTCCCTCCCTTGAGTGTATCCCACGCCTTGACTGCTGAATTCTGCCAGCCTGGATTTGAACTTGCTTTGAACTCCACACCTGCTCCAGAACAGCCCTGCGGGATTTACCTTCCAGGGCTATGCACTCTCACAAGGTGAAAGGCACCTCCTCCCCCATCCCCGCCCCTTGCCAGTGTTGACTGTTGTCACAAGGAGACGGAATGAACATATCTCTTGATTTCCTCAAATTAATTAAACAGACATGATACCAGAAGATTATTTTTAAAAGAAATAAATCAATAGCCTAACTGCCACCGAGGAACTTGCTGTTTTATTTTTGTTTCCACTTAGCTTTTGTGCATGAACACATGTGATCTTTCAAATAATTTTGATATTTTAAAAGAATTTTATATTAGCAGCATCTCCCATGATGCATAGATTTCATGGCCATCACTTTAAATGGCTGCATAAACTTTCATGGAGATGATTAATCATAATTTACTTCCACGTTGTCAGGCATTTGGGTGGCCTCCAATTTGTCATTGTTGATAAACAAGGTTGCACTGAGTATCTTTCTGCATCAAGCTTTTTCTGGGTCATGGGCCTGAAGGTTTTCTCTTGTCAGCACCATTTACATTTCTTTTTTTTTTTTTTTTTATAAAGCTGACATTTTATTAGTAGATTTTTAAAGCACAATTATATAACTTAGAAACCTAGAATTAAAATTTAAACTCCTACTTTCAGAAACTTATTGAACACCAATGCTAGACACTTGTAATTTTTATGTGCATTTTTTTTATTTCAGAATATTACAGGGGTACAAACACTTTGGTTACAGAAATTGCCTTTGCACTGCCTGAGTCAGCACTACAAGCATGCCCAAACCCAAGACATCATGCACTGCACCCATTATGTGTGAATTTACCCATCCCCTCCTCCCCTCCCACCTGCCTGACACCCAATGAATGTTACTTCCATATGTGCACATAAATGTTGATCAGTTAGTACCAATTTAATCGTGAGTACATGTGGTGCTTGTTTTTCCATTCTTGTGACACTTCATTTTGACGAATGGGCTACAGCTCCATCCAGGATAATATAAGAGGTGTTAGTTCCACTGTTTTTTATGGCTGAGTAGTATTCCGTGGTACACATACACTGCATTTTATTAACCCACTCATGTATGTTTTAGCCACCACACATTTTCTTGTCACCTAATCTCTAACAAAATAAGCCTAAGCAGAATTTCCTTTGATGTTTCTCAATGGGGTGTTCTTGGCATGTGGGTGGGACGAGGCTTTACTGAGTAGGACTTCCCACACTCTGTAGGAAGTTTGGGATCCCTGTTCTGCCCATTAGATGCCAACCCAAAGCCCCCAGTGGTCTGAGAAGCTGGGTTTGGTGAACCTCTGCACATTGCCCATTGGTTTCTGTCTTGATTTCTCAGAGGCTGATCAGAGTTAAGAAGAAAGTCTCAGGACAGGGAAGGTCCTGAGAGTCAGCTGTATACACAGGGCCAGCTCTTACTCTCGCTCAAGTATGAACTCTCATCTTCACGAACCCACTTCTCCTCCCAGGATCTTTGGGTTTGACTTCCTGTCACTCGATTCTACCCCTACTGCTTATTAAGAAGACCCTTTTCTTTTTACCTTTCCTTAATTCTCCTTCCACTGCATTTCCTCCTGCTTCCTCTCCTATGAGACCCACATACAGGTCACTTTACAGTCAATGCCCACCCGAGAGAGGAGGCATAGCCTGTGGGCTAGGATCACAAACTCAGAAACAGACTCCTTGGGTTTGAATCCTGCCTGGACCACTCCACCAAGGTACTTCCCAGAGAGGCACATTCCCTCATCTGTAAGACAAAATGATGATATTAATAAAACCTTCTCATAGGGATTTGGTGATTGATGTGTAGGAACCTAGTAGAGTATCGACCTAATAGGTACTCAGTAAGTATTGTTGCTGTTCATGCAAGGTGGGAAATAGTATCCCATCTTATAGGGCAAGAACCAGAAGTCCAGAGAGGTTAAGGAACCTGCTCAAAAGTCACCAGTATACTTCATGGTGGAAGTGGGACGGAAAGCCAGGCCAATTACCTCCCTAATCAGTGTCTTTCCACCAAACCACCCCACCTCTCCTTCAAGAAAATCTGGAAAACATTTTTATTGTATACTGGCACTGACTACTGAAGCCATTTGGAAGAAGAAAGTTCATGACTGGAAATGGTACAATCTTGGGAAGATGTAACAAGAACATCTCTGGGTTCACATTATCAGTAAGGACTACTCAAGGTCCTTGGTCTTTAAATACAAACACAATATTATAGACATGCTGCATCACATGACATCTGAAATCCACAGGCTTTTTGTGGTTTTGTTTTGGGGTTTTTTATTTTTATTTATTTATTTATTTTATTTATTTATTTTTTGAGACACAGTCTCACTCTGTTGCCCAGGCTAGAGTGCCATGGCGTCAGCCTAGCTCACAGCAACCTCAAACTCTGGGCTCAATCAATCCTCCTGCCTCAGCCTCCCGAGTAGCTGGGACTACAGGCATGCACCACCATGCCTGGCTAATTTTTTCTACATATATTTTTGGTTGGCCAGATAATTTCTTTCTATTTTTAGTAGAGACGGGGTCTCACTCTTGCTCAGGCTGGTCTCAAACTCCTGAGCTCAAACAATCCACCTGCCTCGGCCTCCCAGAGTGCTAGGATTACAGACGTGAGCCACCGTGCCTGGTCTGTTTTGGGGTTTTTTTGGTTTTTTGTTTTTGTTCCACTTTAAATAAATGAAAGCTATAATGCACTGCGGTCTTTTCAAGACCTGTACTCTATATAGGTCAAAGGCTGCTTAATAATCAAAATTGCTATCATTTGTTGTGTCCTTGCAATTCTCTTATAATTGCAGCCTTCAGGCTAACATTTATACAAAGCTTAGAGTGGATTTACAAAGGTGAAGTTATCGAAAAAGATTTTAAACCACTCAGATTAGATATAAACACCATGACTGAATTTAATGAACTGCAGAAAAAGGAAAGTCAATTTTTGTTATGTATAATGAACAAGCTAGAAAGAGCATGCATGCACACAACACACACACACACACACATGCACACCCCAAATCCAACTATCCTGGTCACTATTCAGTCCTCACCTCCCCCCACCACCAGTCAACAAAATATGAAATCAATCGTCATTCTTTATTTACCAGGGGCAGCGTGGGCAGTTGGGAACAGACTGATGCATTGCACCTGAGAAGTATTTACTGCCCGCCCCCCACCCACCCAAAAAAAGAATGTTTATTCACATCCCATTTCATCTTGGAGAATATTGATCCCAGAGAAAACCATTTCCAGTTTGCATCTCATAATCATAAATACTTCCTGATTCCTATTTGGAATGCAGCCGTGAGAAGGAATTGGCTTTCCCCGGGGATCAAGAAGACTCTGTCCCCTACAGTGTTGGGAAGTGCTGAGGTGATGGCCACCAAGACCCTGGGTCCTTCAGGAAGGTGATCACATCCAAAATTTTCCTTCTGGAATTTTAAAATAATGTTCAGGCGCCGACCTCAGGACAGAAGGTGTTTTATTTTCTGATCTTGTGGTGACAGGCAATGATTCTCAAACTTCGGCCAGCGTCAGAATCACCTGGGGAACTTGGAAAAAATACAAAGACCCAGGGCCCCTTCTACTTCCACATGCCTGGCATCTGGGCTCTTCATTTGCTGTCAGAGGGGATTTTGATACCCACCAAAGTTCGAGAACTACCAAGCTCCTCAAACATTCACATGCAGGCAAATCACCTGGGAATTAGATTAAACAGTGCATACTGATCCAGTAGGTCTGTGATAGGGTCTCCCATTCCTCATTTCCAACCACTCCCAGGCGATGCCGATACTTCTAACCCACAGTCTGAGCAGCAAGGCTCTTGGACAGTGGTTCTCAACTGGAGATGATTTTGCCCCTTTGGGACATTTGGCAGTGTTTGGAGACACTTCAGGCTGTCATAACTGGGGAGGGGTCTGCTGGCATCTAGTGGGTAGAGGCCAGGGATGCTGCTAAACACCCTACAATGCACAGGACAGCCCACACGCACCACCCAACAAAGAACTGTCCAGCCCAAAACATCAATAGAGTTGAGGGGTTAAGAAGCCCACTCTAGGACACACATACTTAAAGGAAGATGGTGAGAAACCTGGCTTATAAGACAGAGTGAAAACACCAAAATCACTACCTTGCTTAATTAGAAAGAGTGACAAAATTCACATCCCTCCCCCAGATCTGAAGCCACAAGAGGATTCATGACTTAGGGAATATGAAAAGAAACCTACATTGCTTGACCCTCAGGTCCTGAAGAGTCATTAAAGGAACAGTGACAAATGCTAGCAATCATCACTATTTTTATAAATACCCTACAGTTTTTGGAATTCCAGATAATGGTCTAAATTTTTCACTTTCTATCCAGATATTGCAAAATCATATAGACCCACAGGAGAAAAATTCTCCTGGAAATCAAATTTCAAATAGTTCTGCTGACTCAATTAGTTAAAATTAAAATCTAAGGAAGGATGGACACACCAGGGTGAATTATCTTGCCTTTTCTGGATTTTCCTAAAAAGCAAACTGGACCTTCGCTGTGCATATCCAACACAGCATCTTCAGACTTCAGTGTTAATTACACAAAACAGTTTGGTGGTCACCTTGACACATTTGTTTTCCAGCAAGAATGATGCCACAGGGCTGCATCTCCCCAACCATATTATAAAGAAATGAGAATTATTGCTCATCCTGTCCAAGGGTAGAAATGGGCTCTATGCTATAGGTCTGGGGGTGGGGTGAGGTGAGGTGGGGAAAAAAGAAAGTGACTATCTAGCTTCAGATATTTCCAGGAATAGCCGAAAACTCCTGTCCAAGCTGGTAAGTATCCCAAAGAGCAAGGGATGAGTATGGATAGCTTTGGGATGCAACACTCTTTGTCCTTGGCATCACCCTCTTAGAACAATCTGCAGAAAATATCTCATGGCAGTAGGGAAAAAATCGTACAAGAAACTCTGGAAAATATCTAGTAATCAGGAGTTGGGCAATGTGGCAGCCAGAGTTCCCAACTGCTGTGCAATGGATGTTCCTGGTACTGCCCTTCGGCAGGTGGAGGTTCTGCTGCATGGAGCTGTGGTGGTCATGGCAGAGGACAGGGAGCCCTGCTGAGGTGTGTATGTGGAAGCTTGTGGGTAAGATAGGTGGATAATTAATGAAGGAGGCATGGCCAGGAGAAGAGTGGTCATAAACACGCCAACCCATGTGAAATGTGCCGTGCTCAGCCTTCATGGCCTGACTTAAATGTCCCTGCCTTCCAAGAAGAATAGTGGTTTCCTTATATGTGTTCCCAACAGGTCTTGGTACATAGCTTGTTCATAAGGCTCATCATAAGGTGTTGAAATTGAGTGTGTGGTTCCCATTGCACCCACACACCAGGAAAATGGCCGTTAATAAAATGTGTGGGGTATATGGTATTTTTCAAATCCAATAGAGATTTCACATCATGTTACATAAGACATGTCATTTCTAATTGGTATGTGTGCAAGCAAGCATTAAGTTTCTATTGGCCATTTGTTGGTCAGTACTAAGTAATTTTATCTATGAGAAAGAGCCTTTGAAAATTAAAATGCCACATATGTGTTGTACTAGTCAGAGTTCTCCAGAGAGACAGAACCAATAGGATATATATAGATATATACATGTAAGAGGGGATTTATTAGGGGAATTGGCTCATGTGATTATAGAGACTAAGTCCCATGATCAGCGGTCTGTAAGCTGGAAACCCTGGGATCCCAGCAGCACAGCTCAGCACAAGTCCTAGAACCTCAGAACCAGGGAAGACGACGGTGTAATTCTCAGTCCAAGGCTGAAAGCCTGAGAACTTGGAGAACCACTGGTGTAAGTGCTGGAGTCCAAAGGCCAGAGAAACTGTACTTCTGACGTCCCAGTGCAGAAGCAGTGTGTCCCAGCTCCAAGAGAGAGCCAGAAACTCGTCTTTCCTCTGCCTTCTTTGTTCTATCCGTGTCACCAACCAACTGGATGCCACCCACACACACTGGGGAGGATCTTCCCCACTCAGGCCACTGACTCCCACGCCAGTCTCCTCTGGAAACACCCTCGCAGACACACCCAGAAGTAACGCTTTACCAGTCTAGGTATCCCTTAGTCCAGTCAAGTTGACACCTAAAATTAACCAGCACATGTGCAAATTGCCATGACTATAAATTACAGCTGTTATTTTTATTTCTGCCATGTCTCTTAAAAGGCTAAGATCATCAAGTTCACATTTCGAGATTAACAAACCTCCTCCTCCTCCCCTCCCCCCACAACCTATCTTAATTCTGCTCCTCAGTCAGTTTTGCCCAGAAGTAAATATCACATCATGATGTCAATTAACCCACGGTGTGGTGGGCTTTAAACCATTGGAACAAACTTCACCATGAAGAGAAGCACTAGAAAAACCGAGAATAAAGGCAGGGGACTACCAGCTCAGACACACTGTAAAATTTTTGTTTTATTCTGAATTCATTAATTAGTGGAATTCAGTAAAATATAAAACAACTCTATGCTAGCCAGTGGTAAGTGCTAACTTAACTTCTCTATGCCTCAGTTTCCTCATGTGCCAAATGGGGGTAATAATGTAATCATAAGGAATGTTTCTAGGACTTAATGAGTTAATTCATAGAAAGTACGAATGAAGCATGGCGACTATGTGCTCCATAAATGTCAGCTATTATGATGATGGTCATTACCCTGGCTGCTCTCCGGCATGCAGGCATTCACAGCTTCGTAACCACACGAGGCTTCCGTGGAGTTTTGGCGAGGGTACTTGGCTCCCACGTACCCAGGCATGACAGCTCCGGGTGAAGATCAATCATGCCTTGCCGAAACTCAAGTGGAAAGGAAATACCGACACACCGGCTTCTCCCAAGCTGGAAAATTTCCACAGAGCATGCTCGATGCTTTTTCCAATTAGGAGGGGAAAAAAGGATTAGGACACAATGGAGGATTTTAGTCAAGAGCTGCACTGAACCCAGCACAGCCTCTGCAGCCTGGTGAGACGTCAGGGCATGATGCATAAGCTCTGTGGCCAGGCAGGCTGGGTTTCAATCCTAGTTTACTCCTCACACGATGCCCTTGGGCAGGGCACTCCCCCCTCACGCCCAACCTTGAGCCTGTAAAAATAAGCTAAGAGAACACACAGGGTCATGGTGAAGAATAAATGCATGTGTCTGGAATATAGTAAGTGTTCAATTAATGTAGGCTGCCCCTCTGCCTTACTAAGAAGGAGAAGTGGTCAGTTTCTACGCTGAAATTGCAAACGCTGTACAAGTTGCTTTCTGAATCTAGGCCTGAATCAGAAAGTAAATGTTTATAGACACAGAGTTGAGGGTATTGAGTCTTTTGCAGATAAGTAAGAATGAAACTAAGGAGTAGCAACATAAAGCGGGTGCAGGTATAAGGACAGCATTTGCAATGGAAGTTGGGAGACAGGGTGAAAAAGACCCCAAGACTCTACCTCAAATTGGCCAAACGTCATTGAGAAAAAGAAGAGATTTGATCTATTTTTGCAAACATGTTACCCACTACTGAGAACAAGAAGGGAAGACACATGTTCTACTTGTCTTCACCAGACTGACAGGAAATAGACAAGAATTGCTGCCAAGTCATCTTGGAGAGACACTTTTTAAAGAAACTGTAAGAAGAAACAAGCTTGATCAAGGTAAGCTAGTTCCATAACTCTGCCAAAGCCGCAAAGACAGTTTTATTCACATTAACCTCCCCCGAATTAACCCAGAAAATAAATCCCCAACGCAAACACAAGAATTACTGCATTTATTTTTTTAATACAATAAGAGCAGCACAAGGGCAAATCCCAGCTTCTGTTTTCTTTGTGGATCTTCACGGAAACTGTGGGTTTTTGTGAGTTTTGTAAAATGTGCATGCTCAGCGATGGACCAGCTCTGAGAGGCTAATGGGAATTAAAGGGCATTAACACAAGGACAAAGGTTGGACAAAGAGACAAAGCAAAACCATAATAAAATCTATTTGGAGAACAGCTGATAGAAGCCTCTAAAAGGAAATTAGGAAAATGCATCCCAAAGTGAGCCTCTGAGATGTCCTGAAAATTCATGGGGTGCCCATAGTGGGTCGTGCACAACCTCATAAACACACCCCAAACACTGACCCTTTGGGAGTCAGACGGCCTGAGTTACATCCACAGCTCTGATCTCCCAGGTACATTACTTCAGTTGGCTGTTCCTCAACTTCCTCACCTGTGAAATGGGTATAATATTTACCATTGAGGGGTTTACATAGGGTCATGTTTATGAAGATATTTTGTAAGCCACAGAGTTCTGCACTCGTAGGAGTATTCTATCACACACACACACACACACACACATGTGCAGGAGCTTTTCTTGTATTTTTCTAGCACAACATGGAGTATGTGCAAAGCATTTAATAAATACAGCAACAGTTAATCTCAGAGCCCCAAATTATCATTTTTATTCAACCCCAGGCTTTTTCAATGCTTTGTGCATTGAGAGAGAAAAGAAATGAACACCCCACCCTGCGATGTGCAGAACCGAGATATGCTCTAATGAGTTTGCCTGGAAACACAGCTAGCCTAGCAACGGGGCTCAGAATCATCATGTTCTTAAAGAGACACAGAACTTTCAGGGTTGAGCGCCTGTGGCCCTTCTGGTTCAGGCCTCTAAAGAGCCAGGGTCTCTGGTCATATGCAGGTGTTTTGTAGGGAAACCCTCAGTCCTGGTGTGGTGGAAAGGTCATGGAGTTCTGGCATCAGACAGCTTGGACTCTACCATTGCACCACGTAGCATCTGTTGGAGCTGGGGTAAAATATTTCTACCCTTTGAATGGGAAGAACCCACTGACTTAGCAGGATTATGTAAAATTGTAGATGTAGCACACTTGGTTTTATAAAATAATATAGGACAATAGGGAACCACTGAAAGGTTTCCCCATCATGCCTAGGTCCACCGAGGGAATGCAGGTCTTCTTTCCGGGAAGATTTATAAAACCCTTCCCAACACACAGAGCCTTATGGGGCCTTCCTGTCCTCTTTGGCTTCCCCTTTAAGCCAAAAGAAGAGAAAAGGGAGAGAAAAGTCTAGTGATTTCAAAATGCATTTTTCTCTACTAGCACACACATAACATTGGCCACCGGTAGGAACATATAGTTATCATAATACATTTTCTCAAAGGTTGGTTTTTATATCTTCAAATTGCATTTAAATGTGAATTTTGTCCAAACCAAGAAATAACTTGAGAAGTGTAAAAAAAGGAAAGAAATTATAGTAAAATCAATATTAGCAAGAGTGAAATTGCAAGTCTAGAGGCAATCAGAAACCTTTCCTAAGCCAAGAAAAAGAGATCTCATCGTAAAATTATAATAAATTACTTTAGTTTTATCACCGGGTAAATTGCTTGAATATTAGTATCACTGAGGCTACATTTCCTTTCAAGCAAAGAACGCATTTCAGCCTTGGCCGTCGTGCAAATCAGATTAGGGTAGCATCATTTTGACAACCTTATCTTATTAACTTGTGCAGGAGCTCATTACCTTAAACAGGGATCCATTTTCTCACCCTCACAGACTTTTCTCCAAGACACCCGGCATCCTGGTCCTTCCGACAAGATTATTTGTGGACTCTGATATTTGAATTTTACATCATTTCATATGTCGCAAAATATTATCCCTCTTTTGATTTTTTTATAACCCTTTAAAAATGTAAAAACCATTCTTATCTTGCAGACTAAAAAACATAAGCGTGAGCCAGATTGGACCCACGGGCCATAGGTTGCATTATTCTGAGTCTGTATCTTCTGAAATGGTCCCCCACAAGAAGTACCAAGAGCCAAGTGTCCAGGCACCCCTTCCTTCTTCACTCTTCTCCATCATTTTGAAAGGGGATTCTCTTTTGCTTAGAAGGATGACATTCCCATGTTGTTGCCCCAGCACCCTAGTCTAGATGACTGTGAAGCTTCCTTGAAAGATTCTGCTCCTGGCTATCTCGGGTTGTTCAGGAAATCCCAGATTAGATGGAACAATTGCAACAGACACAGTTGCAACGTGGCACCAAGCATTCCTCCTTGAGTACAAAGCTTATTAATTCATTGTGGTGTAGTGGAAAAAATACATCCATGGTGGGGTGGAAGCATATAGAGTCATCATGAGAAAGAAATAGAAAAATTACAAAAAAAATATGAAATATTTTTCAACGGAGCAGCCCAAGGATATTCACTGCAAGGGCAAACAACTCCCATTCCTCCTGAGGTCCTAGGGGAGTCCTATTATGAATGCCACTGTTGGGTTAAAGGTGTCACACTTGACTTAGATTTCACTGGACCAATCCCAGGTTGGTGAAAGGCCCTGAAAACTCCAGAGCAATCATCATCATGAACTGGAAGCTTCCAGCGAACCTGTTGCCTGGTCAAATCAAAGTCTTGCCTCTCTGGGGAGGACTCTGTCCAGAATGAAAAGCCCACACCTAGCCGTGGTCCCTGGACACAGCACACTGAGGAAGAAAAGCTTCCATTTCAACCAAGACAATCACGGCTCAGAACAATTTCACTTCGATTGTGGTGTCATGAAAATACGGTAATGAAAGGGGCCTGGTACTAAAGTGCCATGTTTCCTAGGTTATTTCTCTCCAAACCCTTGGTTTTTGGTGCTATTCTCTGAGATGCTGCATGAATTCCGTGACTTTGGAGTGTGGTGCTATAATGAGCATTTTCTGACAAACAGTGGAGGGTACACAGCAGCAAAGTTCCTGCTGCTACCAAAGGAAAAACAAAACAACACGACAGAAAACCTCTGGGGGCTGTTGTTTCGGGCTTTTTGGAAAAAAAATGTTATTTTTTTTTCTCGTTTTCTTTTCTTTTCATTGAAATATTTCATTTCATTTCTTTTCTTTTCATGTGAAGGTTTTCATTGTAAGGCTTCACTCTTCCTCCCAATGAAACTCCAAACACTTAGTACTGTGCACAACCCCTAGACCCAGGTCCAACTTTGTGCCTGCATATTTGACAAAATAGGTTACTGGGTTCTATTTAGTGGGTTTCCTTTGAAGGTGGAATTTTAGAGGACCCAAAAAAAATTCGTAGAGGGACAACCAGGCTAATGAGGAGTCTTAAAGCTACGTCATTAGAGAAAAGGTTTAAAGGACTTGGGATGTACATTCTGGAAAAGTAAAGACTCAGAGAGGGGTGAGTGGGTGAATGTTGTCACCATCTTCAAATACCTAAAGTGCTTTCATGGGGAAGAGAAATCGCGAAGCAAGTCTAGGAGCGACCCAGAGGTGCCGCAGGACAGGGATGCTAATCTCCACCCACACTTGAAGCCCTCTTTTCGTAACACATGTTGACGTTACCCTTTTTCTACCCCAACTTAATCATAAAGAAGAAATAAAATGAAAGGAATGTATGATAAATATAATGTGTATTTTTAAGAGTAAGTTCTCAGGCAGGATTCGACTAGAAGATAGGAGCGTGGCAAACACTTGTACACACTCATTCACTCTGATTTCATCTGGAGTTAAGAGATGAGCAGTTGAATATTGTTGACACTGACTTTTCTATCTGGCATTTTGGAATAAGAATTACGTAACTTTATTTGTACATATAAGACGAATCACCGTGACTGCAATAGCTACAAGTTACACCTGGGTTCAGGGGGTTGTTCTGTTAACTCACATACCATGAAGTATGTGTACCTTTGATGAACATTTTCAAAATGAGGCATGACTCCCGCTAAAATTTCCAATAAAACAACACATGGTCTTTCCTCAATCTACATGTAATTGTATTCCTTGAAAATTCAGTTAAATTCAACCATACAAAAAAATTTTACAATCAGATCCTTATTAATAGGTTTCTCACCTACATGAACATCTGGCAGGGGTAGGAGATAAAAAAATTCTTCCCTGTAAATTGCAGGATATCTAACATATATTCACACTCACCAAATGCCAGTAGCCTCCCTCGATCACTGAGAAGCAAGCACACCCCCAGTCATTTCCAAATACCCACTAAAGGACAGAACCCTTCCCAAAGAGAACTACTGCTGTGGGAGAGAGATGTGATATCAACATAATGATGAGAATGTCTACCAGATTACATACTGCTTGCCCAGAAAATGCTGAGGCATTCTACATGTATTAATTCATTTAATTCTCAGGCAATCCCATGGAGTAAATTCCTTATCATTGATTATATCAGAAATGAAATACTGAGGCTCTGAGAAGTTAAATCACTTGCCCAAGATCACATAGCTCATGGCAGAACAGGGATCCAAACCCAGGTAGTGTGGCTCCACAGTCCATACTTATAACTCCCACACTATCCCACCTCCCTACAGTTTTAGAGCATTCCAACCAAGAGGCTGCCCAGAGGCGCAAAGCTCTTTCTTATAAAGGGAAGAGCTCGCTGCCTCTGGCAGTATTCCATGATGGAATATGTCTTAGAAAGGAAAGTTGGGAGGTATCTTAGAGAGGAAACTCAGGCAGCGTATGGTTGTTTTTATTGTCAGGTGATGACAAGGAAGCAGCCAGGTGGACACCTGGGGAGAGCAAAGGCAACAACCACAAAGGCCCTGTAGTGGGCGTGAGCATGGCATGGTGGAGGGACAGAAAGAAGACCTGGAACTGCAGCACAGTAAGCAAGAGAGCGAGCGAAGAGATGAGTCAGTGTGGGAAGCCGCCTGACCATGCAGGGTCTTCTAAAGCAGGAGCAGCAACTTGGACTTTCTCCTAACTATTTCATGTGTTGTCAGTTCAGATCCTGGGACACCAAGAGCACGTCTTGTATCCATCCAAGGAAGCAATACATATCTTGCCCTTGGGCTAGGGACTCCCCTGATGGGGACAGAGGTGGGCATGTGCTGGGCGATGGCGATAGTGATTGCAATGCAGGACAGGGAGGGAAGGAAGGTGAAAAGGAGGGCAGATAGAAGACGGGGAGTGGAGATAAGGTCCTGGGAAACAGGGAAGCATGGCTAGAGGCCGTGGGAATCATGAATGGTTTCTGTCTATGGCAAAGAGCTATTAATACATTCCTAAGAGTGGTCATTTATGTGCAGATGTTTTCCTCTGGAGGAACAGGATTTTTCCCATGAGGCTGCCAGGCTTTCTCTGATGTTGCTCACATCCTTATTGTCTTTGAGACATCTGTTTTCATTATTGCCCACCCTGAATACATGTGCGGCAGCCTGGCATCAAAGCCTACCTTTCAAAGCATCATAAGCATACTTAACAAATATCCTCTGACAATGATATATGAGTCTCAGCTCTGCTCACAAAGGGCAGGACAAAGCCTGGAAAACCAGCATTAAGCTGAGGCATGAGGCAGACTGTTTGTGGAGAGGCTGCTCTTGGCTACAAAGGATGCTTAGACTTGGACCTACACTGAGAAACCAAGAGAGACTCCCCATGCCAGACACCTCCCACCTCCCATGCCGGACAACTTCATCCCTGGATCCTTTTCCCAATACGGAACTCTGATCAGAAATTAAAGTGGTATGTTAGAATTTCAGCACTTTCATATTCTGAGTTGGCACTAACCCTTCTTCCTGGAAAAATTAAAAGTCCTGAAGACGATACATCATTTGCAGCACAACAGAGATATACACAAAAAGACCAAAGCGCAGCAGGCAATTCCTCCACAGTAGGCCACAGGGTGATTTTATATGGAACATGGATGATCTTCAAATAAAGTATTATGCATTTATTTCAATGTACATCAGGAACAAATATAACTAACACCTCAGACCCATGGTAGGATAATAATTTATTTATAGCTGATTTTTAAAAAATATTAGTAGTATAGATGATACTGGTATGGCCACAACGAAATTATTAAGGTATTAATATTTCTCAAATGCCTATAGTTTGTCTGTAATAGTTTTGAGCTACAGCTTTGGACAAAAGTGATGAGGGGAGCAAGGGAGAGTGTGTTTCTGGCCATTAAGGAAACTGTCCAATCATCACAGTTTGTACACGCGGAGGCACAAGTGTTAATACCTACACACACACACACCCATCTGGGTGTCTGAATGATTCTCTTTCAGTTATAACTCCGCACATTCTGCACATGCCTCTCCTGGTACCCTTGTGCACTATGGATTCTGAACTCCTCCAGGGTAGGAAACGTGATACTTATCTTTGATGCCCCCATCCTCTAGCCCATAGTAAGTACACCACAAAGGCCCACTGAATGAACAGCTGTACCAAGTACGGGGAGTGGTCAGGAGCAGACTGCCTATATTAGGCTCCTGATCCAACCACTGACTCTCTGTGTGAGCCTGAACAAGTAACTTGACCTCTCTGTGCTCTCAACTTCTTCATCTGCAAAATGGGAATGAAAATAATACCTGTCTCAAAGGGTTGTTGTGAAAATTAAATGAGTTATCACATCCATTAAGATAGCTAATATTAAAAAAGCAGAAAATAACAAGTGTTGGTGAAGATGTGGAGAAATTGAAACCTTTGTGCTCTGTCCAATGGGAGGAAATTGTAAAATGGTACAGCCACTATGGAAAACTGTATGGTGGTTTTGCAAAAAAAATTAAATAGATTTCCCATATGATCTAGCATTGTACTTCCACGTGTATACCTAAAAGGATTGTACACTCAGGTTCATAGCAGCATTAATGATAATGGTTACATGTGGAAGCAACCCAAATGTCCATGGATAGATGAGCAAAATGTGGCCTATACATACAATGGAATATTATTCAGCCTTAACAAGGGAGGCAATTCTGGCACATGCTACAACATGTACGAACCTTGAGCACATTATGCTAAGTGAAATAAGCCAGTCACAAAAAGAAAAAGACTATATCATTCCACGTGTACGTGGTACTTGAAGTAGTTAAAATCATAAAGACAGAAAGTAAACGGTAGTGGCTGGGGCTAGGGGAGTGGGGAATGGGGAGTTATTGTTTAATAAGTACAGAGTTTCATTTTTATAAGATGAAAAAAGTTATGGAGGTGGATGATGGTGATGGTTGCACAACTTTATAAATGTAGTTAGTATTACTGAAGTGTACACTTAAAATAGTTAACATGGTAAATTTTGTTATGTGTATACACAATTTAAAAAGTTGGAGGAAAAAAAGAAAATGAAATGAGTTAATGTATGTGTAGCACTTGGAATAGTGCCTGGCTGTAACACTACCACCATCCTCATCAACATCTTCATCCTCACTCTCCAACAAAATGAAAGCATAGCTTTAAAGCAATAATGGCATCAGGCATCTGGTTACATGCGTGTACAATTATCTCTTTGCTTGCCTATCCCACTAAAGTTTATGCTTCCTAAGACTGAATCCCTTTTCAAAGCTGTGTCCCCAGTACTCAGCTCTGGGTTTGACACACATTAGTTACTAAGTGCTTGGTTTATGTTTGAGTGAGCGAATTAACAAATGAACAAATATCCCCTCTCTTGAAATCTGGAGAAATCCCCTTTTAATATAATGACATTAGCAGGTTTTTCATCAAGCAGGCTTGACATATCACCCTAGTCTCCTTTTCATAAAACATTTTAGCATGCTATGAATGCATACCTTTGACTAGAACAATGGGAGGGTGGTGAGAAGTCATGCGGAAGTGAAGGGTACTAATGCATATGAAATTGCTCACCCCGGGGAGAATTCACCAGGAAGTTATTTTTATCCTCAAATGCATTTAGGCACAGGAGGCTCTTGCATGATCAACTCAAATTTCAGGTCAGGAAATGAACATTAAACACAGGGATCGGGAGCAGCAAGCCTTGACCTTTTTACAAGAAGTGAGGCAGGCCACAACTCCAATTACTTCTAGCAGAACTAGAAGGCTAATATGCCATTTACATTTAGAATCAAAGAAATTTATCAGACGAAAGACTCCTGGAGACAAAACAGTAAGAACCTCGTATGTTACAGATGAGGCAACTGATGGCCAGAAGGAAGTAACTGAGCCAGTGGCATAGGGATTATTGTGCGTAGAATCAGGATTCAAACCCAGGATGCCCAACCCTTGGTCCAAGACTGAGAGTGTAAAATCATTATCAAACGGTGTTTGATGAGCCTGCTGATTTGTCACAGCAAGTAGAACACGTTTTATTAATACTTGCCCATGACGAAATGACAGATATTTGCACTTACACTCCAATGAGCCAGCATTTAACTTCAGCATGATGTTGATGCTGCTACTTATTTGGAAACTAATGGGATAGAATCATGGCTTATATAGTATGTATCTGCAGACAGGTGACTAGAGACACCATCATATTGTGAGACATGGATATTGTTTCCTTCTTTGCAAATGCTAAATGGTAGTTACTGGTCTGCCTCACTTTTTGCCAAAGGTGCTCTCCTGCCCAGCTGGGTGTGCTTATTTGCTTATCAATGGCATGGTATTTTAAATGCACCAGAGGAAGCCAGTCATACACCATGAATTAAGGATGCCCACTCTCACCACTTCTATTCACTATAGTACTGGCAGTCATAGCAAGGGCAATCAGACAGGAAAAAGGAATAAAAGCCACCCAAATCAGAAAGGAAGAAGTTAAATTATCCCCATTTGCAGATGACATGATCCTATATGTAGAAAATCCTAAAGATTCCCCTACCCCAAAAAACCCGTTAGAACCAATAAACAAATTCAGTAAAGTTGCCAAATACAAAATCAGCACACAAAAATCAGTTGCATTTCTTTACACCAATAATGATCTATTTTGAAAAACAAATTAAGAAAACAATCCCATTATGATAGCATCAAAAAACTAAATACTTAGAAATAAATTTAACCAAAAAGGTGAAAGATTTATATGCTGAAAATTATAAAACGTTGGTGAAAGAAATTGAAGAAAACACAAATAAATGGAAAGATATCCTGTGTTCATAGATTGAAAGAATTAATATTGTTAAAACATCCATATGACCCAAAGCAATGTACAGATCACTACATTCTTTATCAAAATTCCAATGGCATTGTTCATAGAAATAGAAAAAGCAATTCCAAAATTCATATGGAACCACAAAAAACTCTAAATAGCCAAAGCAATCTTGAGAAAGAAAAACAAAGTTGGAGGCATCACAATTCCTGATTTTAAATTATATTACAAGTAATCAAAACTGTACCGTACTGGCATAAAAACAGACACATAGTCCAATGGAACAGAATAAAGAGCCCAGAAGTAAACCCAAGCATGTACAGTCAAATAATTTTCAACAAGGTTACCAAGGAGACACAGGGAAGACAGGATAGTCTCTTCAATAAATGGTGTTAGGAAAATTAGATATTCACCTGCAAAAGAATCAGACTGGACCCTAATCTTACACAAAAATCAACTGAAAATAGATTAAAGACCTAAATGTAAGCCCTAAAGTCGTAAAGCCTCCTAGAAGAAAACATAGCAGGGGAGCTCCTAGACATTGGCCTTGGCAATCAATTTTTGGATATCACATCAAAAGCATAGGCAACAAAAGCAAAAAATAAACAAGGGGGACTGTATCAAACTAAAAAGGTTCTGCACAGCAAAAGAAATAATGGACAAACTGAAAAGACAACCAGAAAATATTTATGAACCATACACCTGATAAGGGATTAATATCCAAAACATATAAGGAACTCACACAATTCAACAGCAAAAGAAAGAAACTGAAAGACATTTTTCCAAAGAAGACATACAAATGGCCAATAGGTATGTGGAAAGGTGCTCAACATCACTAATCACCAAGGAAAAACAAATCAAAAACCACAATGAAATATCATCTCGCACCTGTCAGGATGGTTATTATCAAAAAGACAAAAGATAACACAAGTTGGCAAGGGCATGGAAAAAGGGAACCCTTGTATACTGGTAGTGAGAATGTAAACTGGTGCCGCCATTGTGGAAAACAGTATGGAAGTTCCTCAAAAAGTTAAAAATAGAACTACTATATGACCCAACAAGCCCTCTTCTGGGATTACCCAAAGGACATAAAATCAGCACCTCATAGAAACTTCTGCTCTGTCATGTTCATTGCAGCCATGTTCGTTATACACAATAGCCAAGATATGGAAACAACCTAAGTGTCCATCAGTGGATGAATAGATAAATAAACTGTGAAAATACATACACACACACACAAATATTATTTGGCCTTAAAAAAGAAGATCCTAACATGCGAGACAACATGGATGAAACTGGAGGACATTATGCTCAGTAGAATAAGCCCAACATAGAAAGAAAAATAACGCATAATCTAACTTACACATGGAATCTACAAGAAGTGAATACATGGAAACAGAGAGTAGAATGGTAGTTACAGGGGAAAGGACGGATTGGAGAGATGTAGGTCAAAGGGTACAAAGTTGTAGCTATGTAGAATGAATAAATCTAGAAATGTAATATACAGCATGAGGGCTCTAGTTAATATTGTATTATATACTGGAAATTTGCTAAGAGATTAGATTTTAGGTGCTCTTACCACAAAAAAGGGGTAACTATGTGAGGTGATGGATATGCTAATTTGTTTGACAGTAATAATCATGTTGCTATGTATATCAAAACACCATGCTGTACATCTTAAATATATATGATAAAAAACAATAAAGAATCCTTTCATACTGCCATATGATTGCAGAATTAGAATAATAAAAATAGCAACTAACCATTTTGGAGCACAAATTATGTTTTAGGAGTTGTGCTGAGTGCTTTACATATATTATCTCATTTATTCCACATAATTAGCCATGAGGTAGGTACTACTGCTATTCCCATTTCATAGGTGACAACACTGAGGCATTGCAATGAACAGATACAAACGGGCCCTAATGATCCCCAAATTCCAGCATTCAAGCCTTTGTGTAATTCCCTCTCCTTCAATGTGTGTGTGTGGTGGGGCGGGGGAACCTGTGACTTGCTTCTGACCAACAGAATGTGGCAAAAGTGATGGCATGTCACTTCCAGGATATGTTACTTAAGATTGTAACCCCATCTTGCTAGGAGACTCTACTGACTCTCACCCTAGTGAAGCACTACGTGCACAAGCACACAAATCATAAGGGAACAGTTTGGTGAGCTTTCACTAAGTGAATGCACCCATAAAGCCAGCACTGGATCAAGAAACAGAACAGGCCAGGCACCGTGGCTCACGCCTATAATCCTAGCACTCTGGGAGGCCGAAGTGGGTGGATTGTTTGAGCTCAGGAGTTCCAGACCAGCCTGAGCGAGAGCGAGACCCCGTCTCTACTAAAAAATAGAAAGAAATTAGCTGGACAACTAAAAATAAATAGAAAAAATTAGCCAGGCATGGTGGCGCATGCCTGTAGTCCCAGCTACTCGGGAGGCTGAGGCAGAAGGATTGCTTGAGCCCAGGAGTTTGAGGTTGCTGTGAGCTAGGCTGAACGCCACGGCACTCACTCTAGCCAGGGTGATAGAGTGGGACTCTGCCTCAAAAAAAAAAAAAGAAACAGAACATCACCAGCACTGTCTAGAAGCCCCCATTTAGCCTGTTCTAGTCACTAGGCCCCGCATTGTTGCAGTGTGCCATTATATGACTACACCATGATTTATATTTATTCATTTTTCTGTTGATAGGTATTTGAGTTTGTTTCCAGTTTGGGTATAATATGAGAAGTGCTGGCATTGACACTGTACTCTTTTTGTATAAGGTAAGAGGACTGGTATTTACACACATGTATTTTGGTGAACATATGTATGCATTTTGGATGGGTTTATCTATACACAGGAACGGAAGTGCTGGGTCACAGTGTGGGAATGTGTTCAACATTTGTAGACACTACCAAACACTTTTCCAAAAATAGTTGTACCAATTTACACTACTACCAGCAATACATGATTGTTTTAGTTGTCTCATTTTTTTCTCAACATTAGATATCATCTTCAATTTAGCCATTCCGGTGTGGGTAGAGTTGTATATCACTGTGGTTTTAATTTGCTTTTCCCTGCTTCCTGATGGGGTTAAACATTTTGCATTTTTTTTTATTTTTTTTTTTACAATTTAGATATCCTCTTTTGTGAGGTGAAATCCTTTGCCCATTTTTCTATTAAGTTGCCTGCCCTTTTATTATTGTTTTGTAAGGGTCTTTATACGTCATAGAAATGAGTCTTTTGTCAAATATATTGAAAATATCTTCTTTCATTTCATGGACTGCCTTTTCACTCGCTTAATGGTATCTGCTGAAGAACAGAAGCTCTCCATTTCAATGCAGTCCTCTTACCAATGCCTTTTTCCTTTATGCTTACAGCTTTTTGTATCCATTGTGAAATAATTTTGCCCACCCCAAGATCATTAAGATGTTCCCCTGTATTTTCTTTTAAAAGGGTTTTTTTTGTTTCTGTTCTGGTTTTGTTTGCTTTTGCTTTCACGATTAAGTCTATAATCCACCTGTCATCTTTTTCCATATAGATTTCCAATTGACTCAGCAGCATTTATTGAAATAAAAATCATTTCACCAGCACACTGCAGTGCCACCTTACAAATCAAGTGACTGTATATGTGTGGGTCTATTTCTGGACCCCCTATTTTGTTACTGATCTTTGTCCATCCACATATCAATACTATACTATCTTAATTACTATTTTTTTAATAGGTCTTGGTATCTAGTAGTGTAAGTCCTTCCCCTGTTTTTTCTTCTTCTAGATTGCCTTAACTAGTCTTAGTTCTTTGCATTTCCACATAGATTTTACAGTAAGCTTAAAAATTTCTATACCCAAAAAGGTGGGCTTTTTGATTGGGACTGTTATGAATCTATAAATCAATTCAGGGAAAATTCACTTGTTTATAATACTGGATTTTCTGATCCACAGATGAGATGTATCCAACCCTTTATTTGCCTTCTTCTTCCAATAATGTTTCACAGTTTTCAAAAGAACTTTTTTTTAGATCTATTCTACAATATTCAGATTTTTATGCTATTGTAAATGTATCTTCATTCTAGCATATATTGTTTATTTTTGTATATTGTCCTGTATCCAGTAACCTTGCCAAGTTTATGTGATAAATTGAGTAGAGTTTCTTTTAGATTTTTCTACATACACAATCATTTTCACCTGCAAATAATAACAGGTCTCATTTCCCAATCATTATGATTTTTATTTCTTTTTCTTGCCTTATTGCACTGTCTAGGACTTCCAAAAAGTAGTGACAAGGAAAATCCTTGTTTTATTCCAGGTTGCAAGGGAGAAGTCTTTCAATATTTCATCATGAAGTAGTATATATCCTGTAGGCTTTTTGTAGCTCTTTACTGGATTAATGGAGTACTCTCCTATTCCTAGTTAGTATGGTCTTTTCAAAGAAGAAATTTGATCATATCACTTCCTCCTTAGAAGTTTTCATTCTGCCCATGAGTCTCTCTAGAGCCTCCCCTGGAAACTTTGTGTTCCTTGCTCTCTGTTCCCTAACGTCAATTATTACTTTCAGTTGCTGTAGCCTGCCACCCTCCCATCCACCAGAATTCCCTCATGCATGCTTTTCTCCTGCCCTGGAGGGATCTTAGGGCATCCTCCTCATGTGCCCTTCTCCTTGTTAAACCTTACTCATCCTTTAGACCTCTGCTTGAGGATAACCTCCTTAGGGAAACCTTCCCTGGCCACTGCCTCCCAGAACAGGTCAGGCTATTTAGGGATAATTTCTCATTGAACCAACAGGTTACCTTCATAGCTCTAGTTCCCACTAGACTCTCTAGGCTCTAAACTTCCTAGGAACAAAGACTATTTTGCTCTCCCCATCAAAATCCCAGGCTCCAGGACAGTGCCCAGCTCCACACAAGTTGGTGCTCAATAAATATTTGTTGAATTAATAAACGAGTGAACGAATTTCAACAGCTTATTTTTAATCTCTCTTAGTCTTCATCCCCACAGTCATAAAATGATAAGCTTCGTTTCTTTTACCTTTGACATTTTATGATTCTGGCTGGAGAATAGAATTGGTACAAAAGATAGGAGTCAACTCTTGACAAATGTTGAATAATAATTCTCTCCTTTTCTGGTTTCATTGGCTTTGCTGAGTTTGAAAATATAAAAACCAGCTGGTATGCTTTTGTGACTGCAACCATTAGTTCTCTGAGCTCATCTTATGCTCCTTGGAAGGAGAACATGGGCTTTGTCCACAGGGGAACACTGCTATCCGAAGATGAGATACCCAACACCCTGGGGATCCAAGCTTCACAGCACACATGGGCCCATATTCTGCAACCAAATTAAAATTTCCTGCCCTGTCCTGGAGTTCCTTGGATACTTCAGAAACCAAATTCCTTAAAATTCCATCCAGGAATAGTTGTCTTCAACATTGGAAGCAGGTCCTTTTATGGATGAAAATTCAGAATTAATTCCAGACGGATTCAAAGATATATGTTCACATCACAAATAGAACTACTTGTAAAACAAACTGGCTCTCAGTTTTACATTCACTCAGTATGTTTATTAAAGGGATTGACATAAAACTATGACTCTATTTTAAATAAAAAAGTCATTTGTCTGTATCAGTTTGATTTCTCTGTATTGTAAAGTACGATAAATCAAAATGCTCTGGGGTGGCCCCACTCCCTCCCCGACCCTCATAGTTACTCTCTACTCCTTCCTCTATCCTGTTTTATTGTTCTTGTTACCTAGTCACTTTCTGAAATTACATGTATACTGTTCGGTCTTTTATTTTGTTTTTAATTTGCCTAACCCACCAAAAGGGACAGTAGCTCCATGAAGAATAGGGTCCTGTCTGTTTTGTTTGCCACTATGTTTCAGAACCTAATATGATGCTTGAGTGATAGAGGCTCTTACTACATATGCATTCAAAGAACTACCAGACCAGCTACCATTCAACTTATCCATAGAAACAGAAAAGATAATGCCAGATTGGAGATAATTCCACACAGTAGAAATTGTTTATTTATTATAGGATAATACATGTATTTATAAAATAAACATTGAATAACTTAATTTCAACTAAAGCCTTCTTTTTTTATTCCAGTTAAGCTGATTTCCTTTCTTTCTTCATGAAATCTAGTAAACTCCTTTAACTGACCGTATGTACCAATCTCCTAGGACTTACAGCCATTAATATTTCATTCTCATTTATGCCACATGTGCACCCCAGGTCAGCTGCAGCTCTGCCCCCCACCGCCATGTTACCTTCACTCTGAGACCCAGGCTGACGGAGAAGCCTCTTTATGGGACATTCCTGCCCCTGGAGAGGGAAAAGAGACTAAGACAAACCATGCATTAACTTTGACATGACACATGCTACTTCTACGCACGTGGCCTTCGCCAAAGCAAATCAAGCCTGACATCACTGGAGCAAAGGGACATTGTAGGAAGGGAACTGGAATATTTGGTCAACCAATTAAATACTCGACTACTATGGTTTCCGCTTTGGGAGCTGATGAGAGCAAGGACAATGGAAAATTCCAGGTCTAAACTTAAAAAGAAAAATAAATAAAAACCATTCTCATTTTACCTTTGAAAGCCACCTGGGGACTACTCTCACCTGTTTCTGGACTTATACAGAAATACAGAGGAGATGAGCTGATTTTTCTCCTCTGATGTGTTCAGGGGCAGCCCTCTGGCAGCATCAGCAAAGAAGCTGCTCGTTAATTCCCCACTCCCCTGCTTTTACCTTCCCAGAGAGCTAGGGTCCTTCCTGGAGGTTTTCCTTTTACCTTCTTGTACAGTCTGCCTCTAAGAGAGAGGCTGAATTCTGGAACCTGCAAGCCTTTAATTCCCAGTGACATTATCTTAAGACAAGCTGGTTTGGCTAAGAGCAGCCACTGTAACCTTTCAGCAGAAAGGACTCTTCTGAGCCACCACTTTCAGGAAATTATCTCTCCCCTCCTCCTATGACTCACTACTTAAGGGGAGAGAATTTCTTTGCAGAGACTAAGTGACAACAGAAGAGGAGAGTAAAGATAGGAGATTTTTGAGACTCCCAATTTCAGTACGTGTAAATGGGAACGGAAGAGATGACTTAGGAAGCCATTCATAGGATAATTTTGGTGAGGGAAAAAAAAATGAAGATTCACAAATTCAGCAACATTTATGGATCTTCTATGTACAGTGACATGCTGTATTATGTCCTGGAAACAGCTCTAAAAGACACAGCCCATGGCCGGGCGCGGTGGCTCACACCTGTAATCCTAGCACTCTGGGAGGCCGAGGCAGGTAGATTGCTCGAGGTCAGGAGTTCGAGACCAGCCTGAGCGAGACCCCGTCTCTACTAAAAATAGAAATAAATTATCTGGACAACTAAAAATATATATAGAAAAAAAAAAAACTAGCTGGGCATGGTGGCGCATGCCTGTAGTCCCAGCTACTCGGGAGGCTGAGGCAGGAGGATCGCTTAACCCCAGGAGTTTGAGGTTGCTGTGAGATAGGCTGACGCCACGGCACTCACTGTAGCCCTGGCAACAAAGCAAGATTCTGTCTCAAAAAAAAACAAAACAAACAAACAAAAAAAAAACAAACAAGACACAGCCCAAGTATTTGGGGCACCTACAGTCTAGTAGGAGGACAGCAAGTATTTTTCCTAAAGTGTAGAGTAGGGGCTATGATGGAGAGAAAGGTACCCAGGAAGAGGGGGCAGCCTGTGAAGGCACAGGGGGATGGGAACGAGGCACATCGCGTCTATACCCGCAGCTCAAGGTGGTTGGGGCTTAAAGTGCACAGAGGGAAAATGAGCCAGTTGGGAAGCACATGCCAACCATATTTGCTGATGGAAATGGGGGGCAGAAGGGTGAAAGATGCGCCACCCAGTGGTCATTAAAAAATATCCCAATATCCCAGGGTAGACACCTGGCTACCATCTTCTCTCGGTCAAACCTCATGTACAACTGGAGAAACAGCTGACCTCTAAGAAAGCTCAAAAGGAAAGGAGACCGTTTGCTCCACATTAAGCACTCTCAGTAGAATTCATCTCCCTGAGATGCCAAGGAAAATTCTAATAGCAGGATCAGAGTGTCCATTCCCCAGTACAATGTGGTATCACTATAGTTTTCCACCTCTCCAGGTGCATGCTGTCAAGAATTTGAAGCAACTCCTGGTCTGTGACATCATGAAAACACATGGGTTCATTTCCTGTAGGGGTGTGCTGGAGCCAAATCTTACCAAATTACTATCATTACATTTTCAGGAATTTTGTGAGCCAGCTGTCAAATATAATGGCTATAATAAATTAAATTATATAAACTTGCAATTAAATAAATTATATTAAAAACAAGGTAACACACAATGCACCACTTCCTAATTATTTTACTACATTTTATGATTAGTTCTTGAGGTTATTTACATTTATTTTATCTATATGGTAGAAATACTATACTTCCCAACCTCCTGTTCAGTACCATCACTTTGGTATAGTGGAATCAGTCACAGGAATATTTACACCACAGAAATTGGCAAACGCTACAAATCAGGGCCTCCCCTTCCCCTCACTCCTCCCACCAAGAGCTGGTCATTAAACATGTATCAGCCACTGATCTCACAGGATGTGTTAAATCTACATGCTAGCTATTCTTCCTGTCCATGCCCATACATACATGTGAACATGCACACATACAAACCCCATCTCTCTACCTAACTGATTCTCTCATGTTCATTACTGCATCTTTGCTCTGGAATATATTCTTCTTTCCTCATGAATAAACTTCAGGATGTAAATTCAAACCCTTTGTTGCTGAGCTTCTTCAGTTTTCTCTTCTGTGAAATGGGAAGGTTACATAAGAAAATATCAAAGGTACTATAAAGAATTGGAAAACCTTAGTTTTAATGTATCACTCCCTAAAACACTTAATAAAGTTGTTAAAATATTATTTTACTAAAAATAAGGCAGATGGCAATTTCGTCCTTACTGCCCAATTCTATCGTGCATTTACCATGTAACCTTAGGCAGGTTGCCTGATCCTTCTATGCCTCGTTTCCACACTGGTAAGTTCATTGTCATCATCATTCTCACTGTCCTCAATACTGTCCATTTATTCACCTCTATTTTTAAGTAACAGCATTACTTACTTTAAAGAAGACTTCAAAAATCAAAGGATCAGAGCACAGCAAAATAAACATGGAATTCTAATTAAATGGGTAGTAATGGTTTCAGAAATGAGATTTACCTTAAGGGCAATAAAATCAAATTAAACAAATTAACAGAAATTTTAAATAACTATTTAGTAGAATGGGCATTTACTCTTTGAAAGAATCTTCTACCCCCAAAGGGCACTTACAAGCAAAATTGTACATTCAATCAAACTGAAAAATATACATGTAAGTCTAAGGTTCAAAGGCCGAGGCAAGAAGGTACCTCTGAACCATCCCCTGGATTAAGGCAACTCCACTTCTAAACAAAGTTTCCTAAGTAGAGGTGCCATATATGAATTGTCCAATAGGACACTTTTTTGGAGGGGGAAATAACACAATTACGCTGGAACAACAAGTATCAAACCAAGATGGTCCCACGCAAACCTGGAGGTAAGGTCCTACCACCTCTAAGCTACCCTGAAGAACTTTGATCTAAAACTGAAACACTGACTCCAAACCATAAGCTTTGGATACAGCACTAACAATTCAAATGAGAAAATCCACTACCTGAAAAACAGGACATGCCCCCAATGAGGCAACAGAACTAGAAAGGCTTGAATTGTCTCTAAAAGTGGTTCTATTGAGGTACCTTGACTTAAGTCATAGATAGGCCTAGGGCAGAGAATTTATAGCAAAGAAGTAAAATTAACATGTTACTCTTGCCAGAGATGAATCCAAGTTTGTGAAGTGCAAAACATACAATTTCCTTTTTATAGGAAAAAGAATTCAAAATTATAATACAGGCCGGGCGCGGTGGCTCACGCCTGTAATCCTAGCTCTGGGAGGCCGAGGCGAGTGGATCGCTCGAGGTCAGGAGTTCGAGACCAGCCTGAGCAAGAGTGAGACCTCGTCTCTACTAAAAATAGAAAGAAATTATCTGGCCAACTAAAAATATATATACAAAAAAATTAGCTGGGCATGGTGGCTCATGCCTGTAGTCCCAGCTACTCGGGAGGCTGAGGCAGTAGGATCGCTTAAGCCCAGGAGTTTGAGGTTGCTGTGAGCTAGGCTGATGCCACGGCACTCACTCTAGCCCGGGTAACAAAGTGAGACTCTGTCTCAAAAAAAAAAAAAAAAAAAAAAAAAAAAATTATAATACAAATTAAAAATGAGATTTGAAAATAAATTAGTCTAGTGTGAAAAAAAGAAATCATAACAATGATTGCAAACCATTTTAAAAGTTGGCAAATAACATAAGTATCACAAAATCCAGAAAAATTTAGAAAAATAACAATGATAATTTTATCAATCACCTTCCTATCTCCATAATCCTTTTTTTCTACACATTTTACTATATTCTCTTTGACTATATACTTGATAGTGACTTTATAACAATTTCTATAACAATAATATAAAAATAAGGCAATCTTCATTGCAGAATGGTTGGTCAAAATGTTTTTGGTAGGGTAAATATGACTGCAAACTCTTGTGGCTCCTTTTGAAAGATAGACTCTATTCCTTTCCCTTGAACGCAGCAAAAATAACACTGCATGATTTCTCAGTCCAAATCAAAACAAAAGAAGACTGGTAGCTTTTGCTTCCTTCCAGTTTGAACCCAGCTGCCATGCTGTGAGGAAGCCCAAGTAGCCACTTGAAGAGTCCCACAGGGAGGAAAACCAAGGCCCCTGGTGAACAGCCTCAGCTGAGCTCCCAGCTGATGTCCAGCATCAATACCAGGCGAGTGTGACTATTTTGTACCTTCCAGCTATCTCATGAACCTTAGTTAACTTCTCATGAACCAGAATAACCATGAGCCAAATCATAGAACTGTGAGAAATAATAAATAATTGTTGTTTTAAGTCACCAAACCCTTACGTGGTTTGTTGTGCAGCAATAATTATTTTCTTCCCAATATTTTATTATGAAAATACTCAAACATAAAAAAATTGAAGAAAATTATAGACCCACCTCTTTGATTCTACAGTTAAAATTTACTGGACTTGCTTTATCACATATCTGTCCTTCTGTCCATCCACCTCATTTTGTTATGCATTTCAAAGTTGCAGACATCAGGCCGGGCGCAGTGGCTCA
The DNA here is from genome assembly GCF_020740605.2 of Lemur catta. Lineage (NCBI taxonomy): Eukaryota > Metazoa > Chordata > Mammalia > Primates > Lemuridae > Lemur > Lemur catta. The sequence goes on from NC_059130.1 coordinate 117,408,687, forward strand.
CGTCTGTAATCCTAGCACTCTGGGAGGCCGAGGCGGGTGGATCGCTCGAGGTCAGGAGTTCGAGACCAGCCTGAGCAAGAGTGAGACCCCGTCTCTACTAAAAATAGAAAGAAATTATCTGGCCAACCAGAACTATATATATAGAAAAAATTAGCCGGGCATGGTGGTGCATGTCTGTAGTCCCAGCTACTCGGGAGGCTGAGGCAGTAGGATTGCTTGAGCCCAGGAGTTTGAGGTTGCTGTGAGCTGGGCTGACGCCACGGCACTCACTCTAGCCCGGGCAACAGAGCAAGACTCTGTCTCAAAAAGAAAAAAAAAAGTTGCAGACATCAATACACTTGACTCCAAACACTTCAGCATACAGTGGAGTTAGGATTTTTTATGTAAATTTTTTCTAAATTTACATTAAATGAAATATATAAATCTCAAGTGTATCGTTCTGTGAGCTTCAACAGAAGGGTACACCTGCATAACCCAAACTCCTATCAAAATACAGAATATCACCATCACTGAGAAGCTTCCCTCATGTCTCTTCTGAGTCAATCACTGCCCCAAACCCCAGGACAACCACTATCCTGATTTTTTTCCTACCATAGATTATCTTTACCAGTCCAGAACTTTATGCTTGAAAAATTATACAGTATATTCTCTTTTACATATGGCTTTTTCACTCAGCATATCGTTTATGATATTCATCTATGTTGTTGCCTGCATCAGGAGCACATTTGTTTTTCTTACCGGGTAGCCTTTCTTTCTATAATATATCACAATTTGTTTATTCATTCTCTTGTTGATGGACACCTGGGCTGATTTTGGTTGGTGGCTATTTTGATTAAAGCTACTATGAACATTCTTGTACAAGTGTGTTTGTGGATGTATGTTTTCATTTCTCTTGGGTAGATACCTAGGAGTAGAATTTCTGGGTCAATGACTAGATATATGCTTAGTTTTATACAAAACTTCCAGGCCTTTTTCTAAAGTAAAGTTTGTTTTCTATTTCTGATAGTTTACAAAATTTCCTTTCGGCTTCATGTCTCCCTATTGACAATGCCATGCTGGTAACAACTTCTTTGCAGTTTCTCACTTGAGTGGTTTTTCCTGCAAGGAAAAAGCCACAGATGATTCCAGCTCTTTGCTCTGGTGAGATGTCCCCTGCCCAGGGCCACAGCAGTTGGCCCTACTCTACAGGTCCTCTCCAAGGGTGGGGACAAGGTGTCCATGAAGTCAGGGTCAACCGTACTGGACTCTGAACAGGCAGCATCTCCTTCCAATTCCTTCTCCTTGGAATCAAAGATGAGTTTGATGAGGTGTACCAGAGGCTCATGGTCACTTGATGGCCATTTGATTTCATTACTGGTATCTCCCTCTCTCCTTCCCTCCCTGCCTCCCCAAATAGAGTGTAAACTCCTCTTAGTATCTTGCATCTCACATCCACTTCTTTATGCCCACCACTTAGAATACTACAAAGAATAGAGTAAAAATGGAACAAACAAATGGATACATAAGTAAATGAATGAATGAATGGTTTGACCATTTCAACCTCATAACCCATCCCTGAAGAACTTACTTCTGTATTGGCCTGTATCTATGCAGGCTAATGTCTGAGGTCTCTGCCTGGTCACCACCTTGTACCTTCAGCACAGCACTTATCATAACTCTGTATCATATGATACTTATTCCTCTGATTCCTGCCTGAGGAGGGAGAAGCCCTCCAAGGTGAGGGCTTTGTCTAGATCAGCCATGTAACCCCCCAGAAATGTGCTTTACTTATAGTAGGTGCTGAATAAATGCCATCTTGGTCTCTGCTTATCATATATATAAAATGCTATGTTTTGAATATGTCCCCCAAAAAGAATGTTTTGGAAGGTTAATTCCCAATGCAACAGTGTTGTGAGGTGGGGCCTAACAGGAGGTATTTAGATCACAAGGGCTCTACCCTCATGATCTAATTAATATTGGTGATAAAAAGGCTTGAGGCTGTGAGCTGACCGTCTTTCTTTCTTGTCCTCTCTTGCCCTTCTGCCTTCCATCATGGGATGATACAGCATGAAGACTCTCAATAGATACCTACTTCTCAGTCTTGGACTTTCCAGACTCCAGAACTATAAAAAATAAATCTGTGTTCTTTGTAAATTACCTAGGCTGAGGTATTCTGTTCTAACAACATAAAATGGACTAAAGCACCTCCAAAACTCAAGTTGAAATTTAATTGCCTTTGTAACAGTATAAGAATTGGGACTTTAAGAGGTGTTATTGTGGGCGTGGGTTCGTTATAAAAGGGTAAGTTCAGTACCCTTTTCTTTCTCTCTCTCTCTCTCTCTCTCTTCCTCTCTCTCTCTTACCCTCCTGCCATGTGATGCCTTCCAACATATGTTGACATAGTACAAAGACCCTTTCCAGATGCTAGCGCCCTGATCTTGGACTTCACAGCCTCCAGAACCTTGAGAAACAAATTTCTGTTCATTATAAATTACCCAGTTGGTGGTATTCTGTCATAGCAGCACAGAATGGACTAAGACAGCTTATGACTATGACACTGCAATCTGGATGACATTGATACAAAAGTCTTTCCTGGGGTAGATTTCTGCCTACCAAGCAGCCTTCTGTTCAGAGAAATCCCACAATAGATAGGAGGCAGGGGCACACCTAACCCAATGGAAGAACACTTCCTTTCTTCCATAGTACTAAAGGGAGGTATTCCTCTCCTGGCTTCCGAGCGGTTGTGGTATAAGTATGCGATCGAAGTGTCATCAAGGTTGAGGAAGGAACCAAAGGGACATTAATCACTGGGCTGTAGCAGAACTGCAGGTCCCATGACAGAGAAGCATGAGTCCAAATAAGCACAAACCCCATGTCCTGGCACTGCTGTCTAGAATTGAGGTCCCAGTGACTGGTCCCTTCTTCCTCTGGGGTGATACTAGCTCTACCCTACCCTCCTTGGCTTCTGGTCATTTCCCAAAGCCTGGATCTCCAGCCTTCTGAAAACTAGTCAATACCTTCCAATACATTCCTTTTCTTAACTGGAGTTGGTTTCTATTGTCTGCAACCAAGAACCCTGACTGATGTATACCCACAACAGAGTCATTTAATCTTTACATTCAGTCAAAACAGGCAAAGACAAATGAACACATTTCATTCATTTTGAAGGCTCAATGCAAGCAATGTCTTTAACTCAGACTCTAGTGCCTACAAAAACTTCATTTTGAGACAATTTTTCCTCCTCTCTGATACAAACACCTTCAAAACAACGCTAGTTTGTAAAATATTTTTTCTTATTATAAAAGCAAGATGTATTCACTGTAACAAGTTAGGGAATGTGAAATTATGATGAAAATTTTAATTACCCCACCTATTAAATTTTCTACAAGATTTGTTTCTAGTTCAAATTTGTTTAAAAAACTATTGTAGCATATTTACGGTTTTATAATCCTATATCATGATCAAATTTTGACATTTGTTCATTTATTCAGCAAATACTTATTTTATGGCAAGGATGTAGAGAAACTGGAACCCTCCTACACTGCTAGTGTGAGTGTAAAATGGTACAGCCACCTTGGGAAACAGTCTGATAGTTTCTAAAAGTTTAAACATAGAGTTATCATATCAACCAGAAACTTTACTTGCAAATATATATTCCAAGAGAAATTAAAATTTATGTCTGCAGAAAAACTTGTGCACAAATGTTTATAGCAGCATTAGTCATAATATTCAAAAAGTAGAGACAACCCAAATATCTGCCAACTAATGACTAGATAAACAAAATGTGGTATATTCATATAATGAAATATTATTTAGTAATTAAAAGGGATGAAGTACGGATTCATGGTACAACATAGATGAACTTTGAAAGCATTATGTTAAGTGAAAGAAGCTAGTCACAAAGAACCACACATTGTATAATTCCAATTATATAAAATGTCCAGACAAATCAGTAGAGATAGAAAGTAGAATAGTGGTTGCCTAGGACTTGGCATTTGAAGGGAAATGGGTAGTAACTGTTAATGGATATAGGGTTTCTTTCTGGGGTGATAAAAATATTCTAAAACTGATTGTGGTGATAGTTGCACATGCCACTGAATAGACTAAAAACTGTTGAATTGTATACTTTAAGTGGGTGAATTGTGTAGTACGTGAATTAAATCTATGGTATGTGGATCTCAGTGAACCTCTTACCAAAAAACCATTGTATTGCACACTTATTATATGCCATGCTGTGTGTGTGTCACTGAAAATGTCACTAAGACAAACTCATTCCCTGTCTAGTATTTCCATATATGTTTATATATATAATAATATATATAATCACAATTTAACAAACTCCCCATTGTTGAAAAGTTCAATTGCTTCCAATTTTTCACTATTATAAATTGTAACACTGGGATGAACAACCTTATAATGTTACTTTCATCCATCTCTCTCATTCTTTTCTTAGAAGAGATGCCAAGAAGAAGAATTGTTAGGTCAAAAATATGAATTTATTAATGCTCAAGTTTCATTCTAGGGAGTTGTTTGAATTTACACTTCAATGCACAACATATGAGAGAAATACTGTCATTTCTATGGATGGTTCCAGCAGAGAACAGCCTGTAGCCCATTTCCTGGAGTCTTCCTGGGCTTCCTGATCAATACTCCAAAGAAAGGCACCCCAAAACCTGTCATTTCTCCCACTATGTCCAAACTTAATTGAAGTTACACCAAGCCTGAGTTGAGAAGTGTAAGAACTTCCCCCTACTTGACCTCCTTACCTCCCCCACCTTCTGTCCTTATACCTCCAACCTGCACACCATTTTAGGTTTTGAAAAGGGAAGAGGAGCTCCAAAAATAAACATGTGTAACTTTTGAAATATAAATGAAAAGGCATTAGTTTTGTAAGGGCAGGGAGAGATCAATGAGCATGTTCAAATATCAAGAGGAGAAAAGGAAGTAGCCATGAGAAGGGTGTTCTGGGGCAGCCCACCCCACTGAGAGGTGGAAACACATCTGCCGTCCACCCGGGCAGAGCCCAGACCCCAGCCCCCTGTGGGGATTCAGGCCCCGGCCCGACTGGAATCCCTGCAGGCCTTTAATCTTTGCCCAGAAACAGCCACGATCAATAGTTACTAATGATGCCTCTTAACTATTCTCTGAGGCATGTGAAACACCAAACTGGGAACCCAGCAATCAGGAGCACAGCCCTCTACCTGTGTGCATGACTTTAGCCACGCTGCTTTCCCCGTCCCGGTCAGTCTTCTGGCTTGTAAAGTCATATAATGTCTAAGACTAAGGTGTTCGGGTCAGCAATAATCACTAAAGAGACCCAATGCAACATATCACAGCGTCTACCAGAGTCTATAGAAGCATCCGCAGTCACTGTCTGCTTTCCTGGGAGCCCCTGCTGGACTATGGGGCCAGGAGAGAACTCTTAGATTCCCTGACCTCTTCTTCCATACACTGGAGGTAAAAGTTCTCACGTGACTCCATAAACAAGATCTCTTGCTTTGTCACAAGTGCAAGTTCACTCTGCCTCTTAGCAGATTCTCTCTTCTCATTGCTTTGCATGGTTTGCTTAGTATAACTTGACACCTGATGGAGCTCCGTAATTTCAGGAAACTGTAGAATTTTCACTCTGGTGGATTTAAATATGGTGGCAGATTCTTTGACACCCTTCCCACTGGGAGGTGGGGACTAGGACCCCCTCCATGAATCTGGGCAGGCTTATGACTGCTTCAACCAACAGACTATAGCTAAAATGACATGATGGGACTTTTAAGGCCAGGTCTGTAGACTGTCCATTCAATCTGTTGATTATTTCTTGTGCTATGGAGAAGCTTTTTAGTTTAATTAAGTCCCAATTGTCTATTTTTGTTCTTGTTGCATTTGCTTTAGAGGTCTTAGTCATGAATTCTTGGCCCAGGGCAATGTCCAGAAGAGTTTTTCCTAGATTTTCTTCTAAAAATTTTATAGTGTCAGGTGTTACATTTAAGTCTTTAATCCATCTTGAGTTAAAGTTTGTATATGGTGAGAGAGAGGGCTCCAGTTTCATCCTTCTGCATATGGCTATCCAATTTTGCCAACACCATGTATTGAATAGGATGTCCTTTCCCCGCTGTATATTTTTGTCAATTTTGTTGAAGATCAGTTGGCTGTAGGTATATAGCTTTATTTCTGGGTTCTCTATTCTGTTCCATTGATCTACTTAACTAAGGATGTGAAAGATCTCTACAAGGAAAACTACAAAACACTGATGAAAGAAATTGTAGATGACCCAAACAAATGGATAAACATCCCATGCTCATGGATTAGAAGAATCATTATTGTTAAAATGACCATACTGCCCAAAGCAATCTACAGATTCAATTCAATTTCTATCAAAATACCAACATCATTTTTCACACAATTAGAAAAACAATCCTAAAATTCATATGGAACCAAAAAAGAACCTGAACAGCCAACGCAATCCTAAGCAAAAGGAACAAAGCTGGAGGCATCACACACCTGACTTCAGATTGTACTACTAAACAGCATGAAGGTTGTCTAAAAAAATAGGTACATTACTTCTCTAAAACCTCAAAACAATCCTACACAATAGGTAAAATTATCCCCATTTTACATATGAGAAACTGAGACATAGGGGATTTAAATCATTTCCCAAGAAAAACTACTGAAATAGCAGAGCTGAGTTTTATTCCAAGTTCCATGTTCTTTCCAATTTACCACCGATACCTCACCAACAGCTCTCTTTAGACAACATCTAGAACAAAGGAACCCAGTTGGAAAAAAAAAAAAAAAAAAAGGACAAAGGCTGATTTCTTTATGCACTAAGCTTTTTTCCTGAACAGGTAAGGATCTTTCTACCTCCTCTCTGATCCTCACCAACAACAGAAGGCCAACCTGCATTCCTGAAGCGGGAAACTGTTGAATAATTCATGAGACAGGAGGGCTCCCAGCTCAACTCAACCTTGGATGAATTGTCTTCCTGGCTTTACCAAGATGAAGAAAAATATTTTCCTTGTGCAGTAAATGTGGTTCAGAGAGAGGATTCATTAAGTACGATGCTACTTAAACATATACATTTTTCTGACTAGTACCGCACTTGTAACGGAAGGGGATGCTTAATAGAGTAGAGATGCTTTAATCTCTCCTCGTACTGACTTCCTAAATTTAAAAAACACACAACCTTGCCACTAACATTTTACAGAAGATAGGTGGATGCATCCATACACACTTCTTTTTAAGTGCCTGTTCTTAAAAAGGCATCTGTTATTGACTGTAATAGTGTGAGTCATAACAAATGCATTTATATTCATGTAGATATAATCTACACTTCCACAGGTGTTCCAGTGCGATGTACAATTGCCTAATGAACCCTTAAAATAAAATTCTGCCAATGAGAACTGAGTTTGCCTCGCCTATAAAGAAAATGAACTCCATCAGGCTGGCAAACGGAAACCTCAGCATCCTCGATATTTTTAATATGATGGCTTTCTCGCTACAACTTCTGCAGGGAATAATATATAGAAAAATAATGTTTCTCCTTTGTGATTACATTACCATATGAAGTAATTTTTCTTGACAAGGAGGTCATTTCATCTGATGAGTTCTTGAACAGTGAAATGGAAGCTTGGTTCTATGACAGCAAAGGACAGATTGACTTATTAAAACTGTTACATTACGGATTTTTATTAGTCTATTTTCCGTTTGCTCTCTTAGAAGATCAAAAGCATGAATGCATTTGAAGAGTCCATCAGGAAATATTAATAAAAATTAGACAGAATGGTCATTATTATAAATGGGAAAATTATCTGAAAACTAAAATTCTAGAGGCTGACTCTAATAAGTCTCACGAAGACATATTTGGAGAGCAGAACAGATGGGGTGTGAGTATTAATGGGGGAACCAGCCTCGCAAGATAAACAGACAAGGTTTTAGAAAAATCACCCAGGCATCTGAATTTAAGGCAGGCTGTGATGGACTGAACAAAATTAATTGTCCTGGATGTCTAAAACCCAGAGGAAAAGTGACCTAAATGGAGGAGAGAATTCCCAAGTACTCTGAGAAATGTTGCTTTACTTTTTCGTCAAAACACCTTCCAAAAGCTGGGTTTACTGTGCATGTACTCATATTCACCCCCTTTGATTCATTCATTCATTCAGCAAGCCTTGACTGACCCCGCCCATGTGCTAGGACCAACAAAGACATTACAACATGATTTGTGCTCCCAAGGAGTCCATGTTCTGGTAGGGGAGACAGTTCAATCGACACTATTTGCCCGACAGTGTGATAAGTTCTATATAAGGGAATGTATGGCTCGTTCGTTCACTCATTCAATCAATATTTGATGAGTGCCTGCTCTGCTCCAAGCTCTGCACTTAGCACTGGGAACACGAGAGAGTCTTGGGGTAGCTATAATTTTAGTAGGGTAGATATATGATAGACAAATAAATAGGTGAAGTCCAAATTGAGGTTCAGGTCACACAGTACGCACAGCGAAATGTCCACATGCAGAGCTTTTCTACCACACACGGTTCTAAGCCCCAAGGAAAGCTAAGATCCTCTGAGACATGGCTCCTAAGCCCAGTGATAGCTCAACCTTTCAGGCTCAGAGGTGCTCTTAGAACAAAGAGACATCTTTCATATGCTTGGTTTGGGCTATGCTGAAGCAGCCATGTGTTCTGAACAGTGATCCTGACGTTCCACACGCCGCTTGCTGCCTTCTGAGTAACGGCAGCAAGTGGCAAACTCGACCCAAACACGCACGGGAGCAGAACAGGGCAGCTGACTCAGCCACCACCCTGACTCACGCTATGATCTGTCTTCCTGCTGTAGCTTCCCAGGGTAAAATCTATAGGGGCCGAGTCCCCGGTTTTCTTATCACTGTACACCCAAGACCCAGCACAGTGCCTCAAACATAGATGGTGATCAATAAATATGTGTTAAATGAACAACTAGACAACAACATAATTAGGGTAATAAAAGTGCTATAAAGATAAACAGATCCTATGATGGCAAATTACGTGGGGAGAGGAAAGATATGAAAAAGAGTCCACACAGCAGCCTGGGAGGACGGTATTAGAAAGGCCCGTTTGCAAGGTTGGCCCTTGCCTGGTACATTCATTTCCTGGGGCTGCCACAATGAACTAGCACAAACTAGGTGGCTGAAAACAACAGAAATCTACCCTTTCACAGTCTGGAAGTCCCAAATCCAGCAGGATCTTGCTCCTGCTGGGAACTCCAGGGGAGAGTCTGTCCTTTACCCCTTCCAGCTCCTGGGGGCCCAGGCATCCTTGACTTGTGGCTGCACACTCCAACCTCTGCCCCCGTGGCCACACCACCTTCTCCTCTTCTGCCTGTCTAATCTCTCCTGTGTGTCTCTTATAAAGACAGCTGCCATTGGATTTAGGGCCCACCAGATAATCCAGGATGATGTCTTCATCTCAAGATCCTTAACTTAATTGCATCTGCGAAGACCCTATTTCCAAACAAGGCCACAGTCACAGGTTCTGGGAATTAGATGTGGACAGATCTTCAAAAGGCACCATTATTCAACTCACTACAGCTGGTATCTGCAAACTTAAATCGTAAACAGTTCCCTACATTGATGTAAAACTCTCCCTAAATGATGACAGTGGCCCTGTTGTGCCTAAACTGTTTATACAAACAATGTGGTTTATTCCAAATACCTGCTTTTCTTCTGGGTCTGGAGTTTTGGTACACGTCAGGCAGAGAATACCTATATAACCAGCCCCAATAACAACCCTGGCACTGAGTCTCTCATTGGCTTCCCTGCTAGACAACATTATGTACATGTTGTTACAATTCAGAGTTGGAGGATGTAAGCAGGATGTAAGCATATCCTGCGTGACCCCACTGGGAGAAGACTCTTGGAAACTTGTGCCTGGTTTCCACCAGACTTTGCCCCATGTACCTCTTCCTTTGGCCAATTTGGCTTTGGATCCTCTTAGTCCCTCCATGAATATGACTATATGCTCAGCCCTGCCAGTCCTCCGAGTTAGTCATCAGGCCTGTGGGTGGTCTTGGGGACACCTGACACAGGGGACTATTTATTAATAGAAAGGGCATCAGGGAAGGCTTCCCTGGGGAGTTCATATTTGACCTGAGACCCAGGGGGAAGATCACACAAGCTTATTAGTGATAGGGCTGGTGTTAAAGCTCAATTTCCTCTTCTGTATCAAAGCTGGACAGGAAACACACGGCACGCTCAAACTGGGTTACTGGAAGGAAATAGAATAAAGGGATTATGCACAAAGGTGTGGTCAGGATTTAAGAAAACCAATAAAGGATAGTGCAGTGCCCTTGGGCTTGCAACACTGGAAAGCTGGTACCGCCACAGGCCTGAAAGACAAGTGGAAGGTGTGGGTACCTGAATCCAGAGAAGGTGTTGTATGGACGGGACTGCCTGACCACAGCCAGAGCTCCTGGCAACCCGGTGAGAAGGGAGCCAGGTACAGTCATGTTCTCACCTCACCCTTTGATTGTCTGATCTGTTGCCAGTGTCTCGCTGGCCAAACCCAACTGGACGCCTAAGAGTAAGCAAATCGGTCGGTTGATGAGGTCCATAGGGGTCAGGGCGGAGAAGGGTGGACAGTGGATCTAGACGGGCAAGTGGTAAAGACAGGCCCTGCCTCCATGGGGCTGTAATAAAGGTCACAAGGGGTGACACATGGAGGGAGAACTTAGTACACTATCTGGCTAATGTGAATGCCAAGCCACTGTCTTACAGATGTTGATAATGATGATGAAGGGGAGGAGAAAAGGAAAGAAGAGAAAAAAAGAGGAGGAAGAGGAGAAAAAGGAGGAGAGGGGGAAAGAGGAGAGGGAAGAAACCCTTTCAGAGCAAGAATTTTTTTCTTGCTGCTAGGAATTGCTGTAGGAATTGCCTGAAGCAATTCCTGGCATGTGGTAGACAATAAATATGTTAAACTCATGAATTATATAAGGGTTCTTATACCCTGCTTCTAAACTCTGACTCAACACAGGGACTTGGCCTTTGAGTCCCAGAACAACAGGTGGAAGTCCTTAGTCAAGTCCTTAATTTGGCAGGTGATAACTGGAGCCCAGAGAAGGAAAGTGACTTTCCCAAAGACACACAGTAAGTCAGGAAGAGCTGGATGTGGTATCCAGATGTTCTTATTCCAGTCCATCTCTCTTTAAAGACAACCAGGCTGCCTCCAGTGATGTCACTGATAACCCCACAATGTATCCAACTTCGAGACTGAGAGAAGGGTTGGTCCTCTCCTGTTGCCAAGACAGTCTATCAGAGAAAAAGTCTGGGGGTCTGCTTCTGGGCACACCAGCTGGTTGATCCTGGTGTTGTGGAAATAATATAGGCCCCACAGCAGATCAGAGAACTCTGGATAGTGTAGCATCGAGACTTCCCTGCCTTCTGGCCACACAGAACCCTGACTGTTGGGCTAATAGCAATTGACAGCTGAACTCCTTTGAATCCCACAAGAGGATTTAGGAGCATCCTTAGACCCTGTTTATTTAAAAAGTAGGTGGTGTTTTATGCATGGATGTTAATTAGCACTTTATTGGAGGCTTCTCCAGTGGTTACTGTCTGCCTTTTTCTTATTAAATTGTATTGTTTACTGAAAGATTCTATTTCCCCTTTGCATAAGCCATGTCCATTCTGATTTAACACAAGACAATTCTCTTATGATGCCATGTCATTGGAGGCCATGCTTTGTGAAATACTTCCCAGATACACCAAACTAAAAGTTCACAAGACCCTCAGTGGACATGCATCCTTTAAACTGGGGAAAGACAATGTGTCTTGGTCTGGCAACCGAGGCATGTGAAGATGACCAGGAAGGTGCACATTCAAGCCCATGTTGAGAATGTATTCATACACAACCAGGAAGTGTGACTGATTGTATTGGTGACCCCATTTATTGACCTCCTGATTCCATGCCCTTTGAGCTGTAACTCTGCAGCCCTCCTATACACACACAGTCTGATTCTGATTCTGTGCTCAGCCCTGCGACTTGCTATGGCTTAAATGAGGTTAGCAAAGGTGAAGCAAGCAGAGACTTCAAAATCACATACACAGTTCTGCTTGTTCTCTTTTACAATTAGGTTTGCTCACTGTTAATTCTAAAAGGCCACAGGAACATGTCCAAGCTAGCCTGGTGGGGGGATGTGAAAGACGTGGTAGAGAGCTGAGCTGTCACTCCAACCAAGGCTATCCCAGATCAGACACCAGCCAGCCAACTCCAGACATGTGAAGAGTCTAGCACAGAGAAGAAGAACCTCCCCGCTGAGCCCAGCCTAAATCACCCACTCAAAGCAAGCTGAGCAAATGCTTCTTGTCTCATGGCACAGAATTTTAGGGTGGTTTGTGGCAATAGATAATTGGTATACAAAGTATGTCACTTTTCACTTTTACAAAGATCTATATTGAAGTTTGAATCATCTGCTGCCGTTTCAGTTCTCATCACAACCATCAGAATGATAAAATTTTTAAGTCTGAAGGTCTTTTTTTATTATTGAGTATTTTGATTGGCTTAGACAAAAGTCTGCAACCCCAGGAGAGAGCTGGAATGGCATATTTTAGAAAAAGATCAGAAGAAGCAGGTGTGGAAGCCACAACAGTAAATCAGGATAAAAGTACAAACTAGACAAAGCCTTTTGTCTCTCAAAGAAAGCCATTATTAAGAAGGGTCATTGGTTCTGGGGGAAAAAATGTCTTGACATTTTGGTCAAGAAAAATAGAAGTCCCTTGGAAGAGAATCATCTTAAGAGGTCATATCATCCATCCCCCTCCCTTTGAGCAGAATCACACCTACTCCATTGTGACAGATAGTAACAGATGCATCCACCATATGTAGAGTCCCGTTTCATTAGTAATGAGTCAAAACATGGGGATCAGAATACTCCAGCCTTTCCATGCCCAGGCTGTGTGATCACAAGCATGTGACTTTGCCTCTGAGCCCTAGTCTCCTCGCCTGCAAAGCAAGACTAATAGCAGCATACCATTCCAGAGTTGTTATAAAATTAGATAAAGTATGGATGGGCTTAGCACAGTGTCTAGCACACACTACACCCTTAATAAATGTAAGATATTCCCAGTCCTTGTCAGCACTATTTGCTAATATTTAACACCTTAATCATCCACTGACAAATATCACTTACTGCCATCAGAAGAGAGACCAAGAACAGATGGTATCTTGAGTATTCCTTCTGCTTAGAAACCAAGGATATACTTATTTGACCATTCAGCCTTTTTTTCCTAGATTAAATCTTCCTGACATCTAAGACGTGAGTGACAGAGGTACAGGAACATTAACCCACTTAGTAGAGTGGGAAGAGCATGAGTTTTGGAATCAAATAAACTAAGGTTTGCGTCCATTTTTGGCATTTACCAGCTGTGTGCCTTTAGGCAAGCTACTTAACCACTGTGAGGCTCAGTTTCATCTTCTATAAAATGGAAGTTGACTACTTCACAGGACCATTTTAAGAATCAATAATGATTAGCTGTTAATGGCCTCCATAGTTAAATCCAAAAGACAATATAGTCTAGAATTCTCAAATCACACATGGAGCCCACCTGAAATTCATTATCTGGTGGTGCTATAGCTTAGGGCACACCTCCTTGTCACCTTCTATCCTCCAAGTGAAGACTGATGTCCTATGAAACCTCATCCCGGAGAATTGACCAGGTAGCATGTGAGCCAAGGTTTGAGTAACACAAAAGACTAAGCTCTGTGAAGAGCTGGGGAAAGGGCACTCCAAGCAGAAGGAACAGCCAGTGCAAGGGACCCAAGGTGGGAGCAGGCTTGGCCTGTCCACCCCAAGCAAGCAGGCCAGTGTGGCTGGAGCAGAGTGACCAGGGGGAAGAGTAGTGAGCAGGGCACTCAAGCGTGGGCCACTGCAGAACTGGCTGTGACCCTGAGGGAGAATGGAAAGGCTTCAAGTGCTCATGAGCCGAGGAGAGAAAGGAGCTGCTTTTAGCAACCCAGGGTGTTGCAAGAGAACAGGCTCATGGGTGTAAGTGTGAACGAACTGAAGCAGGGAGCCAAGTGATGAGGTTCCTAATTATGAGATTTCTATAATAATTCAAGCAAAAGGCTAGGATGGCCCAGAACAGGTGATGACAGTGGAGGGAGGGAGAAGTGGCTGAATATTGGGTATATTTTGAAGGTAGAGCCAGCAGGACTTGCTGTTGGATTGGATGTGGGGTCTGAGGGAAGGAGAGGGATCCAGGATGCCTCCTAGGAGTTTGGCTCCAGTGTAAGTGGGTGTCCCCACCTGAGGGTCTCTGTACTTGCTCTTCATTTTCATTGGAATACTCTTCTCGCGAATGTCCACATGGCTCCTTTTCTCCCCAGGTCTCTGCTCAGGCATCACTCTATCAGTGAGGCCGTCCCTGACCACCATCTGGAAAATAACTACACTCCTTCCCAGGACTTCCTAACTTCCTCACATTACTTTATTTTTCTCCATTACACATATCCTTGTCGGACATCATCTTTACATGTGTATGTATTGTCTATCTCCTCTTGCATGGGTTTGCTAGGGCTGCCATCACAAAGAACCACAAACTTTGTGGCTTAGAACAACAGAAAATTATTGTTCTCACAGTTCTGGAGGCTAGAAGTTCAAGATCAAGGTGTCAGGAAGGTGGGCTATGAGAGAGAATCTATCCCATGCCTGTCACTTAGCTCCTGGTGGTTTGCTGGTAATCATTGACATTCCTTGCCTTATAGAAGCATCAGCCCAATCTCTGCTTTCTTCTTTATTTGGTGTTCTCCCAGTGTACACATCTGTGTCCAAATTTCCTCTTTTTATAAGGACATTAGTTATACTGGATTAGGAGCCCACACTACTCCAGGATGACCTCGTTTAAACTTAACTACTATATCTGCAGCCACCCTTTTCCAAATAAGTTGACATTCCGAGGTACTGGGGATTAGGACTTTAATATGAGAATCTTTCAGGAACACAATTCAACCCACAACATCCCCCAACTAGAATATAAGCTCCATGAGGGCAGGAACTTATTTTTTGTTTACTGCTATATCTCAAGTACTTAGAAGACTCCTTAGCATATAACATATGCTGAATATCTGATGAATAAATGAACGAATGGAGAAAACTGGTGGAGGAGGATCTGTGGGGGTACAAATCAGGTGTGTCATTTCAGACTTGCTAGGTTGGGATGCTTACTGGAAAGTCAAGCAGAGATGTCCAGTAGGCAATTGAATACGGGCTCTTCGCAGGCAGGTCCCGGCTGTGCTTTAGATTTGGACATCAACGGCAAGTGCATATGTAGCATGTAAAGCCCTGAGACTGCATAGGATCAACTGAGCAGAGAGTGTCCCCAGGGCAGGTCACACGGAGGAGGAGGAGCCAGCAAAGGAGACTGGGAAGTGGTGAGTACGGTCAAAAACAGACAAAAACAGCAATCCAGGGTCTTATGACCCAGGAAAAGAAAGCATGTCATGGTCACTTGTGTGCAATGCTGCTAAAGGTCATGTGAAAGGACCTACTGTGGAATTTGGCAAAATGAAGGTCACTGTTGCCTTCACAGTAGGGACGAAGCCGGAGAGAAGTGGCTGAGGAGAGAATGAAGAAGTGGGGACAAAAAGTACAGACTGGTCCTTGGAGGAGTCTTGCTGAGGAGGAAAAGAGAACGACAGCAAGAGCAGATGGGGACAAAGGTTTTTAGCAGCCAGGGTTAAAAGGGGGGTAGTTCCTCGTGGATTCTGGCCCATTTTACCTGTCAGAAGTCCACAGTGCAAGCTCCAAAGACGTGGCTCTTTCCATACTTCCTCAAACCCAGCAAACCCATCCCCCATTTGCTGGAAACCGCCCTGGCCTAAATCCCCCTTTCAGAGGGTCTCGGTCCCCTCGGCAATGGCCTTAAGGACACCCTCAGAAGTGCATCTGGGGTCCCAGGGTTCCCCGGCGCTCTGGCTGCCTGAGCTGAACACCCGCAGCGCCTCCCCGTGCCAGGAACCCCCCTCCCCCCTCCCCATTTCCCACAAGAAGTCACAGCGGGACACGACCGCCCAGGGACAGTGGCGCTGGGCAGAGAAGGCAGCCGCAAGACACCTGCCCACGAGCTGGGCCCGCAGCCCCCGGGAGGCGCGGGAGCCTCCAGCCTTCCCCGCGGTTTCCATGGCTCCCGTCCCCGCTGGGGACCAGCGGTGCGCAGCGACGGCCCGCCCCTCCGCAGCCCCGGAGAAGCACGTGCTTCCACGCCAAGGTCGCGGGCCCATCTGTGCTGAGGCCGCGCGGGAGAGAAGCCGCGCCAGCCTGGCAGGTGCGGGGTCCCAGCGCGTCCGTTCTTGGCAGCTGAGCGCAGATCCGTCCCTGCCGAGCAAAGCCACTCTCTGATCTTAGGAATATAAAAACTGAGATCTGAGCTGGGATCTTAGAGCCTGGTGGGTTGGGTGAGCCACCATTGCACCCCAGTCCCACCCCGGAGTGGGTGTGAGGCCACCTGGCCTGCAGTGTCTCAGTGAATCCCCACAAACAGCCCTGAGTAAAGCACTGTCACTGGCTCCACTGTCCAGACAGGGACAGTGAAGCTTGGGGAATGAAGGGCAGCGCTTGCCTGGGACAGTCTGACCCCCAGGGCTGTGCATCCCCCGCCCCTCACCCCAGACCACGCTGTCTGCCTGTCTATACCACAGGCTGCCGGCCACCAGAGTGATTCCCAAAGGGTCTCTCCAGCTGTCATTGGGTGCATGGGACACGAGGAGCTTCCGAAGCCCCACGGAAGTACTCCTTCTCCACCAGCCTTTCAGATGCCAGCGCTGGAAGACTTGCATTCCCTGCAGGGTAGGCAATTCCTTAATTCCCACTTAAGTCAGTCCACACACACTGCTCAAAAACCTACTGAGTCAGCCACAGTTATGCAAGATGTTGCCACTGGGGGGAGCTCAATGGTGGGTACCTGGAACCCTCTGTACTATTTTTGCAACTTCCTGAGAGTTTGATGACTGTAAAATAAAAAGTTAAAAAAAAAAAAAGGGCCTTAGTCTGTGCTACATCCCATCTAAAATGCTACAGACAATAAAAAGATGAGTAAGCCGTGGCCCTGCCTTCGGGAGGAAGGACGGAAGCTTAAGCCTACTTGGGTGGGAACAGCTAGACCTACAGAGTAGCATGCAGTGATTTAAAATATAAATTCTAGACCAAGGCTGTTCAGTAGAACTATATGGCAAGCCACATATGTAATTTTAAATTTTCTGGTAGTGCATTTAAAAAAAGTAAAAAGGTGAAATGAACTTTAACAGTTTTTATTTGACCTAATATAAAAAAAGACCATGTCAACAAGTAACCAATATCAAAAATATCAATGCCACATTTTACATTCTTTTTTTCATTCTAATTGTTCAAAATCCGGTGTCTGTTTTGCATTTGGAGCACATCTCAACTTGGACTAGCCACATTTCAAGTACCCAATGGCCGCACGTGGCCAAGGGCTACAATGGTAGACATTCAGGGTCTATACCAGGACCTCCTGGTTCAGATCCTGGCTTCACCACTTGCCATCTGGGTGGCCCTGGAGATGGCGGGTCACCACTGTAAGCCTCGGTTTCCCCATCAGCGCCCTCGTGCTCCCATGGAGTCCTTGTGGGATTGTGAGATCAGCTGCACACATCGATATCACAGGACCCAGCTCATGCAAAGTGCTGCGAGGAACAGAGGCCGCCGCGGTGACTGCTGGGAAAGGCAGGCCGAGCAGAGAGCTGTGGGGTGCAAAAGGCTCCCCCAGCCCTTGCCTCATCATTGTCGCTGGAAAGAAGGTCTTCCCTGTCTCCCTTCTCCGCTGCTGTTGCTGTTTTCCTCCCTGGTCCCTGGGCAGCCTCTTACGCAGGTGTGTTGAGGGAGTGGGAGGAGGGAGGGAAGAAAGTGGAGGAGGAGGGAGAGAAACGCAGAGTGAAGGGAGGAGAAGGGGTTGGAAGGACAGAGGGAAGGGGGGAGGCACAGGAAGAGCAGGGGGGAGGAAGAATGGAGAAAGACAAAGAGGGAGCGGGAAGGCTTAGGAGCGCTTGGCCCTGCCTCCGTGTTCCAGGGCAGCTGCCCCCAAAGGGTCTGGGGAAAACCACAGGATGGAGGACAGCTGCCCAGGCGGCTCTGCTCCTCGCTGGGTGGCCCTTCTGCCGTACTCTGCCTCCCCCTCCTGGGCTCCGTATCTAATAATCGTGCGAGTCGGGAAGGATGGAGCCCTCGCGCGGCAGGACGTTCAGCTTGGCAGGAAACCAGCTGGAATCTTGAACCCTGGGGGGCTCATGAGATCTTTCTAATTCAGAGGAAAACATTTTACATTTAGGTGATGATGTGAAAACAATGTAATTCAATGGGATAGACCTGCGGGGTTATGAGAAGACACCAGACTTTGCCCTGTGGAAGCACAGATAATTAAGAGAGAGCTCCAGCCCAGCCCTCCTAGATTTCACAGCGGAGCGAGTTCATTCCACCCACCCGGGAGACGGGAGACGCTGCTGTGCACCAGGCACTGCCAGGAGCTGGGAACACGGGGATGGAGCCGCATTCCCTGACTTCAGGGAGCTCTGGGTCTTGCTGGGAAACAGCATGCAAAGAAATACTCATGTTGCAAGGTGGAAAGTGCCTCGCTGGCAGGTCCAAAGTACCAAAAAGTGATTCCTTCTAAACTAATATTCATTAAAAGCACCCACCTTAATTTAAAAATAAACCCACTTCCAATTGTTGAACATTTGTCATATCCCAAGCACTAAGCTGCACACTTGGCGTCATCATTTCATACAAGCCTCAAAGCAGCCCTAAAGGTTAATGCCCCCACACCTGTCCAGGGGAAGGTATTGTGACTGTCCCCTGGCCTGAGCCACTGTCTCCCCTCCAAGAACCTCCCAGCAGGTCTCCCTGCTTGTACTCTTGCCCCCTACAATCTAGTCTCAACTTGGAACTTGGAATCATCCTTTTAAAATGCAAGTAAGATCCTATCCTTCTACTCAAAACCCTCTAGTGCCCCCTCCCCAAGTCACTCTGGGTGAAAGACAGGGTCCCTGCAATGACCTGCAGGCCTCAGATGGCCTCTCTGTCCTCCCCTGCTACCCTCTCACTTCCTTCCCTCCCCCATGTCCTGCTCTGTCTGGAATGCCTAGGTACACTCCTGCCCCAGGGCCTTTGCTCTAGCCGTGCCCTCTGCCTGGCACACTCTTGTCTAGACCACCTGCCTCACTGACTCCTTCATCTGTTTCAAGTCTTTGCCCAAGTGTCAGTTTCTCAGGGAGAGCGTCCCTCACCACACTGTTCAATGCTGCAACCTGCATGCACCCTTCTCACTGTGGTAGATTGATTGAAAAAGTGACCACAGTCATCCACACCCTCTCCCACCCCATATCCATACTTTTTGCAATGCAACTTTTTAGCTCCTTCCTTTAAGAGGTGGCTGGCTTTGACTTGCTTTGGCTGATGGAATGTGGCAAAAGCGATAGCATGATGCCTTCCAGTCTAGGCCTCAAGAAGTCTTGGGTACTTCCTCTCTCTCTCAGAACCCTATTTCTACCATGAGAACAAGCCTGGGCCAGCCTGCTGGAACATGAGAGGGTATGTGGAATAGAACAGAGTTATCCTAACTGAGGCCACCCTAGACCAACCAGTGATAGACACATGACTGAGCCAAGATGAGCCAAGATGAGCCAAGATCAGAAGAACTGCCCAGCTGAGCCCAGCCTAAACTGCAGACTCACAGAACGTTGGGGTACATAACCAGTAGTTGTTTTAAGCCAATCAGATTTTATGTTTGTTTGTTATGCAGCAGTAACTGACTGATTTACCCACCATGAGTTCTGCCAACTACTTTCTCCTGCTTTGCTTTTTTCTTTTTTCCACAGTACTTATTATCTTCTAGTATACTATAAAATATACTTACTTGTTGTGTTTATTGTTTATTTTCTACCTCCCCCATCTAGACTATTTAGAATTGTATCCCCTCCAAGGAAGACATGTGTTTTGCTCACCAATGCATCCCCAAGTGCCTAGGGCAGTATATGGCACATAGTAGATGCTCAATAAATAATTTTAAAATAATTTTTTTAAAGGATGAATAGTGATAACAACCCCAATCACCCATTATTTGAGCATTTGCAAATGACAGACATTGTACCAAGCTCTGTGATCGATTAATTTGTTTAATTTTCACAATAACATTATGAGGTAGGTACCCTTGGCCCATTTTATTGATGAGAAAGCTATGACTCAGAGACCATAAGTAACCACCTCAAGGTTGCACAGCTGGCAAGTGGCAGAGCTGGGATTAGTACCCAGGTATTGTATCTGACTCCTGGCACCCAGAATGCACCTGGCTTACAGTGGTGCATAATAAATATCTGCTTAAATGAATGAACGAGCGAGCTGTCCCTTTCTCAGCCTGGAGCACGGTGCCTGCCAAAGGTGCCACCAGGTGAGCAGGGCTGACAGGCCACGTGGGCCTCCTATCCTGAAGCACCAGGGGCAGGAGCTGGAAGAGCCAAGTCCAAGGATTCTGCAGGCCTGGACAGAACCCAGGAGCACAGACTCCGACAGCCCCCAGCCACTGGCCAACGCCTGAAAGCCCACCTTTGGCGACGTATCCTTCCACGTGTCCTTGGAGACACCAGCACAGGGAGGACAAGGGTGAGGCCTTAGGAAATGCAAACGGACTTGGGAGATAACCCTGAGGTTTGGTCTCTGCTCAGTCAGTGCAGCACGTTCATGCCATTCGTGCTCTGACCACAAGAGGTCACTGTGGCTGCATGCAGCGTTCCAAGGCGGACCCGGCCAGGGTGAGTTTGCTACTCTGATTCCACCTTAGTCTTTGTGGCCCCGCAAGTGGGGAAAAGGCACCTCGTAAAACCAACTTTGGGACCAATTCCAGCACTACTAGAACATGCATGACTTAGGGTACACCTTTATAAAGGCCACAGGTACAATCAAACAAAGGCAGGCTCTAAAGTCAGGTTATCTGGGATAGAATCCCGGCTCCACCTGCCTGTGTGACCTTAGGCAAAGCTCTCTGCCTCAGTTTCCCCTTCTACAAAACGGAATAATAATAGTGCCTTCCTTGTAGGGATTTTGTGAGGACTAAAAAAGTAATGCACATAGAACTCTTAGAACAATGCCTGGCATACTCAAGAATTGCAAAAGTTAATTATTTTTTTCTTCCATATCACTAAACACAATTTATAATGATACATTCGTGATGATTTGTGATTAATGGCTTTTTTCCCACTAGACTGTCACCTCCATGAAGGCAGAGATGGGGTTTATATGTTTTTTAGACTTTTTATTAAGAAAAATTTCAGTTACATACGGAAGTAGAAGGAATAGCCTATATCTGTTTCTATGCATTATCCTTTTCCCTAGCTCCTAGTGCAGTGCCTGGCGCATTGTGGCCCTGCAGCAAATAATTTCCTAATGGTTATTTATTAGGTGCTATTCTAAGCCAGGTAGGGTGTCAGGCAGCAGGTCTAAAAGGGTGAATTAGATCCAGGCCCTGCACTCAAGGAGCTCACAGTCTAATGAGAAAGGCGGCCTTAATATGGCAACCTCCCAAGGTGGAGGTGGGTAAATTGAGGGTATGATGGGGGCATCTCATCTAGTTAGGTGAGGTTTCTTGGGAGAAACATCTAACACTGAGAACTGAGGGATGCGTAGGCACTAACACGAGAGAAGGCTAAGAGAAATGATTCTAGGCAGAGAGAACAGCAGTGCAAATGCCCTGAGGGTGCAAGAGAGTCAGATCAGACAATGTCCAACACTAACTGCCCCTGCACCCTGAGTGTCATCATCATTGTCATCATCATATTTATAATGGTGGTAGCCACCCCTGCCCCATTCAAAACAAGGTGCTACAGTTTGGATGTTTGTCCCCCAAACTGCATGTTGAAATTTGATGCCAGTGTTGGAGGTGGGGCCTCACGGGAGGTGTCTGGGTCGTGTAGGCAGATCCCTCATGAATAGGCTAATGCCCTCCCCCAGGGGTGAGTGAGTTTTCACTCTATCAGTTCCCAAGAGAGCTGGTCATTAAAACGAGCACAGCACCTCCCCAACCCTCGCTTCCTCTCTCGCCATGTGATCTCTGCACACGCCAGGTCCCCTTCTGCCTTGTGCCATGAGTGGGAGCAGCCTCAGGTCCTCCCCCAGATACAAATGCCTAATCTGGAACTTCCCAACCATTAGAACTGTGAGCCAAATAAATCTTTTTTCTTTATAAATTAAGCAGCTTTGCGTATTCCTTTATAGCAGGGCTCCCCAGCCTATGGTGAGTTGTATAATTATTTCATTATATATCACAATGTAATAATAATAGAAATAAAGTGCACAATAAATGTAATGTGCCTGACTCATCCTGAAACCATTCCCCTTGGCCACCCCCATCCATGGAAAAATTGTCTTCCATGAAAATGGTCCCTAGTGCCAAAAAGGCTGGGGACCGCTGCATTATAGCAACCCTAAATGTACTAAGACACACAGTACCCAACCCAAAGTCACTCCCTAGTGGCTCCATATCTCATTACCCTCTTACTGTCCAAGTGGCACTTTTCACTGCCAAATTACCTTAGTTATTTGCTTGCTTAGCTGTTGTCCCTCTCCCTGCCCCAGCAGAGCAGGGACCTGGACTGCCTGTCACTGCCCATAATCCCAGCATCCAGGTGGCACGTGCCTTACAGTCTGCATATATCATTTCCTTTTGCATTTCCACACACAACTGTGATCCATGTGAAACGAGTCCATGTTACAAGTGAGGGGATGGAAGTCCGGGGAGGCCACCTGACATCTAGGTCAGGCCAGTGGGTGGCCCAGCAGCAATGACTGGGACTCTTACTTCTGATTCAGAGCTTCCTCTAGGATCCTGGCAGCTCACCAGGCTCCGACACCAGCAGGATTTCTTCTTCCACCTCCAACTCCTAGAGCTTCCCTGCAAAGCTCAGAGCAAATGCAAGATCATCCTGCAGGGAAGACCCATACTGCTCTCCCAACCTCATCACACCCTCACCCATCCAGCCACATAAAGACAAAAGTAAGGAGCAACGTTTGCATATTTGGACTCACAACCCAGGAAACCATGACTTTGCTTAGTAACCAACAACTCCAATGACCTTGGAAACATTCTTCCCTTCCCTGGGTCTTTATTTATGCATCTAAAAAACAAAAAGCCAATGAGCAGCTCCTCAGTCTCTTCCTACTCTATACATCATTCAAGTCCTTGCTTTTTGCTTTTAACCTGGAAGCAATAATTTTTCCCCAATGACAAAACAGTGGGTGCACATCACACTCTGAGCATTTGCACAATCACATTACGAGGACAGACTTCCTGCAAGAGCCAAAACAATCACCACACCTCTAGGTAGACCATACTTGGAGGACACAAACTTAGTCACAAGATTATTGGAATGATACCTAAAAAGAAAAGAATGATCATGTGCATGTCAGACACTTCCCAAGAAATTCATCTCCTTTCAAAACATGAGGTGACCAGGAAGTGGAGGAAAGTTTTGTCACAGGTAAGGAGCAGACAGGAATTAAAGGACAGAGACAAAGGAATATGCCTCTGGGTAGCAGAATGTTAACAGTAAATCCACCCAGAGAACTGAGGCTAGAACTGGCCAATTTGACATTTTTATAAACAATCCAAAAAGAAAAAAGAAAAAAGGAGGGAGTAACTTCTACCAACATTCATAAAAATTCTTGCAGATTGACCTGCTGAGTAAAGAAGAATCAACTTGAAGATTGTACACATTAGTGACAACAACAACAAAAGAGAGGAAATTAACACAGAAACTTCACCTCCATTACTAAAAATGGGAACACATTTTCCGGTTCCAATTGGGATTATTTAATGCATTCATGACTCAGCCATTTGATAGCCTTTACAGAACCCTTACTACGGTCGCACTAGGTCCTGGGACCACGGACACTCACCATGAGCAGACACCAGCAATGGCTCCAAGAGAAGAATGCTGCATGGGAGAACTGCTGGTGGGACCCAGCAGTCATGGCAGCAGAGTGATAACTCCCTGGAGAAAATGCCCACCCCAATGAAGGGATAATAAGAATACCCAAGGGCTTTCCTCAGTGCGTCTTCAGTTTACCCCTAAAGCTTGGAGTTGGGAAGGTTGTGTCCATGCAGCAGGAATGTACTTCCTTCTGAGATAAAACATTCATCGTGGCCGGGCGCGGTGGCTCACGCCTGTAATCCTAGCACTCTGGGAGGCTAAGGCAGGTGGATCGCTCGAGGTCAGGAGTTCGAGACCAGCCTGAGCAAGAGTGAGACCCCATCTCTACTAAAAATAGAAAGAAATTATCTGGACAACTAAAGTATATATAGAAAAAATTAGCCGGGCATGGTGGCGCATGCCTGTAGTCCCAGCTACTCGGGAGGCTGAGGCAGTAGGATCGCTTGAGCCTAGGAGTTTGAGGTTGCTGTGAGCTAGGCTGACGCCACGGCACTCACTCTAGCCCGGGCAACAGAGTGAGACTCTATCTCAAAAAAAAAAAAAAACATTCATCGTACCAAGATCTAATATTAAAAGAGGATTTTCAGTGAATCCCAAGAGAGTGGGAAACTTTCATGAAAAGCAAGATGGTTTAAGTGTTCACACATCTGTGGTTTTTCCCGTCACACAGGCATAACAGTTATAAGCAGACAAAACATATTCATAAAGAAATAGCTTACACAACTGCAGTAATCTGAAATACCATGACAACCTAAATCTTTTGACAAGCTCCATCAAAAACTGTGATGGTCACCATCCCAAATATAGTCGAGAGCTGAGATCTCAAGAAATTTTATCTTTCACAAATACAAATGTATAAAAAGGACCTCTCTTCATTAATTGAGAAAGTTTCAACAGTTTTACGTACATACACAATGCTTATGCACAAAGTCAATGTTGCAAGAATGTACTTTGGTGGAGTTAAATTTGCAAAAAATGCATAAAATGAATTAGAACTCCCTGAAAGTCTTTATACAATTTACACCTCCAGTATTGGAAATGATGTGAAGATGAAATACATAGCATAGCAATTGGTAAAAAAATACTGACAATTTATAATAGAGGGGGAAAAAAAACAAAAAAAGGAAAAAAAATCTCAAACCCTCCCAAAAAACTAAAAACAAAATTCGACACATGAAAGAGTGTATTACAGGGACAGATTATGAGCAACAGCACAGAAGTAGTTCATAAGAGCTGGCCAAATCTGTCACTAACTGTTGAAGTTGTGCATCAAGATAAATACTTGCTTTTTTTCTTTTAGGGCGTGGCTCTTCTTGTAGAATATGTTCACATTCATTTTCTACATGACGGTGCTCTCTTTGAAATTCTTCTATGACTCAATATACATGAACACAAGCATTCCCTGTTAAATTTTCCCATCTTATGTGCCATGCTTCTGTGCTGTTTTGAGTACCTGGAAATAAATCCATTCTGCATGCGCTCATATACAGATGACAAATTTGGTGGAAACAATATCGGTGATCAAACAGCAACACCATCACATAAGTGTCTTCTAACCAGGCACATAACTGTTTTTGAACCCATCAGTAACTTTGCTGGCTTCTTCAGGCAAATGCCACTTTCATGCAATTAAAAAGCTCCTGGAATTTTATCAGCTGAGAAGAAGGTTGATGCAGACAAATGATGGATTTTTAAACTGAAGATTTTATCGTTGTCATATCATGTGGCCAATCCAGGCATCTGAATTTTCCGACAAATGCACTGGGATGAATGTGGAAAAAAAAAAAAAACTCTACTGGTAGCATCTTGAGATTCACTTTTCAAAGTCTTGATCGCACCTGATTCCAAATCGGTCATTGTGGTTTGGGGATACAATTAGATGTTAGGGACTTTAGGGATTTTGACCATTAGGAATTTTGATCTGTCAGGATTTCAACATTCAGGATTATGATGTTTAGGATTGTGTCTTCTAGGATTATGAGCGACATCAGTCCAATGGCTACCATTTTGGATGGTGCAACTCTATGTGGAACTTTAGGAGGACAGAACAATTCAAAGGTAAGACAAGAAACAAGCTGAAGACATGAATCTTCAGGCTAAGAGAGCTCACCAAGTTCATTAAAATAGACCATGGTTAGAAATACAATAGTGAACTTTCAAAACAAAATAAAGAGAAAACTACAAAAGCTTCCAAGAAAAAAAAAAAAGGCTACCAACATAGAAATGAGAATCAAACAGAGATTAGATTTGTCATTATCGACACCAAATGCTAGAAGAAAAGGGATGGGCAGAGAAATTTCTCAGGAAGTTATTTTGGATGAAGAATTCTCTACTCAGACAAACTGTCATTCAATTTTGGAGTGAAAGTAAAATCTGGGCATGTAACTATTCATTAAGTTCATCTCGAGATCCTTTCTAAAATCTCTGCAAGAGCCTCCCTGCCCTAGTCAGGCTAGGCCTAGAACCAAAGGTTGACTTCTACAGCATTAAGTACTCCACTGGCCAAAAAGTGCCTCCAGGTTCTCAGAGGTAAATGTCAATTTAGGCCATTCCAGCCCCCTAAGAGTAGCTATAACGCCTCCCTGAGTAAATGAACCCCAAACTCACCTTCGACATGTAAGAGGTGAGAGAAGAGAGATGCGACAGTGCCAGTAAGAACTGTGGGAGCCCTGAGCCTCCAAGGCCAATTGCCCATCAAATTCAGGGAGCCTTTCTGTCGCTTCCCCCACAGCCTGGTCTGCAGCCTCTGTTTGAATGCCGCTACCCACAGGCTGCTCACTACTCCCCAGGAAGCCCACTCCACTGATCGTCAGGCAACTTTGGCTGTTGAGGATAATATAATTAGAAGGAAAATCACACATAATTTTGATTCAATCCCCTCATTTAAAAAATGGAGAAGTGGAGACCCAGAGAGGGAAAGGGACACCCCCAAGGTCACCCAGCACAGTTGTGGTCCAGCTGATCCTACTGTTATTTGATCTCTGCATACAGGGTGGCCAGGGGCCACGGGGGGCTTTCCTGATGATCTGGTGGAGGGAGTTTTCAACGTCATGGCCAAAGCAATAAAAGCGGGATGCCATCTCTGTACTGTGGCCCAGAGGCTGGCTTTGTAAAATAAAGTGTTCTGAGCTGAATAAAGTGTTCCAAGAAAGGGACCTGGGGGGTTATAACTGTTCCCAGAAGAACTGTTCCCAAGCTGTGCTGCCCCAGCCTGGCACTGTTTGTCTCTCTCCTTCCATTGCAAGGCTCAGCACTGGGTATTTGGAGGACAAGAAGGCAGCACAGTAAAAATAATAATAATAATAATAACAATAAGTAAGGCAGCAGCTTTAAGGAGCCCTGAAGCCCTTTCTTCCATTCAAATAAGGAACTCCTGGAAGGAAGAAGATTATGCATTAAACAGTCCTCAGTCCGCAGTTCCCACAGGCCCGTGGGAATCTGGGTTAAGACACCAGCCTTTGCTCACAGCAGACAGGCCTGACCTGGTTCAAGGGTCCCTGGGAAACCGTTACCAAAACTACCCTACTGACAATGAACAGCACAGCTACAGGACACACGGCCACCAACAGGACAGCAGGGCTCCGGTCACATCTTCCCCTCAGGAGGCCTGAGGGCTTTGGACATCATTTTCTAGGACGCTTGCACTTTAGAGATCTTTACAAAAGGGGAAACTGGGTGGTAAGAGTGTTGGGCAATTCAGCCACATCCACATGGCTCTCCTGGACCCAGAGCCCGAAGAAATGCAAACGGCATCACCATAACTGAAACCAACCTGTGCCAGCCATTCCGTGTTGTCCCATCATTCTGAATCAACCCAACAAAATGGTATTATTATTAACATTATCATTCCCATTTTAGAGCTAGGACCCCAAGCAGTTAAAGGGTTTGTCCAAACATTCAGCATTACATAAATAACAACATCTTAATGTGTGTCAGACCATGTGAGTTATCTCTAAACCAGAACCCCTTTGATAGTTAAGGGGTGTTAGTAATAATTCTGCTGGGACACTTTGGGGCTGTTCTGAGCTCACCAGGAAGTAGGGTCACCCAGCTACAAGCCCAGCATGAGTCTAAGTGCTTTGCATGTACTAGCTCATCTGATCCTCATACCATTGTCCCCATTTTACAGATGGGAAAGTCACGGCACACAGCTGTGACATGGTAGACCCTGGACCCAGCAATCGAACCCGAGCAGCCTAGCTCCCAGTCCCACACCCCTAACCACTATGCCACACTGCCTCTCCAGAAGCCAGGATGTGCATTCGAATGTGACTGACCCCTAAAACTGTGCTCTGGACACACCCCATGTTCCCTCCTCTCTAAAATTCTCAAAGATTCTCCACATGGCAATGCTATGTTATTGCCTGTAATTCCAAGTCCTAAGGTTAATACAGGGCTGGGTATTGGCAGAAAAGGCTGAAATGAAGAGGAATGCTATGGACTCCAGGGAGGGCCACTTCCAAGCAAGACCAGAAACATTCTGTTCTTCCTTCTCCTTCGACAGTTCCCAGAGAGCTACAACACTACCACCCATCTCGGGAAGGCCATGCATGCCTCCAGGCACCCATTTAATACACAGCTGTGGACAGAAAACAGTGGCCCCGAAAGGCCACTCGAAGACCTTTGGACCTTACTTGGTCCTGGGATCTCAGAATCTTCTTAGCCGAGTTCCTCCTCACATCAAACCCAGTCTCACAATTAACGTTTGCAGGAGAAATTCTCCCAGGTCTGCAGCCCAGTTTTGCCTTGGCTGCATTATGGGCAGAAGCTCACCATTACCTTTGACCTCAGAGGATGGAGGTTGAGAATGGGGGCTTTGGGGTCAGCTGTCTGGGTTTAGATTCTGTCCCCCGCTTACCACCTGGGTCAGCCTAGGCAAGTCAACTTCTTGGTGACCCAGATTCCACTTCTGTAACGTGGTGTGTTCATACAGGGAATATGAACAGACCTTGTAGGATACTGTGAAGTTTGCATGGGATGAAGTTCAAGGGTACTTAGGATGCTGCTCAGTGCAGACAAAGAGCTAAGTAAGTGTGAGCTACTATGCTCATCATTACAGGACCCCATCGAAAGACACGGGAAACAATCCCGCCCTAAAAATGCGTCCTCACACAGATGCCCATGGAAAGCCGTGCGGAGGTTAGTAAATATTTGATGAGGGCCCCTGCCTGATATTCAGAAGACTTATCCTTTTTTAAGCCCTGAGCAATCTAATTAGCGACTGTTTTCAAAGCCAGTCAACCCTAAATCTCCCCTGCTGCTGCTTAAGCAGGAAGCATTTCTGCTGGCCCAGGCCCCTGCAGAAGTGGTGTCTCCAAGTACAAGAGCTCATGGGATGTTCTTGGGAATGATTCAGGAACAAAATGGCATTTTGTGCCAGCAGATGTTTTGCAATAATTAAGTGTGGTCCCTGAACATAAAAATCAGAGCTGCTGAAAATAAAATCTTGAGAGGAACTGCAATTTCTGGGACAGCAACTCCCTCTGGGCTCAGGGGAGGGGAATGATGTCCTTATCGAAACGCTGGCTGGGAAAAATAATAGATTAAATGCAGAAAACCCGGATCTGGGTTCTGCTTTACTTAGCGTTTCTCAGAATATTTCACGAACACGGAGTGTGTGCCCGGTGCTACGTAAACTGGAGAGGCAGTCTGTGCATCATGAAGGTGCTGGGACATTTGAACCCCACAGCCAGAGTCCACGCACGGTTTTGCCTCCGGCTACCTGAGTGACCTTGGGCAGGTCACTTAGCTCTCAGAGCCTCTGTTTTTCCCATCTGTAAAATGGGAAGGAGCCTTGGGCAGAACCTTGAGCCGTACCTTCATTTCCATAAACAGCAGCCAGGCAGGAACCAGGAGAGTTACTGAGGAGAAGCTTCCAGGGATGTCGAACAAAACCCAGGGGAGATGGACAGTATCACTGAAGCAGGAGAGAGACTGTTTCCAGAAAGAAGGGACGGTCCACGGCTACAGAGAGGTTCTGGGCCCCAGAAGCCAACACCAGACCTCAGCCCGGCAAGGCTCCCTCTTGCAGGAGGATTTCCCACTGCCATATCCCTGAACCCGCGGCTCTCGGTGGCCTGACGCTCTCCCAGGCCTTTGCTCTTCCCAACCTCTGCCTGTAGCAGACTGAATAAGGATCACTCCGAGAAATCAGTTCCTAATTCCTGGGATCCATGACCGTCACCTTACATATGCAAAAGCCATCTTTGCAGACGCGATTAAGTTAAGGATCTCAAGACGGGAATGATAGCTCTGGATTAACTGGATGGGCCCTTGTTACAGGCTGAATTGTGTCTCCTCCCTGCCCCCACCAAGTTCATATGTTGAATTCCTGACTCCCAGAACCTCAGAGTGTGGCTGTATTTGGAGATAAGACCTTTAAAGAGGTAATTACAATGATGTCATTAGCGTGGGCCCTAAATGACTTTAGGGTGGGCCCTAATCCAACATGACTGGTGTCCTTACAAGATGAAGAATTTGGGCACAGGTACAGAGGGAAGGACCACCTGAGGACCCAGGGAGAAAGTGGCATCTACAGCCAAGGAGAGAGGCCCTGGAAGAGACCAGCCCTGCGACAGTTTGATTGCGGATGTCCAGTCTGCAAGACTGTAAGACAGTAAATTTCTGTTCTTTAAGCCACCCAGTTGGTGGTATTTGTTACAGCAGCCTGAGTAGACTAATACAGCCCCGAATGCAATCACAGGTGTCCCTCCTGAGACAGGGAACTGGCAGGTACTGCTTTAGGTACTGCTTTGGGCATTGCTTTGGCCGCTGAGGCAGCATTGCCTAACTGAGTCAGGAAGTTTCCAAAGTTTCAAATTGCTCTGATCAAAACAGGATGGAGGCAGGACAAGTTCCAACCAGTTAGGACCCAGATGGTGAAACACCACCCCTTGTTAATTAAGCTGTTGCTTAAATAGAAAGGCAACAGGAACCCAGAGGCGGGTTCTCTTCTGCAGGGAGAACTTGCCTTTGCTCTGTGGAGTAGACTTTCTATAGTTTCTGAATAAATCTCGCTTTCACTTTATACTGTCAGCTCGCTCCTGAATTCATTCTTGCACGAAGCCAAGGGCCTACTTGGACTTCAGGTGGCTCCCATCACTGGGAGTCACTTCCCTGTGTCACTATGAAAGGAAGCAGAGGGGTACTTGACACATAAACACTGAAGGGGAGGAGACAGTGCCACTGTGGAAGCAAAGACTGGAGGGACACAGGCACAAGTCAAGGAATGTGACAGCCAGCAGAAGATGGACGAAGCAAGGAACTGATTCTGCCCCTAGAGTCCCCAGAGGGAACAAGCCTTGCCGATACCTTGACTTAGACTTCTTTCTTCCAGGACTGTGAAAGAAAACATTTCTGTTGCTGTAAGCCACCACATTTATGGCAATTTGTTACAGCAGCCACGAGAATGAATACACTACCTAATTTAAACACATGACGCATCTTTAGTAGGGACCAGGTGCAGTTCCAGAAAATGGAGTTATGAAATACGGCAGAGGAAAAAAGTGTTAGGTTACTTTCGGGAATATAAAACCTTAGCCATTTAGGACCTTTGACGTGGGTCGCAGGGCAGAGCCGGTGAGCCAGGCCCTTTGGGAATATTAATTCACCAAGTGTTTATTAAGAACCTCCTACATGCGCAGGATTGTCCTAGGTGCTGGGGTGCGGCGAGGGGGTTGTGAGACAGTGTCAGAGAGGATTTTTAAACTCCCTGTACTCCACAGAACTCTCCAGTATTCTACAGTGAGTCTAAGCATCATTTTTACTGTTGGTTACTGTGCTGGCAGACTTTCGTGTTCATGATCTCTCTTAATCCTCAGAACTGCTCATTTCCCCCTTCTATGGATGGGGAGAAGGAAACATAATTTATTCGAGGTCGTGCAGATGAAAGGAGGAGAACCCTGTTTTGAAAACCAGGAAGACCAGCTTGCTGGGCAGAATCGGACTCAGCCCTCCGTTAGGCACGCCACGAATGGGGAGACCAGAACCTTGGACATCGGCTGCGTGAGCTTGCTCTTCTGTCAATGAGCAGCGTAAGCAGATTAGAATAAAGGCACTTAAATCACGACCTGAGGGACTCAGGTTAGCCAGAAGAATGCACTTCTTGATGGAAAAGCACCAGAAACTGCTGACCAGGGAACGAATACAGAAAAGCTAACTCTGGATTTATTGAAAAATAGGAGGATAATTTCATCTGTCTGAGGGACTGTCCTGAGGACTCAGGAGCCCAGATGCCCTGACCGCTGCCACCTGGCACCTCTGGCTGCTGGAGAGAGGCCTTTCCTGCAAACACCTGAGACCTACCACTGCGCTTCCTCCAGGGTCGCGCAACGGGGGCTTGGGCAGGGAGGGGCGAAACCGGCACAGGAGCATCTCAGATGCTGTCTGTGGACCACACGACCGCCCCTTGCCCCTACTCAGGGGCCCGTGCCTGAACCAGCACTCGGGTTTCCAGTGTCCCAGGTCACCCCACCTACCAGCCACCGGGTCCATAAAAAGCCTACATAAGACCTTTCCCTCTAACTCTCTCTCTAGGTTTAAAAATAGTCTGTCTCTCTCTGTTCCTCTTTCTCTCTCTCTTTTCCCTCACTCACACACTCACACACCCCCCACACACATAGACTGAGGGCAAATATTGTTTTAAAAAAAATCATCTCCCACCATGACCCTGGATACATACACTCCTAATTCCATCACTTATTGCTATACATATTGTGAGGTGATGTTAGCAGGTGTGTATGAATTTTTTTATATCTTAGATATTGTATCTTTCAGGTGGATTGAGCTTGTTATTTTTATTGTTATGAAATGTTTCTCCTTATATCTAGGAATGTCTTTTACCTCAAGGTCTACTTTGTCTTATATTAAAATAACACTAGCTTTCTCTTGGTTAGTGTTTACATGGTATATCTTTTCCATCCTTTTACTGTCAATCTTCCTGTATCTCATATGAGAGCTGTGTCTCTTGTAAGAGCATAGTGTTGGATTTTTTTTCTTCTTCGTTCATTAATTGGAATATCTAATCCATTTACATATACAACGTTATCATCGACACGTCGGGCTTATGTCAGCTATCTTATTTGTTTTCTATTTGTCAAACTGTTTTATCTTATTTATTCTATTTTTTCTTGCCTTCTTTTGGATTAATCAAGTACATTTTATTATAATTAGCCCTCTAGAAGCTTTTTAATTACACATTTTTCACCCTTCTATTAGTGGTTACCATAGAAATAATGACATACATCCTTGGCTTATTAGAGTCTAATATAAATCACCACTTTTACTGCTTTGTGGCCAACTCAAGGAATTTATAACACTAAATTTCTTTACTTTCACCTGCCTTTGTGCTAATGTGGTTATATATTTTAGTTCTACATATATTTTAAACAACCTTCTTGGACTGTATTTTACTTATCATAAAATTCACCATCTCAAGTGTACAAGTCAAGGATGTTTAGTAAATTTTGCCAAGTGGTGCAACTATCACCATAAATTAGTTTTATAGCTTTTTAATCCCACAATAAAATCTCTCACGTCCATTTACAGTTAATGCTCATTCCCACTTCTAGCTCCAGGCAACCACTAACCTACTTTCTGTGTCTATAAACTTCCCTTTTCTGAACATTTCATGTAAGCGAAATCACAATGTGTGGTCTTTTGTGTGTGGCTTCTTTCATTTAAGCATGATATTCTTGAGGTTCATGCATGATGTAATGTGTCAATAGTTTATTCTTTTTATTGCTGAATAGTATTCCATGCATAATATACCACATTTTGTCTGTCCATCAACAACTGATGAACATTTAGGTTATTTCCACTTTCTGGCTATTGTGAACAATGCTGCTATGAGCATCTGCATGAAAGTGTGTGTGTGGACATGTGTTTTTTATTTCTCTCGGGTACATAGCTAGAAGTGGAATTGCCGGGTTGTATGATAGTTTTATCTTTAACTTTTTAAGTAACTGCCAAACTGTTTTCCAAAGTGGCTGCACCACTTTACATTCCCACCAGTAACATATGAGGTTTCCATTTCTCCATATCCTTGTCAACATTTGTGGGTTTTTTTTTATTTTATTATATTTATTTATTTTATTATAGCCATTCTTGTAATGTGAAAGAGTACCTCATTGTGATTTTAATTTGCACTTCCCTAAGGTCTAAGGATATTGAGTATCTTTTCATGAGCTTATTACCCATTTGCATATCTTCTTCAATGTACCATATAGGCTTCTTTTTGATTGGGTTACTTGTCTTTACATATATTATCTGTTTTACAAAATCAATAAATACTTAGATAATTACCCTTTTTATTGGACTTCGACCCTTCCTGCATTTCTGTTCTTCCTTCTGGGATCATGTTTTCTTCTACCTGAAAACTCCCTTTGGTAGGATTTCTTTTAATACGGTCTGCTGACAACAAGTTCTCTAGGTGTTTTGTTTGTCTGAAAACACCTTTATTTAACCTTTGTGTCTTAAGGGACTTTCGCTAGATGTGGAATTCTAGGGGGCTGGCATCTTTCTGTGCTCTAAGGATGATGTTCCACCGTTTCCTGGTTTTCACTAGATCATTAGGGAACTCTGCTATTTGTCTTGTTGTTCTTTTGAAGGAAATGTCTTATTTCTTCTGAACTTCTCTTTGTTTTTGGTTTTCTTAAGTTTTATGATGGGCTGGGCATGGTGGCTCATGCCTGTAATCCCAGCACTCTGGGAGGCCAAAGGAGGAGGATCATTTGAGCTCAGGAGTTCAAAACCAGCCTGAGCAAGAGTGAGACCCCATCTCTGCTAAAAATAGAAAAAATTAGGCAGGCATGAAGGCATGTGCCTGTAATCCCAACTACTTGGGAGGCTGAGGCAGGAGGATCGCTTGAGCCCAGGAGTTTGAGGTTGCTGTGAGCTAGGCTGATGCCACGGCACTCTAGCCCAGGCAACAAAGCGAGACTCTGTCTCAAAAAAAAAAAAAAAAAAGTTTTATGATGATGTGCCCGTGACAGTCCTCTTTGTACTTACTGTATTTGGAGTTTGTAGAATTTCTTGGGTCTATGGCTTGATGATGTTCGTTGGTTTTGAAAAATTCTTGGCCACTATCTCTTCAAATATTGCTCCTGTTCTGTTGTCTCTCTTCTCATTC
This sequence comes from Lemur catta, assembly GCF_020740605.2. Lineage (NCBI taxonomy): Eukaryota > Metazoa > Chordata > Mammalia > Primates > Lemuridae > Lemur > Lemur catta. The sequence goes on from NC_059130.1 coordinate 117,443,748, forward strand.
TGGAACTTCAATTACACATATTAGATCTTTTCAACATGTACCATATGTGTCTTACCCTCTTTCTGTATTTGCCATCACTTTTTTCTCCTCATGCTTCAGTGTGTATATTACCTGTTGATCTTCCAAAGGTTGCTAATCCTCTTTTCTGTGTCTAATCTGTTGTTAAACCTGTATATTGAGTTAATGTCAGCTAAAGTATTCGTCAGTTCTAGAGCTGTCATCTGATTTTTTAATAGATTCTAGTTCTTTGATAAAATTATCCATCTTTTCTTCTATTTTGTTAAGCATATTAACCACAATTATTTTAATGTCCATGTCTATTATAAGTAACTCCAAGTCTTTGCCTTGGTTTGGGTTTATTTGGCCCTGTTTCCTAGCAGGCCTGGACTTTTGTATTGGATGCCAGCGATTGTGAATGACCAAGTATAGAGAGAATTTGAGGCTCTGGTGAATTACATCTTCCTCCAGAGAAAACTTGTTTTGTTTGGGGTACAGTGGAGGCAAATCACTGAATCCAGATGAGGACTGAGGAATTTGGAGCTGGGACTCAATCTTTTCTGAGGGCTGCTCTATTTTCAATTCACTCTAACTCCTAAAATATAGCCATTCCAGGACACTACCTGGAATTACCAGGGACTGTCCTCTTGGCAGACCCTGATTTCAATATTGTCTGCCCAGACCCATGAGACCCTGCTTGGCTTTCCTGTCTTTTAGCTAGGTTTCTTTTCAATGTCTTAGCTCTCAGCTCCACGCAGCTTACAACTGCCAGATGCCTTAAGGGGGCAACACAGCAGAATACTGGACTAACGTCACTGGGCTTTTCTTCCCTCCACCACCTGGTTCCCTAGTTTCTGCCTTGGTAGCTCCTTGATGTTCTCAAACACATGAATTTAGTCGCTATTGGTGGTAGTGGTGACAGTAAGTTTTGTTTGTTTTTATTTGGGGCCAGTTTTCCTGGTTGTTCTCATTAAGGACATTTGTCGGCAACAAGTTTCTCTTCCATTATTGGAAAGAAAATCTGAAACACAGCTGCACTTGTTCTAAAGTGCCATTTGCTGCCAAAACTCCAAAATCCAGAGCCCCCAGGAAAGGATGCTTCCTGGGAAAGAATATACAAATTCCATTTGCTTTATTTAAGCACTTGCCAAGAAATCACTGTCCCTGACTTGATTTGCCAACATCTGGGGCTACCAATGTGAAAAGTAAGCAGAGAAGAGACCTGTCCAACCTAAACATGAATCATAGCATGGGTGACCATGTGTTGAGGACCAAAGACTCCCTGAGCTGTTCCCGATTCATCTCCAGCATATAGTAGATAATAAATGCTTGATAAAGCGGAGGGAGTTGTTTGAAAGGGCGTGTGGGAAGGGCTGAAAGAGCCTCATCTTCCCACATACTACTGGTCGACTACTACATGCAGATCTGCAGATCGTTCTCACTTAATATTATAGATGCATTTCAGAACTTTTAGGTATAAATAAATTACATATTATCAGATATTTAAAATGAATTCTATTTAAGAATCTTTGCAACAACTCATTCTGCATTTTAAAAAAATTGAACTGAACACAAATAAGCTCCCATTAAGAGTAGCGGCAAAAATTTTTTCAACCCCAGTCACATATGCAGCACTACATGTGTTTTTTCCTATTAATTTTTCAGGTCACTCAGTCTCTCTTCTGCTGCGTCCAACCTATATATTGAGTTAATTTCAGTTATAGTATTTTTCAATTTTAGAGTTGCCACCGATTGCTTTTTATGGATTCTATTTCTATGATACATTATCTGTTTATATCATAAAACTAGAATATATAGTGTATATCCTATACTGCATATTACATATATACACTAGGATGACAGATACATATCAGATAATATATATATTCTAGTATATATATTCTAGTTTTCTGATGATATACATATCAATTTGCATAACTTTATACACAAACATATATAATGTTATTCACTCTTTGAGACTTTGAAAAGGATGTACAAGTAATTATCCCCATCCTACAGATGGGGAAATTGGGGCTCTGGGGTGTGAAGTGGCTTGCCCAAAGCTTCAGCCAGTAGTGTCATGGTCAGCCGTTAAATTCAAACCTAACTCCAAAGTTCGTGTTCCATCTACCATCCCATGCTGTAAACTCTAATATTTATATCATAGGTTGTCTTAATTCAAGAGCCAACTACACATGTGTTGGGGTTTCTATGCCAGCGCTAGCACTGTCTGTTAGAAACGTAATTTCCCATCAGTGAGTGGGAGATCAGTGCACGAGCTCCCTGAACCCTCCACACCTCGCTTGCTCAGTTCCAAGCCATCACGTGACATCCCCAAAGGCCAGAGTCTTGGACGACATCCAGAGTTCTCTTACATAGACTAACAGCGGCACAGGACATCAGTCAAGATCACAGGCTCTATTGCCAGACTACTTGGGTTTAAATCCCAATTTCTAGCCTTCCCAGCTGTGACAGCTTGCTCAAGTCTCTTGCACTTTTCTGAGCCTCACTTTCTGCATTGGAAAATGAGAACAACAATAGTTCAGCTTGTTGGGAGGATTAAATAGCAGAATATATGTATAGGCTTAGCACACATAAGTACTGAAGGCTTATTACTATACTAGTACAATTCCATTTCATCTCAAGGTGAAAACACTCAGCTAACATTCGCAAAGGGCAGCCCTGTGCTGAGTTTAGGGACTAGATTGATGAGCAAGACCCAGTTCCCACCTTCAAGGAGATCTCGGTCGCTCAGAGGAGATGGGCAAAGAAACACGACCCAAGCAGACAGAGTGAGTCTTGCCGGAGGAGTAAATACAACGATTGGGAGAACAGTGGTCAGAGCAACTGCTTCCAGCATTGGGTCTTAAAGGATAGAAATGATTTCAACAGGCAAAGAAAGAGAGAGAAAAACAGCAAGCCAAAGTCACGGTCATGTGACATGCCTGGAAAGGAGGACTGACAGTGTTCACCACCAATCCCATCTCCTCCCGGGAACCATTGCGGGAGGTTTTCCAGCAGCGTCTACCACCCGCATTCATTTGTTCCACTTGCAGGAATTTCACAGACTTTGGCAAAAGCACAATTGATATTAAATTTATGTAAGGATTTGCCACCAGCTGAGCTGCAGGCTTATCTTTCTCACAGCTGCCTTTTGTAGACAGCCCTTTCCAGAAGCTTCTGCGGGGAGTGAAGTCTCAAGGTGATGGCTCCTCTCACCTCCCCAGTGGAGGTTTACAGAAAATCTGAGGCATGCTTCGTCCTTGAGACAATTCAGCCTCCCTTTATACTTTGTCACAATTTATCTGGCAGAGAGGCAACAGTTGCTTTTGCTCCTGTGACCTGAGCAATAATTCATGGCTGTTCCTTATCTGTTATGCATCTACTCTATACTAGTTACCAGGGAGAGAAACGCCTATGTTATTAAAAAGGATTGGTACAGCTATTCCCATTTATCCAAAGGTGGAGAGATATGCTTGGTAATTTTACTTCAGACTGGTTTCCCCTTCGGGACTGTATAAAATCACATCTTTGGCCTCTTGGTGGTTTTCTTTTAAGGATTCATCCATCCATCCATTCATTCATTGATTCCCACACAGTGGTAAGGGCATCAGCCTTAGAAGAATTCAGATCTGGGTTAGAAGACCTAATCTGCCACTAACCAGGCATGGGGCTTAGGAAAGTTACTCCACCTTTCTGAACCTCACTGGGTCACAATATCAATCAAACGAGCACAGCACCTGCCACATAGCAAGTACTCAATGAATGATTAGCTATTATTCTCACCATTAAAGTGATCATTCAACAAATATTAGCCTGTCATGAGGGCAGGATTTGGGTTTGTTCTCTCCACAGCTGTGCCCATAGCATCTAGAACTGAGCCAGGCACAAAGCACAGATTCAATAAACATTTGTCAATGAATGAATGAACACTGACTTTGTACCAGATCCTGCCAGACTTGGTGGATATTTTTTAATAGTGGGAAAAAATGCAATGTGGGATCCTAAATGGGACCCTGAAACAGAAAGAAGACATTAATGGAAAAGCTGGTGAAATCCAAATAAAGCCTCGATATCTTTTCTCAGTGTCTATTTTTTTTCCTTTTTTTTTTTATTTCAGCTTATTATGGGGGTACAAAAGCTCAGGTTATATATATTGCCCATGTCCCGCCCATGCCCCTGAGTCAGAGCCTCAAGCGTGTCCATTCCCCAGACAGTGTGCCTGGCACTCACCATGTAGTCATACCTCCATCCCCTCCCCCAACCCCTCAACTCCCCAAGTCAGCACCTTCAAACATGACCATTCCCCAGACGGTGCATAATGCACTCATCATGTAGGCATACACCCATCCCCTCCCCCCACCCCCAGAGATTGAAGATATCAGTGTCTATTTTTTAATTATGTTTTAAATTTGGAATCATTTTAGAAAATTATCAAATGAGACTTTCAGAAGAAAAAGATTCAAAGAGGACCAAAAATATATATGCATGGTATCATCCTTCCCAGATTTTGGAACAGTTCAGACAGCAAACATTTATCAACAAACCCATTTTACTGGCGATTGTGAGTCAGACCCAGAGCCAGACTGCCTGGGTTTGAGTCCTGGCCCTCCCGTTTCCTAGCTGTGTTACTATGTCCAACTAGCTCCTCCCCTCTGGGCCTCCATTTCCTCATCTTTAAAATGGGGATAAAAATGATGCCTATCCCATGGTGATGACATGAGAATTTATTGATTTAATATGTTTAATGAGCCGAGAATTGTTGCCTAGTACATATAAGTGAAGGTAAACTACTTAATAACCTTATTCCTTCTTGTACAGACGAGTTATTAAACGTAAAACTTAAGCTGCATATTTTTGTAAGGTATTTCATACAAATACATTTACCAATCAGAAAATTTAATTGTGGGACATTTGCATCCTGATTTTTGATTCTGAAATAGCTTAGTCTAAGCCTGTAAGAAGAATTAACATTAATATGCCAGGGGCCAAACACACATACACACACACACACACACACACACAAATGACAGTCATTGGGGATTGTCCCTTTTTTTATTATCCATCCATGTCCTTGATCTTCTCTCACTAGTCTGGATAATGGAGAAGTCAGGATACCGTTATAATGCATGAGTGCTTCTGGCTTAATCTTCCCTGAGTCTGCAACACTAAGCCTCAACTCAGCACCTTTCAAGAAAAAGGTACGTGTCCGTGCGTGTGCACAAGAAAACACACGCCCCTCTGGCTGAAAAACATTGGCAGTTCCCAAAGAAGCAATTTGCTTCAGTCACACCCGGCCAGGTTTTCCTGCACCACAAAACACAGCAATCAAAACATGTCAGGGAAGCTGCACTGCTATTTGGAGGGAGAATTACTAATTTGTGTTTAAGGTGTACAAATCAAATCATAGCCGTGTACTTGGACCATTACAGTTGTGTAATAAAAATATGGTAACTGCTTTTATTTTGCAAAAACTATCATTTCCTTAGATTTTGCAATTCACTAACATTAATTGACACAATTGGATTCTTCTAGCATGAAAGGAGATGAATGGCTCTTCATTATTTAATCAGGGGAAACCTCGATGCCCAGAGCACAGGATTTTATTGGAATATGGAGCTGCTTCTTGCTTCATTCAAGTCCAGACAAGTAAGACAGGCTTTGCAGGGCAGGAAAAAGTCCCTGAAGGTCTAGAGCCCAGGACTTCCGAGGCCTTGGGGCAGATCTGTGGGAGTTATCTTGGCTGGCCAAGAGGGGTCAGTCTAGGACCTCCTAAGAACCATTGGACTTTTCTCTTTCCAACCCACAACTGAGTGACTATATGGGATGACTAGGAAAGCACAGATTAAATCTGGCACTTTGCTCTAGAATATCAGTGCTGCAAGACCTAGGCCAGACGCTACTGCCTCAGTAAAACCTTCTCCAATGACTCTCACACTTTGCTTGTGTTTCAAGTGTAGTACCTTAGTTTACCTACCTATTGATAAACTCCCCCACAAGACTGGGATCCACAAGGACAGGGACTGTGTCTATGTTTTCCCAAAACCTAGCATAGCAACTGTCACAAAGTAGGTGTTCCATGGAAGAGGGGGCAAGAGAAGGGGAAGAAGAGGGAGAAATGGCCTAGCAGGTCCCATTGTGTCAGGCGGCTATTGCTGCAGTAAGGCTGGGTAATGACGCCCAAGCCCAGTGGCTTATGAGAAGCATTTATTTCTCACCTGTGGACCTCCAGGTAGGCTACACCGTGTTGCTGTGGACTGGTTTGGCTTCAGGCTGCAGGTTGGGTTCAGATCTACCACATGGAGAAGCAGCTTCTCCAGGGCGTGTTCTTCTCACATAGCAGAAATGTGAGACATTGAGCTAAATCATACCAGCACGTTTAAAGTTTCTGTTTGAATCCTATCCACCAACATTTCATTGGCCAAATCAAATCATATGACCAAGTCCAACATCAAATGGCAGGGGGAGGGGCAGGACTTTCCATCTCTGCTGCTGAGATGCAGAGCAAATCTGCATGGCAAGGAGTGTGGATATATATTTTTTTTTCTTTTTTTTTTTCTTTTTGAGACAGAGTCTCACTCTGTTGCCTGGGCTAGAGTACTGTGGCGTTAGCCTAGCTCACAGCAACCTCAAACTCCTAGGCTCAAGTGATCCTCCTGACTCAGCCTCCTGGGTAGCTAGGACTAGAGGCATGCGCCACCATGCCCGGCTTATTTTTTTTTTTTTTCTATTTTTAGTTGTTTGGCTAATTTCTTTCTATTTTTTTTTTAGTAGATATGGGGTCTTGCTCTTGCTCAGGCTGGTCTCGAACTCCTGAACTCAAGCAATCCTCCCACCTCGGCCTCCCAGAGTGCTAGGATTACAGGCATGAGCCACCGCACCCAGCTGATTTATATTAATATACAGGAAGGGAGTGAAAAGGGACCAACAGAGGGCAATGGTTAAGCATTACGCTCCAAAGTCAGATTGCCTGAGTTCAAATCCCGGCTCCAGCCCACTAAGATTGTGCCCCTGGGGATGTGACCCAAACACTCAGTGCCTCGGCTTTCCCAGGTAACAAATGGACATAACAGTAATACCTATTTCAGGGGCCTGCTCTGAGGGCCTAATGAAAATGGTCCATGCAAAGCGTTTAGCACAAGGTCTGGTCCTAGCATGTGCTCAGTAAATTCCACCTGTAAGTTTAATCCTCTCCCTTCCTCGCATCGGATCTTCTCCCAAAAACACCAGACTTCCCAGTCCCCATCCTTTCCTTATGCCAACCCACCTGTGGACAGGCTCCCTAGTTTCTCCCCAGTTGGTCCACCTATTTTATGCCATTCATACGATCCTTTTATTAACACCAAGTAGATCTTTAGTAGCTGCTCAAAGTGCCCTCAGACGTCAGGCTCACAGCCAGCCCCAGAGCCCCAGGCTGACATTGACGTGAGCTTCACCAAAGTCATTCTGCCCATAAAGAAGGTGTCGCAGTGATGGATGGCTGCAGGCTTCCGAGCTGCAGTGTGCCTCCCGGACAATCCATCTTTCCCTGGAAGCCAGAACACAGCCGTGAAGATAGAGAGCGCAGTGGGAGTCAACCTCACTCCCCGGTGGATGCACAGGGTACAGCAGCAGCCTGAATTTTCAACTGGATTAAATCAAGACAAAGGCGTTCACGACAAAACACGGGTAGGTGCCTCACAGGTGCCACTCCTGGGTCCAAGGGGCCCAACCCCACATTAGAATCAAAGAGCCTTGAAGCGGAGCCATATCTCGGTCACCAGCTGGCTCAGCACTGCCTTCTCAAAACTGTTTTACAAACCAGAAAGCTAATGTGCAGGGGGAGAAATCTCTCCAGTCCGCAGCTAGTTTGGGGACAGAACAAGAATTAGAATCTATCCCATTAGGGCTCTTTCTCCAAAATTAGATATCAGGAAAAAGAAAAAGATTTTCTTAAATGGAGCATTTTTTTTACTCCAAAGAATCTACTCATTCAAAAATTAAAGATTAGAATATTTTATAAGAGGGTGGTGCTTAGCTCACTTTGAAGAATTCTCCTACCTGGAACGTCACCCCTCCCCTCAAATATGGCCAGGACCTTCACCACCACGCAAAGCCTGTTGGTTGAATATTTTATTTAGAACCAGAACACTGTGTTTTGTAATTGTTTTTATTATGTTAGCCATACATAGTACAGACAACGGTATTCTGGATGTGGTGAGTTTCTAAACTCTACTTCTAAAGTCGTTCCTTCCTGATTTCCAGTTCAGAAAACTAGTGAGAAGCCTGGTTCCAAAAGCAATACTGACTCCGTGTGACCTTGGGCAAGCCACTTACCCTTTCTAAACCTCGGTGTCATCAGAATAAAAGGAAAAGAGAAACAGTTTCCAACTCGTAAGGATTCAGCGAGATGCTACACAGAGTGCCAGGTGTATAGCAAGTTCTCAGACAAAGCTGTTACTACGGTTGTGGTTGTCACCATCATGGTCATGTCATCATCCAGGACCCAGCAGGAGGAAGTAAGACAATGGGATCATCCTCCACCCACATTGCTTAACAATATGGGAAAGCCCTCCCAGAAGAATCCCAGATGCTGCATGTTTTTACAGCCCCAGGTTGCTAGTTTGCAGAAATCTGATCTTCCCCTGAAACCTGAGCAATGAAACTTCTGACCGCTCTACGGGAACATGCCCTCTGGCCCCTCAGCTCTGTGGTTGAGAGTCTGAACTCCGATGGAGTCAGGTTGGAATCCCAGCTCTGCCACTGACTTGGCCCTCCTTTCTGTTCTTTGAACATACTACCAGGCTTGTTCCCACCGTAGTGTCTTTGCACAGGCTCCGCCTGGAATGCAACCCTGCCTTCAACCCTGCCTCCTTCATCACTCAGGTCTCAGCCCAATGTGGCCCTTGTATAGCAGCCTCTGAGTACCGTGAACACTGTAGTCCCTTCCACCCTGCACATCCACTTTCCTCTGTCTTAATCACCGTGCAACCTTGTAAGTATCTGAATATGGGTTTGTTTCTGGCTTCCCCACTAAGATGTAAGCTCCGTGGGGACAGGGACCTTCTCCATCCTGTGTCCATGGTCTTGCCTATGCCTAAAAATGTGCCTGGCTCAAAGCAGGCCCTCAACCAAGAGCTGCTGAATGAAAGAATGGAACAGTAAAGTTGGGATTTGGACACAGGTCTTTCTGGTGGTGCAAAGACCAAGATCTCAGCCTACCTCCCCTGGCTCTTTGTCCGGCTGTTCCTAACCCTGCCTTCTGCTGTGACACACAGAACAAAACACTTCTTCCTTTGTGAAACTCTTCAGGTGTCTGAAAACAGCTCCTACGGCCCATTTTTAAGTCCTCTGTGAAACACCCTGTCATGCTTAGCTGTGTTTCACACAAAAAGGTTTCAAGACCTGGTTTAAGGTCCCTGTGTGACCCTCCGATTCCTCAGGGTCCTTCCTCTCCAATTGCCCTAGGACTACGTGCACCCTGGGGAAGGCAGACTGACCTTCCCGTGGGTCTATTAGCACAGGCACCTTGACATTCCTCTTCTATTAACAAGCCCCAAGTCTGTATAATGTTTAATCTTAAAAGGCTTCTGAAAGGGCTTTATGGAGCAGGGAAATTGAGTCACACACAAAAACAAGAAGGCCACTTGAAGACACTGAAAATATGGCATCTCTTTATCAGCATAGCTGCCATGCTGCAATGACAGAATCCCGCATGAAGGTTTTCATGGAAAGTGATAGGGACTTTACTTTTAGCTACTTTAAGACAAATCCATATTTAAAAAATGTATATTTTTGCAGGTTTTTTTCTTTGAACACAACAGCAATATTAACCTTTGAAAGGGAGTGAAAATCATAGATGATGAATGTTTCTTGTCTCCTTAGCTATTCCCCTTGAAGCCCTAACTTGGAAAAATGGCAAATGAGGAGGATGCTATTTTAACTGTCACCGCAATATTAAATGTAATCTGTCACTCACGCCAGCAGTTCGTCACCTTAAGATACTGATTTGTGCTCGGGAAAATTTACAGCCATTTATTGCAGTCATGCACTGAAGTTCCCAGGAGATTTCTTAACTCTTAAAACAAAGATAAATCTTCCTTTCATTTTCAGTGCCTGGTTATTTTTACTCATTAATAAGACGGACCTGTAAGTTTCACTTTAATCAGGACCCAATGTCACTCTCCATGTGTGTACACGCCTTTGCACAAAGGAGGCTTGAAATCAGGGAAAAGGCTGAGGAAAAGCAGAAGAAAGTCATCGCATGACTCAGAAACACAAGTGGGGGTTGTTCATCGCTTCATCCTTGTGTTAAACATTAAATCAGAAAATTTCAAGGTGAGAAAGGAAAGTGCCTCCATGTCATGTAGGCAGGAATGCCAACGAACGAATGGTAAGCACCTGTTCTCCCAGCAGGGATGGACAGTGTTCATCGGTGGTCTCAGTCAGCCAGGGCAGAGCCAGACTGGTGTGTCCCTGCCCTGCCCACTGTGGCAGTAATGGCACAGTGAGCTCAGAGCACAGGGAAGCACCAGGTGCTGTCAGAGCCAGCAGCACCCCGACTCAGTTTGGGGGAGAATTGGTGAAAGCTTCTTGGGAGAAATGACTTACAAGTGGAGACCCAAGCCTAGTAATTTTAAGACTGTATAGAGGCGGGGTCAGATCTAGACTCCTCAAAATGAAAAATATAAAGGTAAAGAAGGAATGTTATCAAACCAAATCACTGGTCTTCCCCACCACCCCACACATGGCCCTCCCAAGTCTCTACCGTCTCAGTCAATGGCCACTCCATCGTAGGACCACTCAGGGCAGACACCCTGATGGTCAGCATCAACTCTGCTCTTGTTCTCGCATCCCAACATTCAATCATCAGCAAATCCTGTGAGCGCTGTCTTCGAAATATATCCTGACTCTTGTCCTGTCTCCCTGTGCTGGAGTCCAATTCACGGCCACACTGGACTGGACTCCCTGCCTCTGTCCTCTAATTCTTGTGGTCCATCGCCAACACAGCAGCCAGAGGGGGCTTTGAACTTGTATGTCAGTCAAGGCACTTTTCCGTTCAAAGGCTTCTCACAGCACCCATTTCACCCATAAGAAAAGCCAAGTTCCTTTCAATAGTCTGCAAGGTCCTAGCGATCTCCATATCTCAACCCAAAGCACCTCTCCGCCCTCCCCCTTCCTACTTCTTCCTCCTTGTTCACTCCGTACCTCGACATTCCTTAATCTATGCCAGGGTCTTTACACCTGCCATCTCATCTGCCAGGAGCACCTGCTCCCAGGTACTCACACCTCTTTCAGATCTTTGCCCAAATGTCACCTCCACATTGAGGCTTTCTCCAACCACCCAATTTAAAATTGAACCCAAGCCCCCACATCCCCATTCCCCTTTGATGCTTTACTTTGCTCTCAAAGATAAGAATATTCTTTCAACATAACCACAATAGATTATCTCACCAGGTGGGAAACTTTTTGTAACTACAGAAAAGTACAAAGAACTACACCAGCCATAGGAAAGGAATGAAGTCCTGACACCTGCAGCAACATGGATGAGCCCTGAAAACATTCTAAGTGAAAGGAGCCCGTCACACACAGGCCACGTCACCTATGATCTCATTTACACGAACTATCCAGAAGAGGTAAATACACAGCTACAAAAAGCAGATCAGCGGTCACCTAGGGCCGGGGGTGGGGGGGTGGGATAGAGAAGTCAAGGGTACCTAAAGAGCACAGGGGTTTATGCGAGGTGATGAAAAGGCTCTAAATTTGACTTTGCTGATGGTTGCACATACCTTTGAATATACTAAAAACCACTGAATTACACACTTTAAATGGGCGAATTGTATGGTATATGAATTAAATCTCACTAAAGCTGTTTTTAAAAAAAGAACAAAAAATAAAGAAAGAAAGAAAGAACTATATCACCCAGAATTAAAACGTAATCACTCTGTTTCAGCTTTTTTTAATAAAAGAAAATATTACTGACATTTAATTCCCCTTCATAGCCTTTTAAATTTTGTTACATTAAAAAACTTATTTAAAATGTTTTATTTGTAGTTTGAATACCAAACCCCACCCCCAGTCTTCCCTCTGGAACTTTAGTCCTCATTTACATGGATTTATTTTGAGGGGCCTTTCCAGTCCCAGCCACCTTGGGATGACAAGGGTCTCAGAGAACCACCAAGTCAAGGCGTGTAGAGGGGCTGGAGCAGGTCTGGAAGCAGTGAGCACCCAGAGCAGTTAACTACGCTGGACCCTTGAACACCACAGGTTTGAACCGTGTGGGTCGAGTTATAAACAGATGTTCTTCCACCTGTGCCACCCCTGAGACAGCAAGAGCAGCCCCTCCTCTCCCTTAGCCTACTCAACTCAAAGACGATGAGGATGAAGACCTTTGTGATGATCCACTTCCACTTAATGAATAGTAAATATGTTTTCTCTTCTTTATGATTTGCTCAGTAACAGTCTACTCTCAATAACTAGCTTACTTTATTATAAGAATACAGCATATAATACATATACAGCATATATGTTAATCGACTGTTATTGGTGAGGCTTCTCTCTGGTCAACAGTAGGCTTTAGTAGTTAAGTTTTGGGGGAGTCAAAAGTTACACGCAGATTTTTCTACGGGGGGTGTTGGCACCCCAACCCCTGCGTTGTTCAAGGGCCGACTGTGTCCCCATTCCAGCTGCTGTGTGCACACTGCTCTGAGCCGGACACCTGACCAGTACACCTGGGTAGCCCACCAACCTCATTCGTTAGAGTCTAAGTCCTTCTGCATCTGCTATGGCTGACCAGTGTTCTAAGCACTAAACTTCAGAAATAAAATCGTACAGCTTTAGATAACACTACCAAAAGTAAGCAAAAACCTTCCAAGAGAGCCAGATTTCTGGCCCGAACCGGGGAGCTCTGGAAGGTGACCCTGCCTCTGGCTCTGAAGTCGGACAGGGTGTCCTCATGCCAGCTGCCCCGAATGGCCCCACCAGCCTCCAAGGCTGTGACTTGCTGAATCATGTCTTCTCAGGGTGACCAGCAACTGTGCATTTAAAGCTGTCAAAATCTGGGCGAGAAGGTAACCCCAGGCTGTGCTTAACCATGACTAACTGTCCTCACTCAGGGACAGACCACAGCAAAAATCCAAAGCACAGCATGCACGACTGGCTCAGCCAGGTGGTGCTGAAAAGCAGCCCCAAATAAACCCTTCCCCTAGCAAGCCAGGTGCAGAGTGTAGCCATCCAGATAGAAATGTGATCCCAGGGGATATTACCAAGGGATTTCCAACGGGAAAGAGAAATACCAGCACCTTCTCCCTCTGAGAGTCCATTCATTCGGAACTCACAGAGCACCAGGTTGGAGGCCAGGAGGTAAATAAACACAGGCCTGGCTTTCCAGTGGCCCATTGCCCGACTCACACATGTTCTTTCTGGATGTCCACAGGAGCCAGAACTTTCCTGGAAGAATATAAGAGGGGAGGAACTGATGGTCCATGAAGAAGAGACAGAGCCATGTCTTAGGGCCATGGATTTCCCCAAAACACCACAGAAACAGCAGAGAAAGGCAGGGCCCAGGCACCCAAGGGTGAGATTCTAAGCCCCTCTTTCCCCAGTTCTTCTTCACCATCAGATTCAGACCCTGGTAACTTATTGCAGCATTACATGTGTCAGACCCTGCACAGAGTAGCAAAGGGATAAGAGAGATGGAAAAATCCCATTCCCTGGTCTCAAATGGCTCATGACCTGATTGTAGACTGCAACAAAAATGGAAACAATGATAGTGCAAGGCAGGACAAAGTGTGAGGAAGGGATTACAAAGTACAAAGATAACAGGATATGATTCCCAGACTTCTGGGTTTCATAGAACAGAAAGATACAAAAGAACTTGGAGGAGATGCTCATGGATTAGAACAGGAGTCAGTAAACTACAGCCCATGGCCAAGTCTGGCCCACTGCCTCTTTTTGTAAATAAAGTTTTACTGGCACACAGCCACAATCATTCACTTGCATATTACCTATGGAGGCTTTCACATCATAATGACAGAGTTGAGCCGTTGTGACAGACACCATCTTGCCTGCAAAGCTTAAAATATTTACTATCAGGACCTTTACAGAGAAAGTTTTCTGACCTCTGCATTAGAAGATTCGATATTGAAAAGATACATATTCACAAACTGACCATGAATCAATAAAATCCTAATAAAATTACATTTGGATTTCACTGTGAATATTGATAAACTGAGTATAAAAGGTAGTATGCAAATGCAAAGCACCAGAACACATACAGCATCACATTTCACCTAGATTACTCAAAACTAGCAACTAACATTCCTGGCCCTGTAATCCGTTCCCCACACAGAAGCCACAGTGATTCTTTAAAAGCTGGAAGTCAGAACCTGTCTTTCCTCTCTCAAATGCCCAAGTCCTTACAGCCCTCTGTGGAGCTCTTCCATTTCCTGTTCGTCTCATCTCCCAGGATCCCAGTCCCCCCTTCACCCACCTCAAACACAGCAGGAGCCGCCTCCCCTGGAGGCTTTGCATTAGCTGCTTCCTCCCTAGATATCTGCACAGCTCCCTCCCTTCCTCTTCCTCACTTTGCTCAAATTCCGCCTTCCCAGCCAGGCCTCCCTGGACCACTTTATTTAATAAAGCGACCTGCCCCCCCACTTCCCCCCCTCCACCCACCATACTCCCAAGTTTCCTTAAGTTTTCCACTTTCTCTTTTTTCCATACCCTAACACACTATATAATTTATATATAATTTACTTACTTTGCTTATTTTTTATGATCTATTTCCCCTGCTGGAGTACCAGCTCCAGTAGGACAAGGATCATTGTCTACTTTTGTTTATTCACATATTCCAAACAGCTACAGGAATGCCTGGCACATAGTAGGTGCTCCACAAATATTTTCAAGTGAATATACTTGTGGTATTGTCCTTGGGTTTCTCTTTTTGTGGCAGATGGACATTGGGAACCACTGAGAAGTTCCAGTCAGTTTGGGGTTCCCAGAAAGAGATCTCAGAGACTCTCGATATTGCCGTAAGTCACCTGATATTTACTGAGCGCCTATTCTGAGTCACACGCTCTCCAGGCACTCAGGATACAGCAGTGAATGTAAAAGCCTGCCCCTGGGAAGGCCACTTGCTAGAGGTAGGAGAGAGAGAAACAGCTACACAACGAGGTCACTTCAAAGAGTGAGGAAATTTGAGGTATGTGGATGCGCTAAAGCATAACTGGGGAGGGGCGGTGCCACTTTAGATGGCAGTGAAAGAAGGAAACAGACATGCAGTCGTGGGGGAGGGGGACAGAGAACACTCTAGAAGTGATGGAAGCCTTTGGAAAGTCTGTAATCTCTCTCTCTGCTGGGTGGAGAACAGTCTGAAAGTGGGCAAGAGTGAAACAGCTCCTGCAGGACAGGCAGGACAAGGGTGGAAGAAAGTCACCAGCAACGAGGAGCTGCCCTACTTTTTATTCTTTCAGTGGAGAATGGTATTTTCCCCCCAGCTTTATTAAGGTATAATTGACAGATAAGAATATGTTTATGATGTACAACATGATGCTTTGATACACAGGCATATCTTAGAGATACCGCGGGTTTGGTTTCAGACGACTGCAATAAAGAGAATATTGCAATGAAGTGAATCCCAGGAATGCTTTGGTTTTCCCAGTGCATATAAAAGTTATGTTTACACTATGCTGTAGTCTATTAAATGTGCAGTATCATTGTGTCTAAAAAATGTATACACTTTAATTAATAAATTCTTTATTGCTAAAAAATGCTAACTATCATCTGAGCTGTTAGTGAGTCTTACTCGTTTTTGTAGGTGGAGGGTCTTGGTCCACACTGACAGCTGCTGACTGATCAGGGTGGCGGCTGCTGAAGGCTGGGATGGCTGTGACAATTCTTCACACAACACAAGGAAGTTTGCCACATTGATGGACTTTCCTTGCAAGAAAGATTTCTCTGTAGCAAGCGATGTTGTTTGATAGCATTTGACCCACAGTAGAACGTCTTTCAAAATTGGAGTCAACCCGCTCAAACCCTGCCACTGCTTTATCAACTAAGTTTATGTAATATTCTAAATCTTTTCTTGTCATTTCAACAATGTTCACAGCATCTTCACCAGGAGATTCCATTGCAAGAAACCACTTTCTTTGTTCACCGATAAGCAGCAGCTCCTCATCTATTCAAGTTTTATCATGAGAGTGCAGCAATTCGGTCACATCTTCAGGCTCCACTTTTAATATTCTAGTTCTCTTGCTATTTCTATCACACCTGCAGTTCTTTCCTTCATTAAGTCTTGAATTGCTCAAAGTCATCCATGAGGGTTGAAATTAACTTCTTCCAAACGCCTGTTAATGTTGATATTTTGACATCTTCCCTTGAATCATGAATGTTCTTAATGGCATCTAGAATGGTGAATAATTTCCAAAAAGTTTTCAATTTACTTTGCCCAGATCCACCAGAGGAATCACTACCTATGGCTGTTATAGCCTTACAAAATGTGTTGTTTAAATAGTAAGACTTAAAAGTCCAAATTACTTCCTGATCCATGGGCTACAGAATGGATGTTGTGTTAGCAGGCACAAAAACAACATTGATTTCCTTACACATCTTCACCAGAGCTTTTGGGTGACCAGGTGCATTGTCAATGAGCAGTGACATTTTCAAAGGAATACTTTTTTACTGAGCAGTAGGTCTCAACAGTGAGCTTAAAATCTTCAGCAAACCATGCTACAAACAGATGTGCTGTCATCCAGGCTTTGCTGTTCCGTTTACAGAGCACAAGCAGAGCAGGTTCAGCATAATTCTTACGGGCCCTAGGATTTTCGGAATGGTAAATGAGCATCAATCCCTCTGCTATTTTCTGAGCAACAAGAACACAGAGACTTTGTTCTGTCCACTTCTCTATGTGTAGCACCTGGCACGTAGGAGTGCCAGATGGGTGGGGAAAATGAATGTTAATTAGAGCAGTCTTGAGCACCTACTATCTACACTAAGCCGTTTGGGGGATACTGAGCAGGCTAAGACACAGCCTCCCTCTCCCAGTTCTTCGTGGGGGTCTAGGACACAGACCCACGAGACCATCAGAAAGCATAAGACAGAACATAATCACCACTGCCGACACATGCTGCGTGGCATCCCTTTGTCAAGCAAACACCATTCTTACCCCCATGGGGGACATGCCCCTCCCCCATCACATGCAGCTCTTGGGGGACTCTCCAGCCAGGGCCTTACTCCCCCATAGAATAGGTGAGCCCATGACCAAGATGTCCCCTGCTCCTGGACATCCACATCTGGCCTGCAGGATACAAGCACCAAATTCAGCCCCCATCAATGTTGCCCTAACGCCAGGTGGTTCTTCTCTCCTTGGGTTCTCTCTAGTGAATGTTTTCCCCATCTCCCTTCTCTCTCTCTCTCCCCTCTCTCCTCCCTCCTCTCGCTCCCTCCTCTCCCCCTCCTCTATCCTCCCCTCCCCCCCTCCCTTTATGTTTCCCCATCTCTCTCTCTCCTCCTCTATGTGGCTCACAACCAAAGAATCCTAATCAAAGCAAGGAGTCAGCGCAGAAACGTGGCACACATAAGGGAGGTGGGGTGTGGTGGGGCCGGGTCCAGGCTCAGGCCTCTCTCTCTGGTGCTAAAAAGTGCACAGCAACGCATGTGGTCTCATGCCCTGCATCCTCTCCCCTGCTCCCCCTACATCAAGACTGGCCACCAGATGCAAGACTTCCAACCAGTGGAGGAAGCAGAGAGCAGCAGAGGCGCTAGAGTGGGAGGGAGGAAACACTGGAGCACACAGCCCGGGCTGGGGCAGACGGGAAGGAGGAGGAGTCACCAGACACTCACTGAGGGGAGCGGACTCCCTCCCGCCATCCACAAGGGCCACATTATGACTTTCATGGGCCTTGGGGCACTTTTGCCTTTGTGGGTTCTTTCTTCCATAAAATATATTAAAAATTATAGTTTGTGACTATGTTGGTTTGTGGGTTCTTTCTTCCATAAAATATATTAAAAATTATAGTTTGTGACTATGTTGGTATAAAGACAAATATATTAATGTTACAGATGAAAACATTTTTGTCAACCTCATAGTGCATTTTTTCCTTTTTTTTTTTTTTTAAAGAAATTTAAAGTATTTTGCAAGTCCCTAAAAGTGTTGGGTCCCCACGCACTGTCATCCACCCAAGGGGTTGCTAGATTTCTTTTTGTTCCACCATAAGAAAACTCTCCTGGCTGGGGAGAGATGACTATATATATGTGTGTGTCTGTGTTTGTATGTGTGTACATGCACTCACATACATGCATACACACACATATACTGTGCGCACACACATGCTTACATGTATGCATATACATGTGCACATTTACACACACACGTGTGATTTGTGTTTTCTATTTCTGTGTAACAAATCACCCCAAAGTTGGCAGCTCAAAGGCAACACCCACCGACTATCTCTGTTCCCGAGGGTCAGAGGTCCGGGCACAACATCACTGGGTTCTCTGCTCAAGGCCTCAGTAGGCTGCAATCAATGAGACAGCTGGCTGCATTCTCTTCCGGGGGTTCTGACAAAGAATCTGCTTCAAGCTCATCTGGACTGTTGGCAGGATTTATTTTCTTGTGGTTCTCTGACTGAGGTCCCGGTTTTCCTGCTACCTGCCACTCAGGGGTCACTCTTGCCTCCTGGGACTGCCCTCAGGCCCTTGTCACCAGGCCCTCTCACAATGTAGCTGTTTGCTTTGTCAAGGTCAGCAGGAGAACCTCTCCCTAGCTGGCTAAGAAGGAGTCCTGTACATCCTGTGCTCATGGGAGGGACACCCCATCATCTTTGCCGCACAACAAAACACAGTCAAGGGAGCGAAATCCCACCACACTCACAGACCCAACCCAACAGGGGCTGGGAACCTTGAGAGCCATCTTAGAACCCCACCTACCGTGGGATCTTTAGCTACATTAGCTTGGTGCTGTGCCAGGTGCTGCTCTGTGGCATGCATATAAGTGTTACTACTTTGAGGTTGATGGTAAGATTATGCCCATGTTACATTTGAGGGACCTTGATGCTCAGGAGGGTAAAGTGAGCTGCCAGGCCCACAAAGCATCCCCTAGTGCAGAGTGCCGTAGCCGAGGTCAAAGGAAGGCGATACTGAGACTTCTAAGTATGAGCAGTTTCCTTGTCATTTTTAGCAAAACTGGACCCCACCAGATTGGTACTGAATCAAACTTAGTACCCTGCCTGCTCGTACTGGTATCTGGTTCCCCCTCCCCAGAGCAAATGGCACACGAGTGGAAATTCCTTCAACACACCTGTGCTGGCTGTGAACCCTAGTGCATTGGTTCTGAAGCCTTAGCCTGCAGCAGAACCACCAGGAGAGCTGATTGAAACTCAGACCACTGGGCCTCATCCCTAGAGTCTTTGATTCAACAGGTCTCGGAGGGGCCCAAGAACCTGCATTTCTAATGAGTTCCCAGCAGATGCTGATCCAAAGGATCCCACTTTGAGAACCACTGCACTATTTTAATGACTTTCAAACCACCAGAAGCAGGAGCTCCTCAAGGCTCTTGTTGAATAAACAGGCCACAGTGAGACCCAATCATCAGAATTTCAGGGTTGGGGGGAGCTGAGAGCATGTATTTCAAACAAATTTCCCAAGTGATTAAGAAACACTAAAGTCAGAAAATCATTCCAAAAACGGATCATCCCCTCCAGGGTTTCTCGTTTGGCCAAAGTGGGCTTGATTGGAAAAGTTTGAGAAGTCCTAGCTAAAAGGAGAGCTGAGAGCAGAGCTCAGCTATTATCTTCCCTGAGGCCAGCAGAAAACCAGATTTACAAGTCTGTAAGAATTGCCTTGCCGGGGAAGGAGCCCTTAGGGAAAAGTGTAGCAGCACAATCAACTCCTGACCTTACCGGGTCCAGAATTCTCCTATCTCTCCGTCTTGCAGGGCAGCCCTGTGGAGCAGCAACTGTGGCCTTAGCCTCTAGCTCCTCCGCAGGCCCGGGAAGCTGGAGATTGATGTCCAAAGAGACCAAATCCACAGCACAAGCTACCTGGAAAGATCCACTTCGAGACCCATTCTCCTCCCACAAGTCTCCTCTGTGTTTCCAGACAGAGGCCACATAGAACATTGCTTTAGTTTGTACTCATGAGAGTCTCTCCAATTTTCTAAAATCCTCTAGCTGTTCCCGATGTCTGTCTATCTGAGCTGGCAAGGAGGAGGGTCTGCATCTCCGTGCCACAGAACACCTTGTCTTGGGGAGAAACTCGTAGGAGCTTAGTAAGTGCCTCTCACTATGCTACATGAGCCCTAGGAGAGGTTCTACTGCCCCGCCCATGCCACTGCCACCGCTCAGCAGGAAGGTAAGGGACAATCCCAGTCCCACTTAACACATTGACTGCCACACGAGAAAAAAAAAAAATGTTTTTACCTGAGGCCATGATGTTTTATTACGAAAATAGAATAGAAACTTTGAAAACTAAATGATCCTTTCTAATTTAATGGAAAACTAACTGTATTGACTTCTATTCATTTCATCTACGTTTTTAGAATTAATGTGTCAATATTAATTGTAAGAACATCAACAAGTAAGATTTTCACAAACCAACTGCGGGGTTTTGCTTGACAAGGCCCTGCGGTCAAAACTAGCATGATTTAAATACAACTCACACGGTAGTTAATCTGTTCAGCCAGCATTCCCAGGGGCCATGGAGGACACAGCTCCTGGTCCCAGTCCAGGCTCTCCTTTGCTTTCTCTGTGCTGCACGGCTGGCAGGTACATCTTGGAGGGAATTATAGAATCCTGCCGTAGACAGGATTTCATTTCTACGGAAATGGAAATGCAGTCAACACTTCATCAATTTTATCATCTGATACATTTTTAAAGGTGAGTCTCATTTCCCCTGAGACAAGAGGTGATCGTGCATGTGTTAACACAAGTTCTTCCCCTGTCGCAGCCTCTTCCTCTAGACTTGAAGGAAGAGAAGCTCAGCCCTGGCCCTGGAAGTCGAGTTCATTGGAATGTCTTAGACGGAGCTTGTTTATCCCACCAAGTGGCACAGTTTCTTGTGGCCTTCTATCAGCAGCGTGTGCTCACATACAAATTGCACAAATCACCAACTCGGCAGCCAAAAGAGCCCCAGTAAACAGAGTTTTCATGAGGAACCTCCACAGACTCCTTAGGCACAGGAGGGGAGAACAGAATTTCCCTTCCCGCTGGGAGGACTGAAGTGCCGCAGTGCTCACCAAGAGCAAGACTTGCCCCGCGTGCTGGGTGGGAGCTGCACAGGGGAAGCCAAGGGCTCCGCTCAGACGCCGCCTTTGGGCAGTGACAGCTGGTCTTTGTGCTACTCCAAGCACGTGGTCCCCAAATGCTTTCCATGCACTTTTATAGAATCTGCATAGTTCCTACCTTACAGAATTGCCATCCCCATTATATATAAAAAGCTGTGGTTCAGAGATTTGAAATAATAACAAAGGGAAAAAATAATTTGTCCAAAGTCACTCGATCAATAAATAGCTGAGCACAGCCAGAACTCAAATCTGACACCAAAGCCACACCCTTAATTTCTTCTATGCTCTTGTCGAATCACCTAGAAGGGGACATCTGGGGGCCCAAACCCCACCCCCAACTTCTGGTGGATGATTTTTCTCTTCATCGGTCATGTTTTCCCTTTTTGCAAAGCTGCATCGTGCCTTATAAAACTTTTGATTTAAGGACACAAGGATATAATATATTAAGTTATATCATAAGGCAAAGGTAATAGGATATATATACACACACACATATATACACACACACCTACATATATACTCAAAATGCCTCTACCTGGCCTTCTAGGCGGTGTATATTATGGGGTGGATTTTAAAATGAAATTTTCAAAATGGGAGAATTATTAAAGCCCTGGAGGGAAGTGACGTTTTCCTTTGGCATCAGAAAGCGGGACAATCTCATCCCTCCCCAGTCAGCCACGGTGGATTACAATTGCTTCTTATTATGGAAAAGCACCTAGAAACTGGGTGGGAGCTAAGCCTTGTTTAAAGTACCCAGCCCAAATGTGCATTCTGGGGGCAGCACCGGGGCTCATCCTGGTCAGCCTTCTCCACTCAGGACTCAGGTTGACAACCACCATCTGGGTTTGAATGAAGGTTCCTCGAGCCCATATTTGAAGTGGATTCCATGAAGCTCAGACAATGGGGCCAGAGCTGCCTCTGGTCTCCCTTGTATGTTTCCATCCCTGCATTTCCGCCACCTCATTCTCACAGGGCTTAACTCAGACCACATCTTTCCATAAGGCTGTCAGGAGTCCTCTGCCCTCATAAATGCTTAATTAGTCCCATTACAGTTTCAAACCAGACTTTAATCATAAGAAGCCAAGAAAGACATTTTATCCTTAAAAAGCCCAAGCACTGAATATTGATTTGTGATTCTCTGAAGACAATGTGGGTATAGGGACAGGTGGGTAGCAAAGCAGAGTGCAAGAAGTCCATTTGGGGGAAAAATCCCTGAGATAGAACAGATATAGACAGATTCCCCCTTATTCATCACTTCACCACCCTCCAAGGCTAGACTCACCACCTAGGAAAGACAGAAATCTATACCTCCCTCCTTACCCTCCTGCCCCTGAAAGAAGAACACAGCCTTTTGCAGGTTTGAGATGTTTTTATTGTCAGGCATCCCAGGAGCGAGAATGACCCAAACAGTCTTATCCCCTAATTGAAACCACCCCAGATGTTGCCTGGATTGTCACCTTGCAGACACACACATTGTTGTTGTTGTTTTTGTTGCCGCTGCTGCTGTTTAAAAACCAGAGCAATTAGATGTGTCACCAATCCCACAATTCAAGGCTGGATAACAGGATTATCAGTAACCTTGTACTTCCATAAGAAATGTTTATACCTAAATGCCACCCAAACGCCCATCTTTCCTTCTATAAAGAGACCTCATGCGGATAAGAAAGCACTTATCTACCTGCACAGAATTCGTGGACATCACCTGTCTTCAGGTCATAGGAAGAGCCAGGAGAAGAGGCTAAACTCACAGGCTTGACCCCTCTTGCAAAAGAAAGCAGCCCACGGAGTTGGCACTTTCTCTCTTTGTTCTTATAAAATGTGTTTATTTTACATTCTTCTCCAGCTCACGGAAGCTCTTAGCAGCTCTGCCATGATGCTATTTGGGGTGAGTACAGGTCCTGGAACTATGAATTTTTGCACACACAACAAATTTTGCAGCTCAGTATCCCAGCTCGGGCCTGTACCACCACTTGAGAAGTTTATGACCCTTGAAAGTGAAGTGCAGTCCCCACAATTCTTTAGTCTACCAATGGACAAGATAATAGCAAAGGGTTCTTCTTGTGCTCTGCTGGGCTCATTTATCAGTGATCAACGCTTTACCAAGAAAAGCTATTAAGTCTCAGCTGTCTGCCTTCTGGGCTCAACACGGCTCCAGGGTTCTATTCCCAAGGGCCAGTGGCCCCAAAGGAACTTTTGTTTAAATTGGGGACAACCAGGGTGGTACCACCTGACAAACAGGATTTTTAATGAACCCTTTAGTACTCAGGGGAATGAGCTATTTCAGCTGGAGCTCTGTTGGCCAAAGAGTTGTCAGGGCCAAAGAACTAAGGTTCAGCCTACAGCCATAAGCTTTGCGCAAGAAAGCGTGTACTTCTTTGAAACCCCCTAACTTTCTCATGACCTTTCTCATTACCCTCAAAGGAAAGTAGCTGGCCCTTCATGCTAGAGCAGGCAAGAAAGTCTTTCTAAACCACAGGACAACGTGTTGACGCCGCCTGTTTTTCATGGGCTGGCCAGCTTTCTGAACAACCCCGGTTACAGGCTCCCTGATGGAGCTAAAAGTAAACCACATCTCCAGTACAGAACAAAGTCCAAGAATTCTGTTTCAAGCAGAAAAATTGACTGCTAAAATGTGGCTGGAACTTTCTTTAAATTATTCACTTTCTGCGTGCCAGTAGAGAGTGAACACTCTGCGCCTTGTCTTCTATTCCTTCTGCTTCTAATATTGCTAATCCGTGTTGTAAATTTCTGTGCCAGGACGGCTTTCTTCAGACTCCACTGATTCCCATAGGGACTCAACTCCAGTGTAGGATAAGTACATTCTCTTTTCCTCCATGAACTACAACCACACAACCTTATAACTTCACTAGCGTGGGCACCAGAAGCATCATTCAAGCCAAAAAATGCTACTCCCAAACCCATCCAGAAACATCTCACTGGGAGACTGAGCTTTCATCAGAATCTAGCCTGGAGTTTACCAGACTAACTTGGCCTTGTGCTTCCCAGAAAACACTTTGAAACTGGGAAAGGACAGCAGATGTTTGGTTTGTTTCTGGAAGGGCTGTTGGACAAGGGGGTAATGTCAGCGGCTCCAGGGACAGGTTACCTTTAGAATCTCCTCCTGGATAAGAGGGCTTGGACCTGTGGGGGTAGGGATAGGATAATGCCAGCCTAGGTCATTCCAAGACACCCCATATATACCCCAGCATGTATCCCCCAGAAGGCCTTGCCCTCAATCCTGCTATTCCTTCTGCCAGGCCTGGGGCCAGAGCCTTGGCAGGGGTCTTCTCTGCCAATCCCTGCTAGCTAAACACTGAATTTCGGTCCTAGACCCCACCCTGCCAAACTCCTGGCACAGTCCACTAGAGGCCTTCCCCAGAGGCCACTCAACCCCACTGTGGGGAGACGCCTGACTCCGAACACTGGCGTGAGAGACACGAAGTGTGCTTCCAGGTTCCCGTGGGACTCTGGGCCTGGAGAGGGTGGCCTTGTGGCACTAGAAAGTTCCATTTCATGGTGGAGATAACCTCTCAGGGTTATCTCCAGCTGCAAAAACACTTTCCATCAAGGTTTTAGCCACTCACTGAGGACAGGGATACTACATCAAGAGAGGCAGGAACAAAAACCACCCACACAGATATTTCTTCCCTCTGAGTTAATGGAGCCAGGAAGCCCACCACGACCACTCCACATATCACCCAAGGACACTGGTGGTTTCCCTTTGCAACAGCCTCCACAAGGCTGTCGGTCTTAGTTTCCAAAGAATCACAAGAAGCACGGCATGGCCTCTTGGGACTCGGCTGACTGTCCCCAGGAACGAAGCCTTGCTGCAGAATACCAGGTTTCAGGACTGCATCCTCTCTCCTGCGGCTGTGACACCTCTGGCTGCAGAGGGGGCACACTGGACACTAGCGGCCAGTCCTGGTCCCAGCCCTGCCCTGATTTTAGCAATGCCCACTGGCACAGAGTGAGTTCCCCAGCGATTCCCGGGTGGATGTCTTGTCCAGTGTCTGAAGCTAAGGCAGATGCAAGTCCTGTTACTGGCCATGGGAATGGAAGATTCCAGGGGTAAGATGGGAGCAGAAACCAGGGTCAATCACACACATGGAAGCCAAGAGACAAAGTTAGACCAGACGAACAGGAAATGGCCAGCCAGGGAACCTGGGCCAGCCCGACCATTGCAGACAGCAGCCTCTGGCCAGCATGAGCTAAGCCCAGCCTTTCTGCCCCCCACCCCCACCCCCGGCCCGGGGCTTTCCAAGTGTTGCTCTCTCTCATAAGCCAGTGGCGTTATCCTTCAATCCTGGGAAAAGCAGCCCACTCCAGATGCTCACGCATTTCTCTCACCAGCCTTGAGAGTCTTTGGTATATTTCTTTTTCAGGGAATGAATATGTTGAATCAGGGGGCAGGGAAAAAGGCTACAAAACATTTAGAAATATAATGGGCATCCTTAGAAATACAAAGCTGAACTCTCCAAGTAAAGGAAATCTACTGTGGCAGGCTGAAAAATGGCCCCCAAAAGATATCCACATCCTATTCCCCAGAACTTGTAAATGTTACATTATTTGGGAAAAAGGTCTCTGTAGATGTGATTAAGGATCTAGTGACAGAGCGATTGTCCTGGACTGTCTGGGTGGGTTCTACACGCCGTTCCAGGTGTCTTTATGGGGACACAGAGGGAAATCACACACGGAAGAGAAGGAGCGATGGGATCACAGAGGACAGAGTGGAGCCTCTGAGGGGAGGCAGCCCCTCGAGGCCCTGGTTCCAGTCCAGCGATACCGATTTTGGACTTCTGGCTCCCGAACGGTAAGAGAATAGATTTCTGCTGTTTTAAGCCACCAAGGTTGTGGTAATTTGTTATAACAGCCACAGGAAACTAATGCATCCATAAAGCGAACTAATGAAAAAAATGCAAAATTGCAAACCAGAGTGATAGCGCACACTAAAACTCTGGCTGTTCAGAGGCATTTGCTGATCTTATAAAACGGATGCTAGAGTTTTACAGCCACAGGAGGTAGATAACAAGGACTTAGGTTACGCGGTGATAGAGGAGTTAGAACTGGACTTTCACATGCACACACTCCCAAGCCAGCTGTCTCAGAGGACTCACCATCATCACCAGGGACAGGTGGGACTTGGAGACAGGTGCTGCACACAGGCAAAGGGAGACGAGGACGCCTGTCTGTCCCCATCTGAGTCCTGGATTAGGGGGCTGGGGAGTGATCCCCCTTAATAACTCATTACCTCAAGCCTGCCCTCCAATGAATTGAGGTTCAAATTTATATTACTAATATCTGGGAGCTTATGGAAATCCCCAGCCTTATGGTAATGATATCTCACAGACAAAACCCCCAGAATGAGCTCAAAATGCAAACTGACAAAGTGCATGAGGTAAGAAGCTATCTTGGACATGAGCCAACAGAAAACCAGAACAAGTGTACCCAGGAGTGCCAGAAATGGATTATAAAATTCCTTTATAAGTATGACTTTAAATGATGAAATAAGTGAAAGATAAGGTTGTGAGCAACAGAGACAAGAGATAACTTTTTTAAGAAATACCTAGAAGATTTGAAAATTACTCAATTAGAACTCCTAGGGGTTAAAAAAAGACATTAAATGAAAAATGGATTGCCTGAGTTCAGCTGAAGATGAGACACAGCTAGAAAGAAAAATGAACCAGAAGATAGTTTCTAAAGTCATTTTTCTGAATGCAGCAGAGAGACAAAGATGGAAAATATGAAAAAGAGTTCAGATTCAGAAGTCCAGTGCAGGGCATGAGGGAATTGCTAAAGGTAGGGATAGAAAGAATAGAAAAAGAATCATTGTTCAAAGAAATCAGTGGTTGGACATTTTTCAGAACTGAAACACAAATCTGCAGATCTGAGAAGCACAAACCCCAAATAGAATAAATAAAATTAGATCCACTCCTAGACACATTGTTGTGAAACTACAGAGCTTCCAGGACAGAGGTTTTAAGAGCAAATCCACAGAAAAGGCAGATCACCCACAGAGGAATGACCCCAAGATCAACAGAGGCCAAAAGCAACAATAGAAGCCACAAGACAGAGGAATATCACACCCTCCGTGCTGAGAGGAAATAGCTCAGAAATCTATATCCAGCTGGTCTCACTCAACAGCGGCCAAAATATAACTAAAACTTTTGGAGATCCAGCTATGGGGGTTTTGTTGTGTCTGGTCCTGGCCTCCACTGTGGATTGGTCCCAATCATCTATGATCATCTCACCTGTGACTGGCCTGGTCCCTAGAATCCAACTTTTCCAACCTGGGCGTTCTCCCTCCAATAACAGGCCACTTAACAGGTGTGGCCTGCTGGGGGTGGGGAGGAGGTGCGAGGGGCTCTCTTCCTGAGATACCATTCCCTTTCACCTGTTTGGGTGCCGGCCATTTCCTCTATGCTGATGAAGGTGCCTGCCGGCCTCCCACCTCCCGCCTCTCAGGGCAATCCCACTGGCTTCCCCATCCTCCACTCCTCTGGCCAATCCTACCTCTAGTCCCCTACACAGGCCTTGGGACGACGGCCTTGAGTGAAGGGCTGATCTGGCTGTAGACTCTGCCTTCATCTCCAAACAGATCTGTCTGTGTTTCCCGGTAGACTCTCTCTGAGGGGTGGCCCACGTCTCTCTTCTGACAAAGGGCCAGAAGCCCTCACCTCTTCCTGGAGTCCTGTTGTCTCCAGTGCTCCGTATTTGCAGTTACCAGAGACTCAGAGTGACCCACCACGTACATTCCTTTTGAAATTCACTTCTCAGCGTGGAACCAAGGCCAAAACTCTGGTCTTTCAAGTAGCCAGGAGCCCTTCCTTCTCAGAGCAGCTCAAAATTCCTCCAAACCTCTCCTGAGCCTGGCTGTCAGCCCCCTGCTCAGCTCAGCTCCCCTCTAGGGCCCTGGGACAGCAGAAATGAAAACACTCTCCTCTCCTCTTCTTTACTCCTATTCCCCAGCCAGTACTCTCTTAAGTGACCTGACCTGTCCTCACCATAGGTGACTGGTAATGACTTTAAGAAGATCAAAAAGAAGATATCACCTTTCAGGAAGTCCTGAAATGCAGGTGGAGCCCAGTCTGGCCCCTCGGCTACCACAGTGGCTTTGTCTTTGTCCTTAGGTGGGAACCCACTGGACTGACCCTCCCTTTGGTGTCAAGGTTGAGTCCCCCTCCCAGCCACCTTGGCACTAGACCCACAGGTTAAAACAAAAGGCAAATGCAGGTGCTAGAGAGGATAGTTGATATAAAGGATGGACATAAACGCTCAGAATTCACGTCTATTTCATCCAGCCTATTCCTACATCCTTAGAAAGATGAGATGCGAATCGGTCACAGGAACTGATATCCAAAAGAAAGATGTGGTCTAAGACCGTAAAATAAACCAGAAATGGGTTATTCATCAAGGTCTGAATGTCACTGCTCAGAGAGGTGGCGAGTGGGGATGGGGAGGTGGGAATCCCAGTAAGTACACACTAGAATATTATTTTTACATTTTCACAGTGTTTTACAGCAAGATTTTTACAATCTTCCCTACTCCAAACATCACCTTGTCAGTGTTCAGCCTTCCAACAATCCGCATTGCTCAGGGTTTCTCGCTGACTGGTGTGGAAACCCTCCCCACCTCCTCCCTGCCTGGTGACGACCACCCAGGGCAGAGCTTTGCTTACTCTCCAGCCACATCGCAGGGACCATCCCAGAGACTTTGCCAAACCCACAGCCACTCCATTTCATTTGGGAGGAAGGGGGAATCTTGCCTAGTTAAGAGCTTTGCCCCCAGTGTATTGATTGATGCATAAATACTTGTACATATTTGGAGGGTACATGTGATATTTTGATATGGTCATATGATTATAATGATCAAATCAGGGTAACTGGGATATCCATTACCTCAAACATTTTTTCTTTGTGCTGGGAACATTCGAATTCTTCGAGCTATTTTGAAGTACACAATAGACCATTGTTAACTATAGTCACCCTACCGAACTATCGAACACTGGATCTTACTCCTTCTACCTAACTATATTTTTTACCCATTCCTCAACCTCTCTTCATCCCACCCCTCTCCTCTACCTCTGGTTTGGGAACACAAATGAGGAGAATCAGTTATGATTTTTCAGAAGCTGGTTGAGATACAGACATCAAGCCCAATGAAAATCACCCGTATGAGGTTAAACTGATCAACCAAACATGTTCAAGAATGAGACCAACTTTAAAGGCTGAGTGTATGCCACCCACCCCTGGGGAACACAAAGCACCTTCAAGGCCTCACTCCTTATTGGGCTTTTGGTATCAGGGAAGATTCAAGTGGGAAACCCACTAGTCATTCAACCCCAGCACTTTCTGAAGAGAGAACCAAGGGTAAAATGGGATTGCCAACTTATTCTCCCACAAACAGGCCATTTTCCTTCCTAGTCAGCAACACCCCCAGCATCTCATCAAATCCAGAGCTGTTCCCCGAGCCCTTCAGTGCTGCCACCAAGAACAGAGAACCAGTTCTGTTGCTGACACCCTGGGGCTATTTGGGGACTTATGCATTAATGGTTCAGCTAAGACCTTCTTCTCTTCCTGGACTGGATAACCTTGAGCCAAATAACTGGAATGCCTCGGAGCCTCGGGACTATTTGTTTTGTTTCTATTCCCCAGCCCCTGCCACGTCTTCAGGTCCCCATGACTGAGCCCAGGAGAACACAGCAGTGGCTCAAGTGAAGTGTACTTATCACAGTCCCACCGCCACCTCCGTCACACAGGTGACACACAGGGAACAAGGCAAGGATTCCTTCCGAGAAGCTGACCTGGCAGCTGGAGACATGTGTTCACATGTGACAGAACTCAGACGGGTGCCAAGTGGTGGAATATCTCACACACGAGTGTGAAACAAGAGTGACAGGTAGGACTGTCACTGAGGCTGGAAGCAGCCTAAAATCTGGCCCAGGACACCTGCTAACCAGGACAGAACACGTAAACCAGAGACTGTAACCTGGTGGCCCCAGGCAGGACACAGCTGTCAGAGTCTTACCCTCTAGAATTTTATTATATTTTATTTTATTTTTACTTCAGAATATTGCATTTGGTAATACATATCCCAAAATTGGGAGGTTTCATAAGGAAATAGGCACAGGTTTCTCTTGGAAAATAAGATCTGGCAACATCAGCATCCCTGACAGTACTGAACAACAGGCTAGCTGCTCAACACACGGACGCCAATACCATGGCACCGGTTTTTGAGAAAAGAAAGTTTTATTGTGAGTCGATTGGTAAGGAGACAGAAGGCTATGCTTGAATCTGTCTCCCCGATCTGGGGGTGGGTCGATCTTTTATGACATTGCTGACCAGTTCCAGGTGATGCCAACGCCGCCAGCCTGCCGGGCTGATGGTGTTAACAATCAGGAGGTTAAAGCTTTTCCCCACTGCACATGCCCAGAGTGCATGACTTGCAATTTTGGCTCTGCACCATCTGCAACAACTTAAGCAATGGTTAATTGGTTTGAGCTGGTCCTGTGGTCACGACACCACTGAGAAGGGGCACCCAGCTCACCTGACCCGTCTGGTCCCTGTTTCAGACCAAATATCCGCTTCTTCCCATGACTGTCCTTTTAACCTTAAACTACTTCCTCCGGGATCAGATGCTCCACATTTTGTTTAAGTAATATTTAAATTGTATTTATTCAGCTGTCTCGTATTAAGGGTAACCACATAATTTAACATGCAAACAATGACATGCTTGAGAATGAATGTCGATACTGTTAATTATACCAGGAAGAGAGACACAAACCCCAGGCAAACTGGGTCCAACGTGGACCCTTCTTTAAACATCCTTTTGTGATTGGTGGATGGAAATTTTCATGACCCTGTTGATTCTTGGCCATGGGAATCAAGAAAAGAAAAAATGTTGAGTTTTATTTTTTTTAAATGGCAATGATTAGCCAAGGAAAACAAGTAGCAATTTTTTACTGGTCAAAAAGACATGACCACAAGAAATGTTTTAATTCCTAATGTTGCTAAACTTTGTCTCACTAAACAAGACACAGCAATTGCACTAATAACAAACAGTGATAGTGATAGCAAATGTTTCTACGTAATGCATTCTGTGCCAGGCACGGAGACAAACACTTTATACGTAGTAACTCATTGTCAGACTCACCACAACCCTATGAAATAGTCAACTATTATCCTCATTTTAGAGATGAGGAAAGTGTGGCACAGAGAAGTTAAGGTATTTGCCCAAGGTCACACAGCTAGTGAATGGCAGAACTGGGATTTGAACCCAAGACGTTGAGCTCTTAGGTCCGTGCTAGTGATCACGTGCTCCTGCCTCTGACAAATAGGTCTCTGAGGAAATAAACCTGCTTCTCGTGTAAGGAAATGTGGGCAGACTGTGCTGCTCACAGGCGAGGGCTACTGGACACACTGCTTATTCCAACGCTGTAAGGCCCCAGCTTGGCTCTGTTGCTTTTTCCTCAACCAAGCGGCATAGGTGGGCACTTCTTATGGTCAGGTGGTGGTCTAAGCACCTGCACTGTCAGCTGCATGAATCCCAAGGAGATCGCCAGGGACTGGTAGGGAGTACTTCCCCTTGGGACTGAGGGTGGGAGATCGGGCAGGGAGGGGCTGCTGGAGGAGAGGAAGGAGTGTCGGGTACCCACGGCGTGGTCTGCTATACCTAACACATGTGTAAAGCCCGGGGTTCAGAGTACGCAATTCGATCAGCCCAAGGGACTACGGGAATAAGTTGTTTTCGCCACTGCCCTCAATCCCTCAAGCCACCTTAAGGATGATCAAGAATTAGCCTCGAGAAAGAGAATGAACACAACCACAATTTTGCTTTGCCAGGTTCCACTAACACCATTTTATCACACTAACAGCTTCTCATGAAGATGGCAGCCATCCTGTAAAATGACTAGCGATTTGGTTTAAAACAGACACATCAATGTCTTCCTGGTGAAAACTGTAACGCAGCCATCTGTCACCAGCACCAGACGAGGTTCGGAAGAGTCAGAGATGTCCAAGACATAGTTCCTGACCTCAGGAAGCTGAGTCTAATATAGACGACATCGATGAACAGAAATTACAACACAACATAACATGTTACGAACAGTAACTATAACCCCAGTGGTAAGAGATTCCACACACACTCAACAAACATTGATTTGCTGGCATAGATGTTCAACCAACATTTCTGGAAATGAATTTCTGGAGGAGAGTCTGGAAGGGAGAACAGGAGTAAATAGAGACTTCAGGTCCAGATGGCTTGAATTTGAATCCTGGCTCAATCACCGACTAGTTAAGAGAAATACTTCCCTGTATGGGCCTCAGTTTCCCCATCCATAAAATGGGGACCATTTTACTTGTCTTATGAGGATGTAACAAGGATGAAATAAGGTCACATGTAAAGCCCTTAGCACAATGACCATCCAGAATAAGCATTCACTGAGTGTCACCTATGGTCGTGCTCAGTGGTGGCCAGAAGTTAGCCACAGTAAATCTTTGTCTGAAAAACTGTTTCCACAGAGAAACAGCCAGGCAAGAAGCACCTGGGATCTATAGGAAAACCTTAAAGCCATGTTCCCACTGCTGTGGATGGAGAGACAGGAAGCATGCTCTTTCTTCGCTCACTTCATCTGTTTAACTTTGGCAAAAGCACCCAATGTGCTCAGCTCCCAGAAGATCCCATAAATGTTATAATATTAAGCAAATCAGACAAATGTTGTTATATTAATATAATAGTTCCCTCCCCTCTTGGTTATAAATCTGGCAAGTGGTTTCCAAATATATACAGGCTCTATATTCAGAAGGTCCCTATATTGTTCTAAAGGGAAGGAAAGGGGTTCAGCTGGCAGCCTTCAGAAGGAACATGATAATAAAGTGAAAAGATGACCAGACCCCAGCTCCAGGTACCAGCGGGACAGACGAGAGAGACAAACAGGCTGGCTTGCATTTGTCCGAGTTTCTGCATGGCACGGGGCAGGGGACCAACCTTCACTCATCATGCAAATGAGCAGCCTTGCAGAGCAGCTGCAGTCCAGGTGAGGAAGTCTTGTCACTTTCCTGTCCTCACCTCCCTCCTCCTTGAGCTGGGCCGGGATCCCTGCAGCGTCAGCAGGACATATTGGACAGAATGACTTTAGTCGTTCTGATCAAGCCAAGTAAGCCTGCAGAAATGCTTTCCACCCAAATAAGGCGAGTTGGAAATCAACCAGTGACACAGGGGCAGCTTAGCAACTCAGAGCCTGCCTGCCACAAGAGACAAATCCCCACAAGCTGTGGTCTGCAAACTGTGGTCACCCAACCAACAGCTGCCAGCCAGGGGATGGGACAAAAGTCCTCTGCAGAGACACGGCCAAATACCAGGTCAGGGGGATGCCTGGTGAAGCATTTTGGGGGCCCAGGAGAAGATGGACAAGGGGAATCATTCAGCCACGATGAGGGCAATAGCACAGCACCCCAAGTCTGTACTGCCTGCACCCTCAGAGTCCTCCTGACATCCTCAGTAAGACATCAGAACAGCCAAGCCCCTGAGTTATGCTGGATGTTGTGATGTCAGCTGAGGCACTTCCTGGGAGTGTGGCCTTAAGTTCCCACCTGAAGGAGGTCAGACAGGAAGACTGGACAATGGCAGCCTCCATCGTCACGCCTGTCCAGCCAGGCTAAATTGTCACCTACCATTTTGGGCTAAGGCAGATGACAGAGGCAAAGGGAAATAGTCAGGGTCGGGGTAAGAAATAGAGGAGGACTAACTGCTTCATAGGATGAGCCACTCAGGAGTGGGATGAAGGACCATGGAGAGGGACAAGAGTGTGCAATAGCACCAAAGCCACCAAAGATCTAGAATGCTGTGCTCTCCTCCAAATCCTCGAACAAGACAAGATGCATTTTTAAAAACCCTTTCCAGGAGCTGCAGGATTGCCTTTTTTGAGTACAGGCTTGGGGGTTGGGCTGACTGAGGTTTAAATTCCAACTCTACCAGGATCAGAGTCTCACCTGTTAACTAGGAGAGGAACCATCCCCCCTGCAGGATGGAGTGAAGATGAGGCGGATGCGATGCTGTCCAGCTCCAGTGCTATAGATTTGGACACATGGCAGGAACTCTGTTCTTACTAGAACTTTCAGATCTACTCTAAAGGCCTCCTGAAGCAACTCCTGCTACACGGGCACAAGGGGGCCCAGGGGTGGTGTAGGAGGATATGAGACAGCCAAGGCACCACGCAGCCTCAAAGGTACCCTCAAGAAAGCACCTGTCAGAGCCAAACTCTCAGGATTGAGCCTTTTCTCATCATCCCACACACCTTCTGTCCACACCATGCTGTGCTCCCTGGGCTGGTCTAGGGCAAGGGTCAGCAAAGTTTTGGTTTTTTCTGCAGATAATAAAGCCAGATAATAAATATGGTCTCAGCTCTACCACTGCAGCACAAAAGCACATATGTGAACGGGCATGGCTGTGTGCCCATCAGAGTTTACTTACAAAAGCCAGCAGTAAGCCAGATTTGGTGCCAAGGCCATAGCCTGCCAGCCCCTCGTTCGAAGCTCACACAGCCAGCAATAGCTGAACGGGACTGAAGGAGAAAGAACACCACACTCCTTCTACGGCCCCACCAGAACTTTATGCTCCCACTGCTGCTAATTGGCCAGAGTTTATACTGGTCTCACCTATGCCCAAGTTCACCCTTTCTGCCAGAAACCTTCCCTTACCTCCCTAAATCCTAGATGTCCTTTCATGCTTATCCCTGTCCCACCTCCACCCCATTAAGCATCCCTACTGCTCCATTCTCAGAAATCAACTTCTTCTCCTAAGACATGAGATACTTATTTATAAAAAATTAACCCAAGTCATCACCTGGGACCATGACATTTTGAGGTTAAAGGCACAAGCTTGAGTATCAGACCAAGACTTACCTTCCCACATGGCATGAACATGAGCATGCAGACAACCCCTGAGTGTTTCCTTTGCCTGTGGAAATTGGTTAGGGTTTTTAAAAATTACGTGAGCTAGTTTATGTAAAACATATAGGAAGGGTGGTTCAGAAAATGGCACTGTTAAAAAGTCACACTGTGTATAATTCTCTTTTCCTCGATATGCCTTTACCTTTACCACCAGCTACATTATCATTCCCTTGAGTACGGGCCACAACCTACTCTCCAGGCCCTATGGGTCCTAGTGCCGTGCATAGCACATAGTAGCTACTCAATGAATAGGTGGGATTGGGCGCTGCCCCTCACTTGTGAGCAGACATGATTAACCCGGCAGCTCTAAGCCCCAGAGTCTGCCACTGATTTTCACATACATTTAAGATCTCATTTGTGATACTAACCAGGCTGCAAATGGCCGGCTGGAGACGTATCTGTGTTTGCTCTCAATTCCTTTTGCCTCCTAATTGAGTGAGCTCTTTTGACTTAGAGGTTAATTATCCCTCTTTGCGTTTCTTCGGGGAGACTGCTCTCCCCGGAGACTGCTGGTCATTATTATTTCATGTTGCATCGCTCTCTTGACATAAAGGACTTTTTTAAAAAAGGAGACAGAGGATTTCATGGCCTGATTTAGGCCTGGGTGCTCCTAAAAGAAAAAGAAGCCGCGGGGGAGGCACTTTAGAAATCCAATCTACCTTCCCACAGGAACCTCAGAGAAGTGGAAAGGCACAGGAACCTTGGTCGAGGGAAGTGTCCCAGCCCTCCTGTGTACAAGTAGATGCACCTAAGCTGCTACAGATCAAATATTCCACAGATGTGTGGAGCGGGACAGTCTCAACCTTCCAGACAAATCAGAATCAAGTTGGGGGTGCAGACAGGGACAGTCAGCACCTCCATCCTCTATTACCAAGGGCAGCTGTGCTCCTCCCTGCAAACGGAGATGCCCTGACGGGCCGGTGAAAGGATGCTTTCCACGTTTGAACTTATTTAATCTTTGCAATGACTTTCTGAAGGGGTGTCTAGTATCCCCATTTTACAGATGCGGAAACTGAGGCACAGAGAGGCTAAGTAACTTGCCTGGGGTCACACAGCTCTTAGCAAATGAAACTGGGACTCAAATCCAGGCAGTCAGCTCCAGAGCCCTCAAGCACCCACTCCACGAGCAACCTCTCTGTGCAGACACATCCAGTCTTAGAAACCAGCTCAAGTTTGTCTTCTTCATTGAGCCATGCCCCCTCTGAGCCCACAGAACCTCAGGCCTGGTGTGGCCTAGCACCCCTGAGTCCAGAGCTTTTGTTTGGCAGCCGGTGACAGATACCCCAGGGAAGGGGGTGGGGTCTGCAATTTCCAAGGTCATGCAACCTCCCAGTGAAAGCACCATAACCTAGTCATCTCCCCCAGACTCTTACAGTGTTCTCACCACCTTCCTGAGACCCACAGCCAAAACGCACAATTAACACTTAGACACCCAGAAACGGTTGGAGGAACACATGGTCCTTTTCCCAACAGGAATACACTCAGGAAAGGCAGGAAAACAGGCATCCTACTCCTATGTGTCTCCAAGTTGAAGCACCATGTGTGGGCTCGAGCAGGGCGACTGTTTGCACCAAGCCATCCACCCTCACCAGGTTTGTTTTGTGACCAAACGCACATCCTAGCAAGATGGCTGGCATGGGTTAAGGCTGCACCCATGCCAACTTTTCCGTTCTGAACAAAACATGAGCCATTTGGAAGACAAATTCACGAGCAAAGACGGGCAAGGAATTCCCACAGCAGAGGCAAAGGCTGGGAGAGGCTGCTCAGAGCAGACGCTACTACGAGCATTGAAGGTACCCCCAGCAGTGGCTGCTGAGGCACGGATGAAACACCACCCCTAGGGGCAGAGAGAGGCAAGGTGACAGAGAAGCAACTAGCCTGGGATTGGCACCTGCCCCCAAAAGATGGCCACAATCACCACATCATCAGATTCCTCCCTCATCCTCCAGGCGGCCGTGGAGAAAGTCAATGATGAAAGACAAACAGGGACCCTCACTCATCACGCCCAAGTGGCACATTCAGTCTCATGGCAAGTCCTAAAAACTTTATTGTTTAAAGTGATAAATGCCAGGCAATCATGTCACTGGCTAGCCGAGTCTCACATCCCAAATTACATCAAGAAAGGTGAGGCAGGCAGGGAGACAGACAGACAGACACAGAGACCTCCGCTGTTGGTGACCCCTGATAGCACCCCACTGCCCATTCTCTGGGCACATCACACCACACGCTTCCTACCTGCTTCCATAAGCTGGCACTGCTGACCAAAGACGTGGGAGAAGGTGACTGGGCCTGTGGCAGAACCGGAAGTCGCCAGCGTGGATTCCATGGCTCTTTTGGGGTCTTTGGTGTTGGTCATATGGAAGTGTCCAGACCCCTAAAGTGTCCCAGCAAAGGGCATGGTCACTTGGTCACTGGCTCAGGAACTGTAGATCTGAGGCTACTTGTTACTTTCAAGAAAATGTCCCCGTCCCCAAAGTTTATAGTGTTTCTTCCTCTTACCACCCTTTTCCTTGCAGTTTTTCTGAAACACCAGTGAAGTAAAAACTGAAACCCTATAGGGCTCCACTGCAGGAGTTCTGAGCAGAAGAAAAATCTAAGTTCTAAGTTTCCCTCTCCCGACCCCCACCAGGATTTGTTTCCTCTTGTCCTGGAAGGGTGACTGGGACTGGGGCCCCCAGTCTACATCCCTGGGGTCACCTGGAAGGGGCAGAGCACCGGGAGCTGCTCAGCCGCGGCCGCGTTCCAGCGCCAGCTGCAGGCAAAGCGCTGCCCGGGCTCGGCCGCGTCTCCTTCCCGCGGAGCAGCGCAGGGAGCGAGGCCGCCCGGGCTCCCCGGGATTCTGGCCTCGCAGGCGCCGCCCGGCTCCCCGCAGCGCCCACCCTGGGCTCCGGGGTCCCCTCGTCCCCACGCGATCGCCGCGGTCCCGGGTCCCGCGCGTCCCGCCGCAGCCAGGGGGAGAGAGCGAGGTGCGCACGGCGCGGGCTCTCTGCGGCTCCGGACCCCCCGGGGTCCTTGGCTCATCCTTCGCTAGATGCCTGTGCCTTCCGCTCCTCGCCGGGCGGTGGGGGCCGACTGGATCACGGTCACCGAGCCCCTGCTCCGACCTGCTGCAGCGGCCCCAGCCCGCTCCGCCACCCCTTTTCCGTGATGCAGAAGGGCCTTTACTTGGAGATATTCTGGATGCAGAGGGAAGTGCTAACTCAGCCCAGCAGGCTCCAGGGCTGCTGTAACCTCTTCATGCCCAAAGCCAAGGAAGTGCCAGGCACAGGAGACCAGACTGCTGAGGGTAAAACCCAAAGACCAAGAAGGGAAAAGGAGAAAAATGCTATCCATCCCGTGGCCCTTCTGTGACACACAGTCTGGGTGCTTCATCTTAGCCAACCCAGCCCTATTCTGGGTGAAGAATGATCTGCCCCCTGCTCCAAACTCAAAGGGACAGTTTCTCTGGAAAAGGGGGAGGAGGAGTTCCCGTCACATGATTACAATGGCTATTTGGGTGGGTGCTGTGTCTTTATTTTGCTGTTCTGTCTGCTAATTGTGAAAGTGCTGACTCTAGAGACGCTGCATCATCTCAGGCCAGTAGTGGGGCTACTTTCTTTGGGGATTCAGCAGTGACATCGGCAGGACATTGGTAATCCCATTAGGCAGCACCACATGTGCCAGGAGCCGTGTACCCACATGGTCAGCAAAGCAGCGGCAGTGAAAGCACCCAGGCCTGATTCCTCAGGAGGACTTTGGTTTAAAAAGCCATTGCCTCTTCTGTATTTAAGATAAAGAAGGTAACATTCCAACTGCTCTGTGGGCCAGAAAGGCTCTCAGACAGGGCCCTTTTCATTAGAGCTCTTGGCCAACAAAGAAGTACAGCTCAGGGGTGTTCTGAGGGTTATTTGGGATGAGTAAGCAAGGCAGAGAAGCCTTGAAACACCTCCAAGAGTTCAAATAAAGTCTGATGTTGTGTTGATGTTTAAGACCATTCTCTCCGGCGACTGGGATCTAAGACGAACATGGGCTAGGGTCAGGAGAAGACCAGATCTCTTGTTAACTGCAGAAACCCCATGCAGGAAGGGAAATGGATCGGCTTCTCGAGTTCGAATGGAAATGCAGGTTATAATGCAATCAATGGGCTACATCAGCCACCACTAAAAATACGCAAGGTAAACCTTTATATGCTAATTCAACCTGCAGATGTCTTCTGTTTGGCAAACCATGTTTTCCTCCCTTCTGCGTACACCCAGTCCATTGCTTCTCACTGCTAAATGGTGTTTTATATATTAAATTTACCACATTTTACTCCATCTGCTCCCTCAGCACCAAATGACCAAGGTGCTGCCTGCGCTCTGCCTCTGTAAACAACACAGTGATGACGTCATCCAGCATCGGGGACATCAAGAAACACTGTCTAAATCAGGACACTCTGAGAGTGAGTGGAGGCACTATGCATAATTACACCAGGATAAGTGGCATAAACTAGGAGAGATGGATCTGCACAGGAATTTCCCTGGGAATTACTCAAAGATAAATGCAAATTTGATTTCATTAAATGCTTCCAAGCACGACTCCAGAACAGCCTTGCTGGTGTGTACGCCCACTAGTGCTGCCCGTGGTTGCCAGAGAGAATGCTCTGTGATGTCCCACAATTGCAGGATTCGGAGAAGAGCGTCTTCCATGACAAGGATGGGGATGCTCAATCACTCGACTACCTTAAACCATCAACACAAAGCCAGACTCTATTTGAACTCTTGGAAGAGCTGTTCACAAGCCACCCAGGCCATGGGTTTCCCTTACGGCTCCTGCACTGACTGAGGCACCACTGTCAATGTTTATCATATTTCCACATACGTGAGTCTGTTCTTGAGCTCTCTATCTTGTCTCACTGATGCAGGGTAGAGAGCTGTCAACGTTAACATTTTAAACGTCTTGGCCAACATTTTAAGAAGTCTGGATTTCAAATTTTTCAAAACAAGTCAGATTTGATAGCATGGAGCCTGCATGTCTCATATTATAATCAACTAGAGCAGCAGTTATCCCCTTTATAGGGGGCACATGCCACCATGTTACACCAAGCTTGGGCTGCGTTCATTTACAACACAGCCCATTCCTTACAGAGACGTGTTCAGGTGCTGAAAACTCTTCCAGAGATAAAGGTCAAAAGAAAACCACACTAGAGAAGTCACTGACTGACTTATCAGACTCTTGCTATATCTGCGCTAATAAAGATCATTTATTTAATACCTATTTGATACCTACCCCTATGCTGACCACAGGTAGACGGAATGGTGGTGTGGCATAGAAAGTGAAGGAGGGGAGTAGGAAGAGACAGAGAAGCAACAGATTATCTATTAATAGCTACCTATCACCTGGCTATCTATGATAAACCCAAAAAAATGATTAACCACGCAAGCAGAAAAACCTACTGCACTGTGAATTATGATCATGAAAGTCTTACCATTCCAACACAGGTGACAGCTGGAGCCTTCCAGTAAAGCTTTAAGGGAGGGCGTATTAGACCTGGGTCTAAGAAGAGACGTGGGGTTTGCTTCAGTGGAAAGAAGAGTTTTGGGTTGGGGGAGGGGATTTGGGCACAAGCAAGTCACGAGGGCAAGGCTAATTTAAATGCTGTGTTATATGGAAAAGGTTTTAAAAGGCTG
The DNA here is from genome assembly GCF_020740605.2 of Lemur catta. Classification (NCBI taxonomy): domain Eukaryota; kingdom Metazoa; phylum Chordata; class Mammalia; order Primates; family Lemuridae; genus Lemur; species Lemur catta. Next base: position 117,484,598 of record NC_059130.1, read on the forward strand.
CTTAGAGCTCTTTAGATAGGAAAGGATGTAAATTTGCTCTGGTCCAAATCAATGGTCATACCTTTACTTTTAATATCCCGCAGACTTTAAAGTGACTTGCCCCAAAGGGCTCCCTTAACTTTGCTCAGACTCATATTCCCACGGAAGCTAAGAGCTGATTCGACAGGTCAAGTGAGACTCAGCAAATATATTAGCTGTTGTCACCCACCGTTCCCAAAAGGTACAGAGTACCACAGCCAGGTGTTATAGATAGATAGAAGCAAAGTGAAGGGCAATTTAAAAAAAAAAAACATGGCACTGACCTTGGAACAGCTTGTTTTATGATGCTTCATTTCTCATAGCAAAAGACCCTAAGTGGAGGCTGCTACATGCATGACATGAGCCATACTAGGAGTTCCACCGATAATAACATGGCCCCTTCCCAGACGAGGAAGCCCAGGCTTAGGAAAATTCATGTACTTCGTCCAAGATTACACAGCCAGAAAATTATACAGCCATGAATAGGTAATCTACAAGATAAATGGGCCTACCGGTTCTCTGCTTTAAAACTAGCCACTACCTATTTCATTGATAAGTCATACTATTGACTCGTATTTCACAAAGCTTTCCATATAGACCCAAGGTTCCCAGCAAGTCTTAATAAATGTCTCTATTTAAAAAAAAATGTTTAAGTAGCTTCATTAAGATATAATTCACATGCCATACAATTCACCCATTTAAAGTGCACAATTCAATGGTTTTTAGTATATGCACAGATATGTCAATCATCAACACATCCAATGTTAGAATATTTTCACCACTTCAAAAGAAGCCAGTACACTTAGCTATCACCCCCTACTCCACTATGCCCTCTCAACCCTAAGCAATCACTAATCTACTTCTCTATCTATTAATTTCCCTATTATAGACTTTTATATGAACAGAATCATGTAATATGTGGATTTTTATGTCTGGCTTCATTTAGCACAATGTTTTCAAGGTTCACCCAACTTGTAACATATATCAGTATTTCTTTTTATCACTGAATACTATTCCATTGTATGGATATACTCCATTTTGTTTATCCATTCAGCTGCTGATGAACGTTTGGGTTTTTCATCATGAATAATGTGCTATATACATTTGTGTACAATTTTTTGGTATGGGCATTTGCTTTTATTTCTCTTGGAGACATATAGATAGATAGATAGATAGATAGATAGATAGATAGATAGATAGATACACCTTGGAGTGGGGTTGCTGGGTCATATGGTAACTCTGTGTAATCATTTGAGGAATTGCAAAACTGTTTCCCAGTGGCCTCACCATTTTACATTTCACCCGCTGTAAATCAGGGTTCCAGTTTCTTCATATCCTCACCAATGCAATAATGTTCTGATGCAGTGCTAAGCATTAAGTTATTCTAGTGACTTTAAAGGTTTCAGAGGCTAAAATGATAATTGGCTTAAAAGGAATTTAATTAAATTTCAAAACAGACTCATGTATAAAGTTAACCCTTTCTTTTGCTGGAGAAATCACTGATCAATAAAACCAAACCAGAAAGAGATAATGTTGTCTTTTATTCTGTCACAACAGAATTCATAAAAATAAACATAATATTTCTCTGGAGAAATTTATGATGTTTCATCATCATAATTATCTTCATCATCCCCAGGTCTTAAATTAGTCCTATAATTTTATAAATCCTATCCAGCACTGAATCAAAAATAACTAGGTATCTATTTTCCTTCCCTCCTGAATAATTCAAGTCAATGTGAAATATTGGGCAAGAGAGGTGGAAATCCATGCCAGAGGAGTGGGTGGCAGAGCCTGATGCTGAGTCAGAACCCCGGTAAGATGAAGGGGACCTGTGAGGTGAGGAGGGAGGGCAGCAATCCTTTAGGGCCAGAGCCCAGGTGGAGTGAGTGAGGCATTCGCACAAGGAACAGCAGCAGCAACAGATTGGTTGCACAGGATGAGATTGAGCAAATAAGTAAACATACTGAGGATAATGGGAGTCTGGCTTCTCGGCGTTAGAGACAAGAGAAAGTGAGAATGAAATCTACGGTGTTGAATAGAAATTGTAAGTATTGTTGTGAACACATGGTTTTTAATCTATATACAGGTATGTAAATAAATCTAGATTTAGATGTGCATGTGTGTACATGTGCGCACATGTGTGTGTCAGTATATACATACTATTAACATATTCCCTAATTTTGTCCACTGAGAGGGCCTGGGAACAATGACACCCAAAGAGCAATGAGCTCTCCTAGAAACCAAGATCTGGGCTCTAAACACCATTCCTTTATTAAAAGGAAATACAGCTGATTGATCCAGGGCTGATGCAAGGAAAACACAAGAAGAGCTTGACATCTTGTTCAGTTAGAAAGGAAGGAACTGCTCAAAGATGGATGGAGACATTCCAAAAAGACACCAAAGTGAGTTTGAAGTAACTCCCACTGACCAAATCAAGGATAATTTCAGCATAAAAAAATGATAATAGTGAATTATAACTCATTGAATAGAAATATATTCCTCCATATGGATGCCTGGATAAATATATAAATATATTCATAAATAAATACATAGAGAGAGAGAGATAGAAGAAAAAGTCTTATAGTAGAATGCCAACCAAGAAATATAAGAAATGATAGAATTGGAAAATTGATATTTGACAGCCTTTCATAGTTATAATTCAAGCAAGAAATAGCAATAAATGCTAAAACTAGTAGATGAAAGTTTGATGAGAAATGATATACTTACAGCCTCAAATTATGTCTCTACAAAGTCTTTATTAATCTCAAAAAGAGAAAGGAGTGACTTTACAGTGTACAAACCTGGAAGACACCATCGTAATCAAAGTTAATTACAAAATTAGCATCATTAGTACTAGGATAAATCAAAATCACATACTAACCTAATAGGATGCAATAAGAAAAACTTAGCATCACTTCTGTAATATTCCTGACCAAGATTCATTACTTGAATCTAATCATGAAAAAAATTACATAAACCCACACTGAAGAACATTCTACAGAATAACTGTCCTATAATCTTTAAAAGTGGCAGGGTCGTCAAAGTTAAGGAAAATCCAAGGAATTGTTCCAAGTCAAAAGCAAATGAAGAGGCAGGGCAGCTAAATGCAACCTGTGATCTGAATTCTTTCAATAAAACTTGAATGGAGCCTTTGAATTAGCAGCGATGGATCAATGTCAATTCCTTCAGTTTGACAGTTGTACCATAGTTAATAGGAGAATGCCCTTGATGTGTGGGAAAGCACACTAAAACATTTGAGAGTCATAGGGTACCATGTCTACAATACATGTTCACATGGCTTGGGGGTGCGGAGTTTGTGGCACTATTCCTGCAGTTTTCCTATAGTTTGAGAAAAAAGTAAGAGATGTACAAAGACAACATGGTCAGAAAGCAAGAGAAGCAGACAAGAGAAAGAAAACCACTGACCACCCAGACAACTCCAGTGTCAGACACAGACCACAACAAGATTGCTTCACATGGTCAGGGAAATGGGGCAAGGTAGAGAATTTTGGAAAAGGAATGGAAACTATAAAAATTTGCCAAACTGATATTAGACACAAGTGGAAAGAATTACTGAACTGGAAGATGAGTCAGAAGAAAGTCAAAATGAAGCAACATAAACAACAGGATGAAAAGGCAGAGGAAAGAATGTGACATAGAGATTCAGTTAAAAGGTCTAACCTAGGTTTATTTGCCATCCCTGAAAACAAGAAGAGAAGCGGGAGAAAAGGAGTAGCAGCAACATCAGAAGAGATAACTGATGATACCTGTGATGGTTAACTGCACGTCAGCTTGACTGCGTTAAGGGATAGCTGGTTATTTCTGAGTCTGTCTGAAAGAATGTTTCTGGAATAGATTAGCATTTGAGTCAGTAGACTGAGTAGAGAAGATCCACCCTCACCAATGTGGGCAGGCATCTGTTGAGGCCAGAATAGAAAAAAAACAGAGGAAGGCAATCTCTCTTTTTCTTTCTCTCTCTCCCCTTGAGCTGGGACATTCACTTCCACTCTCTTCGGATATTGGAACTCGTGGTTCTCCAGCCTTCAGATCCCAGGACTCACACCAGCACTCCCTGTCCTGGTTCTCAGGCCTTCAGCCTTGGACTGGGAGTTACATTGGCTACCCTGGGTCACAGGCCTTTGGACTCAGACTGAATTTCAGGCTTCCCTGAGTTTCCAGCTTGCAAACAGTGGATCATGGGACTTCTTGGCTTCCATAATCATATGAGCCAATGCCTACTTCTATTTGTTCTGTTTCTCTGAAGGGAGGGAGGGAGGGAAAGAAAAGAAGGAAGGAAGGAAAGAAAAGAAGGAAGGAAGGAGGGAGGGAAAGGAAGGAAGGAAGGAGGGAGGGAAAGGAAGGAAGGAAGGAAAGAGGGAGGGAGGAAGAAAAGAGGGAGGGAGGGAGGGAGGAAGGAGGAAGGAAGGAAAGAAACAAAAGAGAGAAAGAAAGTTGCTATAGTTCTATCATCAAAGTAGACTTTATGATAAAAAGAAATTCTAGCAACTAAAAATATTCTTTATAATAGCAAAATGATCAATTCAACAAGCCTCCAAACATGAGGCAAAAAGTGACCAACTATGAGGAAAACTAAACCCACAACAAGTGAAAAATAGAAAAACTAAACAAAACACAATCTAGAAAAATTGAACATAATTAACATATTGGCCAATGGACGTATACAATGGATCATTTGTGTCCAAAAATTACAGACTACAAATTCTTTTAAAAAAAAAAGAACATTACAAAAATTGTCCCTATGCCAGACCTTACTTCAAGTCTCAAAAAGTGTCAAAAGTATAAAAGGAAACTTTCCTAATCTGATAAAGAGTTTGTATTCAAAAGCCTGCGGAAAAGATCATTCACGATGGTGAAATATTGAAAGCTTCCTCTTAAGATCAGGAATGAGACAAAAATGACCACTATCATCACTTCTATGCAACATTATATTGAAAGTAAAAGAAATGAGATTTGAGGTTTGAAATAGAATAATAAAATTTTCACTATTTGCAGTTGACATGATTGTGGTAGAAAATCCAAAAAGCAAAGTCTACAAATAAATTCTGACAATAAATTTGCAAAGTTGCTAGAAATAAGATATATATTAAAAAGTAAATTGTAGTTCAATACACAAAACAGAAAAATAAAATTTTTTAAATATAATAGCATCAAAACATATCAAACAATTAGGAATAAATGTAATGCAAAACCTTCACGACCACTCTACAGAAAGCTATAAAAGATGGACATAAAGAAACCTAAACAAATGAAGAAATGAACCGTTGAGTCATGATTCAATGACTCAATGTTATAAAAGTTTCAATTCTCCCAAATTAGTCTACAGATTTAATCAGATCAAAATTTGAACAGATGATCTGTAAAAACTGACCAAGATGATTATAAAATTTGATTGAAATGATAAAGGGCCAATAGCTCTTGAAAAAGGCCACCAAAAGTGAGGACTTGCTCTCCTAGACTATCTAGACAGGTTATTAAGCTTCAGTAATTAACAGAGTATGGTATTGGCCTGTGGGTATGCAAATAGACCAATATGGAGAATGAAGGGTCCAGAAGTTGGCTCATGCATGGCATTATGACAAAGCTGTCACTACAGACCACTGAGCATCAATGCTGATGAGATGTTAAATGGTGCTCAATCAATTGGAAATCCATATGGGAGAAGAAAGTGAAATTTGACTGTCACCTCACACCATAGAAAAAAGTCAGTTACAGGTGAATTGTAGATTTGGGTGTGAAATCAAAACAAAACTTTTTGACAATGATAGACTATCTCTATGACCTTGATGGAGGTGGGTAGGCAATAACTTCCTAAACAGGACACAAGAAGCACTAGCCATAAAGGAAAAGATTGATAAATGACACATCAAAGTTAAGGACTTCTCCCATTCTGTGGTTTGCCTTTCCATACTCTTACTATGGTCTCTTGATGAAGAAAAGAAATTTGCGACACCTATAACCAAGAAAGAATTCATACGTCCATTATAGAAAGAACTCTCTCAAATCAATAAGACAAAGAACTCAGTTAAAACATAGACAAGAGGCTTGGACAAGTACTCCACAAAAGCGGTATTTACAATGGCCAATGTGGTATGACGCTGCCCTGCATTACTCATCAGGACAACCAAATTAAAACCACAATGAAATTCAAACATACATCCACCATGACAGCCAACATTTGATTGCCAATTCCAAGTGTTAGCAAAGGTGTGGAGCAACAGGAATTCTCATATACCATTGTTCAAAGTATAAAGTGGTACAAATATTAATTTTGGACAACTGTCTGCCATTGTATTTTAAAGTTTAGCAACCACCTACTCTCTATGACCTAGCAATTCTACCCCTAGGTATGTAGCAAAAAGAACGCACGCATGTGTGCACCCACATATTACCAGAATGTTCACAGAAGCATCCATTATTCATAACAGCCCCAAACTGAAAACAACGCAAATTCTCATCAACTGCACAACAAAATGAAAGAGCATATTCATACCAGGGAACACACGCATTGAAAGTGAGCAAACTACACTCAGCGTGGATGATTCTCCAGGCTGCAGACATAAAATACACGTATAACTATGTTTAGTTTTGTCTTTTTGAAGTTCACAGAATCATTGGTCAGAGGGGTCAGGATAGCGGTTACCTTTAGGGAGAGGGGCTGGTGACCAGGACAGAGCTCCGAGCTGCATCTCACAATCTGTGCTCTTGCTGTTGTACTTCAATAAAATTCGCTTTTGAACGTCTGAGTGGATACACACCAACTTTTAACAACTCTCACCGTAAAGCAGTAGGACAACTGTGGCACTGTCATTGTGTTACTTTAGATTGTCCAAAACAAACCTGTACAGCTGTAATATTTTAAATAATTAAATGCCGAATTGGGGCAATATGTTAGCTTTCACCGAGAAGGTGTTCAATTCCCCATCCACTGTTACTGGAAAAGGCTTAACATTTGAGGAGCGACCTATTAAATGAAAGTAAGAGCTACTTTATCTTAGTGATGGCTTTGTTTCCCCTTGTTCTACTTAAGCTTTTTCCTGAGTACAATAAAAAGTCTAAGATCAGATCCTCGGCAGTCTCTCTGCCTGGTTTTTAGAGCAATACCTGGCATGGACATGCCCTCAAACATTAATGGATGAGGGGGCACAGTGTGAGACTTGTCGAACTGCCTCTCTGCTAGACGTGGGTTTCTCTAAGGAGCTGGTAGGAGCCGCATCATCAACCTTGGGCTTAGTTTTCTCCGTTTTGTGTCACTAGGGATAGCGTGTCATTGTTCGCCCAAACTGGGGCACTGGAAGGTGAAAGGGGTGCTATTAATAACGATGTCAGTACATTAGGCGTAAACCAGGATCCTTCTAGCAAACTGGTTTGGAAGGTTATGAACCAGCCTGGTACTGAGAACTCACTACAGAAACTTCAAAATGTAAAGGGTCCCCCAGGATTCGAGCTGTGCTCTCAAGCATGTTATTAAAATAGGGTAATTGTGCACTCTTACTTTCTCCATAACAGCTAATGCTATTAGCTCTGAAATAGAAACCTGTACTAAATGCATCTTTTATGAGACATAGGGCCTTTTGTACTTTCCCTGCCTTTTTTGCTGGGTGCCAAATACCATTTCTGGGCAGAAGACTGCCTGGGGCACACTTTGCCAACACGACAGACCCAACCTTTGTTCCAACCGCCTCTCTTAGGCTCTTCCACGTTGATATGTGGGTGGAAATTCCAGGTTGTTAAAGACCAGGAGACCCCAGGTCTCACAGTAGGAGCTTAATAAATATTTGTTAAATGAATCACATGACACAGTGGCCTTCCAGAGACCTCTATTTGCTACATCGACTCCAAACATTGAGCTTTTGCACCTGCTGCTTCCTCGGCCTAAAATGCTCCTACCCCCTCATCACCAAGTGAATTCCTTCCGGCCTTCGGTTCCCAGTTCTGACATCCTGTCCTCGTGGAAGACGTCTCTGATCGCCCTGGGTAGGTCTGTGTCTGTGTCACACACCCCACAGACCTCCTGGGAGGACTCAGATTTTGATCTGAGATTTGGTGACCTTTGTTTCCTAGGGTCCAGGCATTCCCTTCAGGCACAAAAGGGAAGGGGGCACCAAAAATCTCAGCAGTCAAGATAAATATCTTAATGCAAAACATTTCATGACAAATGCAAAATCGAAATCTTAAAAAAAGGCAGGATCACAAGGCAGGGCTTACTCACATACAGGTTGCTGAGTCCTGTCCCCAAGTTGCTGGCCCAGGAGGATTTGCACATCTAACACGCTCCCAGGAGACGCTGCCGCTGCTGACCCACCTGCTACAGAGCACGCTCACCACACCTCCCACCCCGCCCCACATCAAGGGACAGAAAAGCAATTGTTAATACTTCCATGCCCGGAGTAGCAACGGGCAGAAAAAGCATCCACGTCTAAGCAACTGTTGCACCAAAAAATTGATCAATATATTTGACAGTCTGGTTCCCTGGAGTAGGCTGGATAATGCCCCCACCCCAAAAATGCCCATGTCCTAATACCCAGAAGCTGTGAATATATCACCTTACGTAGCAAAAGGGACTTTGCAGATCTGAGGACATTAAAGATTCTGAGATGAGGAGACTACCCTGGTCATCGGGGTAGGTCTCACATCATCACAGGGGTCCTTGTAAGCAGAGGGGCCATGCAATAGTGGAGGCAGAGACTGGAGTGCTGTGCTCTGAAGACGGAGGAAAGGGCCACAGGCCGGGGAGAACGGGGAGCCTCTATAACCAGGCCAGGACATCAGCACCATTTCCTTTCTGTTATTTCTGCAAACACCTCGGGGCCTCTGCGTGTACTGCTCTCCTGAGCTGGGATGTTTGTGCCGAGTCCTGTTCAGGGTCCTACACACAAACATCTCCAACAGCAAGGAAGGAAATGGTGCAGTTCCCAGTAGGACCCGACACAGGACGCCAGAGGTTAGTGCAGGACGGCCGCGTTGAGATCTCGCTCAGCAATTCCGGTAGGTGACAGGTAACAAATGCCCAACTCACAAGGCTTGGACAGCAAGGGGATTTATCATCACCAAACCAGATCCCAGGTAGGTGTTATGGATTGAGTTGTGTCCCCCTAAAAGTTCACAGGTGGAAGTTCTACCTCAGAAGGTGACCTTGGAGATGGCTTTTTACGGAGGCAGCCGAGCTAAAACGATGTCACTAGGGTGGGCCCTGAACCAATACGACTGATGTCCTTGTTAAAAAGGGACATTTGGACACAGGCACACACAGAAGGAAAACGCTATGTGGAGATGAAGGCAGACATCAGGGTGGAGCTTTTACAGGCCAAGGGATGCCACAGATTTCCAGAAAACCACCAGAAACTGCTGAGAGGCCTGGGACAGATGGTCTCTCACAGTCCTCAGAAAGAACCACCCCTGCCAACCCACCTTGATCTCAGAACTGCAGCCTCCAGAACTGTGAGACAATGAACGCCTGTTGCTGGAGCCACCTTATGTTGTGGCACTCCATTACAGCAGCCCTGGCAGACTAACAGAGCTGGGCGCTGCAGTGATCGTGGACTCCACGGACCACCAGCATGGTCTGGGACCCAGGTCCCCTCCACCACTGTGTGCTGCCGCCCTCAGTGAGTCAGTATCACCTCATGATCTCAAAATAGCTGCCACGGACCAGCGTGAGAAGGTCCAGGAAAGAAGGGCTATTTCTCCCTCATGCATCTCATCAAGGGAAGAGAAACCCTTCTTAGGAGTTCCCTGAGAAATTGTCCCTCACCTCTCACTGGCCACCTAGCATGGAATGCTAGGAATGGTTCACCCCATACCAGATTTCCCCTGGAGCTGGGTAGAAGGCAGGTGAAGGGTGGACCCAGGGCTGACTTATCCACTGAATGGAGCAGGCACAGGGCCTAGAGCCAACAATATCTTTAGGGCCCCACAGGATGTTTTGCTTCTCACAATAAGTGAGGTATTAATATATACATTGAATGTCATGTATATAAATACTAATATAAATTTTTAGTATTTTTATAGAGGAAGGAGCCCCCAAAGGCAAAAGTGTCCAGGACCCATGAAAGTCACAGCAAAGCCCTGGGTGGATATCTCTGCCTGCAAAGGAGAGAGGGTAAAAGGCTACTGGGTGAGACCAGTTGAGTTTGCTACAACTCAACACACAGAAGGAAGACACAGCCATCAGTGACAGTAGCTCACCATGGCGTGGATTTTACGAGCATAAATGGGGCAAGGGGTGGTTGTACGGCCAAACAAAATCCTCTCCCATTGCCCAATAATTGATACTCCTTGTGGAAGAGTCAACAACCTCCCCCACCTTTTTGGTTTGCAAGTTGCTTGTTGTTATGAACTGAATTGTGTCCCCTCTAAAATTCACATGTTGACACCCTAACCCCCAGCGTGACTGTATATGGAGACAGGATCTTTAAGGGCGGGGCCCTAACCCAGTAGGACTGGTGTCCTCATAAGAAAGGGGTGTGTGTGCACAAAGGAAAAGCCACGGGAGGACATAAAAGGTGGCCACCTACGAGCCAGGAAGAAAGGCCCCACCAGAAAGCAACACTGCCAGCACCTTCACCTTGAACATCCGGCTTCCAGAACTGTGAGAAAATAAATACCTGTTGTTTAAGCCACCCCATCTGTGGCACTCTCTTACGGCAGCTCGAGCAGACTAACATATTCTTCTAGCTCCACCCCCTCACTTTACAGGGGGCAACTATGCCAGGAACTTGTCCACGTTGAAGCAGAGCTTGGCCTAGAATCCGATCCACCTGGGGTGAAGGGGGGAGGGGGGGGGTCTGCCTACCTCCCACGTGGCCCAGGAGAACATGGTCACTGCGGGTCGGGGCACCACTGAATTCATCACCTGCAGGTGTTAGCTGGGCTTCCTCCCACTCTTGGCCTTATGGCAGGTTTTACTTTTTATCTCTCGGCTGACTCCACTGCATGTGGACCTTAGTGGTGTGGCCAAGTGCTCCCATTAGCATGGAAGAAACAACTTCCTAATGACAGAGGGTGAGGGCGGAGGAAACAAACTCATGCGCTTAATCAGAAAAATAGAGTTTGCAGGAGCAGCGCTAATTCATCAAAGTGCAGCCAATGCAGAGACGTGGGCTCCACTGCCATCAGCCCAGTGAACACACAGCAGAAGCGATCGAGCACAAGAGGCAAAGAACAATAATTCCTTTCAAGAGCCCCTGGGTGATTGTGGATTTTTCACACGAATAAAGAGGAACTGATTAATCAAAGACGGTGAACTAAAACTGCTGGCTATCTCCCGGGACACAAACAAGATCCAAACTTGATAGTGCTTTGCATGCTTTTCCTCCCTTTCTGAGTTTGAGCCCCCTCTTCCGTCAAGATGAAATGCGACACGAGCAGATTTTTAACGAGGCCGCTGCTTGGCCATCTCAGCTTCATTTCTTTTCCTAAATAATCGATAACGTGTGGGTCACGGCTGCTATAAACGTCAAGCCACAATTTGTGACTAACGCCCGTGCAAATCGGTCCAGGCGGCCCTTGACCGGAGGCCTCCCCCACCGTAGCCAGAAAGGAACAATAAAAATGCTCAAGGCTGTGGTGGCATTTTTCTTCCTATCAGCTCTCAGTGGAGGAGGCTCGAGATTTCATTTAATCCTGCAGACTCCCTGGGAGGGAGGGAGTCACGGCCTGAGGTTTTCCATGATGCTCGGCTGACCTTGGAAAGTTCAAGGACTCCAGGGGGATGGAAAGAGCACAGACACTGATCTTTAAGAGTACAAGTTCTTGGGCAGAGTGACCTGTCACTCTCAGAGACCAACAGGGAAGAGCCATGATTCTGCAGACAACAATAATGACCCTGCCTCTGGGCGCTTGCACCTGCAATTCTTTTAGCCTGTAATGTTTCACTTCCTTCTTGCCCCTTCCCTTGGCTAACTTTCCTTGCCATTCTGGTTTTGGCTTCATTGTTTCTTCCTCCAGGAAGTCTTCTTTGATCTCCTGGGCTGGGTTGGGCATTTCCTCTATGTTTGCATAGTTTATAAGACTCACAGACCCTGGTTTTCCCAACAGCACTTACTCCTTCCAGCAACAGAACTTGTATTCTGTGGGAGATCCCCCTGCAACAGCCTCCCATAGGAGGCTGCCAACCAAGGGTTCTGCCCTCCTCTAGCCAAATGAGTAGACACAGGGCCAAAATTAAGTCAAATTCTCACACCAGGCAACCTGATATTGATCAAGGTGAGGAAAATGGTGAGAACAAATTTGTCTTAAAGGTCTAGAGTCCAGAGGAGACTCCTTAGATCCCAGAGGCGCCCACTCCTACCCTTTCTGAGCCTGGCTTTTCAGCTTCTCCTTCAATCCCATAAACCATTCCATAGCCTCCCAGTGCTTGGTCTTTGGCTGAGCTTAGCCAGAATCACCTTCCGTTGCTTATAATTAAAGAATCCTAAGATCCTCTAATGTCCCTCCCATCACTCTAGGTAGTGCCTAAGAGCAGTGGCTGTCACTCACCGGTGGACCCCCAGTGCCTTGCGCAGGGCCTGGTACGTGGCAGCTCCTCGCTGGTTTATTGAGTGGAAACTCCCTGTGCTAATCACTAAGTGAGGCTGCTTTGATCTGCTTGTGTCAAGAGCTGTCAAACCGACACGCACCACATACTGACAAAGCTGCTCAGGGATGCAAGCGCCTGGAGACAAATGTGACATAGTAGAAACACGTCAGGCTCCGAGGCAGGCGCTTGCAGGAAGAGTGCAAATTCATCAAAGCACACCCAACTCGGCGACATTCGCTCGGGACCCATTGAAGAGCAAGTACATTTTACTGCAAAGAATGTTCCAGAACAATGCAGATAAGCATGTATATATAATTCAATTGATCTGGCTTTGTATCCGGCTGCCCTTTTGATCTGCCCTCTGAAAACTGTCCCATCTCCTTTCCTCCCACCTCCCAGATGAGCTTAGGAAGTCATTTGTGTCTGAGAGATTAAACACTGTTCATCTTAGATCAGGCGTCAACAACACATTTCTCATTAAAGGGCAGAGAGTAAGTATTTCAGGCTTTGCAAGCCACACTGTCTCTGTCTCAACGACTCGGCTTTGCTGTCGCCGTGCAAAAGCAGCCATAGATGACGTGTAAGCCAATGAGCATGGCCGTACAGCAACAAAACTTTATTTATGGACATTGAAACTTGAATTGCATATAATTTTCAGGTGTCACAAAGTATTCTCTTGATTTTTTTTTCAGCCATTAAAAAATGTAAAAACCATTCTTGGTTCAAGAGCTGTGGGCCATGTTTGGCAGAGGTTTGCTGGTCCTACTCTAGGTGGCAGTTTAATTGCTCACCTGTGACATACGGTGACCACCATCAGCTGCTCACCCCCCTGCCCACCTGAAGGACCCAGGAAGAAACCTTGCGAGGTAAGGAACCTGCAGAGGAAGCACAGAGATGAATCTTGTAGACTAGGCGGGGTGGGGAGTAGTGGTTAAAAGCCATAGAATCAGACCCAGGAGAGAATTCTACCGCTCCTGCTTGCTACTTGTGTAGCTTCCCAGCAATTTAGTCAACTTTTCCAAGCCTTGGTTTCTCTTACGAAAAATGGGCCTGTCCTGCCACATGAGGTTGTGAGGATTCCGTGGTTAATACCCTGTGGAAAGCACCTGTCTCAGAGCCTGGCACCCAGCAAGAGCTTAATGGTGGTTGGCTGGTCACACAGGGGAGGAACAGGACATTTCCACATTTTAAATGTCAACGTAGGCTGGGCGCGGTGGCTCACGCCTGTAATCCTAGCACTCTAGGAGGCCGAGGCGGGTGGATCACTCGAGGTCAGGAGTTCGAGACCAGCCTTAGCAAGAGCGAGACCCCTGTCTCTACTAAAAATAGAAAGAAATTATCTGGCCAACTAAAAATATATATAGAAAAAATTAGCCGGGCATGGTGGCGCATGCCTGTAGTCCCAGCTACTCGGGAGGCTGAGGCAGTAGGATCACTTAAGCCCAGGAGTTTGAGGTTGCTGTGAGCTAGGCTGATGCCACGGCACTCACTCTAGCCTGGGCAACAGAGCGAGACTCTGTCTCAAAAAAAAAAAAATAATAAATAAATAAATAAATAAATAAATGTCAACGTAGATGTAACTATGAAGAATGTAGGTACGTTTACAGACCATACCTACAGAGCAATGTATGTACACAACAAGTTTGCCGAACCCTGACATAGATGAAGAATTGTGTTTGATCTCCCAGGAATGATTTCTAAGCTCTTCTGGGAGGCAGGAGGGGACAAGACAGTGTCCAGAGGCAGATCATCAGGGCAGCTGGAAGGTACTGGGGTCACCTGCCTCCTGCTGACATCCTACTTGGGCAGCAGAAACTCAGCAGGGTTTTCCCCTAATGTCCCTTTTCTTCTCCCTCTGCCTAACTGCTAAGACTTAGCTCTGTATTCAGACTAAGGGGCCCCTAAGTTGTAAAGAGTCCCCTTTAAGTTACATTGTCCCTTGTTAAGAGTCTCGGTCTGCAACCAATTCCACAGCCTTCCCTGTCACACTGAGCAGGTGGCCCTCAGCCTTCAGGGATGAGTAAATCTACAAGCTTGGATGACACAGTTGGTTTCGTCCAGACAATCCTTAAATGATAGTCAGTACTCTTTAATCTTTTCACTGGCATGAACTCTAACAATTACCTGTGGTGGGGAAATTCCGCGTACATATAAGTGGTGGAAAGTTCTAGAATTATCCACGAGGAGAAAGAGTAGGAGAAGAGTGTAGCAGATGAGATCCCAGATCTCTCCTTCCAGAAAGGACTGGCTGCGCAGCTGCTGGCAGTGCTTGGGGCTCTGCAGGGTTGCCTCAGCTGCAGAAGAGGCCCAAGGTCACATCCTTCCTGGGGCCGTCACCCCTAGTGACCAACAATGGCAGATATATGAAGGCCTGGCCATTCTGGCCCAATGTGGGTAACTCCAATGGGCCATTTCGGCTTCTGAGCAAGCCGTGGGGTCAGCCGAGGCATTGCAGTGGACTTCTCCCTCTGTCCAGGCCTGATTCTGCCTCCTCCCCAAGGTGGATCCCAGGAGCAGTCCCTTAAAATCTCCCTTAGCATTAACTGTGGCTCAAGGTCTCCTTCCCAGAACCCAGCAGCGACAGCGGAGCAGTTAGGAGCATTATCTCCAAAGTCCAAGTCCCTGGCCAGACCAGGCTGAGCCACTCAGTGTGAAAGTCTGCAACCTTAGCAGGCCTCAACCTCTTACCTAGAAAATACTCGGTTCCTTTTAACAGGGTCTGAATAAAATAAGCATGCAAGGCACCCAGTCTAGTGCCAGCCCTGAGAAGCGTAACTCAAGAATGCCAGGATTCTAGAAGGAGGTACATGGGGTCACGCTGCTCCTCCTGGATTTGCCCCTGAAGGTATGAGAAGTCTCAGACAGGCTAGGGTCGAGCAGGAAAGAAGAGCCTAGAACACTACGGGAAATTAGGCCCCGTCACCTGAAGCCACAAGGATGTGTGTCCAATGCTCATTGTTTTGTAGCGCATGAGACCTGCTTCCAACCAGGCACAGGACAGCGTGTATTATATTATATAAAAAAGGAGAACCCAGACACAGCACAGAAAGGAGGCTGGGTGCACATCTGTTTTCCCCGGCCTTGCACAAGGCCAGGCACATGGTGGCACTGGAATAGCTAATGGATGAACAATTAACTGGGGGAGGGGGAAGCAATGGCCAAGATGAATTCATCCAAACACTCGAGCCTCTGCTCTGTGTCAGGTGCTCAAGGTACAAGGGACACAGCCGTGGATGAGATGACCCATGTCCTCATGGAGCTTAGAGCTTGACAGGGTGGACACGGATTAAACAGGCAATCACAGAAGCGTAAGGCAAGGGACAAGTGCCACGATACCCACAAAGGGTGTGATGAGATCTACAGGGGTCCCCTACTTAAACTAAGGGTCAGAGAAGTGTTTACATCAAGAAAGGGACACGTAACAAGTACCAACCTGATGGGTAAATCAGCGGGTAAACGGGCAGGAGTGGGGATGGGGAGGACAGGCAGGGCACGTGCTGAGGAAAGGACACGCAAGTGTGTTCTAGAAACAGCTGGAGCACAGCCGGAGGCAGCACAGCAGGAGGTGACACTGGGACAGAAGGCAGCGACCAGACCACTAGAGCCTCACGGGCCCTAAGTCCTTGGGGTTTTCTCTTATGCACAATGGGGAGGTTTTGGAAGGGTTTAATCTAAGTCATGTCCTTATTTGAGTTTCAAAGAGATATCCCTGGCTGTAGAAGAGAGGGGGCCACCGCAGGGCAGCTGGGGGAGGTGGGGAAAGTCATTCCAGCGATGGCAGCTCGGGCTGGGATGGTCGGGAAGGACTGGAAAGATGGATGTAGGTGGGAGATGTTTCAGGGACAGGATAAAGGAGGTGAAGAAAGAATATCAAGAGTGACTTCCAGGCTTACAGAGCGGGCAAATGAGAGGAGGCACGAGCACGTCAGTGAGGCGGGGATGTTGGAGGGAGGAGCTCAGACCCTGGGCTAACAGTGTCCCCTGAAATTCACGTCCACCCAGCACCTGGGAATGAGACCTTGTTTGGAAATAGTGTCTTTGCAGATGTAATCAAGTTAAGATGTGGTCACATCTGCCTTCCGTCCACATTAGAATTTGGTGCTAACCCAATTGCTGGTGCCCATGTAAGAAGGAAATTGGGACGCAGACACGTTCAGGGGAAAAATCCCGTGAAGATGGCAGCAGAGACTGGAGATACACTGGAGATACACAAGGATCGCTGCGAGAACAAGGAAGGACAAAGAATGATCCTCCTCGAGAGCCTTCAGGGAAAGCACAGCCCTACGGGCACCCCCAGAACTGTGATAGATACATTTTTGTTGCTTTAAGCCCTTTAGCTGATGGTAATTTGTTAGGGCAGCCCTAGGGAAATAATGCAGCCCCTGAATTCCAAATCTGGAAGCAGCTGTTCTCTAGAGTACAAGTCTTGTTGGGGCAGAGGAGCCTCCCTTCCCCATCCAGGCACCCCTGGCTCTTATTTATCTCTTCAACCCAGACAGGCAGCAGCTGCGGGGTTTTTGTGTATAAGTAACTCAGGGCCCTGCAACTTCAAGGTCTCCTGCCTGGCCAACCACACATCTTGTTTGCATGGTACCGAGACTCCGGTGAGCAGGTAAGGTTCCCTGACGTCACAGAACTCAGTCCAACAGTGGGTGTGCTGGGGAGTGGCATTACAAATAACACAGGGTGGTAAGGGAAGCACTGGCGGGAAGCTGGGGGCAGGACACCTAGGCCACTCTGCAGGGCCACGAGAAGACCCCTGGGAGAGACAATGGCAGAGAAACTTTCACAGAGTGAAAAAGAAGAGGTGGAAGCGAGGGGTCCTGAGCAGAGTATCCGGTGCGAACAAAGGGTCAAAGATGAGAACGAGCACAGCGGGCAGGGTGTGTGGGGCAGGTGGGAACAGAGCAATGAGCTGGGGTCAGAGGGCCACCCAGGCCACAGTGACAGACTCAGACCCTGTGGCATGATGGGAAGCCCTCCAAGAACCAGCCGTGAACAGGACACGGTCAGACTTGCCTGCTGATGGCTGCATCCAAGGCAGATTTGAGTTCTTTTGGCTTAATGCCCGATGTGTTCCGCAGGACCCCAGACTCCAGGCGGGTCTCACGTTAGCTTTCATTGTTTTTGCCTCAGTGTTAGTGCATGAGTCCCAACATTGCTACTTAGCACTTCCCCCCAAATAACCCAAAATATCTCTGAGTCCTGATCACTTAACAGGGTACCAAATACCAGCTTGAGGGAACTGGGGTCATTAAAGGGAGGGAACTCGCAAATTTCCAGTGTGCCCGAGTCCTCGGCCATTGCCAGAACCACCACCATTCATAGCGCGATGAATGAAGTCAGCACTTTACCCAGCACAGATTTGACAGGGTCCTCAGTGCAGAATTAGAAGCCAAGTAGCTCACTTTGAAGCAACACAAAATTACTATATTTAGGTGTATCTAGAGCCAAAGGATTATATAAAAATAGGCAATTATGTAAAAACAAGCTCAATAATACTCAAATTCATTGAAAGCCCATTGTTAAGGCAGTCCTCAGCTCAAAACTGTCTCAGCCAGTTTTGCACTGCTGTAAAGGAAATAGCTGAGGCTGGGTAATTTATAAAGAAAAGAGGTTTATTGGGCTTACAGTGCTGCACACCGTACGGGAAGCACAGCGCCAGCATGTGCATCTGGTGAGGGCTTCGGGGAGCTTCCAATTACGGCAAAAGGTGAAGGAGGAGCAGGTGTGTTATAGGGCAAGACAGGGAGCAAGAGAGGGAGGAGGAGGGGCTGGTCTCTTTTTAACAATCAGATCTCGGGAGAACTGACAGAGCGAGAACTCACTCATTACCTTGGGGAGGGCACCAAGCCATTCATGCGGGAATCTGCCCCCCACGACCCACCCAAACACCTCCCACTAGGCCCCACTGCCAACACTGGGGATCAAATTTCAACATGAGATCTGGAGGGGACAAACATCCAAACTATATTACATATTAAAAGGTTAGTTTTTAATAACTTTGAGATATTGTTCATATGCTACGCAAGTCAACCATTTAAAGTGTACAATTCAATGGTTTTTAGTCAATTCAGAGTTATGCAACCATCACCACTGTCTAAAAGTCATTTTAAGAAGCTCAGATTCATGACACACGTTAATGGCTCAATCTTTTTGGGTATTATAGACCCCTATTGGTTCCTGAAAATCACAGATTCTCTCCAAAAAGTTAGCACTCATGCTTACTCACAAGAACATTTTACATACAGCTGCAGGGAGTTCAGTGGGCAAAGTGGTTTCATGTTCATTTTCACATGAAATTTCCTCTCCACCCCCACAATAATGACTCCTCAGAGAAAAGCAGTCAAGCTCGAATGTGCCAAATGCAAATAGGTTGGCCACACCAACTCAGTTCATAGGCCCATATCCAAACACCGACGGACGCTTCTGCCCAACACTCCCACCTCAGTGCAGTCAGCCAGCTCCTGGGCCAAGAACATGAAAAATGCACTTTGTGGCCAGTCCACGATAAACTGCTCTCAGCAAAAGACATGCAGGTTATTTACTCTCTGTGAACATTATAATCAAACTGATGTGACAAGGACAAATTTGGAGTCTACAATTCAAGACCCCCACATTTCTAAGATGTGCCAATAAACAGAGTTCAGACGGGAACAATGAGACATACTTCAGTTAGGGATCTTTGGGTATAAGACCGTGAACTAAAATAAAGTCCTAAGAACCCCCCTGACTGAAAGAACCCCCTCTCAGTCAAGTGGACTACAGAGAAACCTTAAAACTGAGTTCCCAGCCATGATGGGAGGTCAGACACGCCTCATTATACCCCCTCCCCTGCTAACAGCCATCCGGCTTTCTTCCTTAACGGATATACAGAAACCAGTCTCATTATCTACTCCTCCCTATTAGTGGTTTCAGCACTACAACTAACCAGCATTCATCCCTGCTAAGAGACCGACCATGGAGGGTTTTAACCAGTCTATGGAGCATACACAGAGAGGGTTTTTCTGTCCTTGCTTCGCCTTTTTTGACACCAGAGGGCTGCCATTTTCTGAACATGAAGCCACAGAGGGGCATAAAGTTCAACTGCGCGTGCACGTTTCTTTCATAAATATTCATGACTTCGCCCATAGCTTGTTAAATATGTATATGTGGCCACCCTGCTCAGCATAAACTCCTGTTCCATTGTCCCTCCCTCGGAACATGTGTTTCTGGCTTCTGGCCAGGGCTCTGCTTCCCAGCCTGTTGGAATGGCCAGTTACAGGCTGCAACCCTTTATGAGAAATAAAGCTCTCCTTTCCAGATTCATGAACCGGGCCATTTTTTTTCAATTAACAAGACACAGGATTCTGGCTACTAAATGAAGAGAATTTATTGGAAAGAAATTGGGAATTTGCAGAACCCATACGAAGGTAGGGAAACCTGGAATGGAAATCGTCAATATGGTGGGCTTGCCCGCTTTTGGCTGTCTAGACTCCAAAATCATTGGGTGGGCATGTGGTCCAGTCTTGGCAAATCCCACCCTCCCCACTGAGACTTTGAATCTGGAGTGAGTGGTAGAGACAAAGGGACAACTAGGAATAATTCCAGGGTAGCTATGGCAGTGAGCTTAATGACGTAGCAGCATGTATTAGCAGATATAAATTTGTTCTGGTGGACTGTTTCCACTAAAATATGATTTTCATGCTTCCTACTTCTTAATGCTCTGGAGCATCTTTGATCCATGCCCATGTTCTAAGTCTGGTCCTTCAGCCTCCCACCAATTCCTAGTTTCCATATCCTTCCACTAAATTCGTTTTTCTTACTTAAGAAAGCCACAGTCAGTACTGTAGCTTGCAACAAAAACCTTCATTGATACAAGAACATCTAAGACATTTCCAAGGGCTTGGAAGCAGGACTGTAAAAGCCATGCAAGGCACACCTGATTAAGGAATAACAGCTGAAATGCATGATTGCCAACCATTTTTTTTCTGGTGTTGCATCACTCCCTCATAATTCGTTTTTCTTTTAATTCACTTTAATTAGTGACTATGGAAGTGAAGCCACAGGCTGGTGGGCAGAGAGCCTGGTATGGCAGCTGCATGACAGCCAGGAGGGAGGGGCGTCCAGGCCAGTGAAGCTGGTGGCCTCAGCAACACGGGCGTGGGAATGGGCCCTGGGACCTGGGAGTCCCATCTGCCTGCCTGCTGCGCTTGCTCCGTGCTAGTCTCACTGCCTCCTGTGAACCTGGAGGGCCCCTTCCTCCACCTCTTCCTCCCCTTATCACTGCCATTGCCACGGCCACCATTGCCAACTGCACTATCAGAGGCCTCATCGCTCTGGTCCACTCCGACCCTGTCCCCATTTTACAGATGGGGAAATTAAATGGTAGCTCAGAGATCTGAGGAACTGGCCCAAGATCACCCCGCTTGGTTTGTCTGTGCCCAGAGCCATGGTTCTTGTCCCTATGTTTGTGTTTCCCTTGTCCCCGAGTGGGGGTCCTCCTGTTCCGCTCCCTGCAAGGCCTCGTCAGCCTCCCACTCCAGCCCCCACCCCCTCCCCTAGGATGAGGACTCCCAGCCTCAGCCCGCCTCCCTACAGGGCTCTGGGACTGGCTGGCGCATGGTCCTCAGGCCCGGCCAAGATCTCCTACCTTGAGAAACAGAGCTCCCTTGGAGGCCAGGGCATCGGAGTCCCGCCCGTCGGGGTAACAGTGAGAGGCCACGTCCATGACAGGGTAGCGGCTGGCAAAGAAGAGGCCGCTGTTGAGACACTTGCAGCTGCAGCAGGCTTGGCAGCCGTAGACCCCAACATCGTACAGGATGTACTCGGTAGCCATGCAGCTGGTCTTTCAACTTGGTGGCCGCTGGCTTGTCTAACACCTCCTGCAGGCACAGGAAGTCCACGTTGGCAGGGAAGAAGGCTGAGACCTCATGGTCAAAGGCCTCGCCCGGGTGCCGCCTCTTGCATGCTGCTGCCTTCTTCACTGCAGAGTCCTAGTACAGGAGCCTGCTGTTGGCACCCGGCTCCCCCTTGCCGCCTTCCGGCCTGGCTCTCGCCTTCACCAGGGACTCCCTGCAGGCTGAGGGGCTGCCCAGGCTCCCCGAGTCCCCGTCCCGCTGACGGTGGTTGGGTGTCTGGCCCCTCGGGCCCCCGCCAGCCCCATTCCTGGCCTGGCTCCCAGGGGCAGGGTCCTCGCGTTCATGCAGGTGGCCGGCCCCCCTCCTCGCCACCGCCACCGATGCGAACGATGCAGGAGTCCTCAAGGCCGCAGCCAGCCGGCTCCCCCGAGGCCGGGCCAGGCCGTTGGCAGCCTCGTCGCCGGGGTGCCACCTGCCGTCACCCCTGTATTCCACAGAGGCTGTCCTCTTAATGGTCCTGGGGACAGCCGGGGCGACGCCGCCTGCGCCCTGCGGAGATACCAGGCTGCCGAAGCTGGGCGCGCTGATGGAGGTGTTGGTGAGCGAGTTGACTGTAGACTTTGATCTGAGGCCAGGTGCCCGATCTCTTTGGCCCGTGCTTGAGTTTTAAAAAGGTGGTTGCACCTGGCAAGCCAGTCGCAGAGGCGGAGATTGGCGGTGGCCAAGCAGAAGCTCTGGCGGCCCCTGTGCCCTTGCACTCAGCAAGCAGGGCTGCCCGCGGCCGGGCCCTGGTCTTTCAGCCGGGAGCAGGCGTCGGGCCGCCGGCGGACTGCAGGGGCGACCAGAAGAGGGACCCGCCAGCGCGAAGGGCGGCGCGGCCAGCAGGAGGGCCAGGCTGGCGGGCAGGTGCAGGCTGCACGGGTCGTCCGTCTGCCGGCGCTCCTCGAAGGCGGTGGGTTTGAAGGCGGCCAGGAGCCGGGCCAGCGGCCGGTAACACGGGAAGGTGACGGCCCCGGACACACGGTGCGAGCGGACACACGAATGTGGGGAAAGGGGGTCGTGTACAAAACGGCCCCGGCTCACTGCGGCCCCACTGCGTGGTGTCTGTGGCAGTCGCGGGCACTTTCCTAAGGGACTGCAAGAGTTGGGGGCAGCCGGAGGAGGGTCACCTCCTGGTGAGACGCGACCCTGGAGGGTCAGCGGCGCCAGTGGGCCACGCTGGGCCGCCAAGGCCTGCTGGGGAGCCTGACTGGGGGCCACTCGGACCTTGGAGTCCTCCTCTCTGAAGAGCGAAGTCACCGCGGAGTCAAGGCCTGCGCTGGAGGCACCGCCACACGCTCCAGGACGCCAGGGCGAGGGCGCGGGTGGTCCTGCTAAGTACCTGCAGCTGTAGGGGTGGGGGCGGGGTTTGTGTGACCTGGATGGAGGGGGCGGGGCGAAGAGGGTTAACAGGTGGGGAGGATTCCGTGGGTGGGACGGTGAGCCCGCCAAGTGGACCGTGGGACCGGGGCCGGGCCGCGCTGGGCCGGGTGGCGGTGTGGGTGGGGGGTAGGGGACGGGGAAGAGGCAAATTCAAAGCTCCAGCCGCAGGGCCTGGGTTTGATCTGGGAGGAGAACCAGAGCCTTGTGTGGAATCTCTGACTCTCTAATTCAAAGTCTCAAATAAGGGCATCTGGCTAGCAGAGCTTGAGTCCCCTGCCTACTCCCAGGCTGTGATAGGATTGTGTAAGGAAGGACAAGCCCCATCAGCAACTAAACAGAGTGCAAACAACTGACTTGACTTGTCCTGATTAAACCACTGCACGGGAAGAAGTAATCCCTCAAACCATCAGGAGATTGTTAGGAAGGGGCAATGGATGCTGAGCTGGCAAAATTGCCAGAGTCTATTACACATAATGAAGGTTCACCCTTTGAAAGACTGTGAGGCTATTATTCTCTCTGTAGTCTCCAGGCTGAGACAGGTTCTATATCCTCCAGGTTCCTCTGGACTGAAAATATGTTTCAATAACTACAACACGTAAAAACTGACTTCACATGCAAACAGGACTGCAGACATCTATACATCCTATGCCAGGTTTCCAGAGGGCCTGGCTGGAAAATGGAAAACCTGGCAGAAGCAGAATTCCTTAATCCACATTTGTCTTATCTTTTATGGCTCCCAGATCAGAGTCATTCCTTATTCTTCTTTTGCTCTTTTCTAACATGAAGTGACACCTTCATAGAGATGACATACGAGTTCCTATCACATACCAGGCACTGTGAAAAGCCACCTTTCCCAAAAGCCTTGCATTTCTGTTGTGCCTTCTTAAGTCATGTTTACCAACAGGTTTAGGTTGTCATTGTTATAAGGATGAAGTGTTTCCTTCTTTTAAAAGTAGTAGTTTAAATGTGTAGATTAAACATGCATTTATATCAGTCCCTTCTCAAAACTCCAAGAGAATGACAATTTTTTTAAATGGTAGAAACCTACTGGGACAACAAAAAGAAATGACAGAAGTAGAAAATGTCAACAATCTTTGGAAACTGGAAGGGCAATATCCAAGATATAACTGGTTTAATGCAGAGAAAGCTGAAGGTGGAGTGCCTGCAGTAGGGGTGGCAGGTGGGATTGGAGGGCAATCAACAGGACACTGCAATCCATGCCATGGAAATCCAGAAAGGCTCAGGAATTGAAGGTAGCAGGCATTTCTGAAGGTAGTTGTTGGGGGAGGGCTGAAAAATAGAAAGATGGGTTGAAAGTCTGTAAGGAACACATAGATGGCCCATACCCCTCCCTGTAATATGACAAAAAATGGCAAGTACACTTCAGAGAGCAGTTGAGCCAGAAAGTTCCTGGGCTCATGAATGCTAAGCACGACTAAAGGCAAGAGCTAGGGCTGCAGCATAAACAGGGAAATGAAGAGAAAGTCTGGATATTGTATTTCTCCACTCAGCTCTCAGAATACTGGAGCCAGTCCTTTATCATCCCAATATAGCCCCTTCCAGGATTCCCCTGAGAGAACTGATCATCCCAGAGAGAAAACCTATAGATGCTGACACATAGGAGTCCTTGCTGAATGTCTAGGTCCCTACCCAAACATCCTGTGAGAGGCTCACCAGTAGACAAGCGTCACCTTGCACACAAGGTGCTCCCAGCCAGGTTTTGTGCCTCCCTGGAGTATGCCAAGACATCCTGGGACCAAATGACCCCCGAGGAAAGCACATATCTCCTAACCATAGTGGCTAAGAGCATGGACTCTAGAGCCAGAGGCCTGGGTTCAAATCCCAGCTCTGCCTTTTACCAGCTATGGGACTTGAGCAAATGACTTCAGATCACTTCATAATACCTACCTTGTAAGATGTAGACAAGTAAGTAAATACTCATAACACCAACCAGAACAGTGCCTGGAATACAAAAGAACTGGGATGCTGCGCCTCGAGGAGATCTTTTTAGACCTTCAGGGGCAGCAGGGGCTCTGTAGAGCAGATGTGCATGGACCTAGCGCCAGATAAGCCCACCTGGACACCTGGCTCAGAAGGCCCAGCTTAAGAAATCATTGGCCCCTTTCAGGCACATTGAATTCGGGTTGCCCGGCATTTCTCCGTCCTTGGAGAACAGCCTCTCCCTCCAGACCTCTGCTTTAGGGCCGCACAGTGCGCAACACCTAGTCGTAGAAGTCAGTCTCTTTGGTTTTGCATTATGTTGTACATCATTAAAGATCTAAATAAAAAGCTGAAAGCAAACAGACCAGAAGGAGACAATTGTCCACACCTGCCTGTGCACACAAGCCATCTCCAGGTAGCTGTGCCGAGCAGATGTGATTTCCACAGGACAGCGGAACCCAGCTGGGAGCCTCAGGATAGCTGGTGTTCACCAGGACCCCACCCTGCAGGAGGGCCCTGCCCTGGGACATGACACGCCCAAAGCCCCTCCCACACTCTCCAGGCAGGAGCCCTGCAGTGTCCCCTGACTTAGAAGGGACGGACGTGGGGACCCGGGCTGGCATTGGGCAAGCCACAGAGCCTCAGGAAGCCAGGGAAGCACTGTGGACCATGGACATCTGCAGCAATTGGAGGATGCGCCATGGAGATCCGTGCACAGGGCATCTTCCACCTTGACCTTGGAGAACAGACCGGCGGCTTGCTCCACCATGTGTGACCTCAGGAGAGTTCAACCTCTTTAAGCCTGTTTCCTCCTCCATAAATGTAGGAGCAACGACAGAGCCCGCCTCCATGGGGTTTCTGTAAGGTGAACCCTTCAGCCAGTGCTTGACACGTGGTGTGTGTGCAGTAAGGATCAACACAGTCAATCCACGTCCACAGTAAGTACTGAGAGCAACTGAGCACCAGGATGCCCAGTGTCCGGTGAAAACTCACAGGTAACCTAAATGCTGGCTAAGCATGTGCCCCTCCCACCACCATCATTAGAGGGAATGCAGAGGTGACAGTAATATTAAAATTTACCAGCCCGGTGTGAATAACATCATAACTAACAGTCCATTCCCAAAGCCAGCCACTAAGTGCTTTTTATGTAACAACCAACTTAATTTTCCCAACAACCCTATGAGGAAGGGCCTATGACCATGCCCACTATACAGATGAGAAAACCGAGGCACAGGGAGGTTCAATAACTTCTCAAGGTCACACAGCAGGTTGATGGCATAGCCAGTTGCTGGTGTGTGTTTTCATAAAAACCTCAAGGATTTTGCACTAAAGAGTCCATCAGTAATTGGGGATTTTTTTTTTTGGATTTTTCTGTTTCTAACATTACATTTTCTAATTAGAAAATAAAAAATTTGGTGTTTAAGCAATCACACAAGAATCGTCCCCGTGCCTGAGCACTGAGGTAGCGCACGCAGGTGACGTGCTCATTAGGAGCTGGGCACCACCTAGGCCTGAGCGGTCACAGAGGTATGGATGGCCCCCGGTGCAGGCTGCCCTCCCCGGGCCCCCATGTGGGCATTGGTGTGTCCATACTCCTTCTTCCCCTCTGCCCTGCGCCTTAGCCCTGCTGGCAGCACGGAATGGTGCTTGGGTAGACAGAGCAGATACGGATCATGCCAACACCCAAAGGCCGTCCAAGACAGCTGGTTTGGAAACGCACACCCACCATGGCCCTGGGAAGAGGCAGCTGTAGGAGACCTTCCTTGCCCAAGAATGACGTTATTTTGCAACATCCTACCCGCTGATGCCAAAACAGGCCCATTTGTCTGCCCCTGTGTCGTGCCATCCTTCACATCAGATGGCGAGAAAGGGAGGCCGCTTATTAAAAAGAGAAAAATGTTTTTGATCTTAGGCATCAAGCGAAGGTCAAAGCCACAATCACAAGATGTAGGCAGGCGTTGAGAGCCACTTGAACACTCTTTAGAGTCCTCAGGGCCCCACTTGACATTTGGCGACCTTCGCATCCAAAGCATGAGCTGCTTTTAAGAGCAGAGGAACCGCTGCCCGGCTGCCGGGCCGGGGGCCAGGGCTGCTGACGTGCTCTCAGAGTGACCAGCTGGGACTCCTCAAGATGACCCAGAAGAGAGGGCATCACTGAGGGGTGTAGCCCTCCGAATAGGTCGCCAGACTGAGCAAATAACAATACAGGATCCCCAGTTACATCTGAATTTTAGGTAAACAACAAATTTGTTAGGATAAGTATACCCTGTGCAATATTTGGGGCATACTTGTACCTTAAAAAGTATTTATTATCTGAAATTCAAATGTCACTGGGCATCCTGAGCTTACCTGGCAACCCTACCTCTGAAACAATGACATTTAAAGTAAAACCCCCCTCACTTCCCTCCCCTGGCCCTGACAATGGTCACAGAGAGACCCCCACACAGAAGCAGACCACGGCTGAGAATTGGGCAAATGCTCTTCCCGGCTTGAAAACTGCAAACCAGCTGTTTTCACATGACTGCATTCGGTCCCCCACTCAGCAAAGGATCCTCTGAGGTTGAATTCCCCTGGGGAGGCCTCTGAACGCACCCTGAGGACCCACTACTGTGTGGGGGTGCTGTCATTGGCACCAGGGTACAGCATTGAATCAGACAGATGTGGTCCCTCTGCTCTCATGGGGCTGACATTGTAGAGAAGTCAAGAGACAAGAAAATCTCAGGCAGTGGTAAGTGCAAAGAATAAAAAACTAGCAGGCCCAAATGACAGAGGTGATTGGGAGGCTACTTTCAATTCAGTGGTCAGAGAAGGATGCTGAGGAGAGGCCGTACAAGCTGACAGCCATGTGACCACTGGGGGGAAAGTCATTGCAAGCAGAGGAATTAGTTCGTGCAAAGACCCTGTGGCAGATGAGAGATTATTTAGTTCAGGAGCAGAAAGACTACAGGGAAACACATAAGGTGTTTAGGGTACAAAATGTAAAGAGACTCTCAATCTCAGATTCCTGCAAGTCTGACTTTTGCTGGCCCCTGCTCCCCTCCCCTAAGCCCTGCAAGTGAGTCACATGACCAGCCTCAACCTGTCAGCAAAGCTGTGCTCACTGTCTGCCCTGAAACAGGAAGGGCAGGGAGAGATTTGCTCTGCACCCCATCCATCAGGGACAGGCTGCGGGCGCTGACTTCCCTGGGCTGGATGTCCCAGGCTATGCCCTCCTGGCCCCCCTGTCCCTCCCTGCCAGCCCATGGGGACAGAGGGGCAGCCTCTGGGCCAGGCCCCCTCCTGGGCACAGGGCTCCTCTAGCCACAGACCAGCTGTTCTGTCCTAGCTGAGCTGTGGCTTGCAAAGCTGTCAGGGCATTTTGAACTTCTAGAAGACTCTACCCTGGGGACCCAGCAGGTCAGAGGGAGCCGCATACCCCACCCCAGACCACAGCACCTCTCCCCTCACCTCCCATCTGAGGCGCATCCCAAGCCTGCCTCTTTGGAGCAGGGAGCTCAGGGAACACTTCCCACCTGCCCAGCTGAGCAGCTCTGGGGCCCCAGGGCTCCTTTTGTCCTCAGCCTTAACCAGGAGCACTTGGCCCACCCACTGGCCCTGCCCCTGCCTGGGACTCAACTTGGGGGAGGACCCCCATCTGCTGGTGAGAGGCAGCAGCATGGTCTCAGGTGAGCTGCCTGCGGGGGTCCCCCCTTGGCCCGGCTCCCACAACGGTGCCCAGGAAGACTCACCGACCTCCCAGCCACGGCTGACGTCACTTTAGGTAGGCAGCGTGCGTGGGCTCCTCTGGTTCCCTGGGTGTGCTCACACGTGCGTAGTCTTGGTAAATCCCAGACCTCACCATAGATTCGCCATTGCGATCCCCACTGGGCTCTCTCTAACCTGTCCCGAGGAAGTTGAGGCTGTCCTCATCCTGCGTGCTGCTGCCACCGAGGTCTAGGGGAGCTCCCTGTTTCCTGATCCCTGTCCCCAGCGCTGCTTTTCTCAGGTTTCTCCACTAGAGGCAGGTCAGCAGGCTGGGAAGCACCTTCAAGGTATGCATTTTGGGAGCCAGTCTCTCCTTTCCTGGTAGTGACCCCGTGGGATGCTCCAAAGAGCCACCAGAGATGCTGTTTAATGCAAAGCCCAGAGCCTGTGACAACACCCATTCGCTGTCCTGGCTGAGGCCGAATGCTTATTTTCAGTCATGGCTATGGCCATAATCCTCAGACTTAGCAGGCATTAAACGTGGCGGGACATGCAGAGCTTGTGAACAATACAGCTGGCCCAGAACCACCCCCCACACCACCAATTCTGATTCAACGGGTTTGGGGGTGGAGGACAAGAATCTTTCTTTTAAGAATAAGACCAGTTGATCCCAGAAACAGCAGTAGTAGCTAATTTATGTCCTCACTAAAATATAGGCAGGCGGATATGATTATCATCCCTTGTACAAACATGGAACCAGGCTGACGCCAGCGACCAGCCCGAGGTCACACAGCCAGTCAGGAGCAGATCTGGGATTGAACGTGGGGCTGGAGCTCCAAAGCCTGTGCTTTTAAACCCATGTGTCCAGTGTGGCCACCAATCTGGGGAAGAAGAAAAGTCCAGCTGATGCTGTGCCTGGGGTTGGAGATGACCTGTGCTGTGACGTTTCCACCTGCAGGGGGCGGTAGAGGGAGCAGCGAGGGGCAGGGACAGGTGAGTAGGATATCGTGGCTTTTGGGCCTTGAAAGGCCCGTGTCCAATTCCTGGCTCACACCTACCAGCTGTGTGGCCCTGTCGCTGGCCAAATCATTTAACATCTCTGGGCCTCAGATCTTTTCACCTGTGAAATGGCCATCGCGATACCCACACTGCTGGGTGGCCGTGAGATGAGAGGGGATGCCTGGCACGTCACAGCGCTCAGTAAATGGCAGTGGTGTCATTCAGCCCTGGGCTTGCAGTCGGAGGCTGGCTCAGGTCCTGCTGACGCTGAGCAGGTGTGACCTAGGTGAGTCACCAGCTCGCTGAGCTCCATCTGTGCAAAAAAGACATTAGGCCTGCCCTGCCCACCTGGAAGCTTGTTGGAAGAATGGGATGGAATTATGTGTGGGAGAGTATGTGACGGAGCTGAAAAGCAGGCCATAAATGGACGTTATTGTTTACATTTTAATTCCAGGCTGCTTGCAACACCAGGAACACTTCTCTTCCCTTCATGAACCATTCTCAGGCCTAATGTGGAGATTAGGTGAGGAGACCTCATCAGGACCTGCAAGTGTCCCCTCCTCCTCCAGGAAGCCCTCCTAGATGTCTAAGGCTGCATTTGGGATTCCCTCCTCTATGCTCTCAACACACCCAGGACTGGCTTTGACACCAACATTTTTCATTCCCTGAAATTGTCTACTTTCTCCTCCATCTCCTCTTCCCCTCCTGGCCCTGCCGTCACCGCCACTGTGTGAAATCCATCTCTGCGTGCCCAGACTAGGGCCAGCCCATGCTGATAAGCTGAATGCATGGACTGCACCTCCCTAGAAGGGTCTACTTTGTGTACTTGTCTTCCCTAGATAAGTTTCCTCCAAAAAGTGGAAAGTCATGTGTGATGGTAAATTTTACGTGTCAACTCCAGTGGGCCATGGGGTGCCCAGATTAAACGTTACTTCTGGCTGTGTCTGTGGGGTGTTTCCAGATGAGATTCACGCTTTGATATGTGGACTCACGAGACCTCCCTCACCAGCGTGGCTGGCATCGTCCAACCCATGAAGGACCTAAATAGAACAAAAGGGAGGAGGAGGAGGAGGAATTTGCCCCTTTTCTCCTGCCTCATTATTGAGCTGGAACATCTCATCTTCTGCCCTTGGACTTGGATCACATCATCAGCTCCCCTGGTTTCCAGGTGTTTGGGCTCAGTCTGAATTTCACCACACGCTTTCCTGCATCTCCAGCTTGCAGATGGCAGAACTTGGGACTTCTCAGCCTTCATAATCATGTGAGCCAATTCCTCATAATAAATCATATTTTTATATACATGTAAATTATATATATAAATTTCCTATTGGCTGTTCGTCTGGAGAACCCTAACACATCACATCTTCTCCTTTTTCAAGAAAGTATTTAGAATTCCAGGCTCTTCCGTCTACCCTTCTGCAATATTTGGCTGTGGACAAAGACCATTGGGGAGGGTCTCCTTCCACCCCAAACCCAAGAACATGCTTGCCTCTCACTTCCCGTTAGAATTCCCTGTGCTCACCCCATCCCCTGGGGCTCCGATACCTAACTCTGCTGGGATATGTGATCAGAGGCATGGTTAGCTCTTCAAAGAATTTATTTACACTCACACCCAGTAGGATGGCTAAAATAAAAAGACAGTAACAAGTGCTGACAAGGAGGTGGAGAAATTGGAATACTTATGTATTGCTGGTGGGAAGGCGAAATAGCCTAAGTACTTTGGAAAACAGTTGGGCAGCTCCTCAAAATGTTGAGGAGTTACCATTTGACCCGTGATTCCCTCCTAGCCATACACTCAAGAAGACCTGTCATAGCAGCACTATTCCTAACAGCCAAAAAGTGGAAACAAAGCCAAAGTCAATCAGTTGGAGAATGGATGAGTAAAAGATGATATATACATAAAATGGAATATTTGGCCATAAAAAAGAATGAAGTACCAACACATGCTTCAACCTAGATGAACCTTGCAAACAGTATGCTAAAAGAAGCCAGTCACAAAAGATACGTGTGATATGGTCTCATCTATATGAAATGTCCAGATAGACGAATCTGTAGGAACACGAAGTAGATTTGTGGTTGTCTAGGTCAAGGGGCTTGGGGAGTGACTGCTAATGGGTATGGGGTTTCTTTTGGGGGTGTTGAAAATGTTCTAAAATTGATTGCGAGGATGGCTGCACAACCGTGAATATATTAAAGACCACTGGTCTGTACACCTCAGTAGGGAAATGCTGATGTGTGGATTAGATCTCAATAAAGCTGTTTAAAGGCAGGAATATATTTGCAATTGTAGGAAGCCTTTCTAGTCTTAGCGGAATGGCCCAACTTACTGGCTGGCGGCTGGAAGGGTGAGTCAAAGGCCGAGCAGCCTTGCTCACCAGGCAGGATGTTCCCGGGGGGGGGGGGTCTCCTCGAAGCCTTGGGCTCCTCCCACTGCTGGCACGGAGCACTCAGGGCCCCCCACCCCACTCCCACCCCACTGCCACAGCAATCACCCACACGGAAGACAAAGCACAGAGACCAAAGTGATCACCCCACACTTGCTCCTCACAATGGCTCTTCACACGTTTATTGTTCGTTTTCTTCACATGGCAGAGACAGAGCTGTCTTCTTCCGCGCCCCACACCCACACCTGAAGACCATCGCTGACCTTCCCCCCCTTTTCTCCATTGGAACAGTTTTCCTGACAATCTGGGAGTGTTGAAGGGTGACCAGCACATTTGCACATGCAACACGATGAACCTCCCCCAAGGCCTCGACCACATTTCCCAGAATTCGCCATGGGCTGAAGGTGCCTTTTGAGACTTTGGGCTTGAGTTTCCTCACTCACTGCTGACGGGGAACGGTTCATGAATGTGGACATTTATGGGACAAACTGTATCAAGAGGGTGGGAGCAGCCACAGCTCTTCATGCTCGTGAGGGTTAATTGCAGGAGCGGGCAAAAGGACTCCAGTTCATAAAAATCAAAAGCAAACAACGGTTTTTAGCTGGGAATAGGAAAACCGTGACGTCGGCCAATGCTCAGCATTTTTCTGCCCATGTGAGGATCTCATGAGACCCTTCTCCCGGACCCTTGTCGGACCCCATACTGCTGCCAGTCGACTGATTAATTAAATAACACAAGTTATAAAACTTTAAAAACGGGGCATTTACAGTCAGGGACATAAATACGTGCTTTTAAAAGTGTTTACATACATATTTACAGAGTTGCAAGATCAACCATAGTAGCCCTGAAAAAGAAAATCCCTTTATTGTGTGACAACTCGCGCTCGCCAACCAACGTTCCCTCCTTCCACTTTGGGTCTGATACATCACGACTGAAATCAGAGCTGAGAAAACAGCACCAAAGTGGTCTCAGATGTGCTCATCTGCAGTCTGCCCCAAAGGCACAAAACCCAAGATGCTAACTGAACTGGGTCCAAACTCCAAGCTCAGCTCACATGTTTCTCCAAGACGTGGACTGACCCCCAGAGAGCAGGGGTCCGCCCCGGCAGCCCCTGGCAGGGGATTTACAGCCTCCAGAAATCTCTTTTTCTTCCCCGTGCTTTTTAATCCTTCCATTTTTTTTTTCATTTCCCAATTTGTTTGTTTCCCTTTGCAGCGAATCTGAGAAGCTCAGACACTGAAAATGTGATGGTCCCACCCAGTGAGGCCCCACCCACCGCCCTTCCCGGAGGAGGACACGGTGTATAAGTGGGGACACGGTGTTTCTCCCAGGGGCACCTGCTTTGGGCGTTCTCTGCAGAGACTCAAGAGCAATGGACTGATGAGAATTTCAAATCTGGAAATGACTCGAGAGCCAGCAGCTCAATTGCTCAGGCAAGAAAGGGGGTTTTCCAAGTGCTGGGGCCAAGGGCCCTGCTCAGGCTCGTGTCTCAGCGTGTCTGTGTGTTATTGATTCCCAGAGATGTTGTGGGGAGATAGGAGGTGGGGGGCAGGGGTGGTATGGAAAGGGAACTTGACCTCCTCCTGAAGACCTTCCTCAGACTGGACCAAAGTCCCCAAAATGGCAACAGACAATTGGAGAAGCAAAAACCAGGGTCAAGGAGCTCTTGAAAAATTGCATAGTAGGAAAGGCCCCGCCCCGGCAGGAAGGCTGAGCTGTAGGACGCGGCGCCAGACCTGCCTCTGAGTATCGCCCCAGAGGACGGCGTGGAGTCGGCCGCCTTCCTGCCTCCCGGGCTCAGGACCCTTGTTTGAAGACCACTCGTGCACCCACACGCGCACACGCACTCCCGCGCTCACGGCGCACACAACGGGGACAGGTCGCTACTCCCTGCCGGACAGACTGCAGTCCCTTTGGCTTCACTGATTCCAGGTCACTTCAGGTGCTGAGGAGAAAAAGAAAAGAAAAATAATGGCAACCACATATTCAGTACCTACTGAATTCAGCGCATTGTCCCACTGAAGCTTTTAATGAAACTGTTTACGGACGTCCGCCATACACGCAGCAGAAA
Organism: Lemur catta; assembly: GCF_020740605.2. Taxonomy (NCBI): domain Eukaryota; kingdom Metazoa; phylum Chordata; class Mammalia; order Primates; family Lemuridae; genus Lemur; species Lemur catta. The sequence continues at coordinate 117,518,495 of NC_059130.1, forward strand.
GCCCTGCGGGATGGGTTTCACAGTGAACACACCTCGCAACCGGCACCCACTGTCCCGCGCCCCCCGCCCCGTTTAGGATACACTAACCCGACCCGCCCACCAGAGTAGCCACTATCCTGATCTCTACCACCATAGACTAGTTTGCCCATTTTTTAACTTAAATAAACAGAATCATATTCTGTGTCTGGCTTCTTCCTCGTGGCGTGTTTGTGAGATTCATCCACTCTGAGCACGTGGCTACAGTTCCCTCGATCGTCAGGTTGTACGGTGTTTCTTGCAGGAATGTGCCATGTTTATCCACCTATTCCACTCCTGGTGCACAACCCGGTAGTTTCCGGTTTGGGGGCAATGTGAGTAATGCTGCTGGAACATTCCTGCATGTGTCTAGAAGACACGTATGACAAACGTATATACATGTCTGCAGAGTGGACGTGCTGGTGGTAGGGTGTGCATATCTAACGCATGAGCATTCTTGTACAGGTTTTCTGGTACCCGTGGGCACGTATTTCTGCTGAGTGTGTCCCTGGCTATGGCACTGCGGGGTCCGGTGTCCAGTGTCAGTCAACACCGCCAGTTCTCCATGGCGGTTGCGCTCCGTTCTCATGGGGGAGACCCTGATCCCCATTTTACATGGAAGCAATAGAGCCTCAGAGAGGAGAAATAACTTTTCCAAGTCAGCCGATGATGACGAATCACAGAGGCGAGACCCCGGCCGGGTCAAGCTCGCTCCGGAGCCCGTGTGTCCTTCCCGTCAGGAGGGGGTGGCTCTGCCCACACCGTCCTCCACGGAAACCACGCTCACGGCGCTTGGCACAGAGTGGGGCACGTGGGTAAGCGAACATAACGTTTGCTGTGTTGCACTGAACTTGCTGGGCCAAGTTCAGGGGTACAGTTCTCTCACCCTGTGGACCCGATCACGGTTACTATTACTAAAAATAACCATTATTATTATTACTATTGCTAATAATAATAAATCAATAACAAGAGGAGTTCTGTTTATGGAAGGCTTACTGCATACCAGGCACTTTCCTAAGGGCTTTTCAGGTACCCACGAGAGAGGCATTATCATTGTTAACCCGTTTCACAGATGAGTGACTAGAAACACACAGGAGTGGAGTACCCACCGAGGGTGTAGCTCCAGAAACCGCACTTAACCACTTGGCTCTGTTAATCCCAACCCCCTGAAACCTCCTGATGGTGCTGGAAGGAGCTGCCTGCGGTGGAGAGGGAGCGTTCAAGAGAGGGAGCTTCCCTTCCCGGGGAACACCTGCTTATGCTGCAGACAGGCCCGGCCATCTGCCCGCACCCAGGAACTGGGGGAGGGAAGGAAAGCTGAGCCGGGGCTGACTCGGAGCAGCCACACTCCCTCGGCCTGGCGTGGCCAGAGCCTGTGGGTTTCCTGAGGGTTGAGTGGGCTCCATAAGGGAACCATCCCGCCAGTCCCCCACGGAGGGGGCAGCCCTCTGCAGGGGTCACGGCAGCAGGGGCTGGGCCTGAGGGGAGGGGAGGGGAGCTCTCATATGAGGGAGATGGAGACCTCTACCCACCCCCCTCCCAGGACAGCAGGACAGGGACAGTGTCAGGAGGCCTGACACAAAGGGCTCAGGCTGGCCAGGCTTGGCCAAGGAGCAGCAACAGCCAAGACGAGGACAGCAACAGTGGCTGGGAACATGAGAGGCACTGGTCCCCTCCATGAACTTCCCCACTCAGCCCCCCAGGAGAAGTCCGCTGGCCCCGAGGGTGGGCTAAGACGGGATGTGCACAGGGAGCCTGACACCACACCGGGCTGGTGACGCTTTCCTATGCCTGAGAGTGAACAGAAGCTCTGGGCTGTGCCTGAGACAGGAAAGGGGGGTGCAGCAGGGGCGAGCAGTAGGCAGGGACAGGAGGAAGCCAAGCTCCTGTGTCCACGCCTCGCTCTACTTGGCCCATCCAGCAGACAGTTACGGAGCCTCCGACCTGGGAAGGGCGGCAGGAGCGAGGCAGCCTGGCTCACGGGCCCTCCAAGAGTGCCATCCTCGTCTCTGAACAAGACCCACATGCATGTGTGATTCTGCACGAAGGGGGCGCAGCCCACTTCAAGTCCAGCATCCACCATAGAGTCAGAAGACCAGAGCTCTGATGCCAACTCTGCCACGTGCCCCTCTGAGCCTCAGTTTCCCTGTCTGTAAAATGAGGATGTTGATCTGTACATACCTTCCTGTGCTCAAATGCTTTGCCATGGCATTTTAAAAAATCTCCTGGAGCTCTGTTAGTGCTATTGACTGAGTTGTGTCCCCTAAAATCCACATACTGAAGCCCCCAGTGTAATGTTATTTGGAGGCAATTAGGGTTAGATGAGGTCACCAGGGAGGGGCCCTCATGAGAGATTAGTGGGCTTCTGAGACACAAGAGAGCTTGCTGTCCGTCCGCCACGACCACCACACGAGGACACAGCAAGAAAGTGGCCGTCTGCAAGCCAGGACGTGGGCCCTCACCAGAACTCAACTATGCATCCTGATCCGGGACTTCTAGCCTCGAGAACGGTCAGGAAATAAATTTCTGTTAAACGCTGAAGCCCCCCAGTCAGTGGTATTCTGTTACGGCAGCTGAGCTGACTAAGGCAAACAGTGTAAGATTTTTTTTTTTTTTTTTTAAAAAAACCCAAATCCTTAAAAATAAAATAAGTAGCACATGCTTGGTGTAAATACAAATTTAAAAAATAAATAGAAAAAAGTTAAATAAGATTTTAAGGAGCAAGTTTCAGTCACTTAAAAATTAAACTGTTCAATTTAGAACATTCATCGTAGATGAGCAAAGAGAGCCTGTTAGTTGTAGATGCAAAGTACATTCGGCCTCTATTCTATTGAGCGCTTAGCTTGGGGAGCTGTATATGTTTGAGAAGAAGGAAAAAGAATGCAGCCGTCTAGGATGGTGCCTGGCCTTGGGGAGAGCCTGGATTGAGAAGGTTTGGCAAATGCTGTGTACAGCACATTGTCATCCTCGCTGGGACTGCAGTGGCCACAGACAGAAACCACGCAGTCTGTTGGGAAGCCAGCCCGGTGGCACCCAGCTCTCCTGCAGGCTGCAGAGAACCTGCTGTGGGGTGGAAGCCATGCCCAGAGCACCCAGCAACACAGAGGCTCATGCAGCAGCCTCCGCCACAGGGAGGATCCCAGGACAGGAACGGGACCCAGAGTTGGGAACTGCTCCTCTGGCACTGCCTCCCATTTTCCAGAAGACTCTAGCCAAGTCTCTGCTCTCAAGGCCTCAATTTTTCCATCTATAAAATGGGAGGAGGAGAGGGTTCATCTCTGAGCCCTCCCAGCTCTGTGCTATCTTAGATCCATTTCAACTTTGTTCCATAGGATTCCGGCTCCGGGTCAAGTCCCCTGTCAGGGAGCAGCTGGCTCCAGAGAGTCGGGCTCAGCGTCAGCTGCAGGCAACAGGCTCTCTGGGGAAGGTGGATTTTACTATCATCCCCCTCCCCACCCCCAGAGGAATAAAGCCAAGCCGGAAACCCCAACCACTTAAGAAAGAGAGAAGTGAGTGAGGTCTTGGAGTGGGAGGGCAGGCAGAAGGGAAGAAGAGTCTTTGCTTCCTAGTATAACACAAAAATCCCCAAACTTTCAGAATTCAGCCCGTTCTTGCCTTAAACAATTAAATTCTCATTCCAAACGACCCTGGCTAGTGGTCTAACCCCTGCCCTGTGTTGAGCAGGCATCCCCAAACGTGAGTGTGTCCCAGAACCACAGGGCCACCTGCTAATGCAGGTTCCCAGGCCACGCCCACCAGGATGCTTGTTCTGTACATTGGGAGGGGACCCCAGGTCTGTACTGATAACGGTGCCCCAGATCTTCTAATGGACGTGTCCTCCGATCATGCTTTGGGACGCTGACCTCGGGGACACAACAAATGCAACTGTGCTGTGTTGCCAACAGGGAGGCAGAGCCCAGGCGCTCCAAAAATGGAAAGTCTGCCTTCTGTGTGTTACCGTCAGAAAATTTAGAATGATTCCAGGTTTTTCACCACCGGAAAACCTGGGAAAAGACAATTTTGGCTCAACATAAAGTAAGCTTTATATTTTATGGATTAGTCCAGGTTGAGTATCCCTGAAGTAGTCCCTGAAATGCTTGGGACCAGAAGTATTTCAGATTTCAGATAGTTTTGGATTTTGGAATATTTGCATTATACCTTCACTGATTCAGCATCCCTAATCCTAGAATCCAAAATCTGAAATGCTCCAATGAGCATTTCCTTTTAGCATCATGTTGGCACTCAAAAAGTTTCAAATTTTGGAGCATTTGGATTTCAGATTTTGAGATAGGGATATAAAACCTGTATTATTTTTACCTTCAAATACATATGGGGATAGAGACTCCACAAGTCCAGAAGGATTCAGTTGAGTACTGAGTATAATTACTATTTTTATGATTATCATTACTATTACAATAACGAGAGCTAATCCCTATCTGGGGCTCACCATGTCGCAGGCATTGTTCTAGGTGCTTTGCACATCTGACACTTGTAACTCTCACAAGCATCCCAACAAGTAGGTACTACTGTAGTGCCCATTTTATAAATATGGAGACTGAGGCCCAGAGGGAGTAAGTAACTTGCTTGAAGTCCCGCAGCCAGTGACAGAGCTGGAATCTGAACCCAGGTGGTCCAGAATCTGGGCTCTCAGCCAAGCGTGCTCCTGCAGGGAGGCCCCGTGCCATGCCTGGCACACACAAGCGACCAGGCCCACCCTTGCTCTCATTCCCTCCCACCCAGTACTCAAGCCCAGCTCCCCTTGGTCCCCAGACCCACCCCCTGGTGCCAGAGGCTGCTCCGTCCTGCCTCGTACCTGTCAGGGAGCAGGCGGAGCGTCTACTCTTTGAAGAAGGGTCCCTGGAACTGGGCTGCAGCCGGGGCCTTGACTTTCCTGTACTGCCGGGTGACGTACGGGGCTGCTGGTGGAGGGCATCGGGACGCCAGGCGGAGGCTGTAGCTGTGTGGGAAGAGGAACAACACACATCGTCACCTGGAGGCCAGCCTGGTGCCCCAGACATCGCCAGGGGTTCCTTAGTGCTGGCTACCACTTCCCAGGTCCAGGCAGGACTGCACTTTCTGGACACTTCGAGGCCAGGTGCCTGGCTTCAGCCACCGGCACTTGAGCTTTAACCACCAGTGTGCACTTCACCATGCTCACCCACCACACTCTCTCCCCTCCGGAGGTGCTCACAGCAGTGTGGGTGACAAGTGTCCACCAGCCCGGTTCTGAGACACCACGATGGGCAGAGCTTCGGTGACCCCCAGTGGACATGCAGGTGAGCTGGAGTGAACTCTTGTGGCATCAAGACAACAGCTTTACCTTTCTCTGATTCCATTTCCCCACCTGCCCTTCTGTTCTCCCCTCCTGCCAGGCCCCAACCCCCACAGGGCAGAAAGCATCTGGGAGGTTCTGTTACCAAGGTACAAACACACCTATGTGGAGGGCAGGGGGTGAGGGAGGTCCCCTTCTCGGCATCAACCCCCACACTCGACATCTACCCTGTGCCAGGCACTTCCGTGTCGGGCATCTCAGAGAGGTGACGTCACTTCCCAACAGAGATGTGAGGCAGCTGCCTTTGACATGGTCTGGCCCTACTTGTACTGCAGCCCATTGAACGGGATTTGGTTTTTTCAGAAGAGCCTTTACAAATGTACTTAAAAGATAGGTAACCCAGACCATCATTCCTCCCCTCCCTGCATTCAGCTAACTCACACTCCTCTTTCAGGTTCCAGCTGGGACACCACCTCCTCCAAGAAGCCTGCCTTCTTTACCCCCTGGGTGAGGTGTCCCTCCCTTGGGCGCCCACTTTCCCTTGTGGGTCCCCATCCCCTCACTTGTTAAACTGAACCAAAAGCACATACTGAGACATCTGCCTTCCTCGTGAGCTCCGGGATCCCAGTGTCAGGGCCTTTGTCGTGCTCGTTGCTGCATCCTCAGCTTAGCACAACAAAAATAAACATTTGCCAAATAAGAACAACACGTGTGTGCTTACTGGGTGTCCCGACCTGTGCTCAGTATTTTACACGTACCAACTGTCTTACTCTTCGTACAACCTACCTAGGTGGACACTATGATTACCCCTCATTTGCAGATGGGAAACGGCGGCACAGAGAGCCTGTGTCACTCGTCTCCCTCTCAAGGTCGGGGCTGCCCCCGTTTGAGTTCCTCCCCGACGCCGTGCAGTCGAGGCCTGTGGTCAGCTCGTCCCACTCGCCCGAACAAGAGTCAAGGAGGAAACCGAGGCCCCACACTCAGCGAGTCTGTGCACCAGATGGGCCACCAAGGCCTGCAAGGATTATGGGCCCACAAGGAGGCCATGGAGGCCACACCACAGCCAGTGGGGCCATCTCCACTGATAGTGGCTGCCCCCACCCCAGGGCTGGCTGGTGCCCCAAGAGACACAACCCGAGGAGAGACGGCAGCTGGGAGGCTGCCTGGAGACATGAACAACGTGGACTCCATCCTGTTGGGGAACAAGGAACAGTCCTGGCACACAGTAGGTCCCCCCGTGATGTGCCCCTTGGGGGAAATGTCTACAGCGGAGTGTAGCAGGACCAGCAGCAGCTCTGGAGACAGACAAACCCCACATCATCAACATCCAGCTTCTCCCTCTCTGCTACCACCCCTGTGCATCTAAGAAACATTCTGATCAGTCACTGTAATGCCCCGGCCTCCCGGCCCCCTGCAGCTACCCAGCCTTTCTCTGCCCCCTTCCACCTCCGTTCTGGCCTCTGGCTCCTGCGGCCACAGCAACCACAGCCATTTCCACTAGGGCCAGCCTTCTCCCCGGCTCAGGGTGTCCGCCTGGTGGAGCTCTTATAGTTGGGGGGCGGGTAGCAGCTAATGCGATAACCTCGTGATTCCTGGTTCCCACTCACTAGCTGTGTGACCTCGGCAAGTCACGGACCTCTCTGAGCTCCGGGCTCACCATGTGCAATGGAAACCCCAATTTGGTAGGGTCACTGCAATGGTTAACTTCAGAGAAAGCTCTCAGCACAGTGCACACCGGCCTCCAACAGTTATTAGCAGTGTTTCGATTGTGGAAGTTGCGGGTGGTAGACACAGACTGAGAAGTCATGACCCCAGGAGGAGGTGGCAGGTGGCTGCTGGAGGCCTGAGGGTGGCTCTGGGGGCAGCTCTGGTCCTCATTCTTGTCGGCTTAATGATCAGGCTAAGTCATTTCCTGCCTCTTGGTCTCTGAACCTCGGTTTCCTCCTCCATCAAATGAAGACCATCCCCACCGACGTGCAACTCAGAGCAGGGCTGGGAAGTACTCTGGGGACCAGGAAGAGCTCAGCACACGTGAGATGTTTTCAGTCGCTGTGATGCAATGGAGGGAGAAGGAGCCAGAGCCCTGACCAGTCCTCAGAGACTGAGCGTCAAGTGGGGCTTCTCAGCTTCAACACTTTGCCCAGAATTCTGGCCCAAACCCCTGTGCAGGCTCCCGATTCAAACACGCAGCTGCCCACTGGGCCCCTCCACTTCAACACGGCCATGGTGGGACACTGGACAGCCCCAGTTTGCTCCCCCCGTACCAGGCTCCATCCGCACCGGACGCTTCTCACCCTGCTCAGTAAACGGCATCACCAAACGTGTGGTTGTTCCAACCAAAGCCTCACAGCCTTTTCTGCCCCTTCTATGCATTTTGCTGCTCCCAACTGGCGATGGACTCAGAGACCACCAACCGCACTCGCCTGAACCCCGTGCACAGAGGAGCAATGCACCCTGAGCCTGGGCCTGTGCGGCCCCCTCAGCCTCACCCCCCAAGTCAGTCCAGCTCCAGGTCCCTTGATTCTGCCCTCAAATCCACACATGTGTCTCCACTCCCACTGCCAGTGTCCAGTGCCACCCTTGGCATCACATCTGCCCCGGGACTGTGGCAAGAGCCACCTCACTGGTCCCCCACCACCAAGCTGATCCCTCAATCCATTCTGCACCAAGCAACAGAGTGGCCTTTATAGGGACCTCCAGACACGACAGTGACACTGGACCATGTCACTGCCCAGAGCAGCAGTGGCCCGAGGCTCCCCACTGCAGTTAAAGCAAAGCCACCTGCTGCCTCCAGGCTCGCTCTGTACTCGCTCTCCCTCTGGGGACCCTTGTCTGTCTCTCAGGCCAGGCTCTTCTTTCCCCGGAACCCCCCATCCCCTGCTTTCCTCCAACCCCCCTCCTCTGCCCACGGCTCTCTCTTGAGGTCTCAGCTTGTGTCCCCTCCTCAAAGACGCCTTCTCAGACCTCCCCACCTTAGCGATCACCTGGCCCCGTTCCCTCCAGCAAGTCTCCTCTGCATTTTCTTTCTCTATTCGTGCTGTGCCTTCCTGGGCCGCTCACTCCCAGCACGTGCCACGGCAGTCACCTTGCTGCGGAGCTCTTTACTGCTCCACCAAAGAGAATGTCTTTGATGGCAGACACTGGGTCTTGTCCCAGCTGGGTCCCCCCTGCGTAGCACAGGGCCTGGCGCAGGCAATGCTGGGTGGTGGATGGAGGCAGCAGTGAAGGATGCGTGGACTGAGGTGAAGAATGAATGGATGGGTGGAGAGAGGGGAACTCTAAAATGGACAAGAAAGGTGCTCCTTACCGGGTGCCCCTGGTTTGCCGCTGTCATCACAGGACCACACACCCTTCCTAGGCCAGGCCCCACCCCCAGGGACAGCAGAGCCCCGAGTCTCAGGTGCAAGGACACCGTGCCAGTTCCCAGCACTGCCCCACTACAGGCGGAAGTCCAGCTGCCGGGGCTGGGGGTGGAGCACAGCGTCACAGGATGGCCCTGGCGATGGCACAGGCACCATGCAAGTGAGTTTGGACAAGCCAGTGCCTCGCTTATGCAGAGCGCTTTAACCTTCGCAATCCGGAGAGCAGCGGGGAACACTGAAGAAAGTCTGAGTCAGCCGTGACCAGCGCCCACGGACCCGTGAGCTCTTACAGGGCTCCCTGCACGCAGGCACCGTGGCTGGTGCTGGGGGCCCACGGCGGGTCCTGCAGGAGCACAAGCCACACGGACTGAGGCTCTCGCACTCAGCGCACACGCAACTCCAACACACACGGTCGGGCGGGTCACAGGTCCACAGCCAGTTAGGACAGAAAAGGGAACAGAAGAGGAAGAGAGGGGCTGTCATGTCAGGCTGAAGCAAACACAGAGTGGGTAGCAGTGACATCAGACACATCCCAGAAGGGGGATGGGAGGGCGATTTCAAGGGAGAGAAAACACCGTGTGCCAGGCAGGCCCTGTGGGTACCACGCTCTGCCCGGGTCCCTCAGTGAACCTGTGAGGTAGACAAACTTGAGAGAGGTTAACCTACGTGACAGACTGAACGTTTGTGTCCTCCCCAAATTCATATGTTGAAGCCCAACCCCTAATGTGATGGTATTTGGAGGTGGAGCTTTCGAGGGGTCATCGGGTTTAGGGGAGTTCATGAGAGTGGGACCTCCATGGTGGGACTAGTGCCCTTATAAGAGGGAGAGACAGAGGAAACTCTCTCTCTCCTCCCTCTCTCTCTCCAGACGCACATTCGAGACAGGCCATGTGAGGCACAGCGCGAAGGCGGCAGTCTGCAAGCCAGGAGGGAAGCCCTCACCAGAACTGGACCATACTGTCACCCTGACCTCGAACATCCAGCCTCCAGAACCGTGAGAAGATAAGTTTCTACCGTGCAAGCCACGCAGGCTACGGAACTGTGTTATGGCAGCCGAGGTAAGACCACTTACTTGCCTTGAGCCATAGAGCACGTACCTGGTCAGGTCAGGATCTGAAGCTGAGCCCGTCCTCCCTGAGCACGACTCCCTCCCTAGGCGACTCCACCCCGGCCTTGCCTTCGATGGCCGATGGCCGGTCTCGTGGCTTCACATAGATGACTCACCGGGCTCACGCCCAGCCCACATCTGCCTCCAAGTTTTGGACCCATTCATGTGCTGACATGACATCTCTTACACATCTGGAAGGCCCTTAAATTCGGGTCCTGATCCAAATTACGACCCCCTCATCCCCTGCACTCCTTTTCTTGGTGAACAGCACCATGTTCCTGTCCTGAAAGCCGAAGACCTGGGAGTCAACAAGGTCCCTTGCTCGCCCTGTCCTGCGAGACCCCGTCTGGTCTGCCTTCCTCCCTCTTCCACCACCATTGGTGCCACCTCGAGCCGGGTCTCCTGCAAGGCTCTTCCCCACGGGGCTTCTCACTTCCACTCCCCTCCCGTCTGCTCCTCCAAAAACAAAATGCACCATGACACATCCTGGCTGCAACCTATGGGCCCTGTGCCTCCCAGGATGTGGCCCAAGTTCCTTAATACATCCAGCCTGGCCCCCACTGACCCGCCAGCCCACCTCTCCCCTCCAGCTCTCGTCACTCCAGCTAATCTGGGCAGAACCACGTCCTGGTGCCCCGCAGCCCCGGCTACTCACTACCGTCACCCGGGAGTTCCAGGCTGCACGCCAGGCCGTGACATCAGAATCTCTCCAGCAATTCTGTGCAGCTGGAGTGAGAACCGCTGCTCTGGTCACACTCCTGTGGCCGCCCTCTTGAGGCAAAACGGCCCTGGGTCACGTGCCCCTACGTGTGCAGTTTCTCAGGCATCTGTGACTGTTTGAGGAACGCAGGTCTCCCAGGGGACCCTGTGGTCTATGAAGGCAGAACATGTCGGGTTTGCTCGCCACGTATCCTTGTACCTAATTTCGAGTGAGTGAATAACAGACTCTCAAACTTTAAGAAACGAAGAAATGAGTGATTCTAGACCCAGGATATTCCCGCTGCACAGATTTTCTCAGACACCAAGAAATCTGTGTCCACTTAGCGCACGGGCGAGAAGACGGACTTAGCAGACGCCCACGGACCTCCCTCCTTAAAACCCCAGTAAGATGGATGACACTCATAGTCCTAAATCCAAGGCATCAAGAAGGGTTGAACAAGCTCAGCATCAACTGTTTTTGGAAAGGAGAGAGGCGCAGCATTGCTTCCCTAAGATTTTCATACAGAGTGGTTTAACTTTTTAAACACAGTGGGGGTTAGCAGGGGCCTGCTCTGCACTCCCCACAGCCTTTGCTCAGAACTGTCTGGCCACTTGCACCTGTGCTCCCCTGCTTCCCTAGGAGGGAAATCTCCGGAAATTTCATTTACACGGAACAAAAAATCATGACTTCGAAAGCAAAGGGGGACATCATACACCATCCAATCTGTGCAGATGGGGAAGGATTGTGCAGAAAACAGATCTAAACACCTGGTCCACACCTGGCTCACCTGGTCCACACCAGGCTCACGGGAAGGGCTCAGAAATGGGGAGCATCGTCTCCTGTGGGTCATAATTTCTTGCTTGTCAGAAAACCCCAACAGTCTGACGGCAATGCAAGGACAGCATTGGTCTGTCCCCAGCCTCAAGGACACATTCATTCTTTCATTCACATTTCCAGTGGTCCATTCCTGCATCAGGGACTCGGCACGGGCTGTTCCCTCTGCCTGGAACATGCTTTCCCCACGTGATCACATGGCTCACGCACACCCCCATTTAAAACCTTGAGGTTTTGCTCAAATGCCTCCTTCCCAGTGAGCCTCCCTTAACCACTCTATTTGAAATTGCAAATCCCACTCCCTGCAAAACCTCCCTTCTCCAGTCTGTTTTCCCTTCTCACTTGCACTATCCCCATCACGCAGCCTGTATTTACTCAGCTGACTGACTACTGTCTGCCCAGCAGGCTCCGTGAGGGCCAGCACAGGCTGTTTGTCACTGATGTGTCCCAGCACCTACCACTGGCTGGCACACAGTAGGCCAGATGCATGGTGTGTCTGCAACGTGCAGGTGCTTTGCCAACCAAGTTTCGCTGAATAAAACGTGTTACGTTCTCTACACATAACGCAGTTTTACATGTGGTTTAGTGTGGCCTAGAGAGGAAAAACGCTCAGTTTCAGGGAGTTTGATGCCAGTACAAGGCCAGGACTCTGGTCTCCTGGCTCCCAAGTGACCACGTTCTTGTTCAGCCCCCAGTGGTTTCTGGTAAAGGAGAAACTCAGACACGCTGGAATCTCCTGGATATACAGGAGATATTGCAACTGAGAAACAGGAAGGAAGCCAGAGTGGGGGAGACAGAGAAGGTGACGGGGGACGAGACTGAGAAGGATCTGAGAGTTGGAGGCTCTGGCTCAAGTCCCGAGTAGAGAGAGCAACACAGGGACCCCATGAGGACTTAACTCGGCTTTGCCTGTCCACCTGGGACATCTCTCACAAGGTAATGGGGCCTCAGAGGAAAGAACCACCCACACCTCAAGTGGTTGTCCTGGGGCTCAGATGTCACTCGGCTTTGGGGAGTCGGGGAGGAGGTGACATCATGGCAGTGGCCAGCACCTGAGCCTCTCCTCTCCAGGGCCTTCCCATGGACCAGGCATGGCTGGGACCAGGGATATGAATCAATGCAACAAAAACTAAAGAAATAATAAAAATAAAGAATGGGCAAAGGACACAATCGTTGAACGTACAATATCATAAAGAGGTAATTCATAGAGAAACACAAATGCCCATTAATATGAAAAGACGTCCATTCTCCCTGGCGTTGTCAAAGAAGAGCATGTTAAAACAAGAGACCACTTCCCCGGTCAGATGGGGACATGGCCGTACGCACTGTCCACGGATGGGGAATGTGACTGGTAGGAGGGCCTGCCCCCACCCCACCACCTGGGGAGGCCGTGCCTGCCCCTGCCCCATCTCCTGCGAGCCTCTCATCCAAGTCCCTCTGAAGGCCATTTATCTCAGCCCCAGTGAACAGTAACTACCGCTCAGCAGGGTGAACACCGGAGACACAGCAGAGAACAGGAGGGGCAAAAAACCCTTCCCAGGCTCTGTCCTAGTGGAGACACAGTGAATAAACAAACAAGTGCACATCAGACCACAGCGATGGTTATGGAGAAAAAAGGAAGAGGGGAGGGAGGCTGGGAGTGAGAGCACGGTGGGGCAGGCGGGGCTGCAGGGCGGAGGAGGAAGCAGGCCTGGACAGGGCGGGCTGAGCAGGCCTGGAGGAGCGGGATGACCTGCTGGGCCAGCTAGGCCCTGTGTGCTCCAGGCGGGGCACAGACTGGGACTGGGGCGACCAGTTAGGAGGTGACTAATTCCCGCCACCCAGGGAGAGATGGGGGCACCTGAGCAGCTGAAGAGGCCTAGCTGGGAGTGGGGAGGACCCGCACGGTTGGGAAGTGGTGCGGATGGAATCTGGGGAGGTGGGTGGGGTGCTGAGGAAGACACTGGACTCCCGCTGAGCTGCTGGAGCAGGTCCCTTTCTGCTCAGCCCAGATGGGGAGGGAGGCTTCCTGGAGAGACTACTTCGATTGGGGAGGATTAAATTTGAAATATTTTCTAGACACCCATGGGAGATGTCAGGTGAGTGGTGACATGAGAGTCTGATAAGAATATGACTTTGGAATTCCTCCGCATCTACGCCACATGAGTGCCTGTGACCTCATGAGATCAGCAGGGCGGCCTGGCGACGAAGGAGGGAGGGAGGCAGGAGCCCAGGGACAGAGGCGGGATGAGGGGCGGCTGGTGACGGGAGGGAACCGGGGGAGGGCGGTGTCCAGGTGGAACGCGTTTCAGGGAAGAGGAGGGTTGGCAGCGTCCACCGTGGCTGCCGCTGGATCAAGGAGGATGAGACAGGACTGCCCACCGCATCTGGCACCCTAGAGGCTGCTGGCGACCTTGGTAAGAGCAGAACTGCTGGTGCGACAGAGACAAACTCCTGAAAGTGAGTTCAAGACAGGAGGGGAGGAGAGAAACTGGAGGCAGGAATCCCGAGAACCCGGAGGAGGAGAGTACAGGGAAGCGCTGCGGGAGGGAAGGAGCTGCCAGTGTTTGAGGGACACATGCTCTCCAGAGCTCCGGGTTGGGACCCCTGCCTGGCACCTCTTCCTCCCGAATGCATCAGGAGGGATCTCCGGGAACAGCAGTCCTCAAGGCTGGTTAGGCCACAAAGCTGGCCGCAGAAGCCTTACACAACTCTCCCTAAATGCTCAGAGCACAATTCATTTGAAGCCAGCGTCTGCGGTTGTGCACTTCTGCCGGAGGTAGGGGAGAGGCGGAGGTGTGGGAGCCGGGGCAAGACAAGCCTGTGACAACGCTGGAATTCCCTGGGGGCTGGGTGAAGGTCCCCAAGGGGGAGCTGCAGGACCCCCCAGCCGCTTCCAGGAACGGTCACATCCAAAACAGGACCAGGCTTCCCAAAGTGGGCAGCCCCCGTGTGCCCCGTGGAGGTTCCTCCCATTCAAATGGAGCCCCCAGGCTGGGAGTCAGGGGTGGGAAGACAGTGGAGAGAGGTAAGGCAGGCACCCAAAGGAGGGTGGCAAGGATTCGGGAGCCCGGAGTTTCAGTCCTAGCTCCATCACTGACTTGCTGTGAGGCCCCTGGAAAGTGCCTCCACCTCTGAGCCTCAGTAGACTCGCATGTAAATCAAGGATGTCAGGCAAGGAAAAAAACAAAAATGTAATACCATCATTCACTGAGCACTTATTATGCACCAGGAGCTACCTGGGTGCCTTTTGGGAGCTCCTCAAATCCCCCAGCAGCCCTGTGGGGGAGGGGACTGAGGCTCAGAGAGGTGCAGAACCTGATGTCTGAGTTCTCTTAGTCAACAAGGGAAGCAGCCAAGATTTGAATCCAGGACCACAGGACAACAAAGCCTGCACCCCATCCCTGACACAGTCCTCGTGGTAACGGGGACTGAAGAGCTCTTTCCAATACTCCAAAGCCAGCTGCGGTAGACCTCCCGCCCACAGAACAGCTGCACAGACCACCTGAGACACCACAGTCTGCTGTGGGCTGAGCCGTCAGCTCAGAGCAGCCCTGGAACAGAGGTTCTCAAACTCAGGTGCTCGCTGGAATCCCCTTGGGAGACTGAAACAGTCCTGACGCCTGCGCTCCACCCCAGAGGGTCTCGTTTCCTTGGTTGGGGGTACAGCCCAGGCACTGGCAATTTTAAAAGCCGACTTTGCAAACCAGTGGTCTAGATCCATGTACTCAAAGTGTGGTCCACGGGCCAGCCAGCGGCATCGGCGTTCCCGGGAGCTTGTTAGTCACGCAGACACTCAGCCCCAGCAGACCTGAGTCAGACTCCGCCTGGGAGAGGCGTTTGTACACTGCAGCTCAAGCACAGGGCCAGGGACACCTTCAGCAGAGTCTCACGCGTGGCAACGTGGCAGCTGTGCTGGGGGGGCGGTGCTGGTGCTTAGTGAAGTTCTGCAGATAAGGTCTCCGAAGTGGGGGCTGAGGGGAGGGAAATGTGCGAGGTCGTCAGGGGACAGGGGCAAAGGTTTCAAACCACTGGCCCAGATGGTCCAGTTGCTGGGGTTCCTTCGAGTGGAGACAGAGCCCTCAGGTGCCGCTGGGGGGACAGTGGGGATGACAGCAGCTGACGGGAAGAGGCCACTGTGCTCACGTGGTTTCTTCACTTCATCTTCCCTCTAATCAAGCAAGATGGGTCATTAGCCTTTTCTGTGGCTGAGGGGACAGCAACACAGAGGTTGAGTATAACAACTCCTTTACTTAAGAGGTATGAACAGAAGGAAGGAGGGACGGAGGGAGCCGGACTCACACCCAGAGCCGATCCAGGGCTGAACTTGGCCTCTCCGCGGGCGATGATGCTTCCTTCTCACCAGCCCTGAGGGAGGCCACGGGCCCGGCCCTGGGCTCCTGATTTGGCCTCCATGCACCTGAAAGACCAATCAAGTCCCTGCCTCGCGGGGCTCCTACGCCAGGTTCTGAGGGATCAGAGGCCGAGAGTTCCCCAAACCTGTTCAGCTTGAACTCCAAACACCCAGCATGTGACAAACTTGTAACACCCTGGCCCAGCTGGCCTGCGATGACCTCGGCCAAAGGAAGCTGCCAGCCAGGAAATCCCTGCCGGGCCTGCCTCCCTGGCTGCCAGGATGGAAGACACACAGGGGACCCCAGAGGTCACAGGCAGCAGACCTGCCCTTACAGATGAGGAAACTGAGCCAGGAACTCGCTCACGGTCACATAGCAAGTTGTTCCTGGGGAGATGTGAGGGACAGGACTGGGCCCACTGCTTATCTGGGGACACTAATGATGGGAAAAAGGGTGGGGTGCAGCCCCAGTGGACTCAGGAAAGGAATCTTGGGAAGCAGGTGCCCTTCCCAGCACCACCCGGGCGAGGGACTTGGCTCTCTGTGACTGCCTGTCCCCTACTGGGATGGGGGCCCCAGGAGAGCACAGTCTATTCACTTCTCACCTGCGGAACCTGCCACCAGGCCTGGCGTGAGCAGTTGCTGGGGGAATGTTCCCGGAGCAAACAAATGGCAAACCTGGAGCCAGGCTCCTGGTGCAGTTCAACCCTCACCCGCTGTCCATGCTGCTCCAGAACCAAATCCTCATATACAGCTTCCCGTAAGTTTCCTCTCGTTGCCAAGGTCCCATCCCAAAACCATGGGGTGAGGTCCCCATTTTTACGACAATTCCGTGAACCCAACTCTGCAGCCCTTAGGCCTCCCCAACAGACCCTCCCCATTCTGCTCAGCATAGGGGTTGAAGTCCAGAGGACGCCAGCCCTGCAGGAGGCAGGTCACTGCCCATGACACGACCGGCCCAGGTGGGAGAAGCCCCAGCAGGGTGCAGGAGCAGCTTCTTCAGCTCCAGCTTCTTTCTCTCTTCTGCTTTTGCACCTCCCACGACACTGCTGCCCTGCAACCACCCAGTTTCAAGCTTGCCCCAAATCCCGTCCCTTCTTTCTCCCTCCAGTTCTCAGCGTAGGAGGGAAGCCAAAAAGAAAATATGAACAAATATGAGTGCGTCAAGACTGATGAACGTAGGAAAAGCAGATTCCAAGCTTGGTACAGCAAGAGATGAAGGAGTCTCCTACGAGATCCACATAGAAAAGTATGTATGTATGCATGTATGTATGTATGTTTGTAGGTAGGTATTTATTTTAGAGACAGTATCTTTCTCGCTGTCACCCAGGCTGGAGTATAGTGGCATGATCATAGTTCACTGTAACCTTGAGCCCTGGGGCTCAAGCAATCCTCCTGCCTCAGCCTCGCAAGTAGAGAGGACTACAGGTACACCCATACACCTCGCTATTTTTCTTTTTTTTTTTCACTTTTTGTAGAGATGGCGGGGGGCGTCTCACTTTGTAGAGATGGGGGTCTCACAGGCTGGTCTCAAACTCTTGGGTTCAAGCGATCCTCTCACCTCGGCCTCCCAAAGTGCTGGGATTACAGGCATGAGCCACCCTGCCCGGCCAGAAGAGGTCTTTCCAATGGTAACATTTTATAAGGACACTAAGACTTCGTTATTGTTACCGCTCTATCTTTTAAAGATGATCTAGACCAAGGACGTCAAAAAGATTAGGTAAAGTCCAAGGACAAAGTAAAGAAGAGCTCAACCCTCATATGGCTTGGCGTTGTTGGGACTAAGAGTCTTTTAAGCCTTATGTGACATCTGCCCTGGTTCTAGGGCTTCTAGACCTTGACGTCTGATGTCTGGGTTGGAGACGGTATAACTTGGAGCAGGTTCAAGGATGCTAATAGCAAGAAGTGGCTGCTCCCTGCAGGGCTTTCTGCTCCTGCCTCAATGGAGAAGCCTTGTGGGGGTTCAGGCTCCTCTGCTACACGAGGGGTTCAAACAGCTTGTCTCGGGAGGCCTGGGCGTGCCCGGCTGGCAAGGCGTCCCAGACGCAGGGCTGGCACTGTTATGGGAAAGGCACACTTGCTATGTGCCCATACGGGCGTTAGTCAGCAGGGATGACGCTGCCCAGAGGACAAGGGCACCATGGGCTGTGGGCCTGGAGGCCTCATCCTAAGCGTGGCAGGGGCCCAGGTGGCAGAGTCTGCCCACTGGCCTCACCCCCTTCCTGCCCGTGATCCCCAAAGCCTTCACCCTACATCCCGGCTGACCTCGAACAGGCTGTAGGGTGGCTAGGGACAGCTTAACCCACTTCCCACATGAGGACACTAAGACCTGGTGATGTGAGATGACTTAGACCCAGGCCGTCTGACCCCACTCTGGGCTGCTCAGACCTCACCAGGACCCTGCACTCCCTCTGGCATGGGAGCCGCTCGTTCACGGAGTAGAGGCCTTTTGAACTGGCTCCCTCCTGGCAGGGGACAGACACCTGGCCCAGCCAGACACTACGTGGGGAGCCCACGGGCTAACGGCCAGGAAAACCCTCCCAGTGTTTCTTCCACGTTCCCAGCATTTCCCAAACAGGGTTCGGTGGAACCGGCCCCCACGACGCTGCACGTGCCCTCATAGGCATCTGCATCACGCAGCTAACATTCCTGTGCTTGTGATGTGTCCAGCGCTGTGCCCAGGGTTTGACACAGAATAACGAATTTCACCTTCACAAGAACTTTATGAGATGGGGCATTTCACAGGTGAGGAACTAAGGCACAGAGAAGTTAGGCAACTCGCCCAAGAGCATACAGCTGGCAAGAGGCAGAGCTGGGACTGAAGCCCAAGCCATTCGCCTCCAGAGCGCGGGCTGGAGAAGCCAAACGGGCGTGTCTCTGCAGGATCACTGAGCCTGCAGTGTGCAGACAGGCAATGTGAATTCCCAAGAAGAGGAGACAGGTTGTCATTTACCCCAAACTTACTTCCCCCAGCGATCTGGTAACTACGGACCGTCTACTCCGCCAGTTACTGCAGGGTGTCATGGTGAGCCGGGCACACACGCCCCGAGTGCATAAGGGGAGCTCTGCAAAGGACGGCTTTGGTCAAAAGCCTACTCAGTCAAGTCCAGGAGACTGGCCTCTCGCACACAAGGCTCCCGCCTGCGCCACCTCCATCAAATGTCACTTTAGTCCTCTGCCACGTCCTGCCTGCAGTGCCTCTCCAGCCCCCCAGGTACCCCTCTGGCACCAGCACACCGGGCCTTCTGCCCTCACTGGTCTGGCCCGGTGCTCCTGGGGAGGCAGGGTGTGGGGGTTGGAGCCTGACAGTCCCACCTCCGCCACCAGCCGTCTGAGTGAGTCACCCACTCTTTTGGAATAGTGTCTTCTGCAAAACAGGCCTAACGCCAGCCTTGCACGGCTGGGGGACACATTCACCGCCCACACGGCGCCCGGGGCAGAGCAGGAGCTCACAAGGGACGGGATCTTCCCAGACAGGACACCCTGTTCTCCAGCGGCACCCAGCCCAGTAGGCGGTCACTCAAAGCAGGGGATCAATATTGGGACATCCCTTAAGCATTTTTTAAATTTAATTACAATTAAACATTATTAATAAAACAAAACCATATGGATGTATTTGTGTTCACTGACCTTTCTGCTAGAGAAAAACACACAACCATGTTGCCTGATCACATTTTAAATTTGTGACCCCAAAACTCGGGTGGGCTCCCAACGCCTCCTGGCGCCATTGTTCTCTTGCTGCCCCCAAACATCTCTCGCCCTCACTCTCCGCTGATGATTTCGCTTGCTGTCACACACTGACGGGGGCAGACCGTTCCCGCCCTGTCTCCCTGCCCACCGCCTTCCTCCCTGGGAGGCTGGACCCTCCCCAGAGCCCGGCTTCTCTCATGGGGTCCCATCGCCTTTCACCCATCAAAGGGCGTGGGTGGGTCCAGCGATTCTCCCTCCTCTTTCCTGCACCATCAGCTTCTCTAGCTCTACCGGGTCATTCCCATCAACACACAAAGATGTTACTATTCCTTCACCTTTAAAAAAAGAACAACCCTCTCTTGACCTCATTTCCCCTCCAGGAGCCACTTCTCTGCTCCCCTTCCTTGATGTTCCCCGCCTAGAGGGTCTCCCATCTGCCCTGGGCCCCCCCAGGCAAGCTAGTGCTCCCACTGCCGGCTGAAGCTCCTGCCATGGGTGCCAGGGAAACCTGGGGGAGCAGTTTTCACCCCTGGTCTGAGCGGCCACCTGGGCTCTAGGACACCTCACTTGGCGCCTTCCTCTTCCTCTGTTCCTTCTTCGTCCCACTGCCAGGCTCTCCCGGATCTCTCCAATCTCTCAGTGTTGGAGGCCCCAGGCTCGATTCTTAGGCTTCGTCTCTTCATCTACCCTTCAGTCCCTTGGAGATTCCAATCCCATGGCTTTAAATATCAAGTGTCCCCCGAGGACTCCCAGATATCTATTTCCAGCTGGGTCCTTTCCTCTGAACTCCAAATCTGTATATTCAATGACCCCCTCTACGTCTCCCCTGATTATCTAACAGCATCTCGAATGTAACATGCCCCAAATTGGTTCCCAGCACACACACATGTAACATGCCCCAAATTGGTTCCCAGCACACAGGCTGCCCGCAAACTGGCTCCAACTACAGTCCCACCTCATCACTCATGGCAACTCCATCCACCCACCCGGAAGCATGGGAAAAACCAACCAAACCAACTAAGTGGTCATCCTGACTCCTGTCTCTCTCAGCAAACCTTGCAGCTCCGCCTCCAAACACATGCAGAAACACCGCCCCGGGCTGCCTACCACCTCCACTGCTGCGCTGTCCAGCCTCATCCCTTCCCACCCGACCAGCCTGTTCCTACGCTTGTCCCCTTCCAGGCTATTCTCAAAAGATGGGCAGAGTGATTCTTTTAAAAGGCAAATCATGGCATGTTACTCCTTTCCCCAAACCCTCCACTCCCACTGAGTGACTCCCACTTACTCCGAGGAAAAGCCAAGTCTGCATGACGGCTGCGATACCCAACACCAGCTGGACGCCCGTCACCTCCCTGGCCTCATCTCCCCCAGCCACGCTGCCTCCTCGCTGTTCCTCCAGCACGCCCGGATGCTTCCACCTCAGGACCTGCGCTCCTGCCGCTCCCTCTGCCAAGGGCTTTCCTCCCACGTCCGCAGGCTGCCCCTTCGTCTCCCAGTCTTTGCTGTCATAGTCCCCTTCAGTCAGGCTCTCTGACCCCTGTACTTAAAGCGGGGCACTCCCCATTTTCACCCCAAACCATCCCCTCCCCTGTTGTGTTTCTCTCCACAGCATTCATCGTCTGACACGCTATGTGTTTACCTGGTTGTCCGTCCCCACAACTAGAACCTAAGTTTGATGGAGTGTGACATTTGGTTGGTTTTGTTCACGGCCGTGTCCTCTGGCATTTGAAACAGCACCTGGCACAGAACAGCCGGCCTTGGCCTTACTGCAATATTGGATGAATGAACGAATGAACGATTGGATGAAGGGCCAAGACCTGCACTCCCTTTCTCGACTAAGTCACACCCAGCAGTCATCATCTATGATTCCAGTTTTTGTTTAAAGTGGGGTGAGAACCTAAGGTACTTCCAAAGCAATCTGAGTGAAGAATCTATGGCTTTATGATCGTCACCCTGCCCCCTGCATATTTTTAATTTTGTCAACTACACCTAGTTGGACTACAATTTTTAAGCAAATTACTATGAGCCTTTTTAAGCATTTGACTTGCTTTTTATAAACAGCTCTATGCTGTTTCATCAGTTTGGATAATATTTACTTACATCACGCAAGCACAATAATAAATATCAAAGGCAAGTGGCATAAACAGGTGTGGGAACAAATACAACTGCCCTTTGGCATGCACTGAACTTGACTGCTGGGAATGGAGGCACACAGGCTCCGCCGTGAGTGGTGGTCCGGGCTCCCGGAGGCAACGAGGGCAGCCATTCACACGGTGGGACGGTTAAACGAAAATCAACTGACTTGCAGCTGTATTTCATTTTATCCACAGTTGGTGTTCTAACGCAAGTTCAGAAGGATTTCTGCTACCAACCCACTCTCCCGGGCCCTGTGCTTTTTGCAAAATATTCTCACAAGTCTCAGATTCTTCCTTGGACAATGGTGAACACACTGGACTTGGAGACTGAGTAAGTAGTCAAGACCTCCGTGTTCCCTTCGTTCGGGTGCCCGCGAGCTACCCCTTGCTTTACTCATCTGGAGCACATTATGCAGCAGCTCTGACTCAGGCGGTGATGGGGAAATGGCCAAGGTGGGTGACGCTTGCTGCAAATCCAGCTTTTGGAGCACTGTTTTTCAACACAGCCCCGCCAAGTGCACATGGCCCTGTGAAATCAGTGTTTGAGCTCTACAAAGATCCATTATTTTGAGCAAAAGAAGACGACATGCAAGGAAAATCACCCACTGCCATGTATTTTGGGGGACTCTACTAGAGTGGGACCCCACTAGAGTGAGACCGCTTAGGGGATGTCAGGAGACAGAATTAAAGTTGGTGCCACAGGCCGGGCGCGGTGGCTCACGCCTGTAATCCTAGCTCTGGGAGGCCGAGGCGGGTGGATCGCTCGAGGTCAGGAGTTCGAGACCAGCCTGAGCAAGAGTGAGACCCCGTCTCTACTAAAAATAGAAAGAAATTATCTGGCCAACTAAAAAATATATATACAAAAAAAAATTAGCCGGGCATGGTGGCTCATGCCTGTAGTCCCAGCTACTAGGGAGGCTGAGGCAGTAGGATCGCTTAAGCCCAGGAGTCTGAGGTTGCTGTGAGCTAGGCTGATGCCACGGCACTCACTCTAGCCCGGGCAACAAAGTGACACTCTGTCTCAAAAAAAAAAAAAATAAAGTTGGTGCCACAGAAAGGGCAACCCTCCCTTCAGGTCCAAAAATCAAGAAAAAAGAATCTAAAAATCTGAAGGAATATTTGAATGGTTCTACTCCATGAAGTGCAGGATGTTCAATTAGAGCCAAAGACAGCCTGTGAGGACTCAGACCTCCGCCGTGTGTACCAGCGCAGACTGGGAGGGGAGAACAGAATTCCACCAGTACCTTGGAATGCGTAGGCCCTGCTACACTGGACTCCTAGCAGACAATTTCGTTCTGGGCTCTACAGTTTACTGATCGGCTTTCATTATGCACTCTTAACCTTGAGGACCAGACCCTGGAGCAGTAATGCTGATTGTCATTAGCTATCACCATCCCTTTCTTTCAACTTGATTTTAATTGATCATTTCCTTATCAAAGTGATGCTCTCTATTCAGTTGCCAGCAATTAATGGCCTCAAGATTCACATTTTAAACCAAAGAGTCAGGAGGTAGGGTCACATGAGTAGCTCACATACTCGGTGTGTAGTAGGTGCTGGGGTGGCGTGGTGAACAGACAGGCTCTGTGCCACACCAAGCTTGTCCTAGTTTATGACCAAAGTTCATATATCCTCCTCAAAAAAACACTCAAAGAGGAACATGGACAAATTGGCAAATCCTCAATTCCATCTCATCCCTGGCACTCAGAAATGTCCCCAACTCTTAAACTACCCCTGACTGTCACTGGGTAGTTATAAGAATTAGGGAAATTTTTAATTGAAAGTGTTCTGAGAATTAAAGCATCCTAAAAGTTTATCAAAGAGATTATAAATAAGCAAAGGAAAAGAATTTAAAGTTCAAATCAGAAGCAAATTAAGTGATGAGTGATACTATGTCACTGTTTTATTTTTCTTTTTAATACTAAAAAGGAAAACTGAGGTCTGGGTAAGACTCATCTGAGAAGCTGATAAAAATGAAGATTTCAAAGTTTCACCCTGAGAGATTATGGTTTGGTAGGTCTGCAACTTTTAATAAATCACCCAGGTAACTTCTGATCCAGGTGGCCCACTGAGCTACTCTCCTGGTGAGATAATCCAAACTGGGGTCCCTTCAGACACCTGGGAACACAAGCAGGAAATGGCCCTTTCTCAAGTTGTAATTAACAAGACAATACTCCCACTGAACCAGCAAAATACATTCCCCTTACCTAATATGCCACACACAACCCAGAACATCACCTTAATAAAACACCTGCTGTTAGCCGGCACTAATGGCCTGTATTGGTAATTTTTAAAAACATTTTTAAAGGATATAAACATATCACTAATTATAGTGAGGAGATAATCCAATCAAAATGCAGATTCATCAATTCCTGCTACAGGTAATGAGTCAGATGAATTCCAGGTACTTCCACGGGTTTGTGAGGACCAGATCTCTAAAGCTATCAAGATTCAACCAGTTGGCACCAAACAGGATATTTATCCTAAACACAGACTAAAGGACACAGGATGGTAAGAAGAAAACCATTCTGTTTCAGAATTAAGGTACTTCACCTGGCAAGAAACCTTCGCTGAGAAAGGGACTGGTTACACTTTCACCCAAACTTTCATTTCATTCTCTTCACAAATCATTTATTTATCTCACGTGTTTTTGGAGCTTAGAAGAAAAAACGGAGTCTATTATATGTGTTTGTTACACTGAACACCCTGCTCTCTAGGTCATGTGTCCAGCAATGTCACTTACCAGCGCAGAACCAAGATGCAAGACCTAACGAGCGAGCAAACCACGTCCGGAAATCCACGCTCTGGTATCAAGGCACTTTGCTTACAAGGGGGAGACCTCTCAGGGCCCACCACTTCTTTGTTTACACACAATATTAACAGGACCACCATCTAGCTTCCCAGCCCATGGATGATTAACAGAAACATCTCTGAAAGACATGCTTCTGTCCCAGGGGGTGCAGACAATATCCATGACTGACGAGATGAAAAAGGAGACCCCATGGAGTACACCCTTCTCAAAGAAAGGCCACATCTCCAGCTTCTGGATCCTCCAGCGTAGGGACAGGACGTCCCATATGCCTGAATCATCTCTGAGGGCATCACTTTTCCATGAAGTATTACTGGATGGTTACCTTGAGCTTCCAAGGAAAGGTAAAATTAAGTCCAGTGTACAGTTTTAAGAAGAAAAGCAGCAGACACAGAGAGACCACAGGAAGCAAATACCTGGCGCTGCAGAATCACCCGCCTTCCTGCATCCAAGGCAGACACAGGGGCACTTGGCCATCCTTCCGCTGAGCGTGAACCCAGCCTCAGAATCCAGTTCTATGCAGCACCCAGGCAACCGCTCCCTGCACAGATGGAAGCCTAACTGTCAAGTGTGGCTTGGAAAGATGACACTAGGAAGCGAGGCTCATCAGTGCCCTGGAGCAGGCAGGATCTGCTCCTTCCCTGAGAGAGCTGGGCAGAGGCGCCTCCACCACAGGCAAACAAGCGCACCAGGCTTGGCTGAAACCGCTCCCAGGCTGCTTTCCCAAGAACACGCAAAACGGACTAGTCCCCGGAGGCACCAAGCCATCTGTGCACCTCCAGGGTATTTTTACCTCCTTCAAATCAGCTGGTGCTTCCTGTCCACACTCAGGCAGGTGCTTACTGATAAGTTGCGCCTCGGAGCGTGGGGGCAGAGGGACAAATTAAAAATTAAAAAAAAAAAAGTCACGTCTCCTGGCTTCTTAAAGGAGATGCCACTGGAGGAAGAACAGGGGTGCGAGCAGGGGCTCCCTTCTATTTCCTCACCCCGACATCAGCAGACGGGAGGCAGCGCAGACTCATGATTAAGAGACCAGCCAGACCACCTGGACTCCATTCCTGGCTCCACCTCCTACTAGCTCTAGCTGGGCCTTCAGGCAAATTGCTTTACCGCCCTCTGCCTCAGTTCCCCCACCTGTAAAATGGGAGAACATAACAATATTTACTTCATAGGGTTTGGGGGATGAAATGGGGCAATACATGTCAAGCCTTTAAAACAGTGACCAGCAAGCACATTAAAATACCGGCAATCATTCTTACAGTATTATTTCAGTGAACTGAGGTTCTTTGGTTAAATTTTCACGGTTTTACAGAGCTACAGAAATGTTCTCTTCTGAACTTACCTTTTAAAAATTTACATTTGGCTTTGAAACTCAAAACCAAGAAGAAATAGAAAGTTGTGTTTTCCCTATACATTCTATGAAACAAGAAAGTTACACGAAAGAGTGATAGGATAAAAATGAATCATCTCTTTTCTCACTTTGACTTGAAAACTGATTTCCTGTCCTCTGGGTGAGAGCCCCTGCCGTGAGGAGGCAGCAGCTGTGGCCCAGCGAGGACACAGCGAAGCCCGCTGGTGACACTGGCGGCAGGACAGGAAGAGTTACAGGCCGCTGGAGAGCTTTCTCTCTGGGTGGAGGCAAGAGACGATGAGGGAATGTTCCAGCTACTGCAAACTACGTGCCGTGAAATCTTATACATGGTGCATCGGCTTCGAGCAACAGCCACCTTTTATCAGATTCAAACTGAGACTAGAGAGGACATCTTTCACTAATCTAATGATGACATTTATAGCACTTACTATGACAGGCAGCATCTCTGGTCCTTACGGGCTGATCTAAAGTTGTCTTCATGGTGATTCTTTGTGGTCAGATTGATTATTGATTATTTTACAGAAATGAAAACTGGGGCTCAAAGAGGTTAACTGGCAGAGGTTAAGGTTATGGAACTATACGTGATAAAGCTAGGATTCAAATATTTTATTCATCCAACCAGCATTTACTGAGCAACTACTACACGCCAGGCATCGTTCTAGGTTCTGGAAACGCAGCCATGAACAAAACCAAGTTCCTGCCTGGGCAGAACTCTTCATCCAAGAAGAGGGAGATTTACAGTAAATAAACATAATGAATCTGTAACAGAACATATGGAAGGCACGAGTGCCTTGAAGAACGGTGAAGCACGGTAAGGAGAGGAGGAGCAGGGAAGAATTCTTGGAGGAGGTGACAGCTGATCAGCTTCCGGAGCCAATGCCTTTACCTACATTCCACTGCCTGTAATGACATCACAGCAAAACCTCAAAACCGGGCGAGTGCCAACCTTCCCCTCGCCATCTCCTTCATGCAAAGCAGGTGGCCTTCAGGAAATTGTGCAGTCTGAATTTCCATTCTCGTGTAATCACGGCAGGCCATGCTGCACTGCTCCCAGGAGGGCCCTGCTCTCAGCCTGAGAAAGGCTCCTGGGCTCCCGTGCACCCTCGGCAGGCCCCCGCTCCCCCGCTCCGCCCTCGTCTAGGTGCGGAAGGAAAGCGCATCCCAGGAGCCTTGAGGAGTGTTTAAAAATCCTGACGAAAGCTCTTGCCTCACCAAAGGTTGGAACCACCCACTCGTGAAACTAACATAAACTGATGTTTCTCAGTCTGCACGAAGGAATTTTTTAATTTTTCTTTTTCGGGGCTTTTGAAAAGTATGAGTTTTATGTTCTCCCATTTTACAAACGGGGGAACTGAGGCAGAGGAAAATTAAGTAATTTGCCTGAAGGCCCAGCTAGGGGGAGCCGAGAATCGAGTCCAGGTGCTCTGGCTCGTCCCTTAATTCTTCAGCAGCCTCTTCCATGAGGTCCTCGGCGATCATCACCGAGCTCAGCACCATCCACGTGCCGCCCATTTGCACCTGGGCACGTTGCTAATCCCTGGCTGGCTGCTTAGTGGCTCCTTCCTAGGTCTGTTACCGTGAGGACTAAAGCACCTGCGGCTACGCGTGGGCAGTCATCACCAGCACCACCACAGCCACCAGTCACTGAATTCTAACTGGGAACACCTGCCACCCAATACTCAAGGCCACACTGGGAGGAGGGAGGGGGGCGCAAGCCGCATCACAGGCCAGGAAACTGAGGCTCAGGCAGGGGTGTCCTGCCTCCCACTTACAGACAGTTCCCAGGGAATGAAAACCCAGATCAGTAGGAGTTCAAAGCCAATGCTTCTTCCTACTCTTGCTACACGACCTCTCTGCAACAAAACTCTCTGGGCGATGACATCAGCATCAGTCAATTAGGGACAGCATAGTTATGCAAATATAAGACTCTCTCAAACCCAAGAGCACAGTAAATTAGGTGGCCTCAGGCTGCAACTGAAATCTGCTCTGAAATCAGAGTTAGGTTTGAGGTCCCCACTTACAGCTGTTAGACGTGACTCAGTGGTGTTGCCTCTGTCGATTTACCTGTAAACGAGGAGAGTACGCTCTCCCTCAGGTGGCAGTGGGGCACAGGAGTCACATAAGCACTCACAAAAGTGCCCGGCACGTAGGAAGGGCCAGTGACTCCCTCCACGGTGGGCACCCCATCCCCAGGTTCCTCTCAAGTCCCAGGGCAGGGGACTGCGCTCTGGCCACACAGGCTGGCACCTTGATGATCCAGATTGTCTGTTTAAGGATGCTTTCTGAATGGCTGGCCCACTGAATCACTACAGGAGAATGTGCCTGAATTCACAAGTCCAATAATAGCCTGGAAATAGAAGCCATCTGAAAGTGTTCCTAAACTCTAGCTGGGCTGGCAAGGATTGCATGTGATTATAAAAAGCAAGTGAGAAGAGAATGTTACTGCAAGGAAAAGGAAAATTGAACCCATAAAAGTTTTAAATAACTTAACTCCAATAAAGAATATTAAAAATTGTAATTCTGGCAATAATTAAATACTAACACAAATCCAACTGCTATACACTGAAATTCTAAGTTAAAACATTAAAACTGCCACAACTGTATCCTAAGGCCTAAATACCCCTTTTTGTTATTAACTTACCTGTGCAATAAAATCCAGGTCTTTTTAAAATGACTATTTTAAATTTACATTTAGATGTAATGCTAAGACTCACTAGATTATCTAAGTAGAATTCCAGATTACACAGTAGGCTCCTGTCTCAACGCTGATATGGAAATATTCTTAAATACGATTCAGAACATAAACCTGTGCTTTAAAATCCATCTGTAGCTTTCTGTCTACTGAAACAACACTCCAGTTCTCTCCCCTCGCTAACTCAGGTAGCACCTATTAAGGGACGTTCGGAAACGTAGCTTCTTTCATTGACCTCCTGCTGATGTTTATTAGCAGGACCTGAGAAGGCACATTTAGGCACTATGGTCCTCCCATAAAATGTTTATGTTGTTCGAACATCCGCCTGAACTTCGTATCATTTTTCATAAGGAAGATTTGAAGAGAAATCTGGCTGGCACAGTGAGGCAGAAAACACGAGCGTGTACAAATCCTATTATGCCCAATAGGTTGACAAATTTACTCTAATAAAAGTATCTCCAACCCCCTTTAATGGCTCACAAGTGAACGTAATTTTTGCAACTGCAAGTAATTTAATGCAGAGTCATGATGGTTTTTAGAATTCTTATTCTTAACCCAGGAACTAAATAAAACCCAAACACACTCTCCAGGTTCTAATTCTGTATTTTGAAAATAACAGTGTCAGCAGAACTGTAAATACCCCTTGTTTTGTACACATTTAATGCACTGTCTTTAACGCACTGTCTGCCGAGGTGGGGAGGCGAGCCCAGACCAACGTTCTCTTTGGGTTAATGCACGGAGGTCAAGGTTCCCCCCGGTGACCCCCTGGCACCTTCTTTAGAATCATTTCCAAACTCAGAGGGTTTGACCATAATGAGCTTGGTTTCTGTTGAAGTTAGACTGCGTCTGAGGAAGCAGATGGCTCCACAGAGCCATTGACCTGAATGGACCGGCCCGTGACGGGGCAGAAGTCACTCCACAGTGTGGAGTGACAGGAAGGCAGGGCAGCCTAGTAGCCGCTCTGACTAGCGAACAGTCCCTTGCGGTACCAGGAGGTTTCCTTCCCCACAGAGCAACTGTTCTACTTGCTCACCAATGCTGGAAAAGCCTCTAATAGAGAAGGCACTGAGACCTGTTTTCTACATTCAGGAGAAATGAAATTCTTTAAAAAAAAAAAAATCTATAAAGAAATGATAGGACAGTGTAGCTTGAAGGCAGTTCAAATCCTAACTTGCCACTTTAGAGCTGTGTGCCCCGGGACAAAATCACTTCCCCAAGTCTGTTTCCCCATCTGTAAGTGACACCAACCTCATGGATGTCACTGTCAGGATTCAAGTAGAGTTAGAATGCTCAGCACAGCAGCCAGCACACAGCAAGCCCCGGGAAGCCAGGCTAAAAGCAGCCAGAAGCTGATGAGATCCTGCCCACAGGCAGGCGGGGGAAGGAAAGGACTGGGGTGACCCAGTGTAGGGGGTGACAGACCTGGGGCTCACAGCCTCCGCACATCAATCAAGGTGCGGTTTTACATTTTTTACCCCCATGGCGCCACTCAAGCCTCAAGTTTTATTCCATTCAGTATTTGTCTTTACACTGGATGTTTTAATGTTATCTAGAATCTTAATGGTCACATGGATGTCATCATTCCCACCAATCTAGATCTTGTTTCTATTCTTTTTATCCTATAGCACTGTGTATTTAGTATTTAAGGCCCTGCTTGTCAAACCTAGTGGGAAAGGTCAGTGCACCGAAAGGGAGGGGCCCAGCAGAGCCTTGGAGCAAGTACAAGCCAGAAGGGCAGTGGTTCCTTCGCCCTTTGAGGCTACCCACCTCTTCTTTCCACCGAACGCACATGCCTTTCTGTGGCCTGCGGCTCAGGACTGGCTTCAGGATTACCCTGTACTCCCCACTCACAGATCTTGAGAAGATGGGAAAATGACAGCACCCACTTTCCTGGGTGATTCTACAGGTTACATGTGGCGCTGAGGCTCAAAGGAGAACACAGTGCTCTAGCAATTCAGAGCTATGCGCATCTGTTATTTCTCCAATATAAACTCAGAAATTCTCAAGTGTGCACTGAATTTACCCGGGGGCTTTAAAGTACAGACTACCCAAGCCCCACCCTGAAATAGCCTAATTGGAAAGCCTGGCTGCAGAGCCTTAAAACTAGTTTTGACAAGTCCCCCAGGTGCAGCTCAGAAACCACGGCGCTAGAGGGCAGGGCTTGCAGCTCCTCCTCCTGCTCCTCCTCCTCTGAAGTCGGGAGAATGGCTCACCCATGCTTGTGATGCTCTCGAACACACCCTCAAGAGAGATTTAACCAGAACCTTCACTTGAGAGGCCAGACCCCCAAGCAGCAGCGCAGGGCTGGTGCCACCAGGGAGGACAGAGGCCACAGGCTGCTGGACCTAGAAAAGCCGACGGAAAATGACAAACCATTTTCTGCTTAGTCTATCAGCCTAGTCTTTGGAGCACCTTCAATGTGGCCTTTACATCCAAGCCAACCCTTTTCTCAACTGCCTGTGCTCCGATCCGTTTTCAAGGTAAGTTATTCTTTATCAATTTTGTATGGATATAAGTCAATATATCCAAAGTGAGGTTCGATATCAAATCAAAATCCACATGAATAAAGTATCAAATGCATTAAATGAGCTATAATTTTAGTGGAGTCACTTTAACATATTGTCTAGGTATCAGCACTCAGATATTAAGCTGGGAGCATCTTCCTGACCACCTAGACTTTGGGGAATTGTGACAAAGCGAGGTGTTGAATTTGAAGTATAAAAAAGGGCAAAAGGCCACCACGTGAATGCAAGCTCCGCAGGGGTAGGGATTTCTGTCCATTTTGTCCACTGATATCTCCTAAGCACCCAGGACATAGCCAGACATATACTAAGTACTCAATAAATTGATTCTATAAAATAACTTGCCAGAAAGTACTTGCAACAGCCCAGTTAAAAAACCGCCAGACTAGAGAGGGATTTGTTATCAGAAACACTGAGATGCTTCAAAATAGTAGCAGAAACAGAAGGCTTTAGTTATTAGGTTCCGATTTTTAAAAAATGTTTAACTTGGCTGGGCGCAGTGGCTCACGCCTGTAATCCTAGCACTCTGGGAGGCTGAGGCGGGCGGATTGTTTGAGCTCAGGAGTTCGAGACCAGCCTGAGCAAGAGCGAGACCGCGTCTCTACTAAAAAACAAAAAAATAGAAAGAAATTACATGGACAGCTAAAAATATATATAGAAAAAATTAGCCGGGCATGGTGGCACATGCCTGTAGTCCTGGCTACTCGGAAGGCTGAGGCAGAAGGATTGCTTGAGTCCAGAAGTTTGAGGTTGCTGTGAGCTAGGCTGATGCCACGGCACTCACTCTAGCCCAGGCAACAAAGTGAGACTCTGTCTCTAAAAAAAAAAAAAAAAAAAAAAAAGTTTAACTCTATAAAGAGTAAAAGCAACCAAAAGAGGGCAGCTCCTCCCTGGTGAGACGGATGTCATGTGACTTCTTGGGGACTCCATTCAGTAAACATCTGAGTGCCTGTAGTGTCCCATGTATTGCTGGAAGAGCTCGTGGAGAACGAGTCTTCACCCCACCCTTCCCAGTGCGGGTCCGGATCCAGTACAAAAGATCTCCTGGAAGGAGCAGAGACCATCCAGTCCAATCCACACTTTTTTGCAGATTAGGAACTATTTTCTAGAAAACAAGAGAATTTGCCCAAACCAAAGTCAGGCTAAACCACCGGAGTCATGAGGGTACTAGTTATACGCCTGTTTACTGAAGCACGGCCACAGATGGGCTAGTGTGGACACTCAGTTTCCCCCTACCCCCGGGGTCAGCACTCTTCTCTCTCCCAGTTTCAGCTCCTCACAGGGCCCTGCTGCACGTTCAGTACTCACTTCAGCAGAGTGTTTAAAACTAATGACACTGAAGGCCATTTCCAAACTCCCACCGACCTCTTTCCTCCACCTCCCTGGGTTTTTCTAATGTAAGAATATCATAAGCCAGAATGTGAACATCTGGCCAACGGGAGTTGATCATCCCTTCACCTCTTTTCCCTGAGGAACGACACAGATGGTGTCAGAACAAGAGCTCTGATGTTGGATTACATGAAACTGCTTCTACTTGACCATTTTTAATCTTAAAAAAACAGCAGTTTCATATAAATTTAACATAAATGTTACAACTTCTTTGTTTCATTCTTTGGAGATCCATAAAAATAAACATAATCCACAAACTAGAGTTAACTGTCAGCAAGCACAGAGGATGCTGAGCCCCCAGAGATGAAATCCTTTATTTCACTGTCTGACTACGTGCCTACCACCTATAAAGAACTGCAACTGGAATGAGCAAATGTCAAACACAAAACAAGTGAACAGAGGCCCAGCAGGCTGACCACACAGTCAAGAGTGCAGGCTTGGCACAGCCCTCCACGCACCTCCCCTTAACTGCTCCCAATTATGTACAAAATGCAGTCCTTTCACAAGCTTTTAGAAAGTTTTTTTATTGGTTACAATTATGTAAAATGTATCATTTAAATTCTCCCCTAGTTATTAAGTATTTGCAGCAACAGCATAAAAAATCTTTTTTTATACATCTGACAAGCCCCAATGATTTCAATGCAGGAAGGGGAAAAACAGCAAACACCACTCTTAACTTGTCTATAATTAACCTCTCTCTCTCAAGGCTACATTGGTTAAAATCAATGGACAACCCCTTTTGTATGTCAAACTGTAAATTTTAATGTTTTCATAAGAATAGTCTTTTATAGCACTCTCCAACAAGAAGCAATAAAATAACTAACAGCAAACTTCAATACAGGAACACGCTCCAGATTAACAACTCAAACAAAAAATGTAAAATGTAAATCACATATAATACAATTGAAGTGTCCAAAACAATTTAAATAATTTTAAATATTTTATTTTTAAACTGCTACAAATGCTTTATACAATATTTCAACATAAAGTCCCCATAACAGAAATGTAACAAAATGGGAATGATAGTGAAAGGGTTAAAGTGGCATAAATTCACCAAACAAATATTAAACTACAAATTTTTAAGAGGTAGATTACTTTTAAAGTTGAGAACAAAAACAGTATGAATAAAACCTAGCCATTTTCCACCAACTCAGTCATTAATCGGGGTTGGGGGGTAGAAAAATGCATGGAGAAATGATACTCATAGACTTAGGCAGCGGTCAATTTGTCTTTAATCTCTATTAGAGACTCACGTGTAAAACCTGGTATGTAAATTCATTTCTACTTCTGTGTAGACATACATCTTATAGGCCTGGGATGCACCCTGTGCATTGACATACTGCTACATAGTCTCTGATAATATATACCAGTTACAAATTAGTGCCAGATAATAATTTGAGAAGATAATGTCCATTTGTATATACAAACATGACATTGTAAGAGGCATAAAAAAAAGTCCATATCCAATCTGTTTTCCTCTCCATTTTGCTGGCAATCTGCTTGTGATTTAAAAACAAAAACAGGGCAAGAGATCAGCTAAATTGCCTCTGTCTGTCTATAATTCATTTAAAAGAAAGGCATCAAGAGCTGGTAAGTGAGCAAAACGTTTTAAATGAGTGCATCTGAATTTGTCATCCCTGAAATCTACAACAAACTACTGCTAAAACAGAGGACTTGCTTTGCAAGGTTAAGTTCAAATCATTCCTTTCTCTCCTATGTGCCAAAAACAAGGGCTACACTCAGATCTGAGTTACCAGTCCCGTGACGAGGAGCCAGTTCATCTAGCCCGTCTTACAGTGCCCTCCTCTTTGGATCTCAATCACCCAGGAGCCCAGTACACGGGCTGGGCACCACCGAAGAAGCAGATGCCTGACTCTAAGCCTGCCGGCAATCAGCTGTGTGTTAGGATTTTTGAGTCAGCTTCAACTGGTCTTGCAAGCTTGGTAGATTTCGTATCCTTTGCCGTAGTGCTTATCCTAAGTTGAGCATGCAATATCTTTTAGTCAATTAAGGTTTGTTTTGTTTTGGGGGCTTTTCTACAGGAAGTTCCTAGAAAATAAGAAAACTGAAGATAAATGACAACATAACATAACCTTGTATGAATTGACCATGTTAAAGAAAAAGGTGAGTAGACCATAAGACAAATGTTATTAAGACAGCAACACATAAATGACTCTGAAGGTATTTAAGAACTCAGGTGTCCTACTCAGAAGACACACACAGGAGGAAACTACCTGCAAGTCCATTTCCTAGTAGGTGTAGCAGACACAGAGACATGAGAAATCAGCATTTTATTTTTTTTAATCAATTCATGGTAAATGGAAAAACTTGGTCTAGAATTTCATTTTTTTCTCTATCTTTAAATTTTCTTGAGTGGCTGCAAAGGAACTCAGTAAAAAAAAAATTGCTCTCAAAGCAGCATTAAAGAATGTAAAACACCTTGAGATTTACAAAGGTGAAAGACGGCTAAGAGGTAAGTAGACAATGTACCTCTTTCCTTCCCTTTGTGTCACACTGGATCCTGTGAAAAATGAACCCTCAGCATCAGATCTGAACTGAGCACCACAAAAAGCCACAGGTAGGCTCTGACTGCTAACTCTGGAGCAGAGGGAGGTGTCACTGTATTAAGAGCTGCACAGGAGAATCTGAAAGATGAGTGGCATGGCTGGTTTCCTTTGCTGTTCTGCCCTAAGGAAAAAAATTGGAGCATGTGTCTTGTTTTACACCCTGACTAACACCATGGCTTGTGCTCCAGGAAATTACCAACTAGCAAACTGCTGAGCACTCAGTGTTCATGGGAAACTCAGACTACATTCACATGGCTAACTGCAAGCACATACTTGAAAAACTGTGGAATCCTAAACTGGAATTCAAATGTGAACCGTCTGAGCGTTAGGACTAGTTCACAAACATAGTTTGTTGTAAAGAAATACACAGGAAAGAATGTGGTGCCCATTCTGTGGTTAGTCCCCACATATGCGACAGGGTAAGGAAAGCAAAATCCTGAAGAGAAAGTGAAAGCAAGTATTCATGAACATGTAATTGTGTCACGAATCATCCCTAAAGAAAATTTAGAAGTAGAAATGTACTAAAACTGGAAGACCACTGTAGTTGAAACAACTCCTTATCAATGTAACACAAGGAATATGTCCTGAGGCTGAGGCCTACTCTGGGACAGCCCCAGGCGAGACATTAACGCTAACATCATACTCCCCCACGTCTGAATTCAGGAATCCCGGTTTTGTACTAAACTCCCTATGAGGTACTAAGAAGACCAAAACAAACACTGAAGAAATCCCCACTTTTGTTTCCAGACAGTCAAAATATGATGTCTCATCGAACAATTGTTTTTTAAATTCCCCAAAACACATCACAAGTTTGTGGTCACTTGGGAAGTAGACCCCTGGGCGATACCCCCACATCCCACAGATGTGTCTACAGCACAGTTCCACAGGCTCACGCAAAGCACGCAAAGGCACCCCGGGTGCCTGCTGCTACCATCTACCAGTTAGGACCACACCGCTGTTTTCTTATCTGGTTCTTCAGTGCTTCCTCTTAGGCCAAATTTCACTTCAGCAATGTAACCTTTCTGTTAAGTATGAAAGCGCAGTTTTTAAAGTTCACTGGAGCAAAGGAGAGATTATTTTTTAGGTACTTCAGTCCTTTGCAGACTTAAGGGTTCTTTAAAAGGCACTAAAGCTAACTGAATGAGCTTCCTAAGTTTATAGTTACCTTTTCTTTACAAAACTTTATTTCTTCATATCAACTTTACCCGTGAACTCTATCAATGGGATCCAGTACAAAATAAGAGATTCTTTTTGATAATGTCAAAGACAAAAAGGGAAAGACATACTACATTCTAAAGCACCGGGCCACCTGGGGGGTATATTTTAGTACAATCCATGACAGTGATGGCACATTTTGGTTGCTTAAGACACCAGCAACTTGAACAGGACTCAGTTCAGTAACGTCCTGCTGGACACAGGACTGAGCACAAACAAGTGCACAGTTAAACTGCTAAAGGCAGGCAGCTGTGACAGCCGATGAACAGGTGCTTGTTTTCGCAGGGCTAACCTCCAAGGCACCACCTATGCACGTGCTCTGGCCAGAGACCAAATGTCGATCAGAGCTATAGCAACTGAATATTTAATACACTTATAAAGTAGCTTTTTAAAAATCTAATCCTTTAATCCTACAGTAAATCATTCAAATCGGCCTTGGCTACTGATTCTTCTCTACATCTTTCTTTAGCCACAGTTTAAGGCACACCAGCACCAAGAATTCCACCTGATCAATTATGCAGTGATAATACATAATTGTGCACTATGACCTCATGCAGATGTCCTCATGACCTCTCCAAAATAGCAGTCACTCCACAGTCTCTAATTCTGCTCACTTAAAGCACCAAAGAACTTTCAGACACCAAAAGCTATAGCCACGAAAGCCTGGAGTCAGGTCAGGCAGCTTTCTCTAAGACAAGGTTTACAGGTATTTTGTAGAAATGCTATCTGATGATAAATAATTTCACAGGATATTGACCTATAGGAATTACTCAGGAAACAGCAGGAATTCCAAGGATGCATATCAACTTAGGGTAAGGGACTCAGAAGTCAATGTAACAAATTTAACTATTGCCATATCTTTTTGTCAGTCACTAAGAACAGTTCCTAACATAGAGAAACATGCAATAAAAGTCAACTCAAATCTAAGATGAATCCCTACATAATTACTGGGGAAAAAAAAGGCATTGACAAATGAGGTGGTCTCGCCCTGGGTTATCACATGTGCCTGAAAGACCCCAGAGGGTCTCTGCCTTGTTATACGGTTCTAAGTGCTCTCTCCTACTCTTCTTCCCCTCTGGAACCTGTCTTATTTATTACTGGAGATTGCGGGCGGGGACATACGACATTTTTTTAAAAAACGTTTTGTTTAACCAATGCAGCAAGTTGTTAAAATTAAAACACCAGCAATCAGAGCACAAATGATGAAAGCAGTCTCATTTACTATACCTATGCTGAAGTCACAAAAATATTAAACAACATTGCAACATGGTTTACTAATGAACTCAGTCATCCATCATAACCTAAGAAATGATCTATGATCAGGAAATAATACACCTGACACTATTAACCAAGATATGAAGGAAGTTTAAGAGAATCTCAGCTTTTCCTACAGAGTTCTTTTGAGAGCTTTTCCAGGGTTTCAGATTCAATTCACACTTGGCCCTATTAAAGAAATGGTACCTCTTTGTGAGTCCTTTGTCTGAAACAAAAACTATCTATTCATCTCTACGGCAGCCGAAGCAGTAACCCTTCGTGCCTACAACTTACGCAACAGCTATTTCCTTTAAATGCTTAGATAAAAATTTTATGGGAAAGGAAGAAAAGATACAAACAAACGGAAAAAAAAAAAAGAAACCCACGGGCAAGGACACTGCTGTCTTGTGCCTTTCCCTTCATGAGCTGGAGCTTACCTGAAGTCCTTCAGCTCCTGCTTGGCGCTGCCGTCCTCTCTCTTGTTCTCACTCAGGTCGGCAGCAGCTGCCAGCTGAAGGCTTCGGGTGACTGGCCCCCCACTCCGCTCTCTGGATTTTATATTGAACCGGTCTGTTCTTTTCTTGCTCGCCAGGGCGGACTTGCTTTGTAAAACAGCTTTGCTCTTCTGTACCCTCACGTGCAGGCTCCGGGGGGTTTTGCTCGAGAGCTGCGCAGAATGATTCTTGGCCACAGCTTTGGGTTTTTTCCCCTCAACGTGAGTTATTTTGGCCATTCTTATTGGGCTGGAGTTCCTTAAAGAAGAGGAGCTTGGTTTTTTGGACTTAACCGAAGCTGCAAATTTGACATTCTGCTTGGACCTGAAGGATGAGGAGGGTAGTGGGACTTGGGCGGGGCCGGAGCTGCGGGCTCTGGTCTTGCCCAAAGGAGCCTGCATGCTTTGCATTTTAATCTCTGCATCTGCTGTCCGTCTGCGGTGGTTGCTGTTACTGTTTTTGTCACTACTTGCAGGTGATGAGTGTCCACCTTTCTTGGATGAATGAGAAACTTTTTTTTTTGGAGGAGAATGGGGCTTTTTGGGACAGCTGAAAGCGGCATGTTTATTCAGGCTTCCAATGTACGTGAACTCTCGATTACAGTAAGGGCAGATGTGAGAAGATGACTCAGAAGTATTTTTCAAGTCGGCCTTCTGCTTTGCAGATTTGTTTTTTTGAAGGATTGCTTTCTGTACAAGTTGATTTTTTTTCTTCAATGCATTTAATTTGAGCTTATTCGATGACATTTTGCTAAGCTCAACACTAAAGTTCAGTCTTTTGGGTTGTCCCATTCGTCGGAAGGCATTTTTCCCAGAGTTATCTAAAACCACCACACCATTTTTGGGTTGTACAGTTTGTTTCAACGGTACTGGATTTTTCTTAGGGGTATACCTCTTCTTGTCACTTGCAGAAGCACATGCCAAGATATGTTTGTGTAACTCAGGCATGTTGTCAACACCTTTTCCACATTTTGTGCAGCGAATGGCAGTAGTAAAAGTCTGTGGAATATTGTGTGTAGTGAAATTTGTGGCCGTCACACCGATACCCATGGGATTTCGGTGATGGTACTGAAATGGAGGTGGCTTAAAGCTTGGGTAATGCTGATTGAGACCCAATCGAACATCTGGATCTTTCGTCTTTATTCCAGAAGCCATTATTTTTATGGTCGTATAAAGCTCTTCAGAGGAATCATTTAACTCTTCCTCTTCTTTAGAAGATTCTAATGGATCTTCCGGCAAACTCTGCATATGCTCTATGTGGGCCTTGCTGGGATCTGTGAAGTTCTGGGGCCTCAGAGTCCCACTTTCAAACTCATGGTGTGTGCACACCTTATCTGGGTGGAGATCTCGCTGGTGCTGCTGCAAATTGCACAAAAAAGCAAATTCTTTTTTACAAACAGAACACACAAAGATATTTCCAACTCCATGAAGCAAAAAGCGATGCTCTGACAAATCAGTTTTGTCCTTAAAAAGCTGTACACAAAATTCACATTTGAAGGGCCATTCTTCAGCATGAATAGATAAATGTTTGGTTAGATCTTTAATGGAAAGAAAAGGTGATTCACAGACATTGCAAACAAAGTTTTTGTTGAATGTTTCCTGAACGATATCCTGTTCAACAGCAGACTGGGGCTCTTCCCTGGGTTTCAGATCTTCATT
The DNA here is from genome assembly GCF_020740605.2 of Lemur catta. NCBI lineage: Eukaryota > Metazoa > Chordata > Mammalia > Primates > Lemuridae > Lemur > Lemur catta. The sequence continues at coordinate 117,557,913 of NC_059130.1, forward strand.
CTCTAATTCCTCCGGTTTGAAAGATATCATGGGGAGAGAAGCCTCCAGATTATCACCAGAGGAAACGACAGATGATACTGCAGAAAGAGGAGGAGGAGAAGGGGAAGAGGAGGAGGAGGAAGAGAATGAAGAGGAAGAAGATGATGAGGAGGAGGAGGAAGAAGAAAGTGTTGGAGGCCCAGGTGAAGCAGCAGACATAAGAGGCTCCACGGGGGGAATGGGAGAGGGAGAGGGAGATACCGTAGGGGACAGAATTGGGAGTGGGGACTGTGTGGTGGCATTCGAGAGTGGCGAGGGACATGGATGAGGAGATGTGCCGGAAGAGGGGGCTGGAAGAGGTATGGTGGGAAGGAGGGGAGGAGGTGGAGTGGCAACAGTTAATACGGGAGGACAGGGTGGAGGAGAAGAGGGATCGGTGGGGACCAAGAGAGGAGGCAGCTGACTGGAAGAATGGGAAGACGGCTGCAGGGCAGGTGACGAAGGGCAAACACCAGGTGAGGACTCAGCTGTCGGAGCAGGGAAACCAGAGTCAGGGCCAAGGTCAGGATCTGGCTGGCCTTCTAGGGACTTGCAAGGACTTGGGCTCCTGGCCACATCTGCAGTGTTTTCTACAGGTAAATCGACGCCATTATATTCATTGAGAAGAACCTTCTGTAGCATGCGGGTGGTTGGTTTCTTTTTCTTTACAGCACTACAGGTTGACTGTACTGAATGATTTTCTTTGAATTCCTTCCCTTCAGAGTCACTACAAGGCTTTTTATGCACACTGAGATCTAATACAGATTCCCACTGGACCAGAGTCTTGCCTGTACCTTCACCCTTCTGTTTGATACCACTGGATAAATCTAGCGGCTGTTGGTTGCACACATTGCTAAAAGTAGAACTAGCTGTCCACTCTTTAGATATTTTATATTCATCAAAGCACGAGGGGCTCACAGTTTCTTTCTCATCTCTCCCAGACATACTCCAGGCTGGCGAGTCACTATGACTTTCTAATTTGGGTTTCTTGGAAGTCAGAACCGAATCGGTCCATGCTGCTTTCCCATCACTTGGCTTTCCAAAGTCTCGAAGGGCAGGACTGTGCTGTGGAGAACTGGGAGGAGAGGTGGTTCGCCTCTTGAACCTACTGGAGGTCACAGGTAACATGGATGCAGGAGCAGACACACAAATAGGACCTAATTTAGGTATTTCAGTTGCTGAAATCCCTGCAGGAGGAGTTAGTTTATCCTGGGTTTGAAGAAGTTGTTTGAGCTGTGATGACAAATAAACACTTTTCTCTTTATGGAAAGACACTGTCTCTGTCGTTGATATGCTTAGAGGCAGATTTAGGGAACACGAAGGGGCCACGGGGTCAGAATCTGTTTCAGCTTTAATTCTGGGTAGCACGGGTGGACTAGTAGTTCTCCGTTTCTTGGACTCACTGTTTGTGCTGCTGGAAGGTTCTTTAGGAAGATCATCTGTTACAGGGACCTGTGTGGTCTTTATATTTTGAGTAATTTCCACTGTAACTGGAGTGAGCAGACAATTTATACCATACAAATCTGCCGAATTAGATTCCATCTCAATTACATCACAGCTACTGGTGGTGGTGTTAGTTTGAATTTTACCATCAATATAGTAATTTAAGTTTTCAGAAATATTGCTAGAAATGTCCATGATGTACACGTCATCTGCTTCCCCTTCCTCCTCTGGCTCTGTGCTGGGGACGTAGACATTCTGGGTGGGCTGGGCCTGCTCCACCGGAGGCTGCAGCTCCTCAAGGCCTCCTTTTCGCCGCACCCCTTTGGGAATCAGATGGCGTTCGTGAACTCTACGCTGATGCCGTCGCATGTTAGTATGAGTCCCAAAAACCTTTTTACAGTATTTGCATGGATGAAGTTCTTTAACTTCCCCATTCTCTTCTAAAATAGAAGAATTTACTGTTTCTTGGGAAGCTTTCTCTGAACCCACGATCAGACAGTCTTGCCCAAGATTGGGAGGATTCGATTCATCTTTCTGAGCAACATTTTCTCCAGATACTTTGCCATCAGCTAGGTCCTCTGATGGCTGCAGCGTCAGGCTGGGTTTTCGCTTTAGCCCAGCTTCGTGGCGCCGCTCGTGCCGCCTCCTGTTGATCTGCGTGCCGAACGCCTTCCCGCAGTACTTGCATTTGAAGGCGTGATTGACCGTGGATATGTGGATGTGCATGTGGCGCTCCAGCCCCTGCTTGGTTGTGAACTTCCTTTCACAGTGCGGACACGGGAACAGAGACGTTTCAAATACGTCGCCATTGGCCTCCTCCTTAGTTTTAGGGATTTTGATAACAGGTGTTACCTCTGGAAAGTCTTCAAGAACTTTTGAAATATTTTTTGGTTCTTCTAATAAATCTTCTGGTTTCTCATCACACCGTATTTCTGGCTCTTTCACAGAACTTTCATTTGGCATGTCAGCTTCCTCCTCCCCCTCTTCTTCCAACTCATCTTCATCTTCTTCTTCTTCTTCCTCCTCTTCCTCCTCCTCCTCCTCTTCCTCCAAATCATTCACCTCACAGTTTGTTGCTTCTAATTTCTCCTCTGGTTCTGGTCGCGGCTCGCAGGCAGGGCACGGGGCTACCCGTTCTGGAAGCACATCCTGACCAGCCACCTCCTGAAGAGAGGCTGGCTGCTCCAGTGCCGAAGCCAAAGGTTTCTCCTCCTCTTCTTTAGGACCTAAAAAGCACACGGAAGCAGAAGCATGGAGGTGAAGCATGGAAAACCAGCCACCCTGTGATCAACTTGTATGATTCAAGTTATTTCTCTTACACCTAAAATGCATAAGGCAGATTACGATTCACAATAAATTACTTCTACTTTATATACTTCATTTATAGAGCGGTACTGGATATGAATCCATTTCGCCCACCCATTCATTCAACAACAATTTGCAGGGTACCTGCTACGTACCAGGCAACATTCTGGGCAGTGAGGATACACACATGAACACAACAGGTAAGAATGCCCACGTGGAGCTTAGATTCTTTTCTGTGTTCAGTCACACATATGTACACTTCTATTTATAAAAACTGTAGCATTTAAATTGTGTTGGAGTAGCTGATAGGAAATTTCAGGAGACTAAATTCCAGTTTTTCATGATTCCAAACTAAAACGAGTTAATTGCTAAACACATCACCAGATTAGATTCTTAGTAGTCTGTCTTGAGTGGACAATCCTCTTTCTCTCTCCTTTCTGACTTAAACTCTGTGTTTACAAGCCAGAACACTTTCCAGAATTGTGTAATCAGAGTTTTTTTTCAAGTCAAAGACACTTTACAGATCATCTATTCTAAGGCTTACCAAGTTATTAAGAGCTGAGAAGCACCTCACTGAAGGCAACAGAAACGTGAAGTAACTTCTGGGTTTCTATGCCTAGCCCACCTGAGGCAAGTGGTAGAAAATGGTCAGAGAAGAACTCACTGGTGGGGTGACAATGGAGCAGAGACCTAAAGAAAACAAGCCATGCATATAACTGGGGGAGGAACCCATAACCCACAAGTGCACAAGCACTGAGCCAAGAACATGCTAGATGTGTTGAAGAAACAGCAAGGAAGTCAGTAAGGTGGGGGGTTGCTAGGGGTGGGGGGCAGAGAGAAGAGAAGGGAAAGGGGCAGGAGATGAAACAGAGAGGTAACTAGGAACCTGCTTACGCAAGACCTTGTAGGCTGTTGGCTTTTACTCTGAGTGAAACAGGGAGCTACCACACAGTTCTAACAGAGAAATACGGCATGGTCTGACTTATATTCAAGAGAATCACTCTGACTGCTCTGAGAAACAAGACCCTAGATGGACAACAGAGGGGCTAATCCATCCTCCAGGAGAAAGGCAGGACAGTCATACAGGAGTGGCATTAGGGCTGTGGTAGAAGTGGTCAGACTCTGGATGTATTTTGGAGATGACAATGACAAAATGTGCTTGTTGACTGGCTGTGGTTAGAAAGAAAGAAGAGCCAAGGAGGAGTCCTCACAACTGCAATAATCCTATTTACTGCACTGTAGATGACCACTGGAGCAGCAGGTTTGGTTTGTGTACATGTGTGTTGGGGGAGATCAAGGTTACTTTGGACGTGCTCAAGTTGAAGGTACCTGAGGCATTCAAGTGAAGATATCAACCAGACAGCTTCACATGAAGCTCAAGTTCAGCAAAGAGGGTGAGCCTAGAGATGTCAAGGTCCTCAGGCTAGAGAAGGTACTTAGAACACTGGACTAGGGGAGGTCACCTGGAAAGTGAATGCAGACAGAAGAGGGACAAGGGGCCGGGCCCAGATGACTCCATACTGAGAGGTTAGGGGGATGGCCAGGGAGGCACCCAGAGAACCAAGAGTGGTGTGGCCCTGAGGCTAAGTAAAGAAACTACTTCAAGGAGGGAACAGTCAGCTGTGTCCAGAACTACTGATGGACTGGGTAAGATGGGGCTAAGAATGGAACATTCCATTTACAAAGATGGAGGTCTGGTGATTGTGACAACAGTTTTAGTGGAGAAGTGGGGACAAAATGCTTAACAGAGTTCCTAAGGAGAACTGAAGGAGGCAGGAGAGACAGGGAGACTGTTAGGAACGCTTTCAAGATCTGCTGTAAAGGAAAAGAGGGAAATGGGGTTGGAGTCGGAAGGAAACATAGGGACAACAGGTGACTCTTAAAGACAGGAGCTATAACGGCAGGTTTAATGCTGATGGGGATGGTCTATGATGCTGCTTTCCCTATAGCACCACCTGCCACACTGCTGAATTGGGCCCTCTTACCTGCAGACACTTGCAGAGCTAAGACAGGCTCTGGAGAGGAGGCAGAGCTACTCTGACATCTCCAGGCTATGTTATCTGGATGTTCCCTCAATCACTAGATAAACATTTACTGAGCACCCACTATATGCCAGTACTAGGTAAACAAGACTGTCAAGGGCCTTACCCGTATAGAGCTTCACTTTAACAGAGGCCACAAACAAGCAAGCAGGCAATATGCTAAAGTAAAGTAATGGCTGCGCTCGTGGGAGTGACTGCGGTACAGAAGCGCACAGCAGGGGCATCCAATGGCACTTGGCTAATCAAGAGAGGCTTCTTAGACAAGTACTAAGCAGGCTGAACCTGAAGGACTTAAGAATTGAGCATGGAAGAGGAAAAGCAAGCAGGGAGGAATCAAAACACAGAGAACACTGTAAATTACGGTGGACTATCTGGGGCAATGGGGATCCATCAAGGTATTTTAAAACAGGAAAATGCCATTTGGGAGATTCAGCTACAACATGGGTTAAGGGACAGGGAGAAGGACATTACTGGAGACCAAGGAACAAGACCGGCAGAATGAGAATAGAATGGAGATGTTGGCAGAAAATGCTAAGCAGAAAATGGAAAGAAGCAGTAAAGGCAGAAAAAGTGGCCGGACTTTCATGATACAACAGACCGTTGCCGGATGTGGGGACTACTTGGATACAGCAGGAAAAAGGGGGTCAATGCAAGGTATTACCACAAGTTCAATTACTCACTCCTAACCCTCTTGCTGCTTCCCAGGAACATCAGCCTTACTTTTTCCCATCTGCTACTACATGTACTAGGCAATGAGGTTTCTGCTTCTAAATAGAAACCAGTCTTCTCCTCCAGACAAATTTCATAAATTCCATGAGCTTTTCCACAAACAGGGAAACCAGTCATTTGATGGTGATAATATATTATAAATTAGGAGCTAGTTTTCTTTTCAAATACATTTTCAAAAAGACCCAGAATGTTCCCAAAAAAAGTCAAAATGAGACAACAGAAAATGCCTCTCTGAGGCTCAGAAATTTCTTTATAGAGTTCACGTTCAATCAAAATCTGTGGCTTCTTTTGATAGGGGGAAAATGTCTTTTCCCCATGACTGGTAAACAATCCCAGATTTAAAACTGTCTAAAGTAAAATGAACCTAAATATGCACAGCTCCATTAACTAAAAAGGTCCATGCCAAAGTGTGTCCACATACTTGATAATAGTCTGCCGAGCTTTAAATATAAAAGGAGGTTTGGGGACCACAAAGAGGAGTATGAACCATTTACTCATTATATAGACCACTTGCTGAGGACGAGGCGGAACATTCACGGAGGCCTGTGAACACACTGCACAGAACCGGCCTCACTTTGACCAGCCATACCACAAACTGGGGTGTAAGCAGCAAATGTCTTTTTTCATGGGACTCGATGTTTTATCAGGGAAAAAAATATTGCCTAAATTACTGACGAGGAGGAGGAGCCTGTTGGATTTGTTTTTCAATTCTGCCACCAAAGGTAGTGAGGTTATTTAGTAATTTTTGTTGTTCAAACAAATGTCTTAGAAAATCTGCTACTCGGAGGCAGAACTTAGTTCTATAAAGCTCTGGGAAATGAACTCATCTATTCTTGCTTCAAAGAACAGCACAAAAAATTACAATCCTTTATGAATGCTATCACTACAAACAGTGCTAATGAAATGGTTACAAAAGGCATCTAAAATATTTTGGGTTTTTTTTTCCACAAATGTTTCTTGAAAGAGTCACAAGCCTGTATTCTGAGATCTGCCTATTGGGGTCACTATAAACAACTCTTGAGCAAGTCCCGGTCGCTACATAAATGTGCCCACTGCAAATTAAGACACACCTCCCTCATCTCTGTTATCAACAGTGTCAATATGGCGGCCCCACTGCAATGACCACCCACAGGGCAGGCTGTCTTTCTGATTAACTTTCAATCCATGCCTCTCTGTGAATTCTTACATCATGGAAGGCCTAGATTACTAATCCTCAGAGGAATTATAAAGAGGAAAATTTTACAGGGAGAAACACAAAGAGACAAACTAAGAATTTGAATTTTGGAAAAAAAAAAAACCTCTTCATTCTGTTTTATAAAATCAAAGGTTTTTAATATTGTCAAGTAAATGTTTAATTGAAGTGTAAAACACACATATATTAAAGTGTATAAATCATAAGTATATAGCAAGATAAAATTTTTACTAAGGAAACACACCCATGTGACCACCCCACAGCTCAGTAACGGGACACTACCAGGACCCCAGAAGCCACCTCACAGCCCTGCCAGTCTGACTTCTATCACCATAGATTTGTTTTCATGATTTTGAACTTTGTATTATTTATAAATACAATACATAATATGTTTCATTTTATTTTAACAAGAGAACAATTTCATTTTTAATAAGGATTTTTATAATCAACAAGGATTTTGATAATTTTTTGAAGAGAAGGTAGGATATGGAAGGCTCAGTTCACCGTATTAAATTTAGGCAGTTTTGCTGTTTAACCCCTTTACAGTTCCTGAGAATGATTCTCAGAAGGGCGACAGAAGGAGATACAAAGTTAAATTAACTGGTACATACATACCCAAATCAGACCAGTCCAATATCACAAGCTTACCTTCCACAGAATCTCTCATATTTGCAAAGGTGGAATCTGGCTCACTTGTCTTCAGCTGTATGTCTTGGGTTTTGTTTCCTTTGTTTTTATTTTCCTGGGATTTTTTCTTCCCTGAAACACAATATTTATTTATTCATTTACTTGTTATTCTAAATTCTTAAAGATGACAATTATTAATCCAATCACAGCAAATTGCATATTTCTAAGTGGTTATCACTTTGGATTCCTAAAGAAAGAAATGGATGATGAATATAAATACTTTTAAGTCATGTCAGAGAAAAGAAAAACCCATAAATCCTGTATTTTTGAGAATCCTGGGCATTAGTTTCCTTGATAGCTGTAACAGTGATCAAATTAACAGATAATATATTCTCAAAATGTTAACGCTGATGTCAAAGGAAAATCAGTAATAACACTGAGTTTCAATACCACACAAATATTAGAGACTGGCAGAAGTCTGGTTATCTGTAAGAAGCATATTAGAGAAAAACAATATGGTGTAACTTGGGGCCCTTTTAGTTAAAATATGATTAGCCACAATTGTCGGAAGTAAAATAAGAACAGCACAGATTCCACTGGATTACAAGCAATACACATTCACAATGGCTCCAATATCGAATGCAGAGTAATTATGAATAATTCACTGCCCACCAGCACAGTGCTCGGAGGGTCCTGAGGGATTTGACTCTAGGTCCAGTACAGTTCAACATTTCAGTAACAATTCAGACCACGGAATTCAGGAAACACTAACTGCATTTCAAGTGATACAATATTTTAGAAGATAAGAGTAAAATGCAACATATTTCTGATAAATTCTGCAACAATGAACTGAAGTCATGAAGATACTCAATAAAGATAAACGATTCTCTATAGAAGTACCAATACTGAAGGTTCAGAAGTTCAGTCTCTTTAGGATTTAACCAAAATTTGTGACCCTTCTTTTCCATGTTTTAATTTCCAGATATCCTTTTCCCAGTAGCCGGTACTTCTCAGTCTTCAGATCCAGACAGGTTCCTATTCCTCTTCCCTGAACACTCCTCTTTCTGCACCGCTCTCCCCAAACAGGCCTCCACCAGCTTCCAGAGCTACAAGCCTCTGCCACCTTTACCTCTGCATTAGTGAAATGACAGACTAGAAACCACTTATAGCTTCTGAACACACAGAATCACTACAGAGAAGTGCAGTTAGCTAAAATGTAGACAACAGATAAAAATGAGGTTAGAGACACAAAATAACAGCATGGAAAAGATCATAGATTAAAAGTGGAAACATCAATTACAATACAAACATTAATCCTAAAAAACACCACCCGATTTTGATAAAAATATAAGAGATGCAACAAAAAAGAATACAAAATGCTTAGCAATCATTTAGTTTTAAAAAGCAAATTCTAAAATACCATTTTAAACACCTAATTCTTCAGCCTCTAAGAAAACAAGATATTTCTTGTAACTACGTATATAAGGGTTCACCCACGTAAATTCCTGGTAACATGCCTACCAGTTTCTTTCCAAAGGCCATTTGGAACTCAGGACACAAGCACAGGCACTCACTGGAACCACATTCTGGTGGGAATAGAAGTCGAGGGTTTGTGTGGAGACGGCTTACTCGTGCGTGTTTCCAGGTAAAGAATTATGAACCAATCCCCCCTGCAATGGGCATGTGCATGTAACCACCTTTCCTCATGAGTAACCTCCTCTTAGGCTTCTTTCTCCCTTTGTCAACTGAACAGCACTTATCCTAAATCTGATGACTAAAGCTCTTCAGGGACCCAGTTTTGTTTAAAGGCATTTGGATTCTACCTCCTTTCAACCAGTTTTTATGCCCAGTCTGACATAAGGCCTTGCTGTGTGTGTTATGCTCCGCCCTTATCATATTACTAATACCCAACAAAATGCTTATCACCCACATACACAATGCAAATATAAAGGGCACCTGCCTACATAACATAGCACAAGTGCTGCAATGCTGCAGTTGATGCCTGAGGAAATCCACAGCTTCTTTTATTACCATGTGAAGGGCTCCTGGCATATCCCTCAGACATTTGATTCAAAAGTTATATTCAGGGGCCTATAATCATCCTAGCACTTTGGGAGGCCTAGGAGAATCGCTTAAAGTCAGGAGTTCTAGACCAGCCTGAGCAAAAGCGAGATCCCATTTCTACAAAAAACAGAAAAATTAGCCAGGCGTGGTGGCGTAAGCCTGTAGTCCCAGCTACTGGGGAAGCTGAGGCAGGATGATCGCTTGAGCCTAGGAGTTGGAAGTTGCAGTGAGCTAGGCTGATGCACTCTAACCCAGGCAGCATACACAGTGAGACCCTGTCGGAGGGGAGGGGAGTCAATTTGTTGTAATACAATCACTTGCAAAAGAAATTCAAAGATTTTCTGCAACTTCTCAAATACTGTACAAACCCAGTTAGCAAGTCATATAAAAAAACAAAGTACACTAGCCTCTATCTAAATAGAGTATTGAATAAGTGAAATTTCTATATTTATATCATAATAAAACAAAGTACAATTTTAATAATACCATCAAGATGCACTCAAAATGAATTCACATAACTATCCAGAAGGTAAAGTGCTTTTTAAAGGTTTATTCCCTGCCTAAAAGAACATTAGAACACCTGGCTGACACCAAATGTCAAACGTCTATTTTGCACTCCTAAAACCTAATCAGTAAGAAGTTACTTTTCTCCCTCTAGGTGTCCTCATTAAAAGCCACAACCATGGAAACCTATTCCACTGCGAACAGAAGCCACTTGCGGTAAGTACATCTCTTGTATCCTATTCAGAGGACTAACGAGAGTCCCAAAACAGACAACTGTGGCTTTCCCGGGAGTCTCAACCTCAACATGCGTGGCATTCCAGGCTGCCCAATTCCGCTGTGGACGGTTGTCCCACACGAGAGGATGTTTAGCAGCACCTGTGCCCTCTACCCACTAAATGCTAGGAGCACCCCTCTTCTAGTTGTGACAACCCAAAGTCTTTAGATACGGCCAAATGTCCCTTGGGGAGGAAATCTCCCCAGGATAAGAACCACTAGGCTAGACCAATGTATTTCCGGGTCACTAAAGACATGTGGGATTCTCTATATATTTGTTTAAAATAACAAAAAAGTACTTGAATTTCACTAATAAACCAATTCTAAAAACGGAGAAATGAAGAATTTACCACCAAAGTAACTTTGGTGAACACTGACAGCATTTATTATAGAAATGCATCTACCATGACTATCAATCATCCATGGAATTGAGATTATCTGACAGATGAGAAACAATGTTCTGAATCTTAGCCAGAAACATCTATCAAGTTACTTCTCATTAGCCTTACATTAGAGATGAAGAGATGATCAAAATCACCTGTCCTGCCTGCTGTTTTGTGGGAGATACTGAAGGCCAGGGCCACGGAGGGACCAATCAAGTCTATGATGGAGCAGAAATTAGAACCAAGAGGTCCTGCCCACACTTCCACACGCTTACTGTCACTCACAACCACCAAATAGTCCAACAACAGGTGGTGGAAGTGGCTACATTTCCTTAAATCAGTGCAGTGTTTTCCTGATACTTGATTTGTACCCTGTATGTCATCAAATTATAAGAAAAACAGAAACAAACCTATAAGGACTTTTATGAAGTGGCCTTCTATCTGTGAGGCAAGAGCAGCACGAAGTGGGAGCCGCTGGGAGCCTGGTAAGCACATGAGTGCACTTACCATCGGGTTCCTGAGGGTCCTACATGGCGCTACTGCCAGCTGGCTGCTCCGCTTGGTCTAGACAAGAAAGACAGGAATGAAACACGAGGAAAGTGAAATGGAAATCATGACAAAGAACAGCATGAGGGAGAGAACAAAACTTTATGTACGTGAAGAAAAGAAATGCACACATCAAGATGAGAAATTGAATGCAACAGAAGGAAAACTGTTATCTACTATATCACAGTGCTCACATAGTAAAGAAATGATTAATTTAACTGTGTACTTAGTTGCTGAGAGTAAGACCAATGTAGTTATATACTCATTCTCAGGCCTGTACTGTGCCCACTTTATAGAACTAATGCCCTTACTACTTATGGACCGTTCTGCTAGAAGACCCCAAAGTCCCAATGTATGCCTCTCATTTTCAGGGGAGACACTCAAGGACCAGAAATGTGAAGTAACATGCTCAAGGTCGTATGACTACATGAGCTCTAGAGCCAGAATTAAAACTCAAAGTGATAACACTAAAAATGCTTTCTTCTACAGTTTTCTTAACACCAATAATAGCTTAATTTGACACAAATCAAATAATCTCATGAGTAAATGCAGAATAAATGTAGTCCCTTATTCTTTAAAAGCACTTTACATGCATTATTTCAATTGGTTTCAAGGGCAAATGAAAAAAAACTTGTATAGAGACTTGCACTGCATTTTATAGTAAAGGAGCAACAATCAAATTGGAATGCATTTTTTCCATTTCTATTTTATCTCATACCAGAAACAGTATCAGTCAACAGCACAGAACCCCGATCTGAACAAATATGATTCACCACTGAGTAATATCAATAAAATTGGATTTTCTAGTGAAATAGCTACCACAGAGAGACATTCAACAGCCATAATGACTACTTTCTAAGACAATGTATAGCATGATACTGCTGGTGTCTGGGATGCCAGTTGCAAAATCAAAACTGCTTAAAGCATCACATGAAGAATTTAACCTAGGTCTAGACTATGTTCCACTATCCTAATAAACTGGACAGACACTAGGAAATTCTAAAGAATAACATTTCACTTAAAAATGTTCAGGCAGCAGAGAGATTGCAAAATTCTAGAAGGCTTGCTGAAGTTACGTTAAAAATTCATCACAAGAGTGAAGGCTCATGCATTTGGCGATTTAAAAATTAAATTCAGAACTATATGTAACTCCACATGTGCTGCCTCCTCACTGGGGAGCTATCCAACTCTGGAGTATAAAATCAGAATTAAACATCAGTGCACAGAAGCCAGGGTCATCTGATCTTCATTTGGGGAGCTCACCATCTTACTCAGATCCACAGTTGACTCCAAATCAGCGGAGCCTCCACCTGGGAGAGCTGTACAACTATTCCACGGAAGGTCACCAAGGACAGGAGCTACCCTGAACAAGATCAACACCGACTCACTGGAGAGCAGTTTGTACCTGCTGCCTCCAGTTCATCAGCCCTTCATCCCTGCAACTGAACTTTTATCCTCTCCACTCCAATGGGGCTGACTTTCCCATGGTTAGCAATGATCTCACAATTACAAAGTCCAGTGTTTCTTCAGCCTTGATCTGTCCCAAGTTTCTCCTTCGCATTTGACAATTTGATGTTTCTTTCATTCTTAGAATTCCTCTACCTGCCTTATGACATCAGGATCTAGGATCTCACCTTTTTGCAGTCTTCCTCTTCTTCCTTCCCCTAAACGAGAGAGAAATCTGAAGACTGGAGCCATGCTTTCACACTAGAGTGAAGAAAGGCTTTGACAAAAGTACGCAGCTGAGGGCACAGAACTTAGAGAACAGAACAGATGTGAAATAATGAGATGAACCAACTACACTCAAAGCTGAGAGAGAGAGAGAAGAACCAGAGGACTCTGGCACAGGAGGAGCCTTGACGGTCAGCTTAGTCATCTGCATGTCAGGCAAGTGTGTGAAAGTATAGGATACAAATGCATCATACATCTTTCCAAATTTTTGAAAGGCAAAGGTACTTTTTTGTGACAGCAGGCCAGCTGTGGCACTGGCACTCAGGATACATTTTTGGTTAAGAGCTAACTTAGAGTTCCAAAAGCAAGATAAAATGGCTTAACTGTGAGGAAAGTATAAAGTACATGTTAAATAACTTCTTTACAAGATTTTAAAAAACTAAAATCTGTACTAGATCGTGTTGGTAAGGAAGGCAATGAATGGATAGCAGCAAAGCTATCCTCTTATACAATGGCTAAATGATGTCACTAGTGCAAGACGGTAAAGGGCAGTTGGCGTTAGGCCTCAGCACTACCGTGTATATTTGGTAGCAGTTTGACATTCTGCAGTTGGTGTGATGACGGAGAGGAGGAGAGAAGCTGGAAACAGGTATGTAAAACTAACTTTTTCAACAACAAATGAACAGTCCATTTCAATATCCTTAATGTATGCTTTAAGATAAGAAGAGAATGACTTGGGTGCCCTGGAAGTCATCAAAAGTCACTGATAAAGAGAATCGGGAAACCTGGATAGCAGGGTTGATGGGAGACCAATGCCTCAGAAGCTGGCCAGAAAGGCTTCCTTAAAGGTCAGCAGTGCCACACACAGGGGTGTGGTTATCAGAAGATCACAAGTGGCTGTTCCAACCGGCCAAGGTGAGATCAGTGGCAAAACAAGCCCCATGGGACCATGGTGTTTGAAGTAGCAAGATGCTATGACAGTTGGTTTGTATAGAAGGAATATTTTCTATAGATTTCTTCCTCACTTAAAATAACTGAAATTTACCTGATAGTAAAAAATTCTGTTAAGCTACTTTGGCAAAATTTCAAATCTTTTTCTGCAGTTAAACCCACCCCAGAACTACCTGCAATCCCGGAGGCAAATTATAAAAATAAAATCTTTCTGGTTTTAGGTTGCTCACGGTACTAAAACAGGACTTTAGGCTTTGCTTCCAACAGAAACAATGGAAAAGTTCTGGATTTTGCAGTTCTGCAGATCACAGTATAAATTCTTGAAATGCTTGCTTCCCGCCAGGGGGGCTGTCACACAGCCTTTGCAGCTGTGGAGACTACAGGCTCTCCTAACTCTTCCAAATGTCAGGCTGATGGGAGAACAGCAAAGATCACATCAGAAGGGAGTTCAAGCTTTTAATTTGTCTAAAAAAGGCTTTCAGTGGCTTTGACTGGATAATTCCAAATCCTAGAAAGGACTCACCAAATAAACTTGAGCAAATTCAAATTCAGAAAGCACTGAGTTTCCTTACACTCTTTGGAACCTCAAAAAGTCCTGTGGCATGAACAAAGTGATTTTAGAGACGAATAAAATACCTCTGACACTTAAGAAGCAAGCCTGTTCTATTTTACAATTACTTTAATTTCTAGGTTTCTTCTCATGGTTTTTCAGTAGCTTTTTTTAATAGAGGAAAAATATACACCTAAAATCTGAAAACCTTACACACAAAAGGTGAAGAGACAACTATAAAGCAAAGAATTTAATTCCAGTTCAGGTCTCAGTCCCCTGCAGCCCAATAGTCAGGACTGCTGCAGAGGGGGTGTGCTTCAAGTGCCTGGCAACCTTGCAACACAGGAGACAGCCACACCCTCGAGAATTGGTTACTCTCGACTAAAAGGAAAGTCATTTTTTCTTCTTTCAAAGCCCCTGGTAAATTTTATAATACTGCATCCTGATGAATTAACTACAAAACTCAGTTTAAAAATATTTTTACAAAGTAAAAATCTAGACATAAATCTGAGACAAGATACAACTAAAAACACTAAAAATTCATTCTCCACATTTGGTTACAAAAATGCCCATAGGAACAATGATCAAACCATATCACTAATTAATCAAATCGGGCCACAATGTATCCATAGATCTAAACTTAAGGGTAACCAAGAGGATAGACATTAGGATTTTGGCAGATGGCCCCATGATAAGAATTATTGATGAGGGCATGATATTTTCCCCTGTCTGATTGTATTTTCTAAGATGAACATTTGGCTACATCATAACCCCCCTCCCCAAAAAAATTTAAAAACGAAATGCCTACATTAACAAAATTAATGAGATAAGTGAAAATGTTTCTGTTGGTTGAGATTAACATATGCAATTTAATAACAGCACAATTTGGAAAAGGTCTCTACTTTCTATTGTGCTTGCACAGTAAAAAGTATTCTGAAGTGTTTCTCTGTTCTCTACCTACCTATATGCTCCAGTAAAACTGTTCAAGAAAAAAAACCACTATCCCCAGAAACATGAAATTCACAATGGACACAGTTATAAAGATTTAAAAGGGATTAAAAATATTCATAACAGACATTATTAAATAGCCAGAACTGCTTAGGCATTCACATTACCAC
This sequence comes from Lemur catta, assembly GCF_020740605.2. Lineage (NCBI taxonomy): Eukaryota > Metazoa > Chordata > Mammalia > Primates > Lemuridae > Lemur > Lemur catta. The sequence continues at coordinate 117,573,329 of NC_059130.1, forward strand.
TGCTGAACTTTTGGTATACACCCTTTCGGTCTTTCCCTATGCATCACATTATTTCAAACAAAAAATTAATTTGTCTCCTCCTTTCAAACAGCCACACACCTCATTCTTTTTCTTGTTTCACTGCACTTTGTTATTATATCATCATTACTTAAATCAAATATCTAATTTAAACAGTCATGCTGAGTCCCTACCAGTATTAACCTGAGGGTCAATGTCTTGGCAGTTGATTATGATAATCATGAGAATATTCTTCACTAGCTTTTATTTTGCTTCTCCTAAAAATGCAAAGATTAGGCAATAGCATTTGAAAATGCTACAAAAGCATTTATAGAGATATTAAATTCCTTATTCACTTGGCCCTACCACAAAATGAGGCACTTTTATTCCTGTAGGGTTTTTTAGACTCTGGATCATTACTACTCATCGATCTGATCCCACCTCTGCGGAAGGTCTCAACTTGTCCCCAAGCCACCTCCCTGCCTGTAGCTGTGCCCCTGGTCAGCACTTACAGACTGACACACTAGCACTCCAAGGGAAAAGGTCCTAGACTTCTTGGGGCTTCCGTATGCACGTGGGCTGGCACAAATTCGCCCAGTCTGATAAACCCAAAACTGCCAGGGCTGCCTTTCAGATTCAAGAAGCAGAGATAAAACTAAAACATACTCTTCTCATAAAGTAATTATTTTTAAAATCACAAATTACATTTTAAATTCAATACCAGATTTTTTTCTAATAGATCTCCATGTAAAACACAAAATTGTATTAGATTATTCAACGATATATCTCATTCTCAGATGTGCTAGCTTATATCAGACTAGTCAAATTTAACCCAAGGTCATTATTCTTGATAGATTAAAAAAAAATCTCTAATACTGTAAAGTTTCTGGAATCATGGTGAAATAAAGAAGTATTTTGGTAATTTTTCTTGGGTGTTCAATAGCTACACGGCACTGTGAAGAGCTGCAAATATATTATTACAAAGACGTCCGCCATGAAGGAATTTAAAATTAAAGTCATGTCTGTTTAACTTTGTAAAAACCAAGCACCCCTGCAGAAAAGCCCTACTAATGTTAACAAGAAGCAAATTTTGAGTGGAAAATATGTCCCAGAGAATCCATATTTCATTAAAAATAAAAAGGAAGGGAGGGAAGGAGACAGAGGAAAGGAGAATGGAGATAGAGGGATGACAACATAAACTGCCACTGAGTGACCCCGCCCAGTAGAGCAAGGAAGCCCAATGAGTGACAAGCTGTGGACCCCAGTTTCCCACTCCAGCACTGACAACAGAACCTTTTAGAAACACTCAATCTTACTTAGTGCTGGTGGTCTCTGAGGATTATCCCATATTGTCCTTTAGTGGATGCTTTTTCTCTTTTGCCAACATAGGAGTAAAATAATGCCCATTGGGAACAAATGAATCCCCAGGAGGAAGGCACTTCGGACTTGAAATACGAGCCCTTCCTAGACCAGTGCCTGAGGCTGGTGGAAACAGTCACACTCTCAATCCAGGCACTCATTTCACTTGCTCCTGGAAGGTTACTATGTCCCCAAGGTCACACATCCTCCGTGCAAAGAGCTGCCCCCAACTGAGGTGAGACACTGAACTGGGTTCTCGTCCCCTTTCCCCGTGTTGTGGTAGCACTCTGAATAAAGTAGGTCCTCAAGATAAGTTTGGTTCTCAAACAACAGAAACCACAGAAGTGAAATAGCATGAAACTGTACTGCACAGCCCTGGGGCCATGATTTGATTAATGAGAAATAATCCTGTTCAAAGCAGATGGGAACCAACGATGATTCAGATGGGTAATAACGACCTGATGCTGGAGGAGTAAATGAGATAACGCACATACACAATGCTGCACAGTGCCTGGCACAGACTCAATAAATGGAATCAGTGTTAAGGAGTATCCACAGCAGATTCTACCAAACAAATTACAGAAACCCCATGCCTACAAGTCTAAATTGTCAGCATATGTTCCTTCTCATGAAGACAATGACATTCTGCTTCCACTAACAATTCCTAATTCAGCCATTTGTTTTGTTCATTTGTTCTACATTGATTCACAGGATCCCACCCAGATATAATTATGGAAACGTACTAGTCCAATGAGGACAGAAGTTTAACTGAGAAAAGAATCCCGTCAAAAACTCACTACAGTCCCCATCAATATGTATTAATGTTTTAACAGTGTAAGCTGTGAGTATATTTCATTTTTAAGTCTGTAACCTACTTTTTGCTTCTAACAGACACTCAATTTTGAAAATAAAACATACTGGTTCACTTTAGCAGTTCTTAATCTTTTGGGGATGAAATTTTAGACCACTTTGAGGATCAGGTTACCACCTAAGGCCCATCTCCCCACACAGTCACAAATGGATATAAACAGAACATTTCGCAGACAACGCTGGGGGCTCAGTGGTCTTCTATGTTACTACACAGTCAAGTTGTGAGTTCATACAAGCATTGTGTATCAACAGAAGGAATGTACCTGTGTGATCCCTGAAAAAGAACCCCACCTCCTCAGGATGTTCAATAAAAATGCTGCACAGATAATCGGTACATTTGTTTCCTTAACACTGGTATTGTCAACTTAATTAGTAGCTTCTCCTAAGAAAATGGTTCTTTCACACTTTTTTCCTGATTTCACATCCACAAAGACTGTAAAGAAATCTGTCATATACAACCCTGAAGTTGCTCCCGCACAGTTACTTTCAAGGCTGTCTGATAATCTAAGAAAATGTAAGAAAATGTAAGAAAAACTCATCCACAATGTCACCAGCATAAAATCTGGTTGTAACAATAAAGTCACGACTGGTTTGGACCACACAACAGTAAGACAGAAAGGCAGGAAAAAAACAGTAAACCCCTTCATTTGGGAAACAAACAGTGAGGAGTGCTGACTTCTGCCCAGGCATGTGCAACAAATCAAATTCCAAGCATTATCTAAATCCACCAGCCTATGTGACCACAGGCGTTCTAGTTTGGGTAACAGTGAAACAGGACAGCTTTTAAGTAAGAAGCAGGTCTCTTGCATATGAGGAATTCCTTAGTGCCATGATGTATGCATCTAGTTGCATTTCCAAAGAAGCCCTTTACTCTTACCTAAGTTGAAATCCACTTAATTCATTCCATGTCACCAAGTAAAACATGGATTTTAAAAGAACATGTTAGAAGACGTTGAAACTGTTCATTTTTTAGAAGTGTACTGATAGGCCAAATGATGGCAGAGTCACCAGAGAATGGATTTTGCCAGTGCCCACCCATAACAATGGGATGAACCAAAGGCTGCTGTGCCAGGAGTGTTCCTAACAAGGCTCTCCCTTAATGTTCGCAGCAACCCTGCAGAGTAGCTCTTTATCCCCATTTTATGGACAAGTAAACTAAAGATCAAAGTATGCAGAGTAACCTGTCCAAAGTCACAATGCTACTAAACTGGTGGAGCTGGGATTTGAATCTGGTCTCTTAATTTCAAGGATATGTTCTAGTAGAGCCTAATAAATTCCACATACTATGCATCTCCTAATACTCAAGGTATAGCTGAGTCAGCAATCTTTCCCTTCTCTCTTCCACCCAACATAAATGGACATTTCAGGTTCATTTTAAACAAGTTATCGATTTTCAAAGGACTGATCGATTTATATTTAATGCAGAAGCAATACTAAAGCCCTCAAGCAGTGTATTTCTACGAATGAATTTTTTAAATAGATTTTTTTTTTTTTGGTGCGGCTTAGTATAGAAATTGAAGGGTGAGAAGGAGGGGAGCACAACAACCGTTCACTATGAAAACAAAGTTCACCAATTCATGTACTTTTTGACAATTAACCAAGAAATCTGTAGGACTCTATCTCTTTAAAACTTAAGAGAGTCAGAAATAAGTCACTTTTTATTTCGTATTTTCTATACTTTACTGCAACCATGAATTTATCTTGGCATATAGACAGTAATTTACATTATTTTCTATTCTGAATTCCTCAATTTATAATGACAGAATCATAACTGCAAATAGATATTAAGCTTAATATTAAGCTTAATATTCAAATTTGATCTTGTTATCAAACACTCCTATGATCCACCTAACAAGGAAAAAACACTCGCTCTGATATTACACTTAGCAACTAACAAAATTCCTAAAAACAAGTAGATTTGGAATCTTAAGTCCTTTGTTCTTCAAAAATCCAAGATAGAGAATATTGATAGTATGATACTCCTTTTCATTTACTTTCATTACTGGTACTTTTTATTTATTCTTTTAGATGCCAGTGAGAGGGAAACTAATTTCAACACTAGTGTTAATCCAAAATTACACACCGTCATGTGTACATAGACAAGGAGATTGTTCCACATGTAAAAGATCAGAACTGCAACTATTACCACTATGGTGCAGGCCTCAGCATAAACCTGCTACAGAGAACAGAAGACTTAAGACTCCACAGGGCCAACATTAACATCCTTGCAGAGAAAGTGCCAAGGCAGGAGGTGGCACAAAATCCTCACTGCTCACAGGACCTCGGACATTCTGCTAAGTCCAGAAGTCGCTTTACTCCACAAGAAACAGGCTCTGATAATACCATACGATAAAGACAAAAACACGAACAACAGAACTAGAGAGGCATATTCTACAACTCAAATTGGCAAAAGAATGAAAACTGAACCTGAGAAGACAAACAGTAAAAAGAATAATGAAAGGCCCAGAAATTGCATTGTTACCCATTCCAAACTGTATTGTAACTTCAAACACTGAACATAATTCCGTTTGGGGGTTCTAAACATGGGTGAACAAACCAGTTCGCCTTCATTTTTGTGGCATGTGGTGTCTCAGGAAACCTACAAAAGACTGCACCAAGAAGCAGAATTATAAATACTAGAAAAATAGATTATTTACCACTGTAGCTTTAATAGAAAGAAGGAGGGGGGATTTTAGCCTGAACAGCACTACATTAATTGCTTTTATTTTTAACCAAAGCAAAGACAGTCCTTTGCAACTAACTACACATTTTGCTTTGGTAATACACACAGCTAATTCATTAAGAATGAAATTAAGTTTTGGACATTTGGATATTGATTAAACAAATAACATAAAAATTCAAAGTTTTGAAAGTATCAAATTAGTATTTTAGATGTCATAATTTTATTTTAGAAACTGAGGTATTTTTATATACCACACACATAATATTATTTTAACATCAGAATAAATCTCTTACCTCTGAAATTATTCAAATATTCTTTGTATATTAAGAATAAATGTAATGTACTTATACATGTAAAATTTAAAGTAACTACACATTTGCCAGATTATTAAAACTTCCATCAAATGTATTTTTAAATTTCAGGATCATGACCACAGCAATAGGAACAGGAAACAGCTACGATAAATGCTTCAGAACACCGAGGGTTTTCTAGTCTCTTACCCATGATCCTCAGGACTTTTTCTTCTTGTTTTAACCTTTTACACAAAGTTACCTCCTAATTATTAGTGAAAAGGGTAGAACAGAAAGGAAAATACTTTAAAAATTGAAAAACGAAAGCACAGATTACTAAACTGCAGTTCTGCCTGGCCTACAGTTTGTGTCTGGAGGTTAGGGGTGGGAGGTTGACTACCTACTAAATCTTTAAGGAACAACAAAGTAGAGTACTCTTAGTAAAAGTTCCAGGTAGAAAAAGCCACATTACATTTTGTTATAAATTCAAGAAGCTTTTAAAATTTTATATCACACATACACATTCTAAGAATCTATTGTAGGATAAAGACAATGAAGAAATCAACCTCTGCCCCTCATTAGAAAAATTCAAGAGTGCACATCGACAGGTTAGGGCAACTCTCTTCACCTTCTGGTCTCCTTTCATGCCTCTCCTCTGGAGTGAGTCAAGCAGCTGGAATAGGAAAGCTTTATCAGCAAACAAAACCTCTTAAGAAGGTACTGCTTTAAATAGTTTCAAGTGTGTTCCTCCTAAAGGTAAAAGTAAAATATAAAAAGCTACTGCCCAGAAACACTTTGTAGAGCAAACAAGAAACAAACAAAATCTGTTTTTGGTATTACATCCTAAGATAGTGTAACTAACAAAGATGATTTAACTCAATTATATCCACAAACAAATCAGAACTGCAATTATAATCAGTTCTTAGATGTAATTTTTAGAGTACATATTAATAAAAAGCTTATTCCTGACCCATAACATTAGCTTAAGAAAACCTTAAAATTAATATTTTATCAGTGGAACAGCCAAACTGTTAAACCAGTCTTAACAAAAGACCTCCTCCTACAGAGGAGGAAGCTGAACATCACTGGCTTCTTGAACTGAACTCATCAATAAAACAAAACGAAAGAGCTCCACAATCCTAGACTGGATTCCCTCCGCATTGCAAAGGGAGTTGGGCAAAAACAATGTCTCGCTCTGTTCTTGTGGTTTTAAAACTGATGCCAAAATAATATAAAACCTAAGAGAATGAAAATATTCATAAAAAGCCCAAACCAACATATACGTTGTTTAAAAAAACACTAGACAACAGCTAGCAGAGGGTATAAATGTAATCTGTGATTTTAAAAACTGTTTATTTGGAATGCTCAAAGGAATATAGTATCTATATAATCCATAAACCCACAAAGCAAAAATAACTGAAGCCATCAGTTCTCACCATAATTTAGCTTTACTACAACTAAGACTTCACTTAATCACTGTCTTAGTATTTAGGATTAAAGTGGGCATTTCTATGGTGAGTGGTGAAAATTCGCCCTGGCTAATTACTAAAGCCAATAAAATACTGCTACTTATACAGTATAAATGTGCTACTTAGAACATTATGAACAAAAACTGGATTTAGGCAAGACAGAGCCACTAATTTAGTAGCTGGGTGAACTTGGGCAAAGCATGTACATAACCCCTCTGAGCACCAGTTTCCTCCTCTACAAATGAGGATAATGATTCCTACTTTGCAGGGTTATGAGAGGATTAGCAATGGTATATATGGAGCACCAAGCACAGTGCTGGAAACAAGAGTAATTGCCATCATTGTCACCATCGATAAAGCAGTGATTCACCATATAATGACATGTGAAAATAAGTGTCAAATCATGAGCTATGCCCACACAAAATACATCGTAATAAATGAATTCAGCCAAAGACTCTTGTAATGTATGAAACTGGTTTAATCTGCGTGGTAAAAAGAAAAACTTTCAGTGTTTATCTTTTACACTCAGACAAACAATAGTATTTTCAAATAACTCTTGGTTCTCCATGTCACTCAGCTCCCCTAAACTATTTCAACCAAATTATTAACGTTAACACAACCAAACTTTAGAACTGTACTTGGCAGCTACAAAATATAAACAGGTAATCTGAAAGCCAAGAGAGTACCGTGCCAGTCTATCTGAAATTGCAACTTTCAGTTCTCCATACAATCTTTAACTGAAAGAAATGTCTATTAATTTTTAACCTCCACAATGCTTTAGCTATCTATACAATTCCTCAATTCTTTAAAGGAAACTTGAAATATAAAACTATACCCTCCTCTATGTAATGCTCCTACAAACAGTAAGTTCAAATGTTGTAACAGCCGTTTGTAAACTGGGATGTGAAACTACCTAGGAAAAGGAAACACTGCAGAAGTTTAAAAAACAATAAAAAAATCCATTAATTTGGGAAAATAATCTAGTGTTCATATTTGAGGAAAGCATAGAAAATTGTTTTTTTACTTACAAATTACAAATAGACTTGTAAAAATCAAACTATTTTGAACTCACTATAATATGGGTCTTGTTATCTTTTTTTACCTTTTAAAAACTTAATCATAATCAAACCTTTTTTCTGTATGAGGCAAGTCTCGCCTTCCAATTTACATATGGACACAAGAAGCAGAATTAACAACCTAAGAATAGACAGAGCACAGTATAATTCCTAATATACTCAATCAATTATGTGTTTGAAACAGTTTTTCAATGTGGCATATATTAGGATTTTTACAAATTCACCCTCTAAAATACAGTTGAAAAACTTACAAAATGCTTTGAAAACTTTTAGTTAATCCACATAATTTCCTTGTAAACAAGGTTATAAATAAGAAAGAATCAAAGGCACAAAACAACAACACTGACCAACATTTTTACCTAAATTTGGAGCAATTCCGTAGCAGCAGCAGAATTAGAAAAATTCCCTAACTCCTGTGGTTGAAAAATATTAATTAAAACTGTACTGAGGGCTGGGCGTGGTGGCTCACGCCTGTAATCCTAGCACTCTGGGAGGCCGAGGTGGGAGGATCACTCGAAGTCAGGAGTTCAAGATCAGCCTGAGCAAGAGCAAGACTCCATCTCTACTAAAAATAGAAAGACATTAGCTGGACAGCTAAAAATATATAGAAAAAAATTAGCCAGGCATGGTGGCGCATGCCTGTAGTCCCAGCTACTCAGGAGGCTGAGGCAGAAGGATTGCTTGAGCCCAGGAGCTTGAGGTTGCTATGAGCTAGGCTGACGCCACACAGCACTCTAGTCCGGGCAACAGCGCAAGACTATGTATGTATGTATGTATAAATAAATAAATAAACAAACAAACTGTACTGAGCTTTTAAAAACAAACCACCACAACAGCAGCAGAGAAATCAACCTGCCAAGCAACTACCAGACAGGACACCCAATGCTCAGCAAAGGCACCCCATGGCAAGGAGGCAGCCAGAGAGCTACAGAGGGACAGGCCCCTCTCCAAGATGACCAACCAGGAAACAGCTCACTTCACTTCAATGGACAAGCTTGCAAGCATAAAGCAAGACACAAGAATACCACCACCTCCAAATGCCCCACACCCTGCTCTAGCACCTACAAACAGGAAGCATGGGCGAGTGCCCTGTAAGTCAATGGGTGCAGGACCCACCCACCAGCCACCCAATAGGTACAGGGCCCGTCTACCATCATCCTCAGACACCACAGCCAGGTCTCTGCCATTCAGCTTTGGCCAAGGAGCCTAAAACAGAGCTGTTGGCTGCTAGGAAAGGTCAGGGGATCAAACTCCATGGAAACCCATCAGTTCTCTGCTTTTATTAAGTGTATTCTTTAATTTTAACTTTAAACAGAACCAGTGTTGTCACTTCTGCTGCCCACCACATATAGACGTGGACAAAAACAGCATATTGTGTAGGGAAAAGGCAAGGAATACCTAGTTCAAATTCCGACTATGACACCCACTGGCAGAGTGATCTTAGACAAGTTACCCAACGTCGAAAAGTGTCCGCTTCCTACTTTTCCACATCAACCAGAACACCAACTAAGTCCAACCTATACCTGCCTGCACTGAAACAGACTAGAAGTTTTATATTGCCTGCTATAGTCATCTCTCAAATCTCCCCTACCAACCCAGGCACTTAGTGCAGTGCCTGGTAGAAAAGGGGCCAGTATGGTCATTGGCAGAACTGAGTTTCATAATCCAAAATTACTCATGTGGGTTTCCACACAGGAGTAGAACTGCTAACAGAACTGGGTCCCTCTTCTTGGAGCCCTCAGCCTCTAGAACTTCCTATGTCATTTACATTACAGCCTCAGAAAGGCCATCCCTGACCACTCACCTATACCACAAAACTGTTTATTGACATTATAAGGCTTGCCTAGTTCATCTGCTGGCCTGTAGTGCCCACTCTCCAGAATGTCAATTTCAGGCCAGGCAAGGCGGCTCATGCCTGTAATCCCAGCACTTTGGGAGGATCATTAGGGCCTGGTGTTCGAGACCAGCCTGAGCAACATAGCGCGACACTGTCTCTACCAAAAAATTTTTTTTTAAATTAGCTGAGCTATGGCGGTAGTCCTAGCTATTCAGGAGGCTGAGGCAGGAGGATCACTTGAGCCCAGGAGTCCAAGGCTGCAGTAAGCTGTGATCACAACACTGCACTCCAGCCTGGGCAACAGAGTCAGACCCTGTCTCTTAAAAAAAAAAAAAAAAAAAAAACCCCAGAAAGCTGATTCTGTGATAACAAGGACCTTTGTCATTTTAGTTCTCTGAACTCTAGCCTCCAGCACCTAGAATACTGCCTGACACAGACTCAATGAATACTTGTCAAATGATGACCATGCACACAGTTACAACTTCTCTAACCTGCTCACAGCTCCCAAGGCCCCTCTGAACGCCCTCCCTACCTCTCCTAGGTTCTGCAATGCCCTCACCCCCCACCCTTTCCATATAAACCCTTCCTGGTCAGCCCAGCCCCGCCGAGTTCCTTTGCCCTCCCATGAGTGTACAGTCCTTACTGCCTTATACCATTCATTTAGCACCTTTTGGTTTTTTTTTAAACTACCTTAGACTGAGTTATCTTTGCATATGGATCTCTTACTTCCCTTTATTGAATGATAAGTTTCTAAAGGCATCATTTATTCAGCATCTTTAGGGAAAATTTTCAAATATATATAATTTCAAAAACCTTGAGTGTTCTTCACAGTACCAAGGTTTTTTATTTGAACAATTCTGATTGCAGAGACAGATGAAATATTTCCTTGTTGAGCTGATTATAATTTAACAGTTCTAAAAGTCACCTAGATAAACACTAATTGAGTTGATATTTTCAGGCACTATTTAAGGTTTATAAAAGAGTATCTGAAGCTAGTAACTGACTTTAAGGAACTATGCTCTTTATAGTTCGTTACTGATTTGGTTATAAATGTTCTTTCTTCTTCACTTCACAGATATCAGGTATAAAACTTCTTGCTGCTGTAAATAACTCCTCTCCTAATTTGCTGTGAATGGTGTGGCCAGTAGGTTAGAACGAGGCCTAAAATAAGGGCGAATCAGCAGAGTAAGACTCTGATGTATGCAGGAAGAAGGAGGGAAGAGACTCGGTGCTTATTTTGAGCTTACACAGGTGCTCCATAAATACTGATTGAATAAATAAGTCACAAACTCAGTAGTTCCTCAGCAAGAAACATGTAAGTAACATGTCAGCCACATTTTGAGAGGTGGCACTTAACAGTTACCAAGAGCTTGCAAGCTTCACAATGCATGTTTCTTTCTATGTCATTTGCTCTTGACAACAACCTCCCGCGGTTAGGTGGCCACAAGTATCAATATCATGACACCCATTCCTAATGCTAGGAAAACTGTGCTACAGAAAGGTGACATGACTTACCCAAAATCAGACACCTGGTAAATACCCAGGAGTCCTGTGTTTTTCATTCCTTCCACTAAACCCATCTGTATAAAGCCACTGTTGTTTCTTCAGGTTAAAAGAACTTCAGGCCAGGCGCAGTGGCTCACACCTGTAGTCCTAGCACTCTGGGAGGCCGAGGCAGGTGGATCGCTGGAGGTCAGGAGTTCGAGACCAGCCTGAGCAGGAGTGAGACCCCCCGTCTCTACTAAAAATAGAAAGAAATTATATGGACGGCCAAAATATGTACACAGAAAAAAATTAGCCAAGCATGGTGGCGCATGCCTGTAGTCCCAGCTACTCAGGAGGCTGAGGCAGGAGGATTGCTCAAGCTCAGGAGTTTCAGGTTGCTGTGAGCTAGGCTGACGCCACGGCACTCACTCTAGCCTGGGCAACAGAGTGAGACTCTGTCTCAAACAACAAAAAAAAAAAGAACTTCAGGTAATGCTCTTACATAGCTAAGAGAGAACACGGTACACATCCTGCACTATAGCCTACGTTTTGTAAGAGCATTTGCCAACAGTCATTGTTTATTGCTAACAAGCAAATTCAATCTCATTTCTCACAGTATCAAATAGGGGACAAAGATCAGGAAGATGATAAATACTTCTAGATTTGGGCTTTTTACTGTGCTATTTTATAATCTTCCTGTGGTTCACATTAAATAATCTGGAACACCTGACACTAAAAACTCTCTCCTTCCTCTCTACCTGGAAGTTTAATCTATCCCATCCAAGGAACTTTTCCATGTTCAATTTTATAGAGGCTGCTCAGACATGTAAAAAGTTAAGCTGAATCCAAAATAAATTCTAGCTGAAAATGCCTGAAGCATGTATATCTTTGGCCCATGGCAAAACTGCATGCTCCATGGTCAGAGACAATATGAACTGTGTTCTCCCAGCACTGTGCCCTTTTCTTTCCTTACGTGTTTGTGTGAGTCTTTGTTCACCAATCAACGAATATTTATTGAGGGCCTACTACACACCAACCATCTCAGCTCTGATCAACTATTTACTGATTTAATGTATTTATCCCCCACGAGACTACAGGCGTCATGAGAAGAGTTACTGCTGCTTTTTTGCTCAACACTGTGCTGTACAACTTAGCAGGGTGTCTGGCACACTGCAGGGACTCGATAAACATTAGGTGAGTGAATGAGTAAGACAGAGAAAAAGAGAGAGGAGGGGGTGAAAGGCAACACAACTTTGTATGTGAAGAAATCAGGTCTTTGCACTGCCCAAACACGCCTATGATCCACCAGCAATCTGATGAATTCTGAAAGGCACCACATGCAATGCACAGCTGTAAGCACAGCAGCTGTCATGCAAAGGAGCCGAGGTCCACAACTATGAAGAATTCAGCCCTTTGTTTCTCTCTGTCTCATAACCAGAATGAAGTCAGGTCCACTACCAATCCACCTGTCAGCTGTATGTCTTCAACATCTGGCTTTCAAAAATACTAAGTTAACACTGCCTCTGAGTGAAATTTATGTTGATTCACTCTATGACTGCCTGAAAAGATATTTAAATGTCTGAGGTCACATTAAATAGAACTGAGTTAATATAAAAAGTTCTCCATTTCAGGTCTTTGCAAGCTATAAATTAGCCTTCACGAAGTATTTAATTTAAAAATAAAAAAAGTTTGACTCATTATTTAAACTCTCCAAACTTTAGGTCATACAGAGCAAATAGGCCTCTTTACCAGAAAACTGTTCAAAACAGACTGAGTTCCAAGAGTGAGCTTTGTGCAAGTCTTTTAATTAAATCCTAGGATTCAGTGGGTTATACGCTGCCAGAATAGTTACAAAAATAATAATGGGATAATAAGAAATATTAACTATTTAATTCAATATAAAACCCCAGCAAGCAATCGAGGCAGGTATAAAAATGCAGATGTGTAAGTTCACTATCACTAATAAAACAAAAAGTTTACTTTCAGGTTTTTACCCAACTAAGTGAATAGAAAAATAAAGGATAAAATTTTTAAAACAAAATGAAATATGTTCTAAACATGCACACCAAAGTATGCCTGAGAAAAGTCTTAAGGTAAAGTTGCTATTAAGCTATAAATATATTCAAAGGTATGAGTCAGTTATGCTTAGTGGTACAGTAAAGATTCCCCATCCTCCTAATCTCCAGTTCCCTACAAATCACACCTTACCTGGTAACATTAGCTATAAATGAATAAAGGAATGAGTTGAATTATGTGAAGAATCTTCAAACAACTAGGCACTAAACCTAATACCAACAAAATCCCAGTACTCAGTTAAAACAATTTTAAAAAAAGGCCTGGGAATTTTCTAGACTCATCATCTGATTCAGGATCAAAGCATATAATGACCTAAAGCACTGACTAAATCACTTTTGAGAAATAGAGAACTTGTATTCAGTAAGAGGCCTACCAACTGTCCCTTGGGTGAACTAGTTGTATTTGCATTATGCTGTGATATACAAAGAATAGGTAACTGAAAAATCAGAACAGACTTCTTGCCAACATTTTTTAATAGTGTTTTTTTTTAATTTTCCAAAATCAAGTTTATGATATGATTTATTTATTTATGATATGACTTCCACAACTCACTCTGCAATGTTCTGGGTAAAGGATGGACTCCTTCATTCAGATGACTACAAAAATTTACTTCAGACCTAAGTCGGGCAAAAAAACGCGTGTGTTTACATTAATAAGAAACCACCATACTGTTCCTTGGCATATATTCAAACTGGGCTCTATGAAAGATTTCTGAATTCACATTAAAATTCTTCATTTAAAAAATCCCTTCAACATGTCAGTATGCCAGCTGGAAATGATACAGCCAACCAAACTATTTTCCTACCCAGAAATTATCCCCTCCCTTTTTAAGTGTGACTACACTTTACCTTTTGTTAGAAATCATAAACCATAAAACTGTAAGAATTGAGTCAAAACGGCAGAATAGCACGCTCCCTTAACTTCCACACTGCCCCTCGGCACCCTTCGGAAGCCAGCGCGCCTGGCTTTCCGTGCCCCAGTGTCCCTGCTCTCCTCGCCCCGTCTGTCCGTCCGCCCGCTCGCCCGCCCCCCTCCCCGACTCCGTGCCCGAGTCAGCGCGGTGGGCCCGGGTCTGCGGCGTTGGGGCTGTCACGCCGGCCGGCCGCCCGGAAGGCTGCGGGCATCCGCGGGCGAAGCGTCCACTCCCGGGCGCGACGTCCGCGCACCCTCCGCCGCCCAGGTGCTAAGTCACAAGTTAGAAAACAGCCCGAGCGCGCGGCGGCGGCAGCCGTGATTCAGCAGCGGGGCCGGGCCGGCCGGCGGCAGGGCGGCGTCGCGGGGCCGACTCGCGGGATCTCGGGGCGGGAGCGGGACCGGGGCCCGGCCGGGCCGAGTCCGGAAAAGGTCACCGAGACGCCGCGGGCGCCGCCGCCCGAGCCCGCGACCCACCCCGCGGTCGGGCGGGGAGCGGCGGGGCGGCGTCGCGGGCGGGCGAGCGTGGCGCCGGGGCCGCGCGGGCCGGGCCGGGGGCTCCTACCTTTCCGGCTCTTCGGGGAGCTCCGCTTGCTCCGGGCGCTGGCTCGCTCTTCCTCAATCGCGGCTGCTATCTCGGGGTTGTCTTCCCCATTGTACCAGACCAGGAGCTCCTCGCCCGGCGCGATTGGCTGCGGGTAGAGAAGAGACAAGCGCCGGGCCAATCAGAGCGGCGGTTGTTGGCGGGGGCGGGGCGCGCCGGGCTGCGGGCGGGAGCGGCGCCGATGGCAAACAGCTGTCGGCGCCGCGCGCAGCCCGGCCGGCAGGAAGGGCTCCTTAACCCTTGGGGCGCGGGCCGGCGCGCGCAGGAACCCCGCCGGCGGGGGCCCTCGCGGGCGGCGAGGTGCGCGGACAGACAGGCCGGCGACTGCAGCTCTTCGCGAGCCGGTCGGTTTAAACTCGCAACTGCCAGGCGCTGTCACATCTTGCTGTTCGAAGCTTCACGACTACCCACGCAGAAGAAAAAATAAAACATGGAACCATTTTGCTCCCGAAATCTAAGCTGATGAGAAATGTAAAGCATAATTAAAAAGAAGCGGGCGTCATGGAAAGCGGAGCGCTGAAAGATAATTGCCAGCGCACGTTTCAGATTCCAAGAGCAAGTTAAGCACGGGAACAAGGCAGAACTATATGCCACTGCACATTTACAAATGCGCCGCTATTTATATCACTGAAATGCTAAAAGAAGAGGCAGTGCCGGGAACAGGGCATTATCTACGCGTTGCCACCAACCTGCTCCGCTCTGAAAAGCGTTCACTGCCTGGCCCTTTGTACCAAACATCAAGATTTCACATTATAACTTTTAAATATAGAAGGAAATACCTCCCATGTATTATGCTCCTAAATCATTAAATTCTTAAGTCGTGTATGACTGGGAGTAGTGAGTACAGACATCACCATCATATGGATTACACCTAGAACAAGAACCTGAAGAAAAAACCCATTGACTGTAAAATGTAGACACCTAAACAGAATTTGGAGAAATGGCTTATCAGTTTCTCACACAGCGATTCGTCTGTTCAAAAAGTTTCAAAAGTATCAATACAAGTAAAATTCCATCTAAAACTCACTGAATAAGAATTCATGAGAAAGGAAGGAAGGAGTAAATAAAAAGGAAAGCTCTTCCTTAAAATAGATCCCAATTAATCAGTAAAAAAAAAAAAAAAAGATGGTATCAGAAAATCACCATTTGGCAATCATCACAGTAATCATTGACTCAGGCAAGAATCATCAATGGAGGCCGGGCGCGGTGGCTCACGCCTGTAATCCTAAACACTCTGGAAGGCCGAGGCGGGAGAATCGCTGGAGGTCAGGAGTTCAAGACCAGCCTGAGCAAGAGCAAGACCCTGTCTCTACTAAAAACAGAAAGAAATTAGCTGCACAACTAAAAATATACAGAACAAATTAGCCGGGCATGGTGGCGCATGCCTGCAGTCTCAGCTACTCGGGAGGCTGAGGCAGAAGGATCGCTTGAGCCCAGGAGTTTGAGGTTGCTGTGAGCTAGGCTAACACCATGGCACTCTAGCCCAGGCAACAGAATGAGACTGTCTCCAAAAAAAAAAAAACATAAAGAATCATATCAATGGATGCTAAAAGTAGATGACAGTTTGAGGAGTAAAAAATACTTGCATAATCTCAAAATATCTCAATATTTATTAATTACAAAGGAAAAAACAGCATCTTTGTAATAAAACAAATTGACATCTTATGCCTCCTGATATGATGCACAGAGAACACAGCACCACTTCTAGAAGATTTCTGCCCAAAATGCATAAACAAAATTTAATCAAGATGAAACTCGAGAAGTGTAAACTTTGAGATATTCTATAAAATAACTGGCCAGTTCTCCTCAAAACTGAAAGATTATAAAAGACAAAGACTAAAGTACCACCTATACTAGGAAGACTGATGAGACATGACAACTAAATATGATGGGAGTTTTATAAGGACATGATGGGAACAGTCAACAAAATTTGAGTACAGTACACAGATTAGCTAATACAATAATGTGTTGGTGTTAGCTTCCTGATTTTGATCATTTCACTGTAGTTATGTAAGAGAATGATTCTGTTTTTTGTGGGGGGGAAGGAAATTCCACCCAACATGTCAGTTAGGAAACAAAATAGTTCCTCACTTCAACATACCTTCTAGTCTAGGTAAAGCCCTTAACAGTAAATACTACTTCATTTCATTCCCTGCAGAACTACCACTGTTTATATAGCCCAAATTTCAAAATATTCTAAATTCTTTAAAATAAAAGCAGCAGCCACTGTTTCCTTTGCTTCCTCCAACCCCTGCCTGGATGGCTAAAACCTACCATTTTCTTACATTTGAACGAATATATTATTTCCCTTCCTGAATCAGTTAAACCAAAAAATTTAATATATGAAAGATAACAATGAGTTAAAATAGCCATCACAAATGCCTTTTGGCATTTTGATGAGCTAATCTGTTTCTGTTGAAAGAACAGCTTATTTTAAAGTAAACTATTTCTAGATAATGTAAATTCCAAATGTATAGTTTGTTCTCTATTTTCTGTGATAAGCCACGTATTTATGAAATGGTGATAGCCAATGATATTTGAAATGACTAGGGTTCTAAGAAATATGTGAAGTCTTAAAATAAAACCAAAGTAAAAAAGAAGATGAGAAAGAGTAAGGACAAATGCATTCCTAATATATTCCCAACCCAAATAGCATAACCAGAAAACTGGCTGGAAGACACCACCAGACATTTTCAAGATACCTCCAAGAATAAGAGCTTAAGTTTCCATGTTCATTCCACTGAGTCGTCAGTGAAGTGCTAACTGTACTAGCAACTTGGTGAAGTTCAATATTGGCACAAACTCTTTACTTAGGAGGGCACTCATGTCCTAAGATCCTCTTTTGTTGTTGCAAAACACACAATATGAAAACACACCAGGATCTGTTTGTACCACAAATCTAATATAAAATTTCTAAAAGGCTGAAGAACTGGTGAAGCACTAGATCAAGAGGAACCTATTTGTTAGCAGCTGAGATGGTTATTATATCATAGAGCTATATATGCGTCCTAACTTTACATTGAAACAACTACACCAGCAGCAGACCCTTATGAAGAGGAAAATAATATATCTTTTAAAATCAAGGCTTGTTTTTCTCTGCACTGTATCGTTTTTCTTCCTTCTGTACTGCTTAGCATTTTTTTTTTTTTTTTTTTGAGACAGAGTCTCACTCTGTTGCCCGGCCTAGAGTGAGTGCTGTGGCATCATCCTAGCTCACAGCAACCTCAAACTCCTGGACTCAAGCAATCCTTCTGCCTCAGCCTCCCGAGTAGCTGGGACTACAGGCATGTGCCACCATGCCTGGCTAATTTTTTCTGTATATTTTTAGTTGTCCAGCTAATTTCTTTCTGTTTTTAGTAGAGACGGGGTCTTGCTCTTGCTCAGGCTGTTCTCAAACTCCTGAGCTCAAACAATCCGCCCGCCTCGGCCTCCCAGAGTGCTAGGATTACAGGCGTGAGCCACCGCACCCGGCCCTGCTTAGCATTTTTAAGTCAAATTCAGAAGAAAAACTATGCCCTTAAACAAAGGAAATACAAATCCACATTAAAAAAAATAAAGTCAAAAGAACAAACTTTTTAAATATATTTTGATGTTAAAGAAAAAATAACAACAAAAAGACTTGAAACTCATCCAACTTTTCTGGGAGATTCAGACAGACTTCATAAAACCAAGCATATTCTCTTCTTTAAATATCTGTGTGTGCATATATATATACTTGAAATTTTATCAAACCTGTCAGGAAGAAGCAAGGGTTCCGATATTCCTAACACCTGGTCAGGAATATTAGAAAAATAAGAAAAATACTCCAGAATCATCAGAACACATAGAGCATGTCCACTCCTGCCACCTACGATCCAGTCCCCAGCATGATCTTTTAAAAGTCACAGGTCAGATTCCAGCCTCAACTCCCCCATAGAAGATCTGACCTTAAGACTAAAAATCATCCTTCTCCACATGGACCGCTGAGCACCACCTAATCTGGCCACTGCCCACTTCTCCAGCCTCATCTCCTAACATTCCTCTCCTCTCTCCAACCACAGTGGCCTTTGTTCTAGTCCTTTAAAAACAAACAGACAAACAACAAAAACTAGCTTATTCCTACTTCAGTCCTTTGCTTCTCCTGGCCCCTCCTCCTGGATTGTTCTTCCCACAGATCTCTGAGTGGCTGGCTCCTTCCTATCCTGGACAGAGGGTTTCCAATGTCTTCTCTCAGAAGAAAACAGAGAAACAGAGTAACCTTCCCGACCTAGTCACTCCCTATCACATTTGATTGTCTTCAATGCACTTCTCATCATCTGAAATTATTTTGTTTATGTATTTACTTGTTTATTATCTGCCTCCTCCCCCATAAAATGATAGTTCCAGGAGATCAGACACCTTGTCTGTCCTGTTCACTGCTATAGGAGAGTGCATGGCACATAGTATATACTCAATATCTGTCAAACTAATGAATAGACTAATGAATAGACAGGAGGCTTAACAGTTAACTTTCAAGAATTTAAAATCATTTTTAATTATGTTACAAACAAAACCAGTGTTGAGATTTCCCACTGATCTGGGTGGAATAAAAAGTTGAGAAGGCAATACAGAGCCCAGAGAACATCACATGTGATGGATTTACAAAGCCTAACCCCCAGAACACTTAATCTAGAAGAATATAGTTAGGTAATCACTCATAAGGAATCTGAAAGGCCTCGTGCATTACTTGAAACATATCAAAGGTCAGGATTCGCAGAGGTCTGCAAAGATCAGAACTATGTTATTTTGGACAAAGACAAGTAAAAAGAATAGTAGTAGTGTAGCTAGTTAACACTTTGAGTACTTACACCGGACTAAGAACTGTTCACAGAACCTTATATTAACACATACTGGCTTGTTTAACCTTCTCAACGACTGCAGAAATCAGTTTTACTATTACCTCCATTTTTACAGGTGAGAAAACTAAGACAGAAATTAAGTAACTTCACATGGTCACACATCTAGAGGTCAAAACAGTCTGCTCACAAGACAAACTGCTCCAGAGTCTTCCACGACACCATACCACACCTTGCCAAAAATAACCACTAGCATCTATTAGCACTTATGGGGTGCTAGGGCTCCATCCATATCACCCATACAATCATCACAACCACCCTATGAGGTCCATGCTATAATTACCTGTATCTTACAATAAGGGAATGGAGGCACAGAGGCGGAGCTTGACTGAGGTTACACAGCTAATAAAGTCATACCAGCTTGCCTCGGGTCACACAGTGAGTCAAGATCTAACCAGGCAGTCTAGCTTCAGAGTTCACTCTCTCAACCACTATTCTATCTTGCTTCATGAGGTTCCTGCAAATTTGCTATCAGAGATGAACACATTTTAACTTGAAGTCTAAGGAAGGAATTGCAGTCTCCTACTATTTCCCTGGGCTCACACTCCTTCAGAACATCACTCCTACTACCTTGATTGCCTTATATTTATCCCCTATCTAGTGTTTTGTCTCCACCAGAATTCTACCTCACTGATTCAGCTAGGTATCTCTCTCACTTTAAATCAATTTCACAAACAATGAATTCTTTTATCAAATTGTGAATACAAATTCAAACTCCAACATAACAGTATTGTAGAGTAATACTATAATTACTGTAGAGTAATATTGTAGAGTAATACCTACTAGAAAGCATGTACCACAATTCAACAGAACAAAAATGGAAAACAAGGTTTTTAAAGTCTTAAATGAGAAAGTACCACAAAAAAAGATTTCCTGCAGGCACTGGAAGCAAGGACACGGGTGTACATGTGGTAAAGGGCAGTCTAATTGCCTAACAATGTCAGGAAAAATGCAGCGAGGGAAAATTAAACAGCTACAAGTTACTAAACTTCCAGAAGTCCTACTGCTACCACATTAGCAAACCCGGCACACATTTGCAAAGCTGGCCACTATCTTAAAATGTTTGCTCATCCACAGTTTTCAACTCAATGCAGATTTTTTTTTTTCATGGACTGTCCCCTAGTCTATGACATTTTTAATGGATACAAGTGAATGAAGAGAAATTTGCCTTGTGGCAATTTTAGCAAACATATTGATTACAAAAAAAAAAAACCACCATCTATCTTTACATGCTCAAGATTCTGCCTTAATACACTTTCATACAAAAGGTGCAGATTCATCTTCCTAGAGAACATGTCCTAGACAGTGTGCCCAGTAAAAACCAGGGAGAGAGGCACAGCCTTACTTGCCACAGAAATGCAGCAACTTCCTAATACAAACATCCCTGAATGTGCTCCGTAACCTCACTACCAACCCTAGAACATGACTTTCTTTTTCTTTTCATTTCAACAATTAGTGTCTCCAAAGAAAAACTGGGCAGAAGGAAGAAACATGTTTAGTTCAATTTCTATTCTGAGTAAAATGTAGAGAAAAGGAAAGCTAATCCAAGGCTGCATTTATACTGAAGACTAAGAATGTGTTCTCAGTTAGCACAGACCCACCATAGCTATTGATAGTTTCTCACAGTTGGATAAATCTGCCAGGCAGGCAGTTCCTAATGCCTCTATGTCTTAGGAGGAGGGAAGCAGCTGCCACAAGCTTAACTCATCAGTATCTATAGAGATGCTGTATGTAATTACTTAACACGATCTTCATGCTTTAGCTCCCTGACACATACGAAGCAGTGGCAACCATATGCTTAAAACACAGAACCTCCTTGAGTGTGTGGACAAGCCACTGTCAAATATAATCCTTTCAAAGTCTACAAAGTCATTATTGTCAGTCATGACTAAGGACAGCATTTAGAAAAATGCAAGCAGAGTAACTAACAGTAAACTAATTCTAACACTGTTACCTTTAAAGTTTTATAGTAAATGGCTCTGTTGATTTCCAGTGGAAATAAATTTTGCTCTTCTCCTGAGCAAGCCCAATTCACATATCGCAGCCAGTTTCCCTTCTCTGGATCAGTGGCATCGATGCACATCCATCCCAAATTTGGGTAATATACCTTGGGAATGGGGATAAAAAAAAACACTTTTGTTAAAATACAAGTATCTTTAAAATGTTTCCATTTTCAACTTTTAAGGTAATTCTTTTTCATTATATGCAAGTACTCTATAAAGCATTTCATAGAAACAAAAATAAGCAACAGAGAAAAGAAAAATATAAGGTGGAAACTGAAATTCAAAACTGTTTAATTCTCATTATTTTCCTATTTAGGCATGTTCATTCTCCCCTAAACTTAAAAGAGTTAATGCTTGACGATTTCCAAATGTTTTACAAATATGTACACAGAGACAAGCAACAACCACATTCCCTAAAGTGTAACTTAAAGAGGAAAACTGAGCTTGCAGCAGTATTTAGCAGCACTCAAATCCCAAGCTTTCTGGGTTGTTCTGACAGTCCAGTACAGGGGCCTGACTCTGCTGGACTAGGCTGTTCAGCAGGTCCCTTTCTGGCAAGGTTAACAGGGACTTTAGGAAGTGAACACACATTGTGAACCAGCCACATGGGTGACAGAGTATGATGCTTTTGCAAACTCAGTGGTCAGCTCTCTCCAGAGCATCTGTCAGGACTAAGATGTAAAAGAACATCCTCTGGGAAATAGTAAGTGCCCTTCAAGAAAAAAAAAAAAAGAATCAAAAACTATTTCTACTAAGAGTAGATCAAACCTACTCTTGCAAGATGCTTTCCCTGATCACCCATGCCGAGTCAATTCCTTCCCCAGATGCTTCCAGCACTCATCTACCAATCCTTCGCTTTAAAGAACACCTATGTAGCCACTATTTTAACTTTTATTTTGCTTATACATACATATACATGTTTTATTTCCCCACAACTAGACTGTAAAACACCTGAGTAGGCACTGAAATACAACTGCAGAATCAATTAGTGACAGATGTGCTGAGCAAAAGAAATGGGTCTTTTATTTTCTTTTTAGGAAGAAAGGAAAGAATCTAGATGCTTCCATTTCTTCTCCGCGACCTCTCCACTCATGCCTTCTTCCCTCTCCTACTCACATCATCCCCTTTCTGTATCGCACCTCTCCTTCTGGAACAAAGCTCCCACTCCCCAGCTGACGGTGAGAACTCTGCTTTTCTGGGCACGCGTGGGTGTCCGAGCCTGTGACTGCCAGGGTGCAGCATCCACCTTACTGGGCACTAACACTACTTTCTTCCCGTTGGGAGTCAGACGTCAGGCATAATGCTACACGCTTGACATATTGTCTCATTTAACCCTATGTAGCAGGTTTATGATTATATCTCCTTTCAACATGTGGAAGTTGAAGCTCAAGAATTAAACAACTTTCCCAAAGTCACCTACTTAAATGTAATGAAGATGGGCTTAAACTCAGATCTGCTTGACCTCTGTTTATCAGTGCCTTCTCCTTGACCACCCTGGTTAAAAGACCAGCATTATCTAATGAGCACCTACTGCGAGACAAGTTCCATGCTAGAAGGTGCTCTGCAGTTATTTTATTTAATCATCATAAGCACCAAAGAGAATATTTGTACACAATCACTTACACAGGCATTATTTCCCCTTTCCTCAATATAAACTGACACTGAGCTCGGGGATAAAAAGTGTTGTTTTGATTGATCACAGTGGATAGCAGAGTCCCACTCACTCCCCACCTAAATACTGGGACAGTTATAGAGATCAATGAGGCTGCAGAGACAAACACAGAGATAGCTGGTTGCCAGGAAAACCCCACATAGTTCAGAAGGCAGCTAGAGTCTATCCACCTGCCTCTGGATAACAATACAGGCTACGAAGGAACTTCCTGGCTCTCAGGTCAATATAGACCTTTGCACAAAGCAAAATGTTCCAGTTGAGTGAATTCTTTATGCATAGCTCATTTTGTTTCAAAAGAGACTAAGGTACCTTCTAAGTCATACTGACTGATGTGCAAAAAGAAAATAATTTTATAGAAAAATATGAACAGTTCAATTTTTAAAAATAGGCAAACAAGTAAATCATAAAGGAATACACATAGCCAAAACATTGTGAAAAAAAGTTAAACTTAACTAATAATCAAAAGTAATTTCAAATTAAAACAATTTTTACCTATTAAACTGGCAAAAATTGTTTTTTAAGAAAAAATAAGATTGGAAAATGTATGAAAAAAGATATTCTCCAAACATTGCTAATCAGAGAACAAACTGATAGAATATTTTTGGATGGGATTTTTAAAAAAGCTTTAAAATAGAAATACACTTTAACCAGCATATACACTTGTAGGAATTTATTCTAATGAGATTACTGGGCAACGGTACCCAGATGTATGTACAAAGATGCTTATAGTAGTGTGGTTTACTACAAACCGTTTCTAATTCATGGCTTTTAAATAGAATTAGCTTAGTAAATTATGGTCCATTCTGATAGCTGAAACCTAAGAAGGCACTAAAAAGTACTGTTGTATAAATGATTAATTAGATTATGTTGAAACTTTTACTTTCTGTTAAATATGTCTATATTCTTTAAGAATTTTTCCAATAAACTAAATACCCATTTCTGTAATTAGAAGAGAACAAAAATAACTAGATGTTGAAAAAATACATATATTGGCATAAGTATACTTATAATATATTGATGATTGAATAAAGCCATTTATAAAAAGTATGGATTATATAATTTTTATTTTAAGCGTATGAATATAAGAAGAGAAAAATCTGAAACTAAAAGTATAAAAATGTCAATAATGTTTTTCTCTGTCTTTACCACTAAACAAAGACTGGGCGCTAACTCTTTGTCAAGTGAAATGTAATTTTCACACCACCCAATTTCCATTTAATTTAACCCAGTCATTTTGAAACGGTGATAAAATAACCTACATTCAAATTTCAGTACACATGCCAATTTAAATACACACTCAAAATTAAATCTTCATGCCAATATAGAGAAAGGTTCGCAAAGAAGAAACCAAATTGTTAGTTGCCTCAGGAGATAGGAGTAAGGAGGGTTTTAACTTACAGTCTTCCTTATTATTTACTTGTTACACTGTACATGTATTAATTCAAATTTGTAATTTAAAAAAATTCTCATTCAACTAATGCAAACTATCATCATTCGAATCCTCAACTATTCCCCTACAAGGTCCTCACCCAACCTCAACTTGCGTTAACCAACTTATTTTGAGAAAAATCACTCAAGAATTAAGACATGGAATGAAGAAACCTTCTCATACTATAGCAACCCTCACATGAGTAAAGTCTTATATTCACCCAAAGCAGCTCCCAATGGTAGAGTCTACAGCAGTAAAGCCACCTCCACCAGCCGTCCTCCGGACTCCCCTCCACTGTGTGTGCCTGGGCTCTAACACACCAGTGGTGGGGACAGAACCTCTCTCCTGGCTCCCATTTTAGTTTGTCCATTCTGCCTGAGGCTCCCTGTCATATCTTCATTTTCTGGGGATCTGGCCTGCTGAATTTCCAATGTCACGATCTACACCGTTCCCCGCTTTCCCTGTCTATTCCTGAAAGACGAGCAGCAGGTTCGCATTTCTCTCCAGTGAGTCTCCATCGGTAAAGCCTGACTCAGCCTTCAGAAGTCAGTCCTGGGATCCGCGCCCTTTCCCATCACTATTCTAATTTTTTTGGTTCGGAATGCAGCCCATACTCTCCAACGTTAGGGGATAAAGAAATTCTAAGCCCAAATGACGACATTGCTTAGTGGGTAATCTTTTTTTTAATTTTGACATATTTATTAATGAGGAAAAGTATCTATAGCATACTGGTTTTCTAAATTTTTTATGGATATATAATCGTACCTATTTATGAGGTACATGTGATATTTTGATACATACATACAATGTGTAATGATCAAATTAGGGTATTTAGGATATCCATCACCTCAAACATTTAGTTAATGGGTACAAACATACAGTTACATAGCAGGAGTAAGTCCTAGTTGATTGCCTTTTAAAACGTACTCAACTACCAAAAAAATGTTTTTATCCTCTACATGATCATTCAAGTGTTTGTCTCTGATGTTCAGGTTCAAGTAATATTTACTGAGCCAGAGTTGTCTGTATCAACTAATTTCATACACATCGTCTAATTTGTAGTCAAACCAAATCTACAAGAAACTTACCTCATTTAAATGTGAAGATAAAGAAAAAAAGGATAACCAACTTTGGTATAAAAGCATTTCAATGAAAATATTTAATAAAAGTTTTATCTTCATAAGTTATAAAGAATTTCCTTAACACTGCTATCTAGAAAATACTGTACCTTCTTGGTGTGGTCAAATTTCAGTTGATTTTAGTTACAGAATAAAACTGCCACCCTATAGAATTAACTTTTCAGTGGCTACAAAAATGGATCTTCAGTAAAACTACTTCACTCCTCAGATTACTTTAGGAGATCAGAGACTTCCTTTAAGAACTATCCTAATTTATCATTGTATTCTAAAAAGTTCTGAAGATTCTGGAATAAGGGAAAGAAAAGAGAATCTAATCGGTGATGGAACATTTTACTACAATAAGCCCACTTGTCAGAGGACATTTCCCAATATACAGGTTACTTTTATAAGTGAGTCTAAGATACAAATTTAGAAAATAAGCAGCTTGGCCTCTCAAGCCCTCAAAGCCCAGTCTCATATCCAACTGTACTGGGCAAGCCACATTGACTAACCCTCTCTTTTGAAATTACTCTGCGCAGATTTCATACCTACAACTACACAAACGTTTCTGGAAAATCTCCCAAAAACAGATGGCCTATAAATGCTGACTAGTTCACAGTAGGCCCCAATCAACATCCACTGGGTAAACAAGAGAGTCTATTCTTATTCTTAAATCTGAAATTCTATCTTTGGAACATGGATGTTTAAGAATTCCATATAATCCTACAGATAATATGCAAAATTTTGTGTATATATGTGTATTTATATATTTTCTGGGGAGATTTTCAAAAGGGTTTGCAATGCAAAAAAGTGTAACAGTCTCTAGGCTTTGCTAATGCGAAAGAACTAAATAAGCAACCAAGGAACATGGGCTCCTGGCCTGACCCCAGGAATGACAGATCTAAAACACCAAGCAAGCTCCTTGGAACTCAGACTTCTCATCTGTGGAAAGATCTAGGTCATTTCTAGTATTTCTTTATTCCACGAATAAAAATCGCCAGTTGTTTATAACGCCACCCATGTTATAGGCCGGGTTTAGTGTTCCAGAACTTAGGACAGTGCCTGGTACACGGTAAAAGCTTAACAAATAGGTATTAAATGAGTTAATAAATAAACTCTCAGAGATTTTTTTTTTTTTTTTTGCCCCAGACCAAGCTGCCAATCTGAGTACAGGTTAACCTGTTTGAAAGGATCACTTAATTCTCTGCACGTCAATGTCCTCCTCATCTATCCCACAGTTCCTGAGAGAAGAAGGTGACTGGCTCAGCCACTTCTGTAACAACCAATTCTACAGCCACCCCACTTTTAAGTACCAAGTTCACAATCTGTGCACTGCCATTAACCACTCAGCTTCTCAGTAAACCTGAAACCCAACATCACTACATTCATTCCTACTGCTTCTCTTCTCCACACACTGAGACCCGGGATTGGCCAACTTTCAGTGAGGGGCCACACAAAAATATTTTTGGTTTTGAAGGCCTTACGGTCTCTGTCATACTGCTCAACTCTGCCATTATGGGGCAAAAGCAGACATAGATGATATGTAAATGAGTGACTCTAGCTGTGTTCCAATAAAACTTTATTCATGAACTGAAATTTGAATTTCATATAATTTTCACATGTGACAAAACATTTCATTTTTTTCCAACCATTTAAAAATGTAAAAACCATTATTAGCTCCAGGCTGTAAAAAAATAGACAGCAGGTTGGATTTCCCTGGTGATTTAGACCTTTCCCTGCAGTGCGACTCTGATGCCTGGTTTAGGAGTTGGAAAGCAGCAGTGAGAGCCGAGCAGTACTTTCGGAAAAAGGGCTCTGCAGAATCAGCTGATTAACGACTCTCTTTTTTCTTCTTGCCTGCAATTTTAACTTACAAATAATGTGATATTAGAAGAATTGAAATAGCAAGGTCTATAAAACCACTTGTTAATATTTAATCATAACAGTGCAGACTGATAAAAAATGTTTTCAATTCCTTAAAAAAATTAAAGTCTTCTCATAAAGAGATAATTTCTCTATCAATTTTAACTGATAGGAAATTCTACTTCATCCCTTCATCCCCTGACTCATTGCCTGAATGAACAAAATGCACATATAAGCAGTGAACTATCAGTTTTCATCTATGAGAATGAATTTTTAAAAATTATTAAAAAGATGAACAATGCTGGGTTTTAAAAGGCTAGGAAGAAATATGTACTCTTGGTGGTTATGTAAATTAGTACAAATCCTTCTGGAGGGCTGTGGCAAAATTTATTAAGGGTTAAAATGTATATAACTTTTTGACTTAACATTTTTTTTATACTTCAAGAAATTTATCTTAAGATAATCAGACAAAGCAGCACATATATGTATATATACAGTGATCTTTATACTTTGAAGAATTATTTATAATCATGAAATATTAAAACTACTTAAATGTCCAACATAGGACCTGCTTAAATAAATCATGAATGCTTTACAATGGAATTCTAGGAAGGCATAAGAAATAATGACGTAAATAAGCAGTTGACATGGCTATATCCACAAGGTATTGAAAGAAAAAAGCACATTACAAAACTGCATGCACCGTTTGATCTCAACTGCGTAAGTTTCTATATACAGTGTTTGTATACGAACTAGTGTGTGTGAGGAACAGAATAAAAACAGAGGCAGAGAAGCAGAGTTAAAAGAATGTTCAGGAAGACATTCACAGGGGTTACATCTGGATGGTAGGAGTTTAAATGATTTTTTACTTTCTGGTATATATTTTTCTGTATTGTTTATATTATTTTGCAGTGAGTATGTATTAATTTTAAATTTTAAAAAAAGACTCATTAAAACGGACAACACCAAGAGTTGACTCTAACATAAACTATGGACCCTGGGTGATAACGAAGTGTCAGTGCAGGTTCAGGGATTGTAACAAACTCACCACTCTGGGATGTTGATAGAGGGAGAGGCTGTGCGTTGTGTCAGGGCAGCAGGTAGATGGGCACTATTTGTACTTTCTACTCAATTTTCCTGTGAACATAAAACTGCTCTAAAAAATTAAGTCTATCTTTTAAAAAAAAGACTAATATTATTAAAATAATTCTTATTCAAACAATTCCAAAGTTTTGTTCATTAGAAGCAATTTGAGGCCCATAAAAACGAATTTGAAAGAATTTTATCAGAGGCGGTTTTAAAATACTGCAGATTACTCAGCATATATGGGAATAGTCAAGAGAAGTATTACATGAAGTCCTGACTTTCAGTTGGCTAGCAGCTCCTGGCCAGAGACTGATCAAAGAATGCTCTCCTCTTGTGAGAACCTATTTTGTGCATTCACCCTGACGGTATTTTACTGTTTCTCTCCTGTTATTTCTGATTTAATAGAATGTTTTCTGTGAAAGCTTAGAGGAGTTAAGACTAGGTTAAATAATCAAGGGCTCAAGAAAAGCGATTGAACACTTTGTCTTAGATTAGCTTTAAAATGGAGTTCTGGCTGGGGTCTAAGACCCTGCTATTAACAGATAAGCTGATCTTAGGGGCTTTGATGGAAGAACAAATGCCAAGATGAGATTCTGATGATAAGCTGGTTCTGTTACATTAATATGAGGCATTCGGATGCAAGTCTGAGGATAAGACCAGGGTTGGAATAAATTAATGGGAAAAGACTAAGTCTTACTCAATTTTCATTTTCTTCTTAAAGACACAGGTACATTATAATTTATTTTTCCTATACTTTGCCATATGCATACTTATGTATATATCATATCTACTTTTATTTTAACAGAGCAAAAGGTTTAAAGGTTTCTGTATCAAACATATACCTACTAGCCAGAACTACCTGAATGAGATCCAGATTTTTTTTAATCGCAGGAAGGAAAAGCCAGCTTTGATAAGAACTAAATCTTTAAACCTGACTATAAAGAACCAGCACTATCACAAGGATTTGTAAACTGTAGTAGTGCAGTATATAAGAAGCATCTTAAATTAACAATGGAATGTTAACAAGTTTATTATGGAAACTGAGTCCCTAATATGTCATGGTTCCAAATTATAATTTGTCAATAAGCTACTATCAAGTCATACTATCCATGAATTTCAATGCAAATGAAGCTTAATTTACCAAAAGCACTATTTAATAATTTATACAACACGCTCAACAACATCAAATTGTTATATTGGGTAAAATAGGCACTATTAAGTTTAATATTAATGGCATTTGTTCAAGCGTAGTGTTAAACACACAGAACTAGCATAAGCATTTTCCGGTTCCTTAACATTATCCTCACTAAAATTAGTGTTAACCTAGTGAGCATATTTGTCAGTTTCCCTTGTAAAACATTTAAAATTAAAAATGTAGTTTATTTGGGAGTATAACTCTGTGGTCAAGACATTTTTAATCATGCAGGCAATATCTTTAGTAATTAATATTTTTTAGCTAGACAGTTTTTCTACAACTAGAGCACCTCAAAAGTGGTAAAATAACATAATGTAATGATTCTCTTCGTAAATCCTCATTTCCTAAGCGGCCCCTTCCCCGTTAAGAGTCAGAAGATACATTACAACAGATTCACAAGAAACTCAAAATTACTGGGAGAAACTGTCAGATTTTTCAAGTTAAGAAACACTGCTTATAGCATTAAGAAAAATAACAACATACCTCAGACATACAAATGTCAGAACTTCTTGATGGAAAGTGGCACACATTTCCTAGCCATATTTTATTTTTAAGCTTTTATATGTTTCTATTTTTTTTCACAGTTGGCCATCTTTTTATCCATAGGCTTTCATATGTTAACGTGTGAAAAAAACAGATGTAATTCAATTCAGATAATCTGATAGGAATGCTTTTCCTTACCACCCAAAAACTTAGCTTCCTTTAAAAAGGACTTACACCATGGAGTTCCTTTAAGAATGTGAGGAGCTTCCGGAAGGGCACTGACCTAAACTAAATTCAACAGAAATGCTGAATTTCCATGCAATACCCCAGGGAACAACATCCTAATCAAATATTTTTTGCTATCCTCATTTTTTAAATTAAGGATTGTTGAGCCCAGAGGTTAAGTACCCTGCTCAAAGTTAGGAAGCTAGAGGTGGGATTTGAACCCAGGCAGTGTAATGAACACCTTGCTAATCCTCTCCCTGAGGCAGATGCATTCTGATTCTGCATCTACAGGCCTCTCAAACAGGGGCCCCACAGGGAAGGACAGTTCATCTCTGTTTCCTGACTGCTTCTCCTCTCAAAGGAGCAGGCTAATTCTCTGTTCTGTCTTCCAGGATTGTTGTGAGAACACAAAATTAATAGAAGACTTTTGAAAAATTAAAAGCTCTATATAAATGTGCCATGTGCTAAATATATCCAACTCTGAATACCCTAGCGACACAGAAATTACTTTCGAAAATATAGAGGAGAATCTAATGGTGTTTTCTCTGCAGCCACCCTGGAGTGTCTTTTATGGTGTTTATCTGGAAGCCTGTAAAGTGACAGACCATCACACAGGAAGTCAAGGTGTTAGCTGCAAAGCAAAACACCCCGACAAGGCAATATAAAAAAATAGATTTGACATTTATTGCTGAGGACAGCCAAGCAGTTTCAAAATACAAAAGCATATATAAATAGCAGTCTGTATCCAGGGAAACACATTTTTCCTTTAATAAAAATATTCTTGATTTTAAAGAACACATTAAAATGATTGTTTTAATTTTGAAATATCAAATCCTGAGAGAACAGGATAACGATTTCTTTAAAATATATATAGAACTCTGATAAACAAAGAACCAGAATTCTTTCTTACCTCCCACATGTATACATTATTCTTAACCTGAGATCTTTTTTTCTTATCACCAACAAATGGCCCAAACTTTTTGCCTTTTAAAATTGGTTTAGTGGCCCAGACACCTAGAAAATAAAACCAATATTTTTATAACTTATTGTGGTTATTTTAAATATTAAAAGCATTAAAATTAATTCAGCTTCACAAAATGGTTAAAAGGCTGGACTGCCTAAAAGCAAGATGCTAAATTAACTGAGAACAAGTCAAATTAAATCGAGTCCTCAATGGGGATTTTTATTTTTCTTCTTTATTCTCTTCCTGTATCTTCCAAATAGTCTGTAAAGAACCTATATTGTTTTATAATTAGAAAAGAATGTTTTATATTTGTTTTTAATTTTTGCATCTAAAACTACCCATGCTGTACAATCACAAATATTTGAATAACACAATCACAACTGAAGAGAAGAAATACTGGAATGGAATGAAACTGCAAATAATTTTTAAACTCCTCTTTCTGCTTTTCTACAGATTCCAAATTATTTCTAATGAACATGAGCTGTTTTTACAAAGGATTAGAAATACAGTTTTATGAATAAATATTTTTAAAGCTCAATTGCTTAAAGTGGAAAACCCTCTCCTCCCTAGCTAAGCTTCCTGAAAACCTAGTTACTGGAACAACTCGCTTTACAGAGTTTCAAATAGCCAAAATATATGTTCATCCATAGTATTCTTAGGGTTATTCTATTCTCTCCGCTCTGACCATAAAGCAAACAGAAACGATGAGGAAGCAGTCAGTACCACAGCAGGAGCCTGCCCCAGGAGTTCAGGGAACTGGCACACGGTATCACTTTGGACAGGTTCCCTCATCTTTTAGCCTCAATTTCCTCAAGTACAGAACGTGGCATGGAGGCTGGGCCAGTCCTGTCCAGCTGGGATGTACAAATTCTACTTTTCTGTAAGTCTGCTATAAATTACGTCAACACACCACTATCAATTAGTTAAGCTGTAAAATGAACCACTTTCATTTGAATGATATAAATACTCAGGGCCTGGTGCAGCATAATCCCAGCACCTTGGAAGGCTGAGGCAGGAGGATTGCTTAAGCCTAGGAATTTGTAAAAACTTTAAAGAAAATTAGCTGGGAATAATGGTGCATGCCTGTAGTCCCAGCTACTTGGGAGGCCAAGGAGGGAGGGTCCCTTGAGCCCAGGTGTTCAAGGTTACAGTGCTCTATCACTGCGCCACTGCACTCCAGCGTGGGCAGCAGAACAAGACCCTATCTCTAAAAATAATAGTAATAATAACATAAATACTCAAATTGCTCACTGAGTAACTTTTCAATGAGAATTAGGAAAGCATTTATTAAAAATTTATTCATATATATATATATATATATAAAAATTAGAATATCAGAAGTATATCTTAAAAAAACAACAGACAAGATATAAACATGATATATTCCAAGACTGTATTTTGACAAAATTTTTATAATTTACTTCTTTAGCCTTCTCCCTAAAGATTAGGCACAAAGATCAAACACACACAAGCGTGGTTTGTATTCAACAAGAAATCCCAGCCAGAAGCATTCAGATCCACTCAGGTCATGTCTTTCATTTAAATATCTACTGAGGGTCCATAAACTGTCTGGTACTGGAGACATAAAGATAAATAAGAAATAAAGGTACTCACAATCAATGATGGGGACAGATGTAAAAATAATTATAAAATAATCAGTAAAGATAGTAGCATAATTATACTCAAATCACGGTGAAATCAGAGAGGAGGGAACAACACATTCTGTGGGAAGAGGCCCAGGGAGACTCAGAGGAGGGGGACACTTGGGCAAGTCACAAAGGATGGGGTACGTGTGTGTGTGTGTGTGTGTGTGCGTATGTGTTCCTGGTTTTATTTTTCTAATCTATGTCCAACCTGGATTCTTGACTGGAAAATGCATAAACACCACACAATCTTCTAAGTCGGGGTAAACGTGTTGCTGTTGTGGTGCACTCCCGACCCTACATGCCGCCCAGAAAGCCTCAGCATGGCCTGCCCTTTGCTGCTTCTCATTCTGCAACCAGAGCACTCACCAATCCGGGTCTTGTCAACAGCAGACGGGTAAAGCCTCACTTCCTCTGGAAGTCCTCGCAGCACGTGTTCAGGTACCTCGGCCAGTGTCTCAGTGGCTGCCACAGGCTCAGTAGCGTTCTACAAGTCAAAACATAGAAGCATCATTATAGCAAAAGGAAGAAAACTCAAGCAGCGGGGCTTTTTTCCAGTACAGTACACAAATATGCAAAACTATGACGGAAACCTGTAGCTGGCAAGCCAGGCCAAAGCACTTATTAAAAATTGTGATGTCAAGCAGTTCAGGAGCTGCTTTGATGCTTGTTTGTGAGTGTCCAAAGGAAGCCACTGCAATCTCCAAGCATGTCTGTGTTAATCTATTTTGTTCCAGCCACCTGTAGCCATTTCTAAAATATAAAAATCTCTGGCATCATATTGCTTTAAACTCAAATAGAATCTGGCAGCAAAATACAGCTTAGGCTTACTTTTAAATCAAAGGCTACCCATCTGCACGTTAGCACTTTTAGAAAATAAAAATCAATATTCCCCACTTAAATGCATACTTCCAAGCACACACCGTGAAGGCCATCCTGGCAGTCCCATCCTGCCCCATCCGTGCATCCCCCCAGCAACAACCCCCAACTTGACCAGGGCTTGAACATTCCACCTAAGAGCAGAGCAACACTACAACTTACTGGGTTTTATTTATTTATTTATTTATTTTACAACTTACTGTTGTCCCTCACTGGAAATGCAACCTTTCCAGGAAGCAGTAATTTACCACTGTTTACCAAGTCACTAAACAGCAGTCACCACGATATCAGAAAATCACTAAAAAATAGAGCATTTTATACAATTACTTATCAAAGTTGAGGCTGGAATTCATTGTAATCCTAAGAAATAATAATACTATAAGATATGTACGTATGTAAGGAAGAGAGAGATCTGAGCCAACTGGTATAACATGACTGTTATTTTAAAAACAACTTTCAAATCAAAGAAAACCAAGTGTCTAGTAAGTACCACATATACCCTAAAGCACTGATGTGCATATCATGACGCTGCTAAGAACGGTAGGTTTTGTGGTCTGAGTGTGTTTTATTTCACTGCAAAGGGAAACATTTCTCAAAGACTTTCAAAGGAACCAACATAGGCAAAAAGCAAACTCTAAGCTAAAATGATTATTTTTTCCCAAAACAATGAAACTCTTATAGGTTTAAAGAATATTATGTACCAAGAAAAGAATACCATCTAAATTTGCATATTCCTAGCATTTCAATTTTGGGGTTTTTTTAATGTCCACAGGCTGCTTCAAGAGAAATAAACCCCACAGTGATTACGAACACAGTCGCCTACGCCCTGGCCTACTTCAGCTGGAAACCCTGAGAGAGGGCACCCACAGACGGTTGTCTCCGGCTTCATCTCAGGGCCAAGCCAACAGTGCACACACCTCAGAGGCACAACGTTTGGTTCCCGCTTGATTTACACCTTTGTCCTGACAAAACCCCCAAAATGCTATCCAAAACACAGGAGTATCAAATTCACCCCAGAAAACGGTCTTGTGGTACTTTTAATTAGCCAAAGTGTAAATAAATTAAGCATAGACATTTCTCACTTCTAAATATAGTATCTCCAGTTTTAAAATTTTAATCTATTAGCTGGATTTTTGGAAATGTGAACAATTTTTTTCCAAAAGGAAGAAGGGTATTAAATTGTATCCTAGCCTACATAATGATTATTTCACAACACTGATAAATTAGTAGTATCAATTAATAAGTATTAGCCAGAGTTATGAGTCCTATCAGCATGGCCATTTAGTACAGTAAAATGGAGTTTTCTTCTCCTTTCTCAGATGGGACCCTAAGCAAAGACGTACACCATTTAACCTCCCTAGAAGCATAGCACTTTGAAAAGACAGCCTGTCTGTGAACCTAAACTGATACATCCAGGCACTGTTACAGAAACACTAATAACAAATACTTACTGAGAACTTCCTCAGTGCTAGACATTGTGCTAACCATCTTACATGCTTGACAGAGTACTTCAACAGCCTCCCCACACACACAGAGGAGGAAACTGAAGCTTAGGGACATTGCCGAAATTGCTCAAGGCCTAGATCTGAACCTGTCTGACTCTACAGCCTAAACTAGTAACCACTGTGGGGTTTCTGCTAGAATATAATCTGAGAACATCTGCCCTAAAACTTCCAGACCTCCATGGAAATGTCAGCAGGATGGTACCTAAGGCAGGAATGCTCATTCCCACTGGAAATTTGTAATGAGTATAAATTGGAAACCACATAAAATATCTGAAACACTCAAGAATATAAAGGACCTGGCAGAGCTACCACAGGAAAACGAAAGAAAAATTCCTATGCGTTTGCCTGCTTCAGGTTAACCCACTATTTTTAATTTGGATTCATTAACCTCGTAGAGGAAAGCTTTTCCTGTTATGATAGTGTCCTTCATACTCCGATGGGACTCACCTACAGTAGGAGGACCTCAATTCACAGCATCCCAATCCAGATTCGGAGCAGCCCCAGGCCCCTCCCACCTCTCTGGCTGTTGGAATCTCTACTGCAGTGGCTGTGGCTGCACATTGCCTGAAACGTTTCTAGAAAAGCAATGATTCTAGAAGTAGAAGAAGGTAGGCCCGTGGGTTGGCCTTCTTAAATAGAACCCTCCTCTCTTCTTCCTTATTTCTCCTTCATAGTTCTTATGAGAATTTTAAATAATTATTTGTGTAACTCTGTGTGTCACGTGTGCCTCCCCGGAGGGTGCAGTGAAGACAGATGTGTCTATCTCGTTCAGCGCTGCGGTCCCCGTGCTCAGCAGTAGGCCTGGAATGTTTGGTGTCACTTAAATACCTGAAAGACTACAAGACTCTTTGTAAGCTAACTTAAAGCTTTTTTTGGGAAAAGCGAGGGATAGAAATAAATAAGTAAATAAAATAGCAGGGTCAGTATTTTCTTGACATGTGCCTGATTTATTGAATCTGAAGTATTCTTCTGGGTCAATGTAAGAATCCTTTTTTAGAAAATATGATATGCTCTCAATTCCAAGCAACCAATTTACAAGTAAACCTTTAGAACAAAAGAACGTTAAAAAAAAAAATTCTCTGCCCACATACTCACAAACTGGATCTCCTTTTTTTACACATATCCAGATGGTATTACATGTAAAATCATGCTCTAAACAGGGTCATCTTGGTTCTTACACTGAAGAATCACAATCTGATCCTGGGATTACTTCCCGGATCGATCTTATCTAAAAGAAGTTGCAGCATCTACTCAATTAATTTATTAAAATATTTCTGAGTCCTCCTGTGGGCCAGCAATGTTCTCGATAATCCATCCCTCCAGTGAGGAGCGCAGACAAAATCAAATACTACAATGCCTGAGGCTCCGTAGAAAAATCAAGCACAGAAAGGGGACACAGCAATGGAGATGGGAAGAGGTGTCGTTTCAGACAGAGTGCTTAGGACTAGAAAGGGAACGGTGTGACAATACGGGGGAAACATGCCAAGAGGAAAACAAGGACCAAATCCCAAGTTGGGGGAAACCTGGTGGGCTCACAGAGCATAAGGACAAAAAGACCAATGTGTCCGAAGCAGAGAAGGTGAGAGATGCCGCTAGGGCTGAGGTGGGAGGGGCAGGCAGGGGTAAGGCTGAGAGAGAAGCATGCCCGTTTGCCCCTCTACAATGAGTGGAGGAGACCCACCAGGCAGAGCGCTAAGCACAAGCTCAGCCAGGCACCCGACCCAGAGCCGCGCTAGGAGGCCCTTTGCTTTGTGGCCACGTCTCCCAGCACCCCCATCCTTGCTGCCCCTGCATAGAGGCACTTTCCTGTCTTAGGGGTTTTTAACACTTACTGATAGTATGGAAGAAGCTAAAGGACTTCTCTGCTTTCCTATTAGGTAGACTGCAATGAGGACTTGTTATTTGACTGCTTAATGAAGTACAGTCTCCTAACATGTATCAACGAATGGATCTGAAATAGCAGGCATTAAATTTAATGTGTTAAATTTAAGTTAATTTAATAAGTTAGTTATTAACTATTAATTGATCTCATTAATCTGATGTTTCCAACTTTCTACCTCAAACTTAAAGAAAGTCACTATTCCCTCCCTTCCCCAATTAATGGCCAAAGCCCCTCTCCTTCACTCAGCCCACCAATCATTACAAATACTTCCCCCGTGCCTGCTCAGGCCTGGGTCTGTGCTGGGCAGTGAGGACACAACACTTAAAAGCTGATCAAGGCTCCCGCCCCATGAAGCCCACTGGCTAGACGAACTGCTCTGTTCCTGCTACCTAAGACAAGAAAGCTTA
Organism: Lemur catta; assembly: GCF_020740605.2. NCBI lineage: Eukaryota > Metazoa > Chordata > Mammalia > Primates > Lemuridae > Lemur > Lemur catta. Next base: position 117,611,215 of record NC_059130.1, read on the forward strand.
CCAAGATTTTGATTCGCCAGTTTTGACCTTGCGGGGGAGCCTCTGAAGGATCCTTCTACTGTGTTCCCCTGACACCTTTCCTTTGACCCAGGATGACCTTCCCATGCTGGACGGGGTGAGGAGCTTAGGGAGTATAATATCTACTCCTGCCTCTAGGCCAAGACCTGTGCTTATCACCTTACACACATTACCTCATTTAATCCTCACAACAATAATAATTACAGCTAACAAGGACGGAGCGCTCAGCATACGTCAGACACGATCCCAACCACTCTGTACCACCTCACTTAATCTTTACACTACCAATTGCCATAGGTACTTTTACGTTCCCCATTTTACAGACGAAACTGAAACTTGCTCATAGTCACAGCAAATGGCAGAGCTAGGTAATTCCAACCCAGACAATCTGGCTTCGGGGTCTGGACTCCCAAATACTATGAGCAGCCCTGTGGAGTAACCTTCCCAGGCTACATAGTTTTAAAGTAGTGGAGCCAAGATAAAAATCCAGACAGTCAGACTCCAGAGTCCACATTTCAACCACTAACCCAGTGGTGTCTCATACCACGTAAGTCCAGGGACGCTGGGAAATCCCTTTCGGGGCTCCACAAGGTCAGAGCTATTGTTATAACAACACTAAGATGTTATTTGCCTTCTTCACTCTCAGGTGTGCAGACTGGAGTTTTCTGGAGGCTATGATGTGTGATGATGTCATCATTCTGATGGCTAATGAAGTGTGCCATTGCTTAATTTGGGGTTTTAAAATTTTCTGATTTACGAATAAGGCCTGTAGTCTAACCAACATTATTATACCAAATCAGTTTCCTGGTTTCAATATTGTTCTGCAGCAATGTAAGATGTTGCTGCTGGAGAAAGCTGAGTGAAGAAGAGTACACACAATTCTACTATGTTTGCAACCTCCTGTGAATCTATAGTTATTTCAAAATAAAAAGTTTTTAAAATGTATTTTAATTTCTAACATGATAAACACCCACAGATATAACACACATCAATTTGAGAACCGCTGCACTGAGCTGACCTGCCTCCAATCTGCTGCTACGTCTCCTCTCAGGGCTGTGAAGCAGAGGACCAGATTCTTAGAGACAAAACTGACAAGAGCAGAGTGGAGGGGGGAGGGCTCGATCTACACATCATGCCCCGCCTCCCCTTCTTCCTGAGTACAACTGTAGGGGGCTGCTCCCTGAAAACAGGCACAAGGGTCTCTTTTATTTAAAGGGTTTAACTGCTAATCTCTAAATCAGAAGAAGCAAAATACACCAGAATAAACCGGGATAAGTTGCAATGGCTTCAGAGTATTAAATGCGACAACTTACTGTTAATGCCTGTAAGGGCTCCTACAAGGGAAGGAGAAAAAAGCAGAAGAGAGTTCTTACTCTCTGCTTTCTAAACCCCAGGGTGGTGGGGCTAAGACCACAGCAAGGAAGAGAGATTACTTAAATGCCAATTTGCATTTGTATTCTAGGCCTCTGCCCTACTCAGAGGACACCTTAGCCTCCTAGAAGCCTGTCCCCACTATCCCGGGTTACACCACTTCCCAACTAGCAGCAGTTTGCATTTTGTAAGCCCTTAGGGTTGGCTTGGTTAATTACCTCTCCACAAGAGGCAAGTTTAGGGCATAGCACAGGCAGGTTCTGTTTCACCTGGCCTGGCACAGGGTGCCCAGCTCAGAGCAGCGGTCTCTGTGAACAGTCAGCTGCCAGGAGGTCTGGGCACAGAGAGGTGGGTGTAAGAGGGATTCAGACCAAACCAGTTGTGGAGTCCATGGGAATGGAAGAGATGCTTCAAAGGAAGCAGAGAATGAGAGAAGAGCAGAGAACAGAGCCCTCAAGATGCCTTTATCTAAGAGTGAAATGTAAGAAAAGGAGCAGCAAAAGAGTCATAGCTCAAGAAGTCATCACAGAGGCAGAAGGGACACCAAGTGCGTGGTGTCAGCAAAGCCAGGAAAGGAATCCAGGAAGAGAGTGGTCGACAGTCAAATGCTGCTGTTAAATCTTCAAAATCTGTCGTATCTGATCCCTTTCTCCAGTTCCCACTGCCATCGTCATCTTCAAACCTGAAATTATACATCATGAGGCCTGAGCAGTCCAAACGAAAGTGCTGAGGAGAGAAAGGGTTGCCATGACCAGGAACAAAAAGAGGCCACTGTGGCTGGGTCAGAGTGAGCCAGGGAGAAAGCAGAGGGAACTGCCACCGGGACCTGCAGACCCTGGAAGCCAGAGAAAAGGGCTGGACACATTCAGAGAGCAGAGGGACACCACTAGGGGTCTGGGCAGGGGAGTGACACGTGATGAGGTTTTCTGGCTCACGGTCTACTCTACATGCAACTTCTCCAAACCCTCTGTCTTCTTCATTAATCATTCTATTAAGCTGCTCATGCAAAGCGCTTTTTAAAAACATTCTAAATAAAATCCAATATTCCTCTACAACCAGAGACCCTCAAGGTTCAAGAGAAGCAAAGAAAATCAGGTACCTGTGGGCTTCCCCTTCTCACTCTCCAGAAGATTCTGATATAAGGTGCGACTGGGGTGTGGATGGGGATGGAAATGGGGTGGTTGGAAGGGTGGGACAGGGCAAGGAGAAGTACAAATGGGGTAGGATGAGGGGGGCTGGGAGGTAGGTAACAATTGGGCAGGGGTAAGCAAGAGAAGGAGCTTTCTGCTGCCTCCCAGTAAGGCTGTTACTGGTGAGACTGAGTTGCAACTTCTCAAACTATCTTCATCCAAAGCAGCAAACCATAGGGCTACAGCCTTTGAAGTCAGACAGGTTTGTATGGTATACCCATGGCTTTATTTAAAAAATTCTGTTGGAAGAAATCACAGAAAACTCCCCATTTTGCTCTTAAAGTTCCTCCCTGGCCCACATAGGCATCTGGGTCTTTCTCAGTTCAGGCTTTCATCTGGCAATGCCCCCAGCCACTGGTCCTCCTGGCCTCAATTCTTCTGACCAGTCAATATCTTCTGCATCCTTCTAAGTCAAGTTCAAATCCCAGCTCATCCATGAAGGCATTCCAAGAACTCAGAGTGATGGCTCGCCCTGCTCACTTCCTGGATGGCCAGTTTATGTTCTGTAAGGACAGCACTCAAGGTCTGCAGAGAATAGTTCGATGGGGAGAGAAAGTGCTGGTAAGGAGGTTTCTGTAATGGTCCAGACAAGGGAAGTTTGGGTCTGAATTCAAGCAGTAACAGTGACTAGAATGTATTTGACAGGGCATAATCAGGACTTGGTTATGGGTTGAAAATAATAATGATAATAAATAATAACTTATACGGTGTTTCCGATATGCCAGGCACTAGCCTAAGTGCTTTACATTTATTAACTCATTTACTGTTGACCATGACCACGTGGGGTGGGCACTATCACTATCCTTATTTAACAGAAAAGAAAGCTAAAATGAAGAAGTTGAGGGGCTTGCCCAAGGTCACACACCCAGAGCTGAACATGAGAGTGAGTCAAAAGGTAACAAAGGTGGCAGAGCTGAATAATCCTACAACTTCTTCTCTACCAACATGCTAATATCAGAACAACGTAAAAGGTAAACCTTCTTGCCACAAGTTCCTTCCAGTTATTTAAGAAAATGCTATTTGGGTTGTTAATTTGTTTTCAAATTTCAGAAATGATCTAATATTTTCATTCACAAAAGCAAAGTCCCAGATTTTATAAAAATCGCTAATTTATCTAGTAAAACACATGACTCAAAATGAGATTTTAAGTGCCATCATTATTCATTCAGCATGTTAATTTCCTAAACCACATATTTATTAATAATTGAGATTTAAGTCATAACAGAAGTCTTTTTTTGTCTGAAAAATCAAATTTGTATTCATAAGTATCTAGAAAAATATAATTCTATATTAATAATATGCTAAAACAGTGAAAATGGTTTCAATTTTTTACACCATAGATATTTTTAGGATTAGAGGGTATACTAACTAAAATGAAAGATAGCCATCCAGGGGTTTCACCAATTCTTCAGAATTAGGACTGTAAATAGATTAATCTAGATGGTCAGATGGTCTCCTATAAAATACCTCTACTGCAAAAAGAATGAACTACTGATACACACAATAATGTAGATGAATCTCAAAAACAGTACTCTGACCACAAAAAGACAAACACAAAAGAGCATGTACTGGATGATTCCATTTCTACAAAACCCTAGAATAGGAAAAACCAATCCATAGGGACAGAAAGCCGATCAGTGGTTGCCTGGGGTAGGAGAGGACTAATTGCAGAATGGCAAAAAGGAACTTCTTGGAGTGATGGAATTGTCCTATGACTTGACAGTGGTTAGCAGTTACACAAGCGTACACATCTGTCAAACTCATACAATTAAAAGTTATGTTTTACTTCATGCAAATTACACTTCAAAGCTGATTTTTAATGTCAAATAACAAATAAATTCTACATTATCATCTTTAAATCATGTTAAAATGAAATTTAAATGCACTAAAAAATAGTTTAAAGGACAAAAATACCCTTGCAATAGAAAAAAATTTTAATTATGATTTTTTTTTTTAATCCCAACTCAAAACCTTCCAAGGTTTCCCATCTCCCTGGCAAAATCTACTCTGGTCCTTACGATGACCACGGAGCTGACCCCATACCTCTTTGACCACTCACCCTACCTCCCGCCTCTGCTCCAGGCACATGTGGCTGCAGAATCAGCGTCTTCCACACCCTTAGGCAAATGTCCCCTGCAATTATTAAGGTAACTCTGCTCTATAACACTGACATTGGCTCTTTTTATATAAGGCTGCAAGCACCATCTTACAGGGTCAACATGTACAAATGTTTTTACTTTTAAAAATATATAAAAATGAGCAAGTTTTACTGGTGTTCCATTTAAATTTATATAAGTAACTCCTTTTCCACTCTTCACCTAGAGAATTACCAGAAATTATTCTATCAGTTTTAACCTATTATTTAAAGCATTTAGTTTCTTAAATATTGATTTGATCAAAACTAATAGTGGAGAAACAACAGTAGGTGACAGAAAAGATCATATTCCATATTCTTTAATATCAAGAACATTTTTTATTTCAAAGTATTATGGGGGTACAAATATTTTTAGTTACATGGATCACTTTTATAATCCTTGAGTCATGGTTATAAGTGTGCCTGTCACCCAGATAGTGTTTGTTCACTGTAAGGGTTAGGTAAGTTTTCGTCCATCCCCTTCTCCCCCTCCCCCCTGCTTGATTTCAGTTAAGTTTTGCTTCCCTCTATGCACATGTGTGCTTATTAGTTAGTTCCAATTTCATAGTGAGTATGTGTGGTATTTGTTTTTCCATTCTTTAGATATTTCACTTAGGAGAATGGTCTCCAGTTCCATCCAGATGGTTGCAAAAGGTATTTATTCAATTTTTTTATGGCTGAATAGTACGCCATGATGTACATATACCACATATTATTCATTCATTCATGAATTGATGGGCACTTCGGGTTGATTCCACATCTTTGCAATTGTGAATTGTGCTGCTACAAACATTCAAGTGTAGGTGTCTTTTTTTTTTTTTTTTTTTTTGAGACAGAGTCTCACTTTGTTGCCTGGGCTAGAGTGAGTGCCGTGGCATCAGCCTAGCTCACAGCAACCTCAAACTCCTGAGCTTAAGGGATCCTACTGCCTCAGCCTCCCGAGTAGCTGGGACTACAGGCATGCGCCACCATGCCCGGCTAATTTTTTCTATATATACTTTTAGTTGTCCAGATAATTTATTTCTATTTTTAGTAGAGACGGGGTCTCGCTCAGGCTGGTCTCGAACTCCTGACCTCGAGCGATCCACCCACCTCGGCCTCCCAGAGGGCTAGGATTACAGGTGTGAGCCACCGCGCCCGGCCTGTAGGTGTCTTTTTGATAAAATGACTTCTTCTCCTTTGGGTAAATGCCCAGTAGTGGGATTGCTGGATCAAATGGTAGGTCTCCTTTTAGTTCTTTGAGGTATCTCCATACTGTTTTCCATAGAGGTTGTACTAATTTGCAGTCCCACCAATAGCATATAAGCATTTCTTTTTCTCGGCATCCATGCCAACATCTATTATTTTTGTACTTTTTAATAAAAGCCATTCTAACAGGGTTAAGGTGATATCTTATTGTGGTTTTGATTTGCATTTCCCTGATGATTAGTAATGTTGAGCATTTTTTCATGTTTATTGGCCATTTGTCTATCTTCTTTTGAAAAGCTTCTGTTCATGTCTTTTGACCACTTTTTGATGGGGTTGTTTGATTTTTTCTTGCTGATTTTCTTTAGTTCCTTGTAGATTCTGGTTATTAGCTCTTTATCAGATGTATAGCTTACAAATATTTTCTCCCATTCTGTAGGTTGTCTATTCACTCTGTTGATTATTTCCTTAACTGTGCCAAAGCTTTTTACTTTAATCAAGTCCCATTTATTCATTCTTGTTCCTGTGATTGCCATTGGGGTCTTCTTCATAAATTCTTTGCCTAGGCTATTATCTAGATGAGTTTTTCCAACATTTTCTTCTATAATTCTTATGGTTTCATGCCTTACATTTAAGTCATTTATCCATCTTGAATTAATTTTTGTGAGTGGTGAGAGATATGGAGCTTGTTTCATTCTTCTGCATGTGGCTATCCAATTTTCCCAGCACCATTTATTGAATAAGGACATTTTATAGTATATTCATACTAAGATATACATTATTGCTACAATAGACTAATAATCATCACCATAGTAATTGTTACAAGCACAAGAATCATTAAGTATTAAAACACTCTAAAATTCTATGAACAACTCTTCTTTGTTTAGAAGTGCAAACATGACTAAGCTACTATTCTGGAGCAAACAATGGAGAAAAAATCAAATAAGCCTCAGTTTACTGAAATAGCATTAAATTGTATTTGGTTAAGGAATGAATAGGACTGCAATAATAATATACAGATGGGAACCCAGAACAAGAAAATCTTATATACCATCTTTCAAAAGAACAGCAGTAAGATGAGTTATGAAATATAAAAAAGTACCCTCTTTCAAAAGCTGGCAGATCCATTAAGTTGTCCAACTGAAGAAACTGTCCTAAAATATTGTGTTTATCTCAATAATAAACAAATATATTGCCACAATCTTGCCCCCTTATAGTTTAGTCTCCACAGCACAGTAAGAGTAATATCCTAAAAATGGAAATCAGCTTGTGTCACTGCTCAGTGGTCCTTTAGGCCCTATAAACCTCATCCTTGCCTCTCACACCAATGCCGTCTTCTCCCAGAGTCCCTAATGGGGCCAAGCTCTAGCCTCTGGCTTACTCTCTGTTCCTGAATCACCAAGCTCATTCCCACCCCAGGGCCTTTGCACTGTGTGTTCACTCTGCCTAGAATTTTCTTTCCCCAGATCTTCATGTATTTATCTGGTTCCTTGTTATTACCTGAGTCTCAGTTCTCCTATCAGTTACCTACTTGGAGCAGCCTTCTCTGACCATGTAATCCAGAGAACCTCCTCCCACATCCACCCTTTATCACGGGACCTTGTTTAATTGTCTTCACAGCACTTTTCACTGTCAGAAACTACCTTGCTTGTCTTCCTGCTTTTTAACTGTCTCCCTCTAGGAGTATGTAAGTTGCAGAGCCCATGCCTACCTAGATCACTGCAGAACCCACAACATTGGGAAGCGGTCTATGTAGGACGAATGAGGGAAGGAAAAAATGAACATTCACAACAACTAAGATAATGAAACTATAAACGGCTTTTCACAATTCTCAGGGTTTGATCTGCAGCATCAAGTGATTAAAAGCTTATTCTGTTACTTGTCCTTAAAACAAGTTTCAAAGGCTAAATTGTTTTGCTACCAGTTAATGGCAATACCATACATTACTGATCAAGATGTAGAATGCTATGATCATAAACCACTACACTGATAGAAAACTATACATATTAATAACGATTTGACTTACACAAAGATTCTTTTTAAAAAAACTAAGTGTGGCTCAATAAATTAGTAATCAAGGCAGATATAATAAATCATTAGGGCTGTCCCCAAATATCTCCGTTCTCCTCTCCTCCTCCCAGGCACGTGATGGGACTGCACTACTCCCTTGACCTTAGTTTTAAGTTAGATGTGCCCATGTGACTTAACTGTGGCCAATTAATGCAAGCAGAAGTGCTGCATATTGAGACAAAGCCTCCATACCCTTGGTGCTTCAGCAACTACAACAGCAGAATCCCACAGTGATCCACACTCAATGTGAGCAAGGACAAGAAATAAACTGCTGCTGTGTTAAGCCACTGAGGTTTTGGACTTGCCTGTAACCTCAGCATGACGTAGCTTATCCTGATGGACAGCAGTTATAGCACAGTGACCAAGAACCTGGGCCCTGGAATCTGACAAGTCTGTGTTTGCATCAGATCTCTTCCACTATTTGAGTGATCAACGGGAAAGCCATGGCCACCTTTGGGCCTTAATGTCTTCATCCACAAAATGAAGGTTTTATAACCTGCACTTTCTAGAGCGGTTACAAAGACTGAATTAATGAGACAATGTTTATACAACGCTTAACATAGTGACTGGCATGTTTGGTAAGCACTCAATAGATAGCAAGTGGTATTAAACTCTAGCATACCTACTCTAAACTACTATGAGCATATTTACATTGTGGAACTTAGCTGGCCTTGGATATTCTATAAAGTATTCCACACTCTTTATCAATGAGAGAGACACAAAGTTCTGAATTGTCCTAGATAAATCTAGTAAAATAAGAAGGAAAATAGTGGAACATCTCATAAGTTAAATATCAGGATGGGTGTGGAACGTTAATGAAGCAAGTAAAGGACATCTAGGACCTGAAAATGGAGAGAAGGGAAAATGAAGTGGGGGAGGAAGTACACTGATTACTCCTTCTGCTCCCACCAGGCATGGGCTCAGTTAGAAGGAACAAAGACTCACATACAAAACAAGCTGGGTTCTAAATTGAGAAGGTAAGAGATATTAAGAAAGGGGTAAGTTTTGAGTGAAGAACAGAAGGGAAGAAAAAGACAGAGAGCCTGTGGGTCTGGGAGGTTTGTGGAGCCCCAGAGCTGGGCGTGGAGTGGGGCCTGGCGAGCTACTACACCAGGACGGACTAGGAACACGTTGATATGGCTGAACACAGCAGTTCAGAATGTGGCTTCAGTAGTCAGTGCATAAATGCTGGCAGGCATTGGACTCTACTGCTTCTTCTAAAGGAATCGCTTGCAAATAATACGGTATGTTCACGCCTAGAATGCTTCAGTTCCTAAAATTCAAATGGCAGGTATATAAAAACAAATTATTCTGTGCTATTGTCTTAGAGCTCATACCTATCATAAGAGAGAGATGTGACGGCTAAAATTTATCAAAGCAATGCTGGTAAGTTCCTAGAGAAAATAATCTAACCTTAAAATAATCATCAGGATTTTAATTATAAGTCAATCTTGTTCAAGCTCAAACTTTTTTATAACTGAATTTTTGTATAGGGTTATTTTGAAGTTTTTCAAGTATTTATTTATCATTTTCACTGGCTGAAAATGAGAGGAAAACCATAAACTGTCCTGAAGTAATTCTTAATTTTTAAAAATTATTGAGACAATTGTTGAAAAGCACTGATAGATTTCATGCCGTGACATAATAATCAGGTCTAAACAGCATACAACTAATATTCTTCAAATCATGAAACTATAACAAAAGATGCTGAAAATTTTACTCATATACAGTGAACAATTTTTATAGTCCTAATAAAAGTTTCATTACTACCAGACCATTTAAATTACACTCAAATCAGAAATGTGCTAACTATTAGAAACATAAGAGGACACTTTCCCACTGATATTTGGCATTTGGCATCAAAGGCAGTCCTATGCAGATCTGGTATTAAAACTTGTCAAGAGCAAAATGAAATTGTAGAAGAGCCAAAAAAAGAAATGGTTGTTGCTACAATTCTTCTGAATGGCTCGCGGGCTTTTCTTAAACACAAGTTTGTTTGTTGTAAGTGAAATATTAAAGCAAAAGTGTGAGGTGTCAAACGAGTCTAAACACACTATAAATATTGCTAACCTAATACTGTACAAGAATTAAGGCATAATTAAGCCTAAGGTTAAAGCTGTAAGCACCTCAAATAAATGACTGCTGAACGGTGATGCAATAAGAATGATAGCACTATTTAGATTCCTCTTTGGAAGCGTTCACGATCATTCTAATCCAGAATCGAGACTCCTCTGACAACAGCTCTTAAACAGTAGAGAAGCAGACTCCTTTCTTTGCTTCACCCCGTTCACGTTAAGAATCAATCTTCAAATTGGAAAATAAATGAAATCTATTTCCATATAACTTTGATGGACGATGATTGTGAAAATCTACTCCAGTCTCTTTTCCCTCCCCCTTCTCACTATTTCAAAAATAATTTGCCTTCAAAAGCATGTCAGTAAATCCGCAAGTTTTAAAATAATAGAAACCATGTGCCCCATGTGTTCGCCAGATTCATTTTTTATGATTTATAGTCCTGTGCATTAAGATAAACATATTCCTGATAAAGACAGTAATGAAAAGATATCAAAAGAATCCCTACCAAAATTTTCACTTCTCTTAATGCAAAACAGAAATGAGTTTATTAAACTTGGCCACCTAATTAAATTGTACTTGTGATCTCTAGTTAGAAGCATCTGTAAATGATAAAAAGGTATCCAAAGTTTCATTTGATGAGGGATACAAAATGTTTTCGAGTCAGAGTTCTAAGGTAAGGACTAAAAAAAATTACATACTTCACAGTTTTACATTTTGTCCTTTGTATTTTAAAAAAAAATGCTTATGAAGATTTTTAAAAGGGAATGTTTCTGCTACCCACAAATTTCTATAACTGCAAATGAAATTATATTGAGACCAGAAAATAAGAATCCTACTCTAGAATATATTAGATCCATATAACCGGTTCTACTTATCAGAACACCCTTGTGGCTACAGAAATATCCATAGCAGAACAGTTTAAACACCAGGTAATCCTGCACCCTCCTGTAAAGAGAAACACATCTTACATTTCAATATCTGCCCTCTTGTTTTTATTTTATGAACAGATTTTTCAAGGACAAATGCTTAAAGTTTCTCATTTGATCGGCCGGGGTCTCTAAAAATAACTTTCAATCTTCCCTTTTCAACAAATGGATTAATTACAAAATAAAAAGTATTAAAAATGAAAGCTTAATAAGCTTCAAAACAAACAAAAACAAAACAAGTCACACTAGAGTGTGGCAGGGAAGAGGTCAAAAAGAAAGTCTTAACTAAAATCCCTAAGAATGAGTCCTCTACTCGGGGATCCACGGAAATGCCAACCCACACCAAAACAATGCACATTCCACTCCACGAACGAACAAATGCACAACATGAAAGCAATGAACTAATTAATGGTATTAAGAAACAAAAATGAAAATCTGGGAGGAATGGAATGTGTGTGTTACTATCTTTTAAAAATCAAAAGCTGGTCTAACATCTAGGTCATATATTTGTATAAATTCTTATTTTTAAACTCACCTGATTCATTTTCAATTCCTGTTGTGTTCTGTAAAGATACACACAACAAAGAAACTTCTTTGATTACATGAGCCCTAAAAAGAAAAACAGACAATTGTAATATGTACCTGCCTACAAATTTACAGTGACTTAAAACCACATACAGAACTGTAGAGTTTGCTCAAAGGGCTATTTATAAAGCAAGTCCATAGATCAACTTCAATCTATGCTGGGAGCTAACTTCTCAGATTTATTATCTACAATAAAATAGATTTCTTGCTAATCTTAACTAGGGCTTCATTGTACTACAACTGAAAGCAGACTCATTAGAATGACATCAAATTTTTGCTTTGGAATTGCATCATTCCTAAGAAGAAATAAATTGGCTTTGTTAACAGAAACACAAAGCATTGCTGAGTACCTTATTATGCAATGTAAGTGTCCTTCTTTTGCTTATATCAATACAGTGTTGACTGTAAACACAATTAGACCCCATTACATTATTTAATTTTTCAAGTTCCTGAAATAGAAAGGTGGATTTACTAACATTAGCCACAGCAGCTCTCTTTGAGGACAGAACAAAAAACTCACAGTAAAATGCAAATGTTTTTATAAAAGATGCTTGGAAAGAGCTACAGTGTTCCATTAAAAATCTGTGTTTGACACACTCATAGTATAGTAAAATAAAAAGATGACAAAATCATTTCTTGTTGATGCATATGACAGAACTGTTTCTAAATAATAATCTCAAAGATTGTCCTTTCTGCAACATATGCCGTAAGAGTCATTTGATGTCATTCGTAACATACGAAAATCATGACACTAAGAACTTCCACTGTAATAGCCTAAATGCCTCTAGCATGCATACATCCACACACCATTGAGCATAATCCCCCTATTTTTTCACGAACTTGGTTATAATAATTTATCTTTCCTTCCTTGATCCACAAGATTCTACTTACATTGAAACTTTATGTTCTAATTGTTAATAACCCAAGGAATATGAAATTTAAAGACATTCTTCATACTGCCTGCCCACTGTCAGAAAGAATAGGGCTTTGACATTTTACCCCAGTTCTTAAGATAGTTGGACTTTCTTTTTCTTTTCTTGAGCTATTTAACCACTCACCTGGTCACCTTTAACAAGCAAAGGCACTATATTTAACTTAGGGCCTGGTCATCTGAACTATTTTTTATTTGTAATTGGCACAAGGAATGTATTCTATGACATTACATCTTGTTAGAGAGCTCAGTACTAGCCAAACCAATGTAAACTCTTAGTAAGTAAATATTCAGTAAATAAAATGTCAGATAATTGAAGGTTAACTCATGAAGTCCATTCTTTTAAATTTTAATATTGAGCATCTTTCTTATATATATTTAACATGTCCTTCCTTAGTAAACATCGTATATTGAATATAATCAATCCTTTTCCATCAGACTTGAGATTGTCATCAAGTTAAAAATGTATATTTTGGTGTAAAACAGTGATGAGGTTAGTAGCCCCTAAGGTGTGACTCCCTCAACCATTAATGTCTACTGACTACCACCGCCTTCCACTAGATGGTCCTGTGTGATACCTTACGCCCCTGGGTCAATGAAATACGGGTTTCACCTTCCATCTTACTAAGCTTTATAGATGGATTTATTACCATTGGCCAAGGGGAGTTTTCTTTGAGGAACAGAACAAAAAATCTGCAAAAAATGCAAATGTTTTAATAAAAGATTTTGGAAAGAGCCATAATGCTTTACCATTTCCCTTGGTTCGTCTTTTCCTTCTCACAAGAATCAACAGTATCATCATAACTATCATTTATGAAGCTTCTCCTGAGGACCAGCAGGCACTGTGCTGCCTTCACATAAATTAGCTCAGGTAATCTTCCCAAAGGCAAGTACAGTACCAGCATCCCCAATTAACAAGACGGATTCAAGGAGGTTAAGCTAATTCAATCAAGGTCTCATAATTTTGGTTCCTGCTATTGCTTCTTAACTACACTTCACCTTCCCTTGAGCACCTACTATGTGTCGGGCCCTGTCCCTGAGCAGTGAACAGAAGGAAGATCCCTGCCCTATTGGGAAGAGACTCATGCATGATAAACAAATACATAAGTAAAATATATGGTATATCAGATAAATGAAAGTGCTGTAGGAAAAAATAAAAAGGCACTATGAAAAGGGAGATATAAATTACAATCTCTGTGTCTATCTCTGTGCCTACAAATCCAACAATCTGGTCAGAGAAGGACCCAGAAGGAGATATCTGCCTAAAGGCAAGGAAATAGAAGAGCTGTGAGCCATGAACGTATGGGAAGAAATGCCATAGGAGAGGGAGGAGAGAGTGAGAAGCCTTGCAGGGCTGGGGCCTGCTGATGCCCAATCTAGGCAAGAGACCATGGGGGCTGGTCCAGGCAGAAGAAGAGATGTAAGAAGTAACTGGATCCTGGATGTATTTTTAAAATAGAGTGCCCAAGATTTGCCGCAGGACACTGAGGTCTGTGTCCGGAGGGCACGGGAGGATGGAGTTGCTGTCTTCCAAGGTGCTGCCTTCTTCTTACCATCTGCCTTTCATCTGCTTTTTCCTCTTTATTTGTCACTTTTCTCTTCTCTTTTCCCCACCTTTTGTCGATGCTGGCTCACAGCACAATTACAACAACTGAGATATCCTGACAGTTGCTACCAGATAACTAAAATGGTAAAGTACTTAAAACATTTTATTCTTTGATTTATTATATCAATGTAAATATTTTCTTTTTTATTTTTTTTTAAAACTCTTGAGAGGACTGAAATAAATCTCAACTTTTTCTTAATAAAAAGTTACAATATAATTCAGATTGTTTCATGATTGATAAGCTTCTGTGACCTTCTATACTATCTTTTCCCTCTTTGTCCAAAGAGGAATGCACTCATTATTTCTTCCCAGAGAAAATAAGATCTTTACGCCTTCTTTTAAAGGGTCTCTATATGTCTGTGTCGGTGGACCCTCCTCTTTACCCCTTCTAATCCTACTTGCTAAAAACCAGATCCTCATTTTTTCTCTCTCCCTCTTCACTCACAACATCGTCAAATTATATATCTTTTTTTTAAGACAGAGTCTCGCTCTGTTGCCCAGGCTAGAGTGCAGTGGTGTCGTCATAGCTCAGAAACTATGCAGCCTCAAACTCCTGCCTCAGCCTCCTCAGCAGCCGGGACCACAGGCACACACCCCCACACTCTGCTAATTTTTGTTATTTTTTGTAGAGAGAGGGTCTTGCTATGTTGCTCAGGCTGGTATTAAACTCCTGGCCTCTAGTGATCCTCCCACCTCAGCCACTGTGCCTGGCATATATATCTAAAATCTTATACAGTATCAAAATCATTGCAAATCTGACATTAATTTCTCAAATGGTATTTTTAAATTAAGTTCTTTATTAAACTATACTAAAAACAAGGGGTGGTAAAAGAAAAGGAGAGAGACTTTGGGCAGAGTCTCTCAGCAGAGGACCATTGCATTTTGGACTGGCCAACTCCTCCTGTAAAAGACCGTCCCTTTCGTTTTGGGCATTTAGCACTGCCCTAAGCAATCAATGGTGGCAGTGCCTCCGATCACTTTGATAACCGAAAATACCCACACCACTAAACTGTAGTAATCATGTGATTAGCCACAATATGATAATGTATTTTAAAGCAACTATAGACTCTAAAAGTTGTTGGAGTAACTAACTCCCTCTTAAGCGAAACTCCTGTGGAAGTGCCCTGGCAATCCTATGTAACATTCATATTCAGTGTTGACTTTAATAGCACTGTTTTTACATACCTACTTAACTAATACATGATATCTCAAGGCCAAGGTTTTATCAAATGTAAGAAAAATGAATGATCAATCCTATCAGCACACAGGCAGAGAGAAACCTTTCCATACATGCTAAAGAATCAAGTGCCTGTGGTTTTCTAATGGTAGATACTGAAAATCTTTGAATCCCTAGGACTTGTCTGACCCTGGCTTATGCCTTAATTTTTTTTTTTTTTTTTTGGATTTCTATGCCTGAACAAACCACCTTGAATATTTCTGCCATACGCCTTGAATAAGTCTACATATCCCTCCTGTTCCACCTTGTTGATATTTATCAGTCCTGGAAGGAGCAGATAACATTCATTAAAAAGATGTATAAATTTAGAGCATGTGAATTTCTTTCACCAACTATACTTCCAAATATTAATAACATACACTCTTAGAAAAATAAGGATTTGGTCTCTATTTTACATATCTAAGGTTTTAATTAATATGTGTGTTTGTACTTTTCAAGATATTGCTTTCAAATTCTAGAACAAATCATCCTTGCAAACATTTAACTTATTAATATCATAAAGATGATTTGATTATAAATGATTAGTATCAATACAGCAACAATAAAATAATTAGGGTCTTTATTCAAATACTAGCCCCTTAAAGTGTCAAGACAACCTCAACAACTGTTAAGCTGCTGTCATGTGATACAGAGGTCCAGAGACCAGAAAATCTAGAGCTACATGGGACACCCCTGTCCCTGGGTCATACCAGCCCTGAAGCAGCAGCCCAATCTCCATCACTAGTCCTCTGATTAATCTACAGACAGACATGAACTAGCATTAATGTAACACATATAACACTGGTTAAACTGTCTTCATATCTGCCCTTTGCAGACTTGTATTAAATAAAATCTACAAAACTATATGAAAGGCAAAGCAAAAGAAATACTAGATTCTTTAAGATTAGTTTAAGCAGGGGGAGCAGGGACGAAAGGGTAGAATTGGGAAAATATTTATTTGATTTGAATTACACATTCACCTATAAGTCATTGATATGATTTTACAATCGTTCTTTAGGATCAGTTTAGATATTTTAGGGCTATTTGGAAAATAACTAACTTTGCAATAGTCACTTAGAGGTCACTGATATTTTCTTAAGTTAAAAAAATTCCAGGCCAGGCGCAGTGGCTCACACCTGTAATCCTAGCACTCTGGGAGGCTGAGGCGGGTGGATCCTTTGAGCTCAGGAGTTCAAGACCAGCCTGAGCGCAAGCGAGACCCCGTCTCTACTAAAAATAGAAACAAATTATATGGACAACTAAAAATATATAGAAAAAAAATTAGCCAGGCATCGTAGCACATGCCTGTAGTCCCAGCTACTCGGGAGGCTGAGGCAGGAGAATTGCTTGAGCCCAGGAGTTGGAGGTTGCTGTGAGCTAGGCTGACGCCACGGCACTCTAGCCAGGGTGACAGAGTGAGACTCTGTCTCAAAAAAAAAAAAAAATTCCACATTGTAATATCAAGAATCAGAAGAAACTATTTAATTTTTAAGACTCAGGAGGCTCATGGACAAAGAGTAACACAGAAATAAGGAAACTGGTTGTGTAAAATTTAAAAGACCACAAATGCAATGAAGACATGGACGTGATGCAGGAAAAAGGGTTCACAATGCCATTCTGTAAAAGGGAGTCTTGGAAAGTTTACAGCCAAGATAAGAATAATATTCTAAAGCTAATCACTGCATAAAGTAGGTCTCATGGCAAATAAATACCATTGTAGCAAATAAAGAGATGATTCAGCTTTTATCAGAGTAGATTTACAGTGTCTAACACTGACCTTAACTTACTCTGCCCAAAAGATTCTTGCAATTCTGAAACTTCCAGAAAAATGATAAAAATGTCTAAAACATGCCAACCTCTCAGTTTTTATTAATTTACAAACACTGTTAAGGTGCTCATTGTCATAGAAAACTACCACTCATAATCCTACCAAAAGGGAGGAATCACTAGATTACAATCCGTAAACTTTAGATAGCTATAGGAAAACTTGTTGCACTTGTTAAATTAAGCAAAAGCACAAATATTGAATTAGCCCAGGAATTTGCAAAACGAAAACTCATTTTTTCTTTTCTAAAATATAATTTCACAACAGCAATCATCTAGTTTCACACTTAAAAATGTAGCCCCAACTTTCCTTTTAAAATGCAGACTGTATTACCAAATTAAATAAACTAAAGTGAAAAATCATACCTGCTATTTTAAGAGTAAGGAGATTGTGTGTACATGGAGAGAGCAAGATAGGGACTGAGAGTACAGGAAAGATTTGGCAAGCTCCTGAATCAGAGGGTATGGACTCCTTCTGCTTGAAATCACTCATGTCTCCTACCTCCTAGAAGGATTTCTAAAAAGACAATGGTAACAGAGTATATTACATAGAGCAATTTTCCTATCTACAAATGTATATGAAGGGATACAAGAAATAGAATGTTCACAAATGAACCAGAAATTTCTCCCATTTCAATAACTGGATTTCTTCAATGAGGCCCAGAATACCACAGACAGACATCCCAGGGGCCCGACTCCCCAAATGCACAGGAGCACAGATATGCATAGAGCAGAGATTCCTGGCACAAACCTCAATTAGGAAGTGAGTGTAGTGGGTTTACTCCAGGTGGGAGAACTTGATACTGACAACATAGTTTCTGTATAACAGATCAGAAAAACAGTGTCTGCTGTTCTCAGCGGCTTTGGAGCTACAGAGTTCAAATGAGAAAATGAGACTGATTAGAGCTTTTGTTTGAAATATGTACGTTATAGAGCTCTAAGGTCGACAGCCCTCTAGCTCAGATGGGCCTTGAGCAATTAAACAACATCATATCAAAATGTCAAATAAGAGACCTGCTAATATGCTAGGAAAGTACTATAAATCCACAGTTAGACCGTGGCACTCCAGTATTATCCCCTCAGAATATTTCTTTCGTTACTTGGGGGTAAAAAAGGATTAAAGGAAAATTTTTCAAAAAATACTGCTCCAAACATCCATTAATAAAGAGCTAGCTTAGAATTAAACATACGGCAATTGCTAATTATTTATCATCTACCTGACTGATGTTATAGACAGCTATTAATATATGCTCTCCTTTATGCTTTTGATTAAATGTATATATCTATGTCACCTGCACTGAACATATAATTTATTACATCACAAATATCAGGCTTTGTTTAGGGTTTCTACAAATCCCTGTAACCCCTTAATTAAAAATACCTAGTTTCTCTAAAGAAATTAAAACATATTATCTTACCTCTCACTGTAAAGTAGGATATTCCTCCCCACGGTATGAAAAACAAAAGACTCATTGTCAGTTTTCCTGCATGAGGTAACTCCATCCAATCAAAACACCCTTGAATTAAAATGTTAATTTTCCTTATTTTCAAGACTAATTGCCAAAAAATATAGATGTAAAAGTCAACATGAAAACAGGGTGGTTAAGAATACAAGAGCTTTCCAATCAGTCTGCTCTCTGATGAGATGATTACAACTTCTATCGCTCCCAGAAAAAGTACAATGTAACCAACTGTTGACTGTATATCCTGCAAAACACTATTAAAGTCAAAGAAGTTTCAATGAAACATACTTTCCTGATATTTTCCCTATGTTAGGTGTGTAAAAACTTTATATAATTATAAAAGGAAAATTAAGTCAATTCTTTATTGACACTCAAATGCCAAGCTTCTAACTCCAACAAAATTTCTAAAGCCAAATACCATATGATCGTTCATTTCGCAATTCCCAAAACAAAATGAATTCATAGTTGACCCCTGTGAATTACTGTTTTTCCACTGGAGTTGCCAATGCAGATATTACTTTTGTTATTAAACTTTTAAAATTAAGAGATTTCCAGGACCCCTGTAAAATACTTGTGAATTTCCTGAATAGCAGAAGAAAACTAGAGCAACATGAACATACTATACTGGTCCTGGCACCCAAGTAAGTCTTGATTTCTCACATAAGGACTCTCTAAGCAATAATACAGTCATCTCACAAGTAGCTTCTCAGAGCTCTTTTGGTTTTTGATACACAATACAACACACAGGAAAACTCATCTTCCATATAAACTACACATAGATGACAGAGAAGCTTCCTGAACTCACAGGTAAACAATCTAAAGCAAATTGGAAGCAATACCAGATAAAGTGACAACTTAAACTTATTTAGCTAAGGGGTCAGGCACACTTATATCACTACAAGATTCCATAGATCTGCTCCCAAAGTTTAAAGGTATTTTTATTTTGGTAGGGAGTGACTCTTCTACTTTACATAATCTGAGTCTTGGGGTTTATTCTCTCTATGTGTAACTACTTCTCAAGAGTATTTAAAATTAATGGCAATGCCTACTGTTTGCAGAGCAATATGTATTGTTCTACAGTTTAAGAAGCCCTTAAACTATATGTATATACATGATTTTTTATTTTTTTAAAGAGAAGTATATTTCCTCAAAATAAATTATTTGTAGTTCTTGTTTCAAGGTAAAGAGAAATGCCTGTTTATGATTTTAAAAAAAAAGATAAAGGACTGTCTCTTGATGTTTGTCTGCTGCAGCAAGCAAAACAGTGTGACTCAAGTGAGTACCTGTGTAGAGCAAGAATAGAATAAATGGGCAGTTCTAGGGAGCTTGGAGTCCCAGGTTAAATCCAACCTTGACCTTGTGGGTAGAGTTCTCAGATATTGTGTGAGGAGTTACTGTCTCACCTCCCACCCCTGCCCAAAAGCCCGAACAGTCTGTAGAGAAAGGCAGAAGAGGAATTACTGAGAAGCAGAGCCCATGACCACCCGCAGGAAGAGTCTGGCTTCGTGGGAGCACATCAGGAAGGCAGCACTGGCCACCTGGGATGAGCAACGAGGAGTTTTAGACTGAGGAGGCACCATCAACAAGACAAGGTCTAATATTTTAGGAAGATTAAGCTGACAGGAAAGAATGAGGAAGTAGGTGAGGAATGGGCAGCCAGAAAGACTGGGGCCAGGCAAGCTGGTTCAGAATCGAGATAATAAGCAATCAGGGTTTGAACTCCAGGCAAGAGCTGAAAGGACACAAACAATATGATCGACACCACAGAAGGAGAACGGGCAGAATGTGTTAGCTAACTGAACAGGAGGCAAAAAGAGACGGCAAAGATGGGCACCAAATTTGGAATGAGGCTGCCTGCAAGAATGGTAGTTTGAATATATTTTAAAGATAGAGCAGTCAAGAGTGGGCACAGTATTTAAGTGGAAGGTGCTGAGCTCCATTTTAGAGACTTTGAGAAGATGCCAGACATTCCCATGGAAAGCTACGTCTGTCAAACGGAAGAACAGCTCCAAGCACAGACAGGCCGTCAAGGCTGGGGATGGAGATTCAGAAGTCTTCAGTCCCACGGCGGGAGCCTCAGGAAAGGAAACTGCCAAGCAGAAAAATATCCAGAGAGAAGAGACAGGATGTGGCTTTGTGAAAGGCATGGAAGGAACTAGAAAAACAGACGCCCCTCCACCAAGTACAGTAGGGGTGGGGGAAGGTCAAAAAGGCTAAGGACTCAAGAAATAACTTGAAAGGGTTTCTCTCAACAGTAACTGTGCCACGTTCTCTCTCAAGACCTACTGGGTTAGGAGACATATCTAAGAAAGATGTTATTCATGTTTCTGGAAAACCTGAAGTATCTCAAATTGCTTCATTATTCTTTATCTATTTATCTCAAAGTATCCCAGTGAAAGAGAGAAGTAATCATTATCCCCAGGTTACAAAAGAGGGGAGAGAGGACAAGTGACCTACCTACCCCCACCACAGCCTGAAATAACTCAGTCTCTGCGCTAGATCTGTGACACTGTCATGGTCATTCTGTACCCTGAGGCAGGGCTCCATGAAATCACCGGAGGTTTGCACTCATACAACATTCATCTCAACAAGTGAACTGACCTGCTCCCTGTCTTCTAACAAGTGGTCATAGAGCTTCACAATTAAGAATCTAAATTCATCCCAAGGGCCTTCTTTTTGAAAACTCCTACTTTGGGGTATACTTTAAAACTAGGTCTTTCAAAATTATGGTAAAGTCTCTGAAATAAGCCTCACAGTGAGAAACATTTAGAATGTCACTTTTATACTGATACTCCAAATTATACTTAATTTAAATTGTCTTAATAGGGTCTTAGGTAATGCACAGGATTCATACTCAAGTTTATAAGGGTTTGGTGAACCTCACAATTCTTTTCAAATTTGGATGGCACCATTTAAATTATTTCAAAATGCCACAGAATTTTCCCACCAGAATTTAACACAGTCTCAGCAGAACTACATATAAGTACATATAAAATGTGTGGGTTTTACCAATTTCCAGACAGGCTGCCCACTGTAATCTAACTAACAGTTGCACTTAGCTTTACATATTTCAGACAAGCTGTGCCAAGAAGTAATTCAGCTCTTTCAAAGCAAAACCTAACATATGATTTATTACAAGAGCAACAAAATATTCTTTTCACTAAAATGGCTGGAAAATATATAAGTATTCAGTGAAACCTCCTTTATTGCATGTTCCAAAGGACTAATAAATGAAAACACAGCATACGTATGACATGAACCAAGACTCTAAGAATAAATACTATACCGTACTGACAAAAATATTATAAGCATATTTCACTCCAAATGAACCAGACTTACTACATACAATAACTCTAATTCATGCTTCAGGGAGGTGGGGTGGGGAATGAAAGGTATTTTCTTTAAAAAAGAATATTTCAATGACATATATTCACTCCAGTGAAATTATACAGAATAGTCTATAGTTCAGAAAACCACCTCATTACCAAATGTGGCTCCAAAAGCACATCTCTTTTCATATATTTATCAGTATATTCTGACTAAAGATTACTTATGCCACAATACAAATTCAATCTATACTATCTATACTTACAAAGATTACAAATAAAGACGTTACAATTTACACTTTTCCCCCCAGGAAAAGTTGTATTAATGACATGTGTTTTCCATGACGATCAATAAGCTATCTTTATAAGATATTAAGTCAAAGTTAGGTAAGCATTTCAAAAGTAAACCTTATTGCCTTCAGACAAATTCATCATTTCTGTGCATAACCCCCAAACTGGTTGTTTTTTTAAGAAAAAAAAAAATTGTAGAAAAACTGCAGTTTGCCTTCTACCATCAATCTTCAAGGGATTGCTTCACCAAGTGTCATTTTCTAGGAGAAAGACAGTTGTTTCTGTGCTATTCAGCATAATGGACCACATGCTTAAATTATTCACCATGCATCAACTCCATGCAAATTTATTTAAATTTCATAATAATTTAATTTGCATACTGGGAACACTGATTTCATGTCATGAAAACTCCTTTGTAATCTCCAGGATAACTCACATTGCTTTACCTCTTGCCACAAAAACAATGCCAAGTCAGAACTGCTGAAAGTGACCATTCTCTAAAGTCACAAAACTAAAAGTGGTAAGGAATTTGGACAGACCAGAAGTCCATTCCTTGGCTTTAAGTTATAAACTATATAGTCTATTCTTACAGTTCTTTGACAAAAGAGATTCAATAAAACCACTTCAGCAATTCAACCGTCCAGACAAGCCTTCCTTTAATGCAGCAGTTAAAAATGGGGCAATTTTGCCCTCTCATTTGGCAATGTCTGGAGACTTTATTGGTTGTCACACTACTGGCATCTCCTGGATAGAGGTCAGGGAAGCTGCTAAACCTCCTATAACATACAGGACAGCCCTGGACAACAAAAAATTACCCAGCCCAAATGTGAATAGTACAGAGATTAAGAAACCCTGCTTAAATGGCACCTAAGTATTGCTTTCAGTAATGGAGTCCACAGCTTGCAGTCGCTCTATGAACATGATTTTTACTAGAAACTTCAACAGGAGGGACGTGGAACGGCCTCTAACCAAATGCTGTAAGGGGTGACAGCACAGCTGACAAGCAGCACACAAACCAGGACACACAGCAGTGATACGGTAAGGATGGTAAAGTGATGTCCTCCATCGCGTGAAAACTCCCTGCAGCTACCATCAACATGCAAGTTGGACAATTTTCCCCCAACAGTCCACCTACTCCTCTTTCACTCCCCACTATGGAGTTTTCTAGTAGGAGCCCACAGTTTTGTCATTTTTGCTGCATAGGTATTAAAAGTAACATGAAAAGCGAGTCAGAAGACATGAAATTAGTAAATAACCTACGGTGCTTTCCATCCCGGAAAGTCTATAATTTAACAGAACTTAAAAGATTTGTAAATCAGATCCAGAACTTGAAAAGAGATAAGCAGCTTAAAGAAACAGTCCCATGAATAAATAAAATCTAATGTAAAATAATCATCAAAAGAATATGTGTGCTGATATATGTATATAACTGCACAGACCCAGCTGAGGAGAAGAGAAGGAGCTGAAATTGAGTGTTATTTCTCACTGCATCGGCAACAAAAATGCATATTTAGGGCTAAAAAGCAGAATTTACATTTTCCACATATCTCAAAAGATTATAGAACTTTACAATTCAAGATTTAAAAAACCCTTCAAACAAATCTTAATGAAAAGAAAATTTCAGAATTGAGCAACCTTACAGATCAATATGGAATTGATCGATATATTATGGCCCATCCACATATTAAATGGCTATTAAACATTATATTGAAGAATAGTTAATGGCATGCTCACAATATTAAAGGAAGACAGGATACAAACAATACATACAATATATTATCAATCCTGTATAAAACATAAACATATAGAAGTGAATAAATCCTATAAATAAATATATACGGGTAAAGAAATACACACATGGACGCCAGAAAGGAGGAGATCTGCCAAACGTTAACAATGGTTATCTGAAGAGGTGGAAGGTTAGTGTCCATTTCTATTCCTTCTTTGTGCTTTTCCCTACTTTCCAATTGTTTCATGGTGAGAATCTTTTGTTATGCTTAGTACTTACAAAACTAATGATTATTACAAATTTAAACCTTATTGTTTCAGGCACTGAATGAGAAATGGGGGAAAAAACAAACCTGAACATACCAACTTTTCAACTAAAGAAACCACCTTCAGAATCCACAAAAGCAAACATTTCTTGAGCCTTATTATTAATATTATGTTCCTGGCACTTTTCTAAGCACTTTAAATGTATTCATGTATTTCAATCAAACCAAAAAAGATGGGTTGGGTAAAAAGAGCCCTAGAATCACAGAAAATGTAAACAAGTGTTAGTTCCACTATGAATTTCAATTTCAGTTTCTATAGCTCGAAATGAGGGGATTTAATAAGATGATCTTTAAAGGTCCTCTCAAGGCTAAAATGAGATTCTACGTACAAAAGAATGTGGCCAAATAAGTGTTTGTCTGGAAGCTTCTGGAGAGTGATGGGGCAGCTATCACAGAACCCTACTAAAAAGGAACATATGACTATATCTCAGTTCCTCCTCCATAATATTTGTACAGCAAATTTCCTATCGTGTTTTTTTTTAGAAGGCCTACAGTTTTCTAATACTTGGACAAAACACTGATCAAACCAAAATGAAGTCTGTGTTATTGTAGGTAAAAGAATCATTCAAAGGTTCCATTTGTTGTTAAAAGTTTCAGCCACTTTTAACAAAAAACCCGGAGTAAACAAAAACTTTAAGAAATATTTTAGTACAGTTCTGGGGACAATGATTGTTCTAGGAATAATTATTTTAGTGCCGGATTAAAGGGATCTAAGGACCTACTGGAATTCAGCAAAAGGCATTCAACGTCTCAAATACACCCCAAACCGCAGCACTTACACTAAATGAAAAGTGAAGGACCAGCATGAATCTCATCTCTTGGGGGAAATTCCAGCTGCGTAGTTAAGGTAACTGGGGCTTCCCGGTTAACTGCGGGATTGTTCCCGCACCTCACAGCCCGACACAAGGTTGCAAGCCCGTGGGTAGGTCGTTCACGCCACGGAGGTTTGGGGAATAAAACTGATCGGCTAGGTTTCCTGCATGTCTCTCTTGCCACCATCAAAAACAGATTCATGGACAGCTTTAGTAACAAAATTAATAACATAGACGTGGACGTCTATTACACACACACACCGGTGGGTCTATGGAAACACTGAGGGCGACAATCTCCAGGTTTAAACGACACAAAAACTATTTCGGAAACACAAAGACGCACGACACAAAAACAAACAAATTAAGAATGCAAAATGTGCAAGGCACACTCAGTTGGAACACAAAAGAGAAAAGCACGGCGACTTGACAATTGGGACGGCCCCCGGAGCCACGTGGGGTCCCAGGTGGCCCTGCAGCCGCTCGCTAGGGGCCCGTCGCACCGCAGCCCACACGCGTCCCCGTGCGGCGACAAAGCGCACCCCAAACTTCACCGCTGGGGCCCCATGGCCGGCAGCGAGGGGCCCCGCGCTTCCACCCACCCGCGGGACCACCGACCCGGCGGTCCGCGCCTTGTTCCGGGGCTCCCGTCGCGCCCGGGACCTCGGAGGGGGCGCGTCCGCCGGCCCGGCCGGCCCTGCGGCGCCGGGTCCCCGGTGTGACGCCCCCGCCGCCGCCGCCGCCGCCACGCTCGTCGCGCGGAGGGACCAGCGTCCCAGCGCCGGCCCGGAGGACGCCCGGCCCCGCCGCCTCTTACCTGCGCCTGCCCCGCCCGCGCCTCACAGCGCCGCGAGCCGCCGCCGTAGCCGCTCCGCCCGCCCCGGCGCCCGCGGCCGCGCCGCCGCCATCTTGGCCCCAGTCGGAAGTGACGTCGGGCGGTGCGGCCGCGGCCTGCGGAGTGCGGGTCCCGGTCGACCCCGACCCCGGACCCGCGACCCGGGACCCCGGAGTGGGACCGCGCGCCGTCGCCGGAGGGCAGCCACCTGGGGGCCCCACACGACTGCACGCGGCGGCCCGAACGACCCGCGCTGGCCGGGCCGCCCCTCGCAGGCCACCGCGGCACCCACGGCGGCGCTTCGGGAAGGGGCCCCCTGCGGCCGGCGCCGCGGCCCGTCGGACCGCACCAGAGGGCTGGGAGCCCGCGGGATGCAGAGTTGCAGAATCCACAGCCTTTCTAAAGAGGGGTGGCGACGCGGAGGCAGGGCCATCATGAAGAAGGTCATTAAATACCTTGTCAAAGAAATAAACGTAGCTCTTATTCTTCGCTTGTGTCAAAAGGACCAGTATAGCCTCACCCAAAAAATCAAACTCCAAGAAGGTAGATAGAGCTGGGTTTATTTATTCAGCCATTGTCATTACCAACCAGTATTTTTTGGCGGCCTGCCGTGTGCCTAGCACTGTTCCAGGTGCTGCGGCTCAGAGAGAGCACATGGCCTTGCGCTCGTGGAACTTAGTTTACAAAGGACCAGCAAATAGACTGTGGACGATGCATTAATATTCTGATAGAGATTAACTGGGTTGAATTGGGGATGGCTCTGAGACATCTAAGGGGAGAGGTCTAGCAGGCAGTTGGAAATAAGTCGGGGAGAGAGACTCACAGGCTGGAGATGAGACAGAAAGTTGGAAGTTGTCGCTATAGGCGCTATCTAAAGCCATGAGCACTTCGACATAAAGTTATCCTCTGATAATGGAGTCAAGAAGTTAAATATGGGCAATGTTAGCCGTCTGTGGAAAAAACCCGATCTAAAGAATAGCCTATATTAGAGACTATATTAGATGCACGTGAGCCTCCAAAACTTATGAAGGACCAGATCATTCATGTAACTGGGTTTAATCTTAAAACATGTATCAGCATATATCATGTTATCATCTTATTGTAAAGGGATGATGCTATAGTGGGTGGCCTACTCAATTATAGTGAATAATTGAAGATAACATCATCAGAGTCAATTTTATTGAGGCCTTAAAAAGTGAAAGGATCGGCACAGAGCCTGAAAGAAAATCAAACCACAAGTTTGCTTATTCTCCACTATTCAAGGAAACGAACCCCTAAATCTGGTAAATACGTGCATGCATGTCACTAAAGTCACATACTCTGTTGTGGGGCAGATTGTCATCACACTTTTGCACTCCTTACCTAGATTGATGCCTTTCAACTTGATCCATGCATCGAAATCATCTGCGATAACTGAAAAAATAGAGAAACCCCTGCCTCCTTCCATCCACCATTAAAACACAGACATACAAATCAACATTTTAAAAGAAAAGCGATGTGCTGCCTGGCATTCAATAGAATGCAAAAGGAAAATAAAGGAACATTAAGTTAGAAGGGACATGGTGAACCAGAATATATACTAGATAGCATCATGCCAAGAGATGATTGGCAGAACAGTCAGTGGTTGTCATTCCTGTCATTAATCTAAAACAACTGGCTGAATTAGTTTCCTGTGGCTGATGTAACAAGGTCTCCCAAACTTGATGACTTAAAACAACAGAAATTTATTTTCTCGTAGTTCTCGAGGCCAGAAATGCAAACTCAAGGTAGCAGCAGGGCCATGCTCCCTCTGGAGTCTCTAGGGGAGAATTGTTCCTTTCCTTTTCTAGCTTTTGGTGGCTGCCAGCTTGCTTTGGCTTGTGGGTGCATCACTCCAGTCTTCAAGGCCAGCATCTTCAAATCTCTCTCTTCTTCATGTCACCTTCTCATGTGTATGTGGTCAGATTTCCCTCTGCCTCCTTCTTACAAGGATACATGTGATTGCACTTAGGACTCACCTGGATAATCCAGGGTAACCTCTCCATCTCAAGATCCTTCACTCAGTCATGAAGACTCCATAAGAGGTAGAAAATTCTGGGGACTAGGATGTGGACATATGTTTGGGGGACATTACTTAGCCTACCACACTAAGTGCATCCTCAGCATTTCTAAATTCCCCCGTTAATCATCCATTATGTATTTTTCATCTGTGTATTTTTCTCAAACATGTTTTTATTTTTCAACCTATGCTACTTCTCAGGGTAAGTAATTATATATGTATTTTATCTCTTTAATCCAAAAAAAGAGAAGAGCCATCAAGAATAGTACTTTAATAAGTGTTTATTATTAAATATGTTAAATATTACTCTTTCAACTCTTTGAAAAGTTGAAATGTATTGCTGAAGGATGAGGGAAGGGATTTGAGACGTTTTCTTCACATCTCTTGGGCCATTTCTATATCAAGGATGGAAGTATAAAAATCTACTCTCTGTCTAAATCTACAACATGAATGAAACATTACCCAGGCACACCTGGTACTGGGTCTGACAGGTTGTATACCTTGGCATAGTGATACCATTATGGATGACATGATCATCATTCACCATGGTATCCCAGTACCCAGTACAGTGTCTGGCACTTAGGAAACAGTAAATAGATATTTTTAGTGGGAAAGAGAGTCTTCTCCCTGGCCCTCCCAATGTGGATGGATTAGAACAAATGTGGTGTGGACCACACCTTGTGCATTTAAAAACAGCATATTGTTGTAATAGAAACCACAGAGCTCCTGCTCAGCATAGCACCTGGGATGCCTGCAGCGTTGCTCCCAAAAAGATTAAAGATCTTACAATCGAGATTAAAGAATTTATATTACATTGCCAATGAGAATGTAAGCGGACTTCAAATTCCCCAAATGACAACAGTACTTACTCTGTGCTGGGTTCTATTTGAGGCATTTTCCACAAACCGTCTCCTTCATCCTCATAACAACCCTATGTGATAAGTTGAGGAAGCTGAGGTTAGGACAGGTTAAAGAACTTGTCTAGTTAGGGACAGAACCAGGTGTTTGAACCTAGACAGTTTAACAGCTTGGTAAGCAACCTCCCCACCCCCAGCACACACGCGCACGCGCGCACACACACACACACACACACACACACACCCCGGGGAGCTGGATCAGGAGCTACTACATGCTCTCCACTGGTCATTCCTCCACCGAGATATTCAGGGTAGGTCTTGGGAGGCCTTTCTAAATACTCTTCCTGAACCGTCAGGCGGGAACAGCTATTAAAAGATCATAGGCACAGTCAGGGGAAGATGATCCAGCGTCCGAGAGCAACCGCATCACACGAACTCGCCTTTAGTTCAGATAACACATCGCTTACTTTTTTAAAAAAACTGAGTCCCTTTTCTCATGACTGCAAATTGTGTTCAATGAGATCCAATGTCTCTCCTCCCAGTTACATCACCTCCGCCTTCCCACCCAGCATCCCTCTGGCACGTCATTTACCCAAGCAAGGAATGACATGCAAGCAAGCACACCAGCAAAAGGTTTGAAACATATTCTCTGGGCTCCAATTAGAGATGAACGAATGAAATACAAACACAGAAACTCTGGAGGCTAAAGATACATCTTATTGTGTAACGGACAGTTTTGGCTGCATAGTTTCTGTGAGAAAACTTCTGCAGCCTCAGTGTGTACAGACGAATCTTAGCAGTGGTGAAATTTAATTGTGTGAGAAAGGGAAAGGAGGTAATGTTTACGGAGCACCCAGTCTGAGCCGGCACTTTCTGTTACATTGTCTTTTAATCCTTGCAAGAGTGACAACAGCTGGTGTTTTACAGATGCAGAAGCTGAAGCTCAGATCCTTGGAGACACACAGCTGGTGGGCAGGAGAGGCAGGATCAAGGACTTGTCTGGCATTAAAGTTCATGATGTTCTCTCTGCTTCCAGTCATCGAGATGCTCTGAGGCACTAGGGACAAAGACACCATCACTGCCCTCCAAGAACCTAGGATCCAGCAGAGGAGACTTGACCTTCTGGCAAAAGCAGGCTAGAGCATGGTGTAAAACTAGAACAGCATCCACGTGCCCCCAGCGTGCTCCATGAGGACTTGCTCCCCACGCCTTTTTCTTTAATGTTACTTTTTAAAGGAAGAGAAAGAAAACTGACTCCAAGATGCTAAAATTGCTAACCAATTCAAATTCATGGCCCCAATGATAACTTTACGACATCCTATAAGAAAATCCAGAGCACCGTTTCTAGATTTTCTCAGTGCATTTCTTATGTCACATTGTTTAGAACCAAACATGTTAATAAATCATTTAAAAAGTGCAGAATTCCCCACATGGATGTCATTTCTATTTCAGAACCTCTCGTGTGACAAGCTCAAAGGCCAATGTAGTTTGTTCCAGAGAATACAAAGTCATAACATGTAACCAAAATGTTTGTACCCCCATAATATCCTGAAATTTAAAAAAAAGTCTTCCTTGAAGGCAGAATGAATTCACTAATATTCCACACTGAGAACATGAATAAAACAGAGAGGTTGGCAACAAAACATAAAGTGAAAATATTTTTCAGCAGGAAATCGCAAGCAGCATGAGAAGGAATAGAAGTTAAATCAGGTACGGAAACACACAGATTGCACTGAGATTGCAAACCCCCAGGCCTGGATTTGTTCCCTCAGATTGGAAGCTGCTGTGTGGCTTTGCAGGGGGGCATATAGACGGGAGGGTCCCTCCTGCCTACCTGGTCAGCGCTCACTCATCCCAACAGGAACCGGCTGTCACACTGGGTCTGCACTTCTCAGCGCCCCACCTGGTTCTGGAAATGCTGAGCTCTCTGTCTTTCTTCACCTTGCTTTTGCTTTTTGTCTAGAATGCACTCATCCCCTCCTCTCTCCTGCATCCAAACTTTGCCTTTCCTCAGAAGCAAGCTTTTCCATGTAATCTTCCCTTAGGTAGTATTCATTTCCTAGGGCTGCCATAACACAGTGCCACCAACTCAAGTGTTCTGAAAGGACAGAAATTTATTCTGTCACAATCCTGGAGGTGTTGGCAGAGCGGGTTTCTGCTGGAGGCTCTCAGGGAGGATCTGTTCTGTGCCTCTCTCCTAGATTCTGGTGGCTGCATTGACACTCCTTGGCTTGTGGATATATCACTCCAATCTGCCTCTGTCTCCACTTGGCCACCTTCCCTCTGCACCTCTGTCTCCACGCGGCCTTCCTATAAGAATATCAGTCATTGGGCTAGGCAGGCACAGTGGCTCACTCCTGTAATCCCAGCAGGTGGGAGGCTGGGGTGGGAGGATCACTGGAGGCCAAGAGTTCAAGACCAACCTGGGCAACATAGCAACACCCTGTCTCTACAAAAAATTTTTAAAAACAGTTAGCCAGGTGTGGTGGTGCGCCCTTGTAGTCACAGATACTTGGGAGGAGGCTGAAGTGGGAGGATGGCTTGAGCCCTAAGTGTAAGGTTACATTCATGATCTCACCACTGTACTCCAGCCTGGGTGACAGAGTGAGATCCTTTCTCTAAAAATATATAAATAAATAAAGTAAAAAAGAATACCAGTGATTGGATTTAAGGCCCACCCTAGTGCAGGGTAACCTCATCTTAATTAATTATATCTGCAAAACACTGTTTCCAAATAAGGTCACATTCTGAGGTTCTGGGAGGAATGAATTTTGAAAGGAGAGTATTCAACCCAGTGCAGGAGTAGAGCCCACATTCATTGTTTCCTCTTTTTATGAATCCACATACACCCCCCATCAGCAGTCATCCACATGCTCTAATTGCTGCATGTATATATTTTAAGTCCCAAACATACTCTAAGTCCCTTGAGAGTGTAAACAGACTCATACAAGTCTTCCCTCAATACTGTTGATTGATGAAGACCTTTCCTAATTTAAATATGACCTCTGAAACAGAAACACATGATCTGTAGCTAAACAAGAACTCAGGGGCTGCACTTTGAATTCGCTTTTCTTCCTCCGCCCTCCCAAAGAATTTAAACTCTGTTGTCATCACAAGATGCTTTGGCTAACAATAGAATAATTATACCTTTCCAAAGCTCTGCACACAGGGCCACAATGCATGGCATTCCTTTGTCATGGAAGTCAACATTGAAACACCAATATGTCAAAATAGTTCAAAAACCCTGCCGTAGATTATTCTGCATTGATTTTCCAGTTTCACTTTCGGACATCTGTTTAATTGGAGTAGGGAGCACAGACTGGTCACGGAAAGGAAGCATTTCTCCGTTTTTTCCCTGTCCCAGGAACTTTTTAAGATATTTTTTCCCTAATTGTTCCTCCCTCCTCCGTAAAATTTTAATATATAGATATACTATATACCTGTTTATGCACTGTGTGAATATCTGTGCTTTACATACTCTAGTGAAATGCTATAGCTACAGTTAGTGGAGAGCAAATGCATACTTTAGCGAAGAATAAGCTAATCTTTTATGCAAGGCTATAAAAAGCTTTTGTACAAAATTGTGTTTAAATACACATAATGTAAAATTTACAATCTAAATCATTTTTAAGTGTACAGATTTAGAATCAGGTACATTCACATTGTTGTACAACCGTCACCACCATTTGTCACCAGAATTCTTTTCATTTTACAAAACTGAAACTCTATAACCATTAAACAAAAGTTTCCTATTTCCCCCTTCCCTCAACCCCTAGCAACCACCATTCTTCTTTGAATGGTGGTCTCTATGAATTTGACTACTCTAGGTGCCTCATATAAGTGGAATCATACAGTATTAGCCTTTTTGTGACTGGCTTATTTTGCTTAGCATAAGGTCCTGAAGCCTCATCCACGTTGTAGCATGTGTCGGAATTTCCCTCCTTTTCATGGCTAAATAATATTCTGTTGTATGTGCATAACATATTTTGTTTATTCATTCATCTGTCCACGGACACTTGGGTTGCTACTACCTTCTGGCTATTATAAATAATTCTGCAATAAACATATGTGTACAAATGTCTCTGCAAGACCCTGTTTTCAGTTTTGGGGGGGTATATACCCAGAGGTGAAATTGCTGGATCATATGATGATTCTATTTTTTATTTTTCAGGGAAGCGCCATACTGTTTTCTATGGTGACAGCACCATTCCCACCAACAGTACACAAGTGTTGGAGTTTCTCCACATCCCTAACAACACTTATTTTCTGATTTTTGGTGATAGCCATCCTACTGGGTGTGAGGTGGTAACTCATTGTAGTTTTGATTTGTATTTCCTAATGGTTAGTGATGTTGAACATCTTTTTATGTGCTGATTGGCCATTTGTATATCTTCCTTGGAAAAATGACTATTCAAGTCCATTGCCCAGTTTTTTCTTTCTTTTTTTCTTTTTCTTTTTCTTTTTTTTTTTTTTTTTGAGATAGAGTCTTGCTCTGTCACCAGGGCTAGAGTGCAGTAGCATCATCATAGCTCACTGCAACCTCAGGCTCCTGGGCTCAAGTGATCCTACCTCAGCCTCTTGAGTAGCTGGGATTATAAGCACACACCACCTTGCCCAGCTAATTTTTCTACTTTTTGTAGAGAGGGGGTCTCGCTCTTGCTCAGGCTGGTCCCAAACTCCTGGCTTCAAGCAATCCTCTTGCTTTAGCCTCCCAGAGTGCTAGGATTACAGGCATGAGCCACTGCACCCAGCCTGTTGGGTTTTTAATTGGGTTGTTTGCTATTGTTTTTGTTGTTGTTGAGTTATAGGGTTCTTTATGTGTTGTGGATATTAACCTCTTATCAGATATATGATTTGCAAATATTTTCTCCCATTTTGTGGGTTGTCTTTTTACTCTGGTAATTGTGTCCTGTGATACACAGAAGATTTTAATTTTAATGTAATCCAGCGTATCTATAATTTCTTTTGTTGCCTGTGATTTTGGGGTAATACCCATGAAATTATTTTCAAATCCAATGTCATGAAGTTTTAAGGAGTTTTATGTTTTTAGCTCTTATGTTTAGGTCTTTGCTCTATTTTGAGTTAATGTTTATGGCATAAGGTAAGAAACCAACTTCATTCTTTTGCATGTGGATATCCAGTTTTCCCTACACCATTTATTGAAAAGATCTTTTCAATGGGAAAAGATCATTCCTCATCGAACGATCTTGATGCCCTTGTTGAAAATCATTTGACCACCTATGAGAGGTTTTATCTCTGGGCTTATAAACAGTTTTTAAATATAAATTTAGCTCCTATGTCTCTGTTTAAAATACCTGTTTCAGCCATTGAAAACTTTCTGGTGTTAAGTTTTTGTTATGAATACTTAACGGCCAGGAATTTTTAAATATTTTATGGCTAAGATTTTGTACCCCCTAGCAACCAATTTTTTGCCCATAGGGAGTGCATGAATGCTAATCAATAGCATTCTGATTAAGGGAGAAAAGGTTGATTAGTGCAAAGCTTTAATGCTTTGGCCAAAATAGGAATGTTGTTTTATTTATCTATATTATATCATTTTCCCATCATTTTTAATAATGAATGTTGTTCCTGCCAACTGGCTCTGTATAAGATCTGTAAGGATGGTGTTTAGCAGAGCCCAAGAGGAAGCATGCCAACAACCAACTAAACCCCCTGACAGTGAGAAAACTGAGGCTTCACTTCCTCATACTGTGGTTACCTGATCTAAAAATATCGACAAACTCAATCTCCGTTCGGACTGGAGGGGGACCTTGCCTCTTTCTAGATGCATAACGATGGCACTGTGGAAAGCTAAATATTAATAACGCTCTTTTTATGTATTCTACTCTGAGAGCAAATGTCAAAAAAATTTACTAGCAAGACTGAAGCCTCATTAACATCCTCGTATGGCGGTCGGGATTATGTCTACTTGCAGAGACAAAGACCAAAGCAAGAGGAAGCGGCACTCCCTGGGCAGTGCTTTTCAAACTTTCCTTCTGACATGACTAAAATTAGCAATAGGCATTCTTATAAATCATTTCTTATTTACTTGTGGCACCACAAATCACAAAACCTCAACCGTGTTTTATAGTTGACAGTGATGAAATAGTATGACTATAGTTAAGGCAGAGCACACAAATATTCTAGCAGGGAATAAACCAATCTGTTATGTAAGATTATGAATGGCTCTTAAATATGTAAATTTGGCTCCTGTGTTTCTTTTTAAAATTTGTTTCAGCCTTTTAAAACTATTTTTGGTGTTTTGTTTCTGTTTTTAAGAATTTATGGTTTAAGAATTTGTGTGACCTTCGTTATGATGCCTTACATCTCTGGGTGTGATTTTTATATCTATAAAATTAAGCAGCTAGACTAAACCCCTAAGATCTCTTCTAGTTCTAAAATCTGTTATTCTGATTGTATTATATAAATTACCCCAGGACATTTCAAATTGAAAACTAGGCCAGCAATATCTGACAATGAGAGCTTTTTTGAATTAGAAGTAGAGTAGTTAGGATATCTATTACATTGTGAGAATATATCTAAAAAATATATTTTATAAATTTTTAAAAATATGTTAGCATTTTTCAACAATAACAACTATTTAAAAATCATACGTAATTCACCTTTTATCACAGATGACATATGGGGAAAAATACAAAACAAAGAAAACCACAATATTATATAACTTGAGACTTCATGTTGTATCCTCTTGAAATGTCACTATGGAATTTGGACATTTGCAGTTAAATAAGGATGTTCTTTCAATGACAAAAACCAAAACACACTACTTTATGAGAATATGTATGAGAATATATAAAAATATGCATATAAATATGCATTATATAGAATATATAATAAAAACATGTAAGTATATAATATGATGTCAAATATGAAAACAGACAAATATATTTATATAATATAAAATGCATAATATGTACATATAAAAGTCACTATTTTGAATCAGAAAAGAAAAGGACTGTCACTTGTAGCATCTTTTTTAATTCAAAAAAGTATTACAGATTCTCTTCCTGAGAGTTGGAAGAATACTGAATAATAGAACAAAAATTGACTTGAGAACAGGAAAAAAAATCTTCTCTAGATCTGTAATGTATATTTTAACAAGCAGTTACAGTTCTAAAAGCATAATTATAAGAATGGTATGTATGAGACTAATCAATATTGTAATGATTATATATTTCCTCCTAGCTTTGCTGAATCTTTTCTGCTAAGATTTCTGAGCTAAATGCGTACAGGAAAAGTCATTAATGTATTCATTTTTTTTTCTAGTCCACCTCATTCCTAAAATAATATGGTGGCTGACACATACATATAGCATGTCAGGGTAAAAGTAGGTAAGGAAAGCAAAGTGGAAGAAAAAAAGTAAGAGGTGAATATAACTGAAGTTTCTACACAACTACCCTGACAATATCCTTATTATCCAAACATACTGAGTGTCCTACACCTGACTTTTATAACATCCCTAAGCTGGGGCATAACAATAAAGTATAGATCAGAGAAAGCAATTCTACAAAGAGCTAACATTAAAATCACAACATGATTGTATTAGTCAAGATTCTCCAGAGAACAAGAAGCAATGGAATACACAGGCACACACACACACACACACACACACACACACACACACGCACACATATATACGTGTATGTATATATACATGTATATATATAAATAAAGAGATTTATTACAATGAATTGGCTCTTGTGATTGTAGAGGCTGGCAAGTCCAAAATCTGTCATGTGGGCTGGAAGACTCAATCAAGATCCAGCAGAGCCAATATTCCAGTTCAGTCCAAAGGCTGGCAGGCTGGAGACCCGGTAGCCAGCCAATGGTGCAGATGAGTTCTGAAGGCAGTGTGCTGCAGATTCTCTCACCGATTTAAACGTTAATCTCATCCAAAAATATCCTCCAAGTTGCTACATAAAATTAACCAACATAAAGATATAGTAATAGTATTAGATGGCATCTGATATATACCTAATACCAGTGATTTCTATACTGGAGTCCACGCTTGCAGGTAAAGTTGGTTTTTCACAGATCTACAGTATTTCTCCTGAAAAGGGAGCAGTAAATACTTGCTGTCACATCTGCACTGGATTGCACTTTGTTCTTTTCCTGTGCGTGTGAACTTCTGAGTAAAGATTGTTCCTATGAAAAGGGAAAAAAAAATACATTAAAGCAAAGACAAGCTCAATCATGTTCATAAATCTTTCAGTACTTTTATGTCTTTAGCTGCAGATTGAAGTGTGGCATCCGGAAAGACAAATCTTGACATGAGGTCTGGGAGAACTTTTGTTCCTGCTTCAGTACTGTTTTATTTAACATATTTATGTTTAATGTAAACATATTTAAAGAACCTTATCAACCAATAGACAGAAATGTATTTCCACTAAAACACTTCAAAATTCCTCGAGGAAAATATATTTATGTTCATCACACGCATGTGCACGTACACACACACACACACACACACACACGGCATTTGTTGAGAAAAAAATTATAATGACATTACATCTAAAAGCAAAATTGAGAATACAAATATAACATCATCAAGAGTAAAAATTATTTTTTTCTCTTAAATAACATTTTCCTCTTGAGACTTCTATAGGAACAGAATCTGATGTTTTCCTTTTACCTTGTATCCTTTACCTATGTTTACCCCACTGTTCATGTTTAGATGAATTGAGCTAGAGTTGCAAAAAAAATTGTTACTGGTATCGCTAAGTTAGCTAGGTGTCAAAATGAGGTTCGATTATTCCAGATTCATTCATTCAGCATAGATTTATTGAGCACTGTGCAAATTTCAGGAGGTTTATTGTGAGCAGGCAGAGTTTGGCCCTGCCTTCATGGAACTGGAATTCACAATCTGCTGATTCCAGTCTATTCCACCTGGAAGTCAAGGTCTTGCAAGTCATCTCATTAATCTACCTTTCAGTTTCTTCTGCCTTTATGTCCATTCACTCACCCCTGGTCCTCTCATAGGCTTCTCTTCCTAACTTCCTTCTTCCGGGAAAGCTCTTCTCCCACACGTTCACAGTCTCTTCACTCTCCAAGACTCTGCTCACCTGCCTCTTTCTAAGCCATTTCTGATCCTTCCCCATCCCACAGTGTGGAGAAATCCTCACCCCCCAACCCCCCTGCCAAACTCCCTATTCTTCTTAGAGCTCATCAGTCCTCTTTGATTTCATTTAGAACTTTCTGCCCCATAAGCTCATTATGGATGCTCCTCAACTTACAATGCGGTTATGTCCTGATAAATTCATCAAAATTGAAAATATCAGAAGTGTAAAATGCGTTTGATATACCTAACCTACCGAACATCATAGGTTTGCCTGGCCTACCTTTAATGTGTTCAGGACACTTAACGTTAGCCTACAGTTGGGCAAAATCATCTCACACAAAGCCTATTTTATAATAAAGTGAACCATATTGCTAGCCCAGGAAAAGATCAAAACTCAAAATTTAAAGTGTGATTTCTACTGAAATCGTGTCACTTTCATACCATCGTAAAGTCAAAAAATTGTAAGTGGAACCACTGTAAGTGGGGACCCAGCTGTGTCTGCACACACACCTTATCTCCCCACTAGACTGTTACTGACCTCAGGACAGGGGGCAAGGACATTTCTTCCTGTTACCGTACCTGTCACAGCACCCTACATATGATAGATGCTGCTTATGGGCTGAATAAGTTAATGAATGAGTTTGGGCAAATCACTTACCCCATTTAGTCTGACTTGAAAAGTGAGTTGGGGTGCAAACACCAACATTCCAGTTCTGTAAATGTTTGCAATGACAACTTTTCATCCTGTTTTCCCTTAAATATTTAAGGATCTGATTAACCATATTTCAATCTCTCATATGGAAGTCTGGATCCGTAACCTTGAATTTACAGAATGTGGTGTAACCTTCTCTGGCCCTTAGTGCCTGCCTTCACCAGACCCAACCACTCTTCAGCCAGACAGCAACGAAGTGGCATCAACTCTGACAGTCGTCTTTGTTGAGTGTAGAAATCTATGCCTCCTGTTCCCTTCCCCTCACGTCTGAAACCATCCCCTTTTCTGCCGTCCTGATTGCTGTTCCCTCTCCCTGTCCAGATTCAGCCCCTCACAAATCCAGACATATCAAATGACAGTTCACACTTTTCTTCAAACCCATCATGGACTTGCATAACTTGACTCACGACATTGCTCTTCAGAAAGTCTTCCCCTCTATCTCTGCATCCTTAAAAGTGTCCCCAGCCTTTACAATTCCAGTGCCTTCTTCAGGAACACTTTGCTGACCTCGCAGACGGAAGTCCTACTTGGGTCTCCGGTAACAGGTGTCTCTTTTAAGGCACTTTCACAGTCTTGTTACCTGGTACACGCTAGCCCGCCCCCAGGAGGCCATCAGTTACATGTGGGTAGGAATCGTGTCTTACTCACTTTTGTAATATTGAGAGATGGTTCCGCATCGTGGGTCAGCTTTGGACTCTGCACTTAGTCTTGGATTTGAATCCTGCCCCAACCGCTTACTAGCTATGTGATCTTGGACAAGTCCCTAAACCTTTCTAACTCTCCGTAAATAATAATGGTAATACCGAGGTATGACAATAATAGCAATACTTGCCTCAGTGAGAGGTAGTGAAGTTAGACACAATGTATATAAACCACTTACCAAAGGAGGAATATCGTTGATACCTCCTCTATTTCTCCCACAGTGCTTTACCCTTAGGAGGAACTCAAATGTGTTTATGGGCTGAATAAATGAGAGGTGGTATTATGAGTTCAGAGTATTGTAAAAATTGCATCTCCTTGAATATGGACCTGAAGAATGTCCCTCACTTTGGCAGAGAGCCAGGAGCTAGAACAAGGTTGAAGCTGAGCTGTATCTTGCCAAGGTAACACAAATAGATGAAAGTATTTCCCTATTACTATTTCTCTCAACATTTCAGAGAGAAAACTATTTTAAAGGTAAAATTCTTTAGAAAAGAAAAAAATTCTTAAAAATCAAAATCAAATGGCCGAAATCAAACACCTTGACTTTCTTTTCCATTTAGAAATCAGGCAGGATAATCCCACACAACACTGGCAATTTATGAATAATACTGTAATCCAAACAGACCGCAAAGCGGAGATTTTGTTTTTCTAAGGATCAAGTGATATCCAAGATCGCTCAGGTCCTGATGCTGGCAGAGACTGAGCCGAGAGGACTGAGTCATTGACAATTCAAACAAACCCCTGGGAGGGGTGCAGGAAAATGAAACTGGTTCCATCCTTGGCAGAGAAAGCGATTTTTGCGGAAACTGTTTTTTCTAATTAGAAGGAGTTGAGGTTGGTGACAATAAAGTTGGGAAGAAAGCAGTCACAGTAACACGGCTATCAGGTAGAGAGGGAGTCAGGCTGCAGGAAGAAACGGTGTCGTGTGACAGCAGAATGAGCTGGAGATGGAGAAGCCGCCAAACTCCATTCTTAAACCTTAGTACGAGCTAAGGAAGCACGCTGTCCCTGCCCTCAGCGTTTCCCCGCGGAACCAGGTCTGTGTGAACGTACACATTCATGATTTAACTCCAAATCACAGATCCAGAGAGAAACACCAAAAAAGATACAAAGTGAAGACACTTCAGCCCCTGCCTCCTGATTCTATTTTCTTGTCTGTATTGGGAATTCAATTCCAACACAAATGCTTTAGGAAACTTTAGATCTTCAATTGTATGAATTCTTCCTGTTTTCCTTGGGAATCCCAAAACTCATCACTGAAGCTTTGTCACCACCAGAATCAGATGACCTCCACTGTTATAAGCAGTTCTTTGTTAGCCACTAGGGGTATGAAGATGAATTGAATGAATAACTGTGCCTTTAAGTATAGAAAGCCCAGCAGAAAGAAGTTGAAGTTTGATGGTGCAGACTCCGCTATTTGCCTACCCAGGGTCTACTCCCCTTTTTCTCTTGTCTAACAGAAGCCATATTTTGTTCAGATGTCCTCCCTAAGAGGACGTTCAGTCCTGAGGGTGGAGCTGGATTAGGCTAATTCAATCGTGATCAACCCATTCCTTTTCCTGTGATTGGTGAAAAAAGCAAAATTAAGCTGATCAGAGTGTGCCATTCTCCTGGAAACTGTTATTGGATTGGGATTGGGCATGTGTTCATTTATGGAGACAAGTTAAGGGAAGAACTTAAATCCCATAGTTGACAGTCTCTCTTTCCCTTCCCCTCCCTCTTCCTCTCTCTTCCTACATATAAACAAAAAAGGATGTCACACCAATTTTACCTGCAGTCACTTGTGACAATACTGAAACACCTTGAGCATAACTCTTACAGGAGAGAGAAGGGCCAATAGAATCACAGAGCCCAGCCCTGATTGTCCCAAGCCAGGACCCCACCCTGCCTCACATCTGTGCTGTCCAATCAAAACAGAATGCAAGCCACACACATAATTTAAAATTTTCTAGTAGCCTCTTTAAAAGGAGTAAAACAAACAGTTATCATTGCAACTCAGGTTGTCTGTATAAAATATTCAAATAAACACATAACAACCTTGAAAAAGAAGGACAAAGGTGAAGAACTCCTACTTCCTCATTTCAAAACTGACTACAAAGCTACAACAATCAGGATCTTGGTACTGGAAACAACCTAAGTATCTATTGAGGGATGACTGCTTAAAAAAATGTTGTATATAGACAGTGGAATACTATTCAGCCATAAAAAGGAGATCTTGCATTTGTGACAACATGGATGAGCCTGGAAGACATTATGCTAAGTGAAATAAGCTAGATGCAGGAAGAAGAATATTGCATGATCTTTCTTTTATGTGAAAACTAAAAAAAAAGTCAAATATGTAGAAAGAGAGGGTAGCACAGTGATTACCAAAGGTAAGAGTTGGGGGAAAGAATGGGGAAATGCAAGTCAAAGGGTATAAAGTTGCAGTTATGTAGAATGAATATAAGTCTAGAGATCCAATGTACATGAGGGCCATAGTAATAATACTTTTCTGTATACTGAAAACTTTCTGAAAGTAGATTTTAGGTGGTCTTGCTGCACACACACACATGTACACACACACACACACACACACACACACACACACGAGATTACTAAAGTGAGATGATGGATGTATTAATTGGCTTGGCTGTAGTAATTATTTAACCAAATATACATATGTCAAAACATCATATCGTATACCTTAAATATTTACAATTAAAAAGAGAGTGTGGTGTTGGCATAAGGACAGACATAGACCAATGGAATAGAATTGACAGTCCAGAAATAAACTCATTCAGTTATGGTCAATTGATTTTTGACAAGGCTGCCAAGACATTCAATAGGGAAAGAATAGTCTTTTCAACAAATGGTGCTGACATAACCAGATAGCCACATGCAAAGAGTGAGGCTGGACGCTGCCTCTTGCATATACATAAAATGTAACTCAAAATGGATTGAATTCCTAAGTGCAAGAGCTAAAACCATAAAAGTCGTAGAGGGAAACATGGGAGTAAATCTTCATGAACTTGGATAGGCGATGGTTTCTTAGGTGTGACAACAAAAGCAAAAGCAACTAAAGAAAAAAGATTAATAACTTGGACTTCAGCGAAATTGAAAACTTCTGTGCATCAAAGGATATTATTAAGATAGTGCAAGGCAACTCCAACAATGGGAGAAAATATTTACAAATCATATCTCTGATAAGTGTCCAGTATCCAGAATATATAAGCAAATCTTACAAATCAACAATAAAAATTAATAGCCCAATTTTTAAAAGGACAAAGGATTTATATATCTCCAAAGAAGATATAAAAATGACCAATAAACACATGAAAAGATGTTCAACATCATTTGCCATTAGGGAATTGCAAATCAAAACCACTATGAGATAACACTTCACACCCACTAGGATGGTTATCATCAAAGAGTCAGACAATAACAAATGTTGGCAAAGATGTGGAACAATGGGAACCCTCATACATTGTTGATGAGAATGTAAAATGGTGCAACTGGTTTGAAAAATATTCTGGCAGTTCTTCAAAAAGTGAAATATAGAGTTACTATATGACCTAGCAATTCTATTTCTAGATATATACCCAAGAAAATCGAAAACATATGTCCACACAAAAATGTGCACACAAATATTCAATGCAGCATCATACTTAATAGCCAAAAAT
Organism: Lemur catta; assembly: GCF_020740605.2. Classification (NCBI taxonomy): domain Eukaryota; kingdom Metazoa; phylum Chordata; class Mammalia; order Primates; family Lemuridae; genus Lemur; species Lemur catta. Next base: position 117,654,172 of record NC_059130.1, read on the forward strand.
GCAAATTATTCAGTCATAAAACAGAATAAAGCACAGATGCAAACTTCAATAAGAATGAACCTTGAAAACATTATGCTGGCTGAAAGAAGTCAGACACAAAAAACCACATATTGTGTGGTTTCATTTATATGAATTAGCCAGAATAGCAAATCAAATCTGTAGAGACAGAAAGTAGATTAGTGGTTGCCTGAGCTGGAAGCAGAGAGAAATGGGGAGTGATTGAAAATGGGTTGATGAACATTTTCTGCAATTCTTTTTGGGAGTGATAAAAATTTTCTGCAATTTGGTGATGGCTGTATAACTTTGTGCATATGCTAAAAATCACTGCATCGTATACTTTAAAGGAGTGATTTTATAGCATGTGGTTTATACCTTAATTTTTAAAACTGCAAAGACAATCAAATCTCTCTCACTGACTTGTCCTTTAGCATGCTGTGCAATGCAGTGGGCTGTAAGGACACTTTAAAATACACCAGCTGAGATGGGAATGTTCCATAGATGACTGAAGAGAAAGCTAAGTGAATATCTGTTGTTTTTTTGTTTTGTTTTTTTTCTTTTGATTGAGTGGTGACTTTTCTGATTTTTGTCAAAATGGCAAACCAATACAGGTTGCAGTTTCCTTCCTGCCCTAAAATCAACCTTGGAGAAACTTTTTCTTTCAAAAAAGGGAAAAGTATTTGTTCATGTTCCACAAATGAACAACAGTAACAAAACAGCAATAAAAGTTAGAGAGCCTGACTACAGCTGTCCAGAGGTGGCCGTGGGGACACTGGTGATTCTGGAAGTGGCACAGAGAGCACAGGGTGGGGGAAGGGATCTCAGGTTCTGCTCTGGCTTCTTCTCCAAGTGGCTTTGGCACAATTATCTCCCATTTCACCCCAGAAATCCCAGGTCACTGGCATCTGAGGGCATCACAAAGCCCTGCTGGGCTGGAGGAGCTGATGAAAACAGATGTGGGGCAACTGGCTGCCCTCTGACCCCTCAACACCACCCTGTGTCTGCAGACTTCCAGGGTTGGTGCATCTCAGCCCAGAGAAACTGCCTCTGCTCCATGCTGTTTCTTGCCAAGAGTTCACAGTGATGAGCATACGTGCTGCTAACTCTCTGGCCTCGACATGTATCAAGCAACGAATAGTGAGTGTGAAAGCAGATAAACCAAGAAGTATAATTAGAGATTTTAACAAACCTTCATAGAAACTGATAGAACAAGAGATTAAAAATACAAATAGCAAGATCTGAAAAATGTAATTCATAAATTCAAGCTATATAAATATTTGTATATTTTATGTTACATATTTATATAGCTTGAATTTATGTGTACACATGTGTATATGTTTGTATATAGTACACATTCACATGTATCTTATACATGTATAATGTGTGTATATATAGTGAGAGAAGAAATGCTATATATTAAAAAACAGAATGCATCATCTTTTTATGCACATTTTTGGGCACATATGGAAAAAATATTCACAAAAAATTGACCGTTAATTAGGCCATAAAAGAAACCTCAATAAATTCCAAGGGAATTGGATCACATACACCATATTGACCATGTTCTTCAGCTATAATACAATAAAACTAGAATTTAATAACAAAGGATGACCACAAAACTACCACATGTCTGGAAAACTAAATAACACTAAGAAACAACCCATAGGTTGTAGAGGAAATAAAAAAGGGAAATTAAAAAATTCTTAGAACTGAATGAAAATGAAAATGTCTCCATAGCACTGATAATCCAATCAGAACCACGTGTATCATAGCTGGTGCTGTGCTCGAGTGGTGCTTCACAGCAAACCTGAACCTGAAATTGCATGGTTTTTAACACTGAAGCTATAAGAAATTTGGATTTTTAAGGAGCTCAAACTATGGTTCACATGGCCCAGTCATCAAGAGTTTGACCTTTTTCCCCTTACAAATCAATAATTTTTGGTACTCAGTGAAGAAATAACTTAATGAAGTATCGTTGGGAATAATACACACATCCAAATGCTTGACACAACAAGAAGAAATGCTTTCCAGGCCAATGGTGACCAAAGAGGAGATAGGAATACAAGCCCAGCTACCTCCCAAGCAGACACGGAATCTTCCAGCTTCCAGTGGACATGCTGGTTGAGTTCACCTGGGATGGAGTCAGGGAAGGAGACTTCCCTGGGAGACCTGCCCATAATTTCTAGTCCTTGTTCTAGCTGTGTCTTCAGAACTACCTGAGAGAGCCACCAAAGGGTTGCTGCCATTCTCAATGACACAAATTGTGCATTAGGAATTTCTAAGTTAGTACAGGAAGTGGACAAGTGTTGTTTTTACCAGCCAGGCATTATACCCCTCTTCTTTTGATAACGGCATCGTATATTTTCTTTGGGAAATTACCCCGTCCATGTGGCTGCCATCCCAGGCTTGAGGGATGCTACAAATCCAGGCCTATTCAATGCACCCAGCATTTCCAGGGCACAGCAACTGGTTTAGGACTCAGATGGCGGATCAGTCTGCCATTTGGGAGATTTTTGCAGGGGATTTTTGTGACAGAGACACTGTCCTTTTGAGAGCATAGGCAGTATGGCATGTAAGTCCAGAGCAGCTTGGGGTCTTCTTTGTCACCACACGGACAGAAGGCCTAGAATGAAAGCAACTCGGGGACAACAAAGCAAAACAGGCAGCCAAGCGATGAAGAGGGACTTGTTCTTGATGACACCACTTGGGCACCTAGATCCAGTCATGCCTGAAGTTACATGTATCCCTAAATGTTTCTGATTATGCAAATCAGTAAATTCCTTTTTAAAAAATTAAGCTAATTTGAGGTTTATGACTTGCAACAGAAAGAGGACTGGCCAATATAGCAATGAATAAAAAATAAAAAACCAAAACATTTGGATTTTTTTGCATCAATAAATTTTTTTAATTTATTTTTTATTTTTATTTATTTATTTTTTAAATTTTGGAATATTACAGGGGTACAAATGGTTACATGGATTGCTTTTGGTCACATGGGTTGCTTTTGTACTGCTTGAGTCAAAGTTATAAATGTGCCCATCACGCAGATAGTGTACATTGTACCCATTAGGTGTGATTTCACTCATCCCTGGCTCCCCCCACCTACCTGCATGATTTCTGTTGAGTTTTACTTCCATCTGTGCACATGAGTGCTGATTGGTTAGTTGCAATTTAATAGTGAGCATATGTGGTGTTTCTTTTTCCACTCTTTAGATATTTCACTTAGAAGAATGGGCTCCAGTTCCATCCAGATTGTTGCAAAAGGTATTAATTCAGTTGTTTTAGGGATGAGTAGTACACCATGGTGTACGTATACCACATTTTATTCATTCACTCATGAATTGATGGGCACTTGGTTTGATTCCTCATCTTTGCAGTTGTGAATTGTGCTACTATAAACATTCAAGTGCAGGTATCTTTTTGATAAAATGACTTCTTTCCCTTTGGGGAAATACCTAGTAGTGGGATTGCTGGGTCAAATGGTAGGTCTACTTTTAGTTCTTTGAGGAATCTCCACACTATTTTCCATAGAGCTCGCATGAGTTTGCAGTCCCACCAACAGTGTATAGTGTTCCTATCTCTCCACATCCACGCCAACGTTTATTGTTTTGGGACTTTTTGATAAATGCCATTCTCACTGAGAGTAAGTGATATCTCATTGTGGTTTTCATTTGTATTTCTCTGATAATTAGTGATTTTGAGCATTTTTTCATATGTTTATAGGCCTTTAGTCTACCTTCTTTTGAATAGCTTCTGTTCATGTCTTTTGCCCACTTTTTAATGGGGTTGTTTGATTTTGTTCCTGCTGATTTGCTTGAGTTCTTTGTAGATTCTGGTTATTAGCCCTTTACCAATTGGATTTGGAATGAGAGTTTGGTTCAACCTATTCATCATCAACAAAATATAGAAGCTTTCTTAAAAGAGAAGGGCCAGTATTATCTTGCTCACTAATACAAACAACTATTATTCTTAATTTTAAAATGCCTTTTATTTGGTTTAAATAAAGAACTATAGTGAATTTTAAAAATACAATAACCTAAATTTGGAGAGCTGCCTGTACACCAAAACCCCACTAAATACTCTGAAGATGGGGCTAGTTTGAGAAACAGGGACTGAGGTTTTCCCCTGTCCCCCTCCTTCCTTCCACTGTGGTTTCACAATGTTCCAGTTCTGTGCAGTAGTGTGTGTTTTGGACATCGGTATGTTCAGCTCCTTTTGCACAAGTCTGGTGAAAAAACTTTAACTGGGCAGGAGAACAATGAGACCCTCACTCATGTAAACATGTTGGCAATTTCTCCAATTTATGGGCAAGTTTTTTGGGTGTTCTTTAGAGCTGCCATCTAGCAATTGGCCATAATGCACACTTTCTGCTCTCTGAGAAAGGCATTATAAAGAAAAGAACACAGGACCTAGGACGGGGACAGAGAACATGTGTATTATATTCTGAGCATATTTGTATGCATTAGTGCCTTTTGACACGGCAAAAGTGGATTACATATCAATATTTACATTAAAAGAGCAAAAGTACCATCCAACTTAATGAGAATTTTAAACCTCTTCTTGCTGTCACTCTCATTTGCACTTGAAAAGAGCTGTCAGTCAAATGTTTTTTTTTTCTTATTGGAGAGATGCTTCCTTTGGAAGGCTATGTTTTTCTTTTTTAGGCTACAACATGCTTCACAACTTAAAAGTGCTCGTCTTCCTGAAATCACGTGGGCTTCATTTTTCAAGCCTTGAATTAGAGGGATGTTGCCCTGGAGAAAAACATTTCCACAGGGAAAGGATTATTGGCAACTCAGAAATGTTAACCCAGTTCATTTGGTGGTAGTGCAGTGAGTGGGGCTGATGCAGTAATCTAATGCATAGTTTAGAAACCATAATTGTTTTGCTTAAGGTAACGTGGAAAGGAATCCTTTTCCTGACAGCTCAGTAGGGCTCCCAAGTGTGATTATCAGAATGGTAGAGCCTGACAAAAAAAAAAAAATCAGTTCTATGTCATAGTGAAACCTATTGCTGAGGTTTTTCTTTGAAAAAGAAAGACGTAAGAACAAGCAAACCCCCGGACTCCTGAGCATGTCTACAAGGTGTAAACCGAGGAATCTAAATCAAACTGCATTTAAAGATTTCTAAGAGAAGTTCCCCACCCAATTACTTTAACCCTTTCTAGAATGTTGTGTGTTCTCTGCACTGACCCCAGGGTTGAAATATAATAACTCATTAATACAATTGCCAGCCAGGCATGGTGGCTCACACCTGTAATCCCTGTATTTTGGGAGGCTGAGGTGGGAGGAGATCGAGAGTTGGAGACCAGCCTGAACAACTTAGCAAGATCCCATCTCTAAAAGAAATAAAAAATAAAAAAATAGCTGGGTGTAATGGCATGCACCTGTAGTCCCAGCTACTCAAAAGGCTGAGGGGGGAGTATCGTTTGAGCCCAAAAGTTCAAGGCTCCAGTGAGCTAGGATGGTGCCTCTGCACTCCAGCCTGGGCAACAGAGCCAGACTCTGTCTCAAACAACAAAACAAAATAAAACAACAAAAAACATGTTCTTCCTTTTTCTTGGCTTTAACAACTAGGAGATACTCTTTTGAGCGTGTGTGTGTGTGTGTGTGTGTGTGTGTGTGTGTGTGTGTGTGTGAGGACTCTTGACATTTCAGTTCGTAATTTAGTTTGGGTTGGTTTTGTCAGTTTCTTTTGGCAGGTGGCAGTGACAGGTGGCTTGGAGCCTGGGGCACACACAGTCCCACCTGGAATTTCTCTCCAGGTTCCCTTAAGCACTCCCTGGGCAGTGCTCATGCTGAATAGCCTCGAACTCTCTGCCTAAGACATCTGCTTCGTGTGCTGAGCTCCCTAACATGGGGCAGCAATGCTGGCTGCTGCTGTCAGCGACCTTGGAATTGGAAAGTAACAGAGGTGGGGAATCCCCGTCTCCTCCTCACCCTGGGGCCCGCCCGTTCCCATTCCTCACTCCCATGGGTGCCCGCACTGAGAAGGGAGGCCCTTCCACGCCCAGCCCCCACTCTGGTCTCTGGCACAGCCCTGGGCCAGGTTCTCCCAGTTCTGTCCACACCCGCCTTCCCTCGCCCACACCCCTCGCCTTAAGCCCAGGGAACAGTTTGTAACTCTCCCATTTCAAGGTTCTTTAGAATAACGTGGTGATGCGGTGTGCTGGGAAAACCACGCCCTTTGAAGTTTGACACAGTTTCGTGACCTTCCCACACTTCCCACTTTGCAAGATCGTTGCAAGGACCAGGAGTGAAAGATAGGAAGTTCTGGGACACGGTGATCCCCAGAATGGACGGTCAGTTTCATCAACACTGGCTTTTGTTTGTCCGTTTGAAGAGGCAGAAGTGACAGTGACATAATCATCTTCTTTTTTACTTCTGCCCTGAGGCATTCACTAACTACCCGTTTTAAGTTGATCCTTCCTAATCCAGAACGTTCTGTTCCTTTCCCTCCCGCGGTGCTGTGCGTGTGGGAGAATGAGCCCCCTGGCGGACACCGGGAAGAAGCGCTGCAGTTAATTTCAGTTTCTCTCTTTGAAGCTTTTTTTTTTTCTTTTTATTCTTTTTTTTTTTTTTTTTAAGACTAGTCAAGTGCAGTAGTGAGGAGGGGAGAAAGTAGTAGAACAAGGAGTTCAATCTGTAACTGACTGTGAACAATCAAGTGAGATAACTCACTACCTCCGGACCAGCATTTTTTTTTTTTAAGGACGAAAAATCACTCCTTGGCCTGGATGCTGTGAGATGTATTAGGAGAGAGCTGAGGTCATAGGAGATGAGATATGGAGCGTGGCTTCCAGGACTTAAGGTATCCAACCGTCTCAGTTTGCCAGGAAATAAAGGATTGCCCGGGACCCCGACTTTCAGTGCTGAAATCCAGCTGGTCTTGGACAAACCGGACAAGTTGGTCCCTGTAGGTTTATCCCATTCTCTCTGTTGCTGGACAGAGGCCAGGTCCCTAAGGGTTAAAACGCAGGGCTGGCTGTTTAAATGGGAGCAAGGATGGAGAACAGGGTAGAAAATGGTGCAATTTCCTGCAAGGATGGGGGTGTGAGGGCCCCACCGGGGTGGGGCGGACTGGCAAAAGTTGGAGGAAGTTATTAACACAGGGACATTAGGTCCCTCAGTTGGGCCTAAGCACTGTGATCCAGCTTCATCTCAATTCCTCTAGGAATGGTCTTCATCAAAAGAAAGCTCTATGCAGATTTATGAACTATTGGATAATTTGTTTTTCTCTTTTGTCAAGATGATTCCAAGGAGGTTTCTCTCTCCACCAAGGATCTGACGGGTGCATGGTTACATCTCGAAGAGACAAAAGGGGAAACCCAAGTTGTCCTTTTCCTTCCCCACTTATTCGCTGGCTTAAAATTAATATCCTCTAACTAATCACTGAAGCTAAGGGAATCCTGATGGTTTAGTCATGCGGTATAGAGCAGGCGCCGTGTCCTGCAGAGATTGGAAAGAAGACTAAGAACCGTCGTCTGCAGTCACCTGGGCTGGAAATTAGCCAGGACCACACAGTTCACTCTCGCCACTTAGGTGCAGGTGTTTTAGAGAATGAAACACAGCAGCCTTCCAACCTGTTTAATATCACTTTCCAAATTACCCAAATGCTACCTTTGTTGCTCCTTGGAGGTTGCCTTTGCAAAGACTTGCCCAGTTCAGTCCTGCCCAGTGAATCAAAGCTGATCAGATTACACGGTAAAAGAGCCTGACTGTTTACTCCAAGACTTTTGAGTCGTCTATGGTAATGCCACACGGAAGCAATTTCTTAGGTTATTACGGAAGAGTGGTTTTCAACTGGGGCGATTCTACTCCCTCTTTACTCCTCCCAGGGATATGTGGCAATGTCTGGAGACATTTTGGCTTCCTCAACTTGGTGGATATAACTGGTATCTAATGGGCAGGGGCGGGGGGTGGGGGGGGCTGCTAATTCATCCTACAATGACAGGACAGCCCTGCACCAAAGAAGTCCCCAGCCCCAAATATCAATAGTGCAGAAGTTGAGGAACCCTGCAAGAGGGCATGTATCTGTCAGGTTCTTCTGATCTCATTTTTTTTCCAACATGGAGAAAGAATGACTCCACAATGAATGAAGCACACATCACCTTCTTACTTTGATGGTAAGTTGTTTATTTTTATGTTGTTGCAATAGAATCACATCTACACTTTTCCAAAAATGTTGAACAAAAGCAGGATATAGAATATAGTAAGTATGGTGTTGTTGAGAGATGTAATTTCATCTATTTCTTGGGGGCAACGGAAAGAACTGAGTTATTATAAATCAGTGTAGTTCAGGAAGCAGATCAAAGTTTCAAATCCAAGATCATAGATTTGTGGTCAAATGCAGGGAAGACATTCAAATGCAGGAGTGAAGTATTGTGAAAATTCAATTATGTAGCTTCAAATCTGTGCTAATTTATACATGGTGGCTTACAGTTCATCTGATCAAATTAGTAATATTAATTCAGTTTTTGAAAAGGCCAAGAAAGAAATTTACAAGATGAGGCTGAAGCACTTTGTAGTGCTGAAAGTAAGAAAATGGTCAAAAAAAAAAAAAAAGACAATGAACACTGATGGAGACAGGTCAAAGGGACACATACATGAGCTAACTGCAAGGTCTCCCAGTGGCCAAAGGTGGAACAAATTTCAGCAACAAAAATAAAATAGTACTGGATTATAAACCAAAGCATAAAATAACTATTTCTGAGTCCATACTGATATAAACAAATGGGGAAGAATAGATAAATCTCCCATGCAGAAGAATTCCAAGTAATTTACGTAGATACTCCACCCACAAGGAGGTGAAACATAACTCCCCACTCCTTAAGTGTGAGCTACTTGCAGAGTGACTTTTTTTCCCAAGAATAATGGAAGGGGTGAAGAAAAAAGAGTAAATTTCCAGTGGAGATGCCTGACAAGCACTTCCTCAGCCGGGTGCTCAAGGTCAACATGGACAGTGGTAAATCATACTGATAGTACGTACCCTTGATATGGTGTGAGGAGAACAGCCCTTCACCTCTGTGGTCTTCCTCCCAGCAACACGGGACCCAAGTCAAGTGTTTTCTCCCAGACTGTGGCTTCTCTTCATTGCTTAAAGAAAAAAAAAAAGTTTTATTACATATGCATACATCCCTAAGTAATATGTTGTTTAGTGTTTCTTGTTTTAAAGATAAAATTCACATATTGTACAATTCACCCATTTAAAGTGCACAGTTCTGTCTTGTAGTATTATTCACAGGGTTGTGCAACCATCACTGCTATCTAATTTTAGAACATTCTTGTCCTCATAAATGAAACTCTGGACCCGTTAGCAGTCAGTCCTCATTCTCATATTCTCACCCCCTCAAGAAACCACTAATCCACTCTACATACGTTAGTTAATTAACCCTCACACTAATATATAAAGTAAAAATCTGTATTATCTCCATCCCCCACAGATGAGGCAACTGAGGCCCAGAGAGGTGAAGGTCTCACAGCTAATAAAGAGAGGAACTTATTACCCAATCTAAGGCAAGAACAGCAGTCACAGCAGACTCTCCCTGCACAGGGGCAGACAGTGGGTATTAATATTTTCACCTTTATGGGCCACACAGTCTTCATTGCAACTACTCATCTCTGCTGTTGTACAGTGAGTGCAGCCACAGACTACATGTTGACAAATTGGTGTGTCTGTGTTCAAATAAAACTTTATTTACAAAAGCAGTTGGAGGGCCAGATTTGGTCTGCAGGCTCTAGCTTGTCAACTCTTTTTTTTTTTTTTTGAGACAGAGTCTCACTCTGTTGCCCGGGCTAGAGTGAGTGCCGTGGCATCAGCCTTGCTCACAGCAACCTCAGACTCCTGGGCTCAAGCAATCCTCCTGCCTCAGCCTCCCGAGTAGTTGGGACTACAGGCATGCGCCACCATGCCCGGCTAATTTTTTCTATATATATTTTTAGCTGTCCAAATCATTTCTTTCTATTTTTAGTAGAGACGGGGTCTCGCTCTTGCTCAGGCTGGTCTCAAACTCCTGAGCTCAAAGTGCTGGGATTACAGGCGTGAGCCACCGCGCCCGGTCGCTTGTCAACTCTTGAATTGAGCCATCATCAAAAGCCTTGCGTCCGCCTGGATGCTTCTCTCCAATCCCCTTTCTCTGCTGCCCCAGCCCCAGCCCCCCAGATGAACGTTACCCTGAAGTTTGTATTTACCACCCTCTGGCTTTAAAAAACAGCATTTTCTTACGTAAGCTCTGTATCATCAAACAATATGTTACTTTGTTTTACTTGTGTTGAGCTCTAAAAATGTTATCATACCGTGTATGGTCTTCAGCTTTTTAAAAAATTCAATGTTGTATTTCTAACGTTCAGGAGCATGTCGAATACTTCACAGTGTGAGTGTACTTTAAGTATTTTATCTATTCTCTCCTTGGTGGGTATGCAGGTTGTTCACAGTTTATTTGCTATTATAAAAAATCCTGCTAAAAGCAGAGTTTCTGGGTTAGAGGATAAAAAAGTTGTTTTTTTGGTTTTTTTTTTTTTAAAGATTCCTGGGTTTTGTCATCTTGGGCAAATTGCTTCCTCTCTTTCTGAAGGCTCTTTTTTTTTTTTTTTTTTTTTTTTGCCTAAGTAAAATGAAGATAATAATGGTATCCACCTCCTGGCATCATTGTGAGGATTCAGTGAGATAATCCCTGTAGATCTCTTAGCACGGAGGTAGTACAGTTTCGAAATTTAAGAACTTTTTTTCTCACTCTATATTTGTTTGTCAGTTGACTTCTCTCCACTAGGCTGCGAAGTCAGGAAGGCCAGGGACTGGGTAACTTACCTCTGAAGCTTCAGCATCTACCATGTCTCAGTTTTTAAATAAGTGTGTATTGAACAAATGAATGAAGGGATGTGTCGCTGTGATCAGAACTGTGGCCCCACAGGCTGCAGACACCAGTGTCAATGACGCGGGTGTCTCGGTTTTGAGCATTGGGGTTACAGAAGATGGCCAGCCTCAGGCTCCCTCTGGACACAGTGCTTGGTTTGGCTCTGACTTCGTTAGTGAGTTAGTAATTCCCTTGACTGTTTCTGCCTCAGAAGAAGGCATGCAGGTTGACAGTCTGAGTCCTGAAGATGCAGAGTCTATGAGCTGCTCCTTTCCACCTGCGAATAGCAGGTGAGCTGTGGAAGAACTCATTGTCACAAGGGAACTCAGCAAGACACAGGACTGTAACATTTGCAGGTCACATAAGCCGCAGTCATTAAAGGGCATTGTTTAGAAAGGATTGCCAATTACGGTTGAGCCAATTTCCTTCCAGAGGCCAAAAGCACACTCACAGGAACTCAGTTGTTTGGATTTTATAAATATATCCATATAGACACACATATATCATTTCTTAATACAAACACATTACACTGTGGGTTTGTATATCTCTTTTTGAAATATAAATCATATCCTAGGAATGCTATAGAAAAAAAATGCTCTACCAGTAAAGTTTTTATTTTTTGATAATGATCTTTTAAAATGCAAGTTTATATTTCAACAAGATAGTTCTTATTCCTGGGATTTTAGTTCTAAAGGAACCTTCCTTGGATAACAAGGGTGCATTTTCCAATCCTTTTTCTTTATAGCTACAAAAGATAGCTTTTGCGTCTAGTTTAATCCTGCCTCATAATCATGAATTAATGCTGCCTGTACTTGTGTCAACTCATTAGATTTCCTGGGTGCGTAAGCAGTAACAGTGGCAAAATAGACTAGCTACCAACATAGCTACCAAGGTCAAGTTTGCCACAGAAGTCCTGAATTCTCTGTCTGTACAGACCCAGCAAGACATTGTCAGAGCTGGCTCATAGACTGTGATTGGTGACTCTGTTTGAAATTCCAGGTTTTCCATCACAGTCTCAGACATGATGAATGGGCTGGGATCTGATGGTGAATAACTGCCATTGCCGACAGCTAGAGAATCCTTCAGGCTGAATTAGGGTGAAATACCAAGAAAGTGCCACGTACTCACAAGTTCTGGGAAGGCTATACAGATTAATGGGCAATTTTTTCCAAATACAAAGATTTTTCATTCCCTTCTTGACCTACCCCAATTCCCTACCATCCTCCCGAGATTCTGACAACCATGTCCTGTAAGTTGCACGTTGGTTTTTCAGCTGAACAGCATCCTTCCACATTTTAAATGAAGACATCTGTCTGTATTATTTAGTCAAGGAAGTAAAAATTATGGACTGTGGAAGGCACCTAAAAAGAGGTTGACATTGTGATGTAAGATGTCTTTATGACAAATGTTCTATTTTTCCTGGCAAATAATGTCTTCATTAATTCTTGCCACTAGTTGGTGCTAGGGTACCATTTAGTAAGCGTTCAATTAAATGGAATCAGCCACGATTACTCACCCTGAGTGGGTCCTTCCTTTTTGTTTCACATGTGCCCTTAATGTCATTTGCACTGTCTGGCTCGTCAATATAGAGGAAGCATTCCTGCCCAGGGTGTTTGCCACCACAGGGCTGCACCTGCAGACCTCAAAGGGATTTCCTTTTGAATGACATGATCTTTAAAGTCCCTTTCAACACACAGATTTTCTGATTTTATTATCACTTCTACTTGCAACACATAAACTTAAAGTAATATTTTTATTATTCTTGAATCTTATAAATAGTGCAGGTTTTTTGGCTAGAGATTTTCAAAACAGGTGTCTAAATAAAAATATTAATCCCCAACTTTGTGTTGCTCAAGTCCTCTCTTTATTTTTCCTTCCTTGGGTATCTTCTTAGGGTGTAGTATTGAGGTTATGTTAACCTCCCAAAACAGAGCTGAGTAATCTCTCCTCTGTGAAAGAGTGTGTGTGAGATTAGAATAACGTCTTCTGTGAATGTTTGGTGAAAATCAGCAGTAAAGTCCTGAGTCTGGAATTCTTAATGAAAAAGTTTATTATCGATTCTTCAGTGGTTGTAGAAATTTTCAAGTGTTCTATTTCTCCTTAAATCAGTTTTGCTAACTCTTTTTTTTCCTAAGAATTTGTCCATTTTATTCAAATTTTCAAATTCATTGCCATATAATTATTTATCATATCTTAATTTCTGTTTAATGACTGTGGCACACCTATAGTGATATCTGTTTTTTCATTCCTAGTATTGGTTACTTGTGAATTCTCTCTCTTTCTACCTTTTTTTAATCCCAGAAGTTTATCAATGTTATAATCTTTTAAAAGAACTAACTTTAGGCTTTATTGATGCTGGCGTATATTTGTTTCCTATTATTTCTGTTCTTTATTATTTCCTTCCTTGTGACTTTTTTGTGGGGTCATCTTTCTACCCCACTGCTAATGCCTACTTATAACTTGATTGCCATTTTTAAGTAGTGATCATTTTACTGGTAATAAATAATAGGTGCTTAACTGTAATTCCATAGCTGGTTTGGTTGACTACAATATATCATTAATTAGGCTAAGGTTGAAGTTTTGATTCTTCCTTGGGCTGATGAACTTCCTTTGAGTCCATGGCTACACTCAGCCACCTTAGAGGGGTCCCTGAAAATGCCCCTCCTGTAAATTTGGAGTGTGTAAGTCTTTCACCATTACTGGGAAAGAAAAAAAAAAATCAGAAGTTCACGTCCTACTACCTGTTGGTACCTTCTGTTATCTTCAACAGATGAAGACCAGCACATTTTAAGACAAAAAAGCACAGAAGAAAAGGTTCGTCTGTTGATTTAAAAAACATGCTAATTCCATTGCTGTTTGAGTTTAATGTATATATGACCCTTCAAAATACTTAAGAAATGTTCACAAATTGAATTTCATTTTATTCCACTACAGTCATTATAAATTATCCTTTAAAAATCATTGAAATAGGCATGGCACGGTGGCTCATGCCTGTAATCCTAGCACTCTGGGAGGCCGAGGCGAATGGATTGTTTGCGCTCAGGAGTTTGAGAGCAGCCTGAGCAAGAGCGAGACCCCCATCTTTACTAAAAATAGAAAGAAATTAGCTGGACAACTAAAAATATGTAGAAAAAATTAGCCGGGCGTGGTGGCACATGCCTGCAGTCCCAGCTACTCGGGAGGCTGAGGCAGGAGGATTACTTGAGCCCAGGAGTTTGAGGTTGCTGTGACTAGGCTGATGCCACGGCACTCTAGCCTGGGCAACAGAGCGAGACTCTGTCTCAAAAAAAACAAAAACAAAAAATCATTGAAATAGATCAGAAACATCATTACTTGCAATACTCTGAGTTAATTTATCTGAGGTGTCAGCTATGACATTTCTAAGCGTAACTTGGAGTGACTCCCCCTAGTGGGGATCGAGGACGGAGAGTGTTCTCATGGGCAAAGTTTTGTGCTGCGTGAGAGCAATTATGCTTGTCAACAGCCAGTGTTAGATTTGCCTGTCCCCAGTTGTAGCTGGTATATGACATTGCATCAGAAATGCAGAGGAAACACACCTTGGTGACAAGAATAGTTTACTCTTCCTGGCTTCCTGTGTAACGCTGTGCACCACACTGATGTGATGAGAGGAGTGTGAGCAGGACAGTCACAACATGGCCAAAAGAAGGTAACAATTATTTCCTACAATGCTGACGTGTAATTTTTAGAAAATTCTTGAATGTTAGTCTATCAATCGCAAGGTGCTGAAAATTTGAAAAAGATATTAGTTTACTTTAAACTAAAACCAGAATATCAGTCCTTTCAACTAACTGATTCAAAAGCACAATCACATACCTAGAAAAAAGAAAAAAAAAATCCACCTATAAATCACACAAGATAATTTCAAAATGGACCAAAAATCTAAATTTTTTCAATTAAATTACATAAGTACTAAAAGAAGAAAAAATCCAATGGGTGAATTCCTTGGTAATCTAGGAGTGGAGAAAAATCTTATTATTTATGATCTGAAATCTAGAAGCAGTTAAAAAAAAAAGATTATAAATCCAACCACCAAACGGCAACAATAAAAAAACCTTTTAAATGGTGAAAATACTATAAATAAAGGCAAAAGGCAAAAATAAACTCAGAAAAATATTTCCCACTTATATCACAGATAAAGAATTTATAGAAAGAGCTCCTAAAAGCTGAGAAAAGTCTGATTTTTTTTAAATGGATGAAAGTTACAGTTCACAGAAAATGAAAAGCAAATGCTATTTAAAGATATGAAAAGATGCCCAGCCTTTTAATAGGAGAAATGAGAAATCTACACTGAGATAATATTTCTCACCTACCCAACTTATAAAAATTTAAAACTTTGACATCAAACACTGTAGGTGAAGCTGTGGAGGAAACAGGAATTCTCATAAATTGTTAATGGGAATACAAAATAATATAAACTCTGCGGAAGGGAATTTGGCAACATCTAACAAAATCCCATATGCATTTATCCTTTGATCCAGCAATCCTGTTTTTAGGACTGTATCCCAGTGATACATTTGCAAACAAACAAAAACCACAAGAAACATAGAAAACTACTTATTCATAAGTTCTGCATTGCAAAACTATTTGTAAGGGCAAAGGATTGGAAACCACCTAAACATCCATCAATAGGGAAATGGTTGACTAAAGTAGGAAAAATCCACACGATGGGGCAGAATGCAACTGTAAAAAAAAGAAATAAGTAATATGTATTATATATATACTGATATGGAGTGATATCCAGGATATATTGGTAAAAGAAAAGACAATATCACCTGCCAAACAGAGTATATAGTGTACCACCTTTTCAGTAAAGAAGAGGGAAAAATACAGACACACACACACACACACACACACACACAAGACATGGGCTCCTACTTTCAATCAGAAACACAAGAAGGATAAACCAGGGGGGGAAATATTGAGAGGACAAAGGAAAGAATGAGAGGTAGAAACAGTAATGGAAATGAGACCTCTCTGAGTGTATCTTACTATAAAGCTTTGACTTCAGAATCATTTAAATGTTTTACATATTCAAAAATAAAATTAAATCAAAAGGAAAGAAAATATTCCCTAAAATTTGAAAATAAATCAAAATTAGTACTAAATTGTATATCAAATTGATCACTTACTGTAAAAAGAGGTAGTTCGAGTTACTGTTGGATGCAGTATTTGGACTGTACCTCATTAGTGAAATAAAGTCTAAGGTCAAAAGAGAACTGCAAAGAAACTGTAAACTTCATTCAATAGTCTTTTTGTTAGTAGCAATGCTGGTACTGTAATTTTGAAATTATTATGTGTTATTGATGGTTAATAGGTCATTACAACAATAAAAATTATCATTAGGAATCAAGATTTTTCATGTAACAGAAAAAGACACAAATATAATATTAAAGAATTTAAGCCAAAACCCAGTGATGTTAGATTTGAAGTGGAAATATTAGTATGCATTTTCAAGGCTTTTTCTTTTTGAAAAATATATGTTTTCTAGGTCAGTCAACAGAAGTAATAACAATAGCAGTGAGCACACTGTTCCCACGAAAACAAACCAGGGCTCCTTAGAGAGATAGCTAAGTCTAAATCGAAGCAGGCAATGTTTGAACTGATCCTGGGCCTTCTGGCTGTACCAGACAGCAAGGATGCCACCAAAGACTAGTAGAATCACATCAGAAATCCAACTTGTGGGATTCTCACTGGCCTAAGATGGAACAATTTGAGCAATCAAAAAGAGTAACAGCTGGATGCAGTGGCTCATGCCTGTAATCCCAGCACTTTGGGAGGATGAGTGGGAAGATCACTTGATCCTAGGCATTGGAGACCAGCCTGGGCAACATAGCAAGACCCTGTCTCTACAAAAAATAAAAAAATTAGCTGGACATGGTGGCATGCACCTATAGTCCCAGCTACTTGGGAGGCTGAGGCAGGAGGATCACTTGAGCACAGGAATTTGAGGTTGCTGTGAGCTAGGCTGACACCACGGCACTCTAGCCCAAGAGACACAGTGAGACCCTGTCTCAAAAAAAGAAAGAATGAGAAGACCTTTCCCAAGGTCCCCCCGACCCAACCCGGCAGACTTCTTTTGTCTTCTCAGCAGTCAGGCTTGTTCCCGTGCCTGTTCTAAATCAATCCCTGGCCAGGTAAGTGAGATCCTTAGCCTGACTGCGTGGGCATCGTGGATGTTGGAGAGACAACCACAGATTGTCCACTCTCTCTGTAAATGACAAGTCTGTACAGTGACAATGGCCAGAGACAAGTGCAGCATCTCATCGTGGATCAGACAGTTCTCAGTGGCTGAGGCAAAATCCATCCCATAATTTCAGCTCTCAGTGGTTGGAGCCGGTTGCCGGGCGAGCTGGGAGCCAGTGCAGCAGCCTCAGGGCCCTACGGGGCTGACTCAACTTCCCTCTGCCCCCTTTGCCAGCCAGCCTTGGTGCTTTCATGGCTGCTGGTGATCTCAAAGTGCTTTTAATACAACTCTAATTGATTTCCTAATAACGTTGCCATGGCATGCAAATCTATAGCTGTTGACCGTCCCCACAATGGCATGAAATGCTGTAATTTTCCAGAGCAACAGTTCAGTGGAAGAAATGGTCATGGTTCCATGTCCTAAATGCATGTCTAGAGGTAAGAAAACTATGTTTGCTTTGAAGAAGAGTTAGGATCAATCACAGGTTATGTGGAAAGTCATCTGACAAATTTAGGAAGGTCAGTACATGCAAATATTTGTTTGGGTTCCTGGGGCTCAATGCAAGGCTGGAGACACTTTGCCTTTATTCTGACGGGGCCTCTTTGGGATAGGGATGGATGGACTGAATTCCATCCAAAGCTCCAACCCCGAGCCGTGCTGCCAGACCACAAATTGACTCCTCATGGTGTTATTTCTGGACGACTGTGGTGTGGGTGACTCAGCGCGCGCACTGATCTGTAACCAAAGGCAATGGGCATCCTTTGGACACCAGTTTCTATCATCAACAACCAACAATCCTCTCATTTTAGGACTTAGCTGATGTTTCGAGTGGATGTGTTACCTTGCTGAGAAGAACACACAGAAGCAAATTGGAGGACCAATAGGGAGAGGCAGACTGATCCTCGAGGGGTCCAGTGGCAGAACCAGGAGCATCAGGCTTCCCATCGACCCCAGGACTAAGACCCAAGTCTTTCACAGCCCACGAGGCTGGGCATGACCAGGTCCCGCTCACTGGTCCAGCCTCCTCTCCTGCTTTTCCCCTTGGTCTCTGCAACCCCGTCGGCCTTCCTCAGACCTCTCCTGCCTGAGCCGTCCTACATGCCGTTCCCTCTACTGAGCATGCTCCTCTGCCCTGTCTTTGCCGGCCCGACTCCCGCTAGACCCCCAGACCCAATCCAAATGTGGCTTCCTCAGGGAGACCTCTGTGAGCCCCCAAATTAGCTTTCATGTCCTTCTCTGCTAAAGTTTGAATGTCCCTCCAAAATTCACGTGTTAGAGCTTAAACCCCAAGGTGATGGTATTAAAAAGTAGGGTCTTTGGGGAAGTGATTAAGTCATGAGGGCTCCACCCCATGAATGGGATTCCTCCCCTTATAAAAGAGGCTTCAGAGAGCTGCCTGTGGCCCTTTCATCTCTTCTCCGCGTGAGGACACAGCATTTGTCCCTTTTGCCCTCCCGCCTTCTGCCACATGAGGACGCAGCAAGAAGGTGCCATTTGGGAAGCTGAGCGCAAGCCTTCACCAGACCCTGAATCTGCCGGGGCCTGGATCTTGGACTTCCCAGCTTCCAGAATGGAGAGAAAATAAATTTCTATTCTTTATGAATTACCCAGTCTCGGGCATTTTGTTACAGCAGCACAAGCAGACTGAGACGCTGGCGTATGTTTTTAATCTCCTTCTCCTTCAATGTGCTTCCATCTGCACCACCTGGTGGATAGCGGGGTTATTTGATCACTGTCTCCCTATCCCAGGACTGAAATATCCACACAGACAGCAGCCCAGTCTGTGTTTCTAATACTTATCACAGCACTTGGCAAGTAGTTAGCTTTCAATAAATATGTTTTGAATGGATGAATGAGGTCTGCTGCCTTATTTTAAAAAGAGTTCATTATTCTTTTTTCAGAGACTGCTTATCATGGGAAATAGATCCTCACTGAGCCGTCCCAAGTATCTCATGTGACAGCCAGGGTGTGACAGCCAGGGTGTGCACCCTCCTCCACCTCCCCTAATGCACAGTTCATCCTGCTTTGTAGGACTCTCGCTGACTAGGGTTGAGCTTAGCACCCTTTCCTAAACACTATTCGTCTTCACCTTCATGTACCAGAAAACTGTCCTTTTACAATCGGATCCTCTTAGCCTCTAAGCTGCATCAATAAACTACTCTCCAAGAGTCACAAGTGTTCCTCATATTGTTAATAGTTACAACAAATTACTCCAAAGCTTAGCATCTTAAAGAACAGTAAACACTTACTATCTCATAATTTCTGTGAATCAAGAATGCCAGGGCACCCTGGCTGGGTGGTTCTAGCTCAGGGTCTCTCATGGGGTGGCAGCCAAGATGTCACCCTGGGCTCTGTCAGCTGAAGGCCTAACTGGGACTGGAGAATCTGCTCCCAGGTGGCTTCCTCACACAACTGGCTGGTCCATGCTGGTTGTTGCTAGGAGGCCTCAGTTCTTCGTCACACAGACTTCTCCACAGCGCTGCTTGAGCACCCTCACGACATGGCAGCTAACCCCTCCTGGGGCAAGTGATCCAGGAGTGAAAGCAAGAAGAAAATCCCAGCGTCTTTTATGAACTAGCCTCCAACGTCATACTCCTTCGTTCCCACAAGCTTCTGTTGGTTGCAAAGGTGGGAACTATTTTGAAGGGGTCTTCAGAAGGGTGAATCACTGGGGTCATTCTCATAGACTCACTCAACTTGAACTGGACCCGGCCTCCTTATTGCACCTCACACTTGCACTCCCCTGCTCACAACCCTGCAGTGGCTTCCCAGGACACATAGCGTAAACCCTAACACCCTTACCAAACTTCTTGCCTCAATGGCCCATGTGATCTAACCCCTCCCATCCTCATCTCCTAACTCCTCTCTCACTCACTCACTCACTCCGCTCCAGCCACACTGACCTCCTTCTCTGATTCAAACGCACCACACTCTTCCCCTCCGAGGGCTTTGCATTTCCTGTTGCCTCAACCTGGACCTTTTTCCTCCCAGCCCCTGTGTGGGTCCCTCTGCCCCTGCTCCGTTCACAGCTCTGCCAGGATGTTCGCCTCTTCCACCTCCTCACAGAGGCCCTCCCTCCCCGCCGTGTGTTGGACTAACACTCATTTCCACCCTTCACTCCGTACTTTTTCCCCTCATCTTGGTGTTTCTGAACAGCAATTGTCACAACATGAAATTATATTGCATGTTATTAGTTTTTAAATTTGTCTCCCCTACAACAAAGAGGACAAAGATTGTCTCTGAAGCATTCCCTGATCTAACCCCAGGGTTTAGAATAGTGCCTGGTATGTGCTAGACACCCAACTGCTGTTTGATGAACAAATGAATGACGGAATGAATAAATCTGCAAAAAGAGAAAGTGGGACTAGATCAGTCTGTGGATCGGTGCTGCTCTAAGAACTGTTTGTTACTGGTTCACGACCAGAAAGTACAGAAATTGGGAATAAATATTGGGAAACTTTTATGGCAGCCTGACTTTGCTGCAACATGCAAAGTCATGACCCGTGACTGATCTGTTGAAGCAGGTGGAAAGTCTCCACCACGGACCAGCTTGGGTGGTGTTGGACTTACGCGGAGAATCACCTGCGTCTCGTGCTGTAGATTCGTCATCCACAGTTGGAGCACTTTAAAATGGATGATATTTTAAATCATCGGCTATGTCAGTTATGATCCCAAAGTGTATAAAATCCAGATTCCATTTCTGCCATTAAAAAACCAATTAAATACAATTATAGTTTTTCAGGATAAATGACAACTGATGAGAGATTGGAGATAAATCCTGAAATTCCAGCATCACTTGCTTCATTTTAGATAAAATGAGTATCCTGAGCTTGTGTCTCCCGTCCTTGGCAATACATACCCTGACTTCCCATGTTTATATCAAAAATTTATTTTTCTTCTCAAATAATGAGGCGGTAAAAGTCCTATAAAAGTGTTAGCTGAGAGCTGGGAATACAAAGCCCAAGTTTCAATGTTGTGCCAAAATAGACTGTGTGCCATCAAAAGAGATTTCGAGATTCCCTTCCTGGACTATAGTATTTGGATGCAAAATTGTATGTTCTCAAGTTGCTATTTAAAATGAAATTCCACTGTATCCAGTGTAAGATAGAGATAAGGTTTTAAATAGAGTTTTAAGTCTTTCTGAAGCCATCAAATAATGCTCTCTTTATCCTGAAATTGTTCACTTTTATTGAACTTCTTCCTCACGTAAGTGGAAACTGGATGGTGTTTACGCTTGCAGAAGTCATTGTTAATGTGAAACGAGCTGTTTGCGTGGCGGCTCCTGCCTGAAGTTCACAAAGCGAGGAACAGACTCTTCGTTCATTCTCCCTGCTGCTGCCTTTCCACGCAGACACTCGGTGCTTCTCGCTTCTTATTCCTGAGTGTTCAGAAAGACCCGAGTGCCGTCTCCCCTCGGACCATAGTGTAGCTCCTACCCTGAGGTTGTAGTTTCCATGACAAGTCTTCACAGCAAACGAACTTCCTAGCAAACAGGACTCATTCAAGCTGTGAAGAAGGAAATTGATTATGCTGGGGGGCTCTGTTGAAGGGAGTTGGGACTGAGGACGGCATGAGAGCCCCTGTGTGCTTTGGGAAGGTGGGGGCTAGTGGGAGGGTGAAGGGTGGGGGGCACAAGCCCATGTCTCTGAAGAAATTCTGTATACCTGACCAGGCACGGGGTGCAGATCATTCCAGCTACACATCAACCCTGGACACGGCAGCTCAGCCGTGCCAGCGCGTTCCAAACCGTATGATCCCTGAAAAGCTTGCTGGGCGACACTGTTGGGAAGCCGTGCTGACCTCCCAGTGAGGCTGGCCGACGAGCCTGGGAGACTAGTGGTCCTGAATGAACAGATTCCTTCTCCTGGGGCCCGGCCGCCCTTCCCCGTGCACATTCCTACCCTGAGCCCGGGACACTCCACCGCCGTGACTGAGGTCCTCCAGGCTGGAATCCCCTTGGACGTTAGAAACTTACGCCAGCCAATGTCTGAAGCAGAAATGCCCTCGAATGTGATCTGTGCAGGGCTTTAACTGTTGCTCTCCTCAGCATGGAGAATTCAGCAAGCAAGGAGGTTGAATGGAGACCTTGTCCTTTCACTCGACTGTTTGTTACCGGGAGGGGTCTGTGGGTTTGGTCCGAGGCCTAAGTCCACAGATGTAGACAAAA
This sequence comes from Lemur catta, assembly GCF_020740605.2. NCBI lineage: Eukaryota > Metazoa > Chordata > Mammalia > Primates > Lemuridae > Lemur > Lemur catta. The sequence continues at coordinate 117,676,393 of NC_059130.1, forward strand.
AGCCACATAGAGGTGTGATGTGGGTTCATGTCCTGAGTGGGCCGGGCCGCGGTTGGAGGGCGGCTCCAGGCTGTGATTTAGATCCTTGTCAATGCCAGTGACTCTTCTTGGTGACTGCCCAGACTGTGTGCCCCTTTCCCGCCCCCTACCCCTGCCTCCTCCCCGTCCCCCTCCCCATATTGCTGTCCACCCTAGCAGTCCTTCGTAACCCACGGATTGATCCCCACGGTGGGCTGCGATGAGCAGGAGCTGATCTGAGAGTTTGGGTCCAGAGCACGGCCTGACCCAGAGTGGCCTGACCCTGGTGGCAAAGCTCTTCCCCTGCAAATAGTCACACTGTGCCTGCAGAGCACCTGGGAGAGGGCAGCAGGCCCAGCTAGAGATCTGGGGGTCACGCTAAGATGGTTGCAGCTGGAGGGTCCTCTGTGGGCTGGTTTGGGGACTGGGCATGGATGGATATTGCCCCCCCGCCCCCAGTTTTAACCCAGCAAAGGCCGATGATCCCAGCACAGGGGGTTGACGTGCATTTGCTTTGTGTACTAGTTTCCTGTGGCTGCTGTAACAAGGAACCACAAACTTAGGGGTGGCCTAAGTCTGAAATTAAGGTGTGGCAGGGCTGCACTGTCTCCAAGGCTCTAGCAGAGCATCTGTTCCTGGCTTCTTCCAGCTTCTGGTGGCTGCAGGCATCCCTTGGCTTGTGGCTGCATCACTCCAGTCTCTGCCTTCGTGGTCACATCACCTCCTCCTCCTTCGCCTGTGTCTTCTCTTCTTCTGTCTCTTCTAAGGACACTTGTCTTTGGATTTACGGCCCACCTGGGTAATCCAGGATGATCTCTCCATCTCATTGTCCTCAACTTAATTATATTTACAAAGACCCTTTTCTCAAATAAAGCCACCTTCATGGGCTCCAGGGACTTGGACGTGGATATATCTTTTGGGGGCCACTATGGAACACACTCTGCCTCGACACAGATTCTCTTCACAATGTCTGTGCTCTGAGTCCAAGAATGTGAGAGAGCATGATGTGGGGAAAACAAACCTAATTGCTGTTTATCCTGCAAAATACAGCTTTCCAGAAGAGAGTTAAATGCCTTATTGAGCTCAAGGAGGAGGCTCAGTCTTGGCCATGTTTCTGCAGGGGAGTGGGTGGCTGGGTCTGGGTGTGTTGGCAGGGAGTTGCTAGTGCCCCTCAGCCCACAGCCTCTCACACCTCTGGGGTTAGGTTCTGCTGTCCTCCTCCTCAGGAAGCCCCTCCAGGGGACGAAGGCAACTCCACCCATTCTGCAGGCTCGGCTCAAACATCCCTCTTTCATGTCAAGAGTGCCCGTGGCATTTCTTCATCTACAGCAGTGTCTCCAGAGTGGAGGGCATGCACAGTGGTGCTTTGGGATGCAAAGAGATTTGAAAATTCTTCTTAATATTTAGTTTGCATCTTCAAGAAAGAAGAAATTAAGCCTTTCTAACATTCAATATGCAAATCAGCATAAGTCTGTGTTTTTTTACAATTTCTAAACTTACATTGGGTTGCACAATATGAAATTGTCATGACTGGACCGTTTTTTGACCTACAAGAATGTTAATTTTGTATGGTTCAATCTAATACTGCATTAAACGTGAGTGCTCACAGAGTTTTTACTGCTAGGGGCACACGATCACAAGTTTTTGATCAGTACAGTCAAATTGGACACTCTTCCCTTGGATAGCCTAGGGCACGTGCAGAAGCTCAGGGAGCTTGTGTTTTGCTTCTTGCATGCCTCTTAGAGACTTGGGAAACATGGGCTATCGTGATTTTGGGCAGTGGGCTGGTGAGATGGGAGTGGAACCTGAGCTCAAACATGGCAAAGTGAGCCCTGCTCCCCAGAACTTCCCTCCTCTCTTCCCCACACCCCTTCTCCACTTTCTTTGTCAGCCCCCCACCCCAAGGATCCATGCTGCACCCACCAAATAAGGAAAATGAGAACACTTCACAGGCACCCAAAGCTCCACCTGACTTTAAGAGACCATGTGTGTGTGGCATCCTTACACACAAGCTCTGGGCGGCCCTTGTGAGCTGGGGTGTGAGGGATGAGCAGAGACATTGGTCTATATGTCCTGGGTGGCCCCCACCCGAGGCTTTATAGCTGCAGAATACACATTTGCCACAGCAAGGACTTGACCTTCTTAAACAGGAGAGCAGCAGTGGTGGATTGGACTACAGCAAAGAGTAAGGCTGCTTTAAACCACATCCCAGCTCTGTGCTATACGCAGCCCAGTGCATGCAGGGAGAAGGTGGCCACTTCCGTGCCAGAATCTCAGGGACTCTGGTGGGGTCTCTGTTCAAAAGATCTTCTACCACCTGTCCTACCGCCTGCAATTCTGTCATTGGTGATATTCCGTTGATGCTTGGATTTTTTTTTTAAATGTGTTTCTCTAGACTAGACATAGTAATTTATCTGAGTGATCCTCTACAGATACAATGCCTTTAATATTTGCAGCACACTGGCGTAGCTGAAGAGCCATGGATTTGGGACCCAGCTCCTTTACCTACTACGGGATGATTCTACCATTCCAATTCTGACTCTTGGTTTCCTCCCCTGAAGAAGGGAATGCAGTGATACTCGCATCTCAGGGTTGCTGTAAGGATTAGATGCACGTAGAGAACCTACCACGGTGCCTGGACATAATGGTTGCTGAACAAACAGGAGCTCTTATTGTCATTGTGCGTTGCTTTACTACTTATAAAACGCTTCACGAGCACTCCCTGTGTGCTCCAGATGCAGCCTTCTGAGCCGGGCTGGACTGTGTTATTATTTCTAGTTTACAGGTAAAGTAACAGACAGGTAATGGTCTGCATGTGGACTGCAAACCAGGTCTTCTCAATCTTGCCTCTCTTTGCTCCACGTTTTTCTCCCTTAGGGGGATCAAGTGCAGCTGGCTGAGGGGCGTTCCTGGCAATGGGGCACAGAGCAGGAACCTGGGAAGAGCAGTGAAAAAAGGGGAGGTGGGAGGGTGGCAAAGAAACCCAGAATTTTGCCACAGCCACCCCGACATCGCGTTGTGGTGTGTTTGGCTGCCCGACTGCGGTCTGTGCCCAGCATCGCTAGTGGAAGTCAGCGCCATGGGCGCTCTGTGAAGGAGCAAGGCCTCCAGACCCCAGACAAACAGTGAGTGTCCCCTTTAGCTGCAGACCCAAAGGAATATTTTTACTGGCAGGCCTTATGAATTATTAGAATAATTGCATCTCGCTGTTAATATCCACGGCACAGTGCCCAACTTAGAGGAGACGCTCAGTGCATATTTGTTGAATGCTCACTGCATGAACATTGGGATTTTATTTTCTGGCCAGTCGAGGTGAACCTTGTACCGCGCTGGCCACGCAAGGGCCAGCCCCGCCTGTTGTTCTGGGCCACATATCTCTCACCACGGGTTCCTCCAACGTGAGTGACAAATCGGAATGACAGTATGGAAGGTCTAGTAACATCTGTCTGTCACAAGGGAAGCACGCTGGCTGCCAGTCCATTGTTTGGAAGGATGGAGGCAGTGGCTCGGGGTCAGGGTGGAAGAGGTCGGTGCCGCTTTCCGTCCGGAGGGGCTGGACGGGCGGTGGTTACTCGGAAGGTGTTTGCCTTTCCTGGGGCAGCTCTAACAATGGGATGGCGTAAAACAGCAGGAATTCATTGTCTCATATATTTGGAGGCCACAAGGCTGACAATCAAGGTGCTGGCGCGGCCACACTTCCTGCAAAGGCTCCACAGGAGGATCCTTCCTCATTTCTTGCAGCTTCTGATGGCTCCAGTGTTCCTTGGCTTGTGGCAGCATCACCCCAATCCCTGCCTCTGTCTTCACGTGGCCTCCTCCCTGCGTGTAGCCTCTACTGTTCGTGTCTTCTGCTCTTCATCTACGAATGCTTGGGACTGGATTCAGGGCCCACCCAATTAAGCCAGGATGATCTCATCTTGAGATCCTTAACTTAATTGCATCCACAAAAAACCCTTTTTCCAAATAGGGTCACCTTCACAGGGACCAGAAGGAAGGACTTGGACATATTTTTGGGGGGACCACTGTTCAACCAACTGTAAGTGGGGTTGGCTCCAGTTGCTTTCTGAAAGAGATGCTGATAAAATGATAATCTGGAGAAATTCCCCATCAGTTTCAAGCATATTCCTTATTTTTTATTTAAAAGAGGAAAAATGTTGAATTTAATTTTGTGTGTTTAGCAATTCTTTTTCATTTCAGAGAGGGTGCCTAGTTATGAAATCTTTCTTTTTTGACATCTTCCTCATATATCCTTTGGACTCTGGTCACCAGAAATATTTCTCTTGAGATCCAATTTCACATCTTTAAGTTCTCTTTATGCTACATATTAAGATCTCTTCCAACTTCTGATAAATCACCTTGTACTTGAAAAAAAATAACCTGTACTTAAAAAAAAAAAAAAACCTCATATTTTAAAAAAATTGCCTGCTTTGAAATTCACTGAGTTTCGTTTTTGTTAGAAATAATTAACTAGCTCCAAAACTGTTTTCATGGAATGTAGATGAGACGTTTCTACTATATTGAAGAGAAATAATAAACATTTTATTCAAATGTTTTCATATAGAAAAAAGATCCATTGGTCATCTGCAGCAAAATAGACGGCTAGAGACAAAAGATCATTGTGAAGTTATTGACCATTTAAATCCAATTAATTTAGACCCTCTTTCTACAAGCATGATTTTTATAAAATGCAAAGTAATTCCCAATCATGTCTGGATATTTAAATATAAAAAAAATTAAACTCATTTTTACTTTTATTTTTCCTAGGGGACAAAATCCTGCTCTCTAGACAAATGGAAATTCTTTCGTCGTGACTCCATTTGTCACAACATTGTGTGGAATTTAAAAACTTAGAAATATCATAAATATCCATTGATAGGAAAAAGCATAAGCAAAAATGATGGTATAATTATGACCTAATATTCTGTTAATATACCAGCTACATCCATGCATCAGAGCTCTGTGCAAGGGTGAGTGTCACAACCACGATGTGGATGGGGAAAGCAAGTTGCAGAGAATGATCCCGCGCATATGGAAGTTGAAAACATGCACAACAATGCTATGTCTTGGTTATGGGTATGTACACATGAAATGAGAATGGTAGAAAATGCGCATGTTTCAAAATGAAATAATTTGGGAGAACGGCCTCTCTGGGAAGGAGAGAAGGAAGGAACTGATGTCAAGATGGTGCTCAAGGGACAATATGTGCAAGTTTTTATTTCTCAAACAAATTATATAGGAAATATAAGGAAATGTTAGAATTTGTACGCACTGGATGGTGGGTATATGGGGCTTTGTTATTATTCTCTGTATTTTCCTATATGTTTAAAATATTTCATAATTTAAAATTTACCTTCTGGTCCTGTTTCATCTAGAATGTATATATATATATATATATATATACGTGTGTGTGTGTGTGTGTGTGTGTGTGTATCTTCCCTGCTTTCCATTAGCTGAAGGAACTGTGTCTTCAAAATGCACCACTGCTGAGCTGATGGGGAGACAACTGATGTTAAAGATGGCATGTGGACCAAAGAAAGGAGGAGCAGAGAATTGGTCCAGACACCTGCATTCTGGTTGTGCTTCAGGAGTTGCGTGACTCTGTTGTTTTAGGCAACTGTTGGAACCTCAATTTCATCATCTGTAAATTGGGGATAATTACCACCCTGCCTACTTCACAGGGATGGTGTGAGAGTAAATGAGACTATAATAATAGAAGACAGACATTGTCGTTGGAATAATTGTTGTTAATTATTAAACAGTTACTGTGTTTTCAGACAGACACTAAACATTCATTACCCCCCCCCTTTTTTTTAGAGACAGAGTTTTGCTCTGTTGCCCTGGATAAAGTGCAGTGGCATCATCATAGCTCACTGCAGCCTCGAACTCTCAGGCTCAAGCAATCCTCCTGCCTCATCCTCCTGAGTAGCTGGGACTACAAGCTAATTTTTTCTAAGTTTTTGGAGAGATAGGGTCTCACTCTTGCTCAGGCTGATCTTGAACTCCTGAGCTCAAGCAATCCTCCTGCCTTGGCCTCCCAGAGTGCTAGGATTACAGGCGTGAGCCACCGCACCAGACCCATTTTCTACATTAAAGCTGATAATGACTCTGTGACATAGGTGTGGTTTTCTACACTTTTTAGGTTCTCTTCCTTTGACAACCACCCTGTGACAACAAGGAATGGTCAATGACTTGGGGGTGAGGTAGGTACCTATAGTGGTCAGGGACCCGTGGCCTGGCAGAGGATGCTCTGACCAACAAAGACCCTGGTGACTAGCCAGGCTGACCCAATTTCCCTGGACATCAGAAGTCTTGGGAATACAGAGTGAATCAGTCTGCTGGTAGCAACAGCTAAAGCTCACACCAGGTTAAGGAAACTAACAAGGGACAATGAAGCTCCTAGGGGTTAGCAGCCATGGAGAGCCCTTAGCACCCCTAGACCTAAAGAGGGTTGGTCACTGGGACCTGATGAAGCTCCTGGCTGTAGGAAAGGGCCACCCAACAGGAGCTGGGGCTTTTGGCAGAGAAGCACAACCCCTGGGAGCACATGGCCTCGCAGGGGATACATACCCCTGTCTGCCTCTTCTGTTGCTTCAGGTCACCTCTCAGCGCCTCCCACTGGGCAAACCCAATGAGAAGCAGGAGAGCAAGAGAGCTTGGTTGACACAGTCCATTCGGGTCAGCCTTCCAGGTCACAGGGTCAGAGGAGGAAGGGTGGAGAACAGACTCAGAGGGACAGAGTCACAGAACAGTGACAAAGGGGCAGGGCATGGTGGCTCACGTGTGTAATCCCATCGCTTTGGGAGGCTGAGGTGGGAGGATGCCTTGAGCCCAGGAGTCCATTTAGGAAACCCCTGGAGCATTGTTAGAGTGCAGTGGTGGAATGTGCAGAAGGATGTTTTATGAAGATCCCACTGGCAGATGCAGATCAGATCGGAGGAGGGATGTGGGCATTTAACTTTGCAATAATGGTAAGACTGTGCTGGAGGATCTAAACCAGAGGGTGGCGGTGTGTATGTGAAGGGTGAGGGCACTGTCCACGTGCTGGGAGCCAGGCACCGCTGCAGAGGCTCAGGGTGTGCCTGTGAACCAGACAGACGCTTGCTCTCCTGGAGCTTATGCTAGGGAAGCTGTGCGAGTGGATGAGCTCCCCAAGGGAGAGGCTGCAGGCAGCAACAGCGAGCCTTAGTGTGCCTGCGAGGAAAGAGGGTGAAGCACAGACAGGAGCCAGTGGAACGGCCAGCAGCCAGGAAGGGCAGCCGGTGGGGTAGCACGTTGTGCAACCCAGGTGAGAGAAGAGGCTTCAAAAAGGTGGTCAAGGCCAGGGCTGGTTGCTGCAGGTGACGAATGTGGACAAAACCAAGAGGCCACTGGAACTGACAAACGGGAGGTCACTGGGAAGCTTGGTCAGAGCAACTCAATGGGGTGGGTGAAAGCTAAACTGAGAGGTCAGTAATGAGGCACCATTGCTGTTGGGACTTAATGGAAGTGCTGTCTGGGGAAGAGAGCTGGAAACTCAATATAGCAGGAGCATCTTGACATGGTTGTCATTCTCTGAAGAGTTGGCCTGCAGATTTATAGCTCTAAAACCATAATTGCATAAGAGTGTCCAGAGCTGAGCAGGTCCTAGGGCCTAACTCATGCCAACCAAACTCATAAGAGACTAATTTATAACCCCAAATGCCAGGGTAGTAATTTTCCAGTGGTGGGAATATTTGTATCCATTATTGAGGGCACTCCCACCTTAGTATTAAGCTATTTGGGAAGCTGGATTATTAATCAGAAGGTTGTTAGGTGGCACAGAAGAGAACAAAAGGAAACAGCTAAGCCTAAAAAGTATTTCACCCAGTTCATGGTGATCCCTCTGCATACCCCTGACCTCTTAACCTTGAGATACACCAGCACTCAGATCTTGGACTTGTATTTTTCTATTTATAGTCATGTCCATGGTGAGCTCATCAGTATCATGGTTGTTAGGTACTGACAACTCCCAAATTATGTCTCCAGTCAGATCTTTCATTTAAGCTCTAGACTCATGTGCCCAGCTGCCCGCCTCATACTCCACCCGGATACCTAAGGGCATCTCGAATTCTACATGTTCAGCACAAAACTCCCACACCTTCCTCTCAAACCTGTGACACTCACAGCCTTCCCCCATGAACTGATGGCAACTCCATTATCCCAGTTGCTCAGGTCAAAATCCTTGGCATCTTCTTGACTCTTCTGTCTTTCTTGTATCCCACACCCAATCTATCAGATCAATCGTTGACTTTATTAAAAATATCGCTAGAACCAGAACACCTCATTCCACGTCCTCTGTTACCATCTTGGTCTGAACTTCTATCATCTCTCTCTCTCTCTCTCTCGTTTTTTTCCTTTAAAGCTCTGTTGAAGTCATTCCTGCTTAGATTATCACACTGGCCTTTTAACTGCCCAGTTTCCAACTAGAAGTGAGAGTGGTTTTTTGGAAACATAAGTCAGATCGTGTCACTCCTCTGCTCAAAACCTTCCCAGGGCTCCCCATTTCCATGGGCCCCCACCTCTGTGACTTCATCCCCCACTACTGGCCCCCATGCTGACTCGGCTCCAGCCTTCTGAGCTTCCTCGTGCTCCCTCAAGCGTGCCCAGGGTGCTCCCGCCTCATGCCTTTGCCGTGTCTTTTGCCAAGAATGCTTTTCCCTAGATACCATCTGCCTCCCTCCCCCGCCTCTTCACCTTGGCTCAGATCTCAGGGAGACGTTCTCCGTCCTCCAGACTCAACACTGCGGCTCCCCCAACCCTGCACGTCCTCCTGCTCTTTCCTGCACTGCCTCTGCCGCCCTCTCATTTGTCACAAACTCTGTGATTGATTTGTTTTGCACCCAGTGTCTAGTGCCTCTTGCACTAGAACGCAGGCTCCACGTGGTGCAGGGATTTTTGTTGGTTTCATTCATTGTATATCCCCAGGACGTAGGATGGACCCTCACAATAAATGTTTGTCGAAGGAATGAATGAGCAGGTTGTTCTTGTCCCATGAGAGCTCTTCAGCTGTCCAAATACCTGTGCACTCAAGGGAGCGTGTTTTGTTCCTGGATCTTGCTGGACAAGCATTCACACCTCGCATCCACTTGCCGCCAGCCCTGGCCATCCTTAGCTCCAGCCTCACCTACTGGCTGGGGAGTGAAAGGAAGGGTCCAACCTTTCCCTCGAGTCAGAACATTTTGCCCCTTCCTGAGGTTACACACAAGGCACCCTATGTGTGTGCTTTCAGTTTAGTTTCCCTTTTATTACTTCAGCTGCATCCAGCGGGGCAGCCACCACTTCAGAAACATCTGCTGGTCATCGCCGTGTGACTGGCATGTGAGTCTTTCCCCAGAGATTCGCCTCAGTGTGAAGGTAGAGGCAAGAACAGAGGACAGAGGAAAGACACAAACGGGAGGGGGACAGTCTCAGAGCCAGCACAGGAGTGTCCATACCATGGTCCGGGGCCTCGAATGCAGAAATAGGACACACAGTGCTGTGAGTCAGCATCTGACAAAAGGATCCCAGATAGAGAAAAAGTGCTGAGAAATAAGGTGTGATGGGTCCAAGCTGGCACTTTGCCCGCTCCGGGCATGTACCTGTAAGCTGGGCCCACAGGCCAAAAACCCACTCCTCACACCAGCAGGTGTGATTTCAAATTCATTCCACATCATTGACCAATAGCCACAGTCACATCATTTATGTTCACTGAATTAAAAAACCGAGGATCTACTACACACACCCCAACCTGACTCTAAGGTTCAGGAAGAGTCCAGAGGACTGCAGTCTCAGGGGACAAGTCCTCCACCACACACAAGTGGGCAACTCTGTGTTGTTGTTGTGTTAATGCCCAGCTATACTTTGGGGAAATTCTTCCCTCCCTTTCAATGGGCTTATAATTAGCAAAAAAAAAAAAAAAAAAGTTTTAGCATCAGAATATGCATCATTCCCCATGGAAGCATGGCACAAGCAGCTTCATGCCCTGAATACTAAATAAATATCAATTAAAATAAAAATGGAGACAGGGAGGGATTGAGTTACTTGTTCTTTCTCTGTTCACTGAAGCTGATTCCGGAACGTGGCACATGAAGCAGAACTAAGCCCCGGGTTTCAGCTGGTCCTCCCGGGTTGAAAGAAAAAAGTAAAGGTTAAAAACAAGGCTTTAAATATGGTGCAAAGAGTTAACGTCAGCACTGCCTCTCTCCAGATGTCTGTGATGGGAGGATAGTTGTTTCCTTAGACTTCCAGGACTCTTGGCAGCTCCATCAGTTTCCGGTAGTCTCCTGGGGGCGTGTGTAATGGATGCAAATTTACACTTGACACATCTGAGGGCCCCGCCCTCTTTCAGTTTGTGAGACTAGACAAGGCTGTTTCTGCTAGAAAAGGGATGCTTTCTGAATAATCTCATGGAAGTTCTTAGAAGAAACTGGAGCCCAAAGATGCTCAATGACTTGCCTGAGAGGTTACAGCTGTAAGGTAGCAGAATGGGACTGGAACTGTGCTCTTTTCTGCTAGTGAAACAGGCACCTGGGATTCCTGACATCGGGCACATTCAACACTCCCGACCTAACAAAACTATTCTGAGGAAGGCACGATGCTAACTGCTTGCCTGCTCCCAGCTCCTTTACAAGTGGGGACAGGGTTGGAGGGGAGGGGACCCACGGCAGGATACTGGAATCCACAAGGAGCAGTGCAAGTAGGGGTGGGGGCGCACTCACACCTGCTGAGCAGCCGGGCCAGGGCGGTCTCCAAACACCGTCAGATGAGCAAGGGGCAGCAGGCGTCCCCGCAACCAGGACTCTGGAGTGAGATGCTGCCCTCAGTTGCAGGCCCTGCCCAGGGGCTACTACTTCCTGTTCTTTGGTAGCCAAGCCCTGCACACCTGAGGTCAGGTAACCGGGGAGGACTGGTAAGGGTGAGATGAAACTGCTTGCTCTTTTGGCTCTACTCTCTAGTGCAGAGAAATTAAGTCAGGCAAAAACTTGTTAACCCTCTAGGACCAGAGATGGCAAAATCAGCTCCAACCAAGGTGCCCCTGGTCTTCCCACCCCATTCTCGTCTGACCTGCACCTCTCTACCTGGCTGCAAGGTGCAGTTGCATTTCTTTCCTGTGGATGAACTTCCCATGACCATTTATAATCCACTCTCGATCAAGTCCACAGGCAGATGTTTATATAAGTTGTAATTTTATCTGGAGATGTTCCTTAGTGTGACCCACCCAGACTTGACTTGATTTGCAATCAAAGGTCTGACTCATTGTTGTACACAGTCATGTTTTATTTGAAAACATGTCTACACTGCATTGAGCACCAACACAGGTGTGAACAAGAAACCCACAGTCCTGTCCCAGCAGGCACCGGGTCCAGTGTATGACTTGGGGTCGACTGCTATTTTTACAGGGAGGCCGGGGAAAGGAGGATGGGAAAGAATAAATGACATTATTCCTAACTCCTGTTCAGGAATCTGAACAACGAAACTGAGTTATTCAAACCTCAAACAGCTCGTCTAACTTCCCTTCTCTCAATCAACTGATGTTCAAACGTGGAACCTGGGCCGGTGGGGAACGCACAGCTGGATTTGGGGAACACACAGACACACTGTTTAAAATGACATCCGCACAGTACTGTGAAATACGGGAGGAATGGGCTGTGCTTCCGACTGATGGTTTACTCTTTCCTGTTTTATGAACTCTCACAAGTGCAGAGGATATCAGAATTGCACAACCGCAATCACGACAGAGCATCTGCTCGGTCTAAAAACTTTTTGTTTAGGAAAAAGAACTCAGTGGATCTACGGGACGAGAAGGGCCGAGACAGAACTGCTTCTTGGGCTCCTTTCTTTTGATCTTCTCAACAGGGCGACCCACAGAAATTTGTGCTTAGATCCCGAAGACTGGGGACATCTATTTTTACATCAAGTCTCTAAATCCAGCTACTTTTAAAATATTAATATTGTACAAGATGACTTTCTTCCCCCCACATCTTTCCTCTGAGGCAGAGAGCAAACGCTAGAAAACTGGCTGTCTCCACGCCGGAGGGCCACGTAGGGTTTCTTTCTGTTTGGGGGCCAACACGGTTCTTGGTTTCTGGAACGCTTAAGTCTCCAGCACCGCTAGACGTCCAGCAGCCTCCTTGGCATCCAGGGCCCTGAGATCTCCATGTTCCAGAGCAAAGCGGCCACTCCAGAGGGTCTGGGTCACAGGGAAGAGAGGAGGCTGCCCCCCTTAACTCTAGTGACCTGTCTTCTGAGTGGAGCTGGGGGCGCAGCTGGGAGCAAGCTTTGAGTCATCGAGTCATCACTGAGAAGCCTTTAGGTAAAGCAAGCCTAGAGGCTGCCTGGGGGCCTTATGAGAAACAAAGTGTCTTCTCCAAAGTATAGACTTCCTGTTTACGATCCAATAGTTGTCTTTGAAACGATGTATCTGGACCAGCTAAAAGGCAGTTGCTCATTGCCTATTACCCAAGTTTAGATTTTTCTACCTGATTATTCACACCAGATTGGGATTTAAAAAAAACAAACAAAGAGACCAAACTACAGTAGGACGTGTACATTTCAACAGATCAGCAATTGCAAAATGCTGGTGCGATTACCGGACGTAGCACTGGATCCAAGGACTCTGTTGATATAAATATTTCCAGATCCCTTTGCATTTTAACAATAACAGAATGGTCAGAAGGAAGACACATGATTACAGTTTCTAACATCAACAGTGATAATGTCTTAGTTGCAAGTCAGTTCACGTAGTTCTGCTCTGTTTTCTAGGCAGTTTGTCTTTTAAATCATCTTTTATAAAATTTATATTCAAGAAAATTGTCAAAAGGCAAATGCTTAGAGGAGCCAAGCGTGGTGAGCTGTCTTTCCTTCAGTTACGTGTGGCAAGGGGAGGGATCGCCATGGATTTTGAGTGGGGTGGCCAAGCGTTCCATGGGTCATCTTCTCCCACAAGCTCAGGGATGGGGGCGGGGGGAAGTCAGAAATTCTCTTTTTAATGCCTGTTGGCAGTAGGGCACGATCCTTCACCTCTTAGGGTCTGTGAAAACAAAGAAAGGTGACTGTCACTTCTTTTACTGGCATTGTGAATAACAACCTGTGAGTCATTGTTCCTATTGTCCTAGTCTCTAAGCCAAGGGTCCCCAACCTGTGGTGAGTTGTATAATTATTTCATTATATATTATAATGTAATAAGAATAGAAATAAAATGCGCTTGGAATGGAATGCGCTTGAATCATACCGAAACCATCCCCCCACGGCCTCCACCCCTAGTCTGTGGAAAAATTGTCTTCCATGAAAACAGTCCCTGGTGCCAAAAAGGTTGGGGACCGCTGCTCTAAGCCTTCTAGTTTTGGCACCTGATGATCTTCTCCTCTCCTCCTCATTCCTCCTTCATGCCACCTAGTCCTATATAGCCAGGGTCAGATTCCCAGTTCCTGAACATACTAGATCTGCGGCTGTATCATCTTGTCCCTCAACCCCCCAGTTGTATATCATTAGTCCTTTCTCTTCCCCCATCATATATCATCTCCCCAACAGGAATAAGTTTTCTTCTGGCCATGAGTTTGAATATTCTGAATTCTTAAGGAAGTTTAATAAAGAGAAAGAATTCCTTCCCCCATCAATGGTCAAAGCTGGGCATGCATGACCACGCGTGCAGGTGTATGCAGGGAAGGAAAGAAGGGATCTACATGAAAAGTCCCCATCACCAGTGGGATTCCTCATTAGAATATCCCTGGCTTGGTGACAAGTGCATTCCCAGAAATCACCTATCTACTTCTAAAGGGGGCACAGTGAGTAGGGGTCACGTTAAAATTTGGTCTAGGCTTTCTTTCAAGTTCAATTCATTGGAAAAATAAGACAAGAGATCAAATTTGGTCAGATCTTAATAGGCGTCAACTTAAGAGCCATCTCTGGCTCTCTTTTATTTGGGAACGTTATATGGCCTAAGTAGATGTTTATTTAGTTCTGGGGAAACTCCAGACATAGTACTTGTGGAGGTAAGGGGCTTTCAACGTGACCTTTATATTAGAGATTTCTCTTAGTTCAAAGGTTTGAGCTCTGGACACGACCACCTTTGTTTACCTATCACCTGGGTGTAAGCTGTTTACTTACGAGTACCTTCCCGACATTTTTCTCATAACCACAAGGATGATCCCACCAAGGAAGCCGATGGCTAGTAAGACCCCAACTATGATTCCAACCAGGGTCACTGTCGTCAAACCATCTGAATAAGAGGGGAAAAAAAGCATGAACCCCAGATAGAGCATACACCCGCAATAAAACATGGTATATACAAACAATGCCACTGTCCTGCTGTACGTAGCAAATAACACTTAATTTTTTTAAATGAATTTTCCAGCTGAATTTATTTCCAAATATACTTTCTTTTTAAAAAAACAATACACTTTTTTCGGGGATGACAAATACTGGTATTAGGAAATCCAACTACACAAAAAATACTACATCTAGTCTAGGGTAGATATATTTATTTTTGGTAACATATATTACGTGGCACTAATTACACAGTAACTATAAGGTTACTGACATGAAACTACTGTAACTGTCACAGATGCATGGACTTGGGCCTTTCTAGCTGAGCACATTTTCAAAAAAAGTAGATGCCCACCCCAGAGCCATGCCAGTGAAATCCGTTAAGGAATAAAGTCTCAAGTGGTGACTCACCAGAGTTCCTTGCGGCTGACAGATGATAGGCAGGACATGTTAGTTATAAAGTAGTTATAAAGTAGCCTAATTCACAAAAGTTACTGTTTCTCTTTCTAGAAAGAAGCAAGAAGTTAAGAAATTCCTTGATTTAGCACCTGGTGTGTCAGGTGGGCATGCAGAGGAGGGGTGTTAGAGCAATGTCAGAAGGACCCTTCCCTTTCCAGTGGAAGCTGACTTACAAGAAGAGAAACTTTGGGCTATTCTAATCCCATTTTATGAATGGTGTGATTTCTGGGTCTCAGAATCCATCAAGCATAATCTCACACTGGCTTCACTATTAATTGCTGGGTAGCATTTGTGAACAGCTATTAAATTGGCCTGTATTTTCATTCTTACATTGTGATGTGACATCATTCCCCATAGCTGTCACTAAGAGAACAGACTCATTTCTGGTTTGCTTATTTTCAAATACAAAGAATTCCCTTTTCTTTCGTTAAGGAAAAAAAATTTGAAATCTGTTCTTGGAAAGTTTTTATTCTGCTCTGGTTGACTACAATCCAGGAAAGACTGTAATTCATCCCAAAAGATTAGGTTCAAAGAAATTTTTTCTTAACTCCCATAGGAATTTGGATACCCCAATCTAGCCTACCTTTGTCAATTGTTACCCGTGTCTCTCCACCAGCTTTGTCTACAAAGAGATGTAATAAGATAGAATTATTAGAATTTAATAACTACAATTTAACAATTGGCAAAAAGTGAATTTACCCTAAGTAGAAAGTAGCAAAACATAAGCAAAAAGGATAATTTCTTAAATACACTGGATCAGGAGATTTTTAAGCAAGCTCTCACATGATTCTGCCTTTATAACTAACTAATAATAATCAAATTTATGAATCCTTTTTTACACCTCTGGGTTCATAGTACTTTTGTGAACACTACTTTTTCTCATTCAATTTAGAAAGCAAAGTCAAAAAAACTAAACCACAGAAATCTTAAATGGTCAAAAAGTTTCAGAGATCAAGGTAGCAGAAGATCCAGAGGTGTGGATCTTAGTCCAATGTCAGGATTGTGGAAAACTTACAGACTGAGTCTCTGACTCACTTTGAGAGTGATACTCTGGTTTGGGAAGATGTGACCAACACTGTGATTCGTCTTGTGATACCAATTTCCTGCTTCTTCTTTGGTAATAAAATCAGATTATGCCCAGCTGAGTTTAATGAGAGAATATACCCTTTGTATTGATGTCTCTGTTATTTTAGGATTTCTATCTGCATTCAAACTTAGTGTAATAGTTACAATGTGAATATTCTCCATTGTGAGTTTCTTTTTGATAATTTTACACAGTAACTTATTTTTAAAATAGAGGTGTTTTGTTTCTCCTATTGACCTCTTCATATACTGAGTCTTGAACTCCTCTGGGTGGTGGCTGTTTACCTAGATTGCAGATGGAGAAAAAGTCAAGCTGCCTTGACTTAATGAGAAATTGGAGAGAATTAAATAATCAGGCCCCTCCTAGATTCTTAGTTCACAGCTTGCACAATACCCCAGATATCCAGTACTTTTCCTAATCAAAGGTAAAACCAGTCAGGCAT
Source organism: Lemur catta (assembly GCF_020740605.2). NCBI lineage: Eukaryota > Metazoa > Chordata > Mammalia > Primates > Lemuridae > Lemur > Lemur catta. The sequence goes on from NC_059130.1 coordinate 117,692,658, forward strand.
CATCAAAAGGATATTACTTTTTCTAATGGTTGGGTTTGAAATAAACTATCTCCCCTTTTGTACCAAGACTCTCCTCAAAACACAGTGGCTTTTCAAGATGGCTCCGGAGTATGGGTCCCAGAAACCAGCCTTCGCTGCATGAGCTGAGCCCCTGGCTCTGGAGCATTCGTACAGAGCTCACCCCAACTGTGCTACCCCCACTCCAGAAGACGATCGGGAGTGCTGGGTTTGAGCCTTCAGAACAAAGGTGCTGTCGAATCAACTCCCAAAATGTCATCCTTAGAAGTCAACTCTCCGCAGACATACGCCAATCATTTGCTTATTGTGTCCTAACATGGCGATTCCAGGCTCGTAACATACCATTAATATCACTCAGCACAGCATCGAGTAGAAAATATATTACCAAAAGTAAAATAAGTTTGTGGAAGATTCGTTACTAAATTAGTGCTTATTAGTCCTGTGTTCCCCACCTCCCTCCCAATTACTCTGACTGTGTCATACATGTGAACATCATCGCACTTGGGCATTTCATGGGAAAACTGGACATCTGCTGCCCCAATAAAATTACTTCTTGAAAAACTAAGCACTTATAATGACACTTTAGCTCATGCGAAAACATCTTGGGATAATGATATGTGAAGTGGAAATGTGCCCCACGTCACAATTTTTGGGACAGGGTGGGGCAGGGGACAGGAAGGGAAAGTGACAATGAGTTATTTCCCAGGCAACGGAGAATTTGTTTTTTTCAGGCGTAGAAGAGAAGTATCCTGCTATGACAGAATATTCAATGTGGAAGTCTCCATTTTCTGCTGCTAATTAGCTATCAACCCAAATGAGCATTTCTTCTCCAAAATTTTGAAATGCTTCCCGATGATCACATACTGATTGTTCTTTCCTCGCTTAGCCATACTTGCTTCTCTCTGGTGTTTAAATGTTAGTCATTTCCTTAACAGCTTGGAGCAAGCTTTAGGTTTTATTTCAAAGCACTTTATTAAGTTTTTTAAAACTGTGCTAAAATACAGTTTTAGCATAAAATCTACAAATTAACCATTTTTGTGTGTGTACAGTTCAGTGGTATTAATTACATTTATACTGACGTGCTACCATCACCACTGTCTACCTCCAACTCTTTTCACCTTGCAGAGCTGAAACTCTGTACCCATTAATTAGTAACGTTTCATTCTTCTCTCCCCCAGCCCCTGGCAACCACCATTCTACATTCTGTCCATGAATTTGACTACTCTAGGTTCCTCATCTAAGTGGAATAATACAGTATTTGTCTTTTTGTGACTGGCTCATTTCATTTAACATGCCTTCAAGGTTCACCCATGCTGTATCAAGTGTCAGCATTTTCTTTCTTTTTTAAGGCTGAATAATAGTCCATTGTATGTAGAGACCATATTTTGCTTATCCATTCATCCATCCATGGTCACTTGGGTGGCTTCCATACTTTAGCTGTCATGAATAATGCTGCTATGAACATGCGGGTATAAATATAAAGTATTTTTTAAATCCTCAGAAATGCTATAGTTTTTAAAACCAGATTAGTGATTGGACCTGGAAAGGTATATTGAACAATACAGAATAACTTTCTAGGTGTTCAGATCAACGACTGCTTTAGGCATGATCTTTATATTTACTTTCCTTTTAGAGATGGAAACATAAGACCTATCTAGATAAAATGATGTATGTAAAATTTATCAGGTTAGCATGCACTCATTGAAGTTATTGGAGAATTAGTTCCTTTTCTCCCCAACTATCACTATAAAATAAGGCATATTTTTAAAAAATCCCGAAAGACTGAACTTCTCTTAAGAAAGCTCTACAAACAGGAAGTGCTCTCTTTCCATGGCTAAATTGACAATGACCTTTCCTCATTGTCATCAGTGATGGTCTGAATATATTAATAAAAACAGCAAAGCCCCAAAGGCCTCTGAAGTTTCTCTCCGAGGTAGTCCATTCACACTGCTGCAGGTGCCAACTATGAATCATGAGTACAATCCCAAATCTTGGTAGGGCAGGTGTAGAACAGATTCTTGCTCTACATGTGCAGACAGGAATCCAATGTAAGATGCTAACTATTGTATCAGTATAGAATCTATTAAGATTTACATAGGCTGGCTGAGTTTGTGCTCGTAGGTGTCAACACAAAGTTCTTAATGTAACCTTACATCAGTTTAGGGTCAGCAACACAACCTTAGTCGCTACCTGACTCACCTGTGGAGACATTATCACTAGTTACCATTCAAGGTAGAAAGAGAACTTCAGCAACCTAATAAGTCAAATTTGATTTAGCAACTCAACAAATCGAATTCTAAACCTACCACATACAAGCTTGGTTCAGAATTCACACTTACATTCCAATATGTGTCCAATTGATTATTATATTTGCTCATGGGCTCTTGGAATGCATTGAATATGCAAAATTAGATCAACCCCTATTGGAGTAACTGGTTTCCTTACCTGTGGAGTGGCTGGTCGCCACATTTGGGACTGTGGTGCTCTGGCTCTCTTCTTTGGCATGGCCTGTGCTTCCCAGGGTTGGCCGATCCTCAATGTCACGGCTCGTTGTACTCTTTGCCACCTATTGGAGATGTAAATGAGGAAAAGTAGAAAATAAAGCCTAATGTTTTAAAACATATTCTCTGCTTTCTAACAGAAAAAGATTTAAGGTAGCATAAATACATAAGTTACATGATGGCATAAAGTGAAAGTGGAGATTCCCCGTCTCCTTCCCCCTCCTTCCAAAAAAACAAGAAAGTGGAAATAAGAAAACAAACAGAAAGGGTGAGAGGACAGGAATAAAATCAAGTCTCCTCCAGAAATGAATACCAAATGTTCAGCATGCTGACTTCCTGGGGTCTTAATTATTCTGAAAACACTGGATCACTAGACTTTAGTTCTCTCCCTCCCTTGAACTTGAATTTTTCCCTGTCACATTTGCTTGGCACGTATTAGGCTGTATCATCCTTCAATGCCCTTCTTCCCCCATTAGGGTAATACCGAGCCTTTACTGAGAGCTTACTATGTGCCAGGCCCTTTGAATACATTCTCATTTACTCCAGGCACAACCCTACGAGGTAGATCTTATTATTAGTCCTGTTGTACGAACAAGGAATAGATAATACGTCCAAACTCACAGCCAATAAGCGAAGGAACAGGACTTGGAAGTGATTCCATGGACTCCAAAGTTCAAGCCAATGTAGCATTCAACAAATATGCTTAATGAGCACAGGCTACAACAGCAGAAATAGACAAATGGGCTACATCAAACACAAACTTTGGTGCCTCTGAAGACATAATCAACAAAGAGAAAAGACAACCTACAGAATGGGAGAAAATATTTACAAATTATACATCTAATAAGGATATAAAGAACTCCTACAACTCAATAACAGCAAAATCAAATAACGCGATTTAAAAAATGGGCAAAGAACTTGAATAGACATTTCTTCAAAGATGACATACAAATGGCCAAAACAAGCATATGAAAAGATGCTCAACATCATTAATCAGAGAAATGCAAACCAAAACCACAATGAGATATTACCTCATGTCCTTTAGGATGGCTACTGTCAAAAAAACAGAAGATAGAATAGTAAGTGCTGGCAAGGATGTGGAGAAGTTAGAACCCTGTGCACTGTTGATGGGAATATGGAAAACAGTATGGCAGTTACTCAAGAAATTAAAAACAGAACTACCTTATGATGTAGCAATCCCTCTTCTGGATATATACCCAAAAGAACTGAAAGCAGGGTCTGAAAGAGATATTTGCATACCCACAGCCACAGTGCTTCATAGCAGCACCATTCACAATAGCCAAGAGGTGGAAGCAACCCAGTGTCCATTGGTGGGTGGATGGATGGATAGACAAAACATGGTGCCTACATACAATACAATATTACTCAGCTTTAAAAGGAAGAACATTCTGACACATGCTACAAGATGAATGAACCTTGAAGACATTATGCTAAGTGAAATAAGCCAGTCACAAAAAGACAAATACTGTATGAGTCCACATATGTGAGGTCCCCAGAGTAGTCAGATTCATGGAGACAGAAAGTAGAATGGTGGTTGCAAACAGCTGGGGGGAGAGAGAATTATTTTTTAATGGGTAGAGTGTGTCAGTTTTGCAAGATAAGTTCTGGAGATTTGTTTAACAATGTGAATATACTTAACACTACCAAATTGTATGCTTTGTTAAGATGGTAAATTTTATGTTATATGTTTACCATAATAAAAAATATATGCTCATGAGTACCCACCATGAGCCCAGCATGGCTCCAAGCCCTGGGAATTTGAGTAATAAAAATTCCCTGCTCTCTTGAAGCAACATTCTGGGGCAGGGTGGCAGAATATGAACATTTGGCATGTAAACCAATACAAAAGGTAGTTTTAGATGACTTTGAGTGGTTTAAAGAAAATATAAGCCAGACTAGTCTAGACTATACTAGAATAACATTTGGTAAACTTTTTCCCAAGGGCCAAATGGTAAACATTTTCAGCACTGCAGGACACAGGGGCTCTGTCATAACTACTCATCTCTGCTCTTATAGTAGGAAAGCAGCCAGACAGTTCTCAACTGAATACACATTGCTGTGTTCTAATAAAACTTTATTTATAAAAACAGTCGGTGGGCCAAATCTGGTGAGTAGACTGCTGATCTCAGGGCTGGAGGGTAACTACTGGGGCATAGGGGTTGGGGTGAGGTTCCTTTAGGCATCTTTGAGATGATATCAAACTTCAGAAGCATGAGAAAAAGTCAGCCATGGAAAGATCTGGGGAGCGTTCCAAGCAGAGAAAACAAAAGCCTAAGTTGGAACAATCTTGGTGTGTGCTCAAAGGTCAGAAAGGCCAACGTGGCTGAAACAGAGACAGTGAGGGGGGTGAGGAACACGAGATCACACAGGCAGACAGGAGGCTCTGTTCTGCTGCCAGTGAGATTATAATATAGGCCCCTCAAGGTTTGAGGGTGTGGCTCATGGACCTCCTTAATCCCCCCAGTGCCTGGCATCTTGTCTTGCCCATGCCAGGTGCCGTAGATGTGTATGAGTTCATTAAAATGCATTAGGTTAGGGGCATGTCAGTTGAGATTCTACGTAGTCTACACCAGCGTGGTCTGCAGACCAGTTGTGGTCCACGTTTATCACCAGTCTATAGTGAGGCGAGAAATTAAGAACACATATTTGGGAACCCTTATGGCAATGATACTGCAATGATACAGCATCCACGACAACTTTCATTGAAGACTGGAGTGTAACAGATTGGAAATTTTTTTTTAATTTAGAAGAAATGCAGTTTTATTATAATATAGAAATATAGTAATAGTAATCCTAAATTCTAACAATGAATCTTTGATTTAATGAATAAGGAAGATTTATTTTTAATCAGCACTTAATTCAGATTAGAAATTTAAAAACCTGGTTCCTCACCAGTTCGAGATGCCCTGGTCTCTATTCTCAAATCATCTGTGACCAGCACACCAGCCACCTGCTAACTGGATGAAACTGGGAAATACAGTAAGTCCTCACTTAACACTGTTAGTAGATTCCTGAACTGTGACTTTAAGCAACAGGACTTAAAATGAAACCAATTTTTTTCTCATGAACATTATAACAAAATGACATTATTCAAGGACCTGCTGTATGTCATTTTGCTTAAAGTTGCAGTTTCCAAGAACGTATCATTGATGTTAAATGAGGACTTATCTGTAGTTTTTGTTATGAGCCATATAACTATTTCTTGGTACGGTGGCTCACACTACTTTTATATATAGATATAACATATTATATATAGAAAGTGTATCAAGTACTATGGTATTGTTATATATTGGTTTCCATCCAGTTCCTGGCTCATCACTCCCACTGCCCTTGTTATAATGTTAAGGCAATTTAGGCCTCAGGAGACAGAATCTCTCTCTCCCTGACCTTCTCCTGCCCTCCTTTCACTTGTGCAAGGCAGGACTCTAATCTGATTGTGGGCCAAAAGACCCTTATTCCAGAGAGGGTCCTGCCCCGTACCCTGGAGGAAGGAACACTGCACAGAGAGGCCAAGAAGAATCTGGACAGACAGGCCTTGCTGGGTTTCTCCACTCAGTCTATTAGTATGAGATCATACCCTTTTTATCCAGTCACATTTCTATGTGGTTGTCAATCATGCCTATGTCATGAAGCCTCCATAAAAACCCAAAAGGACTGGGTTTGGAGAGCTTCCAGATAGCTGCACACGTAGAGGTTCCCGGAGGGTGGTGCACCTGGGAAGGGCACGGAAGCTCCACGCCGCTTCCCCCAGACCTGGCCATGTGCATCTCTTCATCTGCAGCCTTTGTAATAGACCAGGAAACATAAGTTATTGTTGCCCTGAGTTCTGTGAGCCGCTCTAGCAAATTAACCCAACCCAAAGAGGGAGGTCCTGGGAACCCCAATTTATAGCTGGTTGGTCAGAAGTTCCAGAGGCCTGGACTTGCAACTGGTGTCGTCTGGCGGGGAGTTGGGTGAGGGTGGGGAGTTTTGGGAACTGAGCCCTCACCCTGTGGGATCTGACACTACCTCCCAGTACATAGTGTTGGAATTGAATTAGAGGACACCCAGCTGGTGTCTGTTGCAGAATTTATTGCTTATTTGTTGGTGGAGAGGAACCCTCTCACATTTGGTCACAAAAGTCTTCTGTGTTAAAGATTGTTGTGAGCAGAGGAAATGCGGTTTGTGGGCTTTCTAACATGTGTGTATCATGTATGCTCTACCCTTGCGTGTGACCTCTGTGGAGCGAACGCCTCTCTTCCCAGGACACTCACCGGGGTTGTCGGGCCAGCAGGCTTAGAGGGCTCTTCAGTGGCTCCTGGGGTTGTCAAATCTTCTACACCTGGGCTTGCCACATCTTCTGCACCTGGCGTCACAAGGCCAGCTTCTACACCTGGGGTCTCAATGTCATCTTCTGGCCGGCTCGTGCTGGCTGAAGGAGAAGGATTGGGTCAGGGCTTCAGGTGGAAATCGTGTGAGCAGATCTAACTGGCCAGCTACAGTCAGATTATTTTCTCTCCCGTTTCTCATGAGGACTGTATTTATTTCTTTATTTTTGGTCATTTTTTTTTTGGCTTACCCCAGTGCCAGGAACCAAACCATCCTCCTTACAGCACCTCTGGCACACATGACGGCCGAGTTATTTTCATTGCAAAGCAAAGGAAGATAGAAACAAAAACGGTGAAGCAGCCAGCCCCTCCCTGGGCTCTCGCTGAGGGGCCCGGACAGGGGCTTGTGCATCTTTCCTTTTCACTAAGGAACCAGATTCTTCCTCGTGCCATTTCATGCAATAAATCAACGTATTCGGGTTAATAGGATATCACTTAGACCTGAAAAAATTCTAAATTATAGTCACCTGGAAAGATTTCTAAACACACCCATTTCCAGGCTCCATGCAAACTCACAGTGCCACAATGGCCAAAAAACTGGGGTCTCCCCCTTTTTATTTTATTATTTATTTATTTATTTTTTTGAGACAGAGTTTCACTCTGTTGCCCGGGCTAGAGTGCCGTGGCATCAGCCCAGCTCACAGCAGCCTCCAACTCCTGGGCTCAAGCAATCCTCCTGCCTCAGCCTTCTGACTAGCTGGGACTACAGGCATGCGCCACCATGCCCGGCTAATTATATATATATTTTTTTAGCTGTCCATATAATTTCTTTCTATTTTTAGTAGAGACAAGGGTCTTGCTCTTGCTCAGGCTGGTCTCGAACTCCTGAGCTCAAACGATCCACCCGCCTAGGCCTCCCAGAGTGCTAGGATTACAGGCATGAGCCACCGTACCCGGCCTATCCGCCTTTTTAAAATCAAGCTCTCCATTTAGTTTTGAGACTGCCACCCACTTAGACTTAGAACCATTGGCTCTGACCACAGACCTCACAGGTTCCACAGAGAGTAACCTCTTACCCTAGTTAGGGTTATGGTGTACAGGGGAGGGTCAGTAATATTCTTAGAGATACCGAGACACCAACAGGACTCTTATTAGTACATGGAGAGCTGAAACTAATGAGACCCCAAACGGCCCTGGCTTTTCCTCATGAACATTTGGATGGATGCCTGGTCCCACCAATGAGAAAGGTTTCAGGGGAGCAGGGAATTGGTGGGGTGAAAATAGGTTGAATTCCACGACGGGGAATAGAGCAGATCATAACAGCGTCCTCTTCTTCAACCCCTGTTGCAGTGACTGGAACTAGCCGTGACTGTGCCCAAGCGTCATCCCTAAACTCATCAAATAACCCTTTTCACGAGTTTAAAATCTGACTCATTGGCCACGGGCTTCCTCCTCAGACTCGAGTGGCTCTGGAAATTCCATGACTAAACACAGTTGCAAAATAAGCAGGCACACGAGTCCCAGGAGCAAGGGGGAGGGGGAGCTTGGAGAATCCTTTGTGTAAGGAAAGAGCAGATGTCTGTATCTAGGCAGCACTCACACGAGCAATCCATTCCTTGCCTTCAGATACCTTATTTCCCTTCGCCTGGGACAGCCTGGCCAGAGGCACAGCTGCTAAATATTTGATCCTAACGTCTTTGCTGAGGTCTAGAGGGAGGAAGCCTCCAAAGTCAATTCGTTCTTCTGTGAGCCTTCTCTTTGGTTCTAGAGTCCCTATCCATACCGAAGCATATGAATTTATTTTTTTATTTGGAAGGAAAGGCGTTTACCAGTTGGCAATAACTGACTACCTTAGTGCAAGCAAATGGCATTGCTCCCCTTGTGGCCTTTTGCTGGGGTGGGATGGGGGGCTGGTGATTGGCTCCCACAAGAAGGTACCACCCTGGTGCGGCCACATGTTTAATGTGTTTACAGAGCTCACGGGGCAAACCAAGCAACCCGTTTTCTCTTCTTCCTCCCCTCATTTGAACGTAGTTAACAAATCAATTTTTAAAAATGTTTTCTGGAGCTGTTTAGCAGAATCACTGACTACATACGGCATTTCAAACTTCACTCTTCCTTTAAAAAAAAGACAAAAAACAAGAACAAGTACTGAATGAAGTTGGCTTGAATTCTTTCATAGAAAGCTCAGTTCATTGAAAGTGTAACTTGATAAAAATTCCTTAATGTTCTTTCCTGCCCTTGGCCCACAGAGCCAAGTACTAAATAGACAAAGGGTGTTTTATGAATGACAGTCAGGATTAAGATGTGTGTCTTTTGTCTCACTGCCCTGGCATTCTTTTGGCCCCATGGGAAAGTTGATCTTTAACAAGAGATTCTCATTTGTCCCTCTTATTATCTGGGCTGAAGGCTTCCCTGGGCGAGGAGTTCCTACCAGGCCAGCTGCCGGGTTTCCAGCCAGCATTTGACATCCTTTTCCTGTCCTTTCCCTTTCACTCCTGAAATTCAAATGTACTGAAGCCTTCACTCTCCAATTCTTTTTTTCCTGAGACATGTGGACCCGCTGGCACACAAACGGACACGCATACATACACAGGGTACACGTGTGCACACACTCGGCTGTTCATAGGAGTGCAGAACAATGAATCCACAGTTATAAACCAATATCCATGGCCTGGCAAACAGGGTGGGTTCGGGCACCGCGTGCTCTCACACTTAGGTGAACACCTTTCCTGCCACACCCGGCCTCGGCCGCATTCGAGTCAGAACCAATGGGAGTTTCCAAACGTGGTGGCAACCCATTCACTTACTTTGGAATTCGTTATTATTCTTTAAAAACCTAGACCAAAGTTTATACTACCCAATTTTACCTTAAGGTTCTTAATTTTGAGAATAAGGACTTAAGTAATGCTTATTTATGTAAAGTTGTTCATTATGAATAATTTTTATCTTTGCATTAAAGTCTAATAGAGCGCTAAAATATTATTCTAGATTGCTCACATTATGGAATGGCATTAAAAAAAGTTTTAGAATTTAGATGCAACATTAAATCGGGATTTTACTATAATCGTATTGTAATACTCCTAAAATTTTTTTTAACTAATCAGCTGAATTTAAGATTCAATGAGTCCCAAATTCTTGATAAAATTCTTTTGAATAAGTGTTTTCAATCTTTTGGTTTTATTTACATTTCTTTCGATTTGTGGTGGTGACTTGTTCCACCTGTTTGTTGGCCATTTGGAATGTCTTCTTTTGTGACTATTTTTCCCTTATGATATCCCCCTCTCTTGTAAGCACTCTTTATACCTTAAGGATATATTCTTTGCACTAGATGGCATTTGCATGTCTTTCGCAAATGGCAAGCTGTCAGTAATCAAACTTATTAAGCTTCTTTTCTCCCTTTAGCCTCACACTCCCAAACCCTTCCTCAAGATCATATACAAATATTCACCTATCTTTTCCTTATGGTTTTGTTCTTACATTTAATATTTGTTTGCCTTATGTTTATTTGAAACTATCATGTAAAATAGGAATATAATTTGATTTCCCCCCAATAGATTAGCCAGTTGTCCCAATAAATCCTCTTTTTCCCACTGCTTCAAAACTTGCTCTCACTGAGACAAATGTCTTCTTGCAAGTACCATGTCCGAGTTACAGAAACTCTCCAACAGAAGGTCCAGCCTCAGTGGCCTGGACGTGGCCGACATACAGCCCCTCTACACACGGCCCCGTCTGCAGACTCTCTGGCACCTCTTTCCAAATCCGCTTTCTTCACTACCAACTCCCTTTCTCCTCACATCCGCCGACTGCTGCTGAGTTACATCAGTGCCAAGGATGGAGCTAGAATAAAACTGGGTGTAGAGAGTCGGGAGGAGCAGTGGGCTACTCTGGCTGGGCACGGTGGCTCGGGCCTGTAATCCTAGCACTCTGGGGGGGCAAGGCGGGAGGATCGCTTAAGCCCAGGAGTTTGAGGCTGCAGTGAGCTAGGCTGACACCACCTCACTCTAGCCCAGGCGACAGAGTGAGACTCTGTCTCAAAAAAAAAAAGGGCTACTCAAACAGGTGCACGTGGGGTCTGTCTGAGTTCTGGCTCTGACGCAGTGTCATAAATTCTGCCTAACACGGAAGGCACAACATCACAGCAATGCCCTGGCTCACAGTCTGTTCAGCAATGCAGGGTTTACATGGTGTCTTTATTTCACGACAGCCCTATGCATGAATAGTGTGGCACTGTTGTCCCCACTTGACAAGGAAACTGAGGTTGACAAAGACTCTCTCCTTGACCAAACTTTTGTCAGACTCCTCTGAACCCTCTTCTGAATTCCCAAACTCAGACTCCTGTGCCCATCTCCACACTGTCCAGTTGCAGCAAGACCCTGCTACGCCAGTTTAGGGAGGATTCCCCCCCCCCCACCCTGGGGATCTGAGCAAGTTCTTCGCCTCCACCTTCGATGTCTAGGCCCTCAGCCCACCTTTAGCAAGAATCTTGTTAGGCCAGTCTAGCAACAATCCACTGCCCTTGATGTCTCCTTGTACTAATTTTTTATCCAAGGACACCCCCCCTTCTGCCTGTTGGCTATAAATCCCTACTTGTCCTGTAGCCAGAGTTGAACCTGATCTCTTCCCTACTGCGATACCCCTCATTAGAGTAGTCTTGAATAAAATCTTCCTTACCATTTAAACAAGGGTCAGAATAACTGTTTAACAAAGTCAGAAGTTAAATGATCCACCAAGTTTGCCGCCAAGTTCACCTGATTCATGAATGGATATGCAGCCAGGTGTTCTGTGCCTTTTGTGCTTTCCTGGCAGCTCTGGGCTAAAACGCCTGCTGCCTCCCTCCCTGGGGTCTGACCTCCTGCCCCATCTGCCCACCCCATCCTCATCCTCCCATAGATTGTATTCCTGGTTGTCAGAAGCAAATGCCTCTTCAGCATCTTACTCCTTCTTACGCAATCCCATCCTGTTAGAATCTTCTAATTTTATTCAGTGAACACAATCTTGACTTCCTCAGATATGTCCCCTACTAGGAAAAACCTGGGAGAATCTAAGCTTTCAGAAGTGGCAGATTAGGGCTGGGTGCGATGGCTCACACCTGTAATCCCAGCCCTTTGGGAGGCAAAGGCAGGAGGATCACTTGAGGCCAGGAGTTCAAGACAAGACCAGCCTGAGCAACATAGCGAGACCCCATTTCTACAGAAAATTTAAGAATTAGCCAGTTGTGGTGGTGCACACCTGTAGTCCCAGCTACTCAGGAGGCTGAGGCAGGAGGATCACTTGAGCCCAGGAGTTTGAGGTTGCAGCGAGCTGTGATGATGCCACTGCACTCTAGCCCTGGCAACAGAGCGAGACCCTGTCTCAAATTGGAAAAAAAAAAGTGGCAGATTAGAAGAAGGGTGTGATTTGCTTTAAAAGGATGTACTTCTTTTACATCTCTCCTCCCGGCTGTGCGAATTAAGGCAGCTCCATCAGTGAAGACTGGAGCCTTTTGAATTTACCTCTATATGCCCCAGCTCCTAGCACTTACATTCCTTCCATAAACATTTACTGAGCACCTACTGTGTGCTGGGTCCCATTCTGGGCACTGGAGACAGAGGCGTGAACAGGGCAAGGTCTCTACTCTTACGGACTTGAGTGCTGTTGGGGTGGGGTGGACTCACAGTAAGCAAACAAGGAAGACACAGATCAGTGTCCCCTCGCCCCCTACACACCTCTGCTCCCAGTGCACTTTCTTGGACCAGCCATTTAAATGAGTGCCCCTCTGCCTTCCACACACACACACACACACACACACACACACACACACTCCTGAGTACTTACTCCTCACCGGCCATCTATTCACTAATAGTCTGTCCCACTAGAACATAATCTCCATAAGGCTGTTTTATCTCAATGTCCCCATTGCCTAAAATACCTGGCACCTTGCTGGTAAGTAGCTGTTGAATGAATGGGTGGACTCCGGGTAGGGAAGAGCTGGTGCTCACTGAGGCTGAAGCCCAGAATGCCCGTGGGGCACTGCAGGCTCGGAGGGTACACAGTGTGGCTGGAGAGCAGTGGGTGAGAACAGTTAGAGATGAGATTGGGAAGGCGTGGGGGGCCAGCCCCACAGAATGTGACTTCATCTGGACTGTGGAAGGACACCAAGAGATGCTGATGAGCAGGGGCGTGACCTCACTGGAGTCCAAGCGAGTCACTCTGGACTCAGGTGAGTGAATCAGCAAGCAGATGCTTTCGCTCTTTGTCATCCAGGTGAAAGTGGGTGGTGCGTGCACCAGGGCAGTGACGGTGGGGAGGGCAAGAACTGCAACAAGTAACGGCTGGGTAGCATTTGAAGTCATTATTACCCACTGACAGTCAGAAATAAAGTGAAACCCCGGAGAAGTCACTTTACCATCGTTCACAGCTCTGTTGAGGAACATTTAGGGTAGAAATGGATCTACCAAATAACATAGGATGCCCCCGCGTGGTGCTGAGTCCTTTACTGGTGACGATTTCCTCTGTTTTATTAGGACGTTTGTAAAAGTCCTCTCTGTAAAGTTTAGGCACAGAGCTTCTGCCTGGTTTCCCCTCGATGTCAGAGGGAAGTTCCTCCCACTCCTGCTTCTGCTGAACCGCAGCTTCCCAGTCTGAGGGCTGGAGAAGCAGTTTCAACAGCATTTTACCTTGAAATGGTAAAATTGATTTCAAAAATAAACAAGACACAAGCAGAGCTACCCTCAGGATTTTCAAAGAAAACCTGCGGTGTTAGTCAACAGATGAAGGCGGTCTTTCACGCTGCCTGGTGTTTTCCAGTATCTCAGGCTGCGTCAGCGTCAGCGGCTAAAAGCACAAATATGCCTTTGTAGATGGATGACTAAAAGGCCTTGGAATGACTCTTAGGATCGTCGAGAGGTAGAATGTTCTTTTTCTTCTTTTAAAATGACATACTACGGATTTCTGGGTCTCCCCATAGGACAAACTGTAGGACAACTAATAAACAATTAATTCTAGCACCCTCCCTCCCAGCTACATTTGAGATAAAGTAATGCTTCCAAGGAATGTCTACTTGGAAAACAAAAACACCGGCTTCTGCTCCTTTGCTCAGACACAGGCTTTTGCATAGTGTTTTTCTATCATGTCTCCAATCTGTGCCCAAAAGCGTGAAAATCAGCACACTCGAGACCGTAGGAAGGTGCCAGCCTCCAGCATTTTCTAGCACTCTGCCGACCACCCACTGTGATCACCAAGCTCTCAAATCCCCTACACAGTTGTCCTTCAGTTCAGTTCAAAAGTGTCCCAAACGTAGCTGGTCTGGTGCTTCCCTTGGCTACCATGAAGTGGGTTTGGCAACCAGGAGGAAGGTGTTAGAACTTCTACTGACCACATCTTTAGAGTTACACCTCAAGTCCCAGGGGCTGGCCCATCTGCTGACCTAGTGTCAAACCCTTTCTTTGGAATATTGATGCAGTCACAAACATTTGAAGTTCCAAAGTTGCTCTGCACAAAGAAAGCCATTCCCTAACCCCGGGCTGTGTTCCCCACCCCCCCCCACCCCCACTGCTGGCAGACACTGGGTGTGGTCGACACAATCACTGACGTGGCCAATGGGCTCCCCCCACACCTCTTCTGTGGATCCTAGTAAAATTGCTTACTGGATCAAAAGTTCGGCCCTGGAAAATCTAGACTCTTAATGACTCTAGGCAACTCCTAGAAGGCTTTGGCCTGCCTGTCACTGGGTACCCCACAGAAATGCAGACTCACTGAACTTTCCTCCAGGCACGCATAGTGCTACCTAAACCTGCACCGCCCCTATTCCCAGTTGCTGACACCATGGTAGCAGACGTTTATTTAGCAGACGTTTGTTGAGTGACTGCGTAAGTACATTTATAGCCAGGCAGGAGATTTCTTTTAAATTACCCCTGGATTATAATACTCCTGCCATCATCCACTGGGCTTCACCCCAGAGCTGCTGCATACCCTCCCCTAATGAAAGGGACAGCACGGCTAAAGACAGAACACTTCACCTGTGGGGAGGAACTTGGCTGCCCACCCCGCCATTTAATGGTTCATGGGGATGGCGTGTCTGCGCACTGTGGCAGGTCCTGTCAACCCCTGCAGGCCAAGGCCAGCGATGAGATGAGACTTGACCACATGCTGTCGGCCTGTGGGACGTGTGTCTCTTCCATAAAGTGTAGGAGAAACGTATCAAAGCTGAGGAGATCAGACACGTGTCACTGGCTCCTCTGAAGAGATCAGGAAAAATCCTACATGTTAAGACTTGGAGCAGATCCCCTGACTTCAAAGCGGGGAGGGAGTTTGCAAAATGCCCCAAAGTTTTCTTTGGGCTTTAGGTAGGACACTGCCCCCACCCCCGGCCCTGGGTCACCTCCCAAAGTTGAAGGCAGCATTTAAGGTTTCTGCAACTGACCTGGGCAATAAAGAAAGAAGAGGGGCCAATGACAGTTAGGGACTTGATTTTCATTTCAATAGCAAGGAGCCACATTAAGTCACTGGGCAGGAAGAAGGGGCAGGACATAAGACCCCTAAGACACAACACCAGGTCACCCCTCCAGATCCATCCTCTTTCCCCTTTGAAGGGGGAAAGGAACTGAGACCTCGTGTGTACCTTTCACAGAGCTTTGCAGTTAATCTCCCTGACTGCCCAAGAGGTATTTTAATAATGCTACTCTTTACTGAATTTATGGGAGAATTTACGTAATGTGGTGTCACACACATTCTCTTGATCTTTACAAAAGCCTTGCAGGCTTTTTAGCTGAGGATGGGGAGGCTGAGAGGCTGAGTAAACTGCAACACAGGGACTAGACGCCAGGGCCTGTCAGTCTCCCAAGCCACGCTCCTAACCACTCATGGTGTCTCGCAGACTTCACAGGTACCGGTCACTCTTGCCCCCTCCACTCATATTCTTCCCTATTCCCCAAAGAAAAGGCTGGAGTTGATCGAGCTGCTCTGCCTGATGGCAGCCTCTGCAGGAGATGGAGGCTGGCAGCCCAGGACACCTGTGGGTTCATCTTTCAACTCCATCGCTGCCCATTTAAACACTACCCTTCACGACCCAGGTGAAACCCCTTCCTTCAGAGCTCTCCCCAGGTGCCAAGAGAAGTAATCTCGACACTAGAGTAGGATTTGATAACACGTTGGCATTTACTGCTTTCTCCCTGCTAGCTTCTGCAAGTCCCTGGAGGCCAACATCCCACCCCGCTGTAGCTTCCCGGCCACTCGCACAGTCTCTGCTGCTGCAAGGAGGCGCGATATTCACATTTTCTGGGCTCATGGGAGTGAATCAACTTGCCCACTCGCCCCCCGAGCACAAACAGGGCTCAGAACTCTGTAGTCTTCAAACCGGAGGCTGTGGATTACAGCCTCAACCAAGATTACCCAACCTGGAGACGTTTCCCTCTTGACTAAGAGCGGAAAGTTTTCAGTCAAAGAGGAAATGAGTTCACAGTTTTGTAGACTGGAATCACACCTCTGTAATAACTTCGCTGGAATTCAGCGGGGCCGGAGTTGCATACGCAAGTTTGCCTCGTAAGGAGGACCACTTAGTACTGGAGCCACCAAACCGAGGAAAGCCTGCTCTGGAAGTGCTGCCCCAGAGCAGAGCCTCCCACCGCAGTGGTGAGTGTTTGGGAAGCACTTGCCATCTGCTCGGAAACTGAACGGAAACCTGAGCTTCTGATTCACTGGGAGCCGTCAGCTGAGCAGGCCCTGATTTTGCAAGAGCGAAGAGAGAGGCCCCTTTGGATCTGCCCTCGGCGTCCACCCATGCGGCTCAGACAGCCCAGCTGTGCGCCCAGGAGGACGAGGCCTGCAGGAATGTGCAGCATGGCTGTTCCCACCAGCCTCCCTTGGCCTTGATCCTACGCTGGGTTAGGGAGCTCTTAATGTGCCTTGGTAGATTTTTTAAATAGTTGTTATTGGATAGGAGGATCTGTTCTGACCTTCCCTGACATCGTTCTCTCTTTGCTCTGATGTGTGGGAAATTTAGGCAGCAAGCTGCATCCGCTGGGCTTAATTCTGATGCCGCTCTAGTCAGCTCTCCCCAGGTATGCATCGGATACAGTGAATTAGGTGTCTCACTATTACCGCAAACTCACTGTATCTAAAACAGTGCATAAATCCTACTCCTTCTTGCCAATGGGTTCCTAACCTCTCCTCCTTCCTGCCTGATTTTTATATTTCTACTGCCTGCTTTCTTGTCATTCCCACCAAAAGGCTTGGGTCACCCTGTCTACCGCCCCCCTTTTCCTGCCAGACGTTTACTATGTACCTATCGTGTGCTCTTTTCAGTGCTTTCTTCTCTATGGGGCAAGATATGGATACAAATAATTAAAACACAGGCCAGGCAAGGTGGCTCACACCTGTAATCCTAGCACTCTGGGAGGCCGAGGCGGGAGGATCACGTGAGGTCAGGAGTTCAAGACCAACCTCAGCAAGAGTGAGACCCCCCCCCCGTCTCTACCAAAAATAGAAAAAATTAGCCTCTATCAAAAATAGGAAAAATTAGCCAGGCATGGTGGTACACGCCTGTAATCCCAGCCACTCGGGAAGCTGAGGCAGGAGGATCGCTTGGGCCCAGGAGTTTGAGATTGCTGTGAGCTAGGCTGACACTACAGCACTGTAGCCCAGGCGACAGAGTGAGACCCTGTCTCAAAATAAATAATAAAAACAAATAATTAAAATACAATGGTGAGAATAGCCAAAGCAATCTTGATAAAGAATAAAGTAGAAGGACTCATACTTTCTGATTCAAAACTTACTACAAAACTACGGTAATCAAGACTTATGCTGGCATAAAGACAGACATAGATCTGTCTACGTCTGATCTTGTAAGACAGATATAGATCACTGGAATATAACTGAGAATCTGGAAATAAATCTATACATTTACAGGCAATCGATTTTTGACAAAGGTGCCAAGATAATTCAGTGGGGAAAGAATCATCTTTTCAACAGGTGCTGGGACAACTGGAGATCCACATGCAAAAGAACAGAATTGGACCCCTAATTCACAGCACACACGGAAATTAACTCTAAATGAATCAAAGACCTAAATGTCATAGTTAAAAATATAGGAGCAACAAAAGAAAAAGAACAGATAAACTGAACTTCAAAATTTTTGAAGTTTGTGCTTCGATGGACACTATCAAGAAATTAAAAAGACAACCCAAACCACAAAATGGCCAAAGTGGCCTGGCTAAGGTGGCTCATGCCTGTAATCCTAGCATTCCGGGAGGCCGAGGCGGAAGGATCACTTGAGGTCAAGTTCAAGACCAGCCTGAGCAAGAGTGAGACCCAGTCTCCATTAAAAATAGAAAAATTAGCCATGTGTGGTGGTGAGCACCTTTAGTTCCAGCTAACGGGAGGCTGAAGTGGGAGGATCGCCTGAGCCCAGGAGTTTGAGGTCACAGTGAGCTACGGTGAGCCCAGCCCAGGCAACAGAGTAAGACCCTGTCTCAAAAAAAGGTGGGGGTGTTTAATTTTATGATATGTGACTATATATCAATAAGAAATTTAACATAGCACTGAGTGTTATAAGAGGTGAACAATAAGAAGTCAGAAAATACTGAGCTGCAAGTCTTGTTGGCTCTTATTCCCCAAAATCTGGGTCTCATTCCCCATCTGTTGACACCACACTTGGTCTCTTTACCTCCTGACTCCGCCCCACTCCTAGACTGGTCCCACAATCGCACGTGGCTCCCTCATCATTTTTTCTGACAACCCCCATTCATGGGCCCCCACTTCCATTCTGACTGCCTACTACCTATAGACAAAGGCCCACTTCTCCCACTCAACACGGACTCACTCATCTCCCCAATTTCTTGTCACTGCCCAACTCCCCAGCCCCCCAACTCCAGCAGCCCTCACTGCTCTTCCCAGCCCTTGGGAGCCATACCTCTTCCCATGTAAAACCCAGCCTGGTCTGATTTCCATGCATTTGCTCAAGCAAGTGGTTTCTTCTGCCTGGACTGCCCTTCCCTGCCACCTTGTCCAACCAACCCCACCATTTTTCAGCCAAGATCAAGTCCCATCTTCCCCACAAGGCTTTTCCCAGCTCCTCTCAGCCACAAGAATCTCTCATCCCCAAACTCCTAGCAACAGACAGTGGCATGTGCTGCTCAGGACACGCCATTTTATGCCGTCCCGTGTGTTCTTTCTACAAATGCAACACGCACCTGTCTTACCCATCTCTGTGAGCTGTGATCACACCTATGCTTCCTCTCTAACTTAACAACATGTGTGCTTTGTAAATGCTTCAGGGAGCAGGGTCAGCGTCCTTCAATTATGTACTCCTGGCATTCGGTACACACACAATCATCTGAGGGGTTAGGGGCCTGGGCCCCGGGGTTGAGCTGTCTGGGTTCAAGTCCCACCATTGCCACTTACTAGCTCGGTCTGTGTGTAAGTCACTGAACCTCACTGAGCCTCTTAATTCATCTAGAACATATGAGTAGTTCCTACCTTGTAGGCTGCCTGTGAGGATTGAATGAAACAGGGCTGGTAAGTGGTTGCTCAGCGCTCAGGGTATGTTAGCTCTTACTATATCATCACTGCTTTTTAGAAAAATTATTTTTAGAGACAGGGCCTCACTCTGTCACCCAGGCTGGAGTGCAGTGGTGCCATCGTAGTGCACTGCGGCCTTGAATTCCTGGACTCAAGCGATCTTCCTGCCTCAGCCTCCTGAGTGGCTGGGACTGCAGGCACATGCCACTATGCCCAGCAAATTTTTCTGTTTTCTGTAGAAACAGGCTCTTGCCATGTTGCCAGGCTGGTCTTGAACTCCTGGCCTCAAGCAATCCTCCCACCTCAACCTCCTAATGTGCTGGGATTACAGGTGTGAGCCACCGTGCCTGGCCTCGTTACTGCTATTAACACCACTCATTCAGAATCTAGATCCATTAGTCTTCACAGATTCATATTTAATTTCATGGAGCAATTTGGCTCAGATAAAACTGTTTCACATTAGCCAAGCTCACAAGAGGACAGGAAATCAAACAGTTTAGAACAGAAAATAGTTTATCAGTACCTGTGCACATATTTGCTATCCAAGACAAGCTCTTCTCAGGAGCTAAATACCCAAGATGTTTTTTGGTCTATTTAGAACAAAAGCAAAGGGTGGGTCTGTTGGATGGAATACATTTCCAGACTGTGACAGAACAGAGATCTCTGATTCATCACAGAACCACCTGCATTGAGATCAGAAAACCCGTGGCCACCAGATATGACTTCTTTCCTACTAATTAACTATTAAGCAGGGATGACATTTGCCTCATTCCCCGCTGCCTGACTCACGCAGCAGCTACTCCATAGATACTTGTTAAATCCGTGAATTCCTTGGGCAGGGCAGGTTTAACATCAACCAATCTTTGTGCCTTTCCTCTCCCTTTCTAGATTCTAGGCAAATGAACCCCCTTCTCCTTTGGGCAGGACACCATTCACAGCTTCTCTTACATGAGTTGTGTTTTATTCTCCTGGATGGAGACAATCTGATGAATTGTGGGAAACATCCTGTTCTCATCAATAACATGTTTACAAATCTTCCATCATGACCCTTCCCTGCTTCCCATTTACACTCAACGTAACTGGCACTCACTCCCCTACATGCTACAGACGTTAATGGAGATTATTACCCAGTGGCTCAGTGTTGGTCACTCTCTGCGGCTTGGGGCACTTTGCAGCTCTGTCCCACTGGGCAGAGGTCAAGAGCACATCTTCCTCTGGAAAAGTGACTCTCCCTTTGGTAGTTTTTTTTTTCTGCATTAAATTTAGCGTTGCCCTAACAATGTTAGTTTTCAGCTTCTCAAAAAAACGACATGAAAGATTTAGCCAAGTTTGCAGGTCTCCCCGTGGACTTAGCTTGATTCACCTCAAAGGACAAATCCATCTCCTCTGAGCAATTCTCAAAGCAAAGACACTCGGCCAGACAGGAAGGAGCGTGAGCCTACCTACCTCCGAGGCTCCAGGGAACTTGCCCTCACCTGGCTGGCCGCCAACAGACTGGTTTAGACACGTGGGAAGGAAACAGCCACCTTGTTTTCCTGCCTTGGATGAATTTGGCAGAATTCCAGTTGTTCTCTAACCTGGCTTTATCTCTTATCCCTTGGATAAAATGCCTGATCACTTTCCTTTCCCCCAAATTTTTAAGAAACCAATAGAGAAAGGACTCAAAACCCCAATCAGAAGGAGCTTTATCGTTTGCCCGCCACATGAGAATCCTTAAGACAAGTCGCAGTAACGGCTGACTTGGCTTTAGAAGCTCCCCCAGCACTCTCACTTATTTGATTGTCTCCCAACAGAACACTCGCATTGAGTACTTCCTTGGGAGGTTTCTGGGTGGCAGGAATGGCACGGCCTCCTTGGACAGCCCTACAGGATCTCATCAGATCCATCAAATGAGTTTCACAAGGGTAATAACGCCGGGTATTTGAGTTCTCTCTCCCTCCTTGTCCTCCCCCACATTTCCACAAGTTATAACCTGGCGTGCCTGCTCTCAGAAGCCAGAACTATGACAAATATTCAGATAAGCCAGTGGAATTTGAAGTGCAGGTTCACGGCTTTGCTGGCGAGGCCCACAGAGATGTGCAGCGCCTCTCTCAGAAGTGCACGTAGTTCAAACCCTGCATCCCGCAACATGCCGGGCACTCAGGAGGTGCTTAAAAACTATTTGTAGAATGAATTAATGAATCCTTTAGAGACAGCGTCTCACTTTGTTGCCCAGGCTAGAGTGCGGTGGCATCAGCCTAGCTCACAGCAACTTCAAACTTCTGGGCTCAAGCGATCCTCCTGCCTCAGCTTCCCGAGCTGGGACTACAGGTGCACACCACCACGCCCAGCTAACTTTTATTTATTGATTTTATTTTTATTTTTTTAAAGAGACAAGGTCTTATCATGTTGCTCAGGCTCGTCTCAACCTTCTGGCCTCAAATGATCCTCCCACTTTGGCCTCCCAAAGTGCTGGGATTACAGGCATGAGCCACCCAGCCAATGAATCCTATTTTAATGTACTGAGACAATGTCATTCTTATGGAAATATTATGGGGAGTATTTAAAGGAATTTTTGTACCTTTAGAAAATTTTTGTTTTCTCTTCTAAGGAACTTAAAGTGAGGTTAACCATTAATTTACAGTTCAACCTCTTTTTTTTTTATATATATATAGCAGAGGAGTGTAGTAAAAAGAGCTTGAGATTTGACGTTAGACCCAGTTTTAAACCCCAGTTCTGGCATCTTCTGAGATAATAGTGTATAATTTATAAGAGTTGTGACAATTAAAAGAGATAGCTGGGGACATTCCCAGCACATGGTTGGGGATGGGAACCAGAGCGGGGTGGTGTTTTTCCTTTTTGGCTGGACTATTCACTGTCATGCCAAGGTTTGGGTCTTTATAATTCTATGGTATAGAGTCACTGCTCATTTTACATAAAACCAGAGAGGGGAGTTGTTTAGTCCTGTTGGCCATACCTAGACTTAGCTTTCTCATGTCTGGGCACATTTTTAAAATGTACTTTGCTATACTGAATGTATTTTGGAACTTACGCACCAGTGTAATGTACAGAGATGCCTCCCTCATGAAGCCTCTAACAGACCCCACTTCATTAAATGCCTCAAATGCAACAAAAACTCCTAGCGATTCATTAAGATTTCAAGGCCTCCAAAGCTGGCAAGAGTTTCGGGGAAATCACAGGGAAATTTGTTTGCCGCATGATTAATCCTGGGTGGATAGGTCCCGGAAAAGCACATGTGAGTTAGCAGCAAGCAGCAGCTTGCAGAATCTCACAAAATAAACTGTCTGCCGGAGAGGCCTCATTTTAGATGAAAGTTCAGAGTGAGGGTGCGGCCTGACAATTGAGGAAAATGCCAGATGTGTGGACAACAGACCTCCTTTGAATCCACTAACATCCAAGGAAATGACACATGGGACCAGATTATAAAACAGAACCAGATTAGAACCCCAAAGGAGGGAAACCCAATAGGGTATAGGATCCTAAGAGAAGGATAATAACATTCATCACCATAATTACCCCCCAGCCCAGCTCCCCAAACAGAGCCAACAATAGCTCAGCTCAATGAAGTTATTCATCCATATTCAAGTCCCCTCACGCGTTAATCTCAGACAAAGGCCCTGCTGGGCCTCTGCTCCTTGCCAGCAGCCGGGCACTCAGTGTCCACACTCAGCCAGCCCCCCACACAGCCCGAGCAGGGCTTCTTTCTTTAGCCAAACGCGGTATTTTCAGACGAAGTTTACCACCACCTTTTAGGAGTACCTGTGACATTCAGGAGATGGCTTAAGATAATTACAGCTAACACTTCCCTGGGTGAAAAAGGAGGACGCTGCCCAGCCGCTGTCCCAGCAGGGCTGGGACGAGGCTCAGGTCAGGGACCTCCCTCCCTTTGCACTGGTGAGCACAGAATGGTGCGATGTGCACACTGTCTCGCCAAAAAGGAAATGTAACTGAAATACAGAACTGTATATATTCCGGTGGAAAGAGAAGTTCCAAAGATAGGACTGCCACGAATAGCCCATGGCTCCTGTAAAGAGTTGCTCAGTCTCTTCAGAGCAGACGGCCCAGAACAGAGCAGTACACTCCATATAGTTTCCCTAAGGCTGGGTATTTCTGTATGCATGGAATTGTAGAAGCCCAGGTTAGGTCCAACCCTCCTGCAAACTACTCCCTTTCCAAGAAGGATTCCCCTGGGCCTACGCCTACCTTGATCCTCAATTTGGAAAGTTTAAGAGCTTACCTTTCAGAGCACAGCTTTGCAACCTCCAGCCCCAAAGAGCACTAGTTTATAATTCCTTCCACTAACATTTAGTGAGCAACATTTAGTGAGCAACGTGCCAGACATAGTTTTGGCCCTAGGGATCAAAGCTAGACGTAGCTCTGTCCTCTGGAACTTGTATTCTACTTTTTTCCCCAATCCACATGCTCGGTCATATAGAGTTTATATTCTATTGGGGAAACAGAAAAATAAAGATCCAAGAAAAGAAACAAAATGTTGAGAGATGTTCATGGAGGCCACCAACACAGCACCTGGGCAGAAAGAGGCAAGGCAGGAGAAAGGGAAATTAAAGGACAAAGGGAGGGGAAGATGTGGACACGGGGCAGGCGGTGTCTCCCTGCTCCATCATCAGATCAGGACATTTAAAGTCCAAGGAGTCCCCAACACTAATTCAGCTACTGACACTGTTGCCGCAGTTCAACACATGGCTCCAAACCCACTTAAACCTCAACGTTCAGAACACTACTCAGTCACACTTCTCAGAAGGCCCCACTCGGATTCTTTCCACGCGCGCACTATCCTCTCTAAAGAGGATAAGGGAGGCCTCTTCCAGCCCAGCGATGGGGTCCCGAGCGTGTCCAACACGCCGGCGCACAGTGCGTAAGACCGGGCAGTCCCAGGAGAGACCAAGGCCGCTGGGGCAGGGGGAACCCTCCTCCCGGGTCCTGCCGCCCGGAATGTCCCTCCAGATTCTACTGGGGCAGTTTCTCCCGGGGCGTGGGCATCGGATCGCTCGTGAGCGGACCCCGCGGGAGGCCCTCTGGTGCCCACCTCGCCGCCGGTGGACTCCGGGGCTCCCCCCGGCACCGGCTGACCCGCTGCCTCTCCGCCTCCCCGCGCTGAGCCACTCGCGCGCGCGCAGCCCCAGCTCCCCGCGCTCTCCTGCACAACCTCAGATGCCAGGCCCGGGCATTCCACAAGTCCCTGCTCGCTCGTCCCCACCCGCCACTGCAGGAAGCCACTTGCCCCGGGTCGTACCTCCTCCTGCCGGGACCCACAGCGATGCGCTTCCCAAAACGAAGAGCAGAACTGGCACCTTCCACATCTTTCCGGCCGACCTGCGCTCTCGGGGGCCGAGGGGCTGGCTTCTGAGCTGGGGGCAGACGAAGCAGCTCCGCGGCCACAGGCCGGCGGGGGCAGCGCGGCGGAGCGGGGCGCGGGAGGAGCCCGGCCGTGCTGGGCGCGGGGCAGCGGCGGGGCGAACTTGGCAGCGGAGAACCCCCGGCCGAGTCAGCATTTATCTCTCCCGGCGAGGGCGGGGAGCGGGTCGCAGTAAGGTGGTCTCCGTCCCGGCGCGCTGGGACCGCCCTCGGGCTCTGTTTGGCCCGCACCAAAGCGATGATCTCAGGCCAGGTTTAAAGTTACAGGGCCGCAGCTGCAGGGCCGCGGGGACTGCGGGCCCGGCCCCGGCAAAATGGGCTTTTATTCCGTTCGACAACGGGAGGGAAGGGGACCACCTGCAATAAGCGGTTTTTTTTTTCTTTTTAAGCTATTAATATATTTATTATTCTGTTTTTTAAAGAGTAAGGCACAAGCCTACGTTTTTCTTGTTATGGGCTGAAGTCAGAAGTAAACTGTTCCTTGTGTGGCCAGGAGTTTTAGAACCAAGCATGGGATTGTTCTTGTAAATATTGAATTTGATGGCTTAAAAAAAAAAAAAAGTTGGCCGTCCTCTGGGTGGGCCGGAGGCGGCTCGCGCTGGTCAATTGCGCCCTTGTGCAGGGGACCGGAGGGGGCGGGCTCGGGGGGGTGCCCGAGAGCTGGCTGGTGGGAGCTTGGCAGACTTGGTGGCTTTGGCAGTTTGGGGGGAAAAAAAAGGTTCAGCTCCTTCTGCTTGTCCCGACCCCCTAGGACGCAGCGCTGCGAGGCTAGGGCCCACCGACGTGCGGAGGGGGTCAGGCCCCGCACAGGTGTGACCCACCTGGTGACCAACCTGTGTCCACTTCCAGCTCAGGCTCATCGCCTTTAATCCTGGAATTTGGCCACATAATCCCCACTTTACTCGTTTAAGCAATCTTGCCTTGATCTCAGGCACCAGGTATCAGCAACAAGAGAACTCACAATTTTTACTTTATTTTCCCCTGAATTGTTGGAATTTAAATAAGTTTTTTTTTTTTTTTTTTAGAACAGGAGTTTGGGAGGTGGTCTCTGCTCCACTCCCAGATGCCACAAATTCCATTCAACAAAAGAGCCTTCAGATCTTCAAACTAAGGCTGCCCCAAAGCCTCACACTGGGGTCAAAATGGATTGTTTTCAGATACTTATCAACGACCTTGATTACAAATTTACTTTTCATAAGAATGAGGAGATTGTTTTAAAAGCTCAGATTCCTGGGTTCTACCCCAAACTTATTAAATCAGACCCTTCGGGGATTCCTATTTTAAACCAGCATCCCAGGAGAACTTGTCTACAAAGAAATTCAGAAAACTTTGCCCTTCTCTGTAGCTTCTCAGCGTGAATCACTTGGGGGCTGGTGATTGTGCAGGTGCGGCTTCATTAGGGCGGCTGGAGATTCTGCATTTCTAAAGATCTCCCTGGTATTGTCCTGGGGCTACAAGATGAGCGCTGAGTGCTCAAACTAAAAAGAGGCAGAGGCTGGGAGAGCCAAGGAAGGGGTTGGAAATGTAAAGAGAAAACTGGTGACAAAAATATTCTTTCTTGAACTGACTTCCCCATCTTGCAGATACATTGTATTATCAGTACTCCAATGTCAGTGTTTACTGGCAGACTGAATTGCACATACATTGTCTTTCCAGCCTGTTAGGTGGAGAATAGAGGCAAATCCACTCCAAGGTGACCAAAATAAATAAATAAATAAATAAAAATGGACCATTTTCATTTAGAAATTGAAACAAAATGAAGCCTAGGTAGGGGAGGTTGGGTTATTAGAAAATTGCAAGATTATATATTTTCCTGTTATTTTAGCAAGGCCGTCTTTACATTACCTGCAGCTAATTTAGAGAGATGCCTAGGCTGGGTTTTGATTCCAGGAGACTCGACCTCTCACGCCCCCTCCTTCCCCCACCAAGGATGTGTCTAGTAGAGTCTAGAAGGCTGGTCGCCTGACCTTCTGATAGAGGATGGAAGAGGAGGAGGTGATAGTGGGTTGGATTCTGCTGGGGGCCATGGAGTGGGTGGGGAGGGGAGAAGTCTGTGGACAGGTTCTGGGTGCTGGGGAGAGGGGCTGGGCCTGGGTAGGGGGGTGATGTCCTTCCTGGACAACGGATCCAGCCAGCAGGTGGAGAAGGTATGCTGGTCTTGGCCAGTGACTCAGGGCTGGCTAAAGAGGCTGTAGTGAAGCACCGGGATTTGGAAGCCTGAGCCCTGGCCCAGCTGAGGGGACAAAGGAAAGAAGGAGAGTAACGTGCCCCCATTCTTGTTAAACAGCTTGTGCTCCTAGAGCCGTGACCAAGCATGATGGTGAGGCATTACCAGTGAGATGACAGTCACAGCGGCCACCACCTACTGCCTTTACCTGCCTGCCAGGAATGTAGACTGTCTCTTTTAATCCTTGACACAACCTTTGATCTAGGAAACAAGACAGGGTTAAAGTAGATTCACCTGGAGGGCTGGTTATGCCATTGCTGGGCCCCACGCCCCTCCGAAGTTCTGCTCTAATAGGTAAGGGGTGGGGCCCAAGAGCATGCATTTCTAACAGTTCCCAGGTGGTGCTGAAGCTAATGGTCCCAGAGCCCCACGTTGAGAACCAGGGGTTTAGAGGCTACCACGCAATTGTCCAGGGTCCTCCAGCGAATGAATGGCGGAGTCACCTGTCTCTGTTGCGGAGCAGGACTTGAGCCTGTTGCTAGTGCATTGCTTAAGGATTTGGTAGGAGAGGTCTGTAAATTGCTTTTAGGGAGCAGGAGGCCCCCAAAGGGTGGAGACCAGACTGTGGAATGACAAGGGGCAGAGCCAGGGCAGCCAGGTTGGGACCCTTCGCCCTGAAGGATGCTGGAGATGGAACATGGTGTGGAACGTCAGAATCTGCAGGAGCTCCCTGTGTTCTCTGAGGCTTTTGCGTGGTCCAGAGAGCAGCCAGCTCAGCTTCTCCGGGCTGCCTGGGAAGACACCATTGGGAAGATGCTTCTCGACACAATGTTCCAGAGCTGAGATACCCCAACCGAATCTCTAAAAGCAAAGGCAGCTCTGTGACCCAGGAATAAGTCATGCACTCAGAGGTTTGAGCTGGAACCAAAATATTTGACAAGAATGATATGAGTCTGTGGGTGGGGGGTGGCGCTGGAACTGAAGGAACTCACAGCAACTCGGTTTGCTGGGAAGAGCCTCCGTGTTAAGACTCAAAATCCAGCTCCGTGATGGCATCAGGCAACACGAGCCTCAGTTTCTCCTTCTTTAAAATGCTTTAGCCAGGCACGGTGGCACGCGCCTGTACTCCTAGCTATTAATATTTAGTGCTTGGCAGGCTGAGGCAGGAGGATGGCTTGAGCTCAGGAATTCGAGGCTGCAGTGAGCTATGACCACACCACTACACTAGCCTGGACAACACAGCGAGACCTTGTCTCTATATTAAAATTTAAAAATAAAAAAAATACAACGGGAGTGTTATTCCTGCTTTGGAGGGTTCTATGCCTAGGAAGGAATACAGTGTGCCCTCCGTATCCATGGATTCCATATCTGTGGATTCAACCAACTGAGGATCAAAAATATTCAGAAAAAAAACAACAAAAAGACAATACAACAATAAAAATAATAAAAATAAAAACACAGCATAACAACTATTTATATATTATTTATATTAGGTATTTTAAGTAATCTAGAGATGATTTAAGGTATATGGGAGAATATTTGTAGGTTATATACAAATACTATACCATTTTTATATCTGGAACTTGAATATCCTCAAATTTTGGTCTCTGAGGGGAGTCCTGGAACCAATCCCCAGCTAGGGATAATACTGTGATTGCTATGATTGTGTCATGTTGTCGAAAACGCAAGGGGTTTTCAGTCCAGGTCTAGCTGCTCATCGCACGCACAGAGATCCAATTATTAAGGCAAAGACCCAATTATTGAGACAATGAGGATTGCCAAGGAAGAAAGGAATTTTTAATTCTACAGACTTCTTGTCAGGAGAAGATGCCTCAAATCTGTCTCTCTGACTAAGGGAGATCATGGGCTTCAGAAGGAGGGGCCACGTGCCTTGGGGCAGGTCGTGGTGTATCTCACAAGGGGCTACATGCATTGGGGGTAGGTTGTGCGGGGTGGTGAATCTTGGCTCCCAGTGCCTACCTGTGCCCCCCAGAACGCTCAGCCAGCCCCAGCCTCTAGGGCAGAAGTTCTTAACATGGTTCTAATAGAACTGTTTTTTTTTTTTTTTTTGACCTTAGAAAACCCAGCTGGACCAGTATATGGGAAACTGGCATCAGATGGTCCTCTGCTAGCCCAAACCTTAGGCTTCATTCCTGAGAGTCCTGCTTGATCCCTTTGCTGCAAGATTACTAAAGTCAGGACATTTACTATTAAAACAATACTATTATCTAGTCCCCAGTCCATATTCATATTTTGACAGTTGTCCCAATAATGTCCTTTATAGATTCTTTTTTCAAGATTGAATCCAGAACTACACATTGCATTTGGTGGTCGTGTCTCCAGAAGATGTGAAAATACTGCTTCAACCTTTCTCTGTCTTTCTTGAGCTTGATGCTGTTTGAAGACCGCAGGCGAATTATTTTGTAGAATGTTCTTTGTAGAATGTTCTCCAGTTGGGGTTTGATGTTTCCTCACAATTAGATTCAGGTCTGCATTTTTGGCTGGACGACCACAGAAGTGATGCTGTGTTCTTCTCCTTGCACTACCCGAGGAGGCAGGTGATGTCAGCTCCCAATGCTGGTGAGTATTATCTCTGATCCTTTGGTTAAGGTGTTTGAGTTCAGACAATCCCCCTACCCCAAAAGCCAAGCTCCGCCCTTCACAACATATATGCAAACAGGGAAAGACACTGTTTCACCTTGGCAACTCGGGACTAAAGAGGGTTTTGTTGTTGTTTTGTTACTATGGAAATGCTGCATAATAAGGTTTGGGGTGGATAGAGATCTGCCTTTCTTTTGCAAATGGGGGAATGGGTTATTAGGAAGGCATGGTGTTTTCCCGCAGCTTCAGAAGAAAACTTAGGAACCTTAAGGCTTTGGAAATTGATTCCCTTGAAGCCATCCTGGCTGGCATTGTCCTGGGGAACTCTGTGTGTACCTGCTATTTGAAGACCCCTGCCCTGTCCCCCAGCTGCATCTCCTCCCAGCAGTCGGGCTGCCTTACCCCACCCTGCTGTCGTTAAAGGATGGAGCCCAGGGCGTTCCCAGCTCTGGCGGCTCCCTGACCCTTCTGATGGTATTGTGAAAATAAGTATTCAAAAGTCTACTCTGTTGGAACTCTAAATTGTTTTGAACCTTAAAGGAATTTGATTACAGGACCCAAGTCTCAGGGACAGGCCTAGGCAGCTGTGACCTTTGTTTCTCTGATTATTGGATCAGCCTTCTTTGTCACCTGCATTGTTTTGTAAAATGTTGTAAATGGCTGAATTCCGCCAAGGAAGCCCCCTTCCCTCTCCACTGTTGAACTTCGTTATAGATTAACCTCCCTCTTACCTTTCTCACACTCAGACTCATGACTGTCACGTTGTCCAAGATGGAATGTTAAATATACTCTTTTAAGTTGGAAAGGAAATGAAAACCAGCTATAAAGAAAAGCCATAAGGAAAAGAACACAAACTGGAATAATTTGTTCTAACTCTTAAACCAGCCTTATGTAGAAAATGTTGTTATCCTGTTAAATTTCTTTGTCTTCTTCCTATACAACAAAGAACTTGAGTTTTAACTTCAGAGCCCTGACCTTATTTCTCTGGAGTGTATGAATCCTGGAACAGCCATTCCCGACTTTTCACTAGAATAAATTATTATTTTTTTTTCTAAGAGACAGAATCTTGCTCTGCTTCTGTTGCTCAGGCTGGAGTGCAGTGACATCATCATGGCTCACTGCAACCTCGAACTCCTGAGCTCAAGGGATCCTCCTGCCTCAGCCTCCCAAAGTGGTAGGATTATAGGCATGAGCCACCATGGGTGGCCTTGAGTAGACCCTTTAAAACTGTATTCTGATCCTTTTGATTATTTCAGGTTGACGGTATCATGAGCTCCTGCAGGGGTGCAGGGAAACTTCCCCTTTCCCCTGAAAGTGTATTGAAAGATCAAGTCACAATTAAGGCAGATTAATTTAAAAAAGCGGGTTATTTACCATGTACATAGGGAGAATCACAGAGTGATTACCCAGTATCCCAGTGGGGTCCAGAAGTTTATATACTCTCCTTTTAGAGGGGAGGGGAGATGAATATAGGTAATTCTGTTTAGGGGCAATAAATGGTTACTAGGGAGGATGAATGGATGGGGGAAGCAGATCGACTTGTAAATTAACCTGAGAGACAGGTATTATGTTTAAAATGAATTGGGGCAGAATGAACTGGTTTCATTCTCGATCTTCTTTCCTGCAATATACTGAGATAACAGGGAGGGGAAGGGAAGTCAGCTGTTCTTTTGATGAGTCTGTCTGGTTATGCAGACAGAGCAAAAGCCTCTTCCAAGGGCATGTTGATGATCTCTAAGGGCCATTAATTCAAAATACTTATCCCAAGGAATCATATTTTGGGGTGAAATTTCCCAAGCTCCTTCACTCCCCAAATCCAGAAGCTTAGCTTATTGATATGTTCGTATAGGTCCATATTCATGTTCAGGTATATATTTGTAGCCTCAGCCTCTGGCACCGCTCCACAAATATTTGTGAAAGAAAAGCTTGTGATTTTCTCCTGCCCGCTGGGAGGTCTCAGTGCGGAGGAACCCCAGCCCGGCTTGAGACTCGGAGGTGAAGTCGGTGGCATGTGATAGGCAACCAGCCAGCCTGACCAGGCAAAGGCAAAACATACAAGTGACTTCCAAGGTTCTGGAATGCTGTGAGAGCCCTGCTGGCTCCTCTCCAAATCTCGATACACTTCCCTCGCCTGCGAACAGGCCGATGCCTAACGTTCCATGGAGATTCATCCTTTAGTTGAGACTTGAGCCTTGTAGTCTCACCTGGGACACACACCTGCACACCTGGGAAGGACGGCACATGGAGCACAATCAGTCATGCAGACTTTGATGTGGGCGGGTTTCTCTCCCTTTCCCAGGGGAAAGTTTTGATAAGCTATCAAAGCTACTCTTCTTAGACACTGCCAAGAAGGAGTAAGTGCAAAGTCGAAAGCCCTGGGCTGCTAAAGGCAGATTTTACCCGTTTCATACTTCAGTTTGTTCCCGCAGGACCCGTTGGCTGCCACATCTCCTGAGTTTGGCTTGAGCTTGTCACCCTCCCTCTGTCTTATCTGACAGACACAACCTGTAGTCAACCCCTTGGGGGACAGCTCCGTTACCCACCCGCTTGGTAGGGAAAGGATGAGTCTTCTTCACCACCTATATCTTCAGTGGCTGAGTGTCCTGCGGCTGCCTTAGGACAAGGCACAAGGTGTGATGTTCAGTTTTTCACTGGTCTATTAAAAGCATCAGGCCCTTGCTTGAAGCAATAAGGAAAACATTCAGCCCTGAATCAACAGGCTTCTGTGCTCTTTGTGGTCCTGGGGAACCCTGGGGCCTCGCTGCTGGATGTGGTCGTGTGTACACAGCGAGCGCCACACGCTCCGCAGAACCAAGGGCGCTGACCCGGCCAAGGAGGTGAACGTGATCTTGTGATCTTCGCAGGGAAGGTGAGACACCCCACTTTACTTACTCCACATCTGATGCTGGGTCCACACTGCACCAAGGAAATTCGGAAAGAACTCAGGCCACTGGTAGTTAAAACAAAAAAAAAAACAAGAAAAATATGTTGTGTTTTTACATACTACTCTTCCACCCCGACCAAAGGGAAAAGGAGAAGTTGGCTGAATCCATCCGTCAATTGGAATTCAGGTATCTTTGATGATTGGAGCAAAAAGGGTCACTGGTTACTTACATGGAGCAGAGAATCAGGTTGGGTTTTTATTTGTTTTATTTTTATTTTTTGATGAGTACTGAGTTTTGACGGACAGACAAGCATTGGGGAGGTTGATGTTTTTTTACAGTTCAGACCAATACACACAGAAAGCTCCTTTCATTGGTGTGTTCGGAGAGCCCTTGGTGATGAAGACACAGCACTCTGCCTGCAAAATGATCTGAATGAGTGCGTTTCAGTGTGGGAGGCTGGGAAGTCAAGCAGGGACAGCCTGGGAGGGCAGGAGGCAGACTTCTGTTTACCTTGCTGCTCTCGGGAAGGGAGGTGGCCTTGAGGACTTCAGTCCCAGCCTGTCTCTCCCTCAGTTTCCCTGCATGGAAACTGGGCTTGTGAAGACGGTGAGGGTGAGGTGTCTGCTGTCCCGGAGAACACCTCGCCAGGAGGCCTGGCCGTGCTGCAGGCCTGAGCACGCTCCTGCTCGTGTGCTGACAGTGATGACAGCAAACCACCACCGCCACAAACCCCATGTGGTCCCAGCCTGGAGCTCCCGCCCCAGAGACAGGGCCACCAGGCCCCTCAGGGAGCCCCCACCCCGCCTCCCTCCAATGGGCGAGGTCCCTTTGGAACAGTCTGGATCTGGCTGGTATTTTGGGATCTCTTTTGTTGAGGTCCCAAATCTGCTTTAATCACTGTTCAGGAATCTAATTCAAATATTCAGACTTCAGTGTCTGCCAAGAGGTGGGTTTGGCCATGACAGGAAAACAGGAAAAGGCTTAAAAGTTAATAAAGCAGGAAGAAAACAGCTTTTATGTGAGCAGTCCAATTTGCAGAGCCCCCACCTCGCAGCTGCCTTCAGACGGGGGAATGTTGGGGACGGTGGGAGTCCTCCTCGAGTTGGAGCAGCCTGTTTAACACATGAACTGCCGTGTGAGTTGTATATAAGTCTCGCTAGTTTTCAGCCTGGGGCCTCATGAAGCCTGTGAAGACTCAATTCTCCAAAACAAATTCGATAAGTATGTCGTGAGTCACCTACAGCTCAGTTGGCGTGCGGTATAAAAATTGATTCCAGCACTGTCTGTGTTGCATATAACAGAAAACAATAAAAAATAACAAATTTCTCATTAAATTAGAAAGGATCGTTTTGTTTTTGAAGTTTTTATTCTATTTTCGTAAT
Organism: Lemur catta; assembly: GCF_020740605.2. Taxonomy (NCBI): domain Eukaryota; kingdom Metazoa; phylum Chordata; class Mammalia; order Primates; family Lemuridae; genus Lemur; species Lemur catta. The sequence continues at coordinate 117,726,414 of NC_059130.1, forward strand.
AAAACACCGTGGCCCCAGGAAACATTTTTTTCCCTAGTGTGTCAGACCAGCAGCGGCATTAGATTCTCACAGGAGCTCGAGCCCTACTGTGAACTTCGCAGGCGAGGGATCTAGATTGCGGCTCCTCATGAGAACCTAATGCCCGATGATCTGAGGTGGAGCGAGGTGGTGATGCTAGCGCTGGGGAGCGGCTGCAAATGTAAGAAATGTAATGCGCTTGAATCATCCTGAAACCATGCTCCTCCCACCCCTACCCGCCCCCAATCCTTAGAAAAATTGTCTTCTGTGAAACCGGTCTCTGGTGCCAAAAAGGTTGGGGACCGCTGGCCTAAGGGATGTGAAAGCCCTCTAGGGGCACGTGCACATAAGTGACAATCTGAAATATTAGCTATGCTTAGCCTTCCTTAAGCAAAGTACCGCAAGGCAGCACGATTGCTTTGTCTCATGTTGCTGTATTTCTGCTAAGTGTGAAATGCAGCTTTAGAACTGGGGTGTTTTGACTCAGATTGGGTTATTCTAAATTCAGATACTGAGAGTGGTGACAATTTCAGTTTTGGAACTTGGCCTCTCCCATTCCCTGGCTCCCGACTTAGATGCGATACTGCTGAGGGACAGCCCTGAAGGACCAATACAAGGACAGGGTGACAACAAACTATGGAGGCTGCAGCGCCTTGTTTCAGACAGCTCCCTGCCTTGTCTGTCTGTCCACGTCAGAATTAGAATCCAGAAACAGAATCAGAATTCTCAAGAAGGTGTATAAAAACATGTTATTTTGAATTGAAAATAAAGTTAGACTATTGACAGAGAGAAAGATTGATTTGATAAAGAGGACGGGCTGTGACAGTTAAGTGTCATGGGAGAGATTTCTCGTTAATCCAATGAGCACAATTTGCAACTCCATAGGGTTTTGTGAAAATAAATGTAAAGCATGTGATAATATAAAATCAATCTATTTAAATGAATTGGCAAAGGTCTCTTGAACTGAGGAACGTTTTTATTTTCCCAGCGATTTTTTGAGTACATCCAATTAAACAAGGTACTTCTAAGTGAAAGAATTACAGGTAAGTTACTAGTCATCTAATAAGTGCTGGTGATACAGTAGTCCCCCGATCCACGGTTCTGCTTTCTGTGGTTTCAGGTCCTTGCTGTCAACCACGGTCCAAAAATATTAAATGGAAAATTCCAGAAATAATTCATAAGTTTTAAACTGCATGCCATTCTGAGTAGTGGGATGAAATCTCCCAATGTCCTGATCTGTCCCACCGGGACGTGAATCATCCCGTGTCCAGCGTATCCCCTGTCTACGCTCGCTGCTGACTAGTCACTTAGTAGCCGTCTTGGTAATCAGATTGACTGTGCCGGCATAGCAGTGCTTGTGTTCAAGTCTCCCTTATTTTACTTCCCTGTGGCCCCAAGGTGCAAGAACAGTGGTGCTGGTATATTGCTATAATTATGCTATTTCATTATTAGTTACTGTTGTTCATCTCTTACTGTGCCTAATTTATAAGTTATCTTTATCATGGGTATGTATGTATAGGAAAAAACATAGTACATACAGTTGTCCCTCTGTACCCATGGGGAATTTGTTCCAGGAACCCCTACAGATGCTGAAATCTGAGAATGCTCAAGTTCCTGAAATAAAATGGTGTAATATTTGTATTTAATCTATGCACATCTTTGCTGTGTACTTTAAATCATCTCTCGCTTACTCATAATACCTAATGCAATGTAAATTTTATGTACATAATTGTTACACTGTGTTGTTTTTTATTTTCATTATTGTTATATTGTTATTTTTTATATATTTTAAAAAATACTTTTGATCCCCAGTTGGTTGAATCCGTGAAGGCAGAGCCCACACACACGGAGGGCTGGCCGTGTGGGTGTGGTACTACTCCGTGTTTCAGGCATCCACTGGGGGTCTCAGAATATATCCCCCATGGATAGGAGAAGACTACTGTACCTTTTTGCTGTGCTTTCCAGAAACTGAAAATGGCTCAGATCACTCAGTGACATATCTTTTTGCAAATGAAATGGTTTCCAATTTTTTCCCCAATAAAATTGAAGGAATATCTACTCCAACTGTCATCATTAAATTGTCATTTAATGATTTATCACCATGTTATTTTTGATAAATAATTTATCTTTGGTAAATAACTTACCTTTGATAAACTCAGGAGTTCAAGGAAGTGAGATAATTCTTTCCATTCCAATATTCCAACTCTATATGTGTCTGTGTGTGTTTATATATATATATATATATATTTTTTTTTTTTTTTGAGATGGGGTGTCACCATGTTGCCAGGCTGGGCTCAAACTACTGGGCTCAAGCAATCCTCCCACCTTAGCCCTCTGAGTAGCTGGGATTACAGGCGTGAGCTACCATGCCTAGTTCAATATTCTTATTTATGTGAACATATTTCCTCACACAGCTGTATAAATTTACAGATTAGAATAAGTTAAAGTTGACTCCTATCTTATTCTAGCAATGGACCTTAGTCATCCATGGGTATATGAACTAACTGGGAGAGACAGTCATCTCACTAAGTGTTACATTTCTAATAAAATCTTACTTTCATTATTTTTGCTTTATTATTAATAGTAATGTAAATATTATTAGTATTTTTAGTATTATTGGTATTACTATTTAGTATTATCTAAGTATTATTAGTATCAATATATAGTTTAATTATTTATTAAAATTAGTAATATTAATATTTGTATCAGTGTGTATTGCGTAATAATAATTATTATAATAGTTCAATCCAGAAAAAATTTAACTTAGACAATTAAAAACTGTTCATTTCAATTTTTATACATATTTTTGTTGTGCAGACATTTGATAGCATGATAAACATAAGATTTTTCATCCCAAAAATATGTAATTTTTTAAATGGGTAAGGGTGGGCAACAGATGGCTGATTTTCAGATGCTATTATATACATGTTAAAAAGTGATGCAACCATTTATTTTTAAATGGCAACATTGACACTATACTGGGAGTTATATCTTTTGTAACTAAAGTTATGATGAGGAATTTTAAATATAAGTTTTTGGGTTTTTTTTAAGACAAGGTCTAGAGTGCAGTGGTGTCATCATAGCTTACTGCAACCTCAAACTTCTGGGCTCTGCCGGGCAGAGTGGCTCACATCTGTAATCCTAGCACTCTGGGGGGCTGAGGTGGGAGGATCGCTTGAGGTCATGAGTTCAAGACCAGTCTGAGCAAGAGCGAGACTCTTGTCTCTACTAGAAATATTAATAGAAAAAAATTAGCTGAGCAACTAAAAATAGTAACAAAAAATTAGCCAGGTGTGTTGGCACATGCGTGTGGTCCCAGCTACTTGGGAGGCTGAGGCAAGAGGATCCCTTGAGCTCAGGAGCTTGAGGTTGCTGTGAGCTAGGCTGATGCCACGGCACTCTAGCCCCAGCAACAGAGTGAGACTCTGTCTCAAAACAAACAAAAGAAACAAACTCCTGGGCTCAAACCATCCTCTTGCCTCAGCCTCCCAAGTAGCTGGGACCACCGGCATGTGCCACCACACCTGGCTAATTTTTCTATTTTTTGTAGAGATGGCATCTCACTCTTGCTCAGGCTGGTCTTGAACTCCTGGCCTCAAGAGATCCTCCTGCCTCGGCCTCCCAAAGTGCTAGGATTACAGGTGTGAGCCACTGCACCTGGCTTAAATATAAGCTTTAAAGTGTGCAAAGGGGGTATATAATTTTTAAAAATTATTTTAAACTGTGAGCAAAATAAAAATTTGGAACCCACTGGGGTGAAGGGTGACTGGGGGAGGGGGACTCTTTGAAATAGGGTGCTTCCTTGAAGAGGTGAGGGGGTGACTTGCAGCTAACAGCTGAATGGAGAATGCAAAGATGAGGTAGAAGAGCATTCTAGGCAGAAGGAACAGCAAGCGCAAAGGCCCTGAGGCAGGCAAGACAGTGAAATAGAGGGTCTATTAGCAGAGAAAATGCAGACAGGGCTGTAGCAGGTGGGCAGAGAAGTGGGCGGCAGCCACAAATATGAATAGGGGGACTACAGGCGTGCGGCAGGACTGTCTCAAGAACACTGGGACATATGTGCACCTGACTTAATATGTGGTCTTTCCCCTTGTCAGCCACAGGAGGGTTTCCCAACCTTGGCATTATTGATATTTTGGGTTGAGTAATTCCTTTTCATGCGGCCCTGTCCTGTGCATTATAGAATGTTTAAGAGCGCTCCTGGCCTCAATCCACTAGATGCCAGAAGCACATACCCACCTGCCCTCTTTGTGACAACAAAACAGAAATTTAAAATTTGCCAAATGTCCCCTGGAGGGCAAAATACCACCACCCCACCCCAACCTTGAGAACCACTAACGCCAAAAAAGCATGCATTTGCGTTGGGGAGGATGGGTTTGAAGGATGTGGATTGCCCAGAGAAAGCAGTTCGTATCCAGCTTTCGTTATTCAAAATAGGCTTGTGAAACTCTTAGCAATAAAATACCTTGAAAATCAAGCTTTACTGTGAATATCTACATGCTGTAAGCACCCCCTTGACAATGACGACAGCCACGCCTGGCCAACGTGGGTCACAGAGCTTTCCTCTTAGCTGTGGTTGGAGAGGACTCGGGATGTGACATGTGGGGTATAGCTGCTGTCTCCCGGGGAGGACGTGGTGAATGTTTCTGGAGAAGGAAGAGTTGAGAAGATGTTCAGAAGGGAAGCAGTAGGGAGAATAGATGCTCTGTGTGTCCCTTGGGGTGGGGCATGCAAAGAAAACAGAAACCTCAGTTAGGGCACATCCCAAGAATATATAGGCTGGGATCTTCTTCCAGAAACATCCAACAGGTAAGGAGAGAGTAGTGTGGCACAGTGGAGTAGGTGGCCAGACGAGTGATCCTGAAATGGGACAACTGACTCCCCCTAGCAAGACGTCCCTCACGTGCCCTGGGGGAAGCAGCTGCTAAGGGAACGAGTGGTCCTGACAGGAGCTTGGGTTCAGGGCAGGGAGACCTCAAGACAGGTTTCCTAGTGAGCAGAGCAAATGGCAGAGCTGAGAAGCAGCAGCAACAGCAGATGCCAGCACGTGGCTTAGGCGCAGGCAGGACCAATGACATTGCCAGTCAGTTCAGCAAGAACAGAGGCCGACGCCCAAAGGCAGGCAGGATGCCCAGGGACAAAGCCAGACCAGCCACACCATCCTTAAGAACCACAGCCTCTTTCGCCACTGTCTCCATGAGACATGGCAATTTTCCCTGCATCCAGGTATCATTTAGGGGCAAGAACCCTGAGAGACAGCATTTCCCAAAATGGGAATGGGTAGATGTTAGGGTCTGTTCTAAACCAAGAGGCTGAGTTAGCAATAACCAGAGTGTTTACGTCCTTCTAACGCCCTCAATATCCGGATCAAAATAAGAACATCATGGCTCACGCCTGTAATTCTAGCCCTCTGGGAGGCCGAGGCGGGTGGATCGCTCGAGGTCCAGAGTTCGAGACCAGCCTGAGCGAGACCCCGTCTCTACTAAAAAGAGAAAGAAATTATCTGGCCAACTAAAAATGTATATACAAAAAATTAGCCGGGCATGGTGGCGCATGCCTGTAGTCCCAGCTACTTGGGAGGCTGAGGCAGGAGGATCGCTTGAGCCCAGGAGTTGGAGGTTGCTGTGAGCTAGGCTGACGCCATGGCACTCTAGCCTGGGCAACAGAGTGAGACTCTGTCTCAAAAAAAAAAAAAAGAAAATAAGAACATCTACAGGAATAAAGAAAACTTCATTCCCCACCCAGCCCCAATATAGATGTTTAATTTTTGATCTCTGCTATAGTGTTTTTCACTATATTAAATAATAAATCACGTAGTGAAGTTATTCTCTTTCAACTCTCTTCTATAAAAAATTATTTAGTAATTGATACACCCCAGAATAATAAATCATGTGGTGAAAAGTTATTCTCTTTCAACTCTCTTCTATAAAAAATTATTTAGTAATTGATACGCCCCAGAATATATAAGTGTAAATTATACAGCACCACAATGAAATGAACATCTACGAATTCACCATATAATGTAAGAATGAAAATATCACCAGTACTATAGGGTATCCCACCAGGCCTCTCTGCCAACCCCCAGGGCTAACACTGTCAGAATTTTATATTTATCCTTCCCTTGATTTTCTTAAAAAAAGTTTACCACATATGTGTATATACCTAAAGAATGATTAATTTGCTTGTTTTTGAACTTAAAAAAAACTTTCCTGAAGTATGTAGTTTTCAACAAGTTGTTTCTTTTTTTTCATTCAAAATTAGGTTGCTAATAATCACCCCTGTTGTTGCACACAGCATACGCCATTCACTTTGCACTGCTATGTAACATTCCACTGTGTGGAAATGTAACAGATTATTTTCCATCTCCTGTTGACAGAAATTTGAGTTGGGGGTTTGGTTTTTTGCTTTTATGAACATTCGTGTGCAAGTCTATTGGTGTCCACTTGTGAGAATTTCTCTGAGCCAATCATTCTAAGTGTGGTCCCCAGACTCGCACCAGCATCCCCCCCTACCCCCGGAACTTGGCAGAAATGCAACTTTTCAGGCCCCACCCGAGACCTCCTGCATCAGAAACTCTGGGATTGGGGCCCAGCGATCTGCGTTCTAATAAGACCTCCAGGCGATTCTATACACACTAAAGTGTGAAAACCACTGGTGTAGATCTAAGAGTGGAATTGCCAGATTACAGGGAATATACATGTGCGTGTCTAACTTTGCAAGATAACACTGAATTGTTTTCAAGGCCATTCACTGTTCTAACTGACACCCCACCCCTGCCTCTCCCACTAGCAGCAGAGGAGAGTTTCCATTACACCACGTTCTGTCATCCCTCGTTAATGTCAGACTTTTCAATAATACTGTAAATAATTCTTTTTTTTTTTTTTTTGAGACAGAGTCTCACTTTGTTGCCCGGGCTAGAGTGAGTGCCATGGCATCAGCCTAGCTCACAGCAACCTCAAACTCCTGGGCTTAAGCGACTCTACTGCCTCAGCCTCCCGAGTAGCTGAGACTACAGGCATGCGCCACCATGCCCGGCTAATTTTTTCTATATATATTTTTAGTTGCCCAGATAATTTTTTTTATTTCTATTTTTAGTAGAGACGGGGTCTTGCTCAGGCTGGTCTCGAACTCCTGGCCTCGAGCGATCCACCCACCTCGGCCTCCCAGAGGGCTAGGATTACAGGCGTGAGCCACCGCGCCCGGCCATAATTCTTATGTATTAATAATACTATGGATCAGGCACTGTTCTACATTTTACCTGTATTATTTTCATGCAATACTTACAATAACCTTGTGAATTAAGTACTACAGTAAAACCCTGCCATAAGCCTGTAAATGAAGTTCAAAAAAATCCAATCGTTTAAGATACTAGGTGACATTATTTAGAGTTGATGGAATGAAAACAGTGATTGGGCAATTAATGGAAGCCAACTTCCAATGGGATTTTACTGGGTTAATGTCCCATTTTACAAAGAGCAAACTGAGGCATGCACAGAGATTTTGCGACCTTCTCAAGGGCTTGGAGGAGCCAAAATGGAACCTACTTACTCAGTCTGGCTATCGAATCTATGCTCTTAACTCCTGCAAAACACACACCTAGAGGGTGTAAAATAACGCAGTTCATTCGGGTTCTATATGCAAATTAGTCTGATTACTAACAAGGTTAATTATCATTCCATATGTTTATCCATCATATACATTTTCTCTTCTGTGAAAGTTCTGCTCATATCTTTTGTCTGTTTTCTTAAGTTGTTTGTGTTTTTATTATTGATTTGTAGAAATATAATATATGTGTATATTCTTTCTATGCTACTAATCCTTTGTGGTTATATGTGTGCTTATATACACTTAATTTGTGGCTTATCATTTTCTTTATAGTGTCTTGATGAACAGAAATTATTAATTTTAATGTAGCTCAATGTGTAAGTTTTTAAGTCATATAAAAAATCTTACCTTGTCCTAAAGTCATAAAATATTCTTTCATATTTTCTTCTGAAATTTTAAACTTTTGTGTTTCACATTTAAGTTATGTCCACTTGAAATTGATTTTGTATATGGAGTAAGGTAAGTAAGTGTTCAACTACCTCAGTCCCCACCTCAGGTGGATAACCAGTTATTTTTTTCTTTCTTTTTTTTTTATTGAGACAGAGTCTGACTTTGTTGCCCAGACATGAGTGCAGTGGTGTGATCATAGCTCACTGCAACCTCAAACTGTTGGGCTCAAGCCATCCTCCCACCTCACCCTCTCAAAGTGCTGGGACTATAGGCGTGAGCCACCGCAAGCAGCCTGATAACCCGTTAAATCTCAGGATTAGTTGCATAGTCCATCCTTTACTTACCCAGAACTGCTATATCTCCTCTTCAAGTGTCCGGTTTGCAAAAAATTGCATTGATTATTATGTCTGTAATAGCATCAATATCATACTGTCTTAGTTACGATAACTTCATAATGTCTTGATATGGTATTAGGCAAATTCCCCATCCTCATCTTCCAGCCAGTCTTTCTCTATCCAATGTCCCAAAGTATCCATTGTATGTAAAGAATTAACTTCCCTCCTAGGCATCTAGGATGGTAACAGTCACTACCATCCTTGGGAGGACTGTGAAACTAGTTTCTAAATCATTTTCTGTGTTCTATGGTTCAGAGGAGTAACTCAGTTGAGAAAGACTCTAGACTTTGGGGGGCCCATTGACCTTTATTCATATACATTTTGGAATCACTTCTTGAATTTCTAACAAGAAAAACATGGTGGGATTATGACTGAAATCACATTGACTCTATAGATTAATTTGAAGAGAACAATATTTTCATATTATATATTTTAACCATAATACAATATTTATTTAGCGTTTCAAAAAACATCTTCCTCTTTATTTCTTTTTAAGGCTAGTCAAGTGAAGCAGTGGGAGCAGAGAAGGAACAAAGAAATCTGTAACTGGTTGTGATCAATTAGTTGTAAACACATTGCACTTAGATCAGCAAAAAATGTCTTTTGAAAAAGTTTAAAATTTTTATCTATCAACTTATTGCTCATGTTTTGCTGCATTTATTCCTATAATAGCTTCCATTTTGTTGCTATTTTAAATAACATCTTTTAAAAATTAATATTTCCATTTGTTGTTTGTGTATAAAAATATAATTGATTTTCATGTATTAATCTCATTTTCAGCCACTTTGCTAAACTTTTTTATCAATTCTAATAATTGGGACTGAAAATCTTTTGGACTATTTCTTTGCAGATAATTATGTTATCTAGGAATACTAACATTTTTGTTTTTTCTTCTCTAACCCTTAACCTCTTGTTTCTTTTTCTTATCTTAATGCCCTGGTTAGTATCTCCAGTACAATGTGAAACAGAAACAGGGACGGTGGACCTCCTCATCTGGTTCTTGGTTTCAGAGGAGGAACTACTTCTAACGTTTCTCCATTTAGGATGATGCTTGTTGTAGGCAATTCTCTTCTCTTCTAATCTGCCGAGAGTTTTTAATAATGAATAGGTATTAACTTTTTCAAATGATTTTCTGGTACCTAGTAGGATGATCATATGATTCTCTCCTTTAATTTGTTAAGGTTGGACAAATTTTATTTATAAATTTTGGTCTGTCTTACTCTTCCTGTAGATTGTTAGAGTGAGTTTGGTAATGTTTGCTTACAATTTTTTCATCAATATTTCTGAGTGAAATTGGCTTATAATCTTCCTTTCTAGCATTATTCTTGTTTGGATTTAATATCAAAATTTTGTTAGCTTTATAAAATAAACTGGAGAGTGTTTCCTCCAATAATATGTTCTTCAAAAGTTTGTTAGGATTCACCTGTAAATGTCTTTGGGATTGGTGCTTTTCTCTCTTAGTCAATTTTTAACTATTAATTCAAACTTCAGTTTCCTTCATGGTTATAAAATGGTTCAAATTTTCTATGTCTCCTTTTGTCAGTTTTGGCAAATTACATTTTCTAGTAACTTGTCTATTTCATCTATTAATACATTGTCCAACTTATTAGCATAATGTTTATAGTGTATTTTATTATCTTTTAATCTCAGCTACATCTGCATTTTCTTATGCCAGATCTTGTTTATTCAGGCAGTCTCCTTTTCTTGATTTATCTTGCCAGAGCTTTTAAAATTTTTATCAGAAGAACCAATATTTGGGTTTTTTGCAAAGAACCAACATTTGGCTTTGTTGATACTAACTGCCAGGCACTGTTCTAAGTGTTTTACATATATTAACTGATTTAACAGTGTATATAATGTCTTCTCATTATAACTTCCTTATCTTTCATATTTTCCATCTCCTTGTCTCTGTTTTGCCTTCTGGTTACTTTCTTCAGATCTCTCTCCATGTTGTCTGATTGAATTTCAGTGATTATATTTTTCATTTCTAGAAGTTCTATTGGTTATTTTCCCAATTTACCTGGTCAACTTTTATGGTCTTTTGTTCATTTTTTTTAATTACATTTTTTCTGTAAACATGTCATACCTCATATTTTGTATCTTATAATTCCAATATCAGACATTCTTACGATTCTAAATCTGTGTTTGGTTAACTGTTTATCTCACTCAGTGAAGCGTGTTTGCTGGAGTATTTGGTGATTTTTTATGAGCCTACGTTGGTTGAACATAATCCATAAGGATCCCAGGAGCCTGTATTGGTGATGCTTTCGTCCAGGGAGGATTTATATTTGCTCTTCTCCAGGGCCGGAAGCTGTCACCACGCTGGACACACTTGAGCTCCCTTCAAGGAATCAGGACTTAGGGCAGGAGTCTCAGATTTAGCTTCCCGTGTTACAGAGAGTTCAAGGCTTAGTGTCCAGACCCGGCGACATCTCCTACTGTCACATTTGCAGACTGTCCCTTACCATTCGCCCCATTCCCCATGAGACCTTGGCGGTGTTCCTCCCTGAAACCTTGTCTCCCCACACAACTTTGTCTTCCCAGGAGACTTGATCTCTTCGTGAACCTTTGCCGGTGCCTTACACATAATTAGTGCACACGTGGTGGTTGGTGAACCCTGATTGTGTGGGGACATTACAATGAATTGGCACAACCAGACGGACACAGTGGGGTTGGGGGCAGTGTCATGAGAGGTTGTCCGGGCACCAGAGGACAACAGCAAATGGGATGTTGCCTCCAGACAAGCCAAAATTTTGCATGGCGGCATTAATACTCTGAGCAGCTTGCCTCCTGGCCTTTCATCTGTTTGTCTCATAAACAAACAAGCTCTGGAGTTCTGTCTCCTGGAAAGGGCAGTATAAACCCATCCCCATTTCCTGGTGCTCAGAGCCAACAGGTCGTCAGCGTTGACCACTGCACTGAGCCTCTAGCGGGCATTCAGGGGAGCAAGGATCCTACTGCTCCTGCTCGCTAAGGTCTCACGAACAGCCCGGCCATTGTTTTCATCATGGGACGGCATCTACAAAAGTGACCGGGGGTGAGGAGCAGCTCTGAGCTCAAAAAGAAAATGGCTTCCAGGACCCTGCTTCTGCCTTTGGGAAACGAATTATTTATTTTCAAGATGTTTCTTTTTTCAACTTTTAGTTTATTCCTGAGACCTGGAAAAAGCACTGTGGGGATTAAGTTCTCTCCAGAACTTGCTATGGTCCAGCAATTTTACTTATTTAGATTTTTCTTTCCTTTTTTAAGTCAATGGTTATTTTTGAAATAGTCTATTTCAACAAATATTTACTGAACAGCCTCTCTGGCATGGAGTTTAAGAGCAAGGCTGTGGAGTCAGACTGGCTGGCTTCAAATCCCACCTCTGCCACCTGCTAACGGTGTGACCATGGGCACGCTGACTTCTCTAAGACGTCATTAAATCCAATAAATGGGGATAGTAATAGAACCTGCCTTGGAGCGTTGCAGTGATTGAATGAGATCATTCCCATGAAGGAATTAGTACACTGCTTGGCACATGCTAAGCACTCAGTGATGGATGATGATGATGATGATGACTACGATGATGGCCCATGTCATGCACCACGATAGGTTCTGGGGACACCAACACCAATGAGAAACAGCTCTGGCACACATGGGTCCGTAGGAGGTAGCAGGCAATGGTGGAGTGAAGAGTAGATTGGATCAGGGACAGTGTAGAGAGAAATCCATTCCCTGGCTGTGTGTTCGTATGGGGCAAGTCTGCAAGAGGAGCATCCCCAGACTCTTGGGAGAGGAGGAATAACTTGGCTTGGGCAGCTGGGAGACATTGCTGAGCCAGTGCAGCTCAGCCTCTTCTCTTTGCAGAATGTCTTGTCCTCAGTGTGCATTCTCCAGTGCTCCTTACGCTGAACCCACATGGTTGGCTGTGCTCCTGCAGGGGAGGCTGTGGTGCCCCAGCCCCACCTGTGACCAGGTGGCTAAGTGTGTCTGCTTCACGGATGAAGTATTAAGAAGCCGTTGTGGCCACACCATCTTATGCCACATCCCTTGATGCCGCTTTTGTAGTTTTAAAGCCATCATTTTGTTCTCCATCTTTCCAACTTCTCTGTCTCTCTGGTAGGCAGCCTCCAAGATGCTTCCCAGGAGCCCTGGTCTCGTGTTCATGCTCTTACATAGCACCACATTGTATGTGACCATTAGCACAGGGCAAAAATAACAGTACATCATTTTTGGGCTCTTTCCCTCACTCTTTCTCTCTCTCTCCCTCTTTCCCTCCCTCTCTCTCCCTCTCTGGTCACTTGTTCTGGGGAAGCCAGCCTCCATAACATGAACAGCTTTAGGGAGAAGCCCACGTGGCAAGGAACGAGGCCTTCAACTAGCAGCCAAGTGAGTGAGCCTAGAAGCAAATCCTCCAGCTTCGGCTGAGCTTTGAGCTGGCTGCAGCCCCAGCTGATCTCTTACTTGCAACCTCATAAGAGATCCTGCCCTACAATCACCCAGCCAATCCACTCCCAGATTCCTGACTTTCAGAACTGTGAGGCAACAATCTTTATTGCTTGAAGCTCCTAAACTTTGGGATAATTTGTTACTCAGCAACAGATAACAAGACAGTGTATTGCTCAATTGTTTCTGCATGCTAAAAGAAAGTGACCGGTTCCTATAATTTCAACAGAGGACAAGATCAGAGGTGTGAAGCTGGTAGACTCCACTTTACTTGGAGAGCGACTAGTGCAGGGTGTTTGCCACCAGGTGAACCTGAGTTTGAGTTCCAGCTCTGCCAATTACTTCCTGCTGCATGGTGATGGGCAAGTCATTTAACCACACTAAGCCTCAGCCTCTTTATGTAGTAAGTGGTGATAATAATATCTACCTCGTGACATTGCCGTAAGGATTAAATGAAATAATTCATGTAAAAGAATGAGAGGGTAAGTGTTCCCTCACGTGCAGTTGGTAACAAGAATTCATGCCATCTCCCATCATGAGCTCGCAGAAGGGGCTGGGGGACACGCCTCCCAATTGTCCCACCCCACACACCATCACCCTCCCACTGTGTGGGGGAGAGCGGAGGACCTCGGTTTTGAAAGCTAAGTGGGATCTGCTTATAAAAGAGCAAATACATATTTGCCTTTTGGAAATCATCCCGAATCTCACTTTAATTTGTGCAAACCACAAAATAATCCCACACAGGGACATGAATGTACACAGCCAGCTCTCCTCACTGATTTGGTTGGGGCATTTAGGACATCTAGCCCCCTTCATAGGGGTCCTTTTTTTTTTAATTTCCAGGGAGGATAGAGCCTGATTATTTTATCGAGAGTCCTTCCCAGGTGATGCCTCCCTCACAGACACTCAGGCGCTGGAAAGCAAGCAGAATGCCCCAGGATTGAGTTTACCTGGCTAATTTTAAATCTCTGGGCATCCATCATGTACTTAGCTCCAAATTATACGTTTGGGTCTGGGTTTTTCTTAGGCCTCATCTCTGCAGCACGCAGGTAAGTAAAACAGCCCTGTGAAGGGCGGGTAGAGGGACTTGTAAAGGCTCAGTGTTCTCGTCCTCCTTGGCCAGGGCTGCACGTCGCCGGTCTGGGGAGCTGTCATCCGGCTACTGTGCAGTCTGGCAATCCCGGGACCGTGAGCCGACCCAGGACGAATAACAACCCGGGTTACTGGAGGCCACCGGCCCAAGAGGTCCTCGGCGTGGACGTCCCCTGGCTAAATGATTCACCTTCAAAACCAGCCTGTTCTTCCTTGTCTTTGCCAATGACCGCTGTGGGCGCATGCAGTGCCCATCCTGGCCACAGGAAGGCAGCAGGGTGACGTTCTGCCAGGGGCGCCAGGCCCGGGAAGGACCGTTGGCATTTTCCTTCCTGCGGCGCAGAAGGACGCCTGGAGACAGGACAAATGCAGCGTAAACAATAGTCGGAGGCTGCAATCCGAGTGCCACAGCCTCGAACGCCCGCTTCTTCTCTGTCCTTTTATTGACTTTTTTTTTCTTTGACGTCTAATGAGAGGGAAACGCTCTGGGTGGAAATAGAATCCTCCCTTTTCAGGTCAAGGTCTAGGCTGGGATCTGCCTGGTTGGAACAGGGCGCTGTTTCTTCCAACAGGAATTAATAAATTCGCTCGCTCGCGCCGAGCACATCCCCCCGCGCGGGGCCTGTGTGGGACGCGGGAGCGCCTGCGGGGGCGCCTGGGGTCGGCTTTCCAGGTGGGCTTGAAGGGTGAGTCTGAGGGTGCAGGGGAAGGTCCCGAAGACGCCAGGCAGGTGGAAATTTCAGACAGGGCAGGCGGGCGTGGAGACGCTGAGCGGCTCTCAGGAGCCGCAGGCAGCTCGCGCCTGTGCACCTTCGCCACCACCTCTGCACCGGAGCCACCGTCCCCTCGGCTTCCAACCCGGCTCCCTGCTTCTGCTCAGACCCCACACGGCAGCCTCACCCCGCAGCTAGTCGGAGCTTTGAACATATTAATCAGATCAGCGTCTGGGCACGGTGGCCCACACCTGTAATCCCAGCACTTTGGGAGGCTGAGGCAGGAGGATCTCTTGAGGCCAGGAGTTCAAGACCAGCCTGGACAACATAGCAAGACCCTGTCTTTAAAAAAAAAACAATAAAAATGTGAATCTGATCAAGTCCAGCATTTGTGCGATGCCCCTTGCCCCATTCCTGGTTCCCATTCCACCCTCTTAGGGCTACCACACTCTGCCTCATCTGTCTCTCCTACACACCCTTCATTCCCTCTGCCCTTCGGGCACACTGGCCTTCTTTCTAATTCTGGAACTTTCCAAGCCCATCCACTGCCCTTAGAGTTACTATTTCTTCCATCAGGGGCTCCCTCCTTGGGCATGTGACCCAGAGCTTAGAAGCACCTGTGTTCACTTCAATACTCTGCAGTTGCCATCTGGAAATTCTTTTTTGTTTTGTTTTGTTTTGTTTTTGAGACAGGGCCTCACTCTGTCCCTCAGGCTAGAGTGCAGGGCACTGCAACCTCAACTCCTGGGCTCGAGTGATCCTCCTGCCTCAGCCTCCAAAGTAGCTGGGACTACTGATGCACAACGCCACGCCCTGCTAAGCCATCTGGAAATTCTTAATGATTTTTGAACGAGGACCCTAATTTTAATCATTTCAATTTTGTCCTGGGTCCTGCGAACATGCAGTGGGTCCCACTTGTACCCGGAACACTCTATTATTTTCAGGTCTGGCCCCTTCAATCAGCCAGGTCTTCTTGGCTCAAATGTCACCGTCCTCAGAAAGGCCATCCCTGGCTACCTGTCCAACGGAGCCACATCGGTCTCCTTCGGTCACGGAATCATTTTATCCTCCTCACAACACCACCCCTGCCTGATGTGACTTCCTCCTTTAGTTCTTTCCTTGTTTGCTGTCTGGCTCCTCTTGTTCTTGTCCACCTGCCTAGGGCTGTGTCCCGGCTCAAAGCCCAGAGCTGGCCGCCCTGTTGGCGCCTGGTGCCGGTGAGTGGAGGGAAGGAGACAGGACTTGGGAGGAGGAGGTGGGCAGGGCTGATGGGGTGGGGGCCTGTGCCCTCAGCTAAGCAGTGACCAGAGAACCTTCCGTGGAACAGTTGTCCTCTCCGAGTGCAATCAACAGCCACTTCATCGTCTCGAGTAGGGCCTGCTCACTCGCAGTGGCATTCACAGCGTTACCTGCGTGTGGGTCACTCGGGAGGTTTTTGTCCCAGGCTGCTGACAGCCACCCCCAGAACAAACGCCCACCGTCCACCTGGAGACCAGTCAGCACCAGCGTCAGTGACACAGGAGGAGGAAGAGTAGGGTGATGTTTGAGTTTGCTGCTTAGTTGGTGGGTTTTGTTTGTTTTTGATTATCCCAGCTTCTTTTTCCTCTAATGGACAAGAGAGCTGGGCCATTTTATTTTCTTTTAAAATCTGTGCTCGACACCAGCGTGCAGGCCCAGGCAAGGCAGCTCCCTCCTCCCTCGCCACGCCGGCCGTGCTCTGCGTGTCCCCATTACGTGGTACAACCTTCCTGACATGGACGAGCTGTGAAATTCTAGACCAGAGTCAGGGAGGGGAGCAAATTCCTCTCTGACGTCAGTGGTGGATCCGACCTGTGTCCTGAAGCCAGAGAAGAAATGACTGGCATTTTCTCTCCTACTTGGAGCCTCTCAAGACCGGATCCAGAGACAAGGGGAGGGCCGTGCCTCTAGGCAGGGCTGTTTATAGCGCCTGGGCACTCAGCAGCGTGGTATGAGTTAAGTCAGGCTTAAGGTATTGGCTAAGTGTTTGCATCTCATCTCCAGGTTAGAGCTTTCCTGCAGCGGAGCCCTTGGAGGACGTCTGGACCGGCACAGCTGCTGCCTCTGAGGCTGTGTTTTGCTAACGGATGAGGTTTCTTCTGAAATTTCTCCAATGTGGAAAAAAATGACTCAACTAAGACCATGGCTTGTGAGAAAAATGGTTCGAATGGTACAGTGTGCTTTGTGTCGCTCAGTTAGAAATGTGACTTCATTATGATCACTGATGTCGGTGGTTGATTTACCCAGCACTAGAGGGCAGGACTGTCTCCCTCTTGGAGAAATGGAGCCTCTTGCTGAATTAATTTGAGAAATCCTTGTTGATCATCCACTCCGGAACAAATGGAGTGTGAGGCCCACTTAGGGGGAAGGCGAAGGAGAATACAAATTGCTGCTGCTTGGCCACTCCATGGGGGCTTATTATTGTCTCCATTTGACAACTGAGGAATCCGAGTGCTGGAGGCAGGTGAAGCCACCAGAGTCACCAGTGAATACACAGACAGCTGGGACTGGACCTGTCTGTCCAAATCCAGTGCTCAGCTCATGACCCCCGCCCTGCGATGCCTGCAGGTCCCTTCCTGAGACAGGAAGAAAGAAAATGGCCTAAACTCTCGGGCTTTGCCTGCAACCTCCAGATAGGTTGGCCAGCCCCAGTGAAAACTAACCCCCTCGGCAACACCTCTCTTGCCTGTGTCTTTGGAGGAACTGCCCCGTTTGCTCTGTGTGCGCAGAAAAACCTGGCATTGGGCATTTTTCTGATGCAGTATTGGCTGGGCTGCCACACAGAAACGTGTAGGTCGTATGGCACACCTCCAGGGGGCACTACTCACGGAAACTGCTGTCTCCTGCAGCTATGCAATGGCCAGTTGGGCTCTTGTATGCAGGGGCCTTCAGGTGAGAGTCACAGCCTTCATGAGGTTATTCAACACAAAGTGGGTGAGAGCGTAAAATGAGCTGGAGGAAGGAGGACAGAAATTATCAAGGATGGGTACAGCCTGGCCAGATATGGTTCATTGCCAACAACAGGAAAGAAAATAACTTGTACTAGTTAGATAAGGCTGCATAACCAATGACCCCCAAATTTAGCAGCTTAAAACCACAAACATTTATTATCTCACAGGTTCTGTGGGTCAGGAATCGGTGAGCAGCTCTGCTGGGTGGTTCCGGCTTAGGATCTCTCTGGAGGCTGGAACCAAGACGTCCGGAAGGAGCTGCAGTTGGCTGGGCTGGAGAATTCACTTCCAAGCTCACTCGTGTGGTTATTGAAGGAGGCTCAGCTCTTTGCTATGTGGGCTTCTTCATAGAGGAGACAGAGGGGAGAAAGAGAGAGAGAGAAAGTCATTTTATAGGCTAATATGGTGGGGGCTACACAAGGGTGTGAACACCAGGAGGGGAAGGGACCACTGGGGGGCCCTCTTGGAGGCTGGTCACCACCCAGCTGCCAAACAGGAATACTGCCATCCTTAGAGAAGCCAATGACTGAATTCACCAGCTTGAGCTCCCTAGACTGTTTGGGTCTTCAGGAGTTTTAGCAATTGAGCTTTTTCCCTCCTGATCTGGGTTCAACAGATGTTCTCCCCTCTTGGTCCTTTCCAATTTGGCTTTGAGTGGTTGGGTCTTCGTCTTATCACCCATTCAGCTTAGCCCAAGCTGTTACAAAAGCCAACAGATTAAAAAAAAAATTTTTTTTTTCAGAGACAGGGTCTTCCTCTCTCACCCAGGCTGGAGTGCAGTGGCACGATCAGAGCTCAGAGCTCACTGCAGCCTTGAACTCCTGGGCTCAGGCGATCCTCCCGCCTCAGCATCCCAAGTAACTGGGAGTCTGGGCTCAAGCCACGGTGCCTGGCAGAAAGCCAACAGATTTCAAAGGTCTGAGGTCTAAATAGCAAAAGGTGTGAATAATTTCTTATCCTGCTAAAGGACTCTTGAGAAAGGAACATGTTAGGAACTGGAGCTGCATTCTGTTTCACTTAGCAGCTGAGGTTGGTGCTGTTGGGGTTATTATTTTTTTTATTTCAGTATATTATGGGGGTACAAACATTTTGGTTACATATTATGATTTTGCCTCACCCAAGCCAGGATTTGAGGCATGCCCTTCCCCCATACAATGCTCACTGCATCCATTAGCTGTGAGTTTACCCAACCCCACCCCCGCAACCCTCAATGAATATTACTACCATGTGTGCAACTTAGTGTTGATCAGTTACTGCCACTTTGAAGACGAGTACATGTGGTATTTATTCTTCCATTCTTGTGATATCTTACTTTGGAGGATGGGCTCAAGCTCTAGCCAGGAAAATATAAGAGGTGCTAGTTCACCATTGTTTTTTGTAATTGAGTAATACTCCATTGTATATGTGTATATATATATATATATATATATATATATATATATATACACCATATTTTATTAATCCACTCATGTATTGATGGGCAGTTGGGTTGTTTCCACATCCTCGCAATAGTGAATTGTGCTGCCATAAACATTCAAGTGCAGATGTCTTTGTTATAGAATGTCTTTGGGGTTATTATTTGCTGGTATCTTACATCAAACCTTTAAACCAGGTAGGCTGTGGTGGAGGGGGAAGTATACCAGACCTAGAGTCTCTCAGACTTGGGTTCAAATTCCAGCTATGCCACCTCCAGTTCATGAACATGGATAAGTTACTTAATTTCCCTAAATTTTATTATTGCATCCAAAAAACAAGGAAGTAATATCTAGCTCACAGAATTGTGGTGGGAGTTAAATTAGAGATCATGTGAAAATGCCGGAAGGTGCCCCAAACTTAGAAACTGCCCAGTAAATGGTTGACATTGAAACTGTTGTACCACATAGAGACATAATGCAAGCTATTTTATTGCATGATGTTCAATTTTTCCAGAATGTGATTTTTTTTAATTTAAGGAAACGGTCAGTTCCAGCTATAAAAGTGATAATGTTATAAGATCATTTGCTACAGTCTGAGCTGTGGGTTTATTACATCCTAGAACCTACGAATATTCTGAGGACCCATTTTTGCAAGGAAAGTAATGGAAAAATGATTTGGGCTATAAAAATTCCAATTTGCAGTTAACTTTTCAGGAACCCATCTCTCCTTAAAGTGAGGGGCATGTGTATCCCAGATGAGATAGGAAGTCCCCTCACCCCCTTTCTGTTAATTTACTCCTTTATAACCAGGTGATGGGCATCATTTGGCAAAATAGCTGCCTGTCTACTGCAATGATGTCTCAGAAGCAGTCTCCTCAAAATTTCTTTTCTGCGAGTCTCATATGTAAGGTGTTTTCTCATTTAAGATGTATTTCTGTTTCCAAGGCAGCAATTTTATTTTTTTCCTCCAATATACCTTGTCATTCTGCTCAGAGGACTCCCTCCTTAAATTCTACGCTCTGGGATATTAAAAGTCACCATGAGTCCGAGGCAAGTGTCGCCCATCAACAGCTCCCGAATAACTAATCAGGAGTGGAAATGGAGCATCACGATGCAGAACTCATTTTCTGTCCTCACAGGAGCTGATTGAGCTGAGAAAAGGCCCCCAATTCACCCTCCGTGTGTGTGCCTTGCATTTGGAGGTGAAGGGTAGACCAGGTGCCCAGAAGGACTCGGCTTTGTGGGGCCTGGAAGCAGGGTGGGAAATTGGTAATTAGATGTCACTTCCAATGAGGCATTCCCCCTCTCCGCTTCTCATCCTTTCAGGAGATAAAATCCACCCTCTGCTGAGGTCATTTGCTCCCTAAAGAATCAGACGGCTGGCCTCCTGTTAGACACTGGAGAGTTTCCAAGTCCAGTGTCTCCAGTCTGGTTTGAGCAGCTCTGCTGAAGTGCTTCCCCTGAAACCCAGTGATGATTAAGAGCATTTGCAGGCTGAGCCAACCCCGCCGAGATTAGAGTCTAGGGACTACTGGGAACCAAGGACTCACACTTATGTCTCAGCACTGTGCCTTCCACTGCCTCCTAAATATCTGGTCTGCAGCTGATTCACGGCCCTGTGTGCACACAGAAACCCTGGAATGAAGCAGATGATGGGGTTTTGGAGGGAGAAGAAAATGCCCTTGACACAAAAACGGAGGCTGGTTTACTGAAATCCTCTGAACAATGCTTCTTTGAGGCGTGTGTTGTCCCCATTGTATGAAAGACGGATTGGAAACACAGGGAGGTTGGGTTGCCCATCATGCAACAAGCAAGTGACAGAGGCAGGAATGAGAACTGGGTCTGCCTGAGTCCCCAGGCCCGAGGAATCAGCCACTTCAGGAATTCTAGGGACAGCCCCCTCAGTGACCTCTGGGGAAGAAAACCCAATGGTGGGTGTGCTCCTGGAGCAGCCTTGAAGTAAATTCCTGATATTCTGAGCCGATTGCAAACCCCTAGTTACTCATTTCATGTCTTCTTTACCTGTTTAATTTTACTATGAATTAGAAATCAGGGGAACAGTGGTAATAAACCCTCTTTTGTATCCCTTCGTGTGCTGTCTCTGACGCCAACAAATTCTCCAACTTCCAGCTGCGCAACCAAGAATTCAATTGCATTTTGACACTGTCTACCTGGAGTTAGCACCAGATCCCACAAGGTAAGGGGCTTGTCCCAAAAGACAGCCCCACTCTAGATGCCAGACCATACATATTTCTGACTAGCTGGCTGTAAATCTGGGGTTCCCATGACCCCATGCTCAGAGTCGATAATTTGCTAGAATGGCTCACAGAACCTAGAAAAACACTTTACTTATGTCTGCTAGTTTTTTATAAAGAATGTGTGATCTCAGATATCAAAACAGACACCTGGGTAAGACCCTGAGGTTAAGGAAACAAAGTTACCTATAGATGGAGGGTTCAGGGCCTGGTGGGCATGGCAAATTTCTAAATCCTATGACTGTAAGAAAAGCCACACACTCGCTGAACTCCCTGATAAAAGGAGCTACAGGCTGATTTCCACCCAGACCCCTGCAACTCTGATTGGACAGAGGCCGCACAAACATTCCTTCCTGGTAAGCACCTGCAGACCTTAAGCCAGTTCCAGCCAGCGAATGGCGGCTGCTTGTGTCCTGTAGTTCACCTTTTCATATAAAGAGCCAAATTCCACCCCATTTTAATGCTACAGCCCTGCCTCAGAGTGAACATGGAATGCATGTTACATACATGTTTACCCACTAAACATGCACTTGGCTCTCTCAGAAATATGTCTAACTTTCCCCCTAAACCTGCTGAATATGTATGATACCTTCCCTTTGAGCCATAAACTCAACCTGTCCTTCCCCTCTGCAAAGAGAGGGCACCTCTGGTCCATACTAGGGACTGTCTCTTCCTGGTTTGCAAACTGGAAGAGCCAGCAAAGGTCTCCTTTCTCCTATTTCGCCATCCTGTTGGTCTTTTGGATGACAGATGCTACTCAGGACCCTCGAAATGAAAGAGGTGCATTGGGTAAGGTGTGCGGGGGTGGGGATGTCACACGCTTCCATGCCCACTCTGAGCACGCCACCCTCCCAGCAAGTCCAGGTGTTCACTAATCCGGAAGCTGTGTGAATCTCATTATTTGAGAGTTTTTAGAGACTGACTCCAAATTGAGGCTACCAACCCCACCCCCAGTCATCTCATTAGCAAAAACTCAGGTGTGATCCAGAGGGGGCTCTTTATGGATGACAAAAGACACTCCTATCATTCAGGAAATTCCAAAGGTTTTAGGAGCTCCGTGCTAGGAACCGGGGACAAAGAACAAATATACTGTTTATTATACTGCAGGATCCAAAGGTGACACTTTCAGCTCCCACCTTGCAGTGGGCACCTTGGCGGGGTTAGCCGAGCGTTCCCGCTGTTCTCCTGGGCCTTTTCTAATCAGAGCCTCTCAGTTGTGAGAGCACCGAACATGGGTCTGTGATTGAAATGACAGCGAAGCTGCTGATTCTCATGGAGGTGGCATCTATTGTTTGCTGTTGCTGGTGTTTTTCCAGCAGTAAGAGACAGAAAATTTGAACTTCACATTGTCTTAAGTGAGAATCAGGACTTCACCGGCTCACGTAACTGGGAGGTGCAGAGCAGCTGCACAGCTTCCCGCCGTGGGCTTCACTCTGCTGCTCGCAAATTTGTCCACAGGCTCCACATGCGTTCAAGGCCCTGCATGCACACAGTTGGTGCTTAATAAGTGCTTACTGTGATCACAAAGTAGCCTCAGAAGCTGCGAGCATCGTGCCACCACGCCACAGCATCTCCGCAGAGGAAAAGGATGCTTCTCTTTCTCTGAAGCCCCTTGGAACAGCAGCTGCATCTTCTTGGAGCCGACAGGGTCGAGTGTTCGGGCCTGAACCAATCATCTGTCGATAGGTGCGGTCTGTTAAAGGAAAAGTAATTATTCATGACACTTTTAAAACGGTAAGGCAGACTTTATTCAGAACCATCAGGATAGGTATAGGGACTGCCGTGATGCGGTTGCAGAAGTGGAGAGACTGGCTTAATTGCCAGTGCAAGGAACAGTGGGAATTTATAGCCAAAAAGCAGGGGAGGTTGGGGGGTGGGGAGGCAACAGTAAAACTACTGGGAAGAGAAGAGAGGAAGGGGTTGGGGGAGACCACCAAACACATCCCTGTGGGGATGGAACAAATGAGTCCCTGCAGAAGAACGGCGAGTGCACCTCTCTCTGACTGTTAGGTGGTGAGTTAATGTGAGCTTGCTCCATCTGTTGACCCAGCACGGCCACTTATCAGAGAGAAGGTTGCCCAGAAAGGGACATGACGCATCATCAGCCCAACAGCCTTATTTTAGAAATGAGACCAAAGACGAGAGAGGTTAGTGATTTGCTCAAAATGACAAAGTGTGTTAGAGGCTGCACTGGCCCCAGCACACGGATCTGCTGACTCATAGTTCATGGCTTTGTCATCTGCCTGGAGCTGTATGGATGGTGACAACCAGGGCTGTGCTGGGGCCGACTCCTGCCCTTCCTATGAGCCAATCATCAGATGTTCAGGAATTCTGCAAGTCAGTTGGTACACACAGCTGTTATTAAAAATTAAATTATGTAAAGTTACAATTAACTGAATTATATTAAAGATAAAGGTAATCATGAATGTTCATAGCAGCACTATTTACAATAGCCAAAAGGTGGAAACAACCCAAATGTCCATCAACAGATGGATGAATATGATGGAATATTACTCAGCTGTAAAAAGAAATGAAGTTCTGATACAGGCAACAATATGCATGAACTTCAAAATCATTACACTCAGTGAAAGAAGCCAGACACAAAAGGCCACATATTGTATAATTCCATGTATACAAACTATCTAGAATAAGCAAATCCACAGAGACAGAAAGTGCATTAGCGGTTGCCAGAGGAAGAGGGGATGGAGAATGACTGCTTAATGGGTAAGGGGTTTCTGTTTGGAGTGACGAAAAAGTTCTGGAGCCTAATAGTGGTGACAGTTGCACAACACTATGAATGTATTAATACTTCATGATACTGAATTGTGCACATTAAAATGGTAAAAATGGAAATAAGAGAAAAGGTAATAATTACTCAAAACTCATCATTTTCTAATTATTTTAATGCTTTCACTAGTGTCTATACTCTTGAAGTATTTATATCTGTGTGTCTGTATGGTAGAAGTTCTATTAAAGGGTGAGCCGCCCCATCTCCAGCTCCCCAGCTCCATGCTCAGTGATGTCACATTGGCAGCCTGAAATCAGTTACGTGGGAGTTACACTACTGAAATTGGCAAACACTACAAATTAGGGCTTAATATATTGTTCTTTTAAAAATTATATGAGGCTGGGTGCCATGGCTCACGCCTGAAATCCCAGCAGT
The DNA here is from genome assembly GCF_020740605.2 of Lemur catta. Taxonomy (NCBI): domain Eukaryota; kingdom Metazoa; phylum Chordata; class Mammalia; order Primates; family Lemuridae; genus Lemur; species Lemur catta. The sequence continues at coordinate 117,750,854 of NC_059130.1, forward strand.
TTGGGAGGCTGAGGCGAGAGAATCACTTGAGGCCAGGAGTTTGAGACCAGCCTGAGCAACATAGCAAGACCCGTCTCTACAAAAATTAAAACAATTACCCAGGTGTGCTGGCGTGTGCCTGCAGTCCCAGCTATTAGGGAGGCTGAGGTGGAAGGATCACTTGAGCCAGGAGTTCGAGATTACAGTGAGCTATGATCGTGCGACTGCATTCCAGCCTGAACAACAGAGCAAGATCATGTCTCTAAAAAATTAACAAGTAAAAATTATATGGAGTTAAGAAAGAGACAGAGAAAATGTTAATAATGCCAGTTAAACTGAAAAATGTGCTGTGTCTGTAGCTGTTACATTGTGATTAACACAAAAAATTGAAGAAATATTCTAGTGTTTGAAAACTGGCATGTAATTTAGTAAGAAGTTGCTCGAATCATTAATAAAGTTCTAACTTATATCTTCGTTGTTTTATTTTACTCTCTAATGCAGATGAAGAGATCAATGGACATTCATGTTGGAGCTATACTCAGTAGCCAACGACACAAGCAACTTCTTTGCTTACGTCATTAGATAGTGATCAAGCAGTTATTTATGGTGCAATTTTGCCAAGACTTGGTTGAATAGCAGTAATAGGCTGGCTATAGATCAAGAGTTCAGTAAAAAATGAGCAAAATTATTCTGTGAGAATCAGTTGGCTATATGGAATTTACAATAAAGAGTATTATATTAATATAACATTATTATTTGTAAATTGTGTGCTATCCATCCTCTATATCAGCAAAACTGATATTTATGTACATATATAAAAACATACATTTTTTCCTGGGGAGGTAGAAAACACTTCCCAGCACACTGCTTGTTAAAACACACTTCTAGGCATGACAGGGTCCAACGTGAATGGGCAATGTATATCAAAGCTTCCACAAATGACAATCCCACAAAACTGTCATAGATTATTTTTAAGACCCAGGAACAGAATGTTGGCAGCACTGAGAATAAGGGGAACTGACACTTTACCGGAAAAGTAGGTTCAATGTATTTCCATTGGCCGGTGGAAATGAATTCATTTTCCCTACTCACAGGACCAGGCTGCAGTAAAGTCTTCAAATCTCCTTGCTGCCCAGAGATCAATGGAGGAAACCAGGTTATTTGACATTTAAATGAATAAACAAAACGACGCTTGCATCTTGGTTAAAGTATATTGCAGCAAACTCAAAGCAAATCAGCTTGGCACCCAAATAACCTCTAAGCTCCTCGCGTGCTCGTTAAGAGAGGAATGTAATCTTCTGGGGGAGCAATTTGAAAGGGTTTCCACAAAAGCACCAGTATAAGGTGCCCCCTCTCCAACCTCCAAAGAGCTCATCCGATTTATGGTGCTATTCCAGGAAGAGAACATTCGCGCTAGAAAACAGGTGTAGCTAACTCTTCTGCTCTTAGGTTCCAGTAGCGGGCATGGGGGAGGGGGACCTGACGTTGGCGAAGCATTCTGGAATTTCCCAGGAGCTTCGCAGATCATCCAGTCTAACCCTCGCGGCACATTGGAGAAGGGAGCGCTACTGAAATATTCTGTGAGGTGAAGGAACCGGGGCTCAGAGGGACTCATTTGTCTCACCTCAGGCGACTTGGGAAGAGTCAGATTTGAACTCCAGCAGGAAGACAAGCAAAGGCCAGGGGAGGAGGCAGCACTTCGCATCTCCTAACCCTTAGGATGCCCAGAGACGGAGAGGGTGAGGGTCGCTTCAGGGAGGGACGGTTGTAACTGACATGTGTATAGCTCAGAAAAGAAAGTGAGAAAGTGCAGACTACTTGCATCAGACTTGCCCCCAGCGGGCAGGTGCTGGAGTTTGAGACCTTGAATATCATCCCTCGTCCCTACCTGGGCTCGAGTCAACTGAGAAATAAGGGAACTGTTAGTGGATAGAGGACTAGAACATTCTCTTTCTTACTAAGAAAGCTGACATTGAAGGAGGCTTAAATCTGAGAGCAAATGGACAACCCACAACGGAAACGGACAGGTGTACCTGCCCAGGTATAGGCAGGGCGGGGCCAGCGTGGGCCTCCCCACTCCTAAAGTGGAGTTGCCTCTGGAAACCCCCAGCTGGAAGAAGAACAGCCCCAAAAGGAAGAGAGAGGAGGGGCTGGGTTAGGTGCCCTTGGTCCCCCCAGGTTGCCCCTCTTCCCCTGGGAGGAATGGGTGCCAAGACCAAGGGCAGCTCCCTCCACGTGGCAGGAAATGTGGCCCCCAACAGGAACATCAGCTCTTTGAGGGTCGTGGCTGGCCATGGCCTTGGCCAGTCTGCGTGTTGTGCAGCTCGTTTCTAAACCAGCATCACACCTGCATCTAGCTCAGCACACCATGACATGCATTCTGGTGCTGGGGGACTAGAAAGGAGCATGTCCCCTTTCATCTCCAGCCCCAGACTAGACAGCAATTGTGTCTGTGCCGTCTCCTTCACCTTCTTAGGAGAGGTCTGTCTCTTCTAGCCTGGTTTCTGGGCTTTTGAGATACCAAATTGGGACAATGAGTGGAGAAAATCAGGAAACAGGGCAGGAAAGGACAGAAAAGGTGAGTGGGCTGAGACTTCAGAGAGCGTTGAGAGCAGGGATTTGGAGCCTGGAACAGCTGTGCAGATCTAAGAGAACTGGAGAGAACAGAACAAGAGAGACACAGAGAGAGAGACAAAGGGAGGGAGGGATTTTTGAAAAGCTGCCGTGGTTCATTACTCCGATCCTCTTCAGTGTTGTTCAAGAAGTGCCAACGAAGATTGAATTTATATTTTAACTCCTTTAGGTGACAGGACGGCATTTCTTTGAATTTGACACCATACTCTTTGCATGTATGCCTGGCTTATAATTGGGTTACCCAAGATATTAAAACAACATGCCATTCCAGAGCACCTATAATGTGCCAGGAGCTGTGCTGGGGTCTGATGGTAAGAGGGAGTCACAGTCTCTCACGGGGCTCATGGTTCGGTGCAGGAGACAGACACGTAAGAAAATCTCTGTAGCTCGCGAGGCCGGAGGTGCGTTAGACGTTAAGTACCAAGTGCTAGGAGAACACAGCTAGGGAGCGATTCATGCCATCCTGGGAGCAGGGCAGGCAGGCGGGGTGCTAGGAAGGGAGGATGCAGAGCTGGGAAGAGCATCTCTGTTACATGACAGCAGGGTGAGGAGGGGCAGCAGAGAATGACCAGCATGTTGGTGAGCAGGGCAGAGGGCCGCTGGAGTTTCAGGTGGAAAGACCCAGGCTGAGGTCACATCTGGACACTGAAATCTTTGATCAGTGTTTGCCCTAAGGGCAAAGGTGAGTCCTCAGCAGTTTTTACTTTGATTTTAATATCTTTCTGGATTATCAAATTCCACTTAGAGATAAGCTCTGTTAATATTTGTTCTCTTTTTCTCCCTGTGCATGTCTATAAAATGAAATTGGGACTACACTACGTAAGGTTTTGTAAACAGTTTATTTTCACTTAAGGATATGACTCTTTATGCCACTAAACACTTTTCTAAAATGAGGTTTCTGAAAGCTGTATAGAACTTCACAGTGTGTGCACTCCATCATTTATTTAAGCAGTCTTCTATTGCTGAATATTTCAGGTTGTTTCTAATTTTTTTTTTTTTTTTGCTGTTATAAATAACAGTGCGATGAACATCTTTGTGCACATCTGTGGTCATTAGGAGGCTTTAGGCAAAGACCGTTTCAAGGGCAGAAATGCTGGGTGTGACTTCTGTCGCGGCAGAGCCTGGAGACAGGAGCCTGATCAAGAGAATGAACGTTTTACAACCACTGGAAACGCGAGGCTGCCTCTCCCGGAGCTCAGCTGTAGTCAGCAGGGGAAGAGGACATAGACGCAAGAGAACCACGAAGGAAATCTTCGGGACTGGGTGTCTAGGGGCGTGGGGAAGAGGGCGACGCAGTAGCTTCTAGGGATACATTAATAGCAGCGATGAGGATGAAGACGTTGAGAACTAACCTTTCCCGCGTGCCATTCTAAGCTTTTATGATTCCTTCTAGTCCTCACACCACCCTCTGAAGGAGGGACTGTAATTCCCATTTTAGAGATGAAAAGAACGAGGCACAGAACATGCTATGGTTTGGATATTTGTCCCCTCCACAACTCATGTTGAAATTTAATCCCCGGTGTGGCAGTATTGGCAGGTGGGTCACGAGGGCTCTGTCCTCAGGAATGGATTCATCCATTGGTGGGCTGATGGAATAATCGGTTATCATGGGAGAAGAACTGGTGGCTTTATAAGAAAAGGGACATAGACCTGAGCTAGCACATGAATGCACCTGGCCTCCCCCGCCCCCCGCCATGTGACTTTACAGAGAGTCGCCACCAGACTCAGCCCCTTCACCGAGGGCTTCCCAGCCTCCGTAACTGTAAGAGATACATTTTTCTTCATAAATTACCCAGCATCAGCTATTCTATTATAAGCAATGGAAATCAGACTAAGAACATTTAAGTAACTTGAGCCAAGATCCTATAGTTGATAAGTGACAAAGCTGGGATTCGAACCCAGCAAGGTGGCCATGTCACCTTCAGGCTCAGTGCTGGGCACACAGTCCCTTTCTGGCCCTCCTCGCTTGGACTCCGGGATGACGGCTGACGGTCCTGCTGGCACGAGAGGGGAGGCAAAGGGAAGAGTAGTTCTGTGGCCATTTTGTCCCCCAAATGGAGCAGAAACTCCCAGCGGCCCTGACCCACCCCGCGGGATACCTATTTGTCCTCCCGGAGCTCAGTGCTCCGCTGGGCAGGGTGCTCGCACAGCAGGTGTTAGGTAAATATTTGTCCAACGAGTAGATGGCCCCTTGGACCAATGAGGGACTCTGCAGAGGTGGGGTGTTGCTGGGGGACAACGACAGGTGACTGGGTCCAGCCAGGCTGCCTCCTGCAGGGTTGGCGGGGGTCCACGTGCATCCACTCAGCACCACTGGACCAGAAAGCTCAGGATGCAGCAGTGGGAGGCTGCTCCGCCCGGCTGCCCCCAGGCTGTCACTCTCACAGTGATGGTGGCCTGGATGAGAAGTCACGGAGGGAAAATGCAGTGATGGTCACACAACTCCATACATTTATTAAAATTCACTGAAGTGACTGATAAGTGACAGCTAATAGATGGGCACACACAGGCACAAAACGATATAAGGGACATGAGAAACCAAGAATGGGGAGGGGGGATAAAACCTTACCTGTTGGGTACAATGAACACTATTCCGGTGACAGGCACACCAAAGCCCTGAGCTAAGCATGATACAAGATATTGGGGGCTGGGTGCTCCTGGGTGCCCCTTGAGGTCACCACATTTTCGATGACCACCTGCCTCACCTATACGTAAGGCTAACAGCCCCCCGCCCCAGCAGAGAGGAGGTTAGGACGGAAGGAGGAAGGGAAACGCACAGGGAGACGCTGGAAGCTGGTTGTCAAAATAGTAATTAAGGGAGTGCAAGTGTTTTTGTTACACGGATAGCTCATATATGCTTAGCTCAGGGCTTCGGTGTGCCCGTCACCGGAATAGTGTTCTTTGTACCCAACAGGTAAGTTTTTATCCCCCCTCCCCCTTCTTGGCTTCTCATGTCCCTTATATCGTTTTGTGCCCGTGTGTGCCCATCTATTAGCTGGCACTTATCAGTCACTACAGTGATTTTTAATAAATGCATAGAGTTGTGTGACCATCACTGCAATCCAGCTTTAGAACATTTTCATCACCCCAGAAAGTTCCCTCATGCTCAGGTGCAGTTAATCCCCACCCCCACTCCCTGCCTCAGGCAGGCCTGCTTTCTGTCACCGTAGATTTGCCTTTTCCAAATATTTCACATACACGGAATTGTACAATACGTAGCCTTTCCCAACTGGCTTCTTTCACTTAGCACCATGAGTTTAAAAAAAAAAATTTGTTTAGAGATGGGGTCTTGCTCTGTTGCCCAACCTGGAGTGCAGTGGTGTGATCATAGCTCACTGCAGCCTTGAATTTCTGGGCTCAAGCGAACCTCCTGCCTCAGCCTCCCCAGTTGATGGGACTGGACATGCCTGCTACCATGCCTGGCTTGCACCATGTCCTCTAGGTCCAGCCATGTTGTAACATGTATCAGTAGCTCTTTTTGTTGCTGTATAGTATTCCATTGCATGGATATACCACAGCTGTTTTACCCATTCACCAGTTGAAGGGCATTTGGGCTGTTCCCAGTTTCTGGCTATTATAAATCATGCTGCTGGGAGCCTTAGGCTGGATGCTTTGGGGGGGGGGGCTGATGCTTCCCTTTCTCCTGGAAGACTCTCAGAAGTGCTGGGTGAAGTCATCTCTACCTTGAATTGCTGGGAGCATCTTCTAGAACTGGTTCTCCTTCCAATTCCATCCCTATGCAGCCTCCAGAGTCAGCTCACTAAAATGCACACCCGATTATATCAGAATAAAATCTTTCAAGATCTCAGAATAAAGTGTAGTTTCCTGACCATGCAAAATACAGTGGCCTTCCCAGTGAAGCCTGGCCTCTCTTCAGTCCCATCTGTCATCTTGGGGATCAGGCTGGCCCAAGGTTGTCCTTGTATCCTCAATGTTCCAGTTCATATGTTTGGAATCCATTTATTTTTATTTATTTATTTTTTAGAGATGGGGTCTTGCTCTGTTGCCCAGGCTGGAGTGCAATGGTGAGATCATAGCTCACTGCAGTCTCAAAAACTCCTAGGCTCAGGTGACCCTCCTCCCTCAGCCCCTGAAATCTCTGGGAATACAGGCATGAACCACCATGTCTGGCTAATTTTTTTTTTTAATTTAAAATTTTTTTCTAGAAATGGGGTCTCACCATGGTGCCCAGGCTGGTCTCAAACTCCTGGCCTCAAGCGATCCTCCCACCTCAGCCTCCCAGAGTGTTGGGATTACAGGTGTGAGGCACCATGCCTGTCCTGGAATTCATTTAGAAGGTGCTCTGTAGGTATTGGTGGATGAATGAGTAGAAATTGGAGCTCTGTGATCAGAGCTTTTAAAATGCTCTGATTTTAAACAGAGCCAACACCCGGGCATTAGCTCCCCAGACCCTGGGACAGCTGCAAAAGAAGGTCAAAAACTAGCGTGGACTAGGAACTGGGAAACCTGTGTTATTTTCTGGCATTGATTTTAAAAGTTTAGCGAGCCTTTCTCAAATGTTCATTGTCAAATTTATGAAGCATTTTATGTTGTTAGACCTCTATGCCTTAAGTATGCAGTTCTCTCTGGAACATATTTTCCCTACCTGGAACAGATTCCTCATCTGCTCAGAGAACTCCTATTCATGTTTCAAAACCTTGGTCAGTTATCACCTCTTCTGTGATACTTTCTCTGATCCCTTCTACCAGATAGAATTATTATTTCCTTCCTCTTCTGTACTGCTATATTTTATATTAATACATACTTTTGTCATCATATGTTTTAGAAAATTATTTGTTTATATGTCTGCATACCACACTAAGCTACTTGTCAAGGTATCCCAGGGAGCCACATTCCATTTGCCCTTTTATCCCAGTTTCTTGGCATATAGGAGTGCAATACAGTTTATTTTTTAACTGAACTGAACATTTCTAAGCCTCAAGTTCCCCTCTCATCAAAGCGGGATGACAACACCTGCCCCAGCTACCTGAAAGGGTTTTCTTTAATGAGAGTAAAATGACTCATAAATAAAAATACCTTGATCAAGGCACGAGACGCTCCATGAAGGTCAAGTCCAGTAAACTCTTGCTTGGCCAAAGCACCTGGCTACTCAGCTGGACACAAGTTGACCTTATTTGGTTCAGGAAGTGCTTGAGGCTCTCCCAAGCCTTCCTCACTGTCACCGTGAGCACAGGTCTAATGGGGTCAGTTGAGGACAGTGATCAAGAGCTGATGGCTCTGTCTAAAAACGTGAGCCCATCAACTCCCCAGCCCAGCTTTGTTTTTCCTCATCGCATTTATTGCTTTCTGACATCATCCACCATATTCATTTGCTTTGTGGATGTCATTCCATGGCAAAGGCTGCTTGTTGCCCACCCCAATCCATCCCCGCTTCCTCCTTGGCCCCTGGCCAGTCCCTGTTCCCTGCCCCTCTTGAAGTCAGATATGGCCACAGGCCTACGTTTCCACGCACAGGAAACAGGAATGGCGGCTGCTCCTCCCAGGCCTGGGCTTTAGCATGCGGGGTGCAGCCCCTCCAGACTCCCTTCCACCTGCCTGCTGCTACACGGACGTGGCAGCAGCCCAGCCTCACCTAAGCAGGTGAAGACAGTGTTCCGGGTGTCTAGAGCAACGACATGGAAGGAACCTGGGTTTTCTGCACGACCATGTGGTTCAAGCAGGACTGGTCACCAGCCTGGGACACACGCCTTGAATTGCCACTCAGGAGAGAAGTTCATTTCTTTGTTTAATAGATTTTGGGGTCTTTTTGTTCCCACAACCCAATCTTACCCTAACTAATGCACATTAATGCTTTGTGACAACTGAGACTTTGTCTTTTCATTCACTGCAGTGTTCCTAGTGCTTAGAATAATGTCTGGCTCATAGTAGGTGCTTAAACTAATATCTGCTACAGAAATAAATGGAGCCAGAATGCCCGTGTGTGAACCACTGACAAGCCATGTGGCATTAACTCCGTGGACCTGTTCCCTCGCCCTTAAAATGGGGACAATAATTGGACCTACCTTTTGGATTACTGAGAAGATGAAGATAACATATTCAAAGCTCACAGAGAAGTGCTTGACACATAAGTGCTCAGTGTTAGATATTATTATTACTATCATTATTGTTGCATAAATGTCATGTTTTCTGCAGCCTCTGGGGTCTTCAGTAATACTTATAATGATTTCATGCTAATTTAGAGGAATCTACAGGGAAGAAGCAGTCACAGTTGCTTGGATTGTCAGTGTATTTACTTCTCTATTGGTTGGCATAGGTGAAGTGGCTTTACCTATTAATTGTTTCAAGAACTCAAGGAGATGACTTTGGGAACACATGCAAATTTATGCAAATCATACATGCTTCTGCATTTCCTAGAAAGAATCCTTTTACCATTCCACCTTGGGGTTGGGTCAGGGTTCTAGTCTGCTCTCTCAGAAAGACTCATCCGGAAGGAGGTGGTGTGTGCACGTGGGTGTGTGTGCACGTCTGCAATATGGGGCTGGGGGAGGACAGAGGCTAGTTGTGACAGCTTAAATACTGTTCAGCAGTCAGATATGTGTGTCTGATCGAAAATAAATTTTACAATTCCAGGCTCTGAGGCCCTATTCCAATCAGTCAGTCCATCCCATCAACAGCCACCTACTAACCCCCCATCATTACTAGCCCTGCGCTTAGGCCACAGAGCTGCAAAGGGGGCACAGGAAACTTGTTCTTGGGTTTGAAACCTCACATATCCTTGGGGCTCCTCGGCTGTGTCAAGGTGAGTAACCGGGACCCGCTGGAGGCTGGGTTTCTGTAAAATGGGCACAATAATGCTTGCCCCCCCCCACCCTGACAATGGCTCTGAGGATCACTTGAAATGACAGTGCAGAGGGGCTTTGCAGTTCTGCAAATAGTCAACAAGAGTGCTCAGGATCAGGGAGGCCACGAGCAAGGAGAGGAAGTCACGAGACCACCACGCAGCCTGCAGTCCTTGTGTGGCTGCACTGACAGTTCCGCAGCGAAACTGCAGAGACCTGTCTAATTATGTTCCCGTGGCAGGGTCATTTGCTCACACGTGCACGCACTCATTCACTCATTCGGCAGAGACACATCAAGCACCTGCTCTGTGCTGAATTCCAGCATCTAAAGATGACAAAGACATGATCTTTGCTCAGGGGACCTTTTCCTGCCGTCCTTGTTCACAAGAACCTCTTTCTTCTCATGCCAGAGCTCAGTCATGATTCAGGAAGAGAGACAAACATGTAACCAATAAACACCACACCACATGCAAGGGACAGTCACAGAAGCCCGGACAGCAAGAGGCACAAACAAGGAAATATTTGGCTGTACCGGGACGGAGGAATGTGTGGTGGCTCTAGGGGTGGGGGTAGGGGGGCCCTGCCTGCTGGCCCAGCAGGGGGAGTGCTGTGCACCAGGGTACAGGAGCATGAGCCGCATGGCCGCGTGCTCCAAGATCTGACGTGGAAAATGTGGTAAATGGCATCGAGATGTGCCTTTCTCTGATCATCCCAGCCCAGACATCCCTGATTCCTCCGAATGCCGGTGGCATTTATTAACCTGTGGACTTGTTTGGCAGTTGTTGTGTAGAGCGAGTCCTTGCTGCCTGTATCCCATCTCTTCAAGGGAACTGTGAGTCACCCAAGAGCTGAGGCTGTCTACTCCGTGTCCGTCTTCCCGGGCCCAGCTCCACACCTTCCTTTCGAATATTAAGCAGGCAGCAGACTTTTTTGCTGGAGGCGTCCCAAGGGATGAAAATGTTCCCACCTTCGGATGCTGCTATTTACCGAGCACCCCTCAGAGGTTGCACCAGTTGTTAATTTGTACATTATCACATTTAATCCTCACAATAGCCCCATGAGGTAGACAGTATGAGTCCCCATTCTACAGATGAACCAACTGAGGCTTAGAGAGATTACTTCACTTGCAGAAGAGGAGCGGCTGAGAAGTGACAGAACCAGGATTTGAATGCAGGTGACGGGGCCAAGGGCCGATGTTTTTAGCTTTGACTCCCCCCAAATGCACTACTCCTGTTTCAGTATACTGAATAAAACTGTAGGAATCTGAGCTTTATAGACCACGTGGAAGGCCTGAGCTCTAACCAAATAGTGGTTATTTCTTCTTACGGCTGCCCCAGGCCCCTAGAGCATGAGGCTATCCTGGCCCCATCCTTGTACCCTCAGACCTAACGCAGCACTTACTCAAACCATTCAGGGTAATCCTGGAAGGACTCCCTGGAGGACGCCAAGTTTCCTTATGTAAACTTGGAACGTGGTGAGAGGCAAGGCAGGAAGAGGGTCTGTATGAAAGCTCGAAGGTAGACGTGATGACATCATTCATGGGGCACTGTGCACTTTTGATGGAGTGAAGAGGAACGAGGCACCCAGGCTACTGCAGGGGTGCAGCCAGAGTGCTTCATGCTTCCTGTATAAACTCCCTTCCTCCCACAGGACCAGAGCTAAGGCCCTCTTTGCAGGGATGAAGCCCTGGCTCCAACAGAAAAGGTAACCGTGTCTCCAGGAGAGACCCCACTGCAAGACATTGAGAAACTGGTAACCTACTTGACAACCATCATCTGTAGGTGGCAATTAGTTAATTAATCAAATCTTTCTTGAGTGCCTATCACATTCTGGGGCTGATTCCAGGAACTGGGATAAAGCATTGGGCCTCACGGAGGTTCCATCTTAGCGGGGGAAGGTAGAGAGGGTAGTGAGCAAACCAGCAAGCCAGGTAAGTCAGGCGGTGATAAGTGCTGTGAAGATAATCGAACAGGCAAGTGACTTGGGAGGCAAGGCAGAGTGACAGGGGAAGATGGGGAGGTCAGTGAAGACCAGTTTTGGGAGGTGACATTTGGGTTGAGATGACCCAAATGACCAAGTGGCACCAACCATGCCAAGAGCTGGGGAGGAAGTAGCCCAGGTGGAAGGAATGGCAAGGCAAAGGTGCTGCAGTGGACACGAGTATGAGGAATTAGATGTATGAAAAGACCAGAGGGGCTGGAGAGAAGAAAGCCAAGAGAGGAGGGGTCTGAAATGGGGTGGGAGAGGCACGTGGGGCCTGGTAGGCTTTTATTCCAAGTGTATTAGTCAGCTCTTGCTGTGTAACAAATTACTCCCACATTTAGCACATTCTTAATCCCATCGTTTCTGTGCTCCAGGAGTCTGGACAGGCCTTTTCTGGGTCCTCTCATCCTGGGTGTCTCACAGTTTGCAGTCAAGGTGTTGGCTGGGCCGAAGTCACCTCCAGGTTCATCTGAGGAAGGCCCTGCTTCAAGCTCATGTGTTGTTGGCAGGATTCAGTTCCTCACAGGTTGTCCATCTGAGGCCCCACTGTTCCTTGCCGTGAGGGCCAGGCCAACACGGTGGCTTGCTGCATCAAACTGTGCCAGCCCAGGAGGCAACAGAGTCTGCGAGTGAGATGGAAGTCCCCATCTTTTGTAACCTGATTGCAGAATTGGCACCCATCACCTCTGCTCTGTTCTATTTGTTAGAAGCAAGTTGCAAGCCCCATCCCTGCTCAAGGAATACCTGGATCTGGGGATCCTTGGGGGTCACCTTCACAGGAAGCCCTTGGGGGTATCTAAGCAGGGTCGGGGTCACTTTGGCTTCCTTGGGTATTGGAAGTGTGAGCAGGGGATGAGCAACATGGCCAGTCAGGGGGCTGCTCTAAGGGGCAGTGCTGGTTTGGACCAAGGAGGTAGTGGTGGAGACACAGAGCGGTGGGGCCAAGGGGCCTTGCCAATGGATGGGGACAGGGGCAGGTGAAGAGGAACGGGGGATGACTACTGGGCTTGCCATGACATGTGCCTCCTGCCTGTGTGTGGGCTGACGGTGCCTTGGATTCTCGTTTTCCTCCTCTTGGGACAGACAGGGTGGCACAATCCCCGCCCTTCCCCAGCCCTACTCAAGGTCATGCATTTGCTGGAGGGCTGGCCAGCTCTAGGAGCTCTGACTGTGAGCAGAGAATGGATGTCTCCTTGTGCTGGGCTGAGGGACTGACCCCACATCCGTGGTCTCATGAGTGTGCCCACGCTCAGACCAATGAAGCCAGCAAGCCATGGGGCAGGGGAAGCTGCTCACCCACAACCATGCTCACAAAGTCAGCCAGAGCCAGGGAGGGCTCAGGCGTGTGCGTGTGGGTGTGTACACGTGGAGTAGGGAATGGTTCAGGGCAGGGAGAGTTACTAAAACTGACCCTACATTGTTAGGGCATCACTAACAAACTCCAGAGAGACAGACACTTAAATTCTTTACTGGGGCCAGTGTGGTGGCTCACACCTGTAATCCTAGCACTCTGGGAGGCCGAGATGGGAGGATCGCTTGAGCTCAGGAGTTTGAGACCAGCCTGAGCAAGAGTGAGACCCCGTCTCTAAAAAAAAAAATAATAAAAAAATAAAAATAATAAATTCTTTACCTGAAGAATATCCACCTACATGAAACTTATTTGCTACATATATAAAGAGAGAAATAGATCATCATGTGGTTACCATTTATTGTGTCACTACTGTGCGTCAGTCTCACTGCGAAGCCCTTGACAGACAGCCCATTTCACCATCATTAACAACCCAGTAATGTTGACACTAGTATTATCCCATTTCCTAGATAGGAAAACTGAGGCTTAGAGAAGTTAAGTAACTAGTCCAAGACAACACAATCAGGATCGGACCCAGGTCTGTCTGACTCCAAACCTACGTTCCCACCTGCTACTATGACCTTGCCTCCTACTTAGGCTGGAGAAGATTCATTTCTGGCTTCCAGAGGTGAAACTCCAGAGGCAGGAGTTTATTTATTTGTTTACTTAGAGACAGCGTCTCGCTCTGTCACCCAGACTGGAGTACAGTGTCAGGATCATAGCTCACCGCAGCCTCAAATTCCTGGGCTCAAGTGACTGGCAGGAGCTTTTGTTCTACAATGTAGGTCCATCCTGGCGAGAGAGGAGTAAAGAAACCGCTGCGTTGAGAGCAGGTGCTCAGTTCAGACCAGTGGCAGCAGCAGGCGGTGCCCCCTGGTGGTGATGGTGAGGAAGGGCAGCGGGATGGGAACCCTGAGTTGCTTGGGTTTGGCCAGTGAGTGGGGGACAGAGACACAGCAGTGTCTCCAGAGAAGAGAGCAGGTTCCATCAAGTCAGGCTGCCCCAAGCAAAGGGCTAGAGCCTGTCTCCTTTCCTGGAGCCCATGAGATGTCCTCGTGCCTTCTGCCCACGGCAGCCAGGCGCTAAGCAGAGGCCATACATGCCAGTCATCCAAATGACATCACCAAACGCCAGCTGCACTCTTATCATGCAAACCTAGCATGTGTGCCTAAATTCATACCCCTGCACCTAACATAGTGGCATCATGTCATTTACAGTCTGAGGCCAGGCCTCAGGCTAATACAGAGATAAGTCTGGTAACCAAAGGGGGAAACTCTCATTACTGGATACTGGATTGATCGGTTGATTTGATTTCCCTTACAGGAGCCAGGCCTCATATAGGGGATGCCCTGGGGACCACCATTCACATAGCTCCAGGGGCCACCTCACCGGGAATCAGATGAGGATGGGAAGTGAGACAAGACAGGAAGTTCTTTTTAGCTGAGGAGCACAGAGGGGGGTGAGGATTCTGCTGGGAGAGCTGGGGACGGTATGACGTCAGGTTTTAAAACATGGGGATACCTCGGGTGTTTACCACACCTCTGTTTTGAGCCTCTTGAATGTGAATTATGAAATGTATTGACACTAGAATAAACACAGAAACAGAGTTGACAAACGGAATCTGGTGAGTTTCTCGCAGGTACCTGCAGCATTCATCCTGGAGTGGTAAGAGGCTCCTTTCCTGGGGAGGGAGCAGGGCAAGTGGGTGAAGGGCACAGGTGGGACTGAGAATCCCTGTGTTCTATTTCCAGCTCCTATCCCTGACTCATGGTGTGACCTTGCTAAGGTCACTGCTCTGTTTTATTTGCTGGGGGAGAATCAGAGAATCAAAGTTTGCATTTTCCCCAAGGGAGGGGAATCCTGGAATATGGGGGACAGCCCTACTCCCACAACCCCCAGCCATGTCTGGTCCTGCTGCTATTAATGAAAAAAATGCTTAGATTTGGATCTAAGGAACTTTGGGGGACACTCAAAGCAGCAAGTAGTTCCTGCCATGGCAAGACTTAGTATAAAAGTAGACTTAGGGCTACTTTTATAACATACGCAGTGTTTCTCCAAACACTTTTCCAATCCTGTTCCCATACAAATATCCCCCAGGTGGCCCTCACACGAGAGGTGGTTTCTCTTAGTGTCAGGATGAGGAAATCAAGGCTAGGAGTGGTATTCTTAACTGGTTCATTACCAGGAGCCCTTTTTATTTAACTACCACGAATCCCCCTGTTTTGCAAGCCCTTGTCTGCTAAATACTCTGCATTTATTCGGCACAAATTTATCTCTGTTTTCATTAATTAAAGTCACCCGTTCAAGTTTCTGCTTGACATAAAAGAACAAGTGCTACCACTGAGTTCACTGTCAAGAATTGCAGCATTTACTCTGAGTGACATCCTCAAACATAAAGGCCCAATTTGCACCAGACTTTTTGAAATTTTGAAAAGACTTTATCTTCAAGAGACCCAGGGACCTAGGCTGGGAGGTCCCCAGGAAGATCAAATAAGCCATGAAAGATTCTGTGGCCAGTGCTGGGGCCAGGACCAGATCTGGGGTCTTGGCTTGTAGACCAGTGCGCGTGCCAATCAGACCGCTTGGCAGGGACAGCTGTGTGCAAACTCTGACATGCAGACACACGGGCGCACACGTGCAAGATGGCATCCCACCCAAACGCAGGTGTCATGAAGCAGTGACACTAAGGGCTCAAACAAGTACTGGAATGAGCAGCCAGCACCATGCCTGAGACTGAAAAAGTGCAACAGATCGTCTCAGAGTGATTTTGCAGGGTTGTAAGGGTGGAGGATGTGTTTATTCTGCCACCTGCCTGCGCTTTGTGTGACTTCAATAATTTATGCATCCTTTATGTAGGCTGAGGCATTTTTCACCCACTCTGGGAGCATTCAGACCATTCCCCCAGCACCTGCCTCTTCAAGAGCATGAGATCCAAGTGGGGTTTGAACCCTGGAAGCTGGGATGGCAACAACAAACGGGCCCCTGGGTGAGTGGGGACAGAGACCGGGAACTTTGGAGGTCTGGCTTGGTGGCCTGGGATATAAGCACGGAAAGAGCTGCAGTGTCTCAAATCTTCCCCCGGGACTCCCCCTGCCCTTCCCTGGGCTCCTGAAAATACTCTTCTGTGTTGAACCCTTGGCTCCATCCCAGAGGCTCAGTGTTTTGATCCCATGGCTCAGAGGCATCAAGACTGCCTGTACCTTTGGAGAAGCCTGGGGGCTTAGCTTTGTGGCTTCAGAATCTGTGGCTCCACCAATCCCCAGCAGGGCTGGGGGGCCAGGGTAGGGTCTCTGAGGGCCTGTTGCCCAACAGCTGTTCCCTGGGTTATTTCGGTCCAGTGGGAGCTTATTAATTCCAGGGTGTTTGGACCAAAATAGCCAATAGCAGGACAATCTCTTGGTGGCTCTGGGGGGACCTCCCCAGAGAGAAGTTTCTAAAATGGGCTGGTGCAGAGGGAAAGGAGTTTGGCTTGGGGGTTGGTGAAGAGGGAATCCTCCTGCCAGTGTCTGAGGCTAACCTCACCCACTCCCTGCAGTCTTTTTATTTCAGGCTTGGCACCGCCCCGACCACCTGCCTAGGCCATAAAAGCTGGGGGTTTGATGGGGGAGGGAAGGAAAAGATAATTTTAGAACTCTGGTCCTCCTCCGAAGTTGGAAAGGTACACATTACCCCTTCCCATTTCACAGATAGGGTTAATCTGGTCCAGAGAGGCAGAGGCACCAGTCTAGGCCACACAGCTCAGAACTCAGGCCCGGTGACCCCAGGCACAGTGCAACCAGCTGGGCCTCTGTCAGACCAGCAGCTGATCTCTGCCCGGTGGATGCCAGTTCCGTGGAGAGGCCGGGACCAGCATGGAAAGTGCTGACTGGCCCTGGCCTTCCTTGGAGCCACAGCGGGGCCCTGGCAGCTGCCAGTCTTGCTCACCCTCCCACCTCACTAAGATGGGTCAAGTGAGGGCGGGGGAGGGGAGAGGGAAGACCAGCCACTCTCTCTCCCTGGAGCCCCGCCCAAAGTCGGGTCAGCAGCCCCTGGCTCGCCCCGAGAGCCTGTGGGGATTATCCCTGGAGCAGAGTCAGAGTGACCCGGGTCCCACTCCTTTTGGCAACAGGGGGTGGCGCGCGGGGAGTGCGCTTTGGCAGCGGGCTGGCACGGGGGTGCGGGGCGTACGTCCCGGACACGCCCTATGGAAACCGCTCTGGGGTTCGGTCACTGAACTTAGACGTCAAGTGCCGCCGGCCGAGTCCGCGCGGCAGGTCTTATCTTCTGGTCTCGGAAATAAGCTGCCCGGGTCGGGTTGCGTTTGGCGACGGCCACTCAGCCACCCCTACCGCTCCCGCCTCTCCCCGGGATTTTCCAGCGGGTTAATTTCCTGTCCGGGTAAATCCTTTCGCGAGTCCCTCGCCCCTCCCTCCCCGCCTCTCCGCTGTCTGTCCCGGCCGCCCGGGCTCCCCGAGTCTGTCCGCGCCGCGCTCCGTCGCCCCCGCGCGCCCGGGCGCACGCCCTTCTCGCCCGGGCCGCCCTCCGGCTCCCCGCGCCCGGCAGCCGGGGCCCCGCCGCGCCGCCCCGCTCAGAGAGCCGCGTCCGCGTCGCCGCGGCCAGCGCGGGCCCCCAGGCCATGCGCCCCCGCGCCGCCCCCCGAGTCCCCGCCTGCGCCGCGGCGGCGCTCGGGCTCGGCAGCCTCCTCCTGCTGCTGCCGCTCGCGCCCGGGCACGCGTGCCCCGCGGGCTGCGCCTGCACCGACCCGCACACCGTGGACTGCCGCGACCGCGGGCTGCCCAGCGTGCCCGACCCCTTCCCCCTGGACGTGCGCAAGCTGCTGGTGGCCGGCAACCGCATCCAGCAGATCCCCGAGGACTTCTTCATCTTCTACGGCGACCTGGTGTACCTGGACTTCAGGAACAACTCGCTGCGCTCGCTAGAGGAGGGCACGTTCAGCGGCTCGGCCAAGCTCGCGTTCCTCGACCTCAGCTACAACAACCTGACCCAGCTGGGCGCCGGCGCCTTCCGCTCCGCGGGGAGGCTGGTCAAGCTGAGCCTGGCCAACAACAACCTGGCGGGCGTGCACGAGGCCGCCTTCGAGACCCTGGAGTCGCTGCAGGTGCTGGAGCTGAACGACAACAACCTGCGCAGCCTCAGCGTGGCCGCCCTGGCTGCGCTGCCCGCGCTGCGCACCCTGCGTCTGGACGGGAACCCCTGGCTCTGCGACTGCGACTTCGCCCACCTCTTCTCCTGGATCCAGGAGAACGCGTCCAAACTGCCCAAAGGTGAGCGGGCCGGCTGGGCTGGGGGGAGGGAGCAGGGACAGGCCACCACTGTCCTGCATCTCGGCGTGAGGAGCCCTGGCCAGCCCCTGGGGTGGAGGGCGGAGCTCAGGTTGAGTCTGGAAGAGGAGGCTTGGGGGCTCCCATCTAGCGCCCTGGGTGAGAGTTGCGCCTGGTAGCTCTGGAAGGTTCCCAGCCTGAACTTTTCCTGGGTCTCTGCTGGAGAGGGTCGTGGAAAGGACACATCTGGAATTCTTTGGAGTTTCTGGGCCCTCAGGCCATACTTTTTTCCCCGTTTCTCCAATAACTCACTTTTCCAAGTCAGGGACCTTTCAGTTCTTGGGAGTGACCAGGATCATCTCACCGGACTTTGAGTCCTAGGACTGGTGGCTGCGGGTTACTGATGGGTCCCTCCTAAGTGGAGAGCACCCTACTGTGCGGGAAAGGCCCCATTCTCAGTGCTGTGTAGGGACGGGGAGAGCCAGTCAGCCGCTTGTCAGGGCTCCTGGGCAGCGTCTGGGGCCTGCGCTGGTCTCTCAGCTTCTCAGATCCGGTTTGCTCTTCTGTCTAAAAGGGAAGGAATAATCCCTGTAGGGGTAGCGACAGCCCGATAAGATCCAGTGATGCAGTAATGATTAATAGTTCTGGGGCTTTCAGTCCAGATGGGAAAAAGCTGAGCAAAAATGTTGCGGCTGGTGCCCCTTTTAATTCCCTGGCGTACCCTTCCAGGGGTGGCATAGACATACATACCCACTGGTGGACAGGAACACAGGGCACGGGGAGTTAGGGGGCCCGTGCAGGCCAGCAGGAAGGAAGCAAAGGCCCAGCTGAGAAGGAGGGGACCGCAGCATCCAAAGGGAGGAGCACCTGGACAGGGGCCGGTGGGTGTCCTTCCCCCAGTGGCCTTCCGCTGTGAGCCTGTGAGCGCCAGTGCCCGCAGTGAGCCCCCAGAGCTGGACCCCGCCTCCCACCTTGCTACCAAGGCTGCGGCAGAGTTGGAACAAGAGCTGTAAGGTGCACATTATGAAAGGTTATGTACCTGCAGGTTTAGCTTCAGTGTTTCTTTCTCTTCATTTACTGAGAAGTCAAGGATGCTCCTCATCTATGTGCCGAATTCCTGTGTCCCCTTCTTCACTTTAAGTACATACTCCACGTGGGGGGCAGTCACTTCTCAGCAGATGCAGGAAGCCCCTGACCTGGCACTTTTAGCCCAGGCTGGTTCTACCACGTGAGCAGTTCCTAAAGCAATCTGGCCTGCAAGGTGCAGAGTCCCCCAGCTTTAAACTTTGTCCTCATTCACTTGCCTGGCTCCCCAGACCTCCCCACCATAACCTGTCCCTGAGACAGGAGCGCCTGGATGAAGACCTCACCGAGGGACCGTCGTATGCCCTGGTTCTGATTGTTCCTGCCTTTGCTTTTTGGCGAGGTTGGCATCAGTCACCCCTTTGCTGGTTGGGTTGGTGTAATTGGCTGCCACTGTTTTCTGGATGAAGGAGTGGTGTTAGGAACAGAAGCTGCGGGTTTCAGTCTCAGTTCTGTTATGGGTGGCCGTGACCTTGAACAGGCCACTTAGCCTGTCTGGCCCTCAGTTTCTTCATCTCCAGATTTGACTGTAGATGTGAGTTGGCCTCTGAGATCTCCACAGAGCCCTGGATGTGGAGTCTGAAGACGTGTGTTTGAGTCCTGACTTAAAATCTGGGGGACTCTGGATAGGTCACTTCACTTTTTGGAGTTGCACCTTCCCTATGTGTGCAGTCGGGACATGGGTGATGCCGCTTCGTCCGTCTGACTGGGTGGCTGTCAGGATCAAGACGAGGTGATGTGGCTGAAAGTAATAGGCAGTATGAATGTAGCGTGTTTCTCCTCCTGTTGTCCATGATATTGGGAAGAAAACAGACACCAGCTGGGGGGCAGATGGACAGGTTCTGAGCAAGGAACAGTGTCCAGGGCCCTGGGGACAAGGCGGGTGCAGGAGGAGGTTGGTCTCGCCCAGCAGGGAGGGGATGGAGGCAGCTCGAGGGCGGCCTGAGGATGCAGTGCCAAGAGTAGCTCTGGGCTCATGCAGCTGCCCGTGTTGTGTGGCCAGAACAGTGTCCCCCCGACCGTGCACCAGAGGGTGGGTGGGCAGTGCAGGAGCTGACACAGACCTTGAAGCGAGAGATTCAGATCTAGATTCAGATTTCTGATCCTGGGCACGTCTCTGACCTCTCTGAGCCTGAGTTTCCCTGCCTCTGCATTCAGAATGTAGTAGGGGCATCCTCTACCATGTTTGCTGTGAATTTTAGGTGAGATCAACTCTGTAAAGGATGCAGTCGCGCTTAGCGAGGCAGCAGGTGCTCTGTAGACAGATAGATGTTAATTGCACCCCCATCCCGTGTGAGCTGCTGCTCATACTCCTGGCAGAGGCAGCAGGGCCATGTGGCTACGAGCCCAGGCCCTGGCACCAGCCACTTGCCTTCACATGCTGCCTCTACTTCTTACTCATTGTGTGACATTCTGTATCCCAGTCTCCTCATCTGTAAAATGGGGATGATACGGTACCCACCTCATAGGCTCGTTGGGAGGATTAAAACGGTATACATTAAGAGTATTAGAGCAGTACCCGGCACACAGGAAGTACTGTGTGTTCGTGCTATTGTTATTACCCTATGTTAACCAGAAGGCTCTGAGCAGTGATGTGTAATTTGCCCAGGATCACACAGAGGGTTAGAATCGGAGCTGGGTGATGCACCAGGACCTCCCGGCTCCCGGCCCCCTGCCACGCCAACCACCCACTTCCTGCCAGAGAAAGTAGCCTCCATTGGGGACCAAGTGCCAAGGCTTTCTAGGCAGACACTCTGCCTCTTCCAGGGTGGGAATTCAAAGGAGCATAAAGGATCTTGTGCCCGCTGCCTTTCCCTTGCCTCCCCTGCCCCCTCCTCCCCCACAGACACACAGCTTTCTCCCTGTGACCTTGACTGCCTGTGACAGTTGCAAAAATGTGCTATCTGCCAGTGGAGCCTCCCCTTGTGGCCACAGCACTGATGGGGAGTGCTCAGTCACAGAGCTCACGGCAGAAGGGAGGACGAGACACCGTTAGGCCCATTGGTGCCCTTGGTCCAGGCTCCTCCAGGGTCTGGAGGTGGGAAGGTCTGGGTCTGAGGACTGAGCAGGAGCTGCCCTGCTGGAGGCAGGAGGCCCAGGGCATGCCAGAATGCCTCGCTGCCAATTAGCAAAAAGAAAACACAAGAGTACAACAAACAAAAAAATAATTTAAAAATATTATTCATCATTTATCTGAAATTCCACATTAATTGGGCATCCTGGGTTTTATCTGGCAACTGACTTTGTAGCTTACAAGTGCTGTCTCTTTTAATGCAACTGCCAGGCCTGGCAGATACCTTTACCCACAATTTACCCGAGAAACAAAGGAAGTGCAAAGAAGTGAAGCAGTTTGCACAAGGTCACGTAGTTAGTGGCTGAGATAAGCTTGACCTCAGGAGCATCCAACCCCGCACCGGGTTGGTAGAGAGAGAGAGTGAGACCATCCCCACCTCCACCCGTCCCCCAGTCTCTGATTCTGCTGGGTGGCAGCCGCCTGCGTCCTCCTTGCAGACCCAGACTCTGCACCTGGTCTGGTGGTTTTTCCCTGAGACGATGGGGTTCCAGTTTCGGACAGTGGGTCGCCAAGGGGACAATGATGATCTCTTGTTAAGTAGACAGGGCCCCAGACCTGGTAGCAGGGACCTCGGAAATCACTCAGGTGACCTGGCTGGGCAGACACGGAGAGAGTGGGGAGGACCCGAAGGAGACCAGGAGGCAGCGGCAAGGCCACCCTTTTCACAGATGGGTGATCTTTCAAGCCTTTGATGTCACATTGTCACATCGTCTTCCCTTTACAGCAGCCCAGCAAAGTAGGCAGGGAATGAAGACACAAAAACGGGCGGCATGGTGGTGTTTCTCAAAGTGCCATCTGAGAGCCACCTGCTCGAGGATCTGTGGGGGAGCTCGGTTGAAGTGCAGATTCCTGGGCCCCCAGACCTACTACTGCCGAGGCCTGGGGGCCTGCATGTAACAAGCCCCGGACCTCCAGCGGTTCCTGTGCACACGGAAGCTTGAGCACAGCTGCTGGAGTGGGAAGGGCTGTGGCTCAGCCACTCACTCGCTGTGTGACAGTGTATACGTTGCCTGTCATCTCTGTGCCTCAGATTTTTCTCTCGTAAACAAAGAGTGTAGGTAGGAGGATTGTAAGGCCCCTTCCAAGTCTAAAATTCTATGGTTTCAAGGGAGGGGAATATTGACTTGGTTTTGAAAATTGCGAAATTGCAGCCCTGGGGGGCCAGGTGCCCTCCAAAAACCCGTGTGCAGGATTTCAGGGCCGTAGTCTCTGTGCTGTAGGGAGGGGCAGAGCCTCTGGCAAACTGGCACTCTGGGCTCATGGTCCTGAGATGCTGTGGCAGTGTGGAAGGACTGTCCCCATGCTGTCCCCAGCCTTGCTCCTGGGGCCATGGGAAGAAAAGGCCACTGGGTTTGAGAAACCGAGGCCAGCAGGCACAGGGCTGTCTCTGTGCTTGGCTCTGGGGGGCACGGAGCAGGTGACACAGCCCATGCTGTGACTGAGAGTGCACCACAGGAGAGGCACATGCAGGCGCTGGGGGGTGCTGCATTTGCCAGGCACCCTGCTGTACCTCCCTCTCTTGCCACGGACGGCCACGTGTGTCCTGCGGGTCACTGCCCACGGTACTAGGGAAGAGATGTGAGCTGATTCTCTCACCCTGCAACCTTGACACATGGAGGTATAAGGAGGGAGGGTTGGGACGATGGATGGACTGAGGCGGCATTAAACAGCACCACATGTCAGACCTGGGGTCTGCAAACCTGGGTCCCTCGGAGGGGACAGCTTCCCAGGGAAGATCCACTAAATCGTCTGCAGTGTCCGAGCATTCAGGGGCTCGGATCCCTGGTGGGGCGGACCCTGTGGGAAGTGTCCTCTCTAGGAAGGGGTGTCATGGAAGGCAGGTGCTCCCAAAGTCCCATCACCACCCCACCTGCTTACCAGGCCTGACTCGGGGATCGCTGGGAGAGCCCACCCCCATCTCCGGTAACTCTGCCTCCCTTTTCTGATGTCAGACACTGAGGGCCTGGTTTGGTCAGACGAGTGGGGACTTCTTGTCATGCTGCCAAAATAAACTGTATTTCAGCCAGAGGGACAAAACCCGATGCTTACCTGAGGGTCATACTGGTCCTTTCTCCCAGGTGACTCCAGGGTGACTCTATTTCTTTTTCTTCTTTTATAAGTACCTCACGCCAACCGATTGTGCCACTGGAGCACCCCTTTTTCCTTCTTTTAAAAAATAAAAGCAGGCCAGGCCTGGAGGCTCACGCCTGTAATCCCAGCACTTTGAGAGGCTGAGGTGGGAGGATCCCTTGAACCCAGGCATTTGAGACCAGCCTGGACAAGATAGTGAGACCCGTCTCTAGAAAAAATTTAAAAATTAGCAGGGTGTGGTGATACGAGACTCTAGTCCCAGCTGCTAGGAAGGCTGAGGCAGGAGGATTGCTTGACCCCAGGGGTTCAAGGTTGCAGTGAGCTATGATCACACCACTGCACTCCAGCCTGGGTGACAGAGTGAGACCGTGTCTCTAAAGATAGGTACCTAGATAAATAGATAAAAGCAGTTTTATTGATTACAAAAAATAGTAGGGTATGTTATTAGACTGGGAAATATAGATAAGTATGAAAAAAATGAAAACTATCCAGATCCCATCAAGATTAAAGTTTTGCTATATTTTATTCTGGTTTTATTCTTACGTCTATATACACATTTAAACAAATTGATATCACACTATATACATTTTTCCTCGAGTTATGAGAGTTTCCTGTTATTACAGTTCTTTGAAGATTTAACTTTTAATGGCCATATGAATAGGTCGTTTCATATTAATGTAGTCTGTCTGCTGTTGTTAGAAATGTGGGTTGTTTCCTTTTGTCTTTTATATGTGAACAATGCTGCAGTGAACATCCTCACAACAGGTAAAGTTTGTGGAAAGCTCTGGTGTTTTTTGGGATGGAGACAGGGGGTGAAAGCTTATGCTTATGTTAAACCCCCAGATACGTTTTTGCCTAGAGAGCTGCTGGGACCACTAGCAGAGAGTACAGGTCTAAGCCACACCTCTCCCAGCCTTATGTATTCTCATTTAAACAAATGTTTTTCAGTTTGACAGGCAAAATGACGATGTCTTGTTCCTTATTGCTTTGGCTGGGTTATTTGCTCACCCGTTGAGGGAACGTTTTGCGTGTGTTTATACCTAAGACAATCGTGTTCTCGGGCAGAGGTTGACTGAGGTTTCAGTTTTCTTGCAAGTGGCCTCTCTCCTGCTGTTGACGGGTCTGTACATGCCTGTGTGCCACTTTTAACTTGTCTCTTAATTGGAGTTGAGTCACTGGGGTGTCACCTTTCTCACCAGTCCCAGTGTCCAGGAGCCGAGTGCCAGCCTTTACGGGCACCGTGGTCTGCAGTTCCGGCGGAGAGCTAGGTGCAAACTTGACCTCAGACAATTTCACAGTGCGCCCTGTCTTGGTTGCTCCCTGGAGAGCCCCCACAGAGTTCCCAAATGCCAGATCTTTCTGGAAATGGTATATTCATCATGTCATTCTATCAGTGAGCTCAAAGGGAGACCTCTTTGCTAAAGGACCTAAGATGGACAGCCCCGGGGGAACACAGCTGAGGACTGGGTTTGGGGAGGTCCGTGTCACCTTTAGGTGCAGTGGACCACTCGTGGGCCAATTCAGATGCCCAGAGGGTTAAGCCCTTTTAGCCAGGTGGCCATTCAGTGCCTGCTGCCCCAGAATCTTGTGGTCTCGAACGTAGTTTGGAGTGAAGAGGGGCTGGGCTGGCAGGGGTTAGAGAGAGGCATCAGGACCTCTGCGTCATGGGGGGTGTGGTGAGTACCTGGATCAAGCGTGTTTGTGGCCCCTGAGTCAAATCGCGTTCTGCCCATGGCCAGATGAGAACACAGCAGATGCATCACTTCCGCTGCTCGGGCCTGTCTGTGCCGCTGCCCATCCCGGTTCTTCCCCTCCCCCTCGCCCACCTTGACCTCTTTACCTTTCCGTTCCTGCTCTGCCTTCCTCGCTGCACCTGTCCCGGCTCCTGAGGCTGGACGGGAGCCCATCCTGTGTGATCTCTGGGATCCTGCACTAACTCTGCCATCACTGTTTGACGTTGCAGGTCATGTGTCTGACCCTTTTTGAGGACACAACACGTGTCTTGTTCCCCCGTGAATCCCCAGTGGCTGGGACAATATAGGGCATGTTTGGAAACCGTCTGATGGCTTCCATTGCACTTAGAGTCAACCCAGCTCCCGCTCATGGCCCAAAGGGCCCCCTTCCCACCGTTTCTCCTCCTTCCGTGCCCTCCCCCTCCCCCCACTCCACCCCTGCCACACCAGCCTTGATCTGTCCCTGGAACACACCAGGGACCAACGTCCAGCCAGGGCCTCTGACCTTGTTGCTCTCTCTGAGTGCCTAGATCTTCAAATGGCTGTGTCTTCCTCATCACTAGGTCTCCACTCAAGTGTCACCTCCTCCAAGAGGCCTTCCCTGACCATCCCACCCCCACTCCATCTGTCTTCATCATATCTGCATATTGCACTTACGTCATCACACTCACTGCGGTGGACGTTATCTAGTCCACAAATGTTGTCCCGTGAGACAGCCAGGCTCCGAGAGATCAGCATGCTCACTGCCACCAGCCGTGCCCAGTGTAGGCGGGTCCCAGTGGGGCTGTGGGAGTGAGTGAGCTGAGGAATGTGTGCTCCTGAGGGCCACTGGGGGACAGGCCGAGGCTATTGGCCTTAGCTTTTGTCCTCTGCAAATGCCTCCTCCCTTTGGTCAGCAAAGCATATCCAGATCACCCTCAACAAAAGCGGGGCCCGAATGCGGGTTCTTTGGGTTTCCTTCCTGGGTCTGTGTGATCCTGGTCAAGTCCCGTAGCCTGCCTGAGCCTCTGCTCACTGCGAGTGAGGGAGGGAGGCAGGGAGCCAGCTGCTTGGGCCCTGTCTGCCGGAGCAGTGGTGGCCAGAGGAAGGGGTCCTGGAGATGCAGCTGGAATATTGTCTTCCCTCCTCTGCAAAGCGTGGTGGGGTGGCTGATGGGGGAGCTCAGGAGGCCGCAGATCCCAGTTTAACCCCAGCTGAACCAGCCACCTTTGCTTGTCAGTTCACAGAAACAGAAACCAGCTTCATCCGGCACAAGCAAATAGAGGGTTCTAGTCAGGATGCAGGGGCGTGGTGTCACCAGGACCCCTTGGTCCTGGACAGTCAAGCCTCAAGGAGTCCTGGGAGAGAGAGCTGGGGGCTCAGGGGGCTTAGCACCCCTCTATCTTGCTCTCACTCTTGTCTCTGCCTCTCACACTTTCTTATTCCTCTGCCCACGTACTGCTGGGTTTCCTCTGCTTTCCCATCCATGTGGCAAAAAATCTTTCCCCTGCCCCACCTGCTCCACTCAGGAGCCCAGCCAAGCCCAGGCCAGACTGTGGTCCCTCGGTCCCAATTTCCAGGCCTCAGGAGGAGGCTCTGTCTGGCCCCTTTGGGAGGTGTCCCTCTCAGTGCAGCCAGCTTGGGGGGTGACTGGGGTGACACTGGGCACCGTGGTTATATGGGTGTGGGGTGGAGTTTAGGGAGCATCACCAAGAGTGGGGGCTGGGCAGGCCACCCACCAGGCGCCCCTGACTGTGGCTATGTGTCCAGTGAACTGTCCACTGGCAGATAAGCTCCCTGACATTCCTGGGCCCCCTTGTCCCCCCTGTCAAATGCAGGCGATAGCATCTGCTCTTTGACCTCAAGGGATATCATATGAAGGAGCTCATAGTGCACTTCCTCCATCACCACACATAGAAGCTATTATTATGTTTTTTGTTGCTCAAATCATGGAAATGCAGGCAAACAGACCAGAGAGGTACACAGACTCACAAAACCCACCGAGCTTAGGGCTTGGCTGTCAAATCCCAAACATCTGCTGACCCACGCAGGGGCACTGTCCTCCCAGGGCTCTCGGTGGGCCCTTCCACCTCTGAGGCCACCAGTCAAGGAGCCTCCTGGCGTTTCATCTTCTTCCTCCTCCCGGATGGTTATGAGATAAATGTCACGGGCAGGGAGGCAGGACCTCGAGGGAGCTACGGGCCACTCGGGACTAAGGGGCAGCTTCTCAGAGCCCAGCCCCAACCAAAGAGCCAAAAGTCACAGTCCTACTCCCAAGTGGCGACCCCGAGTGAGGTTAGCAGGAGAGGCAGCAGGCGGGGGTCAGCAGAGTGTGTGGGTACGGGAAGGACAATTTAGGGCACGGTGCCTCTCACTGGCCGCCATTTGTAGACCCCTGCTCTAGATGACCACAAGGGCCCCTTCTAGTTCTGATTTTAGCTGATGCGTGACCTCTTGTGCCAGCCGCCTCTAGGGCACAGGATGAGAGCGTCTGGGGGCCCCTCCCCCCCAGCTCCCAGCAGAGGTCCCCTGGGTGGGTTCCCATGGCAAAGGTCCCACCACCCCAGGGGCCCGCTTTTGAATCATAGCTGCAGAGTATGTTATTCTCTTTATATCAAGAAAATGCCCCGCTCTCCAAATGATTGGAAAGAGTAGCATTGCTTTTTCATAAGACACGGATGAGATGGTGTGTGCTTTTAAATGGAACCACCACAAATGATTATCTGCGTCAGAAATGTGGGAGTGTGAAGGCCAAGAGAAAGAAGAGCGTCCCAAAGAAAAGTGACCAGAGGACATACAGCCAGGTGCCAGTAGTGATTTTCTTTGGGTGAAAGGGCAGTCTTATGTTTTAAAATAATTAATAGACCTTATGTTTTAGAGCATTTTGAGGTTTATGGAAAACTGAGCAGACAGCAGAGAGTTCCCTCTGCCCCACCGACCCTCGCAGTATCCCGCCGTTAGCATCTTGCACTAGCGCCGTGTTAACACATCCGACTGAGGGACTGTTACCAGTGCGTGATTGTTAACTGAAGCCCAGAGTCAGTTTACCGGAGGGTTCACTGTGTGCATCCTATGGGTTTTGACAAATGGATCTTGTCATGTGTCCGCTGTCACAGTGTTATGTGGGACAGTTTCCCTGCCCCTAAACCCCTGCCCACCTGTTCAGCCCTCTCCCATCCTTCCTGAACCGCTGGTAACCACGGATCTTCTTACTGTCTCTCATTTTGCCTTTTCAAGAATGTTGTATTGTTTTAAATTTTGCTTCTGTGTGCTTTCCAGTGTTTACACAATGGACGTGTGTGATGTGTTTCCTCCTAACTTTTTATTTTAGTGCAGCGCACACACGGACCAGCGCACACACCCGCCATCAGCAGCCTCCCTGCGGGTGGTGCCGCTGGCTGGTAAAGCCACGTACAACTCTTGTCCTGCTGCCTCTCCAGCTCCTGGAACCGTCCACTCCCCTTGGCCTCTGTCCTGCTGGTCTGGGCCCTGGGGTACCGCACTGACCCTGGGTGACTTCTGAATCCCAGCCCACACCTTTGTAAATAGCCCCTGTGTTAGGCCCCCTTCGGATAACCCTGCTTGGGTGGGCGGCGCTGGGATCCGGCCTGAGGGAGCCCTGCGCCAGATGGCTGAGTCAGGTATGACGGAAGGCGGTGTTACAGGTTAGATTGTTCCTCTCCTTCAAATTCTTACTCGTAAGTGCTAACCCTGAGTACCTCAGAAGGTGACCTTATTTGGACATAGGGTCATGGCAGATGTAATTAATTAGTTAGAGGGTGGGTCCTAACCCAGAGTGACTGGTGTCCTTATAAAAAAGCTAATTTTGGACACAGATACAGACGGGCACACCGGGAGCCCACTGTGTAGAGATGAAGGCAGAGAGGTGATGCTTCTGCAAACCAAGGAAAAACCAAAGGTTGCCGGCGAACCACTGGAAGGGGAGAGGCAGGGAACAGATCTTCCTCCCAGCCCTCCAAGGAACCAACCCTGCGGGCACTTGATCTCTGACTTCCAGCCTCCAGAATTATGAGATGTGCATTTTTGTTTTATAAGCTCCTCAGTTTGTGGTACGGTGTTGCAGCAGCCCAGGAAGCTCCCGCAGGGGATGATCAGTCACTTTGCCTGCAAAAGGAGATGAATTACATGTTCTCCAGAATGTGTCCAGGCCTGGGATTTTATGATATCAAAACAAATGGCTTCTGTGCCAGGCATGGTGGCTCATGTCCATAATCCTAGCACTTTGGGAGGCCGAGGTGGGAGGATGGCTTGAGCCCACGAGTTGGAGGTTGCAGTGAGTTGTGATGACGCCACTGCACTCTAGCTGGAGCAACAGAGCAAGAGCCTGTCTCAAAACGACAACAACAACAGCAAAACAAATCGCTTCCCTTGGTTTGCATGTGGGGAAATAAACACTAAAGGGACAAATTGGGCTGTTTTTGGTTGAGGGTTGTCCCTGTGTCCTGCCCCAGAGCAAGCTGCTCCCCTGGCTTCATTTTGTCAAGTATCTATTCAATTCCAGGCGTGGGCAGGGCCATCTAACAGAAATAGAATGCAAGCCACAGAGATAATCCTAGATTTTCCAGTAGCCACATTTAAAAAAGCTAATTTGAATATTTTATTTAATCCAGCATATCCAGAATGTTATTTCAACTTGTAACCAGTAGAAAAATTAATGATCAGATATTTTTCCTTTCTTTTTTTTCATACTAAGTCTTCAAAATCACCCTGTTTTACAGGTTGAGGGAGCCAAGGCACAGATAGGTTACTTTAACTTGGCCGAGCAGAGCAGAGGTGTGACTTGGAAAAAGTCTCTGCATGATCTTGGTCACTAGCAGTTCGGCAGCCTCTGCACTGTCACATCAGGAGCTGGAGTCCCTCAGCTGCCAGCCCGCCCTCTCGCGTCTGTCGTTCTTGCTTTGGGCTCAGAGCCAAACTCAGCCCGTGAGTCTTCCTGACTCAGAGCCCTGCCTTGGAGGGCCGTAAATGAAGGTGACTTGAGCCCAGTAGGGGGAACCAGAGCAGACTGAACACCTGGTGAAAGCAGTTCAACTCCCACCATCTGCTCCCGTGAGAGCTTTATCTGGAACAGTGACCCTTCACTGCTTGTCAAACGGATGTCAAATGACATCCCTCCTGGGCTCAGAACTCCCCAGGAACTCCCATGTCATGGAGAGTAGAAGCCACAGTCCCTCAGAGGTTTACATGCCTCCGAGATCCCACTTCCTCCTAGTTTTTCTTTCTTTCTTTTTCTTTTTCTTTTTCTTTTTTTTTTTTTTTTTGAGACAGAGTCTCACTCTGTTGTCTGGGCTAGAGTGCCGTAGCGTCAGGCTAGCTCCCAGCAACCTCAAACTCCTGGGCTCAAGTGATCCTCCTGCCTCAGCCTCCCGAGTAGCTGGGACTACAAGCATGTGCCACCACGCCCAGCTGATTTTTTCTATATATTTTTAGTTGTCCAGATAATTTCTTTCTGTTTTTTAGTAGAGGCAGGGTCTCGCTCTTGCTCAGGCTGGTCTCAAACTCCTGACCTCGGGCTCCCAGAGTGCTAGGGTTACAGGCGTGAGCCACCGAGCCCGGCCTTCTTTCTGACCTGGTATTTCTTACTGTCCTCTCCTTCATTCACTCTGGTCCAGGTGCCCAAACTCCTGCTGTTGCTCACGCACACCAGGCACAGTCCCACCCCAGGGCCTTTGCACCTGCTGCTCCCTCTGCCTGAGTGTCCTCGCCCCTCACTTCTTTCAGCCCCTTGCTCAGATGCCGCCTACTTCTTGAGCCTGTTGAACCCTGTCCCCTGCCACCCCTGGCTCTCCTTCCCTGCATTCTGTCCCCTCTGTGCTTCTTTTCCCTATTGCACCTGTCACCATCCGTCTTACTGTACGTTTTACTGATTGACTCATCGTCTGTTTGTCTCACTAAATTGTGGCCACAAGGGCAGGGACCTGTGTGCTCTGTTCATCATTTTAACCACGGTGCTAGAACGGTGCCGGCAGGTAGCAGGTGCTCGATAGGTATGTGTTAAAGGAATGGCTGCCTCAGGCGGTGGACACTGAGCCAAGGCAAAGGGAAGACAAGCAGGGAGGAGGGGCCTCCAGAGCCATGGCCCTCACTTGGAGAAACCCGTGTGGCAAACTTGTTTCCTCCAAGTGTTAGTGATTTCAGCGTCCACCAGGAGTAAATGCAGTAAAGGCAGAAGAAGGGGGCGCTGCTGGTCACTGAGGCGTGAACCCGCATAGAATTCCAGACGTGGTGACACTTGGTTGGGGAGGTCGGAAGCAGGGAGGGTTGGGGCCCCGTACCCCTGCAAATCACAACTTGTAAGCAGTTAGCTGGACTTCCTGTCTATTGGGAAATGTCAGATAACACTTTGTATTTGGAGAGTAAGGCTGTGCTGATATAGGAAAATCGATGTTCAATTCTCAGAGGGAGAGACTTGGAAGAACACAGTGTCTGTCTGCAGATACCTGAGAGGCTGTCACTGAATAGAGGAGACTTGTTCTGGCCTCAGGAGATGGGCCTGTGTTTGGGAACCGCAGGGAAATGGATTTTGATGCACCATAAAGAGGAACATGTAACCATTAGGGCTCTGCAAGTAGGCTGCCTCAGGAGGGAGTGAGGTTGCTGTCACTGGAGGCATTCAGGAAGAGGCCAAATGACCACTTTGCAGTGGTGCTGCAGGGAGCATCAGGTATGGGGTGAGATTTCTGCCCAGGGTGCTTCTGTCCTGTGATTCTGACTTTCCAGGGTTCCTGTCCTCGTTCTGCTGGCTGGAGCAGTAGGTCCTGAAGGAGGGTACTGGGTGCTCACACTCTGGTGACTGTACCTGTCTTGATGCCTGGTGCAGTCCCCCCTCCCGTCCCTTCCCCTCCCTCGTGCTTCTCTCTGAACCTAAATAGACAAAGCTCTTAAGCCACACAGCTGAGAAAGACATGCAAAGCTCCCAGCCTCTCGCACCTCTCCGGTCTCGTTCTGCTCACACCGGATCCTCGTCGGAAACCAGATCACCTGCCAGCAACCAGAATCGCTTTCTAAATATGCATTGTGCATGTCTAGTTCATGTCCTCCCTGGAACCAGGACGCTGACCTCTGCAGCTCTCCCCGAGAGCCCGTGTAACCTGGGCTTGCAGACACCCTGGGGTTGCCCCACCATGTTGGCCACTGGGCTCGTTCATTCCATCCTGAATATTTGTCGTGCTTCTGCCCCATGCTCCAGAGAGACTGGCTCCAGCATCTTGTCACTGACCATTCCGTGGCTCCCTCAAATCGCATATCAAAAGCTTGTGTCCCCACCCCTTTTTGTCCATAACTCCTGCTTTAGGCTCAGAACCACACTTGGTGAGCTTCCCTGCTTCAGGACCTGGCCTGGTAAGGGTTAAACCAAAGGTGACCTGAACATATTAGCAGAAACCAGAGCAGACCAAACACCTGCCGAAAGCAAGTTCAGTTCTGTGTACTTGGGACATAGTGAGTCTGACAAAGCCTCTGTCCTCTTGGAGCCAAAATTCCGGAAGACTCAGAAAAGCTTAGACTGCAGGGTTATCTAATCTACCCTTCTTCATTTTCAGAGAGGAAACCATGGCTCAGAGAGGCCGAGTGACTCGCACAAAGTCACACTGTGAACTAGTGAAAAACCGAAGCAAGAGCCAAGCCCCCCGATTCCCGGTCCAGCATGTCCCCCTCCCACTGCCCAGCAGTTGTTAGGGGAAGGTGTAGCACGGTGGTGGGAACACAGGCTTTGGATTTAGATCCACCGTAGTTCAAATCCAATGCCTTTGTCTCCCAGCTGTGTGAGCCTGGGGAAATTGTTTAACCTCTCTGTGCTTTGGTTTTCCCATGTGGAAAACATGGACAGAAATATTCATAAGTCTATCGTGAGGGTCAAAGACATGATCCTGTGAGGCGCTTAGCACAGTGCCTGGCACACAGGACTTGGAATAAGTGCCGCTGTCATTATCGTCCCTGCAGTGAGTCCGTGTTGCCTCTCAGGGGCTACAGGTGTGTCTCAGTGAGGTCTCACTAAAGGTGGGTGGGACTAAGAGTGGGGACACCTGGCTCCCAGGTTTGGCTCTGCCACTGACCCATTGGGGGATGTGTGAGTTTCCTGTTGCCGCTGGAACAGGTGACCACACAGATCTGTTATTTCACAGTTCTGGAGGTCAGGAGTCCAAAACGTCTTATGGCCCAAGTTGAGATGTCCGTGTTCCTGTCACCTTTCCCAGCTCCAGACGCTGCCCACGTGCCTCGGCGCTCGGCCCGCTTCACCCTGACCACTATTTCCATCGTCACCTTTTCTTCCCTGTCCCTCCTGCCCTCCTCCACAGGTCTTTGCCCTGTGATTATATCAGACCCACCTGCATGGTCCAAGATAGTCTCTCCATCTCAAGAACCTTAGTGACATCTGCAAAGCCTCTTTTGCCGTGTAAGGTAACATAGTCACAGATCCTGAGGATTCGGATGTGGATAACTTTGGGGGTCTTTATTCTGCCTCCTACAGGGACGTAACTTCACTTTCCCCACCTGTGGGGGTCGAGTCAGATACTGCACTGGTGTGTTTCTCGTGAACTCTCCCTGCCCCGGCCCCAGCGCCTCACCCTGAGATCACGTCCGCAAAACTCCACGACCCTGCCCTGGTGACAGTAGTTGCCACAGTGCTGGGAGCTGCTGAAAACTCCCAGATACGGGTATCTTCTGCCAGGATCCTGGCCCCCACTGCTGGAAAAAATCACAAATATAACCTCAAAACCAACTTGGTTCCTGCCGTGCCAGAAAAATCAGAATTGCTTTTGTTGGTTCGGGAGCTGTTTGGGGCATGGAGAGCACTTTGTGGGCTGAGGGGGAGATTCTGGCACTCAGAGGAAGATGTCCCTGGGATGATTGTCACAGGCAGCACAGGGGGGATCCCCAACCCCTGGGCTGGAGTGGCCCCCAGGGAGCTTCAGAGCTAGGCAGGTCCCATGTGGTCAGGGGGAAGGACTGGGTCGGAGGAGGGAGGGACACTTGTATCTTTTATAATAAAATTGTGAATCTACCTTGTGTGGACTTGTGTGCATTTTGAGATCCCCTGGGTCTAGAATAACATGAGCATTAACAGCCAAACATGTCCTGGGTGAGTTGCAGGGCTTTTTCTAAAAATTCTTTTTTTTTAAGAATGAAATTTTTCTCTATTTTCTTCTTTTTTTATATTACATTTCTCCCCCCAAAAATGTAGCAACAAAATGTGGCTTATACATGCAATGGAATTATTAGCCTTAAAAGGAAGAGAATTCTGACACAGGCTGCAACATGGATGAACCTTGAGGTTCATGCTGTGCCAAGTGAAGTAAGTCAGACACAAAAGGACAAATATTGCATGATTCCACTTGCATGGAGTACCTAGAGTAGTTGAATTCACAGGAACAGACAGTGGGACGGGATTTGCCAGGGGTTGGTGGAAGCGGGGAATGAGGAGTTAGGGTTTAGTGGGGACTGAGTTTCGGTTTGGGAAGACAGAAAGTTCTGGAGATGGGTGGTGCTGATGGCTGCATCACAATGTGGATGTAACTTAACGCTCGTGAACTGGACACTTGAAAATGATTAAGATTGTGAATTTTATGTTATACGTATTTTACCAGAATTAAAATATTTTTTAAAAACTAGGTTAGAAAAATACCCCAAAGCAGTCTCCTCCTGAGCCCTGTGGCCATCTCAGGCTGGCTCCCTCCTTACCGAGGGGGCTGTCCCGTGCCGTGTGGGATGCCCAGCAGCATCCTGGTCTTCTACCCACTAGTGGCTTGTGGCACCCCACCTAGTGTGACAACCAAAAATGTCTCCAGACAGCGACAAATGCCCACTGAGGGGCAGATTCATCCCCAGTTGGGAAGCATTGCCCCGAGGGTTGCCGAGGAAGAGGATGGAGTGAGATGATACGGGGAAGTACTCATGGTTCCTGAAATCGTAGGATTTTCAATGAATATGACTTCCCGATAGAACGTCATCTTGATGGTGTCATAGGAGGGGCCCACTAGCATACACACCCCTCTGCGTTCCGAGACACATGGCACATCTCTTCTTCCGGCCGGCCAGCGAGCCCACCATGGGAGATCGTCTCTGGACGTGGTGCTTACAAGGGCGGGTCCAGGGGCAAAGCCACAGTGGGGTCCGGGGTCTGAGTATCCAGAGGCCGCGTGGAGCTCTGATCACCATAACAAGCCGTGGCGGGTCCCAGACTCACGGGCCATTCTTAGATGTCCTCACGTTGGCCTTACTGGAAGGTTCTTTCTAGCCAGATCATCGACAGTAACCAGACACAGGCTAGTACCCCGAGTACTCGGCCTGGAGCCCGACTCGTGGGGGCTGCTTGTTACTGACAATGGTGCCGGGGTGGTGGACAAGGGAAGGTAGAGGCAGAACTGTGGTGATGGCCAAGATGACAGCTGTGATGGCGACATGGGTGGGGGTCGTGGAAACTCACGCCTTTCTTCCCTATTTTCAGCCCTTTGTGATCATTCTCTGCCCATCTCTTGTGGGGGGAGGTCAGTTGATTTTCCCCGCTTGTGTGTGCGACTGACGTCTGCATCCTGAGGTGAGGGGTGGGAGTTGGGCTGGGGTGCAGGGTACAAATGAAGTCATATGCCTGGTGCTGCATCCTTGCTGCCGGACTGCCCCTTCTCCAGGACACTGTCAGTGGAGCCAGGACAAGCCAGGGTGAGCCTTTGACCCGTCACTGCAGATGCATCTTCCTCTTGCAAAATTAGCTTGTTACTCAATCAGACGAAGTGTCTGCTGAGTTGGGATTTTAATTGGGAATTTTCCCCCATGTGATGGTTGATATTTAATGAAAGTGATGGTGGAGAACAAAGGTTAGCACTATCGGAAATTAGAGCTGGAGTTCCCTGGCACCCCTGCGCCCAGGAGCAGGAGCGAGCCCTGCAGTGGCCTCCGGTGCCTCCCGACGTGGCACTGTCCTCTGCCGCAGCAGCGGCTGTAACACAGGCAGCTTCTCCAGGTGCGCAGAGCTGAAGTAGGAACCTGGTGCCTGGGAAGAGCACGAAACAGGGAATCAGGAGACCTGGGTTTCAGTCCAGACTCCAAGTGACCTTAGACAAATTGCCCAACTTCTCTGGGCCTCTCATCTGTAAAATTCGGGAGAGGAGGAGGGCGGGAGACAGATGTCAAATGTGCCTTCAGATCTAACCTTCTAACGTGCTGTGAAACCAGGTGTGCTGGCCAAAGTCCAGCTGTGGGTGTGAAAGGCCAAGAGGCTGGTTCTGTTTCCTGGGCCTTCGAGGGTTAATGTTCCGGAATGGTGGCAGGGAGGACAGGGAAAGGTGTTCAGCTCTCCTGGTAATCAGAGAAATGAAAATTAAATCAACGGTATACTCCTTTATGGACTATCGGATTGACAAAGATGAAAGAATGACAAAATCCATCATTGGTGAGAGTCCAAGGACTCACACACAACCTTCAACTTGTGGGAACACATCTTAGAGAAATAACGAAGAATGTGCACAAGGCTGTTCATTGCAGCCTGGCTTCTAGTATGGAAAAAACTGGAAGCACCCTGCGATTGGGTGAGTATGTCATGGTTCATCTCCCCCAAAATACCCTGCAGCCATCAACAGTGATGCTTTACAATTATCTTTGTTGAATGAAAAGATGTTCCATATTGGGTTATCCACCAGAGTGGTGGAGTATGTCTACATGGTGGGTTTATGCACACATACACACAGGAAAATTCTAGAAAGATAAAAGCCAAAGTGTTAACCATATGTTTATGGGTTGTTTTATTCCCCTTCTTTTTGTTTATTTCTTTTGTCTCAGTGTGTTTGCAGACTTTGCCCAATAAGTGGAGTTAAGAAAACAACAATATATTTTTAACCACCAAAAGCACTTAACAGAGTTTGTTGATCTGCGTTATGCAGTCCTGCGAGGCCAGATCCGGGGAAAGGCCCGGAGAGATCCTCTGGCTGCAGGCCTGACTGCTGGCAGGGGGCCGGTCCGGTGCGGGAGATTAATCTCAATCTACCGTCCGCTGTGTCACCGTCTATTTCTGGAGAGTGGCAGCTCTTCACCCTCTCCAGCTCAGGTGTCAGCTGCTGGGGAGAAGTCATCAGTCAAGGGGAGAGAGTCCAGAGGGGTGGTGGCAGGCAGGACACCCAGCGGCCCTGCATAAGGGACATGCTCATCTCTTCCGAGTGTGTCCTGGAAGAGAAGGAAGTCGTAGCTATAAATGGAGGGCACCGTGGACCCCGGTCTGCCTAGGCCAGAATGAGACAGAGCTCACTTTGGCTTTTGTGGAATATGGGTTGGAGGAAGGCCCATAACAAGACAGAAAGTGGGAAATCAACTCCCTGCCAGTTGAGCCTGCCCATGCGGTCGTCTCCCTAGGAGGGTGCAAGCTGCATCATTACCATGGCCTCCCAAGACCCTCGTGCCACCCAGCACGTGGTTTTGTAGGGACAGCTGGACGGAGTCAAAGGATTTGTGGCTGTGGGACAAAGACTGATGGTTAGGACAGGTTCCAGCTCAACCTTGAACTCTGTTTTCCTATAATCCATTGGTTGGGCCGGGTGCGGTGGCTCACGCCTGGAATCCCAGCACTTTGGGAGGCTGAGGCAGGAGGATCACTTTGAAGCCAGGAGTTGGAGATGAGGCTGGGTAACATAGTGAAGCCCCATCTCTATAAAAACTTTTTAAAAATTAGCTGGGTGTGGTGGCATTCCTCCAGTGTCCCAGCTACTCGGGAGGCTGAGGCAGGAAGATCACTTGAGCCCAGGAGTTCAAGGCCGCAGTGAGGTATGAGTGCGCCACTGCACTCCAGCCTGGGCAACAGAGCAAGACTCGGTCTCAAAGAAAAAAAAATCCATTGGTTGGGCCCCTTGAGTGTAGAAGCCAGCGCTGGCTAATGGAGGCAGGGAAGGAATTATTGCAGGGCTGTCAGGGTGTACTTTGGATAAATCTCTCTCTACACACACACACACACACACACACACACACACACACACACACACACACACACACGGTGTACTTTGGATAAATCTCTCTCTACACACACACACACACACACACACACACACACACACACACACACGGTGTACTTTGGATAAATCTCTCTCTACACACACACACACACACACACACACACACTCTCACTCACTCACTCACTCACACACTGTCTCTCTCTCTCTCTTCTCTCTCTCTCTCTCGTTCTCTTTCTCTGGGGACCCTGACACACACAGACCCCCTTCTCAGATACCTGAAACCAGACACAGGCACCATCTGAAACCTTGAAAATCTGAACACTAACCCCAGGTTTCCTGAGCACGTGTGGTGGCCAGACACCGTGGTAAGAGCTTCCCAAATATTCTCCCATTTCGTGCTCACAGCCCCATCTCGAGGGGGTGCTTGGGGCGGCTGGGCTGGCGCGGGGTCCCACAGACATCAGGTGGTGGGCCAGCCCCTGCCGGGGGTCTGCTCTGCCCTCACGGGTGGCATCTCCCCGTGTCTGTGTTTCGGAGCATCTGGGGCTCTCCTGACAGGGCTGTCCGGAGGCTGTGCCTGTCTCTTGACCTTCCCAATCTGTCCAGCTCTTCTAGGAGATCTTCTGGAAACTTCTAGGACGTGTCTCTAAAAGACACTCTGCCTGGGGGGAGCTTGTTCTGGGGCGCTGGGCCGGGCTGGGGCAGCCCCGGGTCTCACCGCCTGGGAGAGTGGCGGGTACAGGGTGGTTAGTGGTCAAACTCTGCAGCCAGGCTGGCGGGGCTCAGTCCCAGCTCTGGCATTTCCTCGCTGCGTGGTTTTGGGCAACTCGCTTGCCCTTTCTGTGCCTCAGTTTGGTCATCTGTAAAACGGGCATAATTATAGTAGCCTCCTTCTCGGGTGGGCCTGGGGAATAAATGGGCTCATCCGTGTGAGGCCCCAAGAGCAGCGCCCGGCACACGCCAGGTGCCGCGTCAGTAGGGTTTATTTCCTTTGCTATTCTTATCTCAGACAGCTGAAGAGGTGGGTCAGGGAAAGGAGAGAGAACATTCCAAAGTCATGTAGGGACGTTGCAGGGCCTCCCCTCCTCACCTGCTCGTGCCCCGCACCAGCCGGTCCTTCCACTCCCCCCAGACCCCCCCGCCGTGGGCTTCCCCCCGCCTTTCCTGTGCAACTTTTCACGTTCTACTTGAGGTGTCCTTTGCACGTGCCCTGACGCCTGTCCCCTTAGACCTGAGCTCCTTGAGGCCAAGGCCACCTGTCTCTGCCTCTGTCTCTCTCTCTCCCTTCCTCCCTTTCTCTCTTTCTCTCTCCCTTCCTTTCTGCATTCCTCCTCGCCTCTCTTTGTCCCTTTCTTCTTTCCTTCCTTTTTCCCTTTCTTTCATATCCATCACGGCCCTTAGCATAAAGCCTCACCTGTTTTTCTTAATGCATGAATTACAGGAAGCCATTTAGTAACTAAATGCCCACTGAGTAGCTAAGAGCCGGGCTGCCTTAGAAGGTTACTGTTTATTCTGCTCCAGTTGCCATAACAAAATACCATTGACGGGGTGGCTTAGACAGCAGACGTCTGTAGACATCTGTTTCCCCACAGTTCAGGTGCCAGCAGGGCTGGGTTCTGGAGAGGACCCTCTTCTTGGCTTGCAGATGGCCACTTTCTTGCAGCATCCTCACACGGCAGAGACAGAGTGAGGGAGAAAGAGAAGCGGAAAGAGAGAGAGAGATACAGAGACAGGCTCGGGCAGCTCTGTGGTGTCTCTTTTTATAAGGGCACTAATCCCAGGAGGAAGGCCCCACCCTCATGGCCTCATCTAACCCTAGTTACCTCCCAAAGGCCCCATCTCCAGGTACCATCACATCGGAGCTCCAACATACGAATTTTGGGGGGACACAATCATTCAGTCCATAACAGCTACCTATTTAGCAGAGCATTTCAGTCTAAAGCAGTGGTTCTCAACCAAGGGGACTTCATCCTCCCCACTCAGGGGACATGTGGCAATGTCTGGAGACATTTTTGATTGTCCCACTGGGTGGGGGCTGCTGCTGGAATCTAGTGGGTAGAGGCGGGATGCTGATAAACACCCTACAGTGCACAGGACAGCCCCCACGTCAAACGGTTGTCCTGCCCCGTATGTCAGTAGTGCCCAAGCTGAGAAACCATGGTCTAAACTAAGGTCCTGCAGGGGAGAGGAGGGGACCCCAAAATCAGCCTATGCCAACTCTAGAGTTCTGCAGTTGGTCTCACGGCACTTTTAGATGTTTAGTAGCAGTGTCCTCCCGCCTTCTGCTGCATCCTGTCTGCCTGCCTGACTCTCTGTGTCCAACTCTTCTTACTTTTGTGCACTTTATGAGCTATAAAAACCCATCAAGTCAGTGAGTCTTATCATGATAGCGCCACTGTCATCGTTCCAAAGTCCCCCGCCCCTGGTGGGCTTGCTTGCAGTGTTTCTCCAACAAGCCCATTTCTTCTAGCCACAGAGAAATGTGAGATGACATTTTCTAAAATTGTCGATTTGTAAAAATGCCAAGACTAATCTCAAGGCACAAAGAACATTGTGGAAATCAAAATTGACTCGAGAAGTCATGTCCAGCAAAGGCTGGATTGAAATGACAGGCGCTGTGGACTTGTGTTATTGTGTTGTGGTTGTTTTCCATCTCATACTGCTTACTGAAGACAAGGATTTTTAGAAAGTTTCTGTAGCTAAATAATGACCTGTTACTAGCTTGAAGGTGGCAAATAATCTGCTGTCTTTAGAAACTGCCTGTGCTTCGTGCGATCTGTTGGTGTCCATCTTATTTATTTGCGCATCTTTGGCTGGGTGTGGGCTGCTAAGAGGAGGCAGGTTGATTGCATTTTCCATTTTCCCATTGAAGAGATCAGTGTCTGCAAGGGAACTCCAATACAACCCTGTCTTGAAGCTCTCCTGTTTTATTCAAATGCATTTAAAATGCTCAGAAGTAGACAGAACTTTGGCCTCTAAGAAAAAGAAAGTGTCAAAAACTGTAATCAAGTGTAAACTGGAGAAGCATACAGAGCTAATTCCTTGGCTCTATAGAGCAGGCACTGATGCAGGGGGAGGAGGGAGCGCAGAGGCTGGTTGCTAGGCAATGGTTCCCACGGGAAGGAAAGCATCGGTGGGTTGGTTGTAGACTATGTAAAAGATGGGCCAGACTGGAAGGAAGGAGGAAGCTCAGATACTCTTCCTTCGTCTTCTGTTTCTGAGCTGGAGTAGAAAAGACACACAGATAAGGACTCCAAGAGTGGTTGGTTGCAGGGTTCCTGTGCAATGAGCAGGGCTGCTCTTTGCAGGACAGAAGCCGGCCAATTACCGAGGTGAGAGGAAATCATCCCGCCTTTCAGGTCATGCTGGAAGTGGGTGGAGGGTCAGCTAGTTGAAACCTGGAAGCACTGGGAAGAGAGCAGGGGAGGTTTTCCTGAGAGTTGGAAGGAAGCCAGAGGGAAGCAGACAGTGAGGGCAGTTGAGCTTCCTGTCAAGATGGTGTCCCCACATCTCTCTGGCTACTCCCGCTGGAAAAAGGGGACTTTATTAATCAAAGGATAAGAGGCAGGCTCCAGAGCCAAATGCCTGGGTTTGAATCCTAGCTTCATCACCTTGAAGCTGTCTTGCCAAAAGCAAGCTATGTAAATTCTCTGTGCCTCAGTTTTCTCATCCATAAAATGGGCATAATTGCAGTACCTACTCATAGGCTGTTGTGAGAACTGAGAGTAGATACATATGTAGCACTTAAAGCAGTGTCTGCACATAGTAAGTACAGTGTGACTGTTAGTTACTACTACTTTGTTTTTCTCTCTTCTTCCAAATCAGAAACAGAAGGTCAGCTCTTTACGCATTCTAATGTCATGCATTCTCTTGTAACTGAGGTTCGTAAAGTCATGACAGTCATTTGAGTTTGTGCATATTTCATGTTATGTACCAGTCAGGATGGGTACATGATGCTTGGTAACAAACAGTCTTTAGTGTCTTAGCACTATGCAAGCCTGTATCTCTGGTTCATGTCCAATGAGGGCTGGGGCTGGGGGACTCTCTTTATACTTATGCAGAGTATTGGCCATCAGGGGCTTCGTCTCAACACATCTGTCTTTCCAACCTCAGCTCATGCCAAGTTCCCCTTTGCCCACTCTGCTGCCCCTGGCTGCTCTGTGTTTACAGAGTGCCAAGCTCTTGCCTAGTTTATCTTCTCTGCCTAGAATGTTCTCTGTATGGCTGATTGCATCTCATCTTTTAGACCTTAGCTAACATAAGACCTCCTGACTACCCCATCCAAAGACAGCCCTTTGTCCCAGACGTTCTTTGCCATTTCACCCTCATGTTTCATCCTAAACATTTTATTATTATATAACTCAATCTACTGATTTATTGCCCGAAATGTAAGCTGCATAAAGGCAAGCATTTTATTTTATTCACTGCTGTGTCCTGAGGGCCTAGGATGTAGCAAATACTCAAAACAATATTTGTGGCGTAAATGAATGTCTGTCTTCTCCCACTAGAATTTACACGTTCTGGGTAGGGGCCTTACTGGCCTTGTTTATCACCAGTCTCTCGGCCCAGGCAAAGTACTCAATACATATTTGTTGAATGAATACACGAGTGTCTAGAGAGCC
Source organism: Lemur catta (assembly GCF_020740605.2). Classification (NCBI taxonomy): domain Eukaryota; kingdom Metazoa; phylum Chordata; class Mammalia; order Primates; family Lemuridae; genus Lemur; species Lemur catta. The sequence goes on from NC_059130.1 coordinate 117,793,397, forward strand.
ACCTGTCATGGTGCCCAGTTTCTCGCGCCTCAGGCAGGTCTCCCTGTAGGCTCATGTCAGTAGATGGGAGTGTAGAGTTTACCTGTGATCTCTTCACTGCCCCCTACATCACCTGATGGCAGATGAGGTTTCCCAAGAGAAATGGCTCAGTGATAAGGGAACAGTCAGTGGGGTGGTATCTCTGAAATGTTATAAACCAGCCAGGCGCAGTGGCTCAGGCCTGTAATCCCAGCACTTTGGGAGGCTGGGGTGGGAAGATCGCTTGAGGCCAGGAGGTCAAGACCAGCCTGGGCAACATAGCAAGACTCTGCTTCTACAAAAACTAAAAACAAATTAGCTGCACATGGTGGCCTGTGCCTGTAGTCCTGGGAGGCTGAGGCAGGAGGATCACCTGAGCCCAGGAGTTCAAGGCTGCAGTGAGCTATGATTGGGCCACTGCATTCTAGCCTGGGTGACGGAGCAAGGCCCCATCTCTAAAAATTAATTAAGTTAAAATGTTATAAACCCATTACTCTATTCTGTTTCTCAATGCCAGCTGACTGGCAACTTCTGTCACTACCACTTGATGGCAGCCATGGGAAGAAAGCATGAGCTTCCTGTTTCCCCATCTCCTGCACCCCCGGCTCTTCTCATCTTGGCTTTCCTCCCCCGTTCTCTGTCTTACAAAGGCATAATGGCTATAGGCCAGGTCTCTGGAGCCAGACTGCTTGAGTTGGAATCCAGGCTTGGTCACTTACTAGCTGTGCAACTTTGGGCAAGTTACTTCACCTCTCTGACCTGTTTCCCCATTTGTAAACCATTACCCTATGGAGTGGTTGTAAGGATTTAATTAATTAATTAATTAATTAATTTAACTAATTAATATTAAGCCAAGTGCTTGGAACAGTGCCTGTACCATGGTAAGTTCTATGTAGCATTTATTGTTATAAAGCACTTGCTCAGCACACACTCAGTTGTGGTAGTTTTTAGACTGGAGGGTTTGAAACTTCTAAAGTGAGTCAGACATTCTTCAAGTGAAATCTTAAAGACAACCCTAATATATAAAACAGAATTTAAAAGGGCTTTTCTGGTATGGGCATTGTGGCTCACACCTGTAATCCCAGCACTTTGGAGGCTGACCCAGGAGGATCACTTGAGCCCAGGAGTTCAAGACCAGCCTGGGCAACATATTGAGACCCCATCTCTACAAAAAATTAAAAAAATTAGCTGGGCATGGTGGCACACACATGTAGTCCCAGTTACTCAATAGGCTGAGGCGGGAGCATCACTTGAGCCCAGGAGTTCGAGGCTACAGTGAGCTATGATTGTGCCCCTGCACTCCAGCCAGGACCTTAGAACTGCATGTTCTGATTTTTTCCTCGGTGATTACTCTGAGGCTTAAAAAAAAAGTTTACCTTCCATTCAGACCAGCCTTTCCCCCATTTTATTTTTGGGGAACACTCCTGCTTTGCTGGCTCTGCAAGCACTCGCCTTGTCAACCTGTAGGCAATCCGCGCTGCAGCCTAAACCTCTCTCTCCTTCTACCCGCCCTTCCTCAGGCCTGGACACAATCCAGTGCTCCCTGCCGATGGAGAGCAGGAGGATATCCTTGCGCGAGCTGTCGGAGGCCAGCTTCAGCGAGTGCAAGTTCAGCCTGTCGCTCACAGACCTGTTCATCATCATCTTCTCCGGCGTGGCCGTGTCCATCGCTGCCATCATCTCCAGCTTCTTCCTGGCCACCGTGGTGCAGTGCTTCCAGAGGTGCGCCCCCAACAAAGACACAGAGGACGAAGACGAGGACGAGGATGACTGAGCCACCTCTTCCCGTTCGTCACTGTCCAGCACCGAGCCAGCAGCTCCTCTCTGAGAAGACAGGGAAAAGCATCGGCCCCCATCAGTGAACAGAACAGAGCCTGCTCCGCGTCTGGGCCCCCGGGTCCCCCACTGGGACCCCTGGTCACGGGGTTTAGAATCAGCAGAGCAAAGAAGGGCAGAGCCTGCCTCTCAGGTGGAGGTGTGTGTTGGGGGAGAAGACGGCCAGGGCAGCCTTCGTAGCTGATGGCTGAAAACCTCCCCAGCAGATGTGAAGACTTGCGGCTTTTGACCACAAAGATGATTTTATGCTGTTCTTTCTCTGACCTGGACTGGGAGGTCACGAAGCTTCCCCTTCCTCCCAAGTAACAGCAGCTCAAACAGTGGGGACTAAAATTCAGATCGTTCTCTGCAGGAGAAAGAATTCCACCCTTTGTCTAATAGGCCTCAGCAACCTTGGGATGTTATACTGAGAACAAATAAACTGTGTGCAAGGGGCGGGCATGGTGGCTGACACCTGTGATCCCAGCACTGTGGGAGGCTGAGGCGGGAGGATCGCTTTAGGCCAGGGGTTCAAGGCTGCAGTGAGCTGTGATCACAGCACTGCCCTCCCGCCAGGAGAACAGAATAAGTGAGACCCTGTCCCCCCCAAAAAAAAAAACCAAACAAAAGCAAAACAAAAAACCCATGTGCAATAGACCGAATGTTTGTGTCCTCCCCCAGATTCGCATGTTGAAACCTAATCCCAGTGTGATGGTATGTGGAGGTGGTGCCTTTGGGAGGGGATCAGGTTTAGATGAGGTCATGGGTGTGGCCCGAGTGATGGGATTAGTGCCCTCATGAAAGGGGCCCTAGAGAGCTCCCTCACCCCTTCTTCCACTTGGGGACCCGGTGAGAAGTCAGCTGTCGATGAACCAAGAAGCGGGCCCTCCCCAGAACCCAACCATGCCAGCACCCAGGTCTCAGACTTAAAGCCTCCAGAACTGTGAAAATAAAAATCTGTTGTTTCTAAGCCGCTCAAACTACGGTATTGTGTTGTAGCGGTTGAAATGGACCAAGACACCATGTTTGGGAAAATGGCACCAAGGAAGAAGCTAAGACCTGACCAAACAGTGTTTGTTGTTATATTTTGGTAAACTTTTGGGTTTACCAAATGTTGGAAAAATTTTGTTGACATAACTCAACCCCTGATCCTTATCCTAAGAGGTGGCAATTTGTAGCGGAAGGATAGTTGCTTTGTACGATTGTGATGGTCTCTCTGCTCAGAATCTTTCTTCCCTCTGAAGGTACAATCGGATTGTTCCTCTCTCCCAGCCCCTTCCTGGGCCCCTCCTCAGCTAAGTAACGCTTCGCCATTCTCTATGCCATAGCTCCGGACTGGTCATCTCCAGAACTCCTGATAAACCTTCCTGGAGGCCAGGATTCCAATCAGCAGGTTGTACTGGATCAACAAAATGCTAAAAAAATATGCTGAGACGTGGCCTCTGAAAAACCTCCATTGGTGGCCTTAGGGTATATGTGACATTTCTTTGGCACATAGGCTGTGACAGGCAGTGTTTTCCAGGATGTGGGATGCCGAACTTTGGTTCAGAGACAATGTGAAACAAACAAGACTTGCGCCCCAGTGGGTTAATACAAGATGACTTGTGTTAGCAGCATTGTCCCGGGCTGGGGGCTGAGACTTGGAACAGGGGCTCATGAGAAGCCCTTGGGATATTTTTGAGAATCATTTTTCCATTGTTCCCTATAATATGTTACTGATGTTTCTTTCCTTCATTGCTTCTTTCCGTCCTTGCTTCCGTAAATAATTATGGAGTGCTTACTCAGTGCCAGGTACTGGTCTAGGCATTGTGGTTGTGCATTGAATAAGAAAGACAGGTTCCCTGTTCTCTTGGGCCTCACATTCTTATGGGTAGAACAGAAAACGAACAAGGAAACAAAACTGTCATCGCAGGTAGAAGCGTCGTGAGGAAAGTAAATGAGGTCTTAGGACCAAGAGTAACTGGTAGGACCCACTCCAGAGTAGGCAGTCAGATGTGTGTGTTAGGGTTCTCTGGAGAAGCAACCAATAGGAGACAGACAGACAGACAGACAAAGATATTTATTACAAGGAATTGGCTCATGAGGTTATGGAGGCTGAGAAGTCCCAGGATCTGCACTTGGCAAGCTGGAGACAGGAGAGCCGAGGCTGTCACCTCGTTCCAGTCCAACGGCAGGAGAAGACCGAGCTCTGCAGTTGGACAAAAAAGAGTAGCTTCTCCCTCCTCCACCGTTGTGTTCTGTTCTAGCCCTCAGTGGACAGGATGGTGTCCAGCAAACACACTGGGGAGGGCCGTCTGCCTTACCCAGGCTACCTGTTCAAGTGCTAATCCCACCCCAAGCCCCAGGCTCATCCAGAAATAATGTTTAACCAAATATCTGGGCACCCTATGGCCCAGTCAAGCCGACACACACAGTACACCATCATGTCCCAAAGCGCCCGTGGGTGGCTTTGGAGCTGGGTCCTGCCTCCCTCTTCTCTCACCTCCTGGCCGCTCTCCCTCCCTTCTTTCCTACTTTCTCTCTCTCCTTCAACCTTGGGGAGGCTCTCAGTCCACCCTCTGCTCCCCAGCAGTGTGGGCTCCGGCGGAGGGGACCCCTGGCTCGGAAGGACTGTCTGTTCTCAGAGTCCTGGGCAGGTGGAGAAGTGACTCCAGGGCAGCCTCAGCACTGAGAGCCCCGCTGTGGGCTCTGACCTCAGTGCAGGTAGCCCTTCTGCTGAGGGCATGAGACAAGACGATCCGCCGTCAGCACCTCCCCAGCCCGGCCACGGGTTCAGCTGAGTCTGGTGTGGGGTTGGGATGGTGCCTTCGCCTGCTCCCAGCCCTGGGAGCGCCACTACTGGGGGTGCAACTAAAGGCCCGAACCCAACGGGGCCCTGCGGAAGTCATAATGTGTCTCTCCCGGAGTCCTGGGGAGATGGTGCCCCAAGCTGGGGACATAGCGCCAGACCCTTGTTCTAATAGGTTCCGGTGGATGAATTTCCCCTAATGAGTCTGTTTTATTTGTTCAGTCTGCCTTAAGTGATTCACGCTGGTCCACGGGCTCTGCTGTTACCTTAGAAGGCACAAGCCCTACATGGCGCAGGGGCCGGGGTGTCATTTGCTGAATGAATGAGTGAGCGGGGGAAAGGCTCTGTGGAAGTGTCTGCTGGCTGCACCCCAGGGTTTTGGAGTGAACGTGATTATTGGGAAGAAGAGGAGCTTTAAAATATTGCCAGTTAAAATGGTCACTTACTGCCTGGATATAAAATTCCTGTAAAACACTGGGGACATTGGGGACATTGGGGACGTTGGGGATGGCGGGTGGGAGGGAGGGAAGCGGCATCCAGGGGCCACAGCTCAGCTGGGGAGATGCCTTTTGAGACATGACATTGCACAAACAATAGGCAATGATTTGGAACTGTCTGACTTGCCTTCGGGTCTCGAGTTATTGTCATTATTGACAATGACAACAGTGCCGCCTGCATACTCGTGGAGGGGCTCTCCTACATCTCCACAGGTGTCCTTTGGGTCTTAGTTCAAATGCCACCTCTGCAGGGTCAACCTCAGCACACCACCTCATGTTATTTTCTGCACAGCACACCATGATCTGACCTATTCACACATTTACTTTCTACCTCCCTGGGCTATGACTTGAGCTCCCCCAGGGTGGGACCTTGGACCACTCGTGTCTGCAGCATTTAGAATCGTGCCTGGCATGTAGCAGTGGCACAACCAATATACGTGTTGGTTGAAAGAGCAAACAAATGAGCTCCGTATAGCACAGGAGCTGCCCCGCAAACCTGAGCTCTGTGTAAGCATCCTCACAGCTCCAGGGAAGAGCATCTGTTGTCCAGTTTTGTAGATGAGGAAACTGAGGCTCAGAGAGGGTAGGCGGTTACAGGACGCAATGAGCCAGCGCAGACTCGCGGCTGGTGGACTCACAGCCTGTGCCCTTGGTTCTGACAGCTCCTGCGTGTGGAGGGCGTGCTCTGTGCGGGGTGCTGGGCCTGGTCCTTTGTGCAGATTCCCTGCTTCAGGCCACTCGCAAACCCCGAAAGGCAGGTACTCTGCTGCCTCCCCTTCACGACTCCATCGCCTCTGTTTTACTGTTGGAATAACTGGTTTGGGCCTGGGAGAAACTTGCGGGCGGGACGCAGCCCATGAGTGACGGAGCAGGATTTGGCCGCAGATGCTCTGACGCGCACGGTGTGGCCTCTCCTCTCCCACCTGCGTTTCCTCCTCGCGCCAGCGGGGCAGCCTGGCAAGGACAGCGTGAGTAGCACGTTTCTCGGGGCTGTGTGCTGAGCCCCTGGGAAAGCAGCCGGCAGTCGCTGTGCGCACTCGTGATGTCTTTATTTCAAGCCTCCAAGCAAACATCTCAGATTCTTCTGGGAGAGTCAAACCATCAGAATACCTTGTCTCACTGCCTTGGTCTCTTTACCACCCGATGACCAGAGGGTTCCAGCAGCATCACAGTCGCATCCATCTTATTGTGGCAACAGTGGGTACCACGAGCACAGCCCCTGGACTGGGCAAGAGGGGCCCTGTCTTAGGCCCAGTGTTCTGAGGGCCCTGCTCCAGCCTTCTCCAGCTGTGCTCTTCCCCAGGGAGTGAGGAATAGTGGAACCAAGGGCACATGCCCACGCAGAACCAGTGTGCCCTTCTAGAACATTCTCTGGGTACTCAGGGCCCCAGAATTTCCTGCACAAACAACCCCCCCGAGCTCCAGCATGGGCCTTTTCCTAGCATCCCGCCTCCAGGGTGGACTGAGTGGCCACACAGGATGTTGCCAGGGAATGTGAGCAGAGGTCAGGTGCGCAGGCCTGGTTGTGCACACAGGTGTGCGTAGACCCCTAGAGGTGCAGGATGGAGCTGGGGGGAGGGGCAAGGGAAGGGAGGCAGGTCTCAGACAGCTCAGCTGTCCCCACACTGCCCTATTCTGGTGCAGATTTCTAGGAATTCAAGAATATACTGCATAACCCTGGTCTTTAAGTCAAGAAGAAAGTACTTTTGTCAAAGTAGCTGGACAGAACATTTTGTATAATAGTTTATCTTCACTCATGACTTGTAAATGTTTAGAGATGCGTGGAGGGTATTTGCACTCCTGTCCTGGTTCTGTGGATGTTACAGATGGGCCTGGGTACCACAGCAGGGACCAAAGGACGGCCGTTCTCCCTGGCTCTGGCCTCAGGACCCAATACTGCTTCTGCCCTGCGGTGCTGGTCACTGGCCTTTCTACTGGAAGGAAGGCTGAGAAACGCATGTGCATGATTGCTCTCCCCAGTGACAGAGAAGGGTGTGCACGGAATGTCCACGCTGCTATTGCCACTGCCACCCCCCCATTCTTTCCCTCCCCCTCCCCTTCCCCCTCTTCCCACCCCAATATCTCTACAGCCTCAGGTGGCCAAAGTTACAGGCATGAATTCTAGACACAGTCAGTGGCTGGGGGCAGGTGGTTTTTCCAACTCTATTAAATTTAACTGGACCCAGAGCACATCTGGACTCTGAGTTTCCTCAACGTCCTGCCACTGCTAACCGAGCCAGTCACCAACCCTGTGCCTTGGCTCTACTCTAAACTTTTTAGTGGCCTCTAGTGGCCTTGAGGGTTAAGTAATTTATTATTTGCAAAGTGGTCTTTTGGAACCCTGTGCAGTGAAACCTCCCCAAAGCAAAGCCCTGTGGGTTTCATTCGTCTGCAACCAACAGGGGAGCTTTGTTCTTGCGTCCTCAGGCCAGTAAACACACATCCGAGCTTTAAATTGTTTTTCCATGGAAAATATTTTTTAAAAATGAGAAAAGAGCACTGTTCTCTGCTGTTTGCAAATGCAATCTGTTTTTTCTAAAACATACCTTTCCAGGGTGTGAGTTGTTTTATTTTGGCCTTGGAAAAAATACGAGGTACTTTTCTGGTAAAACTTCATGCCCGGATTCAGGACTGGGTGTGTCCTGAACTCATTTGCCCTCTGGAGTTCCACTGGAACCCGAGCTGGGCGTCGTGTCTTCCAAGAATCGTTCTCTGAATTTGACGTTCGGTGCAGAGCCCTCAGCCCGCTCTGAGCCTGGTAGTGGATAATCACAGAGGGAAGCAATCGTGCGTTACCCCATCTCCTGAGGAGCCCTGGGGCAGTGGAGCGCCGGCCCTCCAATGGAGCATCCACTCTGTCCCCACAGCTGAGTGGCCTGGCCATGCTGTGGGTCCCTTCTGTGGAAGGGAGTAACACTGACTTCTTGGCAGAGCTGACGAGAGCACACGAGAAAATGAGAGGGGTCGCCCAGCAAACGTGGGTTCCCTGCCCTCCCCCTCCACAGTCCTGGCGGTGCCTCCTTGAGCATCCGCAGATGCACGGAAGAGGGTGCAGCTGCAAGACGACCATAGCATCAGAGCCCAAATCCCGGCATGGGATGACGAAACCCAGAGCCAGCGGTCTGACGACCTCAGTCCTCATGTTCACTGACTGATAATGAGTCCCCAGCACCCTGTGATTGGCCTAATGACCCAGCTACACTTCAGTGCTTGTGTATCTATGTAAATGTCCAAGGCTGTTTTTGCACGTGTGACCCACACATCCCCAGAGTGCACTCACCTAGGAATACAAATGAGGCCACGTGAATACCCAAATGATGTTGTCCTGGTCATCCCATGGCCTGAGTGCAAGATTTCACCCCTGCAAAAGTGCTTCCTCCCATGCTCCATGCTCCAACCCACAGGCACTAAGCATTTATGGGGTGGGGAGTCTTTCTCTCAGGCTTGAAGCCCAGCCTAACCGGCATCCGCTGTGCATCCAGGGTGTCTCCTGGGGGCTCACGCTGACCCTAGGCAGTGTGGCACACATCCAGACTTTAAACTGCGGCTCCAAGAGGGCCTGCTGTGGCTCCTCGGGCCCCCCCTTAAGCCATCCCTGCCTGCCCAGGTGTTTAATCCTTCAGCCCTTACCCCCCCAGGGCCACTCTTTCTCACAGAAATGGGGACACTGGGGACAATGACTCCTCCATGAGGTCAGACCTAGTCCCTAGGCAGGCTTAGGACCAGACCCCCTAATATTGCCCCCAGTTTCTCTATCTCTCTGGTCTCTTCCCTGAACACCAAGACCTCCCTTTCATCAGCCTCCTCCACTCAGGTTCATTAATGTGACCATTCAGGTTCCGGCTTTCAGCAAACCCTAGATCAGGCTCAGGGGGGACAGGACATTGAAGCCATTCAGTACCTCTGCTCCTTCCCGATTACTGGGGAGGCTGCAGGCTCCTGCTGGTGACCGGGAATCCGTGATTCCACACACACTCTTACAAGCCCGGGCTCGGTGCCCTCCAGACTGTAAACTCCATGAGGTCAGGGCCAGTGGGTGTCACCCATCATTAAATACCAAGCCGAGACCCAGGTGGCATGAACAGAGGAGCACCTGCAGTTCCCAATCTGCACAGGGCCACGCCACGTGGCCTCCCTTAAGGAAGCCCACAGGAGTGAGGAGGCATGGTAGCGTCCACGCTGGGGTCCAAGCCAGAGTCAATTGCATTTGACCTTTTCAAAAACCCACAACCATTGAAGTGGTTCTAACAGAGTATTTGAGAGTAGTATTACCCAAGTATTAGAGTACGGTAACAGAATATCCAAGCAGAACAAGAGACTCACATTCTACCTGAGTATTTAGGGGGCAGCTGAACTGGGCCTGCTGCTCACCCAGATGCCCTTTAGGGTCTGCGATGCTGCCCTGGGGTCCCGGCTTCGCCAGCCCGCTCCATGCCTCTCCCCATCACTTACACCCTTCGGCCCTTGCCCTGCCTTGGCTCCTTACACAGGCCCAGCCCACTCCAGCCAGCGGCCCTTGCCCCTCCTGCCCCCGTGTCTGGGAGGCTCTTCCCCAGAACTTTGCTCCTTCTTGGCACCCAGGTCTCAGCTAAAATGTCACCATCTCGGAGAGGCCTTCCCTGCCCATCCCAGCCGAAGAAACCCTCACCTGTCACCCTCAGGGATGGTTAATTTTAGGTGTCAACTTAACTGGATTAAGGGATGCCCAGGCGAAGCATTATTTCTGGGCATGTGTGTGAGGATGTTTCCAGAAGAGACTGGCATTTGATCAGTGGTCTGAGTGAGAAATGACAGCCCTCACCCAATGTGGGAGGACACCGTCCAATCAGTTGAGGGTTGGCATAAAACAAAAAGGTGCAGAAAAGGTGAACTCACTCCCTTCTCTCTTTTGGAGCTGGGACTTCTTCTCCTGCCCTTGGACATCAGAACTCCAGGTTCTCTGGCCTTTGGACTCTAGGACTTGTACCAGCAGCCCCCAGGTCCTCTGGCCTTCAAACTCAGACTGAGCCATGTACCAGCTTGCCTGGGTCTCCAGCTTGCAGACAGCCTATAGTGGGACTTCTCAGCCTCCCTAATCCCATGAGCCAGTTCCCGTAATAAATCCCTCTGACGGATCGATCTATCTGTCTCTCTATCCCGTTGATTCTGTTTCCCTGGAGAACCCTGACTAATGCATTGTCATCCTCTTTGGTTACCTGCATGACTGTGTGGGCTGCTTGAGTTTTGCTTGCCTGTTTGTATATGGCTTCCTGTTGCTAGACTATAAACTGCAAGAGCACGGTCCATGCTTGCCTCGCTTACTGTGTATGCCGAGAGCCTAGACCTGCCTGGAGTTTGGGAAGAGCCTGATAGATACTTGTGATGTGGATGGATGAGTACGTGGATGGATGGATGGATGGATGGGCGTGAGTTGTGCGTGGGTGGGTGGGGAGGGAATTGTAGATGAATGGACGAATGGGTGATAAATTTCCCATTCTTTCATGGATTTGAAAGCCATCCATAATCTGCGAGAAATATGGCTGAGGAAGGATTTACAAGACTCCTACTTAATGCATTAGAGAAAAATCCCTCTTTGCCTTGCAGAGGGCACAGTTCTGAGCCCAAGGCTGTAGCAATGTCAGGAACCACTTATAGAGTTTCCTCTTTTGGCGGTTGACCCTCCCTGTCGTAGCTCGGGCTGCTGATTTAGGTTGCAAACCCCCAGGCCCCGTGCCTCGCCTCTGCTCTGAGAGCCTGGGAGAGCCAGGCCCTAGTCAGGTCACCATGTCTGGCCGGGCAGTGGCGGCCGCCTCCTCCCCTCGTCGCGCTGCCAGCCTTGGCACCGGTGCTGGCCGCCGAGTGATTTCCGTTCGTGGCCATCTGACCCCTAATTACTTCTGTTAATTACTTGGACGGGCTTTCTCTGCAAAAAGGGCTTAAAACCCAGGGACAGCGGGAAGGGGGTGTCCTTCATCAGTCCTTGTCCACCACCTGCCTCCAGAGGAAGGGGAAGGTGCACCGCTCAGGCTATTCAATTTCCCAAAGATTTGTTCTCTCAGATTCTGAGCCTTGACTGATGTCCGCCTGTCAGTTTGACGGGTTCCCTCAAAGAGCTTATTCTCTCGCTAATCCTGAATCTCCTAAAGTGACTGAAGTGACTGATTGCTTGTTGGGGGAAGCAGCGTGATAGCAGGAGAGGGAGGGAGGGTGGGAGAAAGCTCCCGGTCATCTGTGCAGCGTGGAATTAACCCCCTCTGACTCCCACGTCCAAGGAAAGGCCTGCCCGGAGCCTCGGCCCACGGCGCGGAAGTCCAAGTGGGGTACAGAGGCCGACAGCTCCCGCTGCCCCTGAGACCATCGCCTGCTGCGTGTGGGTACCGACCCCGCTTTCCAGCGGCTCCAGGGAGGGTGGGACGGGCACCCGTGTTATTTGGGTTTGCACTTTCCCTCATTCCCCCATCTGTCCTGCCTCAATCCTCCTTCTCCCGGATGCTTCTGACTTGGGACACATTCATTCATTCATTCATTCAGGATTTGTTAAGTATTGACCCCGTGCCACTGGCCACACAGCAGCAAACAGGACAAACACGGCCTCTAGCCACAGGCCACAGGCCACATGCAATTTTCTGTCAACAAGTGATCACAACAAATGTGAGTTATGACAGGAAGTGCAGGGAGCCCCGAGTTACTGCCATCTTGGGGTCAGGGGCCAGGAAAAGGGTCCCTGGTGAGAACCGCAGAACCCTCCGCCCGTAATGTCTCCATCCAAACGTCTGCACTAAGAGACGTTCAGACTCTCGTGTGGTTCCTGGCAGCAGGAGGCCACGTCCCCAGGGTGGCCCCAGCCCCGTTGAAACGCTGGCCCGACAAGGCTCAAGGCTGCAACACCTGGCAGAGCCCCTGACCCCCTCTCTTAGGGCATTTACTGCAGGAGGCTCCGACTGTGCGTCCTTCCTCCGGCCCTGGGAGATGTGTGTGTGTCTGTTACAGCTCAGGGCGTCTTTCTCCAGGACCGAAGGCCACTCTGACATGCATTCCTGCGGGAGGGTAAGTAAGGCCTGTGTCCCCAGGCTCTGTGACTTCAAGGATGTCCAGCCCGCGAACACAGCTGGCCTCACCTCATTCACACTGACCAGCCTTTGCAATGTTCCTCTTCTCTGTCTCTCCCCTCCTTCTTCTCCCTTTCGAGTCCCAGTCCCGCTGCCCAAATCAGAATGGAGCCCAGCCCTTGCCCCTGCAGTTTGAATAAAATGTTTTCACTGCTTTGACGAGTGTCCGCTTTGTCTGTCTTTGCCGCTGTGGGAGGGGCGTTGTCTGAAGATGGAGAGCCCAGCAGGAGTTAGCAGGGCTGAGTGGGGGGGGGGCAAGGCAGAGTGGGGAGGAGAATGTTCTAGAAAGATAATAAGGAGGGACCAAAAGAGGCTTAGAGGGGCTGGAGGGGACAGTGGAGGACTAGGGCGTTCCTTGCCCTTTTCAGGCGCAGCCTGCCCGTTCATCCCCCGTGACCGCCTCTCGTGGAGGTGCCGAGAGCCTCCTGCCCACCCAGAGCTGCTCCTGCCCACCCAGAGCTGCTCCTGCCCACCCAGAGCTGCTCCTGCCCACCCAGCCTCCGGCCCTCCTGATCAGCTCCACCCAGCGGGCTCTCAGCCTGCTGTGCCCCCTCCCTGCTGTCCCGCCCTCTCTGGACATGGCTCCCCCACACCCTTTAAAAACTGGAGCTATAATTCACGCACCATAAAGTTCATCCTTTAAAAGGATCCAACCAAAGGTTTTTAGTATAATCACAGGGTTGTGCAGCCATCACCACTACTGATTCCAGAACATTTCATCACCACAAGAAGAAACCCTACCCATTAGCAGCCCCTGGCAACCACTAATCCGTATTCCGTGTCCGTGGATTTGCCTATTCTGGACATTTCCCACTAATGGGATTGTACAATACCTGGTCTTTGGTGTCTGGTTTCTTCCCCTGAGCATACCATTTTCAAGGTTCATCCGTGTGGTAGCATGAGTCAGCACTTCCTCTTTATGGATGAATAGCATTCCGTTGTGTGAACATACCACGTGTGGATTATCCACTCATTAGCTGATGGGCATTTGAATGGTTCTCATTCTTTGGCTATTGTGAATGATGCTGCCGTGGACATGTGTGTTCACATGAGTTTTTATGAGCATGTGTTTTCGATTCACTTGGGTGCATTTGTGGGAATGGAATTGCTGGGTTGCACGGTAACTCTGACTTTTTCAGGAACTGCCTAACTCTGTTCCAAAGTGACCGCACCATTTGCCATTCTCACCAGCAATGTTTCCAGTTTCTCCACGTCTTTGACACCCGTTGTCATTGTCCATCTTTTTGACTCCAGCCGGCCTCGTGGGTTTGAAGTGGCACGTGGCTTCTTGTCCCTTCATTCCACTCACCCCTCCAGGCTCTGGCTTTGCCTACAGAGTGGTACCAGACTCCTCCTGGCTCCTCTTGGGGGCTGGTGAGAAAACCTCACAGGGTGGTGAGGGTGCTCCCACCCAGGGCTCTGATTGCAACCCTTGTTCTTTTCCGAAGTGCCTTGGACAAAGCCTTCACCAGGGCAGGTAACTGAGAGTGCCCGGGTTCCCACGTGTGAGGCTGTGAGTCCGGTGTGGCTCAGCTACAGAACCTCCAGCTGCAGTGTCTCCAGTCCCCATTGTCACAGCCTCTTTTTAAATGCAGAGTCTCATCCTGAATCACACTCCAAAAGGGAGAAGGAAGAAGAGCTCTCAGAATACACGCTTTGACCCAGCTTGAACGCAGATGGGTATTTCTAGGAGGGAGGGCTCAGGGCGAGGAGCAGCCTGGTCTCAGCCAGGAGACCCACGGAGGGGGCACCGCACCTTCCCCCCGGCCCCCTGCCCATCTCACCAGATGGCACAGCCTCTCACTAGAAAGTAACTCCAACTGCAGGCGTTGGAGCCAATGGCCGCTCTAATTCACAATCCCTGCTAGTAAGATGCACACGTGCCCTCCAGAAGTGCAGCCACGTTGCTTGGCAAAAGCAGATTCTCCTTGGTCGAAATGGCTGGAGAGGGGGATAGATGTGCTGATGGACCAGAGACCCGAGCAGCTGGGTTGCAGTTTCTGGTTAGGCTTTGCCCATCCCTCTTGCTGTGCCTAACAGCCCACACCTGTAGTCTTCTCTGGCATTTGCCCTTGAGCAGTTAAAGCCACCGCCTGGGAGCTATACACCCCTCCCCCAGTGGCATGCTGGGAAAATGGCCGCCCAAAAAAGCACCCGATTTGCAGCATTTGCCAATTTCTTTGGTGTAAATATCCATTCCTTGGCCAATTTCAAGTCACTTCCCGCAGAGTTGGGAAGAGATGTGCACAACTGGCCTCACATGCAGATAGGAGCCGGCCCAGCTCTCCACGGCCCTCGTCCCCACAGTCCCCTAGGCTGCTGCCTGCCGCTGATGGGGTGCGGTAGTCAGGGGTGCTAAAGTCCCACTCCTCTGTCTTGAGGTGGGACAAACCCTGTGGGCCAATTCATGCTCCAGGGCCCGCTGGAGTCCTTCTCTCTTCTATTTCTCTCACCCCCATCCTGGTTTCTTCCCAGGGCTCTCACTCAGTGCATCCCATGCCCACAGCTCCCAGTCTCAGGCTCAGCTTCTAGGGGACCCGCCTAAGACTGGCTTCTCCAACAAGTGTTGGGCCCAGCAGTTCTGTTCTGAGGTCAGCCGGCGGGTCTCTTCACCCCACCCCACCCCACCCCAGCATGTGGATTTTCTGACAGTGGTGGGAGGGAGGACATGACCATGGCCCGTGACATTTGTGGTACAGTTGGAAGAGCACTCGGCTAGAAAGCAGGAAGTCTGAGCTCTGGTCTCGACTCCACCACTGACTTGCAACGTGGCCCTTCCACCCCCTGAGCCGTGATCCTTCCAGTCTCAAAGGGAGAAGGATGGGTGTGGGCTCCATCATCTCTAGAGGGTTTGAAAGTCTTGGTCAGGCCCCATTCCCTGGAAACTTGGATGCATTCTGCTCCGGTTTGGGCTCTTATCTGGCAAATGCCTCAGGAGCATGCTGATCGGGGGAGTGTGGAAACTGTGGTTCTAGGGCAGGTTTCTCACCCTTAGCACCACTGACGTCAGGGGCTGTCCTGTGCACTGTAGGTTGGTAGCAGCGTTTCTGCCTCCACCCACCAAATGCCATAGCACTCCATCCCTCAGTTATGACAACCAAAAGTGACTTTACACTTTGCCAAATGTCCCCGGGGGACAAAATCATCCCCCTCCCTGCTTCCCCGCTCCAGATTCTGTCACTCAACCTTGAAATGTCGTGGCCACACATCAAACTATGGTAGGAAGACCTATCATGGATTGGACCCCCCGCAAAATTGTTTACACTATAAAAAACCCATTTACACAATACTGTATTTTTCAATTATATAGCATTTACACAGAAGTGTGCAAAATATGCTTCCTCTTTTTTCCCTTAAATGTATTATTATTATTTTAAGTGGGGAAAAAAAGAACTATGTCCAATGCACATTAGTTTTGTTCCACCTCCCTCCCCCTTCATAACTGTGTCCCCTCTCAGCCACTGTCCTTAGACGGAGGCAGAGCCGCCTCTGTTTAGTCCATCCCCACCGCTGTAGGCAGAAGCTCCTGCAAGTTCTGGGGAGATTCTGGGACCCAAGAGAGACCCAGGGATGGGGGAAACAAGCTGAAGTAACGGAGTGTGGGAAGGAGGAGGGAACAAGCCACAGCCTTGGGAGGGGGCTCACAGCCAAATCGAATCAGAGGTGCAGCACTTTCATCGGGTGGCAGCTGCATGGCTGGGTCCAAAGGGTCCTTCAGACTGGGGGAGTGGGTGGAAGCCCAGAGCCAGGGAGTGCCTAGCAACCCTCGAAAGATGGGGGTGTTCTTTAATGCAATACAGTGGTTCCCCCTTATTCCTGGGGAATACGTGCCAAGACCCTCAGTGGATGCCTGAAACCATGGACAGTGCTGAACCCAATGTATATGTTTTTTCCTATACACATTAATACATATCTATAGTAAAGTTAATTACAGTAATTGTTATAATTGTTCTATTTTATTATTAGTTATTGTTGCTAATCTCCTACTGTGCCTAACTTATAAATTAATTACTGTAATAACATTTACATTTGTGTGGTCTCTCTCTCTCAAACTTTCTTAATATTTCAAACGTTGACCGTGAATAACTGAAATCTCAGAAAGTGAAACGGCAGATATGGGGGGGGACCACTGTACCTCGTTATAGCTCCGAACCAACAGGAAAGTGAAAGTGAGCAGCGGGGAGGTGAGGGTGCCACCGGCCTCAGCCTGGATAAGATAAAAGCTTATTTCTCTCTCAGACTTGGTGGTGAGTAGAGGATTTTTTTAACTGCTTTACAATCCCAGGCTCCACTGTGGCTCTGGCTTCTAGGAACCTCATGGTCTGAGATGTCTGCTTGCACTCCAGCCATCACGACACCATCCTAGCCAGCAAGAAGGAAGGGGAAGAGAGGAGCACTTCCGAGGAGTTCCACAGAATACTTTAGCTTATTTCGTATTGGTCTGGACTTGGTCACTGGGCCAGAACTATTTTAAGAAAGGCTGGGAAATGAAGTCATTTAGCTGGGGGTGAGGGAGGGTGTCATGTGACCAGCTAGAATGTTGTTTTTTCACTAGTGAAGAAGGGGAGATGGGTATTGAGATGAGAGATGAGAAGCAACTAGAGTCCTCCAGTCTGAGCTCTTTGCGTTACTCCAGGACTGGGGAGGGGGCCTAGCATTTAGAACGTTATTGAACATAGTTCCACTGAGGTCATTGCCATCTGTGCCTGTGTGTTGCGAGGGGTCAGGGCTTGCTAGCAGATGGCAACGGAAAACTAAGGGATGATTGGAAGTGAACCTGAGCCCTCAGGCATCAGTTACATGATATTCCTAGCTTATCCAGTGCTATGAAAAATAATATCATTTGCCAAGTGCCTACTATGTGTCTTACAGGCATCATTTCATTTGATCCACCACAAAGCCCTGTGTGGAGAGTACAGTTATTCTTTCCACTTTACACATGAGACACAGAGAGGGTAAATAACTCACCTAATGTCACACAGCTAGAAAACAGTAGATCTGGAATTTTTTTTTTTTTTTTTTTTTTTTTAAGACAGAGTCGCTTTGTTGCCCGGGCTAGAGTGAGTGCCATGGCGTCAGCCTAGCTCACAGCAACCTCAAACTCCTGGGCTTCAGGGATCCTCCTGCCTCAGCCTCCCGGGTAGCTGGGACTACAGGCATGTGCCACCATGCCCGGCTAATTTTTTCTATATATATTTCAGTTGGCCAGATAATTTCTTTCTATTTTTTTAGTAGAGACAGGGTCTCGCTCTTGCCCAGGCTAGTCTCGAACTCCTGACCTTGAGCGATCCACCCGCCTCGGCCTCCCAGAGTGCTAGGATTACAGGTGTGAGCCGCCGTGCCCAGCCTAGATCTAGAATTTTAAACCAGGGTAGATTAACCTCAGAGCTCACACATTGAACTAGCACAATCTAGCATCTCTCTTTTTGTTCTACTGCCTAAAACAACTGGCTTAGTGGAAGTATTGCAGAGGTAGGGTCTCCACATAAAATACAGAACTCCCGGTTAAATTTAAATTTCAGTTAAGCAATGAATAATTTTTTAGTGTAAGTATATCCCATGCAATATTTATTGGATATCATTTGAATCAAATTTGAACTTGGTATTTTGCATTTGCATTTGGTATCCCTGAACTGATTGGAAGGCAGAGTTGTCCAGCTTTCATTCCATGGGAGCCCAGTTTCACCATCTGAATGGTGGGGGCTGATGCTTGCTAAGGAAATTCACAGAAAAGAATCACCACGCGTTAATTCAGTGGAGTAAGGGCAAGATCATGGTGTTCAAGGTCATGGTGTCACACTGGTTCCTTAGGAGCACTGCCAATAGTGGAAACTGCCCAGAGCCAGCTCCCTGTTTTAGTTGCTGGAGTAAGTAGCCCAAGGGTTTACGCTTTTTGATAATCTCAGATTGGAAAACTACCGCCACCATCTGGCCTTGAAGCAATTGCATTTGAGTTTCTTTGCTTGATTCTCTGGTAGACAATGTACAGGTTTCTTTGGGGACATTGGGATTCTTTTCTCTTCTTCGTGAAATCATGCCTCCTAGGAGTCAGCAGCAGGGAGAAAGCCAAGGGAATTTTGACGACATTATTATGGCTCCACACAAACCCTTGAGAGGCGGGGAGGAGAGAAACAGGAGATACAGGTGACACCAATGCAGCCAGTTTCCTCATTGCAAAGAAAAGATCATGTGTTCTTCCCACCCTGCCTAATCCGCAAGATGGCTATGAAATGATAGGAGACCACAGGCTCTTTTCTGAGCTTCAAAACAGAAATAATAATATTAATAACAGCTAACACTGTATGTGGACCAGACATTGTTCTAAGTGCTTTGTGCACATTCATTCATTTAATCTTTGCAACAACTCTACAGGGTGGGTTACTCTAATTATTTTCCACATTTTGCAGATGAGGAAACTGAGGCATGGAGAGATTGAGCAACTTGCCCAAGGCAATAGAGTTAGAAATAACTGTATAGATATAAAATATTATTGTCACCATCAGATCTACAACCCCCCTCTCGGGGTTAGGGGATCTTTAGAAGAGTCTACAAACACCCAAGCCTTGCACTTTCTCAGACAAAGGCTGGAGGGCATTTATTGACCACTGAGTTCTGTTGCTCTGGCTTTGAGCCCTGCGTGTAACCCCTTCTGCTTTGCCTCTCTTTTGGCTCTTGCTGAAAGCCACGCCTCATCCTGTTGGCATTTGTTATACCTGGGAATGTGGTCATGCCTGAGTCATGCTGGCTGGCAACTATGACAGCCCCTGGCCCTGGGGTGCCATGTGTGATGTTGGTGGCTTCTTTACCCTCTGTTCAGAGGGTGACAACAGCTCTTATGAATGACATCTGGAAGATACAGGGCCAGTAGCCAGCCCAGATTCGCGGGTGACCCCTGCATCTTGCTCTGAGATGAATGTGAGGGTCTCGAAAGTGTATGTTCACCTGATGCAGCCGTGAGAATGGTGACAGGTGCTCTTCAAATGCTTTGTACGGAGGAGATCCCTACCCTGAGAATCCAACATGCTGGATTAGAGGAGTATTCAGAGGACCAGGCTAGCCCTTAAACTCGAAAGTCCTTCTCTCGCCTTTTTGCTCAACCATTTCAAGTTCTCTTCCACAAGCTTTATTTAGTCTAACCTACCTCTAGACTTTTGTATTTATTCATTCATTCAACCACTCATGGACTCACTCAAAAATATTTATTAAATGCCCATGCGGAACTGCCTTGAAATAATCATTTGCCTAAACTGATAAAGAAAGTTTATGCTTTCTAACTATAGAATTATAGTTGAAAAATGGCAAGCCCCATGTATCTTGAAATTATGATTAGAAGCCACATGTTACCATAGCAGGGCACTCGAGAGAGCACAACACGCTTTGGTTTTGCGAATGCAAAGCACTCAGTTAACAATTTGCTTTTGTTGGAAAGATCGGCAAGTTCATGCATTCCAGTTACCATTTAATATTTACATTAAATCTACGTTGTCAAACCCATTTGCCAAGAGGGGAAAACTTCTTTCTTGTGATATTGAGAATTTGTTTTGATAGATGTGAGGACTGTGACTTACAAACTTGAAGCTATGAATGTTCATTATAGGAAGCTACCTGTATTAAAATGTGTGTTGTAAATCAAAAAACAAACCAAAAAACCCAAACCTGTGTGTTTGGTCAGGGATGTAAGACATATTTGCTCTAAGAGGTTCTAGAAGGTTGACCTAACCAGGCTTGTGATGATGAAGGCACTAAATGGTACTTCCTTAGTTTAATTCCAATTAACCAAGATAAAAGACTATGTAGACCCAAAGAAGTAGAAACGCACCTTGGTGCACATATTTTCAAAAGTTCCTTTACTTTTCATATAAAACAGTGACTCTAAGCAATTAGCTTTGAAACATAATGCAGTATCTCCCATCCAAGTACTAACCAGGCCCGACCCTGCTTAGCTCCCGAAATCAGACAAGATCGGGCGCGTTCAGGGTGGTATGGCCACAGACATAATGCAGAATCTCAATCGTCCTCAATAGCATTGTCACAGAAGACACACAAAAGTCCAATAAATCTTTTCATGTTAAATAATCCCACCTGCAGTCATGCAGTAAGTGAGGGGCAGAGCCAAGATTTGAACCCAAGACTTCTGGGTCCAGAGCCTGTGTGCCGATTCCCTACCCTATTTCTGGAAATGAGGAAGTAGAGAGACTTCTGGGACATCTGCGTCCCTTCCCACCACCGTGATTAATCAATGCCATATCATTTGCTGAGTGTTCCTCTTCCCCGCGGGACTGGAGATTACTGCAGCCTGGACTTGATCTGTCTGGGCCGCTGCACCATTTGCTACGGTCAGCACAGCCCTGGCTCCTAGTAGGCACTCAATAAATACGTGCTAAATGAAAGCGTTAGAACCCCAGAGCAAATTTGCTGACAAGTGCATCAAAGAAAAGGGAATGATATCCTGAATAAGCCTCAGAACGAGATCCCCACCATCCAAAAGTAACTGTGCCCATCTGCCGTTAAGTGGCCCCATTCGGCAGGGCTGGTGGCCCGCGGGGGCTCGTGGTGGTGCCATCAGCCTATTGCCCAGTCAAACCAGTATTCAATGCCTCTGTGCTTTCTTGGGATTTTCCCACTGAGACATCTAAAGCGGAAGATGGAGATTCAAATTTCACATGTAACTCCATGTGCCCCCTTGGAGGACAGGATGTTGACCAATACCGGCAAGCATCAAATCCTTGGCACGTAAATAGAGCAAATAACAAACTTTTACTGAATGGGTATTATGTGCCAGGCACTGTATTAAAAGACTTCCAGGAATTATTATCTCATATAATCCCTACAACAACCTTCTGAGATCATCCCCGCTTTGTCAATGAAGAAACTGAGGCACACAGAGGCTAAGTAACTTGCCCAAGGTCACCCCATGGGACAGGGGAAGAGCATTTGCTTTAGTGAAGCAACAGCCCCTCTTCCATTGTGCATAATATGAAGGAACATGGTCAGAAGACACGTGTAGATGCTCAAGGAATCGTTGTTGAATGAATGGATTGACCCTCCACCAGATTATTGGTGGGAGACAGTTGTCCAGTAAATTATAACACAAAGAAACATAAACTCACAACTGTTCCAGGTGCAATTAGTATAGTCTAGGGCAGTCGGGCTAGAAGCCACCAGAGAAATCAAATAGAGTATGACAGAAAATGGTGGGGAGGCGGGGTACAGCGGCTCACGCCTGTAATCCTAGGACTCTGGGAGGCCGAGGTGGGAGGATCGCTTGAGGTCAGGAGTTTGGGACCAGCCTGAGCAAGAGTGAGACCCCGTCTCTACTAAAAACAGAAAAAAAATTAGCCAGGCATGGTGGTGTGTGCCTACAGTCCCAGCTACTCGGGAGGCTGAGGCAGGAAGATCGCTTGTGCCCAGGAGTTTGAGGTTGCTGTGAGCTAGGCTGATGCCAGGGCACTTTAGCCAGGATGACAGGGTGAGACTGTCTCAATAAAAGAAAAAACAGTGGGAAAGGGGAATGGAAAATTGAGGAGCAGCTATCAGTTGTTGGATGTCAGGCCCTGAGGTCATACCACATATGTATATAAGAACCTGAAATTTCCCTTCTGTCAGGAAATACACATACATACATTTATTTTCTTTCCATCTTCTATATTTGTGAATTTGCCTGCTAGCTAAAATTTATTTGTAATCCCCAAATCAATAACTTGTAGCACATTGGCAATCAATTGTGGACGTGTGCGTATGTGCAGAGAGGCAAAAACATCTGAGTTCTCCCACGTGGGCTGCACGTTCCCAGCTGAGTTTGAACAAGGCCACGCTCTGCCTTCTTGTCTCAGCTCTCAAACTGTAAGCAAGTGTCTTTTGCGTGGTGTATTCAGTGCCATGTTTCACATTTTTGCACTTTTTGTTGGTGATTTAACTGTTTCAAATGGCCCCCATGCACAGCGTTGAAGTGCTGTCTAGTGTTCCTAAGTGCAAGAAGACTGATGTGCCTTACAGAGAAAATGCGTGTAATAGAAAAGCTTCATCCGGGCCTGAGTTATGGTGATGTCGGCAAGTTCAATATTCATGAATCAACAATATACATTAAATAACGTGTCTGTCTGTAAACAGAAGCATACATAAAACAAGGTTATGTATTGATTATTTGATGAAAATGTGGCCAGAGACTCAAGGAATCTAGCCTTGTATTTTCCCTAGAGGAAAAGATCTAGTATTTGGTAATTCAGTGTTCAAGGTGACTTTAGAGAACTATCTCGAATAATGAGAAACAACTGTGGACACATACACATATACATGTGTATAATCTCATTGAATTCTTACAATATGCCCACAAAGGAGAAATCATTAAGCTCATTTAACAGATGGGAAAATCAGCTCAGAGAGGTTAAGTGGCTTCCCCAAAGTCACACAGCCAACGAGTGGGCTGGAAGTCAGTCCTGTTCAGCCTAAGTTCTCCCACTTGCCCCTCTCCAGGCTAAAGAGAGAGGGGTAAAAATAATAATACTAATAAATAAGGAGAGGGAGGTGGAGTAAATTCAAAGAACAGGATAGAGGTAGCAAGGTCAAGAATTTTGGTCAGAGGGATTAAGTGTCCAGCTCTGCTCTCCCACTCTCTCCGGCCCCGCTCCCTGCTGGGGGACTTCAGGGAGAGGGAACAAAGCTGCCTGGGCCCTGCCAGGGCTGAGCTGCAGCGCCACTGGCAGTGGAGGAGGGGCCGGCTCCACTGCGGGTGGGCAGTTATATATAACCGAGGATTGATCGCTGCTGTCTCTCCTCCCTCCTCTGCTTCGCAGAAGTCCTGCAATCCCTCATCTGAAGAATGTGTGAACACAACGCCGGCAGCTGGCAGCCCAGCCCGGGCCCGGGATCTGGCCAGCAAGTCCCTTCACAAGCAGGTCCCAACAGAAACAACAGAAAGGTATTCACCATTGGAAACATATGAAAACAGCAGACGGCGACTGCAGAAGGAGTTCATGTTGTTTAGCTTGGAAGAGAAGACTTGGGGGAAAAATTGAGATGGAAGCAAAACTGGAACAGCCACGGGAAGCCCAGAGCCAGCAAGTGGAAGAAGATGGCTCTAACCGACCTTAAGTTTTCCTAGTCCTTGGAATTCTGTCCTCCCAAATGGAATGGGCTGCCGTGTGCCCTGGCTTTCCTGGCAGGGCTGACCATGGATGACTGGCGACGTGAGAGGGTTCCGACGGGAGCAGCACTGGCGACATGTTCCAAGGCAGCCCGTTCCATTTGGGCCCCAGGTCCGTGTTAGAAATCACTATGAAGATGGGGGTGTGGTCACAGACTGGGGACTCACATCCCTTACTTGGGATTCCCACGTAAGGCGCCTGCAGACATATGTCCTGGGGGATGCCAGTAATGGAGGATGAAAAGGACAGTGATGACAATTCTCAGGGGAGCCCTGCCACGTGCCGGGTACCACCACACATTTTCCAAACCTCCACGCCAGGCAGGTCCAACTGACCCGTTTTTCCCCTGGGGACACTGGTGCTCAGATGGGAATCCACACGCCCAGTGTGACACAGCCTGCCCGAGGCTGTATCTTTCCCACTGTACCACGGGTCCCACCGTCAACACTTAGAACCATCCGGAAGCCAACAGCTCTGGATGGGGTGGGCAGAAAGGTATATTAATAATTCCTCTATAGTTCTTTGTTTGAAGCAGTTCCACCAGCTCCTTGGAATGAAAAGGGGACTGTGCCGTTTCTACCAGTCATTTCCAATTATATCTACTTTTAGAAAAAGAAATTACTTAAATCTTCGAATAGAACCTGACAAAGAACTTCTGATGCAAGTAGGAGATGGAGGGGCCCAGCGGCATGGGGAGCCGCCTGCCTGGCACAGCCCCCTTCTCCCCGCAGGGTGTGACCGTGAGGTTGGAGAAATCAGCATCCACTGAGAAGAGACGACAGGCGCCTGGTCCTGGGGCTCATTCCTCTGGCGGTGCCGCCACTGCCCTCCCCGGCTCCAGCTCCCCCTTCCTGGCGCCGGGGTGACTAGAGCAGCGTCTCGCCGGCCTCCCGGCCTCCTCTCTCCTCCTGCCTCTGGTCAGTCCCTCTCCTGTCACCAGCTCACTCTGTCGGGTGCAGTGACAGCTGCAAGAACCTTCTGAGACTCTCCATAAAGGGCCAAATAGTCAATATTTTAGGCTTTGCCAGCCACATACTTACTTACCTCTGTTGTATAATTTTCTTATTTTGTTTTTATTAATACGACTCTTTTTTTTTTAAGTCCCATTATTGCGGTGTGATTGACACATCAAAAGCTGTACATTTTTGATGTCTACAACTCAAGTTTGGGGATGAGTGGTCCCTGTGAAACCACCCCAGCATCCAGGACATGGACATGTCCATCACCTCCCAAGGTTTCCTCCCATTCCCTCTTTCGTTATTATTTCATAAATAATGTATAAGTAATATTTATTACTTGATAAGTCGTAATGTGTGTGGGAAGAACACTGAAGACCTACCCCCCACAAGTGTTCCACCCACAGGACCGTGACGTTAGCTCTGTGCTGCAGAGCAGACCTCCAGAAGTTACTGATCTTGCATAACCGAAACTTTGTAACCTCTGGCCATTACCTCCCCGTTCCCCCTCTCCCCAGCACAGGACAGCCACAGTTTTACTCTCTGCTTCTAAGAGTTTGACGATTTTAGATTTCACGTATATTAATAGATGAGATCATGCAGTATTTGTCTTTCTCTATCTGGCTTCAGTCCACAGGCCATACCAAATACAATACGGGCTAGATTTGGCCCACGGGCGCAGTTTGCTGACCCCTGGCTTATAGAATGAAGCTCAGGTTGAGCCTGGCATTCAAGGCCTCCTGTGATCTTTCCTCACTCCTTTTTTTGAGCCTTACCACTCATTATTGTCCTTTCCCACACTACACTCCTGCCAAACTAGAGTGCTCACACAACCATGACCATCCAAGTGCTCTGACTTTCGTAGTACTCCCTATAATTTTCCTTCTTCCTGGAATGCCACCTACCAACCTCTTCCACCTCTTGAAATCCTACGTCTCAGAAGCCATCTCCTCCATGAAGCTTCCTGGATTCCTGTCCGCAGGGTTTGTCGCATGCAATTGTGAATATCATCCCGCAGAGTTGTGCAGTGCACAACCTGTACAACCAGAGGTGGTGGCTGGCCCTGCCCCTAGATACAAGTAATCTCTCCCTCCTCTAAACTTTAAAAAAAAAAAATTTATTTTACCAAGCATTATTTCTACCTAGATTCATAGTTAACCACACACAGGTGTTCATATCTCTACCTCTTCTCTCCGTCCCTGCACTGTTGTTTTATTGAGTCTACCTCCTGAAAGCACCTCAGATTTGTCCACTTCTGTCCACTTTCTATGTGGCAGATTGGAGTTTCCAAAAATGTATGCAGCGAGGTCTCCCATCCTTCTGCACCATGGCTCTGCCATGTCCCCAGTAAGAGGCAGGTCGGTTATCACTGTGGAGTGGCCCTGGGACTGCTCTGACCAATAGAAGGTGGAGAAGTGAGGCTGGACCGGCTCTGGGGGAAGAGCCCATCTGCCAGGCTCTGCTTCCCGCCCCTTTGAAGCCAGCGTCATATAGGAGCTCGACTACCCTGAGACCACTAGATTGTGAAAAGCCAGCCACGGGGGAGGCCCTGGTGGGTGACAGACCACATGGAGAGAGAGAGGAAGAGGCCGGGAGCATCGAGGAGGCAGACACGTGAGCACAGGAGCCACCTGGACATTGCAGCACTGCGGACGCCTCATGCAGAAGCACAGGACACAGGCACGTGGCCTCAGTGGAGCCGTTCCAGGCACCCCAGGTGAGGCCCCAGATGTTGAGGAGCAGAGACGCTATTCCCCCTGAAACACGAGCCTGGGGGTCAGCGTGGGTGAATAAGATGGGTGGGCCCTGCCCTCCCGGAGCTGGCCACCTGGAAGAAACAAGGGTGTGTGTCGTGGCAGATTGAGATACGTTTGTTCTGTGCAGGAAACCAACAGGGTGAGGATGGCAACAGTGGAGGGAGCCAGGGAGGGCTTCTCTGAGGAGGTGACACTGAGGCTGGGACCTGGAGGACAGAAGGAGCCTATCTAGTAAAAGGAGATGTGGGGGTGGGCCAGGCGGAGAGCAGAGGCCCCCTGCCTGTCTCCTCCCACCCCTCCAGGGCCAGCGTTGACGTGGCCAGTTGCGGCTCCCTGCACTAACTCCCACCCATCTCCAGCAGCGGGAGACTTTACCCCAGAGAGAGAAAGGCCACCTCTGTCTTGTTTGAAGGCGAGTTAATGTCCCCTGCAATGTGCTGCTGTGGAAGGTGACAGGGCTTTGATTTATCTCTCTCTGACACTCCTCCCAGGCTGTGACTTAAACAGAGCTGAAGTGCATTTGGACGAGCCAGCCCGCATACGTATTTATTCAGGAAGCAGAAGCTGGGAAGGAACTATTCGGTAGCAAAAAGAATTGCTGAGAAACTGAAAGAGTTTGGCTAAATCCACGTACAAAGGAATGGGGTGGGGGGTGGGGGGACAGCTGCCTGCTTAATTAACTTATTTATCACACCGACCAGATCCTCTTCAAGGCAGCTCCAGTAAAGAACAACGTGGAAAATCCATTTTCAGCTGCTGCAAACAAACAAACAGACAAATAAAAAACCCCACTACTAACTAGTCTTTTGTAATGTTCCTGGATGATGTCACAATAGAGACTTGACCTCCAGTGGTGTTTGCATTAGGCAAAAGAAAGTTTAAAAAAAAAATAGCGGGTTATACAGAGCACTAGACTAGAATTCCAAAGTGCCAACAATTCTCATCTTTCTCTCTGACCTTGGAAATGGTATTGCTCCTTCGGAGCCAACTTTTCCCTTTTACATCCTGCACAAATGTGGCACCTTCTCCTCGCTGCTTTGCCTCCCTCAGTGTCACAGGTTTTCTTCTTTGTCCTGAACAGAGTCACAAAATAATCAGGGATTCAAATCAGATGAGACAAATATGTAGGTTGTGCTCCACGCTAACCAAAAGATTCAAAATAATACACGTCTCCCCTGCTGAAGGAAGGAACAAGGAGAAAGAGTAGTAAATCTTCAAAACGTCCTCTTCTTCTGTTGCTATTTCTTTCTCCTGAGGAGTAAGAGGTTCTACAAGGCTGAAAACTTTTCAGAGCAATACAGTGGGTGGGAGTCACTCGTTAAAGTCAGCTTCCTCCCTCCAGGGACCCAAGAGGGCTTTGCCTTTTCAAGGAGGTTGGGCCCTCTGTCTGCAACCACAGCAAAGTAGGTCACGTATCTGCTCTAACAGATTTCACTGTCAAATAGGAAGCTGGCACCAGGCCCAGCCCATGATGGAAAGTTAATAGAATATTTGTCACCCAGGAGCCTTTGGATTGCATGGAGGTGTTGGGGATGTGGGGTCAGATCACAATGTTAAGTGGAAGAAAAAAATACTATGTTTTGACAACAAGTTAACTTTCAGACAACCTCTCCTGGTGCCCTCTCATGAATATGTATATATTTAAAAAGCGACTGAGTGAGAAGTGATTACCTCCTGCACATTGCTCATTTTTCTTTCTTAAAGTGTCTTCTTGAAGCCCTGTTTCCCTTTTGCATGTCACAGCTTTATCCAATGGGCTGGGTGCCCAGGCCCTAAATCCTGTAGCAACATTGACTATTGGCATTACTGTTATAGTCCTTTGTCCTGAGAACCTGCTGTCCACTCCTTGGTCAGGCAGTAGTGCCCACAGAACTTCCCCCTCCACCAGAAACAGGTCTGGTTAGGTGTAGGGGACTGTTAGTGTCCCATCCAAATCCTCAGTACTGGGCACATCCGGGTGCTGTGAGTGTGGATTGCTAATGTGTCCCAGCTCCCCCTTCTAGAGACTCACCCTTAGCAGAAATGGAACCACCCTGTCAGGGAGGTCATGCCGCCCCACCCCCAGCATCCCAAGTCTGTAACTCACTGTGTACAGAATCCCTGCATCAGGCTCTGCTTCAGAAACCCCACCTAAGACATCGGATATGCAGGTGCCCAGGAGAGACAGTCACACTGACCTGTGAAGGACAGGCAACTGGAATTAATGCCACCACATAAAGCTGGGCCATCACAATCTCACCCTGTGTGAAAGGATGGATCCTACAAGTCCAGCTCCCAGTGCCAGGATAGTTCTGAATGGAATAAAATGTCTCCCCTCATAAATTCAATCCTCCACTCTGTTCCTGGGGTGAGTTTGGGCTTATTTTATATTCACCAAGCCCCCAAGACCATGGCCAGACAGCAATGTGGGCTGCACCCCGTTTGCTGCTAGCATGAAGAGCTGCAGTTTTACAGGTAATTGGCAGCAGTGGCAGTAAGTGGTCATTACTGCAGGGGACGTGAACGAGGCTTTCAGATTTTGCAGGTACGTGGCTTCCTTTATCTTTTGTGATTAGGTACGGAAGGCCTCAGGTGTCTGACTGGGTCAGGCAGAAACTGGAAAATCATTGCTAAGTTGGTCAAGGAGATCTTGGAGACCCAAGACCCAACATAAAAATAGGATCCCTGATTTCTAAAGACCCGAGTGCTCCACCCCTGGTAGACCTCCACCCCTGGTAAGATTTCTGGCCCCAGAAGCTACAAATATTTACAAAAGTGGGGAAAAAAAGAATCTCACTAAAGATAATTTTGAATTATTATAGCCATTATGTGGAACATTCCAGATGAATAAGACAGTTCATCTAAGAAGTGCACTTGAATCCCAAGCCTCCCAAATTAGGCAGAGGGAACAGCATTCTCACTGGCGTTTAGAAGCTTCAAAGACATAACAGGATTCTAAAATAGCTTTTTAAAAAGATTCATTGAGAAAAGCTAAGAACACAAGGTATTCCCTATACCAAGGATGGCAGAACTGACATGACTCCTACCGTTCCCTACTATCCTACTGTTGACTTAAAGGAAAAAGCTGAGGCAAAATTAATATAAGCAGAGAGTTTATTTGGGCCAAGTTTGAAGACTACAACCTGGGAGCAGAGATGCAAGTTGTCCTGAATATATGTTCCCTGGTTGTAGTCCTCAAACTTGGCCCTGATAAACTCTCTACATATATTAATTTTGCCTCAGCTTTTTCCTTTGGGCTGACATATCTGGAAGAAGTCAGCAGGATGCAGCACCACCACCTGGCATTCACTCCTGGACTCTACACATGGTACCAGCACAAACCCATTGTGCTCCTCTGCTTCCAGAGTTTTCAAAAGGCGAGTGCAAAAGGGCGAGTCTTCCTGAATCTGGACCTTCCCCTTTTTTGGTTGATGTCTAGCTTTTGTTTGGGCTGTTTTTCAAACCCTCTCTTTCCTTTAAGAGTGAGAGCTTCATTCTCTGCGGAGAACTGCCTTCTCCACCTCTGCCACAGGGCGCAGGGCGAGAGGTTTGGTTTGCAGCCTGGCAAGGAGCTCTGCAGGGGACTTCTGCAAAAGGCCTGGGTTCCAGTATGGGAAATCTAGCAATGATGGTTTCACTTCTTTTGGCCTTAAACTACATAGCGTGGTTTTCAAATTACAGCTTCTTCCTATTGCTCATAATTTGGACTTGTCCTTTCATTTGTGACCTCTTGTTAGTTCGAAACTGAAAGATGCATGAGGGTCAGTTTTTTCACCCCAAAGAGAAGAGATAATTGCTCCCTCTGACCCATTTGGGTGCTCTAGGCAACTAGAGATTTTTTTTTCTTTTATTTTTCCTTCTTTTTTGTCACTGATCTTTGGTTACTTTTCAGTATTTTACAGAGGTGTTGGGACATTTGCCCATGACATGTAGCAGTCTCGTAGGGCCTCTCCACAAGAAGAACATCCACGTGGACTTTCAGCTCAGCCAGAAGGTGC
Source organism: Lemur catta (assembly GCF_020740605.2). Classification (NCBI taxonomy): domain Eukaryota; kingdom Metazoa; phylum Chordata; class Mammalia; order Primates; family Lemuridae; genus Lemur; species Lemur catta. The sequence goes on from NC_059130.1 coordinate 117,823,437, forward strand.
AGTAAGTGTTGGCACCTGGCACCTTGAGAACTCTGGTTTCAGGGTGATCAGAGATTTCAAGACGTGTAAGAGAGTGATTGTTTTTGTTTTTGTTTTGGTTTTTTTTGAGACAGAGTCTCACTCTGTTGCCCGGGCTAGAGTGCCGTGGCATCAGCCTAGCTCACAGCAACCTCAAACTCCTGGGCTCAAGCGATCCTCACGTCTCGGCCTCCCAGAGTGCTAGGATTACAAGGTGTGAGCCACCACGCCCAGCCCGAGAGTGATTGTTGACTCTTGAGTGAGTTTATGACTAAGATCTAGGCCGGGCGCGGTGGCTCACGCCTGTAATCCTAGCTCTGAGAGGCCAAGGCGGGTGGATCGCTCGAGGTCAGGAGTTCGAGACCAGCCTGAGCAAGAGTGAGACCCCGTCTCTACTAAAAATAGAAAGAAATTATCTGGCCAACTAAAAATATATATACAAAAAAAATTAGCCGGGCATGGTGGCTCATGCCTGTAGTCCCAGCTACTCGGGAGGCTGAGGCAGTAGGATCGCTTGGGCCCAGGAGTCTGAGGTTGCTGTGAGCTAGGCTGATGCCACGGCACTCACTCTAGCCCGGGCAACAAAGTGAGACTCTGTCTCAAAAAAAAAAAAAAAAAAAAAAAAAAAGATCTAAAGTAGCAAATATACCAACAACATAAGCAAATGAATGAGAATTAAATTAAAAAGTTTCTGAACAGCAAAGGAAATAATCAACAGAGTAAATAGACGACATATAGAATGGGAGAAAATATTTGCAAACTATATATCCAATAAAGGACTAACATCCAGAATCTACAAAGAACTCAAATCAGCAAGAAAAAATCCCAAATAATCCCATTAAAAAGTGGGCAAAAGGCCGGGCGTGGTGGCTCACGCCTGTAATCCTAGCACTCTGGGAGGCCGAGGCGGGTGGATTGTTTGAGCTCAGGAGTTTGAGACCAGCCTGAGCAAGAGCGAGACCCCTGTCTATACTAAAAGAAATAGAAAGAAATTATATGGACAACTAAAAATATATACAGAAAAAATTAGCCAGGCATGGTGGCGCATGCCTGTAGTCCCAGCTATTCAGGAGGCTGAGGCAGAAGGATTGCTCGAGCCCAGGAGTTTGAGGTTGCTGTGAGCTAGGCTGATGCCATGGCACTCTAGCCCGGGGCAACAGAGTGAGACTCTGTCTCAAAAAAAAAAAAAAAAACTACTAGAGGTAACAGAAACAATTCCGTATACAGACTGTATTAGAAAAATAGGAAGTTTTTGGTAAAGAAGATTAAGAAGGCATGAGAATGTGGTTTTTGTTAAAGGAAAAGCAATTTTGTCTAGATGTTTTTAAATGTTGTTTTAAATTGAAGAGATTAAAAAAGAATGTTAGATAAAGCTAAATGGACATAAAAAGTTGGGGAAAGACAGAAGGGGAAAAAAGTATAAGAGGTTATAAAAAGTTTATAGAAATCTTATGTGGTCAAAGCTGGTTGAGATTCACTGGATCAGCATTTCCATTGTGCACGCCACCCTCAGTTTTCTGGACTGGGGGAACACACAATGGGATAATAAAAAAGCAATTGGCAACGCTTACAGAAACTTTTAACCTTCCCTGGCCTAAGGTGCTTCCAAGCTTAAATCAGATATTCTTTATTATTGCCAAGGCCTTATAAAATTCTCCCTATAAATTCTAAATTAATTAGGATTCTTTTAACAGCAACCTCCCAGGAGATGAAGACATCAAAGATCTTGGTCTCTGATCTGGAGATTTTGTTTATTGGGAAACAGCATCAAGTAAAGGACTCCTTCCGCCAAATTGGAAAGGATCGTATCAGGAAGCCTCACTTGAGTGAGTACCTTCATCCCCGAATATCTTCAACACCTTGTTCTTCAGACCAGGACAAGAAGTAGGCAAAGTACTTGGTTGCCTTCAGGAATAGGAACACTTTTCAGATCTGGATTGAAAATTGTTTTATTAATAATTGTCCTTATTTGCATCATATTTTTCATTCTTAAATAGATTTTGCTTTGTATTTCTAGACATCTAAAGTCAACAACAAAAACTAATCCTAATAGCTAGGTGCTTGGAAATGATCCAGCATGTAGGGGCTTCTTTGTAAGTGGATGGCCTGAGATCCCGTTGCCCTGTCCCTTGTGTCAGCAATCAGTGTGGCTCTGTGACCTCATTAAGTTCATAAGCCATGATACCTCCCCTCTTGCCTTCCAATGTGGATGACATTGCCTGGGAATGAGCCTTTCTAGTGACATGGGACAAATCTGAATCCAGAATGCTGATCATCAATGCTCTTAGAAGAGAAAAAAAGTTGATTAAAGGGGGGAAATGAGAAAAGAAAAATAACTCAGCAGTCTGAGTTATTATGGGAAGTATGCAAAATTTATCAGGCCCACTCCCACTCCCATGCCTAGGGGCAATTGTTTAAAGGCATTTTGTTCTTTTCTTCCCTGTAGTTTCCTGACTAGCTGCTTCACTCAATATCTTCATGTTTTTGGATTTTACGATACAAACAACAATATATAGCCAATCAATACCTTCTATTATTTTAATGTAGATTCTTGGTAAACAACTTAGAAATCATATCTTTTTTTTTTTTTTTTTTTTTTTTTTTTTTTTGAGACAGAGTCTCACTCTGTTGCCCCGGGCTAGAGTGCCATGGCATCAGCCTAGCTCACAGCAACCTCAAACTCCTGGGCTCAAGCAATCCTTCTGCCTCAGCCTCCCGAATAGCTGGGACTACAGGCATGCGCCACCATGCCTGGCTAATTTTTTCTGTATATATTTTTAGTTGTCCATATAATTTCTTTCTATTTCTTTTAGTATAGACGGGGGTCTCGCTCTTGCTCAGGCTGGTCTCAAACTCCTGAGCTCAAGCAATCCTCCTGCCTTGGCCTCCCTGAGTGCTAGGATTACAGGTGTGAGCTCAAGCAATCCTCCTGCCTTGGCCTCCCAGAGTGCTAGGATTATAGGTGTGAGCCACCGCACCCAGCCAGGAGGGAAAGTTCTGACCAGAGGCTCAACAGAAAATCTTAGAACTTGGGGAGGCCAAGGCGGGAGAACTGCTTGAGGCCAAGAGTTGGAGGGTGCAGTGAGCTATGATCATATCATTGCACCTGCAGCCTGGACAACAGAGCGAGACCCTGTCACCAAAAAAAAAAAAAAAAAAAGGAAAGAAAGAAAGGAAAGGAAAGGAAAGGATCAATATAAAACAAATGAGCAAACCTACATACAAATGTTTTTAGCAGCTCTATTCATAATTGCCAAAACTTGGAAGCTACCAAGGTGTCCTTTAGTGGGTGAATGGAGAAATAAACTGTGATCCATCCAGTGCATGTCATGTTACCAAGCCATGAAAAGACATAGAGGAACCTTAAATCTGTGTTTCTGTGCAAGTGAAAGAAGACAATCTGAAAAGGCTGCATACTGGGAGATGTTCTGGAAAGGGCAAAACTATGCAGACAGAAGAAAGCCCAGTGTTTGCCAGAGGTTGCTGGTACAGGAGGATGAACAGGCAGGATTTGCTGTGTATCTATTTTGCTGTGTATCTAAAACTGCCCTAAAAAAATAAAATCAATATTTTAAAAAATAATTGTAATGCTTCCTTCTAATGATAAAATTGTATTATTTTAAATATTTTAATTTTAATTTTTTTTAACTCCTCACTGACTTGAAGGTCACTAAATATTTTTTAAAGAAGAAGCAATTATAGAAGAACTTCCAGGTGAATCCTTATTGTCTACCACAGCAGAGGCGGCCTGCTCAGAATGTCCAGGCTCTGGGGTAATGCAGATTCCCTGGGACCCACTGGTGCCCTGTTGCTCCCGCAGTCTGAGCCGGAGTTGGGAAATGTTTGTGTGGGAATGAGCAAGACAAACACTGAGGGGCTGAAGCCTCCTGGGGAGGACAAAGGCGCATGGTGGGGGGAGAAGTAATATGGCGCCTCATGTCTTGGCTCGGGTCTGTGGTGACTGGAAGCAGCCCAAGGCAGCTGGCAGACTGGTGCTTTGTCCTCAAGAAGCTCCCAGTTCACTGGTGGCAGAAGCTTTTGGGCTCTGAGGGCAGAAAGGTTCTCCAGCAGCTCGGGAGCCTGCTAACTGCCAGAGAGGTGAGGAAGGGAGAAACAAACCACCCACCTACCCTTTCCACTGGACTCCAAGCCTCTCTGGGGCTGTCCGTTGCCAATATCTTGCTCCATCTTGTTCTGCTCTGCAACTTCTTCCCGTGGAATCTCTGGTAGGTTCTGGTACTTTTCCCTCAGAAATACACCTGATCTATGCTTGTTTGTTTTTTAATTTTTCATCTAAAACTTTTCCCGTCTTTCTGGGACAATCTGGCAGCTGGTTTCTCTGGTCGGCCATCTTGTCTCCTCCGCCAGGTTTTTGTAGTTCTGTAACTTTGAAGCGAACTAAAGACATTGTGATTGAAAATCACTGAGTGGGAATTACATAAGCATGCAATCTGTGAAACACTTTTATTCTAGCTCTACAGAGAATAAGCTGACAATGAATAAATGTGGAGATGGAACTACTCATTCAGTAATGGGGTGCTGTGGTCTGAATGTGGGTGTCACCTCCGTATTCATATGCTGAAGTTCTGACCTCCAATGTGATGGTCTCAAGATATCCAGCCTTTGGGTGGTGAATGGGTTTAGTGCCCTTACAGAAAGGAGCACAAAGAGCTGCTCAGCTCTTTCCACCATGTGAGGACACAGCAGAGCCACCATCTGTGAACCAGGAAGACAGTCTGCACAAGACACCAAATCTCCCTACACCCTAATCTTAGATTTCCCAGCCTCCAAAAATGTGAGAAATAAATTTCTTTGGTTATAAGCCAAAAAAAAAATAGAAGCAATTATTGTTCATTGATCTTTAAAATCAGTTTGTAACGTGTCATGTTTTGAGATGCCAAACCAAGCTAACCGTTTTTTAACGTCACATTACATTCTTTAAAAGTACTAAATCTAGCTGGGTGAGGTGGCTCATGCCTGGAATCCTAGCACTTGGGGAGGCTGAGGCGGGAGGATTGCTGGAGGACAGGAGTTCAAGACCCCATCTTTAAAATAAAAAAGTACTAAATTTTTTTAAATTAAAAAATATATTTTAAATTTAAAAATATATCTTTAACATTCATATAGATCACAACACAAATATTTATACTCAAATAACATTTACATAATAGCAGATATTAAAAAATGCTATATAATGTGGTCCTTCTTGAAACACTAACTTATACAACCTGGCCTGACTTACCAGCAGGTGGCGCACGAATCCTGTAGTTTAGAAACCTTTAGCTCATGATGGGGACAGGTGAATTCAGTCTTGCATTCCTCACCCACCCCCTGCTGGGTGCAAGGCTCTGCTGTTTGTGTAAATCATGGTTAAATGGTGGCCATGTGTGACAGCTGAGGCCCCTTGTGGGGCCAGTGTGCCTGCCTTTCTCTTTTGCCAGAAATAGAGGGTAAGAATAAATGATGAAGAACGTTGGGGGCTTCTGCTAAAATCAAAAAGGAAAAGATGAATTTATTAAGCTCTTACTGTATGCAAGGCCGTGTGCCAAGCCCTAAACATGCACCATTTCACTGGACCCTACAAGGGTCCCTATAAGCTAGTGGCCATAATCATCATGTTACAGGGAAACTGAGGCTCGTGCCCAAGGTTCCTGCCCAGCAACACCAGCCCCTGACTCCTCAGCAGGGTCCTTGGCTCAGGGGCCCTTTGTTTTGGATCCCTCACCACAGGGAGGGTCACTCAGTAGCCACAGTCACTTAATGTTATTTATTGTCTGATGATATTGTAACCATCTCCATAAGCAAGAAAACACTTTAATAGCTTCCTTTATAGTTGTTTCAAGTTCCCAGGCCAGTAAGATTTGCTGACCAGAGCTCTGTAACTTCCTATTGCGCTGATGCATTCCCTTTTGAGTCCCTCCTGGCCGCAGAAATGGCAAAACCTCCTTGCAGCCACGAGATACCTAAGCCTCACACCACCTGTTTGTCCAGAGAAGACAAGACAAGCGACCCCACAGATTGTGCCCAAGGACCCACTGAGCAGCCTCCTCCCCACATCCCACCTGTGCACAAGGCTGAAAGAGACTGGTATCAGCCCCTAGCTCATTATACTGCCAAAATCCCCACCCTGCGAGGGACTTACATGTCATTTTGATCATGTGATATATGTACTAGCATGATTTCTCACTGTGCTTGCACGCCCTGCACCCTGCCCTAAACATGTAATGGTGCTCATTCCCTTCATGCGTTGTTCATTTCACCTCCAGATAAACCCCAACTCTGCTGGCTGGGGAGGCGGCTTTGAGGCAGTCATTCCTCCTGGTTGACATGTCCTCTGTAGTAAATCTCATTTTTTCCCTGACAATCCTTGTTGTCTCAGTAACTGGCTTTCCGTGTGGTGAGCAACAGAGAGAACCTCCCAAGCGGGTTTGTTAACAATATGTGATTGGAAAACATGCTGTCAGTCGTCCTTGTTAGGGAGGGGAGGGATGTGGATGGGAAAATCTCACTAATATAACAGACTCCCCAAAGGATGTAATTTTTAAAATGTGGATAGAAATATTGCTCCTGCTAATACATGGTGTGGACATCCCCTTCCAGGGCAGTGGTGTGTGTGTGTGTGTGTGTGTGTGTGTGTGTGTGTGTGTGTGTGTGGAGTGGAGGTGGCTCCTTGCACAGTGAAGCCGATGTCCAGGAACTAAGGCTTCTCGATCCATGTAGAGACCCACAAGGAGTGTCCAGGTGTTGGCATCTGGTTAGCAGGGAGGGCCCCTGCACAGGGGCTTTGCCCCAGTGGCTCAGTTGTTGCCCAATTCCAAAGTTCTAGGCCCTGTATGTCCACCTTCTGTGTATTAACACAATAAACAGCCTTAGAAGAAAGCAAAGAGGTAACATACCCAGAGAAGGAAAAGGAATTGATCTAAATGATCAAATTTCCTTTTGATGCCTTGAGTGTCCAGGGCTGAACCTCACTGATCACAGACAACTCAGTGTCTCTTCTTTAATATCAGTAACTAGGCCGGGCGCGGTGGCTCACGCCTGTAATCCTAGCACTCTGGGAGGCCGAGGCGGGTGGATCGTTTGAGCTCAGGAATTCGAGACCAGCCTGAGCAAGAGCAAGACCCTGTCTCTACTAAAAATAGAAAGAAATTATATGGACAGCTAAAAATATATAGAAAAAATTAGCTGGGCATGGTGGCGCATGCCTGTAGTCCCAGCTACTGGGGAGGCTGAGGCAGGAGGATTGCTTGAGCCCAGGAGTTTGAGGTTGCTGTGAGCTAGGCTGATGCCATGGCACTCTAGCCAGGGCAAAAAAGAGTGAGACTCTGTCTCAAAAAAAAAAAAAAAAAAAAAAAAATCAGTAACTGAAGATTCCTGACGTTTAAATTGAAAAACAAGTTAAATGTTCAAGGAGGACACCAGATGGTGGTTTCTACTGAGGTTCCCTTTATTTCAGACTATTTCTATTTGTGTTTTTTTTTTTTTTTCCACAGGGTCTCATTCTGTCACCCGGGCTGTTGGAGTGCAGTGGCACAATCATAGCTCACTGCAGCCTTGAACTTCTGGGTTTGTGCAGTCCTCCGGCTCTGCTTCCCAAAGTGCTGGGATTACAGGTGTGAGCCACAGTGCTCCACCTCGTTTCTTTACATCCAACCATGCAGGGGTAACGCCCTCATGTACCTCTCAAGCCTGAATCCTGCTCTAGAAATTCTGATTCCTATTTCTGGCTTATAGGACACATGTCCCCAAAGGTCCCAGTGGCTCCCCAACTCAACATTTCCCTCCCGTCCTTTCCCCTGCTGCATTGCCTTCCTTTTCCCATTCCCACTGAGCAGGTGTCTGATGTGATGGGTCCTGTGCTCTCTTTAAGATTCTCCTACATCTTGGCTGCAGCTTCCCAGTGCCTAGAAGAATGAGTTTGATGTATCTACCCAAACTAGGCAGGCGGTGAACAGCAGGATTGACCAAGGTCCAGGTCATAGAACGCACTGCGGCCACAGCGAGGGCAGAGGGCAGTGCTAAATAAGATCCTCTTGGGCTGCTGTAAATCCTTCAGTAACTGCCTTAGCTCAGCCCTAAATCGGGCAAGCTTCCTCCAGCAGATAGTACCGCCGGCGCTGTAACTCTCCAGAGGAACATCATACAGCTCTAGGCTTAACTCGCTCAGCCTGTGGGTGTGTCGCAGCAGGTTCTCCAGGGTGGCCTTGGAGATGTGGTTCCCACAGAAGCTGAGGGTTGTGAGCTGGGTGCAGCGGCTCAGGGCAGGCAGGATGACTGCGAGCTGGGCGTCTGTGATCCCGCATTCATCCAGGTCCAGGGTCTGGAGGGTGGCAGCGACTTTCTCTAGCAGAAGGTGAAGGGGCTCAGGACTGAAATCGGACAGTGTGATTCCACTCAGGACCAGGTTCTTCAGCTGACTGATGCTTGGGCACTGGGACAAATCCATCAAGTCCGATTCCGAAAGCAGGCAGTTGGTTATGGAGAGGGTCTCCAAGGGGGTCTTGAGGCACCTGGGGACAGAGGAAGAAGTTAGTTCTGGGGAATTGTAGCAGTGAGAGCAGGGTGGTGGGGAAGGACGTCAAGGTGCAAGATGACAATTTTGCCCGAGCCCAAAGTTATTCTGATCATCTGATGATGGTCAACACCCAAGATGTGGTTTGTCGAAGGCTCTGGTCATTCAGGTCAGTTCCATTTCAGGCTGAGTCCTTCATCACTCATGCAACTGGCTCAAGTCCACAGAATCTCTAAAGCCCCCTTTCCTCCTATATTGTCAAAAAAAAAACCCCACATTTCTGGGCCACACGAGCCCAGTGAGAGACGTGCATGAAGGACACACGCAGGCAAGGCCCGGCAACATGCGCTGGGCTTGCCACCTGCAGGATCACTGACATGCCTGTGTCACCAGCAACCACAGTAACCATCTATCACTTTTTATCGTTCTCCACTCCTGCTCCCTCACCCTCTAGTGAGGGATGTTGCATTTTCCATACATTAATTAATTTACTTGGAGGTCAAAACAACCTATTACACACAGAGAGTTAGAGACAGGATCATTAGTGTCCACTAAGCTGATGAGGACAGAGCTTATATTTTGAAATGCCTAGATTGGATGTGCTTTTCCTTCTTCAGTGCCCTCCTCACTTACCTGTTTCCCATCATTTTACCTTAGACACGCTTCCTCGGGACAAATTCACAAACACACCCTCACTAGATCTGAGACCCCCAGTAGCTAGTTCCCTAGAATGGAGTCCCTCTTTACAGCATCCACCCCAGTTTATCCCTCTGCCTTTATTGGGCCAGTTATGTGACACCCACTTCTGGAGAGAGCAGTGAACACAGCTATGGGTTAACATTCACTGGCTCATGTGTTTACTATAACCAAGAAAGGCTTTGCTCTGGTCTGCAGAGAAAGCTCACCATCCTTCCTCACCTGAGCACCTGGTCCAGGTGGCCTTCAAGGAAGGAAACGGAGTTCATATAAAGCCTCTGGAGGTGGTCCAGCTTACGGAACTGAGTCGTGAACTGGGCAATAAACCTGTCCTTCTTCTCTAGGTTGGACACATAGATTTGGAGGAGAAGTAGTTTCCGAAGATTAATCATCTCGCCCAGGTAAGGAGCAAACCTTGCCAGCATGGACAGTTTCCAATTGCAATTCACCTCTACCACCTGGATACAGTCCAGCTCCACCATTCTTAGGACAGTTCTGATCTTTTGGATGCGCGTCGCAAAAATGCTCAGCTTCGTACAGCACAGGTGTACTAAATCTTTCCTCTGCTTGACCCACAAGAAGAGGTAGGTGAGGAACTCATCCAGTGGTCTTTCCTCGAGGCAAAGGTCTATGAACACCTTCAAGGGTTGCTGCCTTCCCATACTCGGACAACTCTTCACTGTTTTCCTCTTACTCATGGCATTTGGTAAGCATGCATGGGTCATTGCTTCAGACTCTATGACCCAGAAGTTCTCATCAACATTCCGCAAATCCAGTACTTGCAGGATCCACCTCCTATGGCTAAAACAGGGGAGAGTCTCAGAATTTAGGCAAGGCCCACTCTGACCGGTGTTCTTACTCCACATCCCGAACACCAGCTGCCCCTGTCCTGCTTCTCCTGTTCTCTGATTTCTCCATCCCCTTTTCTCCTTGTGTCACGCCTTGCGCCCACTTCTATCACCTTTAATTGTCACTAAAAGGAGGCAGCTACATGTTCCTTCAGTGCTTCCCGCATGGGAAGCAGTCCTACCTTTCCAGGAGCCCTTTCCCAGAGTAGCTCAGCAACGGCCAAGGCCTCTCGGAGCTTTCTCACTGGCTCCATCAGAAGCCTCTGGTCCACCCACCCTTGGGTCCCCCACTCTCCCTGACCCAGCTGTCTGTCCCCGCACTCCTGAGCCCTCCCTATCAGGCCATGAGGGTCAGCCTCACCTGGGGCGAACCTTCTGGGCAAGCAGCACATCGAGCCCCTCCAGCACAACTCTTAAGGTCTCCAGGTCAGGCGTCTTCATTAGAGACCCCAGAGGGAGGCAGAAGAAGGGCCAGGCCTGCACCATCGCCTTTAGGATCTCGCTGCGTCTCCCGTTGAAGGCCTCCATGAACAGTGGTGGGAAGAGCTCCACGGGCACCTCCTCCAGAGGGGGCATGACCAAGGCCTCGTTTCTCACCAGGTTCTGCCCTGCCAGTTCCAAGAGTCTGGGTGGACTCTGGAGGCTCATCTTGATGAATCTGCAAGGAAAACATCCTGAGGACACATCCAAGGACAGAGCATCCTTCTCAGGCCAATCCTGATCACCCCCATCTTCTCCTAGGGCCAATGTCCCTGCTCTGGCAGAGATGGAAGAGTCCTCAGTTTACCCCAACTACACTCTGCACTCTGTGGCCACAAAGCCATATCTCTCCTCCTGGTTCCACCATGACCAGTGTCTCCCAACCAATGAGAGGAGGACAAGGTGACCACTACCCTTTGATTTTCATCCAGTGCTCTACTGAGCTCTGGTCCCACTATGAAGTGGGTACGCAGGAGCCTGAAAGCCAGTCCCCATCCTTTTAGGGGAAGTTTCTGAGTATCACTCAAGGCCCTAAGACAATGGGAACAGAGTGTCATGAGCCCTACAGGACTACATTCTCAGTTCCTACAAATAATTTGGTTAGGAATATTCAGGGAACATCCCTAAAATGAGGGCCATTTGTTCATTTTTAAAAATTTCAATGAGGAATTGTAAAACCCATGTTACAATGTTATAGAGCATTTGCAAGTTAAGGATAGAAAACAATTTCTGAGGTAGAGATTCCAACCCACATCTCTCATTACACACTTCAAAAATTAACCACTATAGGTTGGAAGTCTTGGGAAAGAAATAGATCACCTGTTCAGAACAAAAACTCCACTCTTAGAAATATTATATAGAATATTGTTAAGCTTTTAGTAAAAAAGAAAGCCTAACTTGTAAAATCACAATACCACAAAGTCTATGAACTGTAAGAGCACACAAACTAAATATTTAAAAAGCCAAGAGGCCGGGTGCGATGGCTCACGCCTATAATCCCAGCACTGTGGGAGGCTGAGGTGGGAGGATTGCCTGAGGTCAGGAGTTCGAGACCAGCTTGAGCAAGAGCAAGACCTCGTCGCTACTAAAACTAGAAAAAATTAGCCGGGCATGGTGGGGCATGTCCATAGTCCCAGCTACTCGGGAGGCTGAGGCAGCAGAATGGTTTGAGCCCAGGAGTTTGAGGTTGCTGTGAGCTAGCCTGACGCCATGGGACTCTAGCCCAGGCAACAGAGCAAGACTCTGTCTCAGGAAAAAAAAGAAAAAGAAAAAAGCCAAGAAATAAACTTTTAATCAATTGGATTTTTTTAAAAATATGCTTGATTGAGCATTTTGAAATGATATCAACCAAAGCACAAATACATATTTTTGGAATACAGACAAAACTACCATTAGAGGAACAATCAAATCCCAAACTGTTCTTCTGAAAAACACACAGGATCATTCTCTGTGCCACTTTGAGCTTCATGTCCCCATCTGAGACTGGCTGACTGTACATCAGATGGGACTGTCCTTATGGAGGTCGCTGACTTACCAGATGGGGACTCAGTGTGTAGGGCGCTGGGACTTCAGGCAGAAGCAAGCAGTAACCCCAGTCTGCAGGGCTTTGGGCGCTTTGGGACTCTCTGTGGATCTTCGGGAGCTTACACTGACCTTTCCAATCACTCCTCCCCTTTTCAGCTACCAGCTTCCAATCAGAATGTGATATTTGATGAATTCCTGAAGCTCCACCCAGTTAATCCTGATGGACTTTTTGGCTCTCCCTAGATTGATTGAATCAGATATCCAATTATGAAACTGAAAGAATTAGGATGGGCTAAAAGTCAATAATTCATTCCTTCGTACACTCCTACACTGATGGAGTTTTACTAATATGTGACCCTCATAGTCCTGAGTGTGACGACATGGGGAAGGCATTAATCTGTTCCTGATGTGAGATAGAAAAAAAGCAAAACCTGAAAGTAGTCTTGGGGAGTCTTTGGCCACATTAAAGTCATCAGAAGTTCCAGAATTAAAACAGGGTTATGGAGGCAGCAGTGTCATTCCCAAAGAAAACAGAATAGAAATCTCCATGTATCCAAAAATCCATAGCTCTGCCCCTGCTGTCACCAGGAAGAACTTTCCAGAAGCACTAAAGAGGGCAAGGTGGTCACGAGCCCATTCATTTCCATCCAGTGTTCCACTGAGTTCTGGTCTCACTGAGAAGTAGGTACTGAGGAGCTGCCTACAAGTAGCCCCCACCCTTCATGTGGATTTAACTGATTATAATTCAAGGCCCTAGAACAGTGGAAATGGGAATTTCATGTGGCCCAACACAACCTGCATTCTTAGTTCTTAAAATTAACCTGGCAGGGATAAATTAAGGGGTCATCCCTAATATAGGTGCCATTTGTTTCCATAGAAAATTTTAAAGGAGAAATCGTGAAACCCTTGTTACAGTGCTATGAAGCATTTGGAAATTAGAGATGTAAAATTCTAATTCACATGTAGATTCCAATGTACGTTCCACATTCTTGCACATTTTTTCTTTTCTTTTTTCTTTTTTGAGACAGGGTCTCCCTCTGTTACCCTGGGTAGAGTGCAGAGGCATCGTCATAACTCACTGCAACCTCAAACTCTTGACCTCAAGGAATCCTCCCACCTCGACCTCCCAGAGTGCTAGGATTACAGGCGTGAGCCACCACGCCTGGCCACTTAAACATTTCTTATATCACTTTGGGATGGGTCTAGGGGAGGAAATAGAGCGCATGTTCATAACAAAGACCCCACTCCTAAAAACATTTTATAGAATTTTTTTAAGTTTTTCATAAAAAAGAAAATCTAAATTCCAAATCTGTAAAGCCGATGAATTATGTTTTAAGGGCACGTAAACTAAATATCTAAACTATCAAGAAATAAAATTCCAATCAGTCAGCTGTTTTTAGTTTTTTCTAAAAACAAATCTACTTGGTTAAGAAATTTTAAAATGATGTAAACCATTCAATTCTGCTGCAGATCAGATTGGGCTACAGAAAAATAAATAAATAAACCATGCACAAATTGAAATATTTGAGATGAAGGCAACACTGGATTTAGAGGCAAAAATCAAAGCTGTAAGTCTATACATATTGAAAGACAGAAATAGTAAAATTCTCCATACCACCTTGGGCTGCATGTCACAACTCAAGACTGGCTGATGCTAGCTCAGATGGATATGTCCTCATGGAGATCAAGGACTTACCAGGTCAGGATTCGGTTGGTAGAGTACTCAGACCTCACAGAGAACCAGACAGTAACTCCCGGATCCAGACTTCTGGGTCTCTCCAGTGGCTCCTCAGGTAATTTTTTCGACCTTCCCATCATACCAACTCTTTTAAACCACTAACTACCAATCACAATGGGATATATGATTAGTTTCCTAAAGCTCCACCCCGTCAATCCTGATGGGTTTTTGGCTCTCTGTAGATTGATTAAATCAGATACGCAATCATAAAAAGGAAAGAATTAGGAATAGGCTAAAAGTCAAGAATCCATTTATTGATGCACTCCACAAACATTGATGGAATTTTACTAACGTGACTTCACAGTTCTGAGTGTGACATAGGGAAGGCATTTATCTGTTCTTGACATGAGACAGAAAAAAGAAAAACCTGAAAGTATTGTTGTCGGGAGTCTTTGGCCACATTAAAATTATCAGAATGTTCCAGAATTTAAACAAGGTTATGGAGGCAGCGGTGTCATTCCCAAAGAAAACAGAATAGAAACCTCCATGTATCCACTGGACACTGTGTGTTATGTTACCTGACAGCAGATTTTGTCTCCATTTAGGTGGAAGAAAGGCCACTAGTAGTGTCATTGGTCTCATGAGTAAGGCCAAGGCTTTTCTGAAGATAATATGGCCAAAATTACAATAGTAAATAAGGGTGTGGGCTGGGTTGTGTGGGGCTGGATGTTATTAGTGGGACCCTGGGAATGAACCAACACAGAGTAAATATGTTGGGGTCTTCTTGGGGAGTGGTGGAGGAAGAATTAAAAGACTTTTGTCTAGATTGAGTTTAAAAAGTAAATAGCTATTAATACAAAAGAGAAGATGCAGATGTTTAAAATTCCACGTTATCCTTGAGGAGAGGAAGACAGATTCAGTGTTCAGTCCCACCCTAGAAGGTAAAGGGCGTTTCCTCCCAAAATGATGGGATTAGCTCAGCAAACCATCTGGAGCGGAATTTAAATCTAAGAATGTGAGCTGGAGCGGAGGCCAGAGAGTGGTACTATGGCCAGACCTGGGGAGGGAGACTTTTCCAAGTCTGAAAGCCACTGGGAGTGGAAGCGGTGGGCTCTCTGTGTTGTTGGAGAGACAAGAACATATGTAAACACGTGTGTCCTTGTCATGGTGCTAGCCGCTGGAGACCTTTTCTTTTAGACTCAGGGTTCTTCACACGGTGGGACATTTTCTAAGCAACAATTAGCCTATCATTTTCCAGGGCGCTTTGCCATTATAAGAGAAAAATCTGAGGCACAATAAAAGTTTAAAGACTTCATTTGAGTAAAAACCAAATCAGGAATTCAGGAACACAAGATTAAAAAGGGCTTAGTGTTACAATGAAAAATTGTCCGAGGCAAGGATTTATGTGGAAAATGGGGAAGCAAAATAAAGAAACTATTTCATTGATTACAGTTTCAAGATTGCTTTTTTTGGTTATCTTGTTGGAAGGTCCCTAGTCACAGAATCAAATGTTAGTTGGGTGCATATTTTTTATTTTTACTTTATTTTTTTGAGACAGAGTCTTACTCTGTCACCCAGGCTAGAGTACAGTGGCATCAGCCTAACTCACAGCAACCTCCAACTCCTGGGCTCAAGCGATCCTCCTGCCTCAGCCTCTGGGGTAGTTGGGACTACAGGCATGCACCACCATGCCTGGCTAATTTTTCTATTTTTAGTAGAGTCCGGGTCTCACTCTTGCTCAGGCTAGTCTCGAACTCCTGACCTCAAGTGATCCTCCTGCCTCAGCCTCCCACAGTGCTAGGATTACAGGCGTGAGCCACCCACCCTGCCAGTTGGCTGCTCATGACTGGCTGAGGTTAAGTTTTGTTTTTGTCTAACTTGAGGATTTACCAGAAATGACTCAATTAAGTTTTGCTTATATTTGCCATATCATTGGGGCGGGGGGGAGGGGGGGTTAAGGCTATTTTTGTAGCCTTAGTTGGTTTTGTTTGCCCAGGAAGTTTTCAGGCCGGTCTCCATTTTAATTTTGCTTCAGCTATTCTGCCCTTTTGGTCATCCTCTCAGCAAGCTGAGTGTGTGACTAAACGGGATAGCATTACTCTCAGCTACCACCATTGACCTAGTCACGGTGATGAGGAGGCAGGTCAATGTTGTCAGGAGACAGGTCCATAGTATCATAAACAATAAATAAGGCCAGGCGCGGTGGCTCATGCCTGTAATCCTAGCACTCTGGGAGGCCAAGGTGGGAGGATTGCTTGAGCTCAGAAGTTCGAGACCGGCCTGAACAAGAGCAAGATCCCGTCTCTACTAAAAATAGAAGGAAATTAGCCAAAACAACTAAAAATAGAAAAAAAATTAGCCGGGCATGGTGGTGCATGCCTGTAGTCCCAGCTATTCAGGAAGCTGAGGCAGGAGGATCACTTGAGCCCAGGAGTTTGAGGTTGCTGTGAGCTGACGCCATGGCACTCTAGCCCAGGCAACAGAGTGAGACTCTGTCTCAAAAAAAAAAAAAAAAAAAAAGGACAATGAAAATCTTAATGTTTATACATATAAACAGATGACCTTAACTTCTCCCATTTTATTGGAGAAGTAATTTATATCCAACTGTCTTTTTACAAACTGGTGAGTTTATATTACTCTGTTTTTATGTATCATAAATGAAATTTTAAAATGAAAACTGCAGACACGACTTCTTGGGCCCCTCTTTCCCGGGACCCGTGAACCTTGCCCGGGAGCGCTCAAATAAAGCCTCATTGCTTATTCCCTCCCCCCCCCCCAAAAATGAAAACTGCAAGATCTTTGTTTTTGTTCATCTTTATGTTTTTATGCGTTTGTGTCAGTATATATACCTGGTATTTAATTGACCAAGTTCCATTTAATTGGCTTCAAGGAAAAAAATTTGCACTTACATCAAGTAATTTATCAGAAATACAGTAATTTACTCAAATCCTATTTAGGGTCATGTGACTTGGGTAAATCTTTGATATAAACTAACTAAAAATTTTGGTAAAATAAATATAGAAATATTTGCATAATCACCAGCATTCACGTTTTCCCATGGATTACTGCTCAGACAGCTTTGTCTCTGGCAGATGTTTTAGGGCCATAATACTATAAATCCAGCCTTAAAAGCGAAATGAGGGCCAGGCGCAGTGGCTCACGCCTGCCATTCCAGCACTTTCGCAGGCTGAGGTGGGACATTGCTTGAGCCCAGGGGTTCGAGGCTGCAGTGACCCATGATTGCGCTCCTGCTCTCCAGCCCGAGTGACGGCGTGAGACCCCACCTCAAAAAAAAAAAAAAAAAGCAAAATGATCTTTGTGTAACTCTTTGATGAATAAGATGTTTAATATTGTTGATTTAATTAAGAAAAGCTGTATTCAAAATACCCGTATATTTAACTTAATGATCTTACTTAGGTAAACACCTGATATTCACGTTATAAAATAATGTCAGACTCTCATATCAGTTTTCATAAATAACATAGGTATAAGTATTAAAAATAAATAAATGAGGTAAACGTAAGTGGGACGGGCTAGCGGAGCGGCGGCGGCGGCGGCCCGGCCGGGACCCCCGCGGGCTGAGGCGGAGGGGCCGCGGGCTCCGAGCTCGGCGCCGGGGGCAGCGCGGCTGCGGCCGAGGCGAGAGCCCGCTCCGCCTCCCTCCCGCTGCCCCCCGACCCCCGCCTCCTCTGGGGGCGGCGGCGGGATGTTCTCGGTCCCCTCGTGCGCGCGGCTGGTGGCCCGCGCCGTGCTCGGCGGCCTCGCGCAGACCAACCCCAGAGCCGGCGGCCGCTGCGGCCTCGGCAAGGACCTCCGAAAGGGCGCGAGCTACGGGGACGACGCGTGCCTCGCGGCCCGGCGCCGCTCTGCGCTACGCCCGGTAGGTCCGCGGCCCGGTACCCCCGCCCCAGCGCCGGCCCCGCCTCCCGGGCGCTCCCCGGCGCCGGCTTCCTCGCTTCCCCCGCGCGGCGAGCGGAGCCCGAGCGCGCCCAGGCGGCGGGCGCTTACTGTGCGCCAGGCGCCGCGCCAAGCGCTCTGAGGCGCGTTTTCCGCTGGAACAACCCCCATTTTAGAGATGAGGAAACTGAGGCGCGGAGCGGCCTAGCCACGTGCTCAAGGTCAGTCTGAGAATGTGACCAGCCTGACGGCATCCAGAGCCACGTTAGTCACTTGGCAGCGCCGGCCCGGGCGGCCTCCCCGGGGACTCCCTCGGTGACACCCGCAGGTTCCCAGCCTGGCTCTGGCTCCCGCCCCCTTCGCTCCGCGTGCCCGGGGCATCCCTGCTGCTCCGCGTGCTCCGGCCGCCGCCGCCGCCGGCCACGGGCTGCCGGACCCCCAGCAGTCCCTGTGGTGAGCCCCAGAGGGTCCGGCCGTGTTCTTCCGCCGCCTGGGTCGTGACCAAATCCGCATCCTTTTCGGAATCCCACAGTGGGGGCTGCGGGCTTGGTGGAAAAACTCCCACAGTGCGTTCTCCCAAGCTGATCCTGTCCGCTTGCGGTCACTTGGGGCGCGGGGGTGGGGCTGCGTGCGACAGAGAATCAGTCTCCTTGACCCAAAATAGAGTGGCCGAATCTGCTTGTAGACTGCAGCCAAGAAAGCTTTGAGAATTGGTCAAAGCCTTTTCAGGCCGCAGGTGCTATTCCAGTTACACCTTTTGGGGGTGGGAGACTAGGGACAGAGCTTGCAGGAAAGGGTGAGTATAATTCGCGTGCAATCAGAAAATTTACTGTAATGTACATCTTTGGAGACTTTGTGTGTACTGTAGATTAGTGTGCTATTAAAATTTTTGCATAAATAAAGCACTTCCTTTGGGAAAAAAACAGGATGAACATTAATAAATGGAATTTGAGATCTTAAAGCTATAATGTTTAATTAAGTAATAGATACTAAAGTTTCTGGGTCACTTCCAAATATGATAATATACGGAAACATTTATTACTTGACTTAAATATTATAGAAAGACAAAAATATTTTAACAATAGACTATAAATATGTCCTGTTCCACATTGAAAGATCGTTGTATAAGCAAATCTATGTTTCTAGAAACATAGGTATATATTTATGGCTGTTATATATATCAATATGGCAAACAGTTCCAAATAGCTTACTTCCTAGTTTTTCTCTTGTCATTTAAGTTAGAGTTAAAAGTCTAATTAATACATGTAATTCTGGCTGGACGTGGTGGCTCACGCCTGTAATCCTAGCACTCTGGGAGGCCGAGGCGGGTGGATTGTTTGAGCTCAGGAGTTCACGACCAGCTCACAACCAGAGCGAGACCCCGTCTCTACTAAAAATAGAAAGAAATTATATGGACAGCTAAAAATATATAGAAAAAATTAGCCAGGCATGGTGGCGCATGCCTGTAGTCCCAGCTACTCGGGAGGCTGAGGCAGGAGGATCGCTTGAGCCCAGGAGTTTGAGGTTGCTGTGAGCTAGGCTGACATCACGGCACTCTAGCCCTGGGCAACAAGAGTGAGACTCTGTCTCAAAAAAAAAAAAAAAAAAATCAAAGCTGTAAGTCTATTCATATTAAAAGACCAAAAAAGTAAAATTCTCCATGCCACCTTGGGCTGCATGTCACAACTCAAGACTGGCTGATGCTAGCTCAGATGGGCATGTCCTTATGGAGGTCAAGGACTTACCAGGTCAGGATTCGGTTGGTAGAGTACTCAGGCCTCACAGAGAACCAGACAGTAACTCCCGGATCCAGATTTCTGGGTCCTTCCAGTGGCTCCTCAGGTACTTTTTTTGACCTTCCCATCATACCAACTCTTTTAAACCACTAACTACCAATCACAATGAGATATATGATTAGTTTCCTAAAGCTCCACCCCGTCAATCCTGATGGGGTTTTAGCTCTCTGTAGATTAATTGATTAAATCAGATATGTAATCATAAAAAGGAAAGAATTAGGAATAGGCTAAAAGTCAAGAATCCATTTATTGATGCACTCCACAAACATTGATGGAATTTTCCTAATATGTGACCTCCATAGTCCTGAGTGTGAGACAGGGAAGGGTTTAATCTTTTCCTGATATTAGAAAAAACAAAGCCCGAAAGTTTCATTTTTGGGAGCTCTTTGGCCACATGAAAATTATTAAACGTTTTCAAAGTTCAAGTGCTGAGCTTTTGGTAACAAAAACAACTTTATGAAGACAGTGATGTCATTCCCTACAAAAACAGAATAGAAATCTTACTTTATCTAGTGATCACTTAGGTTTTATGTTAGCTGGCATGGAAGATCATGTGCCCATTCAGGGAGGCAGAGAGGTACCATGAGGGTGTAATTTGTCTTCGAGACTAAGATTAAGGCTTCTTCAAAGGAAATCAGGCCAAAATTAAAGTGAGAAACCAGTGTGGAGGCTGGGAACAGTGGGGCTGGACGTTGTTAATGGGACACTGGGAGTGACCCAAAACAAAATAAAATATGTGGGATTTTTTTTATTTCTTTTTTTTTATTCTTTCTTTTTTTTTGTTTATTCTTATTTTTCTTTTTATTCTCTTTTCTTGTCTCACAGATGGCATGTGGAATTTTTTTTTTTTTTAATGTGGGGGTGCGTAAAGGGGGAAGAATTGAAAGACTTGTCTGGATGGAGTTCAGGAATTTTAAAAGGGGATGGTGCGGACCAGGGGATTCTGACTGTTTAATTAAAACAAAGCATCGTGAAGGCCCAGGGCAGGTGTTGATGTGATGTGATTTCTGCCCAGTGCTCTGAATGCTAAATTCTTATTTTTGAAAAAGAAAAGAGATTTTTAAAATTCAAAAAAAAAAAAAAAAAGAAGAAGAGAAGAAATTTTAAAGGGGAGTAGCTACAAAGGAGAAAATGTAGACTCTTAAAACCCAACATTATCCTTGAGTGAAGGGAGGGAGGGAGATTCTTCTTGGTCTTCCTCAGAAGATAAAGGATGTTTCATCCCAGGGAGATGGGATCAGCTCAGCAATCCAGCTTGAAAAGATTAAATCCAAGAGTATGAGCTGTGGAACAGTCCAGGGGGCAGCACTGTGGCCAGACCTGGAAATTGAGACTTTTGCAAGAATGAAAGCCACTGAGGGTGGAGGCTGTGGGCTCCTCGGGATGTTGGAGAGAAATGAACATGGCTCAAATGCCAAATGTATTCCTGTCCTTGTGGTGAAGACCACCTGGAGACCTTTTCTTTTAGACTAAGTGTTCTTCACACATTGGGACATTTTCCAGGCAACAATCTGGCCCAGTTATTTTCCAAGGTCCTCTGCCTGTAAGAGAAAAATCTTAGGCACAATAAAATTTTAAAGAGTTTCGGTAAAAAGCAAGTCATGAATTGGAGAACACCAAAACAAAAGAAGTTTAGTGTTTGGATGACAGACCATCAGAGGCAAGTATTTACGAAGAAAATGCAGAAGCAAGATAGAGACATTATTTCATAGGTTACAGTTACAAAATTACTCTTTTTTTGTTTAGTTTACCTTGCAGGAAAGTCCCTGGTCACATCATTGTATGTTAGCTGGCTGCTTATGATTGGCTGAGGTTAAGTTTTGTTTGTGCCTAACAAACTTTTACGAGAAATAACTGAAGTTAAGTTTGTCTTATGCTTGCAGTTGAAGCAGGATTCCGGCTATTTTTATGTTCTAATTGGTTTTGTTTGCTCAGGAACTTTTCAAGGTGATCTCCATTTTCATTTTGCTTTAACTGCTTTGCCATTTTGGTCATCCTCTCTGAAAGCTGAGAGTGTGACCAAAGGGCATAGCATTACTCTCAGTTACCACTATTGATCTAGTCATTAGGAAGGACAGACAGGTAGATGTTGTTGTCATCAGTGGGCACACTGACACTCAAATCCACGAAGCTGTCATCAGCAATTACACAGTCTGTGCTGGTTTCCTTGAGTTGTCTGTCTCTGATGACCATCATTTAGCATGGAGGTGGCTTCTGGAAAGCACTTAAAATCCTGAGAGAATAAATGGCAGCTGGGGCGCAAACATAATTTCTATAAGGAGAATCATATCCAAGGATTGAAAAATTCCTCTGACCAAAGATCCCCAGGAGGGAGGATATGACCAACAGAATAAATCAGTGGTAGATCCAGTGCTTGTCTGATTAAAGTCTCCTATTTGTTCTCTAAGGTCTTTTAAATTTTGGACAACAGTGCCTGATAAGTAATATAAAAACGACTCTTTGCACCAATTAGGGCACAAGCTACTTCCTGTTCAGCAGCGAAAGCATCAAGAATTCTGCTATGGTGGAATACTACTGAGGCTAATCATCTTAGATTACACTGGTCTGAAGACAATTCAAAGTTTTATTACAATTTTTTCCAAGAGTTGCTGAAATACTAATAAGTGATTTTACTGATTCAGAGACTCCCATCTAAGGATATAAACTGTTGCCAAAAAAAAAAAAAAAATGAAATCCAGAATTAGTGTGATTGAATTTGGGAGCTCACCAGAGGAGTTCTTTATCTCCAAGTGACCTTAAATTAAAATTTTTACTAGCATTTAAACAGTCACGTCTGGTTATTTTAGGTAGAGGGTCAGCCAAACCACAACATCAAGATCATTTAACTGGAAAATGTTTCTCTTGCGAATGTTGTCAGTAGCAAGGTGGAGTCACTGTGTCAGACCCTGACAAAATAGAGCCAGGGAAGTCCATGAAGGGAGAGATCTCAGGCACATATGTCTGATAACAAGAATTATCACATAAAACTCTGCAAAAACCACAACCTTACCCAAAGGCCACCAGATTCTTACAAAAAATACTTCTTTGAGGACATCTACCCAGCAACTGCCTGTTCGTACTTGGACTGATGCCACACTTGTTTTTGATCCTTGTAGCAAAAGATAATGGTTTCAAAAGGACTTATGTCATCCACCTCATTTTTTCTCTAAAAACCCTTGTCTTCCTTTACCTTCCTGAATATGCCCATGCTATTTCCTGCTGCAATGCTCATTCCTAAATGAATATCGTTTTCCTTCAGAGTGTCTCTGTGTCCCTCTGTTATTTAGGTTAACATTATCTGGTGTCAAACAGTGAGAAGGAAAGGAACTCCCCTCGGATGGATCGAGGCCCCTGGTATGGAATGCGGTTTCCAAGGAGCCCGCTGCATTTTCTGATTCCACGAGTCACCTTTTCTCTTTCGATGAATCTCCTCTTGGATTCTCAGACACTCCTTCTTTTGATGACTTCCTTTGGCTTAGTTTGTATCTGGTGTGCTTATAAGGCTGCCATAGTTAAAGGACCTTGCATGCCTCTTGGGACTATGAAAGCCTCTTGTCTTTTCTGCAAACCCATATTGCTATGAGAACAGCATTCTTCTGGTGGATATTTTGGTTTCTGCAGAACTTATGTTCTGTCTGTGAGGCATGTCTTTACTGATAAATTCACTCTGGTTTTTTTGTGCATATCTAGTTTAATCGTTTGTTTGGTCTGCATGCCTGGTTGAACATTTTCATGAGAACTCTTACTTTAAATAGTTTCATTTGGCCCGGGCGTGGTGGTCACGCCTGTAGTCCTAGGTCTCTAGGAGGCCGAGGCGGGTGGATCATTTGAGCTCAGAAGTTCAAGATCAGCCTGAGCAAGTGTGAGACCCCGTCTCTACTAAAAAATAAAAAGAAATTAGCTGGATAACTAAAAATATATAGAAAAAATTAGCCGGGCATGGTGGCGTATGCCTGTAGTCCCAGCTACTTGGGAGGCTGAGGCAGAAGGATTGCTTGAGCCCAGGAGTTTGAGGTTGAACTAGGCTGATGCCACAGCACTCTAGCCAGGGTGACAGAGTGGGACTCTGCCTCAAAAAAAAAAAAAGTTTCATTTGGTTTTGCAGCACATATCTGTAAATGATATGTGCTCCTTTATTTTTATTCCCCGGCTTGTTTCTGAACATGTTTCCAGAGCACAAATGAGCATTCTAAACTATGGCAGAAGACAGAAAGCTAAGAGCCACTAGGGTGGTCACCACTATCTATAAGGAACGCTAGTCCGTGACACTGATCAGCACCCATACCGGACTTCATGCCTCATATTCTATTTGGAAGAGACTGAGGCATGCCAGAGCAGACAACATTAAACATCATACATGAAAGAATATCAAAGAATATTCCAGCAATGAAAGATGTTGAGCCACTGCTTGAAATGAATGAAAATATAAGAAGTTTTGAAGTGTTTTTATAATATCCTTAAGGACTAGTTCTTGTGGCTTAAGATGCAAAAATCTTTTCGCTCTCTACTGGACACCTGAATTCCAAACTCCAGGGAATCATTGCAGATGTCACACTGTGAGAGAAGATCAGTATAGGAGGACTGGTGTACCTACTCCCCACAAGAGCTCCTCCTAGAGTGACTAGCTGGTGCTGTCACCTCACCTGTGTGTTCTTCCATTTCCTTTGATGGGTCCTTTTCAGGTGCCAAGGGGATCCAAAAAAGAAAGAAAAATTTTTCCAATAAATACAGTTGGAACAAGTAGATATCAATCAATATGGGAACAATATAAATACAAAACTTACCTTGTGCCAGATGAGAAAATAAACTTGCATGGATCACAGATCTACATATACAGCCTAAAACTATAAAACTTCTAAAAAATTAAGGTAAAAATCCTTGTAACCTTGGAGTGGACAAAATTTTCAACTAGAACACAAAAGCAAAATAACATAAGAAAATTGAATTAAACATCACTAAAATTTAAACTGTATGATTTTGTGAAGGTACTATTAAGAATATAAAAACACAAAGATAGACTGGGAGAAAATATTCACAATACATATGTTTAATAAGTACTTCTATCTAGACTATATAATTTTTTTTTTGAGACAGGATCTCACTCTGTCACCTGGGCTAGAGTACAGTGGCATCATCTTAGCTCACTGCACCCTCAAACTCTTGGGCTCAAGCAATCCTCCTGCCTTAGCCTCCCAAGTAGCTG
Organism: Lemur catta; assembly: GCF_020740605.2. Taxonomy (NCBI): domain Eukaryota; kingdom Metazoa; phylum Chordata; class Mammalia; order Primates; family Lemuridae; genus Lemur; species Lemur catta. Next base: position 117,848,089 of record NC_059130.1, read on the forward strand.
CAGCTACAGGTGCACACCACCATACTGAACTAATTAAAAAAAAATTTTTTTTAGAGACAGGTTCTTGCTTTGTTGCCCAGGCTAGTGTAGAACTCCTGGCCTCAAGAAGTCCTCCTGCCTTGTCTTCCCAAAGTGCTAGGATTATAGGAATGAGCCACCATACCCAGTCTAGAATATATATTTTTAAAGTTTTTACAACTCAATAAGACCAAAGAAATTGAGCATAAGACTCAGACACTTTAGAAAGGGAGATATATAAATCTCAAAAAAGTATATGAAAGAGGTTCATCATTAATTTTCAGAAACATACAGTTTCTTATAACCATAAACATAAGCTTATTGTTTGACCCAGTAATCTTACTCCTAGGGACTTAGCCAAGAGAAATGAATGGATATGTCCACAGAAAGATTTGTACATAATAGTTACAGCAGCTTTTTTCAAAACAGCCACAAAATAGAAACAATACAAATTTCCAATGAGAGATGAATACCTAATCAAAGTGTGGTCTGCTCATATGACAGAAAACTATACAGCAATAAAAGAGAAGAAACTTTTTATGCATAAAACAATATAGATGATTTTTAAAGGTATTGTGCTAAGTCAAAGAAACCGGACACAAGAGACAATTTACGACATGCTTCTGTATAGACTTATTATGTATGTCCATTAACATGACATTCTAGAAAATAGTCTAAAAAGATCAGTTGTTACTGGGAGTGGGGTTAGATGATAGACCACAAAGGATACAGGGATTTTTTGAGGTTGAGGGAAATATGCTGTGTCTTGAGGGTGGTGATGGTCTCATGGGTGTATACATGTGTAAAACTCATCAAACTGCAAACTTCATATGTGTATGGTTTCCTATCACTAAATGATAGAGCAATATAATTCATTTTATCTTTTAATTTTTTTATTTTTAATTATTAGGGCTGCATAATAGTTGTATATATATTTATAGGATTTATGTGATATTTTGATATAGACATACAATGTGTATTAATCAAATCAGGGTAATTGGTGTATCCATCACCTCAAGCATTTGTCATTTTTTATGTTAGGAACGTTCCAATTCCACTCTTTTAGTTATTTTAAAGTGTACCATATCTTACTGTTGACTATGCAGTAGTCACTTCATTGTGCTATCAAATATTCTTCATTCTATCTAACTATCTAACTATATTTTTGTACTCATTAACCATCCCCACTTTATCACCACTTCCCTGCTACCCTTCCCAGCCTCTCTGGTAACCATCATTCTACTCTCTGTCTCCATGAGATCAATCGTTTTAATATTTAGCTCCCGCATACGAGTAAGAACAAAACAGAGATTTGCCTTTCTGTGCTTGGCTTATTTCACGGAACATAATGTTCTCTAAATCCACTCATGTTGTTGCAGATAACAGAATTTCATTCTTTCTCATGGCTATATAATATTCCTTTGTGTATATGTACCACAATTTCTTTATCCATTCATCCATTGATGGACACGTAAGTTAATTCTAAATCTTGGCTATTGTGAATAGTTCTGCAATAAACATGAGAGTGCAGATGCCTTTTTGATATATTTATTTCCTTCCTTTTGGATATATACCCAGCAGTGGGATTGCTGGGTCACATGGTAGTTCTATTTTTAGTTTTTTGAGGAACCTCCCTACTATTCTCCATAGTGGTTGTACTAATTTATATTCCCACCAACAGTTTACAAGGGCTCCCCTCTCTCCATATCCTTGCCAGCATTTGTCATTGCTAGTCATTTTGATAAAAGCCATTTTAACTGGAGCGAGATGATATCGCATTGAAGTTTTGCTTTGCATTTTTCTGATGACTAATGATATTGAGCATGTTTTCATATTACAGTTGGCCAGGTGTATGACTTCTTTAGAGACATGTCTGTTCAAATCTTCTGCCCATTTTTAAATGAGATTATTTCATTTTTTCCCTATTGAGTTGTTAAAGCTCCTTATCTATTCTATAATAGTTACTAACCCCTTGTCAGATGGGTAGTTGGTAAATATTTTCTCCCATTCTATGGATTGTCTCTTCACTCCGTAGGTTGTTTCCTTTCTGGCACAGAAGCTCTTTAGCTTGATGTGACCCCATTTGTCTAATTTTGGTTTGGTTGCCCATATTTTGGGCTATTACTCAAGAAATCATTGCCCTGACCAATGTACTGAAGGATTTCCCCAATTTATTAAAATAGTTTCATAGTTTAAAGTGTTAGATTTAAGTCTTTAATCCATTTTGATGTGATTTTTGTATATGTGAGAGATGAGTGTCTAGTTTCATTCTTATGTGTATGTATATCTGTATATCCAGTTTTCCCAGTACTGCTTATTGAAGAGACTATCCTTTCCCCAATGTGTGTTGTTGGCGTCTTTGTGGAAGGTACGTTCGCTATAGACAAGTGACTTTATTTCTGGGTTCTCTATTCTGTTCCATAGATATATGTGTCTGTTTTTAGGCCAGTTCCGTGCTCTTTTGAGGACCACAAGTCTATAGTATAATTTGAAGCCAGGTAATGTGATTCCTCCAGTTTTGCTCTTTTTGTTCAGGATGGCTTTTGGTATTCTGGATCGTTTGTGGTTCCATATAAATTTTAAGATTATTTTTTCTGTTTCTGTGAAGAATGTGATTGGTATTTTGATGCAGATTGCATTGAATTTGTAAATTACTTTGAGTAGTGTAGACATTTAAACAAAATTGATTTTTCCAATCCATGAGCATGGAATATCTTTCCATTTTTTGGTCCTCTTCAATTTCTTTTATGAATGATTTATAGTTTCCATTGTATTAATAGAGAGCTTTCATTACTTTATTTCCAGGTATTTTATTTTATTTGAAGGTATTGTAAATGGGGTTACTTTCTTGATTTCTTTTTCAGATTGTTTGCTATTAGAATATAAAATTGCTACTTATTTTTGTATGTGATTTTATATCTGGCACCTTCACTCAACTTGTTTATGAGTTATAAACAGGTATTTTTGTGGACTTTTTCTGCTTCTCTAATATAAGATCATATTATCTGCAAACAAGGATAACCTGACTCCTTCCTTTTTAATTTAGATGCCCTTTATTTATTTCTATTGTCTGATTGCTCTAGCTAGCAATTTCAGTACCATGTTGAACAGCAGTGTTGAAAGTGAGCATCCTTGCCTTGGTCCAGATCTTGGAGGAAAAGCTTTCAGTTTTTCGCCCTTGAGTGTGGTCCTAGCTGTGGGTCTGTCAAATACAGCTTTTATTGTGTTAAGTTCCTTCTATACCCAGTTTTTTTAGAGTTTGTATCATGAAGGGATATTGAATTTCATCAAGCGCTTTTTCAGCATCAATTGAAAAGATCATATGGGTTTTGTTCTTCGTTCTGTCAATATGATGCATTACGTTGATTTCCATATGTTGAAACATCCTTGCATCCCCGGGATGCATCCCACTTGGATCACGATGAAATCTTTTTAATGTGTTATTGAATTCAGTTTGCTAGTATTTTGTTGAGGATTTTTGCATCTATGTTCATCAGAGATGTTGGCCTATAGTTTTCTCTTTTCATCATGCCTTTGTTTGGTTTTGGTATCAGGGTGATATAGGTCTTCCAGAATAAGTTTGAGAATATTCCCTTTTCCTTTATTTTTTGGAATAGTTTAAGTAGGACTCGTATTAGTCTTGGAATATGTGTGTGGTAGAATTCCCCAGTGAAGAAATCAGATCCTGGGCTTTTGTTTGATGGGAGACTATTACTGTTTCTCTCTTATTACTTACTATTGGTTTATTCGGGTTTTGGATTATTTCTAACTAGTTTAATCTTGGCAGGTTACATATGTATAGGAATTTCTCCATTTCTTCCAGGTTTTCCAATTTATTGGCATATTGTTGCTCATAGGAGTCTCTAATGATCCTTCGAATTTCTGTAATTTCAATTGTAATGTCTCCTTTTTCATCTCAGATTTTATTTGGGTCTTCCATCCTGTTTTCTTAGTTTGGCTAAAAGTTTCTCAATTTTGTTCATCTTCTGAAAAGAGAAACTTTTCATTTTATCGATCTTTTGTATTTTCTTCTTTCAATTTAATTTATTTCTACTCTGATCTTTTTACTTTTCTTATGACTTAGCTTTGCAAAAGTAAGTTTTTTTTTAATATGGGATATACATATTTAAAATATACTATAGGCCTAAATGATTTTAGCTTTTTTCTAAAAGAGAACATGGATGTCTTTACTGGCCCTGACTTTAGTTCAGAAAGCGCCGTTGCCCCTCACGCAGGCAGGCATGGGCTGGCGGGGCCCTGAGGCTCCTGGCAATACAGGGCGTGGATGTCCCCTTCCAGGGCAGGGGCCGCGCCTTCTTTAGCGAAGCCCTTTCCTGGCACAGCCAATAGCCAGCAGCTGCGGAAATTGGATCCATTGATCAGGAGTGAACTGGGTCCCAGTCTCTGGTTAGCAGTGAGGGCCCCTGGGATGAAAGGGCTTTAGTGGCTCACGCTCACTCCCAGAGAGACTGTTGCAGAACCTGGACATGCATCTTGTGGGTACTCACCCACTGAACAGCACAGAAATAGGCAAGGGCATACATAGCAGATATCCAGGAAGAGGTTAAAGGAGGGAATCCATCAAAATGATAACGGTTTCATTTTGATAGCTTCCGTTCCTGGAGCGGAACCTCATTGACCAGACTCCGGAACGCATCTGTTCCCTACACCAGTAACTGCAGATCCCTGAGATTCAAACTGAAAAGCAGGTTAATTGATCACGGAAGAAACAAGACCTTTAACGCTCATGTTCCTTTTATTTCCAAAAGACTCTTCCTTTATAACCATGTCCACATATTCATTCTAAGCTCCCTACAATTACATGGGATGACCTATTAGAACAACGAGGGCAGGGCAGGGTACGGAACTCGATCCTCTTGGGCTGCCTGAAGTCTCTCAGTATCTCCATCACCCTGGCCTGAAGCTGGAGAAATATCTCCTGGTTGTTACGTCTAAAATCATCATAATACTCCTGAGGGACAGGATATATCACTAGGCTTAAACTGCTCAGCTCGATGGTGTGGTGCAACAGGTTCTCTAGGATGGCCTTGGAGATTTGGTTCCCACTTAAGTTTAAGGCTGTGAGCTGCTGGCAGCACCTCAAGGCAGGGAGGATGACGCTGAGCTGGGAGTCAGTGATGCGACAGTCCTCTAAGATCAGGACCTGCAGGGTGGCTGCAGCGTTCTCTAGTAGAGTATGGAAGGGCTCAATATTGACATCACTCAGTATGATGCCACTTAGGTCCAGCTCCTTTAGCTGATGCATGCTTGGGCACAGGAACAGATGCTTCATTTCTGATTCTGAAAACCAGCACTCAGTCATTGCAAAGGACTCCAAGGGGGTCTTGAGGCACCTGGGGAGAGAGCGAACACTTAGTCCTGGGGAATGGCAGTGGTGAGTGGAGGGTGGTGGGGAAGCAGCTCAGGGCGGGAGAGTGTCTTAAACACAAGCTGGTCCTCGTCACCTCATGATGGCCAACACCCAAGGTGCTGTGTGTGGCAGACTCTGCTCATTCTGGTCTGTCCCATTGCAGGAGGAGTCCTCCCACCATCGCTTGCGCCCCTGGGTCAAGCCCACAGAATCTCTAAAGCTGTACCCTTACGTTGAGAGCTAACCACATCTCTGGGCTGCATGAGCCCACTGGGAGACAGGCATGAAGGACATGCCAGGCCAAGATCCAGCAACATCAGCTGGGGTTCCCGGCCTGCGGGCCTCACTGACACGCCTGTATCATCAGCAGACCCCTTTCACAGTTCTTCAGTCCTGCTCCCTCACACTCTATTCCAGAAGCATGTGTTTCCCATGTTGATTACCTTCCCTGTGCTCAGAACACCCTGTGACAGACGGGGAGTTAGAGACAGGATCATGTTCACTAAGCCGGTGGGAATGTAGCTGGTGTGTGCACTGTGCAGGTGTGGTGTGCTTTCCCTTCTTCAATAACCTCCCCTCTAACTTATTTTTCATCATATCAATTTAGTCACAGTTCATAAAAAGTAATTCTCAAACTCGCCCTCACTGTCTCTGAGCCTCCCTGTAGCTAGCTGTCTAGCAGTGTCCCTCCAACAGCCTCTACCCCAGTTGATCCCTTTGCCTTCACTGGGGAAGTTATGTGACATCTACTTCAGGACAGAGCAGTGAACACACCAAGGCTTTGACATCTCTGTGTCTCCTTCGCTGTTACATGCCCAGCTGCTGGCACAGAGAAAATGTCCTGTGGTGCTTACTGTCACAAAGGAAAGCTTTGGTCTGCTCTGCAGAGCAAGCTCACCATCCTTGCTCACCTGACTAACTGGTCCAGATGGTCCTGGAGGAAGCAGACCCCGTGCAGAGAAAGCTTCTGGAGCTTGTCCAGCTTGAGGAACGTAGAGGCAAATCTGGCGACCACCTGTCCCACCTTCTCTGTCCAAGTGTAGTTACCCTCGAAAATGTAGGTGACGTGGAGTTTACAAAGACTCTTCATCAGGGCCAGGTAAGGGACAAACCGTCCTAGTTGGTACAGTTCCGAGAAGTTACGCATTTTCACGTCCTGGACACATTCCAGCTCCACCATATCTAAAAACTTTTTGACACTGTGGGTTTGCATTCCACAGATCACCACCTGCTTACAGCACAGGTGTACCAAATCCTCCCTCTGCTGGGCCCATTCAAAGACATACGTGAGAAACTCATGTTGGTTACTATCATGGATGCAAATGAAGTCTAGGACCACCTTCAGTGGCTGCTGCCTTCTCATCCCTGGACAGTCCTCCCCTGTTTGCCTCCGACTCATGGCCTGTGGGGACCTCACAGGGGCTCCAGACCACACGCTCCAGAAGTTCTCATCAACTTGCCGTAAATCTAGCACTTGCAGCTTCCACCCACTGTGGGTAAAACACAGGAGAGTCTCAGATTTAGGCAAAGACCCCTGCGACCTGAGCTTTTCTTCAACACCAGACATCGGCTTTCTCCCGTCCCTGCTTCTTTCCCTCTCGATTGTTCCATGCCCTTCCCCCAACTGGATCTTTTCCAGTGTCCGCTTCTCTTGCCTTTGTGGCACCAGGAGGAAGCAGGTTCATTTCCCCTTGTGATCCCTGCACGGTGAGCAGTCTGAGCCTTCCAGGGGCTCTTTCCCAGAGTGGGCTCAGTAATGGTCAGGTCCCAGAGCGTCCTCACTGTCACCATCAGATGCCTGAGGTTCACCCTGGGCCCCCCACTCTCCCTGACCCAGCTGTCTGTGTCCCCAGACCCCTGGGACCTCCCTACCAGGCTCCCTGGGGCAGCCTCACCTGGGGCGAACCTTCTGGGCAAGCAGCACATCGAGCCCCTCCAGCACAGCTCTTAAGATCTCCAGGTCAGGGGCCAGCATCAGGGACCCCAGAGGCAGGTGGGGGAAGGGCCAGGCCTGTACCAGGGCCGTCAGAGTTTTGCTGCGTCTCTTGGTGAAGGCTGTCTTGAATAGTGGTGGGAAGAGCTCCGCTGGCAGCTCCTCCACAGCAGGGATGGCCACGGCCTCGTCCCTGAGCAGGCTCTGCTCCGCCAGTTCCAGGAGTCTGGGTGGGGCCTGGAGGCTCATCCTGATGAAAATCTGCAGGAACAAAAGTCCTCAGGACAAATGCATAGAAAATGCATCTTTTGCGGTCCAGTCGTGGTCACCCCATCCTCTCCTAGGGCCGATATCCCTGCTGTGGCAGAGGTGGACCAGTCCACAGTTTCCGCAGTCGCACTTTGCACTCCGTGGCCATAAAGGCATAGCTGTGGCACCAGGAGGACTGTCTAACTGCCAAGGAGGGGACAGGTTGCCCACTACCCCACTGATTTTCACCCAGTGCTCCACTAAATCCCCATACCACTGGGAAGTGCTACTGCGCAGGCTGAGAGTTAGCCTCCACCCTTTTTGAGGAGAAATTTCCGATCCCCAAAACCATGGGAACGGCAGTGTCATGGGGCCCAACACTGCCCACATTCTCAGTTCACACAATCTGGCTGGGGAATATTAAAAGGACATCCCTGCTGGGCACCATGGCTCACGCCTGTAATCCCAACACTTTGGGAGGCTGAGGCAGGACAATTCTTTGAGGCCAGGAGTTTGATACCAGGCCAAGACAAAGACCCTTCTTACCCCATTTCTAACCCTATAGCATTCTGAAATAAAAATGAAATAACATAAAAGAAGTTTGAGATGAGGTAAAGCAAATCATGACCCAGAATTTTTGCAGTGAAGACAAGACTACATTTAAAGGGAAAATGACTGGATACTTCTGTGTCATCTTGAGCTTCCCTCCCTGAGACTGGCTGCCTGCAGATCAGATGGGACTGTCCTAATGGAGGTCGCTGACTTACCAGATCTGGACTCGGTATGCAGGGCGCTGGGACCTCAGGCAGAAGCAAGCAGCAACTCCAGTCTGCAGGGCTTTGGGACTCTCCTGTGGATCTTCGGGAGCTTACATTGACCTTTCCAATCACTCCTCCCCTTTTCAACTACCAGCCTCCAATCAGAATGTGATATTTGATGAGATTCCTGAAGCTCCACCCAGTTAATCCTCATGGACTTTTTGGCTTCCTCCATATTGATTGACTGAATCAGATATCCAATCATGAAACTGAAAGAATTAGGGATAGGGTGAAAGTCAAGAACTCATTCCTTCCTGCACTCCACCAACATCGATGGAGTTTTACTGATATGTGGCCGTCATAGTCCTGATTGGGAGACAGAAGAGTGTTTAACCTGTCGCTCACATGAGTCAGAAAAAACAAAACCTGAAAGTATTGTTGCTGAGAGATTTTGGCCGCATCAAAATTATGAAATTTTTTCATTGTTAAAACAGCTTTCTAAAAACAGTGGTGGCATCCCTAGGAAATCAGAACAGAAATCTCTGTAGGGTGTGTTCAAATAACTGACATAGCCATTGGTGTCTCCCTTCTTGTGGAAGCCTCTCTTCCACTGGGTGGTCTTCTGGGACCACTGGTGATGTGATTGGTGTGAGACTCAGGCCAGGCAGGGCTTCTGTGGAGGAAATCAGGTCACAACTACAAGGAGAAGTAAGGGTGGGGGCCGGGTAGGGTGGGGTTGGGTGTTCTCAATGGGGCTCTGGGAAAGAACTAAAACACAGTGAGGCCGGGCGCGGTGGCTCACGCCTGTAATCCTAGCACTCTGGGAGGCTGAGGCGGGTGGATTGCTCGAGGTCAGGAGTTCGAGACCAGCCTCAGGAAGAGGAGACCCCGTCTCTACTAAAAAGAGAAAGAAATTATCTGGCCAACTAAAATATATATAGAAAAAATTAGCCGGGCATGGTGGCGCATGCCTGTAGTCCCAGCTACTGGGGAGGTTGAGGCAGTAGGATCGCTTAAGCCCAGGAGTTTGAGGTTGCTGTGAGCTAGGCTGATGCCAGGGCACTCACTGTAGCTCGGGCAACAGAGCGAGACTCTGTCTCAAAAATCAATAAATAAATAAATAAATAATAAAACACAGTGAATATGTTGGGATTTTTTGGTGGGTGGAGGGAGAGTATAATAAAGATTAGACTGAGGCCACCCTGGTATTGATCCTGGTAGCCAAGGATGATTTTTTTCTTTACAACTCATGTAACCCTCCTCATTTTTCCTTTCAAAACCATTGTCTTCCTTCACCTCCATGAAAACGCCCACACCTATTCCCATTGCATTACTCATTTCATGATAAACAGTATTTTTAAGAGACTCTCTTTGTCTGTAAGTAGACGATATATTTTTTTGACAAGATGATTAACCCATTTTTACTGAGAGAAAGGGTCAAAAGGACCCCATGGCCCCAGGTGAGTGGGATGCGAATGTCCTGGTGGCTCTTTCTGCCATCTGCATCTGCAGATCTCAGTGATACCCTACAGGCCACATCTCGCAGGCTCCCCAATTAACTGCCTGGGGAAGGTCTTAGGATTCGTGGCCTACATCCTGTCCTTGAGTGAAGAACCTTGTTGTGAGTCCCTCAAATCCTATCCTAAGTTCTTCAGACTGTTCAGGTACTGATGTACCGCAGGTATGATTGTGCCCATTTTATCAATGATAAAGCCCAAGTTCAGAGAGGGCTTTATTCATCGAGAAAGTCACCCAGTTCAGCTGGGTGGCTTCTCTAGATCACACAGTAGGTGAGTAGCAGAGCCCTGACTAGTAAACCTCCGACAATCTCCATGCTTCTATTTTAAACAATATTAATAAGTGATTTCTTAAGATAAACAGTATGCCCTAGTCCTAAAATCAAAGCAGTTGTGTGGCTAAGAATACTCACTTTCTCCATTAAACGCTGGCAAATTTGGGATATAAAGAGAAGCCATTTTAGTTACCGTATCACCTCTTAGCTAACTTTTCCTTTCCGCTCTTAGCACCAGTATCTTTACATTTCCTTTCTATCCCCCTCGTATGCTTTCAAGAACTATATTACATATGACTCCGAGCAAGGTATAATGAATAATGAGAGTTTCAAATGTCATCTCTCCCAGGGATGCCAGAGAGGCCTGAGATTCAGACGAGACATTTTGCAGAGACCGGCAGTACTAGTTCTGAGGCTTCTGTAACAAAGTCTCACAGAGTAGGTGGCTTAAAACGACAGAAATGTATTCCCTCACTGTTGTGGAGGCCAGAAATCCAACATCAAGGTATGAGCAGGCCCATGTTCCCTCTGAAGGCTCTAGGAAGAACCTGCTCCATGACTTTCTTCTAGTATCTGGCAGTTGCTGGCAAACCTTGGCATTCCTTGGCTTGTGGCTGCATCACTCCAATCTCTGCCTCTGTAGTGACATGGCTGTGAGTGCGTGTTCCCTCTGCATTGTATCCTCTTCTTCTAAGGACACCCGTTATTGGATTTGGGGCCCACTCTAATTCAGGATATTCACTTAAACTTAGCTACAGCAATTACATCTGCAAAGACCCTCTTTCTATTTTTTTTTTTTTTGAGACAGAGTTTCACTCCATTCCCCGGGCTAGAGTGCTGTGGCATCAGCTTAGTGCACTGCAACCTCAAACTCCTGGGCTCAAGCGATCCTCCTGCCTCAGCCTCCCGAGTAGCTGGGACTATAGGCAAGCGCCACCATGGCTGGCTAATTTTTTTTTCTCTATATATTTTAGTTGTGCAGCTAATTTCTTTCTATTTTTAGTAGAGACGGGATCTCTCTCTTGCTCAGGCTGGTCTGGAACTCCTGAGTTCCAACAATTCACCCACCTCGGCCTCCCAGAGTGCTAGGATTAGAGGCACGACCCACCGCACCCAACCCAGACCTTCTTTCTAAATAGGTAACATTCTGAGGTTCCAGGTGGACGTGAACCTTGAGGGGACGCTGTTTGCTCTAGTACAGTCTCAGGAGAGCATGGTCTCCCTGCCAAGAAACCATTTGAAGAATTTTATGTGCTTTGATTCAGTTAGTCCTCACACACACACAAAACAATGAAGTGGGCCCTGCCATCTGCGGGCAAATGGCTGTTTATTGAATTCTTTAATCATCATCATTTCTTCTTCATGACTGAGCAAATGAATAAGTGGCTTTCCCTTTGGCAGAATTGAGATGTGAGCTACATGAGTGAAAATGGCATAGAATCAGAACAGAGTTCAAAAAGGAGGGCACTCCGTAGCCAAATGCAAAGGGTGATCCTTCTGGAAAACCCAAAGCAGGCTGGAGGAAACTGTTCAAGAACTGTTCCTCTCCATGAACACACGACCTCCGCCATGCCACCAAGGTCCACAAGGCCTCCAGGGGGGGGTATGCTGGGTAATGTCCAATTCTATAGTGGCCTGGCCAGCTTTGGCCCAGGGAACCCTCCAGGCTCCCTCCTGCCCTTGGTGACATGCATCTGGGGAGGGGCAGGAGGGCGGGGTGGGTCTGGATCGGAGGCAGATTAAAAAACATTCAAATTGGTTTAGGGCAGGAGAAGGTGAGGGAGACCTTGAGGCTTCTCCAGTCCAGCATATCACACTGCCAGATTTGGGGGTATTGGTTGCTAAGCGCCAACATTACCAAACATTTTCATGAAGCTGTAACTGAGTCCAAGCCATACCATTAGTGGAGAGCCAATAATTTGAGAAACAAGGTGTTGGGGCAAGGAAAGAGACTTACTTAGTGAGCCACCAAACCGAGAAGATGGCAGAATAATGTCGTTAAGAACCATCTTAAGTTGGTGTGAACTTTAGGGTCCTTTTTATATTACTAAGGGGACAGGAGGCTCCTTGGGGTAACGGAGGGCTGCAAACAGCTGGGCATCAGTCAGGGCCTCAGGAGAGTGCAAAACTTCTGTGTTCGTGCTCAGTTAACGTTGGCTGGCTCAGTCACGATGTTCCTGTGACTCTGTCACTTAGCGTTGTTACTTGTGTGTATACTTTTCTTATTTTGCTGGGAGTTAGTTTTGGGAAAGGGACAGTTATCATCTTTCGTCTAGCCTATGCGCAGAGCTGAGCAGAAGCATTTAATAGAAAGGACATTACGGCAGAGGGTCAGAAACAAAATGGAGCTGGTGATGTTAATCCTCTCTGTTAGGAAGCCCTGTTAGGAAACCAGTGTCCTCCACTGCTCAGGAAAGTGACCATGACAGCAGAGTGTCCCGATCATAGCCCACTGCAACCTCAAATCTTTCTGCCTCAGGCTCCCTTGTAGCTGAGATTACAGGCAGACACCACCAGGCCTGACTAATTCTTTCTATGTTTTTTTAGTAGAGACGAGGTTGTGCTCTTCCTCAGGCTTGTCTTGAACTCCTGACCTCAAGTGATCCTCCCACCTCAGCCTCCCAAAGTGCTAGGATTACAGGTGTGTGCATCCGTGCCCCAGCCTTTTCATATTTTTTCAAATATATATTCTCTTGGTGTTACTTTACAAATATATTAGAATGTGGTAGCTCACATTTTTATTATAATACGTTTTTATTACAAAAGATACATACCAGAAAAAGAGCATCTCTACTGTATACACATATGGAATCTGTATGAAGTTGAAAAAAGTAATAGTAAAAGGAGGGCACATACACCCGCCACTCACCTGAGGCCTACCCTGTATACCTACCCGTCTCCTTTTCCCAATTCCGTTCCCCTGCGTGTCTTCCAACGTTTTATACAAATGACCAAGAGGAATACATAAATAATTTTAACATTTAAAAATGAATCAGAAATGTAAGATTGTATTTTTGTTTATTTTGTTTTATTTTGTTTGTTTTGTTTTTAGAGACAGGGTCTCTTGCTCTGTTGCCCAGGCGGAGAGCAGGGATGAGATCACAGGTCTTGTGACCTTGAACTCCCAGGCTCCAGAGATCCTCCTGAGTAGCTAGTACTATAGGCTCCGGCCACCATGCCCAGCTAACAAGATTGGTTTTAATATTCCCAAATCAGCCAGGAATGCAAGATGGATTTAACATTTGAAAATCAATCAACGTAATCAAACAAATCGAATGAAGAAAAGCAAAAAAATATGATCATCCCAATTGATGCAGGAAAAGCATTTGAAAAAATTCAGTGACTCATTTCTTCAAACTCTCAGCAAAATAGGAAAACCATAATTCCTTAAGACGTTAACCAACACTCTCAGGGACCTGTAGCCAGCCTCATACTGCAGGGTAAAGGAGTAAATGCTTCCTCCTCAGAACAGGAATGATGCAAGGATGTGCACCCTCACAGTGTGTATTGAACGTGCCACTGGCCTGGCATTTCTAGCCCTTTCAACAAGGCAACCAGACATAGAACCCAAACAGAGTGTACAGGAAGAAGTAAACCGTCGATACTCACAAACAACATGAACATCTGTACAGAGGAGCTTAAAGGATCTCCACCAAAATTCCTAGAACCAAGTGAATTTAACAAAGTCACAGGATACAATGTCAATATTTAAAAATCAATTGTATTTCCATATTAGCTACCAGCAAAAAATAACTGAAAATAGTAATAAAAATTCCATTTACAGGAGCACTAAAAGCATGAAATATTAGGCATAAATTCCGTAGAGTATGTTCAAGATGTGTACACCAACAAGTACAAAACAGTGCTGAAATATATTAATACCAAAGAATATCTAAGTAGGCCAGGCCTGTAATCCTAGCAGTCTGGGAGGCCAAAGCGGGAGGATCCCTTGAGGTCAGGAGTTGGAGACCAGTCTGAACAAGAGTGAGACCCCATCTCTCCTAAAAATAGAAAAACATTAGCTGGGCATGGTGGTGAGTGCCCGTAGTCCCAGCTACTCGGGAGGCTGAGGCAGAAGGATCGCTTGAGCCCAGGAGTTGGAGGTTGCTGTGAACTAGGCTGACGGCACGGCACTCTAGCCTGGGCAACAGAGTGAAACTCTGTCTGGAAAAAAAAAAACAAGAACATCTAAGCAAATGGAGAGATAGGGTATACTCAAGTAGTAGAAGACTCAATGTTGTGAAGATGTCAGTTCTCCCCCAAATTAATCCAAAGGTATGGTACAATCCAAATCAGAATCCCAGCAGGCTTTTATGTAGGAATTGACAGACCTCTTCTTAATTTATAGGGCAATTTACGTTAACTTGTGTAACCAAATCAGTGTTACAAAAGAACAATTTGGAGCACTCATACTGACACAGGAAAGTGACTCCCAATGCTGGGAGCCACTCGGGTCCAAGTGTAACCTTGGCTTCATGCAAGAAAGAATTCAGGAGCAAGCTGACAGTATAAAGTGAAAGCGAGATTTATTCAGAAACTATGGAAAGTCTATTGCACAGACAGAGCAGAGGCAAATTCTCCCTGTAGAAGAGAACCGGCATCCTGGTTTCCTTTGCCTTTCTACAGAAGCACCAGCTTAATTAACAGGGGCAGGAATATTGATGGCAGGAGCAGTGTTTTCCTGGAATCAGGGTGACACCTTCTATTCCTCCACCATCTTGGTTGTAAATGGTTAAAATCTGAACTGCCTCCATCCTATTTTGATCAGGGGCATTTCAGACTTTGTTTTGACGCTGAGTGGGGTCGCTGACGCCTTTAATCCTAGCACTCTGGGAGGCAGAGGTGGGAGAATCGCTTGAGGTCAGGAGTTTGAAACCAGCATGAGCCAGAGGGAGATTCCATCTCTATTAAAAATAAAATTAATTAGCCGGGCATGGTGGCACGTGCCTGTAGTCCCAGCTTCTCTGGAGGCTGAGGAGGAAGATGGCTTGAGCCCAGGAGTTGCAGGTCGCTGTGGGCTGTGAGGATTCCACTGCACTCTAGCCCAGGTGATGGAGGGAGACTGCCTCAAAAAAAAAGGCACTTTGTTCTGAGACTTCCTGTCTTAGTTAGGTATTGCTGCACCAATGCCCAAAGCGATGCCCAAGGCAACGCCCGCAGCAGTGCCTTACCTAAAGCAGGACCTGCCAGGTTCCTGTGGGATTCCTGATTTCAAGACTTACTATAAAGCTACAGTGACTGAGAGAGCATGGTGTTGGTGTGCAGATTGATGGAAAAGAATACAGAATTCATGAATAGATCCACAACTCTATATCAGTTTGGATGACATGCCAGGGAGATTCGATTGGGAAAGAAAAGTCTTTGCAGGATATATTGGTGGAACAACTGGGTGTTAACGGGGTAACAAAATAAATACCAAAACTTACCTCACAGCTCATGTGAAAATTACCTTGAAATAAATGACAGAATCTACATGCAAAAAAATAAAACTAGAGAACTGCTAGTAGAAAACTTAGGATAAAATGTATGTAAAATTAAAGTAGACAAAATTCTTCAACTAGCAAATGATAAATGAGAAAATGGATAATAGAGACTGCATTAAAATTTAAAATTTGGATTTTCTGAAGGTAACATTTACAAAGGAAACGATGACACCCTGGGAGAAGATAACCACAGTAAATATATCTAACAAGAAATTATACCCAGAATATATATATACATATATTAAAAATGCTTACAACTCAATAACAATAAGACAAAAAGAATTGGGCAAAAGGCTTGAAAAGACACATCTCAGAAGAATACATACGAATGTGGACAAAGCATATCTAAATATATTCATCACCTTTATTTATCGGGGAAGTATAGTTTCTTCTAAAGAGAAATATAAACTGATATTATGGATGAATCCAAGGATCCCACTCATCAAACTACATACAGTTTACCCTTGAACTGAGCGTGTCCACCTATCCATGGATTTTCTTCTGCCTCTGCCACCCTCAAGACACCAAGGCAAACCCCTCCTCTCTCTGCTCCTTCTCAGGCCACTCACCGTGAAGACGATGAGGATGCAAACCTCTGTGATGATTCACTTCCCCTGGATAAGTAGCCAATATATTTTGTCTGCTTTATGATTTTCTCAATGGCATTTTCTTTTCTACACCTTAATTTATTTTGATGAAACAGTATATAATGCAGGCTGGGTGCGGTGGCTCAGGCCTGTAATGCTAGCTCTCTGGGAGGCCGAGGCTGGTAGATCGCTTGAGCTCAGGAGTTTGAGAACAGCCTGAGCAAGAGTGAGACCCCGTCTCTACCAAGAATAGAAAAAATTAGCCAGATGTGGTGGTGCATACCTGTAGTCCCAGCTACTCAGGAGGCTGAGGCAGGAGGAAGGAAGATCGCTTGAGCCCAGGAGTTTGAGGTTGCAGTGAACTATGATGACAGCACTGCACTCTACCCAGGGTGACAGAGGGAGACACTGTCTGGAAAAAAAAAAAAAAACAGAAAAGAAAAAGACAGATGGTATATAATATGTATAACATCCAAAATATGTGTCAGTCTACTGTTTGTATTATCCACAAGGTTTCTGCCCAAGAGTAGGGTATCAGTAGTAGAGTTTTGGGGGAGTCAAAAATTACATGTGGATTTCTGAATATGTAGGGGGGTTGATGCCTCTGATTCCCATGTTGTTTAAGGGTCACCTTTACTTTAAATGTGTGTGGTTTTGTATCAAAAAATTATAGCAAACTGTCATGCGTTTTTAAATCGATATAGTTATTATTTTTGATAGGTTTATTTTTTAGTCTTCCTACTCAAGTCTTGCTACAGATACTTATAGCAATCAGTATTCTGTATTTGTGTACTTAGCGTTACCAATGAGTTTTATACCTTTAGATGATTTCTTATTGTTCGTTGACATCCTTTTCTTTCACAGTGAAGAACTCGTTTTAGCATTTCTTATAGGACAGGTAAGATGTTGATGAAGTCCCTCAGCTTTTGTTTGTCTGAGAAAGTCTTTGTTTCTCCTTCATGTTTGAAGCATATTTTTGCAGGATATAATATTCTAGGGTTAAGATCGTTTTCCTTCAGCACTTTGAATATGTCATGGCACTCTCCTGGCCTGTAAGGTTTCCAGTAGGAAGTCTGCTGCCTGAAAAATTGGAGCTCCTTCATATGGTTTTTTTTTGTTGTTTTTTTTTTCTTGCTTCCCTTCGGACCTTTTCTTTATTTGTGACCTTTGGGAACTTGAATATTAAATGCCGTGAGATAGTCTTGGTAGGGTTAAATCTGTTTGGTGTTCTATGACCTTCTTATACCTGAATAGTGATATCTTTCTTTTTTTTTTTTTTTTTGCGTGGACACAGCTCTTACCAAGACAGTTTCTTTAGCTTTGGAAAATTCTCTGTTACTCTTTCTTTGAATAAACTTTCTACCCCAATCTCTCTATCTCCTCTGTAAGGCCAGTAACTATTAGATGTACCCTTTTGAGGCTCTTTTCTAGATCTTTTAAGCATGCTGCATTCTATTTTGTTCTTCTCCCTTTTTTCTCTTCTGATTGTGCATTTTTCAATAACCTGCCTTCAAGCTCACTAATTCTTCTTCTGCTTGATCAATTCTGCTGTTGAGAGATGCTGATGTAGTTTTCGATTTGTCAACTGAATATTTCTGCTCCAGAAGTTCTGCTTGTTTTCTTTGTTATTTCAATCTCTTTATTAAATTTCTCTGATAGGCTTGTGAATTCCTTCTCCGTGTTGTCTTGAAGTTCCTTGAGCTTCTTCAGAACGGTTATTTTGAGTTCTTTTTCTGCAAGTTCACATATCTTCCTCACTCTGGGATTCGGTATTAGTGCCTTTTTTAGTTTGTTTGGTGAAGTCATGGTTTTCCTGGATGGCCAAATGCTTTTGGATGTTTGTCAATATCTGGGCATTAAAGACTTAGGTATTTATTCTAATCTTCACAGTCTGGGCTTGTTTGAACCCATCCTTCTTAAGGTTTTGTAGATATTCAAAGGAAATTGAGTATTGTGATCTAAGTCTTTGGTCACTGCAGCCGAATAAGCATGGGGAGTGGCCCAAGCCCTGTAATCTGTGACTTTTGCAGACTCTTGGTCATGCTACCTTGCTTGGATTTGGGTAAGGTATGGGAGAATTCCTTAGATTATAAGGCAAGGTCTCTGACTATCTTCCCTCACTCTCTGTGCTGGACTGCTGGATCTCGGGGAGGAGTGACACGGGTACTCCCTCATGACCACCGCAGCAGGAATTGCACTGGGTCACACCTGAAGCCTGCCCAGTCTCACCCAAAGCCTGTGGTGACTGCTGCCTGGCTACCTCTGATGTTTATTCAAAGCCCAAGGGCTCTTTAGTCAGGAGATGGGGAATCAGGCCAGGACTGCATATCCTGCATCCTTCCCTTCAGGGCAGTGGTTTTCCTTCTGGTCCAGGGTAGGTCTAGAAATGTCATTCAGGAACTAACGCCTGGAATCAGAAGCTTCAGGAGTCTGCTTGGAACTTATTTTACTGTGGCTGAGCTGCTACCCAAATTGTAAAACAACGTCCTCTGAACTCTTCCCTTTCCTTTTCCCAAGTGGTAGAATACTCCCCGTGAGCTGCAGTGCCTGGAGTTGGGGGAGAGATGACACAGGCACTGGGTTGGCCATCTCTACTGGTGTCTCACTAAGTCATATGCACCCCAAGTCCACTGTCTCAGACCCAGCACAGCCACAGGACTTGCCCAGAAGATGCAGGCTTTGTGACCTGCCTGCCTTACAAATTTATTTTAAGCTCCGGGACACTTTCTGTCAGCCAGTGGTGGGACTAACCAGAACCTCATGTCTCTACTGCTGGGGCAGAGGATTTCCCTGCAGCCATGGGGGTCTAAATGCCCCCTCCCTGTGCTGTGTGTTCCCCTGAGACAAGGCAGCCCTGAGTTCTAATGTGAAGTCCCACAATCCCTTCAGTCTCCCTCCCCAAGGCACACAGACTCCCTCTTCCCCCAGCGTGTTGGCGCAGCACTGCCATGGGTTGGGGAAAGGGTCGTGCAGGCAATGCAAGACTGTCTCTTCTGCCATCTTCAGTGCTCCTTTCCTTGGTGGAATGTTAAAACCAGGCACTGGCTGTCAAAGATGAGTTCAGTATAGATGAGTGCATTTATTTCTGGGTTCTCTATTCTGTTTCATGGGTCTGTGTGTCTCTTTTGAGATCAGTGCCTTGCTGTTTTGGTTGCTACTGCTCTGTAGTTTAATTTGAAGTTAGGTAAAGCAATTCCTCCAGTTTAGTTCTTTCTGCTCAGAATGGCTTTCGCTATTCTGGGTCTTTTATGGTTCCATATAAGTTTTAGAACTAGTTTTTCTATTTATGTGAAGAATTTCTTTGGCATTTTGATAAGGCTTACACTGAATCTCTACATTTTGGTGGATAGTGCAGACCTTTTAATAGTAATCATTTTTCCAATCCCGAATCCATGAGCATGGAATATCTTTCCATTTTTTGTGTGTCCTCTTCAATTTGTTTCATCTGTGTCTTATAGTTTTCTTCGTACAGATCCTTCACTTCCTTGGTTAGATTGATTTCTAGGTATTTTATAATTTTTGCAGCTATTTTAAGTACTACTGCTTTATTGATTTCCTTTTCAGATTGTTTGCTGTTTGAGTACAGAAATTCTACTGAGTTTTGCATGTTATTTTGTAGCCTACAACTTTACTGAATTTGTTTTTCAATTCTTTTTTTTTTTTTTTTTTGAGACAGAGTGTCACTTTGTTGCCCTGGCTAGAGTGAGTGCCTTGGCATCAGCCTAGCTCACAGCAACCTCAAACTCCTGGGCTTAAGCAATCCTACTGCCTCAGCCTCCTGAGTAGCTGGGACTATAGGCATGCACCACCATGCCCGGCTAATTTTTTCTATATATACTTTAGTTGGCCAGATAATTTCTTTCTATTTTTAGTAGAGATGGGGTCTCACTCTTGCTCAGGCTGGTCTCGAACTCCTGACCTCCAGTGATCCACCTGCCTCGGCCTCCCAGAGTGCTAGGATTACAGGCGTGAGCCACCGTGCCCGGCCTATGTTTCAATTCTAATAGTTTCTTGGTGTGTCTTTCTATTTTTCTTTTTCCTTTTTTTTTTTTTTTTTTGTCTTTTCAGAAGCTTCCACTTCTAGATTATTTTTCTAAGTATAAGATCACACTATCTTTGAACAAGGTCAATTTGACTTCTTCGTTTCCAATTTGGACCCCCTTTTTTTCTTTATCGTCTCTGATTGTTCTGGGTAGACTTCCAGTATTATGATGAGAAAAAGTGGTAAAAATGGACATTCTTGTCTTCTTCCAGTCCTTAGAGAAAAGACACTCACATTTTCGCCATTCAGTACAATGTTATCTGTGAGTTTGTCAGATATGACCTTTGTGTGAGGTGTGTTCCTTCTAGTTCCATTTTGATGAGGTTTTTATTTAAAGCAATGTTGAATTTTATGAAATGCTTTTTTAGCACCTGTTGATATGATTAAATGGTTTCTATTCTTGATTCTGTTAATGTGGTGTATCCCATTCATCATTTTGTGTATGCCGAACCGTCCGTGCCTCCCTGGGATGAATCCCACTTGATCAGGCTGAAAGATTTTTCAATGTGTCATGGAATTCATTTTTGTATTAAAACTTCCCCCACTTTTTGGGAAAAGAAAAAAACCAAGAATTGATTTTTGTAGTATTTTGTGGAGGGTGTTTGCATCTATGTCCCTCATTGTAATTGGTCTATATTTTTGATTTTTTTGTTTCCTTGTCTGCTTTTGTTATCCGAGTAATGCTGACCTCATAGGATGAGTTCGAAAGTATTCCCTCCTCTAAAGTCTTTTGAAGATTTTGAGTAGGATTGGGATTAGTTCTTTTTGAAATGTTTGGTAGAATTCGGCAGTGAAGATGTAAGGTCCTGGGCTTTCCTTTCATGGGAGACTTTCTGTTATGGCTTCAATCTTGTTACTCATTATTTCTTCACTAGGTTTTTTAATTTTTTTATTTTTTCATGGTTCGATCTTGGTAGGTTGTATGTTATGTGTCCAGGAATTTATCCTTATCTTTTTTAGGTTCTGCAACTTTTTGATGTGTAATTGTTGATAATAGTCTATAATGATTCTTTGCTTTTCTGAGGTCTCTGTTGTATGTCTTTTTTTCTGATTTCCTTTATTTGCATCTTGTCTCTCTTTTTTTTTTTTTGGATCGTGAAGCTAAAAGTTTGTAGATTTTGTTTATCTTTCCAAAAAGGCACCTTTTCATTTTGTTTATCTTCTGTATGTTTTAGTTTCAATCTTATTGTATATATTTCTGCTCTGATCTTTATTATTTCTTTTCTACATATTTACAAATTTTATTATTGTTTACCCTCAAAATAGGTATAAGTGAAAACCTGCTCTTCAAATGCATGGAAGCCTTTGCCTGTGTGATAGTATTTACATCACAAAAGATTGTCCTATGGCAATCAGTATCAGGTCTTTAACACACAATTTATGTGTGTATATATATTATATATATACACACACATAATACTACACGTAGTTAATACGTTTCTACTTATATATGTTTCTTTGGTGGAAAATTAGGAAACTGGGACATTCCCTTGATTTCCAACCTTGGGAAGATAAATGCGACCTCTCTGAACAATTCTTTTAAAGATGAAATGTGTAGAAACGCATAAGCAGCACAACCTCCTTTAGACATACATACATGTCAGAATAAAGTAAGCACCTTGCCATATAAGAAGAAGAAGAGAGATTTTTTTCTTTCTTTTCAAAGAAGAATAAAAGGGAGGTGTAATATTTGAATAAAAATGCAGAAGTGAAGGACAGTAAGATGATCAAAATGGTTATGTATATGCTCCATGGAGAAATCAGGATTCTCTCGCAGAGAAGCGATCCATGACTCATTTGAGTCTGTTGTGACATTAAATCAGCATCCATTGGTAGAAGC
The DNA here is from genome assembly GCF_020740605.2 of Lemur catta. Classification (NCBI taxonomy): domain Eukaryota; kingdom Metazoa; phylum Chordata; class Mammalia; order Primates; family Lemuridae; genus Lemur; species Lemur catta. The sequence goes on from NC_059130.1 coordinate 117,870,162, forward strand.
CGTGATCTTTCTGTACAGTCATAAACTTAAGCAGGTGCCATAAAGCATCTGTTTAAGTTAAACAGTCGATAATATTCATCGACTGCAGTAAATTCCCGGCCCAAAAAACTAAGTGCAAAATCAGTTTCTAAACCTCAAGAGTTGAGCTATGTCAAATCTTTGGTATATATTGGAGGCTCTTTTGGTGATAACCAGAGCCTAGTAATATTCTCTGCTCAGGGGTTTGCCCCAAGATAAAAACACTGGTCCACAAAGCTTAACAATTATATAAATAGAGTAATTCTACAAAGAGAACAAGCCAGGATTCCCCCCTAGGCAACATTTCTGAAAGCACCAACTACAGCACCCCAGTTCTACTAAAACACAGCGCGTTGTAATTTGAGAGACTGTTCTGAAAACAGATGCCCCCAGACATGTGACTGATATGCTCCAGAAAACAAGTTCAACAAAACATGAGTCAGTGTTTGTGAACTCTAACATGAGCTGGTCAGCAATAGAGGAAAGGCTTAAGGCAGTTAAGAGGCATTACAGAAAGCACATAGTGCAGAGTCAAAGCTTTCCAGAAAGGAAAAGGTATCTCAGTAGTTTGGATTCGTAGTTGAATAGCCGTCAGACACTTTCTCTTGTTCATCCTCATCTTTTTTTCCTATTTCAGAAGTGTCCGGTGACTCATGGAGCAAAACGTACTCTCTGCGACTGCACGCAAACTTGGAGTCCATCCTTTTCTTTTCGGTCATTGTATCTCTGTGGCTCAATATGTTTGTTGTTTAGAAGGTTCCACTGCCTGAGCCAGGGTCAATGATGCAGGGCTTCACCCTTCAGCCAACTGTGCCATCAGCACAGGTATATTCAACAAACGATATTGGAAAACCCCATGCTGCTTTGAACAAGAAGGATGATTAGTTTCAAATGTCTGCAAAGCAGCAGTGTTGACCCAGGAGATGCACACTTCGTCTGTGTAGGTGCCTAACTGGAAGCACCTCATCATTTTCCAGTGGGTAGAGACGTCACCGTTTTGAGGGAATACGTGCTTTTGGAAGCTAACTATATTGAATGACTACACCCAGGAAGGTGTTGGTGTCTTCTAGAAGTGCCCCAGAAAGTTCAAAGTTTGGTTCTTCTTTAGTGGGCACCTCTTTTTCTTTATTATTGCCACCAGGCTGAGGAACCAACTCCTGAGACGCATTACGACTACTACTAACTTCATTCTCCTGGCTGTGCTCCCATTTATATGTATTTATAACGCATCTGGCGTCATAAATCTCCACTCTTCCTCCTGAGCCTGCGGGTTCTGAATATCTCTGTGCATCTGAACCTGCCCACGCCCAGGCCTCTCATTGGAGGATCTCCTTTGGTGGGAATGGCCCCGGGTCTGTCCGGGTCCCTGTGCCTAGCTCCTGTGTTCCTGTTCCCATGGTTACCAGGTTTGCTGATGCTCCCGTGCTCCCCGGGGATGAGCACTCATGTTCCTGCTTCACTTTGTCCAGTGGTGAGGACCTCGGCTTCTCTTACTCCCAGGAGACTTGCTTCTTCTCCCTGAGGACCTGCTTTTCTTTTTGCCTGAGTTCCTGCGGTGGCCAGAAAAGTCCTGATGGCAGAGGGCGGAAGTCATGGCATCATAGCTGCTGCACTTCCGCTCCCCACCGTGGCCCCTAGGTCCTTGCCTGGTGCCTTCACGGGCTGCCACGCTCCAGCTCGCTCTTCGTGGCCTTGGTTCTGTGATTGTGGCTGAGTGAAAGAGAGCAGGTCCACAGAGCTCTTCCTATTTCTTTCCCTCTACAAATTTTGGGTTTGTTTGTATTTGCTTTGCTAGTTCCTGGATTTATATCATTCATTAGGTTTTTTATTTGAACTCTTCCTACTTTTTTGATGTAAGCATTGATTCACCTAAACTTCCCTCTTAGTACTGCTTTTGTTGTGTCCCATGCATTTGGGTAGGTTGTGGCCCCATTTGTATTTGTTTCAAAAAACTTTTAAACATCCTTCTTCATTTCTTCATTGACCCATTAATTATTCAGGAGCAGGTTCTTTAATAGCCATTTGTCTGTTTTCCGAGGTTCCTCTTGTTACTGATTTCTAGTTTTTACTCCATTGTGGTCAGAAAAGATACCTGATAGGGTTTTATATTTTGGAATTTGTTCAGATTTCTTTTGTGCCCTGAAGTAGGGTGTATTCTGGAGAATTTTCCAAGTGCTGATGAAAAGAATGTGTGTGCTGTAGCAGTGGGTGAAATGTTCTGTAAGTGTCACTGGGCCTGTTAGATCTAGTGTGTAGTTTAAGTGTACATTGTTGTTGTTGCTAATTGTCGATCTGCATGAGCTCTTCATTACTGAGAGGGAGGTGCTAAAATATCCTACCACTGTTGCACTGTAGTCCATCTCTTCCTGTAGCTGTATGAATGTTTGCTTTGTACACTTGGGTCCATAGATATTTTAATTGTTATATCCTGTTGCTGAATGTCAATTCAATCTCTGCATCTCTTTTCACAATCTTCAATTTGTGGTCTGTTTTATCTGAAATAACTATAGCTAGCCCTGCTCTTTATTGGTTTGCAGTTGCATGGAACATCTTTTTCCACCCTTTTACTTTCAGTCCATGTGTGTCTTGACAGGTGTATTGGGTTTCCTGAAGATAATATGCAGTTGAGTCTTGTTTCTTTAGCGAGTCAACCAATCTATATCTCTCAGTTGGAGAATCGAGACCCTTTATATTCATTGCAATCACAGATAAGTAAGGACTTACTGTTGCCAGTTTGTTGTGTGCTTTCTTGTCGTTCTGACTCCTCTCTTCCTCTTTGCCTTTCCTACTGTTTTCCGTTGTGGTTAAGTAATTTTAATTTTGGTAATGGGTTTTAATTTGTTGCTTTTTATTTTTAGTGAATCTATGATAGAGTTTTCCGCTGTGCTGACCGTGAGGATTACAAAAATGTTTTATGTGCTTCTCTTTTCTGTGGTGAAAAAAAAAAAGAAAAAAGAAGGAAAAAAATTTAAAAAGTAAAAAATTTTTTAAATAAAAATTAAGAAAATATCTTAGGGATATAACAAGCTATTTTAAAGAGATGACAACGGATATCACACATAAAGGAATAAAAACAAATATCGGCAATAAAACACACAAATTCTGCACTTTAACTTGACTCCACCCCACCTACAACTTTTAGTTATCTCAATTTACATAATGGTATGTTACCTATCTCTTAACGGGTGGCTCTAGGCATTATTGTTTTTGCTAGATTTGTGTTTTGGGCTGGAGTTATGAGTGAATTGAACACCACAGTGACAGTAATAGAATGTTCTGGGTTTGTTCATGTACTTATTGTTACGAGTGGATTTTTATTTTAATTTACTTTATTTTAGAGACAGGGTCTCACTCTACCACGCAGGGTGGAGTGCGGTGGTGTGATTATAGTTCACTGCAGCTCAGAACTCCTCGGTTCAAGTGATGCTCCGATCTCATCGTGCCGAGTAGCTAGGACTACAGATGTGCCCCGCTGTGCCACGCTACGTATTTTCTAATTTTTTGGAGAAATGGGGTCTTGCTGTATTGTCACAGCTGGTCTCCAACTCCTGAACTGAAACGATCCTTACCAGTAGATTTTATCCCTGTGAAAAGGTACACTAAGCATTCGTGTTACTGTCCTGGCTTTTTGCTTTTTGAGCTGGAAACACTCCCTGCAGCCCGTCTCGTAAGATGGGCCTGGTGGTGGAGAATTCTCTCAGCTTTGTTTGTCTGGGGAAGACTTTATCTCTCCTTCATATTTAAAGGACAATTTGGGGGAATATGATAGTGTTGAATGGTGTTTTGTTTTTGTTTTTTCCTTTGAGCACCTTGAAAATGTCTTTCCACTTCCTCCTGGCCTGTATGGTTTCTGTTGAGAAGCCTCTCCCCAGAAATTTGGACCTTCTTTGTATCTTATGTGTTGCTTTTGCCTTGCTGCTTTTAGGATTCTCTCTTTATCCTTGACCTTTGAATGTGTGATTTTTCTGTGCCTCGGGAAACCTTCTTTGTGTTGGGTCTCTCTGGTGATCGGAGACCTCAGTGCACCTGCATGGTTTTATCTTTCTCACACTGTGATACCTCGTCTGTGGTTATTGCTTTGAATTAGTTCTCTACCCCTTGCTCCTACTCAGCTGCCCGTTGACCACCGATAATGCTTAGACTTCGTCTTTTGAGTAAGTTTGGATATCTTTGAGGCAGTCCTTGTTCCTCTTTATCCTTTTTCCTTTTTCCCTGGGACTGTGTGTTTTAAAACAGCCAGTGTCCCGGCTCACGGAGCCCTTCCTCCGCGTGGGCCATGCTGCCGCCGAAGGTCTCTGATGGGTTCTTCCTCCTTCAGCTGCCTTTGTCAGCTCTAAGATTTCTGCTGGATTCATTTTCTTCAATTCACATTCTCTGGTAAATTTTTTATGATAGCTTTCGGAATGGCTTTTGTGTGTTATCTGGGAGATCACTGAGTTTCCTTGAAATGGCTGTTCTGAGTTTTTGGTTAGAGCGCTCAGCAGATGCTGTCCCCTTAGGGTCAGTCATTGGATTTTTGCTTTGACCTTTGGGGGTGGTCGCAGTTCCCGGTCTGCCGTAGTTTCTTCTGGGTCTGCATGCTTGCCCCGCAGCACAGGATTAGGTGGTCTCTGTCATGCTTGTTTGATTTGTATTAGATATATTCGCTCAGCGCATCCTTACAGCTGGGTTGCTGCCTCCTCTTCAGCTCTAGGTGGTGCCTTAAGCCCAGGTTCTTCTCAGTTTTAGTAACTATTCAGAGTGCTGCCTCTCAAATGGGGCAAGTCCCAAAGAGGTTATGGCGGAAGTGTGGGAAGGCTGGACAGGGGTTTGGCCTCTTTTGTCGCACGAGATGGCCCCTAAGCCAGTGTTGGCTTTGGCTCCAGCACCACGTAGGACAGGACTGCCACCCGTCCTGCATGGGCGCGGTCCCAAATACCCTGGCAGTGTGGGAAGGCTGGCTAAGGGTTTGTACCCAGGGCAGCTGTGGAACAAAGGCCCCTACAGTGTGGAACTGCGGAACAGCCACTGTCGTTTAGCTTTCCCTTTGGCCAAGTAGCAGAGCAGAGTCTCTGGGGCTGGGCATGGAAGTCCCACCTCCCCCCGTGTCTCTGGCTGTCCTCAGCAATATTTCTCCCTTCATGTTCTCCTGATGGTTTTCCGGGGTTGAGGTAGGGACAGGTCTCCTGCCAGAAAATCCAAGATTGTAGGGAAGCCGATTGTCACCTCCATTTCAACATTTCAAGTGGAGAAACTATGAGTCGGGGGGAAATTTTCCATGTGTTAGTGGTGGTCAGATTGGGGGAGAGTCACCCTAGACGTGAAAGTCAATTCTCTTATCGTCTGCTCCATGTTTTGTCATTCTCTGGGGCCCCAGAAAGTGTCTCAGCCTCATATTTGAGTTCTGGGATGTTGCTGCTGGTATCTCAGCACTGCGGATTTGGATTTGGTTTTCTGTGTGGCCAAGTGAAGTCAGCTTACTTCCCTTTGCAATCAGAAGAAATGAAGCCTAGCTGGCCGGATGTGGTGACTCACTTTTGTAAATCCCAGCACTTTGAGAGGTCGAGGCAGGAGGATCGCATGAGGCCACGAGTTGGAGATCAGAGTGGACAAACTAGCGAGACTCCTGTCTCGTTTGTTTGGTTTTTTTTTTTAGACAGAGTCTCACTCTGTTGCCCTGTAGAGGATAATAGAAAAGGCATAAAGGCCTGGGTAAAGGGACTGTGAGAAAGGTGGAAATCTGGCAGTCCTGCAAACGGGCCTTGGGATGTGAATACTTATCAACCAGCTGCCTACAACAGGCTTTGGAATGCATGGGAGTGTGACTGATGTTGGGCTCCTGCCCTTTTCTTATATTTTATTTTATTTTATTTTATTTTATTTTATTTTATTTTATTTTATTTTATTTTTTTGAGACAGAGTCTTGCTCTGTTGCCCGGGCTAGAGTGCCGTGGCGTCAGCCCAGCTCACAGCAACCTCAAACTCCTGGGCTCAAGCAATCCTTCTGCCTCAGCCTCCTGAGTAGCTGGGACTACAGGCCTGTGCCACCATTCCCGGCTAATTTTTTCTATATATATTTTTAGCTGTCCAAATCATTTGTTTCTATCTTTTAGTAGAGATGGGGTCTCGTTCTTGCTGGGGCGGGGAATCTCGCTCTTACTCAGGCTGGTCTCGAACACCTGACCTCCAGCGATCCTCCCACCTAGGTCTCCCAGAGTGCTAGGATTACAGGCGTGAGCCACCGCGCCCGGCCCCCTGCCCTTTTCTTTATAGCCTTAAGGAGTCCCAAGGAATCCCAAGATAAGTATGGATATGTTGCATTATCACTAACTAGATTTCTTTAGAATAATGTGTTTACTGGCACCAGAGAGTTTATCTATATGTTCCTTCCAAGCATTCTATCTGTGTGTTCTTTGCTTTGACCTTGCCTGCCTTTCTCTGCAATAAATATAGAGGTTTGGAGAGGTACAGGAGCTCTTTGAAAGGAAAAGAGTCTCTCTTCCTCCTTCAGCCTGAGGCTGTGGTCCGGAGTATTCTTTGTTGCACCATAACACTGGTAGAGATGCTGGAGATCTCTACATTCCCCGGGCTAGAGTGCCATGGCCTCAGTCTAGCCCACAGCAGCCTGAAACTCCTGGGCTGAAGCGATGCTCTTGCCTCAGCCTCCCAAGCATCTGGGACTCCATGCGTGCACACCCGGCTAATATTTACTGTTTTTACTAGGGATGGGGTTTCACTCTTGCTTAGGCTGGTCTCCAACTTCCGAGCTCAAGCGATTCTCTCGCCTTGGCCTCCCACAGTGCTAGGATTACAGGCGTGAGCCGGGTCTGGGCTTGGGAATGTATGTCATCATCGCTAGCTAGGGACAAGTCCAGTCTTCTGCTCCCTCCCACACCCTCTTGGCAGCTGAAGCTCTGCTCTTTGGGAGAACTGTGATGAAGTGGTGGTCACATGGAAAAGCTCAGTCCCACCTGTGCCTTGTGTTCCTGACCTTCTGTGATCAGGAATAGGTGGTGAGATAGGAAAATGAATACGGCTGGGGGCTTCTGATAAGAGGAAAAACAGAAATAGATGCTTATCGGATCCTTCAGTGGTCCCGTAAGCTGGAGAACACATTCATCACCAACTCTTTAAAGAAAATGAAGGCTCATGCCTGAGGACTCTGCCCAACACCACCAGCCCCTGAGTCTTTAGCGGGGTCCTTCCGCTGCGTCACGTGGCCCCTTACCACAGGGTGTGTTGCCCATTACTCGCAGGTACTTGACCATTACTCATCCTGACGATATGCCAGTATCACAACATGTCCTATCAGAGTCCCTTGATAGGAGCTGTTACAGAAAGTTCTCTCATAAATATGAGAGAGCATGAATAGCTTTTCAAAAGGATGTGAGTTGTTTTAATGTGGGATGGATGTCCTTAAAATATGCTACAGGCCTAAATGATTTTAGCTTTTTTTTAAAGAGAACATGGATGTCTTTACTGGCCCTGACTTTAGTTCAGAAAGCGCCGTTGCCCCTCACGCAGGCAGGCATGGGCTGGCGGGGCCCTGAGGCTCCTGGCAATACAGGGCGTGGATGTCCCCTTCGAGGGCAGGGGCCACGCCTTCTTTAGCGAAGCCCTTTCCTGGCACAGCCAATGGCCAGCAGCTGCGGAAATTGGATCCATTGATCAGGAGTGAACTGGGTCCCAGTCTCTGGTTAGCAGTGAGGGTCCCTGAAAAGAAGGGGCTTTAGGGTCTCACGCTCACTCCCAGAGAGACTGTTCCAGACCCTGGGCGTGCATCTCGTGGGTCCTAACCCACTGAACAGCACAGAAATAGGCAAGGGCCTACATAGCAGATATCCAGGAAGAGGTTAAAGGAGGGAATCGATCAAAATGATAACGGTTTCATTTTGATAGCTTCTGTTCCTGGAGCGGAACCTCATTGACCAGACTCTGGAACGCCTCTGTTCCCTACACCAGTAACTGCAGATCCCTGAGATTCAAACTGAAAAGCAGGTTAATTGATCACGGAAGAAACAAGACCTTTTACGCTCATGTTCCCTTTATTTCCAAAAGACTTCCTTTATAACCGTGTCCACGTATTCATTCCAAGCTCGCCAGTTACATGGGATGATGTATTAGAACAACCAGGGCAGGGGAGGGTACGGAACTCGGTCCTCTTGGGCTGGCTGAGGTCTCTCAGTATCTCCGTCACCCTAGCGTGAAGCTGGAGAAACATCTCCTGGTTGCTCAGCTCCAACGGTGTGGCGCAACACGTTCTCTAGGACGGCCTTGGAGATTCGGTTCCGACTTAAGTTTAAGGCTGTGAGCTGGTGGCAGCTGCTCAAGGCAGGGAGGATGACCCTGAGCTGGGAGTCAGTGATGCGACAGTTCTCTAAGGTCAGGACCTGCAGGGTGGCTGCAGCATTCTCTAGTAGAGTTTGCAAGGGCTCAATATTGACATCACTCAGTACCATGCACCTCAGCTTCAGCTCCTTTAGCTGATGCATGCTTGGGCACAGGAACAGATGCTTCATTTCTGATTCGGAAAAGCGGCACTCACTCATTGCAAAGGACTCCAAGGGGGTCTTGAGGCACCTGGGGAGAGAGCGAGCACTTAGTCCTGGGGAATGGCAGTGGTGAGTGGAGGGTAGTGGGGAAGCAGCTCAGGGCAGGAGAGTGTCTTACTCAAACACAAGCTGGTCCTCGTCACCTCATGATGGCCAACACCCAAGGTGCTGTGTGTGGCAGACTCTGCTCATTCTGGTCTGTCCCATTGTAGGTGGAGTCCTCCCACCATCGCTTGCGCCCCTGGGTCAAGCCCACAGAATCTCTAAAGCTGTACCCTTACGTTGAGAGCTAACCACATCTCTGGGCTGCATGAGCCCCCTGGGAGACAGGCATGAAGGACATGCCAGGCCAAGATCCAGCAACATCAGCTGGGGCTCCCAGCCTGCGGGCCTCACTGACACGCCTGTGTCGTCAGCAAACACCTTTCACAGTTCTTCAGTCCTGCTCCCTCACACTCTATTCCAGAAGCATGTGTTTCCCATGTTGATTACCTTCCCTGTGCTCAGAACACCCTGTGACAGACGGGGAGTTAGAGACAGGATCATGTTCACTAAGCCGGTGGGAATGTAGCTGGTGTGTGCACTGTGCAGGTGTGGTGTGCTTTCCCTTCTTCAATAACCTCCCCTGTAACTTATTTTTCATCATATCAATTTAGTCACAGTTCATAAAAAGTAATTCTCAAACTCGCCCTCACTGTCTCTGAGCCTCCCTGTAGCTAGCTGTCTAGCAGTGTCCCTCCAACAGCCTCTACCCCAGTTGATCCCTCTGCCTTCACTGGGGAAGTTATGTGACATCTGCTTCAGGACAGAGCAGTGAACACACAAAGGCTTTGACATCTCTGTGTCTCCTTCACTGTTACATGCCCAGCTGCTGGCACAGAGAAAATGTCCTGTAGTGCTTACTGTCACAAAGGAAAGCTTTGGTCTGCTCTGCAGAGCAAGCTCACCATCCTTGCTCACCTGACTAACTGGTCCAGATGGTCCTGGAGGAAGCAGACCCCGTGCAGAGAAAGCTTCTGGAGCTTGTCCAGCTTGAGGAACGTAGAGGCGAATCTGGCGACCACCTGTCCCACCTTCTCTGTCCCCGGCTTCTCTATCCAAATGTAGTCACCCTCGAAGGTGTAGGCGATGTAGAGGTTTTGAAGACTCTTCATCTGGGCCAGGTAAGGGACAAACCGTCCTAGTTCATACACTTCCGAGAAGTTGCACATTTTCACGTCCTGGACACATTCCAGCTCCACCATATCTAAAAACACCTCCTGGACACATTCCAGCTCCACCATATCTAAAAACTTTTTGACACTGTGGGTTTGCATTCCAAGGATCACCACCCGCTTACAGCACAGGTGTACTAAATCCTCCCTCTGCTGGGCCCATTTAAAGACATACGTTAGAAACTCCTCTATCATACTATGGTGTAAGCAAAAGTAGTTCACGACCACCTTCAGTGGCTGCTGCCTTCGCGTCCCTGGACAGTCTTCCTCTGTTTGCGTCTGACTCATGGCCTGTCGGGACCTCACAGGGGCTCCAGACCACACGCTCCAGTAGGTCTCATAATCTGCCCGTAAATCCAGCACTTGCAGCTTCCACCCACTGTGGGTAAAACACAGGAGAGTCTCAGATTTAGGCAAAGACCCCTGCGACCTGAGGTTTCCTTCCACACCACAGACATCAGCCTCTCCCGTCCCTCCTTCTTTGCCCTCTCGATTGTTCCATACCCTTTCCCCGACTGGATCTTTTCCAGTGTCCGCTTCTCTTGCCTTTGTGGCACCAAGAGGAAGCAGGTTCATTTCCCCTTGTGGTCCCTGCACGGTGAGCAGTCTCAGCCTTCCAGGGGCTCTTTCCCAGAGTGGGCTCAGTAATGGTCAGGTCCCAGAGCGTCCTCACTGTCACCATCAGATGCCTGAGGTCCACCCTGGGCCTCCCACTCTCCGTGACCCAGCTGTCTGTGTCCCCAGACCCCTGGGACCTCCCTACCAGGCTCCCTGGGGCAGCCTCACCTGGGGCGAACCTTCTGGGCAAGCAGCACATCGAGCCCCTCCAGCACAGCTCTGAAGAGCTCCAGGTCAGGGGCCAGCATCAGGGACCCCAGAGGCAGGTGGGGGAAGGGCCAGGCCTGCACCAGGGCCGTCAGAGCTTTGCTGCGTCTCTCGGTGAAGGCTGTCTTGAATAGTGGTGGGAAGAGCTCCGCTGGCAGCTCCTCCACAGCAGGGATGGCCACGGCCTCGTCCCTGAGCAGGCTCTGCCCTGCCAGTTGCAGGAGTTTGGGTGGGGCCTGGAGGTTCATCCTGATGAAAATCTGCAGGAACAAAAGTCCTCAGGACAAATGCATAGAAAATGCATCTTTTGCGGTCCAGTCGTGGTCACCCCATGCTCTCCTAGGGCCGATGTCCCTGCTGTGGCAGAGGTGGACCAGTCCACAGTTTCCCCAGTTGCACTTTGTACTCCGTGGCCATAAAGGCATAGCTGTGGCACCAGGAGGACTGTCTAACTGCCAAGGAGGGGACAGGTAGCCCACTACCCCACTGATTTTCACCCAGTGCTCCACTAAATCCCCATACCACTGGGAAGTGTTACTGAGCAGGCTGAGAGTTAGCCTCCACCCTTTTTGAGGAGAAATTTCCGATCCCCAAAACCATGGGAACGGCACTGTCATGGGGCCCAACACTGCCCACATTCTCAGTTCACACAATCTGGCTGGGGAATATTAAAAGGACATCCCGGCTGGGCACCATGGCTCACGCCTGTAATCCCAACACTTTGGGAGGCTGAGGCAGGACAATTCTTTGAGGCCAGGAGTTTGATACCAGGCCAAGACAAAGACCCTTCTTACCCCATTTCTAACCCTATAGCATTCTGAAATAAAAATGAAATAACATAAAAGAAGTTTGAGATGAGATAAAGCAAATCATGACCCAGAATTTTCGCAGTGAAGACAAGATTACACTTAAAGGGAAAATGACTGGATACTTCTGTGTCATCTTGAGCTTCCCTCCCTGAGACTGGCTGCCTGCAGATCAGATGGGACTGTCCTGATGGAGGTCGCTGACTTACCAGATCTGGACTCGGTGTGCAGGGCGCTGGGACCTCAGGCAGAAGCAAGCAGCAACTCCAGTCTGCAGGGCTTTGGGACTCTCCTGTGGATCTTCAGGAGCTTACATTGACCTTTCCAATCACTCCTCCCCTTTTCAACTACCAGCCTCCAATCAGAATGTGATATTTGATGAGATTCCTGAAGCTCCACCCAGTTAATCCTGATGGACTTTTTGGCTTCCTCCATATTGATTGACTGAATCAGATATCCAATCATGAAACTGAAAGAATTAGGGATGGAGTGAAAGTCAAGAACTCATTCCTTCCTGCACTCCACCAACATCGATGGAGTTTTACTGATATGTGGCCGTCATAGTCCTGATTGGGAGACAGAAGAGGGTTTAACCTGTCGCTCACATGAGACGGAAAAAACAAAACCTGAAAGTATTGTTGCTGGGAGATTTTGGCCACATCAAAGTTATGAAATTTTTTCATTGTTAACACAGCTTTCTAAAAATAGTAGTGGCATCCCTAGGAAATCAGAACAGAAATCTCTGTAGGCTGTGTTCAAAGAACTGACATAGCCATTGGTGTCTCCCTTCGTGTGGGAGCCTCTCTCCCACTGGGTGGTCTTCTGGGACCACTGGTGATGTGATTGGTGTGAGACTCAGGCCAGGCAGGGCTTCTGTGGAGGAAATCAGGTCACAATTACAAGGAGAAGGGTGGGGGCCGGGTAGGGTGGGGCTGGGTGTTCTCAGTGGGGCCCTGGGGAAGAACTAAAACCCAGTGAGGCTGGGTGCGGTGGCTCACGCCTGTAATCCTAGCACTCTAGGAGGCCAAGGAGGGTGGATCACTCCAGGTCAGGAGTTCGAGATCAGCCTGAGCAAGAGTGAGACTCCGTCTCTACTAAAAAGAGAAAGAAATTATCTGGCCAACTAAAATATATATATATAGAAAAAATTAGCCGGGCATGGTGGCGCATGCCTGTAGTCCCAGCTACTGGGGAGGTTGAGGCAGTAGGATCGCTTAAGCCCAGGAGTTTGAGGTTGCTGTGAGCTAGGCTGATGCCACAGCACTCACTGTAGCTCGGGCAACAGAGCGAGACTCTGTCTCAAAATAAATAAATAAATAAACAAACAGACAAATAAATAAATAATAAAACACAGTGAATATGTTGGGATTTTTTGGTGGGTGGAGGGAGAGTATAATAAAGATTAGACTGAGGCCACCCTGGTATTGATCCTGGTAGCCAAGGATGGTTTTTTTTCTTTACAACTCATGTAACCCTCCTCGTTTTTCCTTTCAAAACCATTGTCTTCCTTCACCTCCATGAAAATGCCCACACCTATTCCCATTGCATTACTCATTTCATGATAAACAGTATTTTTAAGAGACTCTCTTTGTCTGTAAGTAGACGATATATTTTTTTGACAAGATGATTAACCCATTTTTACTGAGAGAAAGGGTCAAAAGGACCCCATGGCCCCAGGTGAGTGGGATGCGAATGTCCTGGTGGCTCTTTCTGCCGTCGGCATCTGCAGATCGCAGTGATACCCTACGGGCCACATCTGGCAGGCTCCCCAATTAACCGCCTGGGGAAGGTCTTAGGATTCGTGGCCTACATCCTGTCCTTGAGTGAAGAACCTTTCTGTGAGTCCCTCAAATCCTATCCTGAGTTCTTCAGACTTTTCAGGTACTGATGTACCACAGGTATGATTGTGCCCATTTTATCAATGATAAAGCCCAAGTTCAGAGAGGGCTTTATTCATCGAGAAAGTCACCCAGTTCAGCTGGGTGGCTTCTCTAGATCACACAGTAGGTGAGTAGCAGAGCCCTGACTAGTAAACCTCCGACAATCTCCATGCTTCTATTTTAAACAATATTAAGTGATTTCTTAAGATAAACAGTATGCCCTAGTCCTAAAATCAAAGCAGTTGTGTGGCTAAGAATACTCACTTTCTCCATTAAACGCTGGCAAATTTGGGATATAAAGAGAAGCCATTTTAGTTACCGTATCACCTCTTAGCTAACTTTTCCTTTCCGCTCTTAGCACCAGTATCTTTACATTTCCTTTCTATCCCCCTCATATGCTTTCAAGAACTATATTACATATGACTCCGAGCAAGGTATAATGAATAATGAGAGTTTCAAATGTCATCTCTCCCAGGGATGCCAGAGAGGCCTGAGATTCAGACGAGACATTTTGCAGAGACCGGCAGTACTAGTTCTGAGGCTTCTGTAACAAAGTCTCACAGAGTAGGTGGCTTAAAACGACAGAAATGTATTCCCTCACTGTTGTGGAGGCCAGAAATCCAACATCAAGGTATGAGCAGGCCCATGTTCCCTCTGAAGGCTCTAGGAAGAACCTGCTCCATGACTTTCTTCTAGTATCTGGCAGTTGCTGGCAAACCTTGGCATTCCTTGGCTTGTGGCTGCATCACTCCAATCTCTGCCTCTGTAGTGACATGGCTGTGAGTGCGTGTTCCCTCTGCATTGTCTCCTCTTCTTCTAAGGACACCCGTTATTGGATTTGGGGCCCACTCTAATTCAGGATATTCACCTAAACTTAGCTACAGCAATTACATCTGCAAAGACCCTCTTTCTATTTTTTTTTTTTTTTTTGAGACAGAGTTTCACTCCGTTTCCCGGGCTAGAGTGCTGTGGAATCAGCTTAGCGCACTGCAACCTCAAACTCCTGGGCTCAAGCGATCCTCCTGCCTCAGCCTCCCGAGTAGCTGGGACTATAGGCAAGTGCCACCATGGCTGGCTAATTTTTTTTTCCTCTATATATTTTAGCTGTGCAGCTAATTTCTTTCTATTTTTAGTAGAGACGGGATGTCTCTCTTGCTCAGGCTGGTCTGGAACTCCTGAGTTCCAACAATTCACCCACCTCGGCCTCCCAGAGTGCTAGGATTAGAGGCACGACCCACCGCACCCAACCCAGACCTTCTTTCTAAATAGGTAACATTCTGAGGTTCCAGGTGGACGTGAACCTTGAGGGGACACTGTTTGCTCCAGTACAGTCTCAGGAGAGCATGGTCTCCCTGCCAAGACACCATTTGAAGAATTTTATGTGCTTTGATTCAGTTAGTCCTCACACACACAAAAAACAATGAAGTGGGCCCTGCCATCTGCGGGCAAATGGCTGTTTATTGAATTCTTTAATCATCATCATTTCTTCATCATGACTCAGCAAATGAATAAGCGGCTTTCCCTTTGGCAGAATTGAGATGTGAGCTACATGAGTGAAAATGGCATAGAATCAGAACAGAGTTCAAAAAGGAGGGCACTCCGTAGCCAAATGCAAAGGGTGATCCTTCTGGAAAACCCAAAGCAGGCTGGAGGAAACTGTTCAAGAACTGTTCCTCTCCATGAACACACGACCTCCGCCATGCCACCAAGGTCCACAAGGCCTCCGGGGGGGGTATGCTGGGTAATGTCCAATTCTATAGTGCCTTGGCCAGCTTTGGCCCAGGGAACCCTCCAGCCTCCCTCCTGCCCCTGGTGACATGCATCTGGGGAGGGGCAGGAGGGCGGGGTGGGTCTGGATCTCAGGCAGATTAAAAAACATTCAAATTGGTTTAGGGCAGGACAAGGTGAGGGAGACCTTGAGGCTTCTCCAGTCCAGCATATCACACTGCCAGATTTGGGGGTATTGGTTGCTAAGCCCCAACATTACCAAACATTTTCATGAAGCTGTAACTGAGTCCAAGCCATACCATTAGTGGAGAGCCAATAATTTGAGAAACAAGGTGTTGGGGCAAGGAAAGAGACTTACTTAGTGAGCCACCAAACCGAGAAGATGGCAGAATAATGTCGTTAAGAACCATCTTAAGTTGGTGTGAACTTTAGGGTCCTTTTTATATTACTAAGGGGACAGGAGGCTCCTTGGGGTAACGGAGGGCTGCAAACACCTGGGCATCAGTCAGGGCCTCAGGAGAGTGCAAAACTTCTGTGTTCGTGCTCAGTTAACGTTGGCTGCCTCAGTCACGGTGTTCCTATGACTCTGTCACTTAGCGTTGTTACTTGTGTGTATACTTTTCTTATTTTGCTGGGAGTTAGTTTTGGGAAAGGGACAGTTATCATCTTTCGTCTAGCCTATGCGCAGAGCTGAGCAGAAGCATTTAATAGAAAGGACATTACGGCAGAGGGTCAGAAACAAAATGAAGCTGGTGATGTTAATCCTCTCTGTTAGGAAGCCCTGTTAGGAAACCAGTGTCCTCCACTGCTCAGGAAAGTGACCATGACAGCAGAGTGTCCCGATCATAGCCCACTGCAACCTCAAATCTTTCTGCCTCAGGCTCCCTTGTAGCTGAGATTACAGGCAGACACCACCAGGCCTGACTAATTCTTTCTATGTTTTTTTAGTAGAGACGAGGTTGTGCTCTTCCTCAGGCTTGTCTTGAACTCCTGACCTCAAGTGATCCTCCCACCTCAGCCTCCCAAAGTGCTAGGATTACAGGTGTGTGCATCCGTGCCCCAGCCTTTTCATATTTTTTCAAATATATACTCTCTTGGTGTTACTTTACAAATATATTAGAATATGGTAGCTCACATTTTTATTATAATACGTTTTTATTACAAAAGATACATAGCAGGCCAGGCGAGGTGGCTCACGCCTGTAATCCTGACACTCTGGGAGGCTGATACGGGTGAATCATTTGAGCTCAGGAATTGGAGACCAGCCTGAGCAAGAGCAAGAGCCCGTCTCTACTAAAAATAGAAAGAAATTAGCTGGACAACTAAAAAGTATATATAGAAAAAATTATCCGGGCATGGTGGTGCATGCCTGTAGTCCCAGCTACTGGGGAGGCTGAGGCAGAAGGATCGCTTGAGCCCAGGAGTTTGAGGTTGCTGTGAGCTAGGCTGACGCCACACCACTCTAGCCTGGGCAACAGAGCAAGACTGTGTCTAAAAAAAAAAAAAAAGAATAAAAAAGACACATACCAGAAAAAGAGCATCTCTACTGTATACACATAGGTAATCTGTATGAAGTTGAAAAAAGTGATAGTAAAACGAGGGCACGTATACCCACCACTCACCTGAGGCCTAACCTGTATACCTACCCGTCTCCTTCTCCCAATTCCGTGCCCCTACATCTCTTCCAACATTTTATACAAATGACCAAGAGGAACACATAAATGATTTTTTTTTTTTTTTTGAGACAGAGTCTCGCTCTGTTGCCTGGGCTAGAGTGAGTACCGTGGCACCAGCGTAGCTCTCAGCAACCTCAAACTCCTGGGCCCAAGCGATCCTACTGCCTCAGCCTCCCGAGTAGCTGGGACTACAGACATGCGCCACCATACCCAGCTAATTTTTTCTATATATATTTTTAGTTGGCCAGATAATTTCTTTCTATTTTTAGTAGAGACAGGGTCTCACTCTTGCTCAGGCTGGTCTCGAACTCCTGACCTTGAGCGATCCACCCGCCTCGGCCTCCCAGAGTGCTAGGATTACAGGCATGAGCCACCGCGCCTGGCCCATAAATGATTTTAACATTTGAAAATCAATCAATCAGAAATGTGAGATTGTATTTTTGTTTATTTTGTTTTATTTTGTTGTTTTGTTTTTAGAGACAGAATCTCTTGCTCTGTTGCCCAGGCTGGAGCACTGATACTGACACAGGAAAGTGACTCCCAATGCAGAGAGCCACTTGGGTCCAAGTGTATCCTTGGCTTCATGGAAGAAAGAAGTCAGGAGCGAGCTGACAGTATAAAGTGAAAGCGAGATTTATTCAGAAACTATAGAAAGTCTACTCCACAGACAGGCAGAGCAGAGGCACGTTCTCCCTGTAGAAGAGAACCGGCATCCTGGTTTCCTTTGCCTTTGTATGGAAGCACCAGCTTAATTAACAGGGTCAGGAATATTGATGGCAGGAGCAGTGTTTTCCTGGAATCAGGGTGACACCTTCTATTCCTCCACCATCTTGGTTCTAACTAATTAAAATTTGTCCTGCCTCCATCCTGTTTCAATCAGGGCAATTTGAAACTTTGTTTTGGGACCCTCTGAGTTGGTTAGGTATTGCAGCAACAATGCCCAAAGCGATGCCCAAGGCAACGCCTGCAGCAATGCCTTACCTGAAGCAGGACCTGCCTGTCCTCTTTCTCACTCCTGATTTCAAGACTTACTATAGAGCTACAGTGGCCGAGAGAGCATGCTGTTGGTATGCAGACTGACAGAAAAGAATGGAGAATCCGTAAATAGATCCACAACTCTATGTCAGTTTGGATGACATGCCAAGACGTTTCGATTGGGAAAGAAAGTCTTTGCAACAAATATTGGTGGAGCAACTGGGTGTCAACAGGGTAACAACATAAATAACGAAACGTAGCTCACGTCATACATGAAAATTCACTTGAAATAGACGGTAGAATCTATATGTAAAAAAAATAGAATACTACTGGTAGAAAACTTAGGGCAAAATCTTTGCAACCTTAAAGTAAATAAAATTCTTCAACTAGCTCCCAAAAGTAAAAATGATAAATGAGAAAATTGATAAAAGAGATTTCATTCAAATTTAAAATTTGGATTTTCTGAAGGTAGCAGTAAAAAAAGAGACAAGGACACACTGGAAGAAAATAACCACAGGAAATATATCTAACAAGAAATTATATCCAGAATACATATTCTAACAATGGTTACAACTCAATTATAATATGACAACAAGAACTGGGCAAAAGATGCTTCTCAGAAGAATACATACAAATGTGCACAAAAGCATACACTAATATGTTCAACACCTTTAGTTATCAGGGAAACAGAGAAACATAAACTGATATAGATGAATCCAAGAATCCCACTCATCAAACTACGTGCAGTTTTCCCTTGAATGAGCGTGTCCATTTATCCGTGGATATTCTTCTGACTCTGCCACCCTCAAGACACGAAGACAAATCCCTCCTCTCTTTCCTTTGTCTCAGGCCACTCACCGTGAAGACGATGAGGATGGAAATCATGCAAACCTCTCTGATGATTCACTTCCCCTGGATAAGTAACCAATAAATATATTTTGTCTTCTTTATGATTTTCTCAATGACATTTTCTTTTTCTACACCTTAATTTATTTTAATAAAACAGTATATAATGCAGGTTGGGTGCAGTGGCTCAGGCCTGGAATCCTAGCTCTCTGGGAGGCCGAGGCTGGGAGATCTCTTGAGCTGAAGAGTTCCAGAACAGCCTGAGCCAGGGTGAGACCCTATCTCTATCAAAAGTGGAAAAAATTATCCCCCAGTGAGTAAGCATGGCAAACAAGACAAAGAAAAAACAAAATGAGAACAAATTAGTTAGGCGTGGTGGTGTGCGCTTGTAGTCCCACCTATTCTGGAGGCTGAGGCAGGAGGATCACTTGAGCCCAGGAGTTTGAGGTTGCAGTGAGCTACGATGACACCACTGCACTCTAGCCAGGGTGACAGAGCAAGGCTCTGTCTAAAAAAAAGGAAGAAGAAGAAGAAAAGGAAAAGGAAAACAGCATATAATATCTATAACATCCAAAATATATGTCAGTCTACTGTTTATATTATTTATTTATTTATTTATTTATTTATTTATTTATTTATTTATTTATTTATTTATTTTGAGACAGAATCTCACTCTGTTGCCCGGGCTACAGTGCCATGGTGTCAGCCTAGCTCACAGCAACCTCAAACTCCTGGGCTCAAGCGATCCTGCTGCCTCAGCCTCCCGAGTACCTGGGACTACAGGCATGCGCCACCATGCCCAGCTAACTTTATATATATATATTTTTTTTTAGTTGTCCATATAATTTCTTTCTATTTGTAGTAGAGACAGGGTCTCGCTCTTGCTCAGGCTGGTCTTGAACTCCTGAGCTCAAACGATCCACCTGCCTCGGCCTCCCAGAGTGCTAAGATTACAGGCGTGAGTCACCGCACCCGGCCCTGTTTATATTATTAATACGGCTTCTGCTCATCAGTGGGATGTTAGTAGTTGAGATTTGGGAGAGTCAAAAGTTACATGGGGGTTTCTGAATATGCGGGCAGCCAGCTCCTCTGCAGTCAAATGCTCTACACTGAGCTCTACCCCCAAGGGTCAGCTGCTCTGATTCTCCTGTTGTTTAAGGGTCACCCTTACTTTTAATGTGTGTAGTTTTGTATCAACAAATTATAGCAAAATAGAATATAGTTTTCAATCTACATGAATTGATAGAAATAAATCTCAAAAGAAAGATCTTTCCCCAGAAAGCACATTGAGAAGGATATATAAAGTATGACATTGATGTGAATTTTACCAACATTCAAAATAATTTCTGTTATTGATGAACACATGCATGAAGAATATAATTAAAACATGGATGGTAATGATTTAGAAACAAATTCAATCCAGTGGTTACTTATGGGCAGGAAGGAAGAGAAGGGGCTTCCACAGTAAGGGAGGGTGATCCAGGAAGATTCATCTGCAAGATAATGCCTCAGGGGTGTCTGAAGCCAATATGGCAAAATGCTAACATTGCCAGTGTAAACCTGGGTGTGGGTATCCACGTGTTGTTTATAACACTCAGTACACCGTTCTATGTATTTGGACTTGTTCGTAAAGAAAACTGTAGTGAGATGAAAGATGAACATGTAGCAATAGGGATGTTGAGAACTCTGTAGAGAAGTTTTGCTCTTAAGAGAAAAAATGAAATGGTGGGGAATCACATGACAACAAGAGCAATTTTTCTTTTCCTTCCTAGTGCTTTTTTTTGTAAATTGCAGTGTGTGAAGAGCATGTCTGTGAGGTGATGAACGTGACCTGTCCGACAGGATTAAACTGATGATTGTGAAGAGATGGGATAAACACAGAAGAAAACGTTGAGTTGCTGAAGAGAGTCTTTGGTGTGTACGATGATTTTTAGTATTAAAACCGTGTGATTGGTAATAGCGAAATACCAGCAGAGTGTGCATTTACATAAACAGGTAAAAGGTCAGAGTGTGGGCCCTTCGTTTCGTAAAGTACTATTCATATATGCCAGCTACGAAGAACGAGGACAACCTTTCAGACCTACGCTTGAGTGGAAAAGAGTGCGATGCTCAATATCGCAGTAAGACATTGTGGCTGTGAGGGAGGAGAAAATCCGACGTCACTGTGAGCACACAGAGATGTACAGGAAGTCAGAGAAAAGTCTTGAAGGCGGCAAACTAACCCAAACCATCTGCAGAAGAGCCTGGGGTGAAGGGAAAGACCAGGGGAGCCGCGTGGTCTGTCCGTGTCAGGGGGTGTCTTACACTGAGGATGCCGTCCTGTCTGACTAGGGGAAAAGGTATGAAAAACAAGAGAATTTCTGCCACATGCACCTCTTATGGTTGGTAGGCCACATGTAGCGAACACAGTGTCACAAGTGCTATTTTGTCTATATCCAACTTATTTATATTACTGGCAGCCAGCTAATATTGACTTCCCCACATTTGCATTTTAGTGGCTATAAACTGATGACAAAGATTTCTCTGCACCGTACAGTCATCAAACATTTTCTTTCTTTCTTTCTTTTTTTTTTGAGACAGTCTTACTCTGTTGCCCGGGCTAGACTGCCGTGGCGTCAGCCTAGCTCACAGCAACCTCAAACTCCTGGGCTCAAGCGATCCTTCTGCCTCAGCCTCCCGAGTAGCTGGGACTACAGGCATGTGCAACCATGCCCGGCTAATTTTTTCTACATATATATGTTGAGCTGTCCATATAATTTCTTCCTATTTTTAGTAGAGACGGGATCTGGCTCTTGCTCAGGCTGGAGAGCTTATATTCTGAACTGTGCAGGTTTGATGTGTTTTCCCTTCTTCAGTGCTCTCTTCACTTGTTTATTTTCTAAAATGTTTACTTAGACACTCTTCCTAAAGAAGAATTCACAGACACATTCTCATTATGTCTGCAGCTCCTAGCCACTAGTTCCCTAGCATGGAGTCTCTCTCTACACCACTGACCCCAGTTCACCCCTCTGCCTTTATCAGGGTGGTTATGTGACACCCACTTCAGGACAGAGCAGTGAACACAAGGGGTTGACATTCTAGCATCTCCTTCACTGATACATCACCAGCTGCTGGCACGAGGTAGCTGCCCTGAAGTGTTTACTGTGACAAGGAAAGGCTTTGTTCTGGTCTGTAGAGCAAGCTCACCGTCCTTTCTCACTTGAGTACCAGGTCCAGGTGGCATTTGAGAAAGGAGACTGAGTCCATATAACACTTCTGGAAGCAGTTTAGCTTGAGGACCAGAAAGGGCAATCAGGCAACAGCTTGCGCCTTGTCCATCGGGGAACCGTAGGCAGACACATAGGTGTCAGAGAGAACGAGTTTGCCAAGACTTATCTGGGCGCCCAGGTAAAGCGCAAACCTTACCAGGGTGGACAGTTCCCTGCTGCAATTCACTCCCACCTCATGTATACAGTCCAGGTTCAAATTTCCAGAACTCTGCTGATATATTGGATGGACGTTGCAAAAATCATCAGCCTCTTACAGCACATGTGTAGTAAATCTTTTGTCTGCTTGACTCACATTGAAGTGGTAGGTAAGGAATTCATCAGAAGTTCTTTCCTTGAGGCAAAGGTCTGTGAACACCTTCAAGGGCCATCCTTGGACAGTGCTCTGCTGTTTACCTCTTCCTCATGGCCCTTGGCCAGCTGGAAAAGTCCCTGGCTTCAGAGGACCTGCTCCAAAAGTTTTCATCAACATTCTTTAAATCCAGCATTTGCCAGTTCCACCTCCTGCAGGTAAAAAGGGGGACAGTCTCAGAATTTAGGCAAGGACCCAACTTCAGTGTAAGTTTTACTGTGTACCCTGTATATCAGCTGCTCCTGTCCCTGCTGCTTCTCCTCTGCCTGACTTTTCTCCATCCCATTTCCCCATTGATCCTACCCAGTCCCCACTTCTAGTGCCTTGAAGTGCCACTGGGAGGAGGCAGTTCCCTGTGCCTTCAGTGGTCCCCACATGGTAAGCAGGAAGTCTGTGGGCTCCCTTGGATCCCCTGCCACTGCCCTGACCGTCACAGCTGCCTGGACAGAATGTGCTGGGGGGTGAGTGAGTGAGCAGGTGTCACGTGCAGAGGACTTGTCCCTCCTCATGCCTTCTAAATGTCCACATCCTCATCCCAGAACCTGTGAATATTTTAGTTTTTATTCAACAGGAATTTTGCAGATGTGATACAGAGAAGAACCTTGAGCTGGTGATTATCCTGGGTCATCCAGGGGGCCCAGTGTAGTCACAAGGGTCCTAACGGGGGGAGGTAGAGAGAGTAGAAGGTCCCACACTGTGGCTCTAGAGAGGGAGGACAGGGCCATGGGACAAGGAATGGTGGTGTCCCCCAGAAGCTAGAAAACACAGAGAAACAATTCACCCCTAGACCCTCTGGAGAGAACACAGCCCTGCGGACCCATCTGACTCGGACCTCCAGAGCTGTAAGAGAGTAAATGTGGCTATTTTAAGGCCCTGAGTTTGCGGTATTTTGTTACAGCAGCAATAGGAATCTAAAACTACTATCTTCCTGGACTTCTAACAAACCTGCCCGCTCCTTCCCAACGCAGAGCCTTTGCACATGCTATTCCTGGGGCCGTCCTTTGTTACTATAGCTTCTTTCCAGCGCCATTTGGCGTGTGGGTGTACACTTGTTCATAATAGCTTCTGATGATCTTTGTACTTGTGTCCTATCAGTTGTAATGTCTCCTTTTTCATTTCTAATTGTGTTTATTTGGATCTCCTCTCTTCCTTGTTTGGTTAGTCTAACTAATATCTTAACCATTTTGTTTAGGTTTTCAAAGAAGCAGCTTTTCATTTTGTCTGTTATGTCTGGTTGCTGAATTGATCCCTTTATCATTATATAATGATGTTCTTTGTCTTTTTTTTTTTTACCATTTTGATTTAAAGACTCTTTAATCTGATATAAATACAGCTACTCCTGCTCACTTTTGGTTTCCATTGGTGTAGAATATCTTTTTCCACCCCTTTACTTTCAGTCTATATGTGAGTTTTTTGTAAGTAGCATATATTTGGGTCATGGTTTTTTATGCATTCTACCAATCTATATCTTTTCAATATTGCATTTAACCCACTTATGTTCAAGGTTGATATTGTTATGTGAGGCTTTGCTCTTGTCATATTGTTGACTGTTTTCTAGTTATTTTATATATTCTTTTTTTCTTTCTATTTCTCTGTCTTTTTCTCTTTGTGGTTTGATGAAATTCTGTGGTGTTGCTATTTGGTTCCTTTAGATTCCTCTTTTGTGTAATTGTTTAATATGACCTGTTAGTTATTTTTTATGTGTTTTCGTGATGAAGAGTATTGACCTTTTGCTTCTGTGTTTAAGACCCCTTTGAGCATTTCCTGTAGGGCTTGTCTAGTGGTGACAAATTCCTATCAGCATTTGCTCATCTGGGAAAGACTTTATTTTTCTTTCAATTAGGAAGCTTATTCTGACAGGATATATAAAAAATTTTTTTCTCTCTCATTTTGAAAATGCCATCCTATTCTCTTCTGGCCTGTATGGTTTCTGATGAGAAGTCCACTGTTATTTTGCCTGGGTTTCCTTTATAAATGGCAAGATGCTTTTCTCTTACTAATTTTGAAATTATTTCTTTTGCTATAGCCTTAGACATACTGAATATAACGTGCGGTGTTGATGTCCTTTTGGCAATATCTGTGCCTGGGGATCCCTGGGCCTCCAGTATCTCAATTCTAACTCTCTTTCTAGACTTGGTAAGTTTTCATCAATTATTTCCTTAAATAGATTTTTGAAACACTTTGATCTGTCTCCTCCCTTCTGAATAATGGTAATTTGTAAGTTTGGTCACTTTATGGAGTCCCAGATGTCTCGAAGGCTTTGGGTTTTTTTTGCTTTTTGTGTTTGTTTGTTTTTTTTTTTTGAAACAGTCTTGCTCTGTTGCCCGGGCTAGAGTGCCGTGGCGTCAGCCTAGCTCACAGCAACCTCAAACTCCTGGGCTCAAGCAATCCTTCTGCCTCAGCCTCCCGAGTAGCTGGGACTACAGGCATGTGTCACCATGCCCAGCTAATTTTTTCTACATATTTTTAGCTGTCCAGATCATTTCTTTCTATTTTTAGTAGAGATGGGGTCTCACTCGTGCTCAGGCTGGTCTCGAACTCCTGACCTCTAGAGATCCTCCTGCCTTGGCCTCCCAGAGTTCTAGGATTACAGGTGTGAGCCACCGCGCCCGGCCTCGAAGGCTTTGTTCATTCTTTCTTATTTTTTATTTCTTGTTTTTGTCTGACTGGATTATTTCAAAAGATCTGTCTTCAAGTTCTGAGAGTCATTCTTCTATTTGGTCTAATTATTGAGGTTTTCAAATGTATTTTGTCTTTCCTTTAATGAATGTTTCAGTTCCAGAATTCAGTTTGCTTTTTTGGGTTTTTTTAAGGTAGCTATCTCTTTGGTGAATTTCTCATTCATAGTCTGAATTCATTTTATTGATTTATTTGTGTTCCTTTTCATGTTTCTCTTGCATCTCATTAAGCCTCTTTAAAATCAATATTTTGGATTCTTTGGCATTTCAAGGAATTTCTTTTTTTTTTTTTTTTTTTTTTTGAGACAGGGTCTTGCTCTTGGTCTCAAACTCCTGAGCTCAAACAATCCACCCGCCTCAGCCTCCCAGAGTGCTAGGATTACAGGCGTGTGCCACCGCACCCGGCCAAGGAATTTCTTATGATTGGGATCTGTTGCTGAACAGTTGTTGTGTTCCTTTAGTGGAGTGATATTTCCTTGGTGTTTCATGTTTCCTGTGTCTTTCCATTGATATCTGCATGTCTGGTGTATTAGTCACTTCTTCCAATTTATGAAATTGCTTATATAGGGGAGATTTTTTTCCTGAAGCTGTGTATATGTTGCTGGTTGAATAGGACACTTTGGCTTTGGTTTTAAGAGTCTGTGGTAGTGTGACCTTTATATGATTTCTTTAGCAGTACACAGGGTCAGTGGTATGTGTGATTTCCTCAGTGGCTTAAGGTATGGTTATTAGTTGAGGCTGTGGTAAAGTTGTGCTGGGGACTTGGATGCCAACTGAACCCGTCTTCAGGCCCTAGTGGTGGCAGCAGTGTGCTAAGTGCGCCTGATTTTAGGCCCAGAGCAGCTTACAATGGCACCTGTGTGAACGGGTCCTGAAGGTCCAATTCTTGGGCCTCCACATTGCTCACTCAGAAGTTAGTAGTAGGAGGACTAGGCCAGATGTGTGGGTGGGTTCTCAGGCTCCTGGACAGCTGGTGTTATGTGGGTGATGGTGGAGCAGTGGTGGTGGAGCAGTTTACTGGGACCAGAAGTGTCCATGCTAGTATGGCTGGTAGCTATATGGGTTTGGGTGGGCTAGTCTTCAGTCCCATGCCGCCTGTGTGGTGGACATGGTCTTAGGTGTGCTTAGGATACCTTGATCTTCCATGTTCCTCTTTCACTTCTAACTTGGCCCAAGGGCAGAGAGAAGCACAGCATTAAACTCAGGAATGGCACCAGCTATGGGCCTGTGAGCAGAGCTGGGCAGGCCCTCACTCAGGTAAGCAGCATGGGCAAGAAGCTGTAGGAAATGTGGTCCACTCATGCCTCAGTCTTGCAACTACCAGTTGCAGAGCAGTAAATACTATCTTATGTGAGCTTAGGAGAGTGTGGTATCCTTTCCCCTCCTCAGCCAGGTGGTGGCTGCTGCTATGGTGACATGAACTCAGCCTGAGAGTGGGATGCAGCCTAGCTTTATGCTTGCAAAATGGCATCTTTGATCTGTGACCAGAGAGAGTGGGGTCCCTTCCTGGCAGGCAGCATGGGCAAGGGCCTTTGGACAGCATGGTCCACTCACATCACAGTCACAACAGGAGCACACAGCAGAGTAGTGGGGACCTCCCCAGGGTTGCATGGGAGCCCTCAGTCTCCCCCTCCCTCCTCAGAGCAGTGCTGCAGCGGCAGCCACGTCTGTTGACCCCCACATCTGAGGTTGTCTAGGCTCAGATTACTGTGGGATTCCATGTGGGTTCCTGTTTTAGAACAACATCTCTGTGCAAATTTAGTTAGGAGGTAATATATGCCAAAAAACAGAGAACAGAAGGAAATTTATCAAAATGATCAAATTTCATTTTGATGCCTTGATTTACAGGGGCAGAACCTCACTTATCACAGACAACTCTGTTCCTTTTTTTTCCCCTTGTTGTTGTCAATGAAAAAGAATCCTAATTTTGTAGGCCGGGCGCGGTGGCTCACGCCTGTAATCCTAGCACTCTGGGAGGCCGAGGCGGGTGGATCGCTCAAGGTCAGGAGTTCAAGACCAGCCTGAGCGAGACCCCGTCTCTACTAAAAATAGAAATAAACTATCTGGACAACTAAAAATATATATAGAAAAAATTAGCCGGGCATGGTGGCACATGCCTGTAGTCCCAGCTACTCGGGAGGCTGAGGCAGTAGGATTGCTTAAAACCCAGGAGTTTGAGGTTGCTGTGAGCGAGGCTGACGCCACGGCACTCACTCTAGCCCGGGCAACAAAGTGACACTCTGTCTCAAAAAAAAAAAAGAATCCTAATTTTGTAAGATAATCTAAACAGGTCTATTCTGAGCCAAATATGTGTGATCATGCTCCAGAGAGCCACACCCAAGAAGCTTTGAGCAAGTAGTCTCACCATGGTTGGGTTACAACTTGGTTTTATACATTTCAAGGAGACAAGAATTACACCTAACATCATAAATCCATGCATAGGTGTACATTGGTTTGACCTGGAAAGGGAGACTATCTTGAAGTGGGGCATCACAGGTTACAGGTGGGTTTAAAGATTCTTTGATTTGTAATTGGTTAAAGAAATTAAGCTTTGTCTAAAGGTTTGGAATGTTTTAAGTAAGTCTGTTAATCAGAGACAAGCCACTGGACATGTACAGGACTTATGCCCAGACTCCAGTGATCTGCTAAGTAAATTGATGGCCTACAGGTGTGGTTTAAGCTTTGTTTTGTATAGGTACAGGCTTAGACCTGCTAATGAGTTACACAGGGATGCGCGCCCCCCCCCATGACAACGCTTCTCATGGCCAGCAAGTCAGCTTTAGGGCATTTGAGGGGTCTCCTTAGCCCAGAGGGAATCCGTTCAGTCATCCGAGGGGACTAAAGATTTATCTGGACATTCCTGATGTTTAAACTGTCAAAACAGGTAAACCAATCAGGGAGGACACCAGACAGTTTACACTGATTTTCCCATTTATTTCTGATGATTCTTTACAACTGTCCATGCAGAGTTAACTCACTTCTCAAATACGTATCACACTTTAAAAACTCAGTGTTCTATTTCTGAAAATATAGGAGGCATGTCCCTGAAGGTCCCATGGACTCCCCTAGTCAACATTTCCCCTCCAGGCCTACCCTCTGCTGTGCCACCTTTCCTTCTCCCAGTCACACAGAGCGGGTATCTGAAAGGATGGGTTTAAGCTCCCTTTACAATGCACCTATGTCCTGGGTTTCAGTTTCCAAGTGCACGGAAGAAAGCTTTTGATATATCCACTCAACCAGGCAGAGGTTCAAAAGCAGCATGGACGGGGTTCTAGACCATAATAGGATCATATTCACTGTCGCCATGGTGAGGACTAGGGACTGTACTGAACATGATCGTCTTGGGCTGCCTTAAGTCCCTCAGTATCTCCATCAGCTCAGCCCGAAACTGGACAAATTTCCCATAGTTGAGAGCACCCTGGGCATCATAACTCTCCTGAGGGGCAGGATAGATCTCTAGGCTTAACTTGCTCAGCCTTGCAGTGTGGCGTAGCAGGTTCTTCAGGGCAGCCATGGAGATGGGATTCCCACAGAAACTAAAGGTCATGAGCTGGCAGCAGCGGCTCAGGGTAGGCACGATGACATTGAGTTGGGAGTCCACGATCCCACAGTCCTCTAGGAGCAGGGACTGGACTGTGACTGCAACTTTCTCTAGTGTACGTTGGAGGCACTCAGGACTGACACTGGTCAGTCTGATGCCTCTCAGATGCAGCTCCTTCAGCTGACTGAAGCTCGGCCAGCAGGACAGGTTCTCCCAGTCTGATGCTGACAGCAGGCAGTTGGTTATTAAGAGGGTCTCCAAGGGGGTCTTGAGGGACCTGGGGGTATAACAAGCAGTTAGTTCTGGGGATTGGTACTAGTAGTAAGAGGTAGATGGTGAGGAATAACATCAACACAAGAGATGAAGTTTTCACCTAAACCCAAGTTTGTTCTGATCACCTAAGGATGGTCAACACCCAGGATGCTGCCTGTTGAAAAGTGTAATCATTCCAGTCACTCCCAGTTGAGGCTGAGTCCTTTCACCATCACTCCTGTTACTGGGTCCAGTCCTCAATCTCCAGAGCTCAGCTGGCTCATCTGTTAAGCAGAAAAACCATGCAAGCCCAGTGGGAGACACTCATAAAGGACACGCCTGGGCAAGACCCAGCCCCGTCAGCCTGGGTTGCTCCCTGCAGGATCCTGGCATGATGGCATGATCAGCAACCATCTGTCTCTTTTTATAGTTCTTCACCCCTGCTCCCTCACTGGTATTCCAGGGGCAGGCATTTTCCATGTGAACTACCTGGAGCTACAACAACCTTCTAGCACAGATGGAGTTAGAGACAGGCTCAATTATGTTCACTAAGCTGATGGGACAGAGCTTACAGTTTGAAACGCCCAGGTTGGATGTGATGTGCTCTCCCTTCCTCAGTGCCCTCCTCCCTTGCCTGTTTCCCATCATCTTTCTAAACGCTTTCTCAGGGAGATGTCAAAGGCACCCTCACTGGCTCTGAATCCCCCAACACTTGGCTCCCTGGCATGCTGTCCCTCTCTACAGCATCGACCCCCGTTCACCCCTCTGCCTTCTTTCGGGTGGTGATGTGACACCCACATCAGGCATGAGCAGGGAACACGACAATGGGCCGCCATTCCAGAGGCTCCTTCACTGTTACATCTCCAGCAACCGGCACACAGTAGGAGAGGAGTCCCTCAGTGTTTACCGTGGCAAAGGGCTTTGGTCTGGTCCACAGAGAAAGCCCACCATCCTTCCTCACCTGAACACCTCGTGAAGACGGCCTTCGAGGCAAGAGCCAGTGTAGGTATAAAGCTTCCGGAGGTTGTCCAGTTTGAGAAACTGAGAGGTGAATTGGGCGAGAATCTGCTCCTTCTCCTCTGGGGACACGTAGGTAGACACATAGACGTTGAAGAGAACCAGTTTGCCAAGATGACTCATCCGGCCCAGGTAAGGAGCAAACCTCGCCAGCGTGGACAGCTCCCAGGGGCAATTCATTTCCGCCTCCTGGATACAGTCCAGCTCCACCATTTCCAGGACCTTCCTGATAGTAATATTGTGGGCAGGCAGTGAAAATACCACCAGCTTCTTACAACACAGGTGTCTGAAATCTTTTCTCTTCTTGACCCACAGAATGAGGTAGGTGAGGTACTCATCCAGTTTTTTTCCTGTTAGGTAAAAGTGTATGAACACGTTTATGGGCTGCTGCCTTCCCATCCTTGGACAGTCCTTTTCTGTTTTCCTCTTCTTCATGGCTTTTGAGGACCACACAGAGTCTCCAGACCACATGATCCAGAAGTTCTCATCCACATTCCGCAAATCCAGCACTTGCAGTTTCCACCTCCTGTGGGTAAAACAGGGGAGTCTCAGAATTTAGGGAAGGACCCACCTCTGACCTGACCTTTCATTCCACACACGGACATTGGCTGCTCCCACTCTTTCTTCTCCTCTGCCTGACCTTCCTCATGCCCTATTGCCCTTGCGTCCTGCCTGTCCTCACTTCTAGTATCTTTAAATGCCACTGGGAGGAGACAGGTTCACATTCTTTTAGCACGGCGAGCAGTCTTACACTTCTGGGAGCAGTTTCCCAGAGTGGGCTCAGCAATGGCCAGGTCTCTGAGCCTCCGCCCTGCACCTTCAGAAGCCTCTGGTCCACCCTTGGGCCCCCACTCTCCCTGACCCAGCTGTCTGTCCCCAGATCCCTGGGATCTCCCTACTAGGCTCCCTGGGGCAGCCTCACCTGGGGCGAACCTTCTGGGCAAGCAGCACATCGAGCCCCTCCAGCACAGCTCTTAAGGTCTCCAGGTCAGGGGCCAGCATCAGGGACCCCAGAGGCAGGTGGGGGAAGGGCCAGGCCTGTACCAGGGCCGTCAGAGCTTTGCTGCGTCTCTCGGTGAAGGCTGTCTTGAATAGTGGTGGGAAGAGCTCCGCTGGCAGCTCCTCCACAGCAGGGATGGCCACGGCCTCGTCCCTGAGCAGGCTCTGCCCCGCCAGTTGCAGAAGTCTGGGTGGGGCCTGGAGGCTCATCCTGATGAAAATCTGCAGGAACGGGTACAATGAACATGATTAGGATGATGGGCACACTTGTACCTGTGACTCAAGCACTACAAAAGTGATCCGTGTAACAAAAACATTTGTTCCCCCTTAATATTCTGAAATTTTTAAAAAACCTGCAAGGAAAAAATCCAGAGGACAAATCCACACAAAACGCATTCTTCTCAGGCCAATCCTAATCACCTCATCTCCTAGGGCAAATGTCCTTGGTCTGGCAGAAGTAGACAGAGTCCTCAGTTTACCCCAATTCCACTCTGCACTCAGTGGCCATAAAGCCAGAACTCTGTCCCTGCTGAGTCAAAGATGAGTATCTTCCCACCACCAAGGGTGTGGCGGGCGGGGAACAAGATGACCACCAGCCCATTGGTTTTCATCCATTGCTCCATTAAATCCCAGTCCCTCTGGGAAGTGTTACCAGGAGACTGAGCACTGCCCCCACCCTTTTTGAGGAAGAATTTCTCACCATCACTCCAGACCCTAAAACAATAGGAATGGGAGCATCATGTGGCCCCAACACAGCCCACGTCCTCAGTTCCCATAATTCACCTGGTTAATTGCAAAAAACGAAAGGAACTCCCTAAAATAGGTGCCATTAGTTTTCATTTCAAACAATACTAATGAAAAAGTATGAAAAGAAATTGTGGCAGTATTATAGAGCATTTGCAAGTCAGAGATGGAAAACCATTTCTCTGAGATTTTGATTCCAAAGCACATCCCTTACACATACTAAAAATTAGCCATTTTGGGATGGAGTCTATGGGCAGAAATGGATCAAATGTTCAGAACAAAGAATCCATTCTTAAAAATAGTATATAAAATAATTTTCAGCTTTTAGTAGGAAAGAAAGCCTAACTTGTAAAATGACAGTACCACAAAGTGTGTGAACTGTAATTTTGGGTCACACAAAATAATGTTGAACATTTGGAGGAATGAAATTTTCATTCAATTAGATGTTTATTTTAAAAAAATACTGCTTGGTCAAGCATTTTTTTTTTTTTTTTTTTTTGCAACACAGTCTCACTCTTTTGCCCTGGCTAGAGTGCCGTGGCATCAGCCTAGCTCACAGCAACCTCAAACTCCTGGGCTTAAGCGATCCTCCTGGCTCAGCCTCCTAAGAAGCTGGGACTCCAGGCATGTGCCACCATGCCCGGGTAAATTTTTTCTATATATTTTTAGTTGTCCAGATAATTTCTTTCTATTTTTTAGTAGAGACAGGGTCTCACTCTTGCTCAGGCTGGTCTCGAACTCCTGACCTCAAGTGATCCTCCCGCCTCAGCCTCCCAGAGTGCTAGGATTACAGGTGTGAGCCTCCGTGCCCGGCCTAAGCATTTTGAAATGTTATAAACCAAAGTGCAAATCAAAATGTTTAGAATAAATACACACTGCATTCAGAGGAAAACTCAAAGCCTAAGACTATTCATCTGAAAAACACGCAAAAACACACAGGATACTTCTCTGTACATCAGAGACTGGCTGACTGCAGATCATCTAGATGGGACTGTCCTGATGGAGGTCGCTGACTTACCAGATCTGGACTCGGTGTGCAGGGCGCTGGGACCTCAGGCAGAAGCAAGCAGCAACTCCAGTCTGCAGGGCTTTGGGACTCCCCTGTGGATCTTTGGGAGCTTACATTGACCTTTCCAGTCACTCCTGCCCTTTTCAACTACCAGCCTCCAATCAGAATGTGATATTTGATGAGATTCCTGAAGCTCCACCCAGTTAATCCTGATGGACTTTTTGGCTTCCTCCATATTGATTGACTGAATCAGATATCCAATCATGAAACTGAAAGAATTAGGGATGGGCTGAAAGTCAGTAATTCTTTCATAAATGCACTGCACAAACACATGGAATTTGACTAACGTGACCTTCACAGTCCTGATTATGAAGAAGAAGAATCTAATCTATTCCTGACATTAGACAGAAAAAAACAAAACCTGTAAGTATTGTTGTTCTGAGATTTTTGCCACATCAAAATTACCAAATTGTTTCAGAGTTAAAACAGCTTTATGAAAACAGTGATTTCATCCCTCAAGAAGAAGGAATAGGCCGGGTGTGGTGGCTCACGCCTGTAATCCTAACACTCTGGGAGGCCAAGGCGGGTGGATTGCTCGAGGTCGGGAGTTCAAGACCAGCCTGAGCAAGAGCGAGACCCTGTCTCTACTAAAAATAGAAATAAATTAGCCAAACAACTAAAAATAGAAAAAATTAGCCAGGCATGGTACCGCATGCCGGTAGTCCCAGCTACTTGGGAGGCTGAGGCAGTAGGATCGCTTGAGCCCAGGAGTTTGAGGTTGCTGTGAGCCAAGCTGATGCCACGGCACTCTAGCCCGGGCAACAGAGCGAGACTCTGTCTCCAAAAAAAAAAAAAAAAAAGAAGAAGAAGAAGGAATAGACATCTCTGTATCCAATGCTCACCTAGGGGTAATAGCAGATGGTGTCTCCATTCAGGTGGAAGAGAGGGACCATTGAGGGTATAATTAATCTAAGGCTCAGGTCAAGATTTCTCTGGAGAAAATTAGGCGTAAATGATAATGAGATGTCAGGGTGGGGCTGGGTGTTCTTACCTGGGTGGGACCCTGAAAATGAACCAAGACATGGCAAATATTAATATATTGGAGTTTCTGGGTGGTGGAGGGTGATCTGTCCATCGTTGGATTGATATGTCCTTGCTAGTGATCCTTGTAGCTAAGGAAGACTCTTTTAAAATGACTCATGAAATCCTCCTTATTTTTCTTTCAAAACCCTTGTCTTTGTTTACATCCCTGAATATGCCCACACTTATTGTCATTGCTTTGCTCATTTCCTAATATTATTTTTTAGAGAGTCTCTTTGTGTGTATACAATATATTTTGTTGACACACAGGAGGAAAAACTCAGTTTTACCGAGAGGAAGTCAAAGTGGATCCCATTACCTACCGTTGGGGGTGATATGACTGTGATGTTATTCCTGGTCATATCTGCCTCTGCACATTGCCAAGTTGCATGGTGACAGTTTAAAATTGGGGCAGGAAGAAAACATATTTCTATGCATTTGATAAAGTCACTCATGCATTCCAACTCCATTTGAGGATGATTGGGTTCCTCTCCAAACATAACGTGAGTATTAATGCATCCACTAAACAGAGCTATTATTATTTCAGATAGTAGAACTATAGAGGCATTTCATTTGCTCCAGAGTTTTCATCGAACAACGTCTAGTTAAAGTAAGTTCTCTGATTATATGGCAAAGCGTAACATGGTCATGTTCTGCTTTACGTCTACGTCACTAAATATATATAGGATTCCAGTCTCCATAAAGTGTGTCAAACCGGAGTGTGATTACAAAGAGAGTCGGGAACACTGCCTAGATTAGGTGCAGCTGCACTAATGTTTTCTAGAGAGAGGGATAAATTACTAGGAAGGAAATCAATAGTAGTTATAGGCCATCCCTTTACTTCTATGTCTCCTTCTCAGTTCCAAGTCATTTGATTATAAATGTCAATCAACCTGCCAAGGGAAGGATACACAACCTTCTCATAAAATCCGTTTCCTCCTTTGCTCACGTGTGCATGGAAGCACGTTCTACGACTAGTGATCCTTCCCACTCATCTAAATGACTAGTCAGTGATTGCTTTGGTTAGGGAGAGTGGCTATACTTTGAATAGTAGCCCTTAGAAAATGTCCAGTTTGAGATGTGAAAGTTTCTAACAAAATGAAATAGGAGTTTGAACATTTTGTGCTGATGTAAAACAAAAACAAGTCTTAGTCAACGAAAGGAGGATAAATGGAGTCTCATTCGATCATCTAGAGAAAGCTGTCTACTTCGAGATGACCTCTGCATCTATGGAAAGCTTTCCCTTGGAAATCCTTAAGTTGCAATGACCTGGCATGGTCCCTTCCAAAGATATCGCCAGGGCAGTTTTCCCTGGTGTCATTTCCTGAAGACCCAATCTCCAAGTTCTTGGTCAAGAGGTCACATCATTATCACAAGGCAGTTCACAGAAACCACCCTCACCTTGTGGAAATGTACTTTGGCAGAATGCATCGAGGCATTACAGTATTGAGTGACAGCAGAGCTAAGAAGTGCAGGAGACACATGGCACTCAATCATCAAAGGCACAGGTCTTCCCGCACTTACCTCACTTTGTGTTTTCCCATAGGGGTTGATCTAATTGTCATTAAGGCCAGTGGTAAAACTCCAGGTTAAAGTAATTCGGTCAACTCCATTAGCTTAGCTAATTTTAGCTTCAAGATACCATTTGTTCCTTCAACCTTTAGAGAGGACTGAGGATGATAAGGGCAATGGTTCCGCTACTGGATTTGTAAAATCTCAGTGAACTCTTTGATAACCTGTCTAGTAAAGTGAGTTCTCCTATGGCTGGAGATTTCTCCAGGGACACCCCAGAAAGGAAGCACGTTTTCTAATGATTTATTTGCTATTGTTGTGGCAACAGCCTTTCTACAAGGGCAAGCCTCAACCCATTCTGAACAGAGATGCAAATCACAAGAATTCTAGATTTTCCTCGTGGACCACTATCAGCGTTAGCCCATGATATGCCCCTTTCTGCAGGTGTATGTGTCCGTGTCTCTGTGTATGTCCCTTTATTCATGTCCCCTTCCCTCCTCATAGATACCCACTCTGTTATTTGACCTACCTTTGAATTTGCATATGACCTTATAACATTTGTGTGTGTATTTGTTTTATTCTACATGTGTGTCATAATTCATGGTGCTGCAGACAAAGGGACCCGAAAATCAAGTGCCCAATCTAGGGCACTTTGGGGAGTGAATGAATTTGCTCTTGAATTTATATCTTCAGAGCAGGGCAAAGGATTATAATCAACTGAACTACAGACCGTATTCTCGTCCTCGAGTTTTTCACTTACTAATATGTTTTAAGATATATTTATATTAACAATAATAATAATATTGCCTGCCATATGTCAAACACAGTTTGAAATACCTTAATAGATTAACTCATAGCAATCTGCGAGGTCAGTCCTCATGTTTTGTGTGAGTGAACTGAGGCACAAAGAGAGGAAGCAAGCTGGACAAGGTCACACAGCCCATGACGGCTGAGCCAGTTTTGAACCTAAATTAGTCAGTCTGGCTCTGGAGTCTCTGCCGCTAACCAACACAGCATACCTGCTTCTAAATCCAGAGGTGCTGAAGGTCCTACCGTGTTTCATATTGCAGTAGAAAGGTTGCTAAACTATTTCTATTACATCTGATGTTTAATAAAAATCTTTAAAACCCAGCATTTCATTTCCCCAAAGCTTTTTGTTTTTTGTTTTTTGGTTTTGTGTGTGTGTGTGTGTGTGTGTGTGTGTGCTTTTTTTTTTTTTGGAGACTGTCACCCTGGCTAGAGTGCCGTGGCGTCAGCCTAGCTGACAGCAACCTCAAACTCCTGGGCTCAAGCAATCTTCCTGCCTCAGCCTCCTGAGTAGCTGGGACTACAGGCACATGTCACCACTCCTGGCTAATTTTTCTATTTTTAGTAGAGATGGGGTCTTGCTCTTGCTGAGGCTGGTCTGGAACTCCTGAGCTCAAGTGATCCTCCTGCCTCAGCCTCCAGAGTGCTAGGATTATAGGCGTGAGCCACCTCACCTGGCTCCCCCAGTTTTTTAAAGATAAATGAAATTTGATTTCTGTTCAATTCTTTTCTGAGTTTTTGAGGGGACCTTGCTTTTCCTTCCTTAGTCTGTCATTGTGGCGAATTACACCGATAGGTTTTCCTCAGGTTTTCTCATATTTGTGAAATGAATTCCACTTGATCATGATATATTACTTTTTAATACGCAGTTGGATTTAGCTAACTAATATGTTATTAAGAATTTCTCCCTAATAAGCCTTTAATTTACCTTCCTTCTAATATCCTTATCCAGTTTTGAAATCTGCATTACACCTAGTCTCGTAAAATGAATTGGACAGCTTTCCTTATTTATCTATTTTCCCTGTTTATTCATAAAACAGGAATTACCTAAAAGTGGAAAAACCACATGAAAAGTGTTTGAGCCTGGAGATTTGAGGGAGGGAGTCTCTTTGATTAACATTTCAATTTCTTTATTTCTCTATTCCAGTGTCTGTTTCTTCTGCCAGTTTTGTTATTTCTTATTTTCCCCAAAATCTTATCATTTTGTTTTTGATTTTCAAATGCATTAGCATATGGTAGTTTATACTATCATTATAATATATTTTTTACCAAGAAATACACATATAAACAAAAGACCATATGTGATGTATGCACATACACAGTACAGTTGGAAAACATAACGGTAGAATGGAAGCTCATATCCCCACCACCCACTGTAGGGTCATCCTGTGTCCCCACCTTTCTCTGTTCCTCCCCCTACATCATTTACAATTTATATACAGGTCCAAGGGGAAAGCAATATTGTTTTTTGGGTTTTTTTTTTTTTTTTTTTTTTTGAGGCAGAGTCTCGCTCTGTTGCCCAGGCTAGAGTGCCGTGGCATCAGCCTAGCTCACAGCAACCTCAAACTCCTGGGCTCAAGTGATCCTTCTGCATTAGCCTCCCGAGTAGCTGGGACTACAGGCATGCACCACCATGCCCGGCTAATTTTTTCTATATATTTTTAGTTGTCCAGCTAACTTCTTTCTATTTTTAGTAGAGACAGGGTCTCGCTCTTGCTCAGGCTGGTCTCGAACTCCTGAGCTCAAGCAATCCTCCTGTCTCGGCCTCCCAGAGTGCTAGGATTACAGGCGTGAGCCACCACGCCCGGCCCCCCAGTATTTTGGACTGGCATTACAGGAATCACCAGCCTCTTAAAGTACAGGTGGGTGTAGTACCTCTGCTTGGCCCACGTAAAGAGAAAGGTAAGAAATTCATCCAGGACTCTTTCCTGGAGGCAAAAGTGTATGAACACTTTCAAGGGCTGCTGCCTTCCCATCCCTGGACGATCCCCCAAGGTCCTTCTCTTTCTCAAGGCCTTTGGGGAGCATAAAAGGGCTATAGCTCCACACCATTCCCTGCAGAAGTTCTGATCAACATTCTGTAAATTCAGCATGTGCAGGTTCCACCTCCCAGCTGTCCCTTCCCTGAACTCCTGCACCCTCCTTTTCAGGCTACCTGGGTTAAGCTCACCTGGGGAAACCTGGTGAAGCAGCACATCAAGCCCATCCAGAGCACCTTGTGCACCTTGCTGGGCTTCAGGTGAGGCATCTCTTTTAACTCTGAACCTTCTGATAATTTTCATGTGGCCAAAAATCCCTCAAGAAGGATACTTTCTTGTTTTGTTTTTTCTCTCTAATCTCAGGAACAAAGACTATGATACTCACCTGTTAGTAAAACTCCATCAGTGTTTGTGGAGTACCTCCGTGAAGGAATCCTGGACTTCACCCCCATCCCTAATTCATTCACTTTCATGATGGAATACCCGATGCAATCGATTAATCCAGAGAGAGCAAAACCCGATCAGCAATAAATGCATGGAGCTTCAGGAATCTAATCAGATACCATTTTCTGATTGGATGTGTAATGGAAAATAAAATCTCAGGACCCCCCAGACTCATAATATTAAGGAGAGAGTTAAGCCTGGGAACCGAGTCATGCGACACTGCCATTCCTTT
Source organism: Lemur catta (assembly GCF_020740605.2). NCBI lineage: Eukaryota > Metazoa > Chordata > Mammalia > Primates > Lemuridae > Lemur > Lemur catta. Next base: position 117,908,573 of record NC_059130.1, read on the forward strand.
CTGCAAAGAGATGGCTATGATTTCACCACCCTGTGGCAGAACACCATACATAAGCCAATGACAAAATGTCACTGGCAACAGGCCTATGCCTGTCCGGCTGGCCACCCTTACAGGTTGCTTGCACAAAAATTCCTTGCTGGCCCTAAACCTTTCAGAATATATAAAACAACAAACACATGCCAGTTACACCTATTGTATAGTTGAAATTGCTAAAAGAGTAGATTTGAAATGTTCTCACCACAAAGAAGCAAATATTGAGGTGATGGATATGACAATTGCCTTAATTTAATCATTCCACAAGGTTCAGTATACACATACCAAAACATCCTACTGTGCCCTATAAATGGGTACAATTATTATTTGTAAATTTTAAAAGGTTTAAAGAGAAAGAAAAAAAATAAAATTTGTGGCCAGAGTAAAAATCAGATTTTATATCACAATCCACTCTCCAGTTTTCCTTGGGGAGAAAAAAAATCCAGCAACATTGGCCCCAAATCCCAAAGGGTGTCACTGGGCGTGAAGTGAGAGGCAGCCGTCCCTTCGGGGGTCCTGTGCCCTCCTCCAGGTCTCCCTGGTCCCCACCTGGGCCCCTTCACTCATTCTCTGCCTGACCCTGAGGGCTTTGGGGTGCGTGTCTCTTGGAGAAAGATACTGGGCACTTGACTGAGGCTGGGGTTTTGCACCGGACAGAGGAGACCTTTCTCCTTGTGGGGAAGCCTCCTGCAGTGGGCAACCGGTGGGAAGACCCCAGCGGTGGGAGTTGGGAACCTGGGTTCCCAGAAACCTCATGCAGTCACCCCTCCTACACCAGGGCTGTGGGAATTCCAGGCCACGAGAAAACAACACGTAGCAGAAAAGCTGGACTCAGGAGCAGCCAGGGTCCAGCCTTCCACCCCAGTCTCCCTGGGGACCTCAGAGATCTCTCACTTATCAGATGAAGAAACCCAGGCCCAGGACATGAAGGGACCCGCCCAGGTTCATATCGGGTCAGGATTGGGCCCCGGATATGCACCCCACAGGGCTCGAGGGCTGACAATGCTTAGCCTTCAAATTCAGGCATGAATTCTCCGAGCATAGGTAGGTACACCCACGTTCCCCACCACTCCTCAGATGCTTTCCAGGAAGAAACAGAAAATCACTGGGGGGAAATTCGGTTTTGAATCGTTTTCACACCTGCTGCTCAGAATTAGTGCCCATCACGGAGAAGCCTGAATCTGAAACCACAGACTTCTGCAAATTTGTGTCACTGGCCACCAGGGGGCAGGCTTGTCCCAGGTACGGCCCAGGCTTGGCACCTACGGAATTTTCTGGTGCTGAGTTCTACAGCCAAGGCCTGGTGGCCTGGCAGAGGGAGTGGCTGGTACGTGGGTGGCTTCTGCCTCAGGTCTGGGTCGTGCCCTGTGGCCTGGGCTGTTTCCTTGATTATGCCTGTTGTCTTTGAATGTCAAACAATGGCATCCACTCATGGAGGATTAATTCTGCACTAAGCTTAGGGCTGTGTATTTCTATCTGAGGATAGAGATTATCCTTGTATGCATTTGTTAAAGACAGATTCAGAGAGGGGCAGTAACTTCTTCAAGACCACACAGCCCGTAAGTGGTGGGACAGGAATTACAGAATGTCAGTGCGCTCAGCAGTGACATCACACTGTTCCAGTTCCTAGCAATTCACTGCTCATCTTACTGCTTTGTAATAAAATTCTGGAGCCATAGCCTCCTGCTGGAGCTGGAGGAGGCCCTCCAGAGCATCACGCCGAATGTTTATTATCTTTATTTTCACTGCAGAATCTGTTATTCCAAAGAAATTGTATAAACAACATAAAAATAGACCAGCTCAGCCTAGTGAAGTGGTTTCAGTGTGGGCCCCATGCCACCAGCAGCTGCACCCCCTGGGAACTTGTCAGAAAAGCAACTTCTCAGCCCCACCCCAGACCTACTGATCCAGAAACTCAGGGCATGGGGGGCCCAGCACCTGTGTTCCAACAAGCCCCCCAGGGGAAGCCGCTGTGGCTCAAGTTTGGGAACTGCTGGCTGAGTTGAAGCAGGGGCCTAGGAAATAGTCCCTCACTGGCTTGATTTCCGTCTGGGGAAAGGTAGGAAACTCCTCCGCCCTGGGCAGCCGAAGCCACTGCTATTGGTCGTGCACCCCAATTTGTTGATCTGGTTGCGATGGTTTAGTTTGACTTCTGGACACATAACACGTAACACTCTGGTACTTTTGGCTGCTGTACTGCTCACGGTCACTTTATAAGGCATGTGGTGGGAACCAAGGACTGCTTGGGTTCCCCCGGTTTCCTGTTGCTGCCGTATTCTGTTATAGCTGCAATAGCAAACTAAGACACCACCTTTCTGGGCTTCTAACTAACCTGCCAGGCCCTTCCCACATCACAGCCTTCTCCCAGGCTGCTTCAGTGGCCTGAGCCACCCTCCTCCCTCCCCACCTGTCCCTTTAGCTGGCGAATCCCCCTCAGCTTTCTGGCTTCAGCCTGAATGACCCTTCCTCTGGGAAGCCCTCCTGGCTTACTCTGACTAGTCAGGTCTCCACAGCCCCACCTGGCTCTCGTGACACCCTTTAGGTTCCCACACGTCCCATACTCTCCCTCCCTCCCTCACCGGCCCCCTGGAGGGTCTCCAGCCCCAGTGCCTCTCCGTCCTGTGAGTGTTTGTCTCCTGTTCCTCTTCCTGCGGGACGGGGGCTCTGCGAGGTCAGGGCCGGCCCAGCCGTGGCGCAGTGGATGTTTGTGGGACGGATGGATGGAGGTCAGAGGTGTGAGGAAGGACAGCTCCGCTCCCCCGACAGCCGCCTCCTGGGGCCACCTTCCTCCGTCCCCTGGCTCCTCCTCCTGCCATGCATTCATTCACTCGTGCATTCATTCACTCATTCCACACACATTTATTGAGCACCTGGTGTGTGCCAGGCTCTTTCGGTCAGTAGGGAAGACACCTGGGTGAATAAGGAAGGAACTGGAGGAGGTGCTGCAGTGACCGAGTGCAGGGGCCTGAGGCCAGCAGGTGTCCTGTGAAAAGAATGGCCCAGACCCGGGCTCCCAGACTGGGGATCATGTTATCATCTGCAGAGCAAAATCACTGCCTGAACACACACGTGCCGACCAGCCAAGCACACAGAGGCCCAGGGTTTCTGCTGGCATCTCCGTGAAGGGGCAGTTTGGCACCAGGGCCAAGCGTGCACACTGTGGACTCCTGTGCTGGGCGCGGACGGCATCCGAGTTGTGTCAGGAGATCCCTCCTCATTCCCAGACCTCCCCCCAGAGATTCTCCCCTCTGCCCACACTCAGAGAGACGCGAGAGCTCAGAGGTAGAGGGAGATGCCGCGTGTCTTCGCTGTGCTCGGAGCCGGTGCCAGCGCACGCCTCCCCCGCCCAGGCAGCCGGGGACACGCGGGCTTCCTTCCTCACCGTGGGCTCGGCGGCGCCGCCCTCCTCAGAACCACACCCGGCTGTTCCATAGAATTTTCGAGATGGGCTTCACAGGCACATCCCTCTCTCCCATTGCACCAGACACTCACTGAGGTGCTTACCAAGTTGCGATAACTTGAGGGAGTCACGTTACCCGTCTGGGCCTCAGTTTCCCCTCCTGTGAAACGAGGGGGTTGAACTTAAGGGTCCCTCTGGTTTTCTCCAACGGTCAGATCTGTCTTCTGCACGTCCAGGGCCGCAGTAGCATCAAAAAGCTTTAATGGTGGGACGGAAAAGAAAGGAGCCTGCGGGTTTGGAGGGGGAGGGTTCTGCACGACACAGACCATGATTCTAGGGGGCGTCTGATGGGCCGGATCCCGTACTCTGAGTCTATCTGCGGCCCTCTGTGTCTGGCAAGTCCGGTGACGCTGTGGGTCTCCAGCTGGTTCTGCCGATCAGGTGGCAGCTCTTAGGATCTCGGGGCAGGGTGCAGGCGAGGGGGAGGGACCGGGATCGCGTGCTGCCGCTGGGACATGGCCCACAACGGTGGTCTGGGGTAGGACGAAGTATAAATGCTCTCCCTCTCCCCCGGGCCAACCTTGGATGCCAGCCACCTCTGCTTCAGGTGCTCGTGGAGTCCGTAATTTGTAGGGGGCGCTGCAAGAGAAACCAGGGTCTGGATGAACAGGGCTTAGAGGAGTCTGCCCCACCTGGCCACGAGAATGGGGGGGGCCCTGGAGAATTTCCCAGGCTGCTCTATCAGGGACTGGGCCTGGCAAGGCACCAAAGGAAGGGACGGCCTCGCAGGAGAATGTCGGCTTGGGCAGCCCCTGCGAGTCTCAGGGTGGGGCCTGCTCCCCGAGTACTCCAGAAAGACCAGGCACTGCTACAGAAGCCTGGGAGAAGTCAGCCCCATGGCGTGGTTGAGTATGGCCCCGCCAGGTTCTGGGTCATCTTCCCACCCCAGAAGAGAAAGGAGCAGTGTGGGTTGTAAGAGTGATGTCAAGGAGAAACCCTTGTCACACAGTGACAAGCAGCTCACTCTCTGACTCATTTCCCTCTGCATCAGAAGTAGGATTGCAAAGACATGGCATTGCTCTGTGTCCTCATTAGGGTCAGGGTGGCTTGAATGTAAACCGGATCAATGCACTGCCCTACAAAAATCCTCTTGGAGGGTCTTGGAATCGTGGGTTGGACAAAATCCACTCCCTTTGTGGTACCCTGTAAGTTCCTATGTGGTTCTCCTCCACTCCTGCCTTAGAACTTTTTCGCTTACTGCTTCCTCCCCTGGAATGCTCTTCCCCCCAATCCCTGCATGGCTCCCTCCTTCTCAGCTCAACTATCCCCTCAAGAAAGACCACTGGACATCAACCCTAGGAGGAATTTGTGAACCAAAGAAGGTTCACAAGTACCCCACCTTACTTTCTATCCATAACCCATTTCTTTCCTTGGCACATATCCCTGTCTGAAATTATCTTGTTTACTCATGCATAAGTTCTCTAATTGGTTCGTGGTGGTTTATCTGTCTCCCCAGATGGAATGTCAACTTCCCAAGGGCAGAAATTCCTCAGTGTTTATCATTGCTGCCTCCCAGGTGCTACAGCAGGGAATCCCACCTGGGAAATAGTCCGTCACTATTTATGGAGTGAATAGGACTGGTAGGGACTGTGCAGCAATGTTGCTCCCTGCCACCTGTGCTCCAGGTAAACCTGCCACCCCAGTGCACAGGTGAGGATGTCACAACACAGCCAGGATTATCCTGTGTCAAGGGGAGAGGGCAGGCGGCAGTCCTGAGGGGCAGATAGGACTCATTGCCCCATAATTTCATCCTGCTGCTCTCCTGGAGCCAGGGTAGCTCGGGTGGCTCTCTCTGCATGCGGCAGGCTAGCCGCAGCCCTGTGCATTTGTGGACCCTTTACCGACCAACACAGAGGAAAATCCCGAATCATAAAAGTACCAAGAAGGGGGAAGTCGGACTTCTCTGGTAGCCACAGCAACTTGTGCCTATTCCAGGAGCGAAGGGGAGGCAGGCCCGGGTTGTAATTGTGCCGGTTGTAGTGGTCGTCGTAGGTGCTGATGAGATGGCGGTGCGAGGGCTCCTGGTGGTGGGTGATCAGGTGTTTGTATGGAAGCCCCTGGGAGGACAGACACGGTGGGCACGTTAGCAACGGGAGCGAGGCATCCACCTGGCCGTGGGTGGAGACAGGAGCTGCCCACCACGGGGGTCTGTGGTGCTGCTGGAGAGGGCCCTCCACAGGCTGGCAGTTTGTCCCACCCTGGTGCAGCCCACTTTTGAGCTGGCTGCAGTCATTCTGTGTACGACCGGCCCCCAGACTATGCCAAGCCAATGCATCCCACAGTGAGCTATGGCGGGACATTAAAGTGAAAGTCAGGACACCTTGCTAAATGGGAAGAGTCAGAGCCACCTCCCTGTGTGCTCTTGTGCTCCAAAATTACACCCTGATTTGTCTCGAGTCTCATCCATCCAAGTGCCTCCTTCCCAGGCAAGCAGAGGGTGGTGCAGACCAGCCCTAGATTTCAATCAGTGACTGTGGGAAGAATCAGAGAGCTCCATAAATCACCTTCTCTTGCAAAGGATTTACGGCTCCCTCGGCTGGAAACTAGCAGAGTGATTTCTTTGGTGGGGAGTTATTTACAAGGAGAAGAAAACCATGTTCTTCTTACTCTGGGATGTTTGCCTGAATCGGTGCTTTTCCTAAGAAAATCCTCTTGGGCCTGGAAGGGAATCCGGGGAACTGCGCTGATTTACAAGGGAGGATGATGCTGATTTCCATGCTTGTCCTCTTGTCTGGCGCAGACAGGGCGGTCTGTCTGCTGTGTCAGGAGGTGCCGGCTGCACCCAATATTTCAAGTGGTGCTTCCATAAATAAGTCAGATCACAATGCCAGGGTGAGACCGAGGGGGTGGGCACAGACGTTAAGCAGGGTTCCCAAGATCTGCTGCCCCAGGAACCCCGCAGGGTATGTCCAGTGGCCAGGAAAGTGAGTTGGAGGGTTTCCCACCAGCAGAGGAAAGTGCTGAGGAGGCATCGCGTCAGGGAGAGGGGAGAGGCCAAGAAGGAGTTTCTTTCTGTTTCTCTTGGTTTGGGCGCGGCCCTGCTGCCTTGATCGTGTACCTGGGATTTGTCTTTGATCAGGCGTGGTGAGGCCACGGACATGGAGACGTTGCCTTTGGAAGAAGAGTTGGTTACTTACAGCTCCCCGAGGAGGGGCACACCATGCCACACGGGGACACACGAGGGGGCAGAGGGGCAAGGGGGGTGCGGGGCTCAGAGCCTTCGTTGTGGTTTCCATGAGCACCATGGGCAGGGCAGGGCAGGCAGCTGGAGCAGGCCTAGGATTGGGCTCTGGGGTACAGGGGTGGTCTCTCGTTGTCCGGTACTTGGCCCTGGAGTGATTCAAGGCAGGGGAATATCGGCTTGGTGTGTGAGAGTTAGAGAAAGGAGGTGGCTGGGATATGGGCTTTGGAGTCGTCTGTGCCTAAGAAGGAGGAGTGAGGTGGGCGCGGGAGCTGGAGGAGGAAGCTGTCCAGGGGAGGCGTGCGGAATGAAAGAAACGTAACCGTTGGCAGAGTTAACACAGTGCCGTGTCCGGGCCCCAGCGCAGAGCGGGCAGTTTGAACAGAATCCTTAGAAACGAATATCCAGTTGTTGGGTCCTCGGCCGATCTGCAGAGCAGCGACACTCTCGTTCCCTCACCACAAGCCAGGTGTCTCGGAAAAGGCGCTCACCACCTCTGGGCACCGAGCTGAGTGATCTCTTGGGTCTCTTCAAGCTCTCAAATGCTCTAATTCTGAAAGACGTCTGCCACCTTACTCTGGGCCCACCTGCTCCCACCCTGGGTCTACCCTGCTGTAGGGTCAGGCGGGGTCGGGGTGGGGAGACAGAAATTGCTTCTGACAGCAGCAGGCTGGCAAAAGGAGCAAGTCCCAGAGTGTGGTGGGCACAGAGCAGAGCTGTGCACCTGGTGGCTGAGCACCTGCAAGCTTGCTGTCCCTGGGGTGGGTGCACCTGGTGGGAGGGACCCACAGGGGTTGAGGGAGGAGGGGGCTCTCCCTGCTGCTCCTGGAAGCGCCAGGATCTCAGAGCCTCGGCCACTGAGTTAGCAAATGTCTCGAATGCCCCTCCTTGGTGTGGAGGGTGGAGAATGTCCTGAGGTTACAGTGCCCTGCTCCCTGCCCCGGACACCTGGGACACAATGACATGCACAAACACGTGCCCAGTCAGTAACGAGTGACCCTCGACTCTGCATACAAAGGAACGGGAAGCCGGAGCGCAGGCAGCACAGACACTGTCTGTCCAAACGTCACCTCCTGCTTGTGGGATACCTTGGTGACTGCTCACAACATTCACCTGAATTCGACATTTACCTTCTTCTCATTCTCTGCCTGTTTCCTGTTGGAAGAGTGTGACCCAGGGGCTGGGATACCGGTGTGGGGAGACGCCACCGGCTTGAGATTAAACACACCACCAGCTCACACAGGTAATTATGGGTTAATGCTCCCGGCAGCCCTGGGCGGGTACTAGCAAGACCACTTTAGTTTTCCCAAGAGGGTACTAGGCCTGGAAGCTGGCTGGCGTCCCCCGAGTTTTGGGAGGGGCCCAGGCCTGAGTGTCACTCGCCGCTCCCCCTTACCTCGATTCTCTTCTTGCTATACCACCGGGAGATCTGGTCCGGTCTGTGGCCTGGGAAGGGGACGTACTCTTTTCTGTGAAGGGACTGCGGTGTCTTCTCAGTGGCTTTGGTGAACTGAAAAAGACCAAATACCCAGGAGAACCTCTGAGATGCTGCTTCTCAAACTTTTGCCAGGTACCCTTATCTCCTGGGCCATTGGAATATTGGCAGAGAAAGGGTAAACGCACACCCCAGGACACCCTGCACGACACAAGAAAGGCGTGTGCTCGGGTGGCCGCCCGGCATCCAGGGGAAAAGCTGAGATTGGCTGCGGGGCCACCTGCTCGTGGTCCACACCTGTTTCCTTCCTCCACTTCTCTCTCTCTCCTCTGTCCTACCTGCACTCTCCCTTTGTTTTTCTTCTTTATTCTTCACTCTTTCCAACTCCACTCTCCCATTTTTTTTTTCATTATATTTTGTTTTCTAATTGGTTTTCTTAAAATTTATTATGCTAAAATATATTCAACATAAAATTTACCGTTTTAGCCATTTTTAAGTATACGGTTCAGTGGCATTAAGTACATTCACACTGTTGTGCAACCACCAGCACCATCCCTTTCCAAAACTATCTTTGTCTTGCAAAACTGCAGCTCCATACGTATTAAACGCCAGCTCCCCGTTCTCTCCCCAGCCTCTGGCAACCGTCATTCCACTTGCCTTCTCTATGAATTTGCCTAGTATGGGTACCTCACAGAAGTGGAATCACACAAAATTTGTCCTTTTATATGTCTGGCTTATTTCACTTAGCATAATGTCTTCAGGATTCATCCATGTGGTAGCATGTGTCAGACTTTTCTTCCTTTCTGAGGCTGAGTTATATTCCATTGTATGCACGTGCCACATGTTGTTTATCCATTCACCCATCAGTGGGCACTAGGGTTGCATCCACGTTTTGGCTACTGTGAATAATGTTACTATGAATGGGGGCATACAAATATTAATATCTTTTTGAGTCTCTGCTCTTGGTTATTTTGGGTACACACTCAGAGGTGGAATTGCTGGATCATATGGTAATTCTATGCTTAATTTTTTAAGGAACTGACGTACTGTTTTCCACAGTGGCTGCACCATTTTCCATTCCCGCTGACAATGCACAAGAGTTTCAATTTTTTCACATCCTCATCAATTCTTGTTATTTTTTATTTTTTGATAATAGCCATCCTAATGGGTGTTAAATGGTATCTTGTTGTGGTTTTGATTTGCATTTCCCTAATGATTAATGACGTTGAATATTTTTGCATGTGTTTATTGGCCATTTGTATATCTTCTTTGGAGAAAGGTCTATTCAAGTCCTTCGTTCATTTTTTAATCAGGTTGTTTGTTTTTTTGTTGTTGAGTTGTAGGAGTTCTTTATATATTCTGAGTATTAATCTCTTATCAGATCTATGATTTGCAAATATTTTATCCCATCTCATTGGTTGCCATTTTACTCTGTTGACAGCATCCTTTGATGCACAAAAGTTTTTTATTTTCTGACTCGTTTTATGAGGCCAGCATTACCCTGATACCAAAGAAAGACAAACACATCACAACAAAACTACAGACTAATATTCCTTATGAATACTGGTACAACAATCCTCAGGAAATTAGTAGAAAACTGAATTCAAAAGTACATTAAAAGGATTATATACCATGACCAAGTGAGATTTATTCCTCAAATACAAGAATAGTTCAGGCCAGGCACGGTGGCTCACGCCTGTAATCCTAGCACTCTGGGAGGCCGAGGCGGGAGGATCACTTGAGCTCAGGAGTTCGAGACCAGTCTGAGCAAGAGTGAGACTCCGTCTCTACTAAAAAAAATAGAAAGAAATTAGGGGGCCAACTAAAAATATATATAGAAAAAATTAGCCAGGCATGGTGGCGCATGCCTGTAGTCCCAGCTACTCGCGAGGCTGAGGCAGGAGTATCGCCTGAGCCCAGGAATTGGAGGTTGCTGTGAGCTAGGCTGATGCCACGGCACTCTAGCCCGGGCAACAGAGTGAAATTCTGTCTCAAAAAAAAAAAATAGTTCAACATATGAAAATTGGTCAATGTATTAGAATGAAAGAGGAAAAAACCCCACATGATCATCTTAATTGATGTAGAAAAACCTAAACATTTGTACCCCCATAATATGCTGAAATAAAAATAAATAAATAAATAAAAAGGTATCATTTGAAATTTTGACAAAATTCAACTCCTTTTCATGATAAAAGTACTCAACAAACTAGGAATGGAAGGAAACTACCTAAACATAATAAAGACCACATATGAAAAACCCACAGCTTTTCCTTTGAGATTAGGAATAAGATAAGGATGCCTGCTTTTGCCACTTCTGTTCAACATAGTACTGGAAGTTCTAGCCAGAGCAATTAGGAAAGAGAAAGAAAAACATCCAAATTGGAAAGGAACAGATAAAATTATCACTTTTTGTAGATGGCATCATTTTATATGTAGAAAACCTTAAAGATCATATACACACACAATTAGAATACATGAATTCAGCACAGTTGCAGGATACAAAATCAACACGCACAACAAAAATAAGTTGTGTTTCTAAACACTAACAATGAATTCTGAAAAGGAAATTAAGAAAACAATTCTATTCACAATAACATCAAAAAGAATAAAATACTTATGAATAGACTTAGCTGAAGAGACCAGATTGCGGAACCAGTGCCAGAGAGCAGCAGCACGTCCCTGGACATGCATACAGGAAGTGCCACACCTGCCTCAGTGGGTACTGGGAAGGGCCTCGCCAAGGACAGCAGATGTGCTTCAAACCAAGGTGCAAAGGAATGGGAGACAGGAAATATCCAGATGCCTAGAAAAACGCTCCACTGAGAACAGTTCTAGAGGCACAATTATAGTTATACCCCTGCTATGGCGTTTTCAAGATATAATGGGGACTGTGATGATTGCTTGAGTGTAACTCCCCTATGCACAGAGACCCTAAGGCCACATCCTTAAGCCACAACCATCTGCTGCCCCCCATAGGGGAACTTCACTCCTACCTCTCCCGTGGGTCCTCCCACTGAGCCTTCTGCCCACCCCCGCCCCCTTACCTTCCTCCTCTCTTCCACCCAGTTTCCAGTGAGCACTTTGGTTGAATACTTGGTCTCGATCTGCCAGCTTGGAGTAGAGAATGACTGGGGATTTATTGCAGTCGAAAGCATGCTAAGGATTTGCCCCCACGTTTCTTTGACTCCACACAGTTTAAGGTTTCAGGGGCAGGGGGAGGTGTTAGGAAGCTGCTGAGTTTGGGTGCCCTTTTTTCTTCCCCGCTGCTCTCCTGAGTGGGGAGTAGCTGACACCCTGATGACTTCATGGAATGAAACAGCTGAGAGTCCACTTTCACCCTCCAGGGAGAGGTGACGTGATGTTGGACTCTCTACTGTTGACTGTCTCCACGGTGACAGACTCTGGGTATAAACACTCTTCTTCAGGGAGCAGCTGATTCTACAGAAGCAAAACTGACCCTATAAAAACAAGTCAAACCGACAGCCACCACCCTAAAAATGGTAGCCAGAAGGACCTGGTTTCTGTGTCATCTTCCCAGGACAATCATCATCCTTGCTGCGCACGTTTTTACAATGGGGGTGAGTAGAATTCTACTGCTATTTAAGGAATGCTGATCAACGTGCTTATCCCATGCTAAGAAATTTATATGCATGTATTCAACCTGTTTAATCCTCACGGCAACCCTCTGAGGCAGATGCCGTTATTATACCCATTTCACAGAGGAGGACACTGAAGCAAAGAGAGATTAAGTAGCTACCTAAGGTCCTGTAGCTACCATGTGGGAGTGCAGGGGCTTGAATCTACTCTGACTCAGGCCTAAACCACTGGGCTTCACTCCCTACCTGTCTGCTACTTTGACTAAGGGGCTTCCGTAAAGAATCCTGTCTTTGTGCTCACACTGGTACAATATGGTTCCTTCCATCAGTCTTCATTCATTCAGTCCAAGATTATTTTGAGATAGGGAACCTGCAGGCCCTGCTCAATAAAGAGTCAGGAGACCAGAACCAAGGTCTCTGATAAAATAGGAGGCAGTGAAGAAACCAGCCAAAACCAGCCAGAGCCAAGATGGCCATGAAAACCCTCAGGTTACCCTCGATGCTCATTAATGCATTAGCTACTGAAAGAAACTCCTGCCAGGGCTATGACAGTTTGCGAGTGCCATGACAACTCCCAGAAGTCACCCTGTACGCTTTAAAAAGGGTGAGGAACACTCAGTTCCAGGAACTCCCCACCCCTTTCTCAGAAATCTTATAATTCTCCCTCTGCTTAACATAAAATTAAATAAAGTGTATAAAATAACACCCTAGAAACTCACCAAGTGCTACTCTCCGTTGCTCTGGGAGATAGCTGCTGCTCTGTCTGTGGGGCAGCCACCTTTTTTTTTCTTTTCCTCCTCAGTAAAACACTTCAATGTATTTTGCAAATACGTTTAATGTCTGGACTGCTAAAAGACAGCTGGATTCTCCTTTCTCCTGTGTGCAACCTGTTGTGATACGTTGTTTCGTCTATAGGACAAAGTCTGGCCTCACACAGATATGTAGTTAGAAGAAAGAGAAGTATTTAAATAGCCTCTGTAGCTAATTACGGATATTCTTTGTGATGTTGTGATATAATAAGAAATATATAATTGGGCTTTGTCCCCAGGTCCTGGCACAGAGCTCATAAAACCCTTGGAATTTCCTGAGTGATGGGGGGAGAGGAGCATCTTTTGTTATTCATAACAAACTTCTTTCAGCTGTACCTGAGTTTATGAAAATCAGGTGACTGTTGGTGATAACCAAGATGGTGGCTGGTTGCCAGCGGAACCAACCACATGATTAGAAGGTTGGAACTTCCAGCCCCAGCCTCTGACCTCATGGAGAGGACAGAGCTTAGAGATTGAGTCCATCACCAAGGCCAATGATTTAATCAATCATGTCTGCATAATAAACCTCCATAAAAACCGTAATCAAAGCGGTTTGGAGAGCTTCCAAGTTGACAAACACATCCACGTGCCAGGAGGGTGGCACACCCCAAACTCCACAGGGAGAGAAGTTCCTGTGCTTGGGACCCTCCCAGAGCTCACCCCATGTACCTCTTCATCAGGCTGTTCATTTGTATCCTTTAGAATATCCTTTATAATAAACCAGTAGTAGTGGTAAAGTGTTTCCTTGAGTTCTGTGACCGTTATATTATTGAATATGCGGCGGAGTCGTGGGAACCCCTGATCTGTAGCCAAGTCAGATAGAAGTGTGTGTAACTTGGGGGCCCATGACTTGGGGCTGGCATCTGAAGAGGGGGTAGTCTTGTGGGACTGAGCTTTTAGCCTGTGTGGCCTGTGCTAACTCCCAGCAGTTAGTGGCAGAATTGAATTATTAATAGATTGTAGGACACCCAGTGGTTGTCTGCCGAGAACCAGAGAATTACTTGGTATGGAAAAACCTACATTTGGTGTCAGTAGTGCTGTGAGTAGAAACAGATCATAGCAGTATTATCTTTGAAACCTTGGTAGTCTTTTTTTTTTTTTTTTTTTTTTTTTTTTTTGAGACAGAGTGTCACTTTGTTGCCCGGGCTAGAGTGAGTGCCGTGGCATCAGCCTAGCTCACAGCAACCTCAGACTCCTGGGCTTAAGCGATCCTACTGCCTCAGCCTCCCTAGTAGCTGGGACTACAGGCATGAGCCACCATGCCCGGCTAATTTTTTTGTATATATATTTTTAGTTGGCCAGATAATTTCTTTCTATTTTTAGTAGAGACGGGGTCTCACTCTTGCTCAGGCTGGTCTCGAACTCCTGACCTCGAGCGATCCACCCGCCTCGGCCTCCCAGAGCTAGGATTACAGGCGTGAGCCACCGCGCCCGGCCGAAACCTTGGTAGTCTTTTAAGGTCATAATGTGGAACCTGAAACTACTCAGCAAACTCTTGGAGCTCTGTTACATTAAAATCCACCAGTTGATTTTGTGCTTTGAATACATTTTTTACGCATTGGGGATTTTGGTGGTCTTTGTAGTGGTAATTTGGAAACTATTGGTTTACTGAGCTGTGAAGATCTTCCAAATGTTGATGTGTTTCATCACACAGTATTTTTTAAAAATCACATTTGCTAATGTCTGATATCCACAGAAAAGCATTTACGTATTAGAAAGTCGTCAAGCTCACAGTGGTGGATACACATTTTCTGAAATCCTCGTTTAAAGCTTTCAAGCTCAAAATTTTGTCATTGGCCACAGCTACGCTCTGTTATTTACCTTGAAATGACTTCATTCATTTTCAAGAAAGGTCTGCCAAATATTCACATTTAAATAATCATGGTTTGCCTTCCAGTTATTCTTTCGTGTTTCATTTTAAAAAAAACAAGCCAGCTCATTCAGCTCACAACTCGGGCAACCCTCCCCACGAGCGCTCTTTCTCAACAGCAGTGCTCTGCTCACATCTCCCTCCTCTTTCGTCACACAGGGTGTGAAAGGCAAGATTTAATCAAATTCATCAAAGGACATTCTCAAGTGAAACTAGCTTTTTTCCCTGTGGCTGCGTGGCGGTGAAGCATAAACGACTACTGACACAACCAATGGCACCGCCTGGATTCAGCACAGGCGCTGCAGTTTTACCCGATGTCGCTTTCGTACCATCAGTGCAAGTGTCATTGCTGTGAAGAAAGGCAAACAGCATCTCAGGATTACTATGAAAATACTTTCGACCTTACAGGCCCCCTGAAAGGGTCTTGAGACCTCCAGGGGTCTGTGGATCGAACTTTGAAAACCGCTGCTCTAGCACGTATACCCAGGAGTGGGATTGCTGAGTCAGAGGGTGTGTGTCTTCAATTTGACTAGATAATGCCAATTATTTTCCCAATCCATTTACATTCCCACTACGCGTGTGCAAGTGTTTCCAGTGCGCCACAATTTCCAGACCTTTTCAGCATCCCCCAAAACTTCTGTACCCATCAAGCAGTAATGCCCTATTCTCCCCTTCCCCTAAACCCTTGGCCATCTCTACTCTCCTGTCTGCCCCTATGAATCTGCCTATTCTAGGTCTCTCATGCAATTGTCCTCGAGTCTGTTCTCTTTCACGGAGCGTAATGTTGTCAAGGTCTGTCTCAGTCGTGGCATGTATCGGAGTTTTGTCCCGTTTTATGACTGAATGGTATTTCCATTGTGCGTATTTGCCACGTTTTGTTTTCCATTCGTCTGTCCATGGACGCTGACTTTGTGTTCACCTTTGGCTTTGGGGAGTAATGCCTCTGTGAACGTTGGTGTACAGTTTCTCTTTGAGTCCCTGCTTTCAATTCTTTGGGTTTATACCTGGGAGTGAAATCGGCACCACAAAACTGCTTTCCACCCCATCTGCACCTCGGTCCGTTCCCACCAGCAACGCACGGGGGTTCCTGCTTCTCCACATCCTCACCAGCACTTGTTAATTTCCATTTTTTTTACAATAACCATCCTGATGGGTGTGAAATGATACCTCATTGTGATTTTGATCAGCACTCTCCTAGTGACTCATGATGTTGAGCATCTTTTCATGTGCTTATTGGCCATATGTGTATCTACTTTGGAGAAATGACTATTCAAGTCCTTTGCTCTTTTTTTTATTCTATTTGTTTATTTATTTAGACAGGTCTCACTCTGTTGCCCGGACTGGAATGCAGTGGCGTCACTGTAGTTCACTGTAACCTCAAACTGCTGGGCTCAAGCAATCCTACCTCAGTTTTCCAAGTAGCTGGGACTATAGGTGCATGCTCCCATGCCCAGCTAATTTTTTTTATTTTTTGTAGAAATGGGGTCTTGCTATTTGGCCCAGGCTGGTCTCCAACTGCTGGCCTCAAATGATCCTCCCACCTCTGCCTCCCAAAGTGCTGGGATAACAGGAGTGAGCTTTCTGTTCATGTCTTCCCCCCACAAATTTAATGCCTTTTCCATCTTAACTGAGAACCTATCAGGCATTGTGTAACTTGTTCCGTTTGAGTTGTGACAGCAAAACTAGAAATAGAATAAATTTCTTTTTCCTTCTTCACAATTTCACAAACAGAAGATTCATTCTTACCGTAGATCTTACCAACCTCAGCACATGATTTTTTTCTCCTCTCCTATTAAGTTGGGAACTTTCACCTTTTCACTTAAAGGAAGCGCTTGACAGCTTCTCTCCGGTGTGTCTGAAATGCCAGCATCGCTACACTTGCGCTTTGGGGCCATTGAAGGAAATTAGAAATATTTCACCCTAAGATATATTTCTCTGACATATTTTGAAATGGTTGCCCTGCCATGAGCCTCACAGATGGAAATAAAACTGCAAAGCTGTCTTCTGTGTGGGGAAATTTAAATCTGCAGAGAATCTGCATGAATACAGCCAGGCCTATCCTCACCTGTTCTGGGAAAGGTTAACTGAGAGTCTGACACATTCAAAGGTCTGAAGAGAAACATTTAGCGGCTGCTCTCTCTGAGGGCGGCTGCCAGTCACTGTTCCTTTACACAGCAAGACCACCCTTGCTAGCGATTTGAGCCTCCTGCTTCCTCCCTCCCAAAAACCTGCTTTACTGCTTCGGAGCCCCCGGGCTTTAAAAACCTCTTGCATTGTTGAGCAGTTGAATCTGCATTCTGAGGGTTACCATGTAAACACATTAAATAAATTTGTATCTTTTTCCTCCTGTTAATCAATCTGCCTCATGCCAGTGACATTTCAGCAAACCTTTATGGCACCAGGGCCTTTGATCCCGGCACCAACATGAGGTAAAATAAGGGTTACCTGCACATAAGCACTGCGGTACCGTGACAGTAGGGCTGACCGCCGGGAAGGTCACTGAGTGACTAGTAGGTGGGTGGTGTAGACAGCGTGGATGTGCTGGACAAAGGAAAGATTCACATCCCGGGGGGCAGAGGATTTGATCACACGACTCAGAATGGGATGCAATTGAAAACTTATGAGAAGTGTTTATTTCTGGAATTTTCCATTTAATATTTTCAGACTGCGGTTGACCATGGGTGATGGAAACGCATGAAAAAATTCAAGCGAACCTGCAGATGTGGGGAGGACTACTGTACCTACGGTACCTCGAGCGATCCCAGAGTGCTAGGACTACAGGCATGAGCCACCGCACCCGGCCTTCAGTAATGGATTTAAAAGATGCTTTCTTTTACATTCCTCTTGCTCCCAAATCCCAAGAAGTATTTGCTTTAGCATGGGAAGACTTAAAGTATAAAGCCAAATGCCAGTACTGCTGGACTGACCTTCAGAAGTTTAAAAACTCCCCACAATTTACAGAAAAATGTTGACCAGAGATTTGAGGGAAATGTTTTTGGGGAAGGGAATGACTCTATAGTATGCAGACGATATCCTGATGTCCAGGGAGGCTGAAGCTGAATCAAGGCGACATGCCACAGCTGTGCTAAACTCACTGGCTCACAAAGGATATCAAGCATCGCTGAAAACACTCAGGTCTCACTTCCCACTGTCAAATGCTTGGGGTTTGAATTGTCTCTGGGAACTTGGAACCCCCTTTCAGATTGGAGAGCGGCTGTAAATAGAATAGCAGTCCCTGCCTCCCCCAAGCAGTCGTGAGGATTCTTGGGTATGGCTGGGTTTGGCTGGATTTAGATTGGATTTAGATTCCTAACTTCAGGCTAATAGCAAAACCCCTCTACAAAGCCTTAAAAGGGGAAGAAAAAAAAAAAAAAACCACTAACTTGGACCAAGGGATGCCACAGGCTCTGTAGACTATTTTTTTTTTTTTTTTTTTTTTGAGACAGAGTCTCACTCTGTTGCCTGAGCTAGAGTGCTATGGCGTCAGCCCAGCTCACAGCAACCTCACAGTCCTGGGCTCAAGCGATCCTCCTGCCTCAGCCTCCCGAGTGGCTGGGACTACAGGCACACACCACCATGCCCAGCTAATTTTTTTCTATGTATTTTTAGTTGTCCAGCTAATTTCTTTTGTTTTTTTTATTTCAGCTCATTATGGGGGTACAAAGTTCAGGTTATATATATTGCCCATGCCCCCGCATCCCCCCGAATCTGAGCTTCAAGCATGTCCATTCCCTAGACAGTGCTCATCGCACTCATCACGTAGGTATGTACCCATCCCCTCCCCCCACCCCCCCACCTCTGTCCGATACCCAATTGGTGTTATTCCCAAATGTGCTTTCTATATTTTTTTTAGTAGAGACAGGGTCTGGCTCTTGCTCAGGCTGGTCTCGAACTCCTGAGCTCAAACCATCTGCCTGCCGTCCCAGAATGCTAGGATTACAGGCCCTGGCCAGGACACTTCAATCAGAATAAACAAACAACATCCTAAGCACAAGGTTCTAAGTCCTGCCTGGTTCTAACAATGACAGGAAAATGGAAGCTCACAGGTAGCTAAACATTCAAATTGTCTAGATTTGGCAGACATTTGTCAAAGGTGTTAAAAGGCTCAACACATTTGATCAAAACAGAATCACAGGTTATTGTAAAATAATAGCAATTCACTTAACCAAGAGTGGTAATCAGAACACTTTAAAAGCAATACAGAAAAAAACCTTAATTTTTTAAAGCTCAGTTTTCCTGAGTAACCAAAAACCTAACAAGGACAACATAGGAATCATCTTGACAAAACATAAAATCTTTGTTTCTTAGGCCAGTTACCAAAAAGTAAAGAAAAACCTTCTTTAGTGCAATTGTTTTTACTTATGGGAAACACATCTAGACAACTTGGAAGATAAACCTCATGAAAAGGTACCGGTGTTACCGAAAGCTCAGCCACTTGTCCACGAGGCCTAAGAAGAACAAGGACAAGCAGTTTGAGGACGAAGGAGAGTCTACTTTGCTGACAAAGGAGGAAAAATGGTAGACCTTCTCATCTTAAAATCCCAAATGTCCTGAACATAGGCAGAAATAAGGAGCTTTTAAAGGGAGAGTTCTCAGCTTCAGGCAATTACTGTGGTTAACTGTTCTAATCGTCCCATCTGGGCCAAAACCAAAGCCTGTGCACTCTGCCAGCCGCCCACCTGGGGGGCTGGCGCCACCTGGGCGTTTTAACAAAAGACTTAACCTTCCTCAAGGATGCAGGCCAGGCTGCAGGTCCCAAAAGAGTGAGGGAAGTTTTAAAAAGACAGAAAATCTTTCTGCCCTTTTTTTTCCCCCAGGCCAGTCCCTCTGTCACCCCAGCATTTAGTATACCTGAGAAGAGTGTGTCCAGGGTCATGAGTGAACGTTACATTATAAAGGAAACCAGAAACTAGAAAACTAATACACAACTCTTAGTAACAGCACAGGAAGATTTTTTTGACCATATTGAACAATTCAGACATATCAAGAAGCTAAGAAAAAAACATTGCTTTTCAGACCTTTAAGGCAAACGTTTCAGCATCATACCTTAACAGCAGACTGAGAGACTTAGAAGCAGGGTGGGCTTAGTGACAGGAGCTGATGGAAAGGTTGAAGGAGAGGAGAGGGTCGTCATCGCAGGCCTTCTCAGGGGGAGGGAAAACAGAAGGCAGCAAGACACAGCAAAGAGAGTCAAACTTCTGAGACACAGATCTGAGAAGTTTCAAAAGAAGTAGATTATAAAATTAGAATTAAAACCGCTTGTAATTATATTAAGAACAAACTAATATTTTAAAAGAAACTGGTTTCAACCTAAAATGTTTCCTTTTAATTACAGCCAACTTGATCACATACAAAATTCCTTTATAAATTTTTATAACTTATATAAACCATCTATGACATGCTTGGACTTTTTGCTTTATCCTAAATAACTGATTATTTTACTTTATTTTTCGTTTTGTTTGTGTTTTTTTTTTTAATTTTTTAGGGCTTTGTGAAGGAACAATCATTTTACTTTAGGACCAAAAAATTGACCATATAAGATCTCTTTCATATAAAATTATTTTCTTTTCTGTTTAACCTTATTTGTCAAAATGTATTTTTATATTTATAACTTTCTTCACATCTCCCTCTCCTACTTAACTGAGTTTTTCTCTTGCTTTATGGAAACCTTTAAATAACCTCCAAAGTAAACAAAATTATTTTTTTAATAAAGAGTAGCAATTCATGCCCATTTTTTCCATAAAAACATATCAAATATATTTATTTTTGCCTCACTTTATATACAGTATCACATATATTAACCTGAAATTTTAACTCCTAATAACCGAAACCTTAGTGAAAACCTAGGAAGCAAGAAATCTTGAATTGTCTGTCATAAGTATTTATCTTATTTACCTAATTTATTTTAGCACTTTACTTAGATTCTAGTTATTGTTTCAGGTTATTTTCCTGTTAACCATTTTTATAGCCTGTGAATATTAGTTATACAACTAATGTGAATTATTGTGCCCTCAGTAACTCATTCACTGTCTTAACATATTTAATATCTAAACATATTTTCATAAACAAAATTGGGGGAAAAGAGAAGGAAAATAATTTTAAAACATAGACCAAGAAACAATCACAAAATATAGTTTTAAATATTACTTTTAAACTTAAAAAAAAATCCACCAAGCTAACAAATGTAAGTATTCCAGTGAGATTTGCTATTCTGAATAATGTAACATCTTTAGGCTCTATAAATACAGTAGAAGTTTTAGAACACAACGTGCTTAAGGATCTAACTAATAAGATCTTTCTAAAATACCAACATCCCAAAGTAAAATTTATTGACATGACATCGCCTGACTGTAGACTGAATAAACCTCTAACATCAATCCTTAGCATCTTAAATAATGACACAAAGTCATAATATTTTTACATAAGGATCAAGATCAAGCTATTTTTAAAACAATCTAGATAGTCTCAAGCCATTTTCCTACTTAAGTGCAAATTTGAGTACACAGAATACTTCCAGAGAGTAAGATTGTTTTGAGATTGTCTTTGGATTCTAAGAATAATTACTACACAAAAATTAACAGTTCAGGGATTCTTTATCAAATTTTTTAGGTAAAGGCCTTTGCTATGCAACACAATGTGCACATAACAGGCTAGCTTGCAACCAGTACTCAGAACAAGTCAAGGGTGAGCCGGACCAAAGGGACAACTGAAGCCTCCACTCTGATTTACACTCTTGTAACTCCAGCTCCTAGGGCAGCTTTAAATCCCGAACAGTACTGTTAATACCAGATGATAGAGTGAGTCAGAAACAGATATTTTGTATACATTTCCACAGACAATAAAGTCAATGGAAGAAACTTCCCCTGCAACTAGGATTAAGAGACCAAAACCAAAATATCTTCGTAAATCTTTGACCATAAGTTTCTGTTTTGTGCTATCATTTACTTAGAGTTTCATTTATTCTAATACTGACACTTATTTTTGCTTAGGCTTGCCTACTTTTTACATAATCAAGAACTTTAAAGTTAAACACATGGGTAACTTTGCCATTAACTCAGGAGATTTAGCTGTTTCATTACAACAACAATATTAAGTTAATCTTACTTATCAAAACTCACACAAACACAGATAATTTTCTTTTTGCTGGAAAGTTTAGTTTTCTAAATTTTGTGTCAAACCCTGATACCTTCAAATATAAAATTGACCAGGAAACCCAGGCAAAAATGTATACTGACCTTTTTTTTTTTTTTTTTTTTTTTTGAGACAGAATCTCACTTTGTTGCCCGGGCTAGAGTGAGTGCCGTGGCGTCAGCCTAGCTCACAGCAACCTCAAACTCCTGGGCTTGAGCGATCCTACTGCCTCAGCCTCCCGAGTAGCTGGGACTACAGGCATGCGCCACCATGCCCAGCTAATTTTTTCTATATATATTTTTAGTTGTCCAGCTAATTTATTTCTATTTTTAGTAGAGACGGGGTCCCGCTCAGGCTGGTCTCGAACTCCTGACCTCGAGCGATCCACCCACCTCGGCCTCCCAGAGTTCTAAGATTACAGGCGTGAGCCACCGTGCCCGGCCAATATACTGACCATTTTGAAGACATTTTTGTTGCTATTCTATCAATAACTTTTAACAACCAGCTTATTTACCAAAGACTACAAAATTTACATGAACTTGAAGAACATTGGGGCTTATTTATTTAATTTGTGAGAGCTCCTTTTGTTTATAAGCCAATTCTGGTACCATATAGATATATAATACATGTACATACACAAAACACATCTGAGCGCGCACACACACACACACACACACACACACACACACAAAGTTTCAATAGCTTTTAGCTCAGAACTCCAGCCATGAGTTCCTCTGAAGTTCCACATAAATCTGTGTGCATTGTTTCTGTTTCTCTTTCCCTGGCTAACAGCAGGGGTCCCGGCATCTTGGCCAGGCCGCCTCCTGGATGCAGATGCCTTTCAATCTCCCAGACCTTAGGACAGAGGTGATGTTTAACCTCCCAGACCTTAGACTGCACTTATGATACCATCAACAAGACATTTATTTTATTTACTTATTTACTTTTGGCGACCTGTTCCTACCTTCTAAACAGCACATTTAAAGTAGGCAAAAACAAAATAGAGACAAAGAGCTTAACAGGCTCCACATTTATATGTGACACACCAATACAGACAAACGCTCAACAGAAAGAGAAATTCAAGAGGTTCCGAACAAATGAACTGCAGCTTCACCTAATAAGCCCCGGGAGTGCCAGATCAAAGGTTAGGGTCGTTCCCACTCTCACAATGGCTGGGGGCTCATGCAATGCAAAGCAAACGTGAATTCCCTCAGAATCCCCCAGAGTGAGCGGGGCATCCCCCACTACGCAGTACCTTCAGATAGCACTCAGCCGTCTGGACGCAAATGTCAAGATCCACAGGTCCTGTCTCCTGAGGCCATCACGAGGCCATCACGCATGTGTTGGAGGCCAGTGACAGCAGAGCTGGTGGGAGCTGCCCTCCGGCAAACCCGGCCAGGCAGCTGCTGAAGGAGGCTTTGGATCTCTCCCTGCTCCACAGCCCCCAGACCACGAGCAACACCAGCCCAGACGAGCCCCCATAATTGCTATCAAAGCCACGAAGGGTTTCAGCCTAGGTCTGTTTGCTCATTGCACAAAGATCCAATTATTGAGACAACGAGGATTGCCAAGGAAGGAAGGAATTTTTTAATACCTCTTATCAGGAGAATGAAAGAACCTGCCTCAAATCGTTCTCCCCAACTAACAGAGATCATGGGCTGTTTAAGGAGGGCCCACGTGACTTGGGACAGGTTGTGGTGCAATTGACAAGGGGCCGTATGCATTGGCAGCAGGTGAGTCTTGGCATCAGGGAGTCTGCCTAGGGGCCTTCAGGACTTCCACTCCTTTGTCTTGCAAAAAAATCTACCATTTCTGGGAAACATCTCAGGAGGTCAAGTAATTAGGTAAGGGAGAGGATTATAAAAAATATACAGGGGTCATTGAAATTTGTTCATAGAGCCGGTTACATTGGCGTGCTCTTTTCTGTCCACTTCTTCCCCGGGCTTCCACACCTCAGCAAATCGCACCGCCCTGGCTTCTGCCGGAACCCCTGCGGTCATCCCTTCTCTTCCTGTCCCCACAGCCTCACACCCAAGTTAGATTCCGTATCCCAAACATGTCTGTATCCATCCCTGTTTATTATTCTTTTTTTTTTTTTTTTTTTTTTTTTTTGAGACCAAGTCTCACTCTGTTGCCTGGGCTAGAGTGCCGTGGCGTCAGCCCAGCTCACAGCAACCTCAAACTCCTGGGCTCAAGCAATCCTTCTGCCTCAGCCTCCCAAATAGCTGAGAATACAGGCATGTGCCATCATGCCCGGCTAATTTTTTCTATATATATTTTTAGCTGTCCAAATCATTTCTTTCTATGTTTTAGTAGAGACGGGGTCTTGCTCTTGCTCAGGTCGAACTCCTGACCTCGAGTGATCCTCCCGCCTTGGCCTCCCAGTGTTTATTATTCTTGATCACGCTCCCTTGCTCCTCATCTTCTGGTCGCATTAGAATTTGGAATTACGTTTATTTGTGTTTCTGCTATTTCCTGCCTCTCCAAGGAAATCACACTTCCAGCAAGGGTGGGAACAGATATGACACTCACTATGGTGTCCTGAATGTCCAGCACACACTGGAGCCGCTCAATCAGTAACCGTTGAACAGATGAACAAAGGATGACACATCGACCCGGGGCAGGGCCAGGTGAAGGTGCGTCCTCTTGCCCTTCTGGTTGTGTTGCTGCAGGATGTGGGCAATGGTGGGGATGAGAAAAGCCTGGGACAACATGCCTACCATTTGTGTTCAAAGTTCATTTCTTTGAAACCATCTTTGGCTCAAATCCCTGCAGCTTCTGCAGCCTCTGTCTCCTCTGTGTTACCCCAGGACCCAAACGGCTCATGGCTGCTGGGGAGGGAGAATTCCAGGACCACTGTCAGTTCCGCGTTCACGGATAAGGAAGCAGAAGCTGTGTTTAATGAAGCAATTTGTCCACGTTCAGCCAGCTGGCAAGAGGCCAACAGAGCTGGGATTCAAATCTAATTCAGTTCAAAGCCAGTGTGATTT
The DNA here is from genome assembly GCF_020740605.2 of Lemur catta. Classification (NCBI taxonomy): domain Eukaryota; kingdom Metazoa; phylum Chordata; class Mammalia; order Primates; family Lemuridae; genus Lemur; species Lemur catta. Next base: position 117,933,078 of record NC_059130.1, read on the forward strand.
AAATCCAGTTCAATTCAAATCTGACTCCAAGGCCAAGTTCATCGCTTTTCAGCCTCCCCAGTCCACATATCACAAAGCTGACAGCAACCACCAAACACCTCCCCCTTTGTTTCTCGCACTCACTCACATTTTAGCGATGTCCTACCCTACAGTTGTCAAAAGACCTAGAAGTGCATTCCTGCGAGACAGATTGGGCAAAAATTATTACTCACTGTACAGACAAGAAAGCAGAAGCCTGCCGTGATAGGTGTTTGCCTTATTATTTAAGAATATCCAATTCTACTCTTTAAGAAAAAGAAACACAGAATAGATGAGACTTATAAGAAGTGTGACACATAGCTTGGAAGTAAGTGGGTAGCTTGAGACATAGACAAAACGTGTAGGGCATGTTAAGTACAGGTAGTGAGCAGAGAAGTACTTGGTGACACAGGAATAAATCATACAGTGTGTTGAAAACAGTGAGATGGTGACCATATGAAAGATAGAGTGGATAAATGGAACAAATAAAAGTGCCACTTACAGAAAGAAAGGAACAGAAAGACTAAGTCATGAGTCACGAGCATGCCACGTCTAGATTGACTGCTATATGATCCTAAATTGGTCACCCATTGGTGACACTCAATATGGCCCCATTCTGGCCCTACACGCCCTGTTCCAAGGAATACAGACACAATTCATGGCTATGCAGCAGGCTAATGACTGAGTGACTGCTTGGGCTGTACCCGCCCCTGTCTCTCTCCACTAGCGTAACTGTGTATGTCGGCTCCAGATCCCCTCCATCCTGTTGCCCCCCCTTATTCAGTCTCGACTCCGATCCTCTCAACCACACCAACGGAGAGGAAGGCAGACACAGCAGAGAGGGAGGGCATGTGAATACTGGGTAACCCAGCAAGGAACAGGTATGAACCTTCTACTTATCCTATAGGAGTGAACTCCCTCATCTCGTTTCCCTTGCTTCTTAGTAAGTTTTAAGCAGATTTAAACCTCGAGACTAGACCATCTTAGTCTGGTCTATGAGCCCTTCTCTTCAGCGACCTCCAGAATTTCTTGCCTGTTGGTACTCAGGGCTACTATTCATCAGGGTCATTTCCCACATGGCTGATATTAAACAAAACTGTGACCTAGAAACTTGCCTGTGACCTTCTGCCTCCCTTGTGGTCCTTGTATGTCACCCCCCAGTCACCTGGATTCTCTCCATCAAAGTCTGCCCCTCCCTCGGGTGATGGAACTTTCCTTTCTCTATACACCGTCTTATTTGCCAAAACATATCTGTCTTGTGTCTCATTCCACCTACCATCTTGCTGCTGTCCCCTCTAATTTGAAATTGCAAAGTCAACCTTCAAAACATGTGCTCCTTAGAAATTTACACCTCCAAGTGCTCCCTGTCCAGTCTCAAAGCTTGAGAAACTGTCTCCAACTTGTGATGGCTTCTCTTGCAGCCACTGTCCAGAAACCTGTTAGGATGCGAGTCCCCAGAGGGCCTGGGACTTTCATCTGTTTTGTTGTCAGATGCATCCCACTGGATGGGATAATACCTAGCACGTGACGACTATTCAATATATATATTTGTTGAGCCAAGTAGGGTAATGCCCAGGGCCACCGTGTTATACAGCAAGACAAGGATTTGAACGTGGCCCTCGTGAGTACTACAGCTGACAGCGGGATGCTTGTCACTGTGCCACATCCGTTAAGGATTATTCAGAAAGGATGCTCTGTGTACTGTCTTTTCAATGGATGCTATTGGCCGCTTTGCTCATATTCCACGGAGAATTAGCCCATCTCATCAGCTACCCTTTCGAGCAGACAGCGATGGACTTATGTATATGATTATCTCTGTGGCTAATCCATCCGCCATCCTTAAAAACGTGGACACGGAGAATCGTCCACAGATGCCCCGTAGCCTCCGCCTTTGTGAAAGCGCCTCCCGGTGCCCAAAGGGATGACGTGCAGAACGAAAGTCCCTCCTCTGAGTGGGCGTCAGGAAAGTGGCTTCTGGCCTCTCCCTTTGCCACCTAACAACTCAAATCCCAGGACCTTCCTGGGAGGGAAGGATTTGGACCAAGTGGTTTGTGCAAATGCCGGATTAATCCCGCTTCAAGCTCTGGTCCAAGTCTGGTGGTCCTGCCTGGAGCCCTGTGCCCTCCACCGGCTCACTACAGCTAGTGAATGTTTTCAACCGGAGTTCACGGTCACGGCAAACCATGGTCCTGCTCCCGTTTTACGTCTTTACTCCCTTTGACCCCTTTTCTCCATTCCCTTTTCCCCTCCCCTGGGCACCACCCAAGGATGTTTGATGTATGCCCATGAATATATGAGTATCCTATAAAACATGCTGTATTGTCTGTGTGTGTCTATTTAATTTACATAAATTTTCTGTCATTGTTTTCCTTCTGTTTGTTACATATATTTTTAACTCAACACTGAGTTTTTAAGATCTATGTTGCTGTGTGGACATCTGGTGTGTTCTATAAAATTGTTGAATAGTATTCCATGACGTCAATGTAAGACATTTTACTTATCCATTTTCTTAGGAATGAAAGCAAGTTGTTACCATAAACACTGTGATGCTCTCTGATGAATGTCCTTGTATGTGTCTTGTCATGGTCCTGGCAGCATTTATCTGGGATACATAACCATAGGAGGGGTGGTTGGAACACAGGGTAGACAGAGGCTAATTGAATGAATGCTTCCAGCATCCTTCTGAATGCCTGGCATGCTCTGGTCTCCTGCCAGTGGTTAGCAATTCATTTCCTCACGTCCTCCACGACTGCCCTTCTTTCTGATTCTTGCCAATAAGATAGAATGTAAATGCACGCTCATTGCTGTTTTAATTTACATTTTTCATTCATAGTGGGTTCGAGGATTTTTTTCATATACATGTACCATTTACATTGCCTACTCTTGAATTGCCTATTGACATCCTTTGCCCACTCTTAGATTTTTTTGTCTTTTCTATCAACTTTCAAGAGTTCCTTACATATTCTAGATTTCCCTTCTTGATTTTAGACATTGCATGTTTTTTCTCCAAGACTGTCATCTTTCTGATAATTTTCTTTGTGGTGTCTCTTTTGAGCGGAAGTGCACATACTGTAAGGCAGTGGTCTGCTTTTATTTCTCTGTGTATCCTGAAGGAGACTTCACACCATCTAAACAACTCCTCTCTTCCTTGTTGTTTTGTGGTATCACCTATCACCGATCTAGTCCATTTCTGAGCCCTTTATTCTGTCCAGTGGTTCTACCTGTCAGTTCCTACACTGGTGGCATAGTGCCTTTATTACCATGGCTTTGTATTGTAGCATACTGTTAATATCTGGTAGGAAGAAAGCCCTCCCCTGTATTCTTTTTCTAACCATGCTTTCCTAATTTCCTCTTTTTTTATGATTTGGTCTACTGTTGTTGACTTCAGGGTACACAGGGCCAGTTCTTCCCAACACCGGCCTCATGTGAAAAGACCTAAGCCCCTTGCTCCCCTCCAAGAAACCACTGCCCCTCCATCCACTCAATGCACTTGTGCTCTCCTCTCCCCCCCCCACCCCCAACTCTCGTCCTTTCTTCCCCTATCAACAGCAGTACAGAGCTGCACTCCCTGGACAAACAGCCGCATAGATCATGGTAAAGCTATGTGGCAAACAGAAGATAATCAATAGACCCAGTCTGGTTTTACTCAGCCCCGTGCCCCAGAGCCAGGACCGTGCCCGACACCCACGGGCATTCCATAAATATTTGTTGAATGGTTAAAAAGGGAGCAAAAATAAATGGTTTTATTCTCTTGCCAAACCTCCTATCTATTTTCTACCTGGGAGCTTCTTGCATAAGCATCTTGTAAAAAGAAAATCAAAGTCTTGGCGCCACCCCGGACTCCTTATGCAAAAGAGAAGGTAAAGGCCTGAGGCACCTGGGAGAACAGGCCCCACAGATCACTCATTAAGGAAATTCCTTGCTAACCTCCCCCCCCTCCCCCCCCCCCCCCCCCCCCCCCCCCCGTAAGCAAGGACATGCACGTCAGGACTAGCACCTAAAGCTAAAGCCTGGCCAATTCCATGCTAATGATGAATTATACATTTATCGTACAGGTAACAGAACTGGAGACAGGACAGGATCAGACATTCCTCCACCTTCCCAGGGACAGCTACATAATTGATGCTCTCTTCACTCCCTTTTTCCTTCTACCATTCCCCTTATTTTATATAAAATGTAGATTTCTTGGGCCTCACAAGAATGTAACCACTTTGCCTCACCAGCCCCCACCCCCCTTTTTCCTTCTCTCTGGCTGCTTTTTAAATGCTGAAAGTTCCAACTTCTCCTTGGGAAAAACAGCCACAGCCTGTCTGCATTCGCGTTTTTGTCAGGCACGTCCTCCAAATCTTGGCTTAATAAACCTCCATTGATTGAGATTTTTGCCTCAGTCACTTACTTGCATTGACAATCCAAACAGAACCTCATCTGGGCTTTCTCTTACAGAAGCCAGTTCACACTTGCTGGATTTGAAACCACCCTTTATGAAATGAATACAGGGCCACAAGGTGGGAACTACGGTGGGGAAATATATATAAACCAGCTGTTGTTCCCCAGCTTGCCCTCCGATAATCGCTCACTACTCGGGAGTCATGTAGCTGACCGTCCTAAGGATTCTCAGCTTTCTTCATTGCTCCCATAGATAACATCACCCTGTGAGACCTAAGGCTAGCTTTTGAGATGTCTTCCAGCCCCTGCCTTCCGGGGAACAGCTGACCACCCAGACCAGCGGCCCATACTGAGGAACTGACTCAACTGGTCTTGCGACTCCCACCCAAGCACCCAAGAACCAACTCAGCAAAGAAAACATTTCTGCACCCCTATGGTTCCTCCCCAGCCCCGCCAATTAGCAGACCCAATTGCCTACCTAGGCTTTTGCCCAACAAACTATCTTTAAAAACCCTTTCTCCCAAATTTTCAGTGGACTTGAGAAATTCCTCCGATCTCCTTGCACAGTACCTGCAATGTTAAACTCTCTCTGCTGTAATCCTGCTGTACTGGCTTCCTCTTGGGCAGCGGGCAATGAATCTGATTGGGCTGTAACAGATTCTTGCACCCATTAATGAGAAAATAGAATTTACATTAGACGTACAATGGTTACAAAAAGGACTGATGGGAAACCAGCACCTGTGAAACAAAAAGGTGCTACCCAGTAGACACAGCCCTTTGCTGGGTGGCCTGGGGCCTGGTTATTAAAGAAAGCAGCAGTCCCCACCATTTTTGGTACCAGGACTGGCTTCATGGAAGACATTTTTTCCATGGATCAGGGGGTGGGGGGTGGTTTTGGGATGACCTCTCTTGCTAATGATGATCTGTATTTGCAGCCGCTCCCCAGCACCTAGCATCACCGCCTCAGCTCCAGCTCACATCATCAGGCATTGGATTCTCACAAGGAGCGAGTAACCTAGATCCCTCGCACGCACAGCTCACAGTAGGGCTCGCAATCCTATGAGAATCTAACGCCACCACTGGTCTGACAGGAGGTGGAGCTCAGACGGTGTGATGTGAGTGATGGGGAGCGGCTGTAAATACAGGTGAAGCTTCACTGTCTGCCACTCACCACCTGCTGTGTAGCCCGGCTCCTAACAGGCCACAGACCACTTCTGGTCCTTGGCCTGGGGGGTGGGGACCACAGAAATAAAAGGTAATAAGCTGATGAGGGTTAAAAAGAATCTGTGCTAATTGCTGATGGGGGGACAGGGGAAAAGAGGGTTCAAAAGTCAAAGTCATCAAATGCTGATTTTCTTCAGTAAGGCCAGGTTTTTACAGCTCTGTGTGAGGCTATATATTTTTGGATACCTCTATTGTTTGGTTTCCTGGGAGAAACTTGACTTTGTTTTCGCAAATCTGATCTTTCTAACACATATTCCAATTTCCCCCCATTAAAAGAATTGCTTTTATAAAATGATTTGTTCAACAAAATTTTTAAGCTCCTACTGTGTGCCAGGCACTGTTCTGCACACTGGGGATACAGCAGAGCCCCAAACAGAGGAGGGTCCTACCCATGGGGAGCTGGTGCCCTAGTGGGTAGCTCGCATTGCTGTGTTTTTAATAATGCCGGGTTGCCTAGGAATGTAACTGTTACATTGTAACAAGGAGCAGGTGGTGTGGGGTTTTTTAAATACAATGCTCACATTTTAGCAGAACAGACCCTATTATATTTGTTTATTTTCTCCTCTATGAAAAATCATCAAGACAACGGGTCATTTAGGTCAAAGGCTACAATGAGTGAATTTCCTTGTGGCCTCTGGCACATTTTGTACATCTGTGAAGGATTTTGTATAATTTACCCATTAATTCATTTGGTAAGTATTTATTACAGCCTTGTTATATTGAATGTAGGTTGCCTCTTTCTTTTTTCAATTAACATTATATCATATACAATTTTCTACCTCTCACATAATACTTCTGTTTATTATGTTAATGGCTGCGTAATATCCCAGAGTTTAATACCCTGATTTGCATGATCTAGTTTGTGGACATTGAGGTTGTTTCTATGCTTTTGTTATTATAAATAATATTTTTTGTAAGCAACATACCTATTTAGCATTTTCCCTTTTTGAGCTATTTTTTGGGATGAAGTCCCACGAGCAGAACTGTGGCAGCAAAGGCCGTGCAAAAGCTCATGATCAGCTGCTGTCCGGGAACGCTGAGCTCATTCAAGCCACCCACACCAATGCGTGCTGATGCCTCCCTGTCACCAGCAGTGTGGTTTTTAGCATTTCTATGTGTTGCCTCTTTTTTTTTTTTTTACTTTTTATTTTGAGATTACCTGCAATTTTAAGAAATAATAGAGAGAGGTCTTATAAACACATCACCAAGTTTTCCTTCAGTGATAACATCTTGCATAGCTATAGGACAATGTCACACCCGGGAACTTGACATTGGGACAATCCATGGAGCTTATTCAGATTTTGCCAGTTTTACTTGCACCCATTTGTATGTGTGTGTGCCCGTGTGTGCATTTAGTTCCATGCAATGTTATCAGAGGTGTCGACTCATGTAAGCCCCACCACAGTCAAGATACGGCACAACTCTGTCACTAGGATCCCTGGGCTACCCTTTTATAGCCACATCCACCCCTTGCCTTCCCTGCCTGTGGCAACTACTATATGTTCTCCATCTTTATAATTTGTCATTTCAAGAAAGTTATATAAGGCCGGGTGCTATGGCTCACGCCTATAATCCCAGCACTCTGGGAGGCCAAGGAGGGAGGATTGCTTGAGGCCAGGAGTTCGAGACCAGCCTAAACAAAAGCTATACCCCATCTCTACAAAAAAATAGAAAAATTAGCCAGACGTGGTAGTACATGTCTGTAGTCTCAGCTGCTGGGGAGGCTGAGGCAGGAAGATAGCTTCAGCCCAGGAGTTAAAGGTTATAGTGACCTATGATGATGCCACTGCACTCTACCCAGAGTGACAGAGTGAGACCTTGTGTCTCCAAAAAAAAAAAGAAAAGAAAGTTACATAAAAGGAATCGTATAGTATGTTACCTTGTGAGAGTGGTTTTTTTCTGCTCCATATAATTCCCTGGAGAAATCCTTGGAGATTTATCCGAGTTGTTGAATGCGTCAGTAGTTTAATCCTTTGTATTGCTAAGTAGCACTGTTTGGTCTGGATGGCCCATATCCGTTAACCATTCACCCTTTGAGGAACATTTGGTTTGATTCCAGTTTGGGGTTATTATAAATAAAGCTACGATGAACATTCATATGCAGATATGAACATAGTAAACCTAAGTCCTTAATTTAACTTGTGTGAACTTAAGTCGACTTTCTCTGGGATTTGCCCAAGAGTACAATTGCTGGGTTAAGTGCATGTTTAGTTTTCCAGTGTGGCTGTACCATTTTACATTTCCACCAGGAGTGAATGAGTGGTCCAGTTTTTTTGCATCCTTACCAACATTTGATGCTGTCACTATTTTTTATTTTAGCCATCCTGATGAGAGTGCAGTGATATCTCATTGTGATTTCCTACATGTTTTCAATTGTTTAATAGTTATAAAAAGATAACAGGGTGCATAAACTATATAGTACACATCATCCCGGCAGGACATTGGAAAATATTCCATGTTTACTCACATTAACAGTTCTGCAACAAATCCACCATTTGTTCATGAACATTGATGTTCGTGATAAATAAGGGCATAAAAAGTAGAATAATAAGTACCTTCATTCAAATTTAAATCTGAATGTGCCGACATACGAACTCAGGTCAGATTTGGCAGCCAAATAAGTTGTCAAAAAACTCTTAGTTTTCCCAGCTGTCTGGATATTGCAATTACAGTTAAAGAACTTTGGACCCGACAATAAACAATGCTAGATGGCCTAGTTCCACTGAGTCACAACTGGAACCGACTCACTGGACAGCAGGGAGGGTAGGCTGGGGAAGACACTGCTCATTCATTCACGTACTCATCCCCCTGACCAATGCTGTTGGGTGCCAACCAGGTGCCAACAAAGGGGGCCGTCCTTTACGATGCCACAGGGAAGTCCCTGCCCAGGGGGCTGGAGGATGCTGCCTTGGGCTGGAACAGCTTTACAAATGTTGTCCCAAAACACAGGTCAGTCACCATAAGTTTAGGGTCTTTCTTTATTCTTAGTCTGTCATGTAAAAAACAGACAGTCCTGGGCAAGGAGCAAATTCCCTGCTTCTCAGAAATATGTCCCTGTTTGAAAGGTGGAAGGAGAGAGAGAGCAATTGCTTGCTTTCAGGACCAAGCGATTCTTTTCTCCCAGCTGGTGCTGCCCAGACCTGCTGCCTGTCTGGGATGAGAATTACACATGGAGCTGCCATTTTGGTGCACTCTGAGGTGGTTTCCTCTCTGGCGAGTGAATATCAGAAACTACTGACAAAGCTCTAAGGAGCAGGGTGGATGCAAACAAGAAGGAAAAGGAAGTGATTCCTTCTGATTGGACAGAATTTTTTCTTAGCCTCTGTGCAAAGCAACCCTGGCCCGGGGGGGGGGGGGGGGGGGGGGGGTTTGATTTTGTGCTGGCTCTTAACTCATTTCTGACTGGCCGGTAGCTCTTTCCCAAGGTGCTTTATTTGGTGGCTTCATTTATTTCTTTACCCATTCATTCAACAAACATTTGTGGAAAGCCACTATTTTGAGAGCTGGGATCACATTATGACTCTCACGGGCCCCTTCCTTCGTACACAGTCCACAGCAAAGCGGACGGCTGGCCCAGAACCTGCCCCAGACTGAGGCTCCTTCTAGCACGGACTTTGGGGCTGGAAAAACCTGTGTTCAACTCCCACTTCTGCCTAAAGCTGTGCGGCTTTAGGTAAATCAGTTACACCTCTCCTCTCAGTTATTTTGCCAACAAAGTGGGAATAATGAAATGTACCTCAAGGGGTTTCTAGGAAGATCAAAGACGGTTACTTATGGAAATTACCGTAGAATGCACCCTGCAAAGGCTAGCTGCCTTTTCCATGGTTTCTTGAGCTCGTGCCATGCACTTGGCAGGGACACAACAGGACAATCTCTAACTGTGACACAGGCGGCAGTCCAGGATTGGAGGCCACAGGTGAGCCTGTAGCAATGGCAACTTTTGCCTCCTGAGGGTGGAAAAGATGAGACTGGAATCTGGTAGCCACGAATTTCCCACACAAATTATTCGATTGGCTCTGTTACCAGCCGTGGCTGGGCCTGAGTTAGTGAGTTCAATCGGGTCTTCTACAAACAGATTCATCTACGCAAAGGCAGTGCACAGGGAGGTGACTCTAGCTGGCATATTATTTACTGTGGACCCTCCACGTGGCCTCCATGTCACTCGAGGAAGACACCAAAGACCTTGGCATATCCTTAAGGCTCTATACACCCCAAAGCCCCTCTAGTGCCATCTCTGCCCCCACCACTATGCCCACTGCCCCATGCCCTGCTCTCCCTGTCCCAGCCACACTGGCCTCCTCGCCGTTCCCCAAACACACATGCCCTCCGGACCACTCTTCCTCCAAGATGTGCACGTGCCACAGGCCCGCACCTCCTCCAGTGGTTGGCTCAAGTGTCATCCCAGCGAGTCAGGGTCCCCACAACCCCTCCTAAGCAGACATTCCCACCCCCTCCTGCTTTTGTTTCTCCGTAGCATCCCCCCACCCCCACCCCACCTAGCGCACTGTTTTTGTGGGTTGCTGCGTTTGCCCATCTCCTCCCGCTCAAAGGGAAGCTCCATGGAAGATTTGTCCTTTTGCATTTGCCACTGTAGTCCCAGAACCTGGAACAACACCTAGCGCAGAGTCAGGGCTCCATAGGTATGTGTTGAATGGTACATAATTCTACCACTCCACAGTCACACACCGGGAACTTCGTGAGGACTGTATACAGCACTGCAGTGAGCACTGCAGTGGCACTGCCACCTGGGACTTCAGCCCAGGAAGCTGAGCTGCAGTTATTGAGAGGAAAAACATAAAGATTTATATGCTTTTGTGATTGTACACGCCATTCAAAGACATCTCCTGACAGCAGGAGAGAAGTCTGCCACTGAAACAATGCCCTTGATACAGGCTGTGGCTGAGCCCAAGCAGGTGGCCAGCATGGCAAGAAGTCAGACCACTGTGACAGAGCTGTTCCGAAGGCCACTGCAGGTGACCTGTTCTCTGGGCCTTGATCCCCTGGCTAGATTTAGATCCCCTTTGGAGCTAAAGACTGGGACTCTGTGCCATTTGGGATGACACAGCTAAGTGGAGACAAATTTCTCATGGACTTGTTCTCCTACTTGGAACTTCAGTCTGGCCTCTTTTGAGGCACCTACACACATTAGAGGTGTGATGCCTTAACGGATTTGGGGAACCTCATTTGGGAAAGCCGCATTTGCAATGGACTGTTCATGTACTTGCCTTAATGGATTTGGTGAGACTTCATTTGGAAAGATCCTGTGTGCAACAAACTGTTTGTATGCTCAAGGTGGGTCCTTACCCACTTCACAGGGAGCCCAACCCTCTCGATGACTGACAGTTTCACTTGGTATAAGCAGGTATCTCTTCAGGCTGCGAATGGACAGAGCATCTCAAGTTCCACGATGGGCTCCTACCGGGAGCTGCTGGCCCAGGGCATGGTCTTTGCTGAGTTCCTGTACATGTTCACCAGCAGAGCAGGAATGAGTCTCAGAGGACAGCGGGATGATGGACATCAGCAGTCCAGAAAAAGAGGCCAAGCAGGTATAAAATGACACGCTGGTGATGGATGCGGTGGACAGGCAGCTGCAGAGACAGCTCACCAGCCCCTCCTTCCGTAGCAAGGATGTCAACAAGCTCCGCAGCTGAGAAGGGAGGGACCCGGAAACTGATGAGGCTCAGACAGCCCCACTGTTGACAGGGCCCAGGAGCCCAGGGAGCTCTGGGCATTTCACAAGGTGACTGTTCCATAGCAGTGTTGCTTCCTGTGATCTGCACCTGGATCTAATGCACGATGTCCTGTGGTCACCCATGAACTTGAGTGGGGCCTCCATGGGAACCTGGTGAGGCTTTTCTACACAGTGGACTCAATGGTCCCGCAAGTCATCAAGATGTTCATGGGCTCCCCTCCTCCACACAAAGCAGTAAGGACATGCTTTTGAATCAGAGATAACCCCGCAAGTCACAGAAGTAGAACAGGGTATCACTGTTTGTCCCCCTCTGAATATGGATATCCCACAGAAGCAGGCTTAAGTAAAGCCCCTAAGAACTAGTTTGAGGGACCCTTCCTAGCACCCCAAGGTCAGTATGATAATATAATCACGAGGAAAAAAAAAAACAGTAAAACAATATGCCGAATGAGTGGGTCAGGCACTAACCACTATGCATGAATTTTCCTCTTTCAGGTCCCCACCCCAGTTGGAAACAAAAAAGTAGAAGAGACCCTATGAAGTGCCCCTAACAGCTCACACCTCGTTGAAGTTGTCAGAAATGAAACCTTGGGTCCACCACACCAGAGTAAAGAGGTGTCCCATGAAAGAAGAGAACCAAGCCCCCCATGGAGGGGCCAACTTCAGGTGATCTAAAGTAATTGTTTAAGGACAGGCAAAAACAATGAAAAAGTTAATATTTTTTTGCTTACCTTTCTTCGCTTATTTGTTCTGTCTGTCTGTAGGATGGAGAGACAACTCCTTAGTGAGGATTTCCTGGGCTATCGCCTCTTCTGTTGGTCTGTGTTTGTCATCTGTATCTGATTTCTGACTCTACAGAAGCTGGTCTCTCCATTGCCTACGGATGCTTTCCTGCCCAGCCCTGTCTCAGACAGTGTGTACGAGGCGTCAGCCCATTCCGTCTCGTCAGTCCTCACTGCTGTGATTGTTCCTTATGACTTTTTCCCCCAGTCATCTGTTACTGTAAACATACTGCCAAAAATTTGTAGTGACATACATAAGCACGGACCTTCCATCTGAAACGTCACCCCCATTTCCGCAGGAAGGAGCTGGGTGACTATGTCATCCCACAGACATGGAAGGGAAATATTGACAGTGGGGAATATGTAGCAGAGGGAATGGCCTGGAAAAAAGGAAGATCTCAGAGGAGACTGTGGGAGAGACGGGAAGAGGCAGGCGGAAAGGAATGGAAGAAAACGGTGGGCTTTGGGGAGCCATGAGCTTCGCCTGGGCTCAAGTCTTTAATTGAATTCCAATAGTAGATCACGGGCATCCAAGAGGCAGGTTCTGCAAGTGAGCGATGTCTTGGGAATCTCCAGATAGTATCTGGGATATTCCCTGAGGGAGTAAGGGGCCAGCCTCTTTCCTTTGATGAGCTTCCATAACGTTTGCACTCCTACAAAGAACCTTGCCTTTGCTTAGCCAATGCCACTGTCTCTGCTCACACTCTCCTCTGAGATCTTCCTTTAGTCCAGCCCAAGGGTGGCTGTGTTGAGGGTGGAACTTCATTGCAGCAACATTTTGCAGGCCAGCTGGAGCCAATCGAAGTTGGGAATTTGACCGGTGACCTTTGACCCGAGGAACAATTAGGTGCCTCCTCCTCCAGCAGGGACCATGGCCCCCAGCACTGCTTTGTCATCGTGGGTGTAGACTCACCATTGACAGTGTGACCAGTTGTTAGCATTTATTCTGCACAGACCTTATATGTTAGGGCTTTAAGAAACTTTTAAAGGCATTTTTTTCTCCCTTTGATTTCTTTTTCTTTTTTTTTCTATACAGGGTCTCGCTCTGTCTCCTCTGCTAGAGAGCAGTGTTGTGATCATAGCTCACTGCAGCCTCAAACTCCCAGGCTCAAGTGATCCTCCTGCCTCAGCCTCCCAAGTAGCTGGGACTACAGGCATGTGCCACCACGCCCAGCTAATTTTTCTGTTTTTAGTAGAGATGGGGTCTCACTCTTGCTCATGCTGGTCTTGAACTCCTGACCTCAAGTGATCCTCCTGCCTTGACCTCCCAGAGTGCTAGGATTACAGGCAAGAGCCTCCCCCCACCGGACTCCCTTTGATATTTATTTCACTCAAGTTAGCATGTTAGAGAATGTTGCTAGATCCATATTAGATATTGTTAGTACTGGAAGAAAACAGACATAGTTTGGATTTTCTTGAATATTAAGCAAAATTGTTCTTAGCTTACTGCTCATCCTCCCCAGCCAAGCCAAGCATTGATTGAGCATTTCTTTAATCAGTAAAATAGAATCACCAAAGCCCCCAGCTGTGGCAGAGTCCATACTTGCCACACCCTACTCAAGGCTACTATCATATGCCCTTTTTTTTTTTTTTGAGCAAGTAAAATATTTCTTTATTTTTTTTTTAACTTTTTCTTATTTCAGCATATTACGGGGGTACAAATGTTTAGGTTACATGTATTGCCCTTCCCCCACCCTAGTCAGAGCTTCAAGTGTGTCCATCCCTCAGACGGTGCGCATTGCACTCATTATGTATGTACACACCCATCTCCCCCACACACATCTGCCCGACACCTGAAGAATGCTATTACTATATGTGCACTTAAGTGTTGATCAGTTAATACCAATTTGATGGTAGTACATGTGGTCCTTGTTTTTCCACTCTTGGGATACTTCACTTAGTAGAATGGGTTCCAGCTCTATCCGGGATAATACAAGAGGTGCTAGATCACCATTGCTTTTTGTGGCTGAGTAGAACTCCATGGTATACATATACCACATTTTATTAATCCACTCATGTATTGATGGGCACTTGGGTTGTTTCCACATCTTTGCAATTGTGAATTGTGCTGCTATAAACATTCAAGTACAGATGTCTTTTTTATAGAATGTCTTTTGTTCTTTTGGGTAGATGCCCAGTAATGGGATTGCTGGATCAAATGGTAGTTCTACTTTTAGCTTCTTGAGGTATCTCCATATTGCTTTCCACAGAGGTTGTACTAGTTTGCAGTCCCACCAGCAGTGTGTGAGTGTTCCTATCTCTCCACATCCACCCCAACATTTATTGTTTTGGGACTTTTTGATAAAAGCCATTCTCACTGGGGATAAGTGATATCTCATTGTAGTTTTAATTTGCATTTCCCTGATGATTAGAGATGTTGAGCATTTTTTCTTATGTTTGTTAGCCATTAGCCTATCTTCTTTTGAAAAGTTTCTGTTCATGTCCTTTGCCCACTTTTTGATAGGGTTGTTTGATTTTTTTCTTGCTGATTTTCCTGAGTTCTATATAGATTCTAGTTATCAGCCCTTTATCGGATGTATAACATGCGAATATTTTCTCCTGTTCTGTAGGTTGTCTGTTTGCTCTTGTGACTATCATATGCCCTTTATATAACTGACTACAGCATTCACAATTTTCTGGGAGCATGGGAAAGAGAAAGGTTCCATATCAAATAAGATAAGAGAACCATGGAAGCCATCCTCCACGTGGTACCACGTCAGACGGACCCCCTGGTCCTCCAAGCGCTTCTTATAGAGCAAGGTATCATCACGAAGGATGTCGTTCTCGCAGCTCACCAGGAAGGCCTCAGGAAGCTGCCCGATGGTCTCGTCATCTGTGATGAGGGGTGAATTTTCTACATCCAATATACATTTGGCTTCTAGATAGGCAGCCTCATTAAATGGGCCAGGGAACCTGGGTTGGTGGCCTCTGCCCTTGAATCTCTCGGGGATGTTGTCAGAGCTGAGCCACTTCCTGTACTTCCTCCAGGCATCCGGGGGTATAAACGCCCCATTCAGGATGGCATCCTGCCAGGAGAGGTCGATGGACATGCATCTACATATATTAGTCACCATGAACTTCCGGGACAGGAATGGGACGTACTGGTTCTGTTGAAAGGACGGCAACTGCAAATTGATGAGCTGGACAACTGGATAAATCAGGACCTGAGCCCGGATGCTGGGAAGATCTGATCTGCCCACCAAGGTCTGGGTGATGAAGGCCCCGAGCCCTCCTCCGAGGCTTTCTCCGCAGACCACGACCCGGTGAGGGTCCACCCCGTAGGTCTCCAGGCCCCTCAGAAAGTGGATGGAGGCGCCGAGGCAGTCTTGGGATATGACAGGGAAGTGGTAGTCAGGGAGCTTGCGGTACCTGGGGAGAAGACAGGGAGCGTGAGCCCACGGCATGGACAGGTGCTGCCGGGTGCCGTCCCAGCAGCGTTCTCAGCCACGCGTCCTGCACTGAATAACCTAGGAAGTACAGATTTTTATCCCCGCCTTTTTTCTACAAAGACATCAAGAAGCTGCCCTGGGTCGTACCAGTCAGGAGTCTCGACTCCAAACCTGTGCTCTGTCTGCTTCCCACAGACATATAAGCTTCATAGAAGACTATGCAACTTTAAAGCCATTGGCTTTGGAAGCAAAACAGCCAGCAAGGACATAAAAAGAGGCAAATGAAGCTACTACTGGTCCCACTGCCAGTCAGTAGAGAAAGGGACAGGGGAAACTAAGTAATAAAGTCAAGGGGAAATTTCTTTCAGGCAGAATTTTTTTAAAAAATCAAAACTCTAATCACCAAAGCTTGTTTTTCCCCCATGCCTCAAAGAACGGCCTTCTCTTCCAGGGCCAGGGGAGGCAGGAAGGGGCTGGGAGGTAACAAAGGTGTAGAAAAACGGAGCCAGGCAGGAAACAGACCCAGCTCGAGCTGTGGAAGACCCAGGGACCAGCAGCTGGTGAAAAACATCCTGAGGTTCGGTCCCTGTAGCATGTCTCCTCCAAGGAATTCAAGAGCAAGGAAAAGGAACTTTAAAATGAACCTCTAAAAACAGTAAAGCACAAGCTACCTAATGCATGAATCAAGTTTGGATAATAGAAAGGAATGAATTTTAAAAAACAGAAACAGTTTGGCTAAACTGCATGGATTAGAGAGCTTATGTAAACAATTTTTTTTCTTAAATTTTTAGTTGAGGGTTGTTGCTAATCATCTTTTCTCTTATTACAATCTATCATTCAAAACATCAAAAAGATATATTCTAATGGTAAGATGAAATTTAGACAAAGCCCAAGGAAAAATGATACCTTAGACTAAGGCTTTCAGACTTTGTGAGAGCAAAAAAAAATTTTTTTCAATTAAAATGATATAAGGAGCTCCACTGTATAAAATAAATAAGTGCAGCTGTTCTAGTTTTGCTCAAGGGTGAGAGACCTAAGCCATCGCTCTTTCTTCTTCCTCCTGGTCTTCATAGCTGCCTCTAAGGCATCCCGCGGAACCCTAGAGTTCCAGGGAACCAGTTTGAAAACCATTGCCTTCTATGGGCCCTTGAATTTCGTTTCCTTTAAAAGCCTCACCTTTAAAATAAGGTTTGACTGGCTGCAGCCTCGCCTTGCAACATTTCCTGCATGAGCCATATACTGATAAAAAAATCAATGCTGTCAACATGGGTTCCACGGAAACTCAGACAAAACATGCTTAGGAGGGTCCCTGCAGGGCCTGGTAGCAGCGACCACACACTTCAGCTTCCATTTTCCCCCTATTTCTAGAAGTGAATACTCCTCACTAAATGTTGAATATATGAACCCAACAGGATGAAAGAAATAACAAACACGATGTGCTTGCTGCTGGCAAAATCCCCGACCTTCCAGAAGCAGCAGAAATGCCCCCGGGCCCTCGTGCACTCCTCTCTTGCCCGCTGCGATGGACTGAATCCTGTAGCACAGTGTGAGGGTGTCAGGAGGTGCAGCCTTTGGGAGGTGATCGGGTCGTGAGGGCGGAGCCTCGTGAACAGGTAGCGCCCGTATGAAAGGGACTCCAGAGGCCCTCTGGCTCCTCCTTCCGCCACACCACGATATGAGGAGAAGTTGGCACTCTGCATCGTGGAAGAGGGTCTTCACCAGAACCCGACCACGCTGACACCCTGGTCCTGGACTTCCAGCCTCCAGAACTACGAGAAATAAATGTCCCCATCTAGGGCAATTTGGTAGAGCAGCCCTAACAAGACACCCACTCAGAAGTGAAGGCTTTGCAGAAGCCACAGGTCAAAAGACCCATCTTCTCTGAGGACTTGGGTAGGGCGGCCTATTATGCCCAGATGAGAAATCAGTGAACACCCAGGCCTTAGACATCACCCCTTTTTTCAATGTGTCTCAGGAGTCCCCTCCCGGGCACCATCCTGCTGCAGTCCCTTATGTGTGTGTGTGGCTCCACCAGCCGCTCGGTCAAAACTGTTCTGGCACCTGCACCAGGTCTTTGCAAGGATCTGGAGTCATGCTACCGTGCAATTTCCTACAAGGGGTTAATGCAGGTGCTTATTAATACCTTTATGCACGACCTGTTCAAGGGATCTTTTTATTATCACAAAGGCCTTTGGAGACAGATTCTAATGGTGCCACTTGGGAAGTATGTCAATGAATACTATTAATAGAAAGATGCTGCCTTCCTCAAGCTCATTAGCTAGGACCAGAGATGCTGAGTGACCTCATTTAAGTCACACAGCTATACTATCTACCCAAGCCCAGAGGCAGCCAAGGGTTGAGAAGTTTCATTATAGAGTAGACTATAAAAGGGCAGTTTTTAATTTCTCTCACTTGTCTTCTCTAAACTGTTTCCAAGTCATTTGTGACATCTCGGACCAAAAGCCAGAATCCTAGTGAGGAGCCCCCACTCCCCCCTGCCTCCACTCAAAAGGCACCTCCGTCTCCTTTTTGTTTTCAAAGGACCAGAGTCATAGCTTAAGACTCTCTCAACATTGGTCCCCGTCCGGCCAGCAGTTTGTTAGAGCACAAAGTGCCGGCCAGACGGTTGGTCAGTTAGCTTTAACAATGCAATACGCACCCGCAGAACCGTTGCCCCAGAGAGCAGGCCCTGCACCGTAACCCTCAGCCTGCCCAACTGTGCCCCGCGGTCATCCCATCTCTCTGCCTCCCCCAACCTAAAGAACGGTCACCCTGAATCCTGTTTCCATCCTTCCTTTTCTTTCCTTTTTACATTGTTTTGTTTTGTCTATGTGCATTCCTAAAAAGCAGGCTTTTGATTCTAATTGTTTTTAACTTTACAAAAAGAGGCTTTATGTAATCTTTTGAAATTTTTTCACTTAATTTTATAATATATACGAAGATCATTTGCAGTATGGTGCCTTTTTGCAGTTCAGTTCTTTGAATGGCTACAAAACATTCTATAAAATCTTCATGGCTACATGATCTATCGCTCTACCACTGTTTATTCATGCACTTCGCTGTTGATGGGTTTCTGCAATCTTGAACAGTGCACCTGTCTCCATGGCTGTGGGCACAAGAGTGCCTCTTGGGGGTTAGGGGCCCCCTCTGGTCTATAAATCATCCATGAACTCACTCTACCTTCTCCCATCCATGCAAAACCCACCAACCGTCTCCAGCAACTCACCCAACCAATAGCAGCACAGAGTCGGTCTCCTGGGCCAGGAAACTGCACACATTGTGGTAACAATCTGCAAGACAACCAGTCACAGCCACAGCCCGTGAGTAGGGCCTGGGGCCTCTCACCACAGCCCCCAGGAAGAGCCAGCTGACAATGCTGGCGTGGGGTGCGACCTCCTCTCTTTGTTCCTGTTCTTGCCTGCTCCGAAGTGACTCTGGCTGGCCAGGTCAGGCATCTCCTGAATGTCAGGGCTCGAACGCACCTGGGGGCTCACCCTCTGTGACATTTCTCTTACAGTGGGGGAAACTGAGGACCAGGAAGGCTTGGTGATTTGAAATGGACAAAGCCAAGACTAGGGAAGTTAGATATGCCTGCCTGGGAATGTTAATAATAATTTTATATATTCATATCAATTAAGAAATAAACAATGGTTGGATGGGATGTTTCTACTAGCAGAGTGGTACATAAGAAGTGCTCAGAAGGCAGGTCCATGAACCTGAGTGCCAGGCACAGAATTGGTGCCAAATACACTTTTGTCTAACTCGGTAGTTCTCAACTTCGGCCACACAATTTTAAAGAGATGGGCTTCTACTCTGCACTTGCACAATTCACTCAGCCCCGCTGGATCCTGCCTTTATATAAATGCTGCTATCTTGTTCATCACAGAGGGACTCGAGTTTTCACACATCCTCAGGCCCAAGCTAAAGCCTGAACCGACTGGATCAGAATCTCTGCGGTGGGGGCTCTGGCATCAGGATTTTCTAAATCAAACCAGGTAATTCAGTGTTCAGGGGAGGTTGCTGAGGTGGGGGCATGCTTCACTGACGCTGTTTGAGGGAGCTGACAGAGTTCAGAGATGGATCCAGAAGCACGGAGGAGCTAAACTGAGTCAGCACAGGCAGCTCCTGAGTCTAAGTGGCTGTGCCAGTGGCTCTCAGCTCTGGCTGCACAGTGAAGGCATCCGGGGAGCTATTAAGCACACTTCTGCCTATCCCCACTGCAGGTGTGAGTGGAAGGAAAAAATACTGATGCCTGGGTCCTATTCTCTTCCTCCCAGAGACCAACTTAGCTGGGGTAGGACCTGGCAGCCAGTGTGACAAGGGGGAGACTGCCACCAGCCATGATCTCGGCCCTGCCCACCTGTCCAACTTCATCTCCCACCCTCTCACCCAGGCGTTCCTTCCTCCCTCATGCACGGCGGGTCATGTCTGTTTCAGAGCCTCGCACTTGCTGTCCCTTCTGCTTACACTTAATAGAGCTGGGACTGGGGCCATGCAAGTGAGGCAGCCACCTTGGGTGCAAAGTCGAGGGGGCCCCAGACACTCAGCCATCCAGATAAAAACATTCTGAGGCAATAGTTTAAGAAATCATGGCGGGGCACGGTGGCTCATGCCTGTAATCCCAATGCTTTGGGAGACCGAGGCCAGAAATTATCCTACTTGCTTGTTTTTTCCTCCAATGTCCAGCTCCCTCCCTTGACTGTCAGGTCCAGGCGGGCAGGGGCTGGGGCTTTCTTGTTCCCCACTGTGTCCCTTGTGCCTGGAAAAGGTCTGATACAAAGTAGGTGCTCAATAAACACTTGCTGAATGATCCCTGGTTTTAGCTTTGGAAATGACACTATCCCTCAACAGAGGAAGGCTGACAGTCCCAGACAACTCACAGGGGACCCCCGGGCTTCTGAAAGGAAAAGGTGAGCTCAGGCAAGGTGGGGCCAGAGGATGGGAGAAACCACAGTTAACTTCTGATGAGGGAGAGCAAGAAGACAGCCTTCAGATACAGCATGGCCTTTGTCATGTCTACCACCAGGTGGCAGCACATCCCAATCTCAGGGAGGTAATAACGGAGAAGTGGCATTTTTACATGGGCGCGCTTCCTCATGTGTGTCCATGTATCCATCCATCCATCCACTTGCTCATTCACAAACCCATCCTTTCATCAGTTATTCCCTACCCACCCATCTATTTATGCATGCATGCATTCATTCATTGAAAAAACAAAAATAGGGCTGGGCATGTGGCTCACACCTCACTATCAAGCTAGGAGTTCCAGACCAGCCTGGGCAGCATAGCGAGACCTTGTCTCTACCAAAAAAAAAAAAAATTTTTTTAAATAATTTACAAAATAAAAACAATAGGCCCTGTGCAGTGGCTCACGCCTGTAATCCCAGCACTCTGAGAGGCCAAGGAGGGAATATTGCCTGAGGTCAGGAGTGTGAGGTTGCAGTGAGCTGTGATGATGCCACTGTACTCCAGCTAGGGCAACAGAGTGACATGCCATCTCAAACAAATAAAATAAAATAAAATAAAAAATAAAAAAAATTAAAACAGTAGTCCAGGCACTGAGGATCCAGCAACAAACAAAACAAAGGTCACTTCCCTGCGATCTCGAGTTCCCATTTCCAGCAGGGCAGACAAGCAGCAAAGGAGGAAACACAGGAAGGAACAGGATGAGTTCAGATTGTGACAAGTGCCTTGAAGAACATGACCAAGGATGATGCCAGGGATGGAGACGGGACACAGGGTAGGGCAGCAGCGTGGGCGGGGAGAGTCCTTAGATAAGGTGTCCAGGGAGGCCACTCTGGAGAGGGACATTTGAGATTAGGACCAGAAGAACAAGGTGGTCAGCTGCACAGTGGGGGGCGGGGACAGCTTCCGAGGCCCAGCAAAGGGCAAGTGCAGCAGACCCGAGATGGGAAAGCCAGAGTGTCTGCAGCAGAGCGAATGGAGGAGGGAGATAGGTAGCAGGTAGCAGGTGACCGGGCAGGACAGCAGGGCCAGCTCTGTCAGTGCCTCCCAGGCCGGGGAGGAGAGAGTTTGGGTTTATCAAAGGGCGCAGGAGAGGTTTAAGTGCAGGACTGTCAAGCTCCGACTTGTATTCTTAAAAGATCCCTTTGGCTGCTGGGTGGGGGGACTTTGGCTGCTTGGGCTGAGGGGCGAGAGGTGAGTCCTGGAGACCCAGTGCTGGGGTGCAAGGGCCGGCAAGTGAGGACGGGGTCTCGGGCCACACGGGCACGGCAGAGCTGGAGGGGAGCACATGGGTTTGGGGTCACTGAAGCACGGACGGGACGGCGCGGGCTGTGAGCAGAAAGGGATGGAAGAGGGGAGTCAACACTCAGCAACCCCCTGACAAGCAGCCCCACCGGGACACCACTGCCCCCACCTTGACCAAGATGGGCACAGGATGGACAAGAAAAGATTCCCCACCTAGGCTGCCCCACCACCTACTGACTGTGTCGCTGCCCTGTGTCTGGGCTCCCCATAAAACCCCCAACTGCCAACTCCTTTGAGTTCCTCCAGAGAGGTTCGGGGCAGGCGTGAGCGACGCCGGGCACAGGGATCAGCCCTTCCTTTATGAAGCCAGGAACCGCAGGGAAGCCCCTTACCCAGGCTCCCGAATATCCCGCCCCCTCCGTGGTAGAAGATGATGCCCCGCCGGGGGCTGGAGGACGCTGCCTTGGGCTGGAACAGCCTCACGGGTATGGTCCCAAAACGCAGGTTGGTCACGACGAGCTTCTGGTCCTTCTTTCTTGCCATTCTGTCATGTAAAAAACGGACAAACTTGGGCATGGAGCAAATTCCCAGCTTCTCAAATATAGTCCCCTGTTGGAGGTAAGAGAAAGGAAACCAGACGTCAGAAGAGGTGAGGACCCGGATGGTAGATGTCCCCAACACTCGTCCCCGCTGGGAGGCTGTTGCCTGCCTCCCGTATGCACAGGGGACCCGTCCAAAGCAAGGGGCTCTGGGTTGTGTCCAGGTAGGAGGCTGGGTTTTCAGACTCTTCCTCGCAAAGCTCCTGGTTGGGTAATGGTGTGCCTTTGCCAAAGAGTAGCCCGGTTCTGGGGGCTGAGTGGGAGGAAGGCATTGACTTGAGCAAAGTCCATTTTCCGAGGCAGCTGGCTGGTGAGCCGTCTCTCGCTGGCTCCGTGCTGGACTCCCCCAGCCCGAGGTGGCAGAGGTAGCCCAGCACCTGTGTCAACACATCATCGCTCTGGGTCAGGAAGGCTCCTAAGCTGTGTCCCCGCTTAACAGAAAGCAGTGACGTGATCAGTGAGGGACGTCTGCCGTGGGCTGGGGCAGTGGGAGTAGCAGCTCCAGGGCCGCATATTTGCCACATGTGTTTTTACACGGATGTGCTCGCCCGAATCACAAACAAGCAAACATCTGAACGTCTCACGAAAGACAGTTAGCAAAGCCGTAGTTCAGTTACTGAGTACATTTCAGCCGTTTCGGATCGTGTCTCCCACAGACCTCACATTAGGAGTGTGTCTTTGTCATAAGCAAAACAGGCTGTGACGACGCTAATGAAAATAAAAACAGCTGATACTTATTAGACACCTACAATGTTCCAGTACTGGCCCAAGTGGTCTGGATTATTAACGTGCTTAAACTTCTCAACAACCCTTCTAAGGCAAACACAACTATCAGCTTCATTTTACAGATGGGGAACGGGGGCGTGCCAAGGTCAAGTTCCTTGTTCAAGGAGCAAGATGCAGAACTTGTGTTCTGAACCAGTAAACTCGAAAGAGCTTGGGTTTCAGAGCCAAGCAGATCTGAGTTCAGGTGTGAGCCCTCCCACCGCCTAACTGAAAAGCCGTGAGCATTACTGTCTCTGAGCTTCAGTTTCACCTGTTTATAAAATGAGGAAAATGATGTGTATGGTCTGAGGACCAGGCAGGAGGATTGCGTGTGACCACCCATGTGGCATGTCTCCCTGGGGGTCCTGGCAAGTGTGAGCCCCACCCTTTCTCTTCCTTGCACCCCCGGGGTCTTGTCTTAGGTCTGGTGGGTCGCCCAGTCTGTTGCACCCGTGGAGAGCTCCCCGTGAAAGGAACTCCAGAGAAAACGATTATTTTCCTGCTTGAGTTGGAGGAGGTCGAGAGGAGGCCACCACCTGACCCACATCTGAGAGCCCCAGGCCTTCCTGCCGAGACAACTCGGGCCTTCATCTGCTCCACATTGAGCACCCCGAGGTCACAGCACCTCTTGTCTGGGCAGGTTGGCTCCAGCGCTAATCTCCTCCATTGTGTTTGCTCACACCGGCTGGGCTCATCCACTCCTCCCACTCCTCCCCGCGAGCCTTTCCTACCTGTCCATCGGGTGGACGGACACCAAACTCATTTTCATATCCGAGCGCAAGGGTCATGTTCTCATGGGCCCCATCCTCCTCCCCCTCACATGACGGCTGCTGCCTCCTTGCTGGCCCTCAGTGCCCCGCCCCGAGAAAGCCTCCTCTAAGGCTTATTGCATGGATAGGTCACCCACGTTTTTCCTACCACCAAACCTAATGCTTCTTTCCAGCAAACGTCTGGTTCCTCTTTGTGTGCAGCCCCTAGAACAGTAAATGTTTATCTGGGAAATTCCGAACAATGCAAGGTGACATTAAACCTCTCTGAGCATCACACTCTGAAAGGCCACCAGCTATGCCACGAAGTCACAATGGTTTTGTTTTGGTTTTCAGATTAGGAGGCCACATTTTCCACACCTGATAGCTGAGGACGGAGGCAGACCGGACAAAGATTATGATGGTGACAAATGGAAGCGTCAATATTTTCGCAGCACCGAGGTCTAGAACTTTAGATAGCCGCTGAGACACCCGTGCAAAACATTCTAGCATCATTTGCCCTTGAAAACAAAGCAATAGTGTTGCAATATTACTGTATCTTTTCGTCAGGCTGAAATCATTCATAGCAACTTCCAAACCTGCAGTAATTTCAGGAAATGCAGTACCTTTGCCTGCAGGGATTTGACAAATGTACTCCCAACAGTCTGCTGTCACGGAGCCCTTCCGAGTGCCCGCAGTACATGTCCACTGTCAGTGCTTTTTGCATGCAATCCCCATGTCACCTCCCTGGCTCTCTCACTCTTCAGAGAAGAAAACAAAGGCGCAGAAACTTGAGGCCACAGAGGTAGCAAGCGACGGTTTGGGGACCCAGACCCAGGATTGTCTGTACGACGCCAAAACCAGGCTCTTGATCTCTGGGCCATAGAACCTTTTTTAGCTTCTTCCTTGTCCTCACTAACCTTTTTGTTCTTTCATTGTCTGTCTCCCGGAACTAAACAGACATTAACCGCTTGGATATTGTTATCCTCATCATCATCATGCTGTGATGGGCAGTGTGTCCTTGGGGGGCCCAGGGCTGGAGGAACCCAGAGGGGACCCCACAAGGAGAAGTCCCCCTTCAGAGCCAGCTGTGGACCCATCTCAGCATCTCCCGTGAGGAGCCCTAGCAGCCATGAGTAGGTGCTGAGCTTGTGGGCTACTCTGGAGGAGAAATACTAAAAGTTGGAAAGATCTCGATTTTTCTGAGCCACATGCACACTGGAGACCCTCACTTTTAATCCTGGAGCCCCAAACTAGCTTGTAATTCCACATGGATTGCAGCCACTGGATTGAAACAGCCCGAGTGCAGGGGAGCACATGACCAGGGCAGGTGACAGAGACGAGTGCTCACCGCATCCTCGGCCTGTCTCCTTCGGTCACCGGCATGGATGCGCTTGGAAACCGGACACATTCATCTCCCCACAAGTGATCCATACCCCTGGGGAGCAATTCCAGTGGCACGAAAGCATATTTTATTTACCTACCACACATCTCTAAACATGTTAAGCCTTACCACATGTCACCTAAGCGTCGTACCGACCTGCTGAGATAGATACTATCACCCCCATTTCACAGATGAGGAAACTGAGACACAGGGAGGTTCAGTTAATGGTGCAAGATCATGTAGCAAGTGCGTGGCGGGGCTGGGATGCACACAGGCAGTCTGGCCATGGTCCACACTCCTCGTCCCTGCGCCCTGCTGTCCAAGCTGAGCTCAGCCTCTGCATCCCACAGTTGCTCTCAGAGGTGCTCAGCCTGAGCAGGTTGGTCTCTGTAAGGTCTCCGCCCAGGATTGGGACATCGGGATTAACTCAAGCTGCCTGCCTCCCCCCGGGTGTCAGACTGCTGTTTCCAAATGTGCTGCAGCTCCGGGCCGGTTCACCCCCACCTGCCGTTGTCAAGCAATAAGTGCCTCCTAGGTGCCAGGCCCTGCGCTAGGGGCTAGGTTTACAGAGGTCAATAAAGTAATTCCTGCCTTCAAAGTGTTTGTAATCCATGCAGGAAAAAACACCTGTAGGCAAACCAGGGTGAAAGATGCCCCCCACCTGAAGGAGGTCTGGCCATAAGCCCTTGGAAGGCAAAGTCTGGGTCGGAAATTGTTTTCGAGTCCTCAGAAAAGAGCCCAGTGATTGGCACTGGCAAGTGTTTAATGCTGAAGGAAGAAAGGGAGGGTGGGAGAGAGGAGGGAAGCAGGTGGGGAGGTCAGGGGAGAGGAGGGGAGGGACGGGAACAGAAGAGGGAGAGGACAGTGTAGCACAGTCTGTCTTGGGGGAGTCTGGAGAGACAGAGGGAAGGGAAGTAAACGAGGAAAAGGGTTACACACTGAGAATGAGAGACAGAGAGAGAGAGACAGAGAGAGAGAACACCCCCAACTTATGGTGTGCCCTAAGAGTAAACTCACCAAAGTGACCGCGTACAGGAATATACAATGCAGAAATCTGAACTTCGCGGGATGTTGCAGGGCAGCGGGGACATCTGCGGTGCGGAAGTGCTCAAAGACAACCCAGACGAAGACCCCCAGGAGAAAGGTGGGCAGCACCAGTAGCGGCACCAGCCACAGGACAGCCATGTCCCCAGGACCCCGAGGAGCAGCTGCCTGAGGAAGCAGCCCAGGAGCTTGCGTGAAGACTCGCCGGTTATGCCAGCACCGCCTCCACCCCACTCTCTGGGGCTACGCTGACCCAGTGGCCTGACCGGGCTTCTTAGATGCAAGCGCCAGTGGGCCAATGGTAGCCAGAGGAACCTGTTTCCCTGAGGAGCGCAGGGGCCAGGAAGCCAATCCTGCCCATCAAGGGCGTCCTGGGAGGTGGGCTTCCCAAAGACTGAAGAGCGGAAGGGACCTGGCTCAAATGGCATCTCGGCTCCTGGGGACCCAGGGGAGAGGTCTCCCAGGGTTGCAGGGAGACCGTGGCCTGACCCTTCAATTGGCAGATAGGAGACGCGGCCAGCCCTCCTCGCCAGGGTCTGGTTAGGGTGGGCAAGGCGCAGCTCGTTCCCAGCTCCTTAGTGAGCGGCCCCAACCCCGGTTTCACGCCCCCATCCAGGCCGCGGGGGAGAGGCAGAGTAGCCGAGTGGCTAAGAGGATGTTCTCAGATCCTAGCCCAACCTGGGTCAAATCCTGCCTTTTCCGAGTATGGCTCTGTGGCCCCAGGTAAGTTCTCTGCCCCTCAGTTTCCTCGTCTGTAAGGTGGAGATCATCACAGTACCTAACGGAGGAGGAAATAATTACCAAGACTTATTTGCTGGTAAGTAAATACTTATAAAGAACTGGCACATGGTAAGCACAGCACAAGTATTTGTTAAAAAATTCTCAGGCTTGAAGCCTATTTTCCAACATTGTTCTGATCATGTCTTTCTCTCTTGGAAGAAAGTGATGCAGATGAAAATTGTCCCCAGACCAGCCCTTGGCACCATTTTTGGAGAAGGAATATGAGCCTGGATGAAGCCCAGTTCTGCCTGGGAAGGTATCCCTCCCTCCTGGTCCCGGCACCCCGGAGGACCGTTACCAGCAGAAAACGTGCAAATCTTCTCCAGGGGGCTTTTGAGCTGTCTGGCCAAGCCCTGGTCTGGCCAGAGGCCCAGAGTGTGCAGGGGCGGTGAGAAGTAGGCCAGGTTCCAGCAGATGGAGTTTTATGTGGGCTCCGTATTCAGAGTGGAGGTAAGGTTTGCTGGGAAGAAAGTACAGGGTATTCCTCTTGTTTGTTTACTTGCTTGTGTGTTCAATTGTCATTAAAAAGTATATAACATAAAATTGACCATCTTAACTGTTTTTAAGTGTACAGCACAGTAGTGTTAACTATATGCTCCTTCTTGTGCAACAGATCTCTAAAATTTGTCATCTTGCAAAATTGAAACTCTACACCTACTGAACAACAGCTCTCCCTTCCCCCTGGCCCCAGCCCCTGGCAGCCACCATTCTTCTCTCTAAGAGTTTGACTACTTTAGATACTTCATATAAATGGAATTATGCAGGATCTGTCTTTTTGTGACTGACTTATTTCACTTAACAAATTGTCCTCCAGCTGCATCCATGCTGTAGCGTGTGACAAGATTTCCTACTTTTTAAAGGCTGAATAATATTCCATTATATTTACATACCACATTTTCTTTATCCATCCATCCATCGATGGACATTTAGGTTGCTTCTACCTCTTGGCTATTATGAATAATGCTGCAATAAACATGGGTGTGCAAATATTCTCTCATTTTCAAAACACATTTTTATGTAGCTATAATAAATGTATGTGTATATACGCATTTGCAAAAGTGCATAAATCATAAGTGTACAGCTTGAGCAATTTTCACAAAATAAATACACACGAGTAACCAACACCCAAATCAGAATATAGAACATCTCTAGCACCCAGACGTCCCCTTCTCCCCATCACCACCCACCAAGGGTAGCAATTCTCCCCCTTCTAACAGCAAGACTCCTGTGGCTGGTTTCTGACTTTTATATACATGAAATCGTGCAGAGTATTCTTTTATGTCTGGCTTCTTTCACCCAATACTGTGTTTTCAAGATTCTTCCATGTTGTTTATATCAGTCCATTCATTCTCATTGGTGTATACCGTTCCATTGCATGGATATACCACAACTTTTCCCTTTCTGTTGTTGACAGACATGTGAGTTTTAGCCAGGTATCAATTTATTACCTCTCAGTTCCAAATTCACAATTTGTGCCTGCTCTGTGAAAATGGAGCTGGAACCTTTAAATATTTTGCCTTTGCCTGTTGGCGCCTCCACTTTGTCAGTAAGGGGTACTAGACATTGCAGAAGAGAAGGGTTCTGCTTCGTGGTTCTGGGTGAAGCTTCATCAGCACCCAGCTTCTGCAGTGTATGAGGAAAAGTCTAATACAAGGAATTATGAACTATGGTAGGGTATTGGAGTAACAGGGGCGTGGCTAGCAAGAAGTAAAGGGAGCTCAAAAGAATATAGGAGTTACACATATGAGAAAAAAACCACTACCCCTAGGACTGACAGAGAGCACCCGGAAAAGACCCCACTCCCCACCCCACAGGGCTGAGATCCCAATCTTGTTGGAAAGGCACAGTGTGACTCGCTGGATTGGCAAAGACGCTGCTCTGCTGCTGCACCAGTGGGACTTGCTGGCATCTACCCCTCACACCCAAAACATTTGCTGAAAATCTGCCTTCTTGCGTGCTAGGGAAAGCCATTCCTTCACAGGGAGGTGTTTTGCCAGAGGCTCTCAGAAATGCCACTGCCCAAGGGGACTAGAAGGGAAAGTTATTGACCTCCCTGCACTGCAGGAGCTTGGAACTGGAGGAGCCACACACCCTGAAGGACCTGGGCCCGGGGAGGCAGCGTGAGCAGTTACTGCCCCAGAGCTTCCCTGAAAACGGTAGAGCAAGTAGCCTGCCATTGGTGGAGCTGACAGCAGGGTACGACGCCCACGGAGGCAGACAGCTCGACAGAGAGGAAGGGAGGGAGAGAGCCACAAAGAGCCCTGCTGAGACACTGTCACCTCAGGGGGACCGTACACAGCCCGAGGCTGGACTACCTGAGAGGTAACATCCAAAGCTGCAGACTCGAGAAATAGGCTGTACTGAAAATAGTCCATCCAAGCCCCTAAACCAACAAACACGCAAACGACATACACGATACTCCCAGGGAGGAGGGGGAAGGAATTAGTATCCAGAGTGGTTACCACGTAATGTCTAAAATCTCCCATTTTCAGCAAAAATCATTATGAGACATGCAAAGAAACAGGAAAGAACAATCCATACAAAAAAAACATGAGCAACAGAAGCTGCCTTGGAAGACGTGTTTGTCAGCCTTCATGAAGACTTCAAAGAACTTATTATAAATATGCTCAAAGGACTAACGAAAATCATGCTTAAAGAATAAAAGAAGGTATAATTGTAAAGCTTCATAAAATAAAAATATCAATAAAAGACCAAACAGAAATTATGGAATTGGAAAGTACAATAACCAAAATGAAATATTCATTATAGGGGCCCCGCAGGAGATTTGAGCTAGAAGAGAGAATCGGCAAACTAACTTCAAGGTCTAACGATAGAAAAACGAAGAGAAAATTATTGAAGAAAAACGAGCAGAGTCTCCGAGAAAAGTGGGACACCATTAAGTGCAGTGACATTCACACGGTGGGAGTTCTGGAAGGAGAGAAGTGAAAAAAAGGAGCAGAAAAATATTCAAAGAAATAATGAGCAAAAGCTTCCTAAATTTGACGAAAAATATTATTCTACACATCTAAGAAGCTCCATGAACTTTAAGTATGACAAATGCAAAGAGATGGCTTCCCTGGTGAATTCTGCCAAACATTTAAAGAAAAATTATGCAAGAAAGGGGGCTCTGAAAAGAAAATTTTAAAAAGAAAGAAGAATTAATTCCAATTCTGCACAAACCCTTCTTAAAAAAAAGAAGAGGGACTACCTCTCAATTCATTGTATGAGTTCAGTATTACCCTAATACCAAAGACAAAGACATCAAAAAAAAACTATAGACCAAGACCCCTTATGAATATGCACAAAAACCCTCAAAAAAATACCAGCAAACCAAATCCAGCAACATATGAAAAGGATTGTAAACTATCACTAAGTGAGATTCATTCCAGCGTGTAAAGTTGTTTCCACACGCAAAATTCAATTACTATACCATACCCTATCGATAGACTACAGGACAAAAACTTCATGATCATCTCAGTAGATGTCCCAAAAGCACTTAAAAATCCAAAGTCTTTCATGATAAAAACACTCAACAAACTCAAATAGAAAGGAACTTCCTGATAAAGGGCATCTATTTAAAAAAAAAAACAAACAGGCCCACGTCTAACCTCATGCTGGCTGGCGTTTATCAGTGTCCTCTTGCTGTTGTACCAAGTGACCACAAACTTCGTGGCCTAAACAATACAAACGTATTATCTCACAGTTCTAGAGGTTGGAAATCCAAAATGTGTGTCATTTGGCTAAAATCAAGG
This sequence comes from Lemur catta, assembly GCF_020740605.2. Classification (NCBI taxonomy): domain Eukaryota; kingdom Metazoa; phylum Chordata; class Mammalia; order Primates; family Lemuridae; genus Lemur; species Lemur catta. The sequence goes on from NC_059130.1 coordinate 117,963,849, forward strand.
TGCCAGAAGGGCTGCATTCCTTCTGGATGTTCTAGGGCAGAATCTGTTTCCTTAACTTTCTCAGCTTCTAGGAGCCACTCATATTCCCTGTCATGGCTCTTGTGATAGTTAATTTTATGTGTCAACTTGACTAGGCCACAAGGAGTCCAGACATTCGGTCAGACATAATTCTGGAGTGGCCGTGAGGGTGTTCCTCGATGAGATTAACGTTGGAACTGGCAGACTAAGTGACAAAGATTGCCTTCTTCTTTTTTTTTTTTTTGAGACAGTCTCACTGTCACCCTGAGTAGAGTGCAGTGGAGCTCACAGCAACCTCAAACTCCTGAGCTCAAGTGATCCTCCTGCCTCAGCCTCCTGAGTAGCTGGGATTATAGGCAAGCGCCACCATGGCTGGAGACCCTCCAGGGGGCCGGTGAGGGAGGGAGGGAGAGTATGGGACGTGTGGGAACCTAAAGGGTGTCACGAGAGCCAGGTGGGGCTGTGGAGACCTGACTAGTCAGAGTAAGCCAGGAGGGCTTCCCAGAGGAAGGGTCATTCAGGCTGAAGCCAGAAAGCTGAGGGGGATTCGCCAGCTAAAGGGACAGGTGGGGAGGGAGGAGAGGGTGGCTCAGGCCACTGAAGCAGCCTGGGAGAAGGCTGTGATGTGGGAAGGGCCTGGCAGGTTAGTTAAAAGCCCAGAAAGGTGGTGTCTTAGTTTGCTATTGCAGCTATAACAGAATACGGCAGCAACAGGAAACCGGGAGAACCCAAGCAGTCCTTGTAACCCGCTGTGCCTCTGTTATATTAAATGAGGCAACACACATGGTAGACATTGTGCTTATATATCATGCTTTACCTTTTCCTTTTTTCTTTTTTTGAGACAGGGTCTCACTCTGTTGCCCTGGCTAGAGTGCAGTAGTGTCATCACAGCTCACTGCAACCTCAAACTCCTGGGCTCAAAGGATCCTTCTGCCTCAGCCTCCTGAGTAGCTGGGACTGCAGGCAGGTGCCACGACACCCAGCTAATTTTTTTGTATTTTTTGTAGAGATGGGGATCTTGCTATGCTGCCCAGGCTAGTCTCGAACTGCTGGCCCCAAGCGATCCTCCTGCCTCAGCCTTCCAAAGTGCTGGGATTACAGGCATGTGCCACCATGCCCAGTTTATATCCTGCTTTTCTGAGCACCTCTATCATGTGAGTTTGTATGTAAATAATTACTCAAATGAGCCAAATGAGTGAATAACCTCCAGTCTGTAAGCAGAGAAGTCTAGCATGTTGTGGGTGGTGAGAGGCAGGGGAGAGGCATGGAAGTGGAGTCTGGTCTCCGAAACATGAGCTCATGCTGTGGTTCCCACCTAGCAAGCTTCCTCTAGGTGGTCGGGACACAGCAGGGCTCCCTCCCAGGGCAGACCTGCCAGGTGATGGAGCAGGGAGGGATGGATCCAGGAAGGCCAGTGGATGGAGAGTGAGCCCTCTGCTATGTTGGATTCTGGAAAGGAAAGGGGAGAAGTAGAATCTACTGGAGAATAACATTTACTCACCACCTACTCTGTGCCAGGTACTGTGTTAAGTGCTTTAGGAATATTATCTTATTTACTCTCCAGTAGAAGCCCATAGGGTACATATTATCATTATGCCCATTTGACAGATGAGGAAACTGAGGCCCAAAGAGAGGAAGCCCTGGACTCAAGATTCAACAGCTACTAACCAGTAGAGCGGTTTGCCTCCTGAGTCCAGTCTTAACCGGTATTCCTCCTTCCTCCCAACTTAGGGTCTCCAGGGGACGAACAGGACAAGGAGAGCTCAGAGCTTTAGGGTTTTAACTTTCAGACCTTTCTCTTCTCATGACCTCTGCTCCGCATGGCGTGGGTAGAGGACTTCAGACCTCAGGGATCTGTGAGGACAGCAATAGGCGTATGTGGTATTGTCCTGATATTTCCCAAAGCCAGACAACGTAGGCTGCACAGGCTATTTGGCACATCAGGTGGGGTTGCCTGCGGCTTGAATTCCAGGCACTCAAGGCAGTAACTCAACTAATAATAGTTGCCATTTACTGAGTACGGCCTGTGTGCCAAGCAGGTGTCCTACCTGCAGTCATTTGCAGTGAGCACATGGGGGTGACCCTGCAATCTACAAGATTGCATCTTTCCCAAGATCACCACCAGAGGTGAAGAAGTTCCTGCCAAGTGTGTGAGACTGTGTGTTAATTTCATGCAGGTCCCCATAGCAACGCGATAATAACAGCAGCAAAAACAACAATAAGCAAAGTCCAACACTGGTTGCGTGACCAGGGTCAATGACCCGGGCCCAGGTGCAAAGTGCCTCACCTGTATGACTTTGTTCAGTGTCGCAGCAGCCCTAAGAGGTGGGTACTGGCATTATCACCGCTTTACAGATGAGGACACCAAGCCCGAGATTGCTGAATTCACTTGGCCACGTTTGCAGAGCCAGGAAGTGGAAAGGCTCGGCCCAGAGCCCAAGTACCTGCCCTGTCCCTCCTCTGGTCAGACAGACGATGGATGGACTGACAGATGAAGGCTCACCCACTGGGACGCCTGCCCTCCACACAGAGATGTGCTCTAACGCTGGCTGCATGCACCTGAGTTTATGGGGGCAGAGTCTTTCTGGAATTAAAAACCGGAGACAGTGAGCATCCCTGATCACAGTGGGGTTTGAACCAATGCTCCAAAACGCCAAGTCCACAGGGGAAAACAATACAAGGTGTTCTGTGTGGCCAGCCCCAGCCTCAGCCACCACATAATTACATTCCTGTTTTTCACAGCAAAAATCCATCTTGCAACGTCCGTGACCTCGGAAGGAGCAGGAGGGAGAAGGAGGGAGAACCCGAGAGCCAGCGTTTCCCAGCAACTTGCTGCGGGTGTCACCCCCAGGAGGCCCAAGGTGTCTGGGGAAGGTGGGGTGAGGCCTGAGCCCCACCACAGCACCCTGGCCTCGCCAGACAGTGAAAATCCTTGGCCCCACGCCCTCTCCCCACCCCATCCCACGCCCTGGGCCGAAGGCAGTGCCCCCCATGCTGACCCAGACCTGGGAGCAGATCCTTTGGGGACACTCCTACTAGCCAAGAATCCCAGGAATTCAGGAGGGCAGCTCTGGAGAAAACAGGCCACATGACTTGATATTTGGGCTGAGACGGCATTTCCATCCCCGACCTGGGAGGATTCACACCCTGCGGCTGGGTTTGTCCTCCTGAGGGAGAAACCCAGGCGCCCGGGGGCAAAGGCCAAGATTTACCCCAGCCTCCCAGAGTGTTGGCTGGAAAAAGCCTGAGCTTTGTGCAGCCAGAGAACCTTCCTGGGGTGGGTGTGAGCCGTCCTTCGTCCTTCGGAGGCAGGGTGGGGGCAGGCAGTGAACTTTCTTTTTTTAATGTCTCAAGCAGAAACTTAGAGTTTCAAATTCAAAGGAACGTCCTCTGTCAGGAGTCTGACATTTATTTCACGACCAAGCAGCATTTTCTAGCACTGGTCTAAGTATTTACAAACACTTAGGGGTAGTAGCATTGTGGACATTGTGCCCATTTTACAGGCCGGGAAACAGAGATACAAAGAAGTTAAGTAACTTGCCCAAGGACACACAGCAAGTGAGTGCAAAGCTGGAATTTAAGCCCAGGGAGCCTGCCCCAGGTCTGTGTGTCTGACACGGTGAGAGTTTGCCTTCCCTTTAACTAGCAGGTTAAAAATGACATCATAGGGGCAGAAGTCCTCAGAGCCATTTCCCACCACACAGCCTGGGTAGCCCAAAGGAGCCAGAGCCCCATGTTAGAGTGACAAACCATATGTTGAGGCCAGGGCTTCTAATGTCCCTTTGTGCCCCTGCAGGGGGAACAAACTAGTCAGGGCCAGGACTGTGTGGTGAGAGCACTTTAAAAGCTCACTACAGGACAGGCCCAGTGGCCCTCCTGTGATCCCAGCACTTTGGGAGGCCCAGGTGGGAGGATCGCTTGAGGGCAGGAGTTTAAGACCAGCCTGGGTAACATAGTGAGACCTCATCTCTACAAAAAATTAGCCGGGTGTGGTGGTGTGGGCCTGTAGTCCCAGCTACTCTGGAGGCTGAGGCAGGAGGATCGCCTAAGCCCCGGACTTGGAGGTTGCAGTGAGCTATGATGATGCCACTACACTCTAGCTCGTGTGACAGAGCAAGACTCTGCCTCAAAAAAAAAAAAAGTATACGGAGGATATACTTAGGTTATTTACAAATACTGCACCTTTTTTAAAATTTTGCCCCCAAAAGTATCCTTTACTCAATCGTTATAAGCTATACATAGCTCAAAAGAGAAAAAATGGTTTTCTTGACTCTGGAAAACAAAGCAGAAAAAGAATCAATAATGTTAAAAGAAAATATCATTAAAAAACTATCTCGGTCCCCTATCAGCTCAGTCCCATGTAACTAATTCTCCTCCCACTTGGTGCTGGCTGAGCAGTGCTCATGATCGCAGCAGCGTCTTAATTAGAGTCCTGGAAGTTTCTGCCTCATCCATTGGTATGATGTCCAAAGTTATCAGAAACCTCTTCTGCAATTGTCCCTGGGCCTAGAGAGAGGATTGTTGCTATGGTTTTAGCAGCAGGGCATCAGCAATGAAGAACAGGTTGGGCCCAGCAGGATTGAATCATTTTTAAATTCTGGAGATGTCAGGTAAACTTGGCTATTCACTTAATATTTGTCTTGACTCAGCTCCACCCAAGGAGAAGCTGGGAGTCGGGGGCCCGAGGGAGGCCCATGCCGGTGCTTAGTTACACCATTTTCATCAGAAGTGGAGCATCTTTGGATTCTGGTATTCGAGGGAGATCCTGGAACCAGTCCCCGTGGACAGCAGGGACAACTGTGCTTGTACATCCACGGGGACACAAACTAGCACACCAGCACACTCCCAGTAAGTAATAGCTATTGTTATTCCAACAGCTTCAAAAAAGGGGAGAAGGGCCATTCCGGGAGTGAGGGAGGGAGCAGTTCCAAGAACAGCTTTTGGAATGGAGTGACCCAAGCCTTGATGTGCAGATACGTGTTCCCCACACACAGACCAGGCCACAAGCATTCGCAGACCCGTAAGACTGTGATGGCAGCAGATTTCATCTTCCTCATGGCCCTTTGTTTATGAAATTGTTCAAATTAGTTTTCCTTTCCTGGATCCAGGCTCCTCCGTCTCTGGGCTGTGTGGCCTTAACCCGTCCACCTCAGTTTTCCTCATCTGTGAAATGGACCTGGCTGGGCTGTTGGGAGGATCACGTGTGTAAGACCCCCAGCACAGGCTGACACACGGGGGCAGCTGGTTATTTAGCTGGAGGAAGCATCTAGGCGTGTGTATTAGGTAGCAAGGAGAGACAACTAAGAATGAGCCAGGGCCAAGGCGAGGAGCAGACTACGAAATAACCGAACCGTGTGTTACCCTACGGGGCTGCCACCGCACACTGCCGCAGACCCGGCGGCTTAAACACCAGACATTTATTTTCTCACAGTCTGGAGTCTGGAAATCCTAAATCGAGGTGTCGGCAGGCTTGGCTTCCCCCGGGGCCTCTCTGCTTGGCTTGCAGACGGCCACCTTCTCGCTGTGTCCTCACACGGTCTCTCCTCCGAGCACGCACATCCCTCGTGTCTCTCCGTGTGTCCAAATTTCCTCTTCTTATAAGGACACTAGTTGGGTTGGCTTAGGATCCGCCGAAACAGCCTCATTTTAACGTAATTGCTTCTTCAAAGGCCCTATCTCCAAATGCAGTCACATTTTGAGTACATTCTGCGGTCAGGGCTTCGACATAAGAGTTTTGGGGGATGCCATTCAGCCCATAACAACTAGAGCTTTTCAAAAATGTCAAGGTCATGAAAGGCAAAGAAAGATAAAAGACCACACTGCAGGAGTCACAAGAGGCATGACAGCTAAGTGTCACATGTACCCCTGGACTGGATCCCACACCAGAAAAAAATTGTTTTTCTCATATTATAAAGGATGTTAGTGACACAATTGGCAAAATCTGAATAAGGTCAGTAAATTACATAATAGTATTGTATCAGTGTCCATTTCCTGCCTTTGATAAAAGTACTGTGGTTGTGTCACAGGAAGTTCTTGTTTTTAAGAAATATATGCTGCCATATTTGGGACGATTAGACAATCATGTCTGCTGTGTACTCTCAGAAAAAAGGTTATATGTAGATGAGAGATAGATGGATGGATGGAGAACAAAGCAAATGCAAAATGTTAACTAACAGAAGAGGGAAGGGTATAGGGGGATTCCTGGTTCTATTTTTGCAACTTTTCTGTCTTTTCAGACTTACAGTTTAAAAACTTTTCAGTGCTGAACTACGAGATGCAAGGAAGTAGGTAACCGTTCAGTGGCACTATGGCAGGGGCGGGGCAGGAAGGGAAGGACAACTGCTGAACGTCTAAGCATAAGGAGGCCTCCTAAGGTGGCCTCCGTGGTCTCACCACAGCCCTGCGAGGCAATTAAGACAACCTTCATTTTAAATCTAAGGAAACAGAGTTTAGCTCTCTTGCTCAGAGTCATTTCAGCTTTTGTCGAGGGCAGCACCCACTTCCAGGTACCGCTGCCAGGTGGGGCAGCCAACACTCACACTCACTCTGTCCCACTTTTTTTTTTTTTTTGAGACAGAGTCACTGTGTCATCCTGGGTAGAGTGCAGTGGCGTTATCGTAGCTCATTGCAGCCTCAAACTCCTGGGCTCAAGCCATCCTCCTGCCTCAGCCTCCCGAGTAGCTGGGACTACAGGTATATGTTAACAGGCCCAGCTAATTTTTCTATTTTTTGTAGAGATGGGTCTCGCTCTTGCTCAGGCTGATTTCCACCTCCTGACCTCAAGCGATCCTCCCACCTCGGCCTCCCAGCATGCTAGAATTACAGGAGTGTGTGAGCCACCGTGCCCAGCCTCTGTCCCACTTTTTGAGGGTGATGCCACCTTGATCACCCAAAGCAGGCTCAGAAAAAGTCCTGTCCCAAAGTGAGGCAACAGGCTAGGAGGAGGCAGGTAATCGTTCCTGGTTCTACAAACCTGTTATTTTCTCCGGGTCTCAAAACTTGAGAGCCCCTCAGCCCCTTCCAGCCCCACAGACGTTCAGTGTTCAACTAAGATGAAATAAAGACCCAACATGATCTGAACAAAGTGTTTTTATAAACTCATGAAAAGAGTCCTTATTAGAAAGGGCTTAGGCAGGAGGCAGGCATGGGGGTTGCAACACGTCCGATCGTTTTCTGCAGGCTCTTGGCAAGCAGTGATCATTAGCAGATTTTGTTCTGGGTAGGCTCAGTGTCAGCTCCACATTATGGGATTTTATGGGATTTATGCACAGAACTTTCCTACAAAGCAAGGTATTATAGGATGGATTAGGCAGTTCCAAGAAGCAGAGGTCCTGGCTCCCCGCTCTGTCTTACTTTTTAGCAGGGTTTTCAGAGGCCTGTGGTCAGGGGCTTCGTGGCCTCGCACCAGGGCTCCGGTATCCTGCCGACTGACACAAGCTTGCTTTTACAAAAAGGTCATGTAGTGGATATTTCTTAACAGAAACTCATCATAAAACACCAGGAATATGTAAGCAGACATTAAAAGAAGATAAAAATCATGGGTCCCGCTATCATCCACAGAGAGCCACTTTTCAGGTTCTGGGTTTCCTTCCTGTCTTTTTTCTGTGCGTGGGCGCTCGGGCGTTCCTGTAGGGAGACAGGGACAGATAAGGCTTCAGAGCAGGGAGCAGGGGCAGAGGCAGAGAGACTGTGCTCTGACAACTGAGCTCGATTCTAACTCCACATCTGCCGCCCGCTGTCTCGCGACCTTGGCCAAGTCGCTTACCCTCCGTTTCCCCAGATGTGAAACAGGGCTATCATCCGACCTCCAGGGAGTTGTTTTGATTAGATGAGATTAAATTCAATGAATATAAAGCATTTAGTATACTGCCTGACACACAGTAAATCCCTTCCAAATGTAACTAAAGAAATACAGACATATACTCGAGGCTTTTCCTTTCCAAAAACAGGATCTTATTGGCGACTCAATTTTGTTTCCCAATACTTTAAGGGTTTCACTGCTATAAATATGAGAAAATGGACTTCTGTTCCCAGGAAACAAACAAAAAAAAGTATAAGAGTCCCAATTACTGCTGCTTTCTAGACTAAAATTTTAATGATGTTGTGTATTGTCAATGGCGTGCACGTCTTTTGGGTTTTGTTGTTGTTCTTTTCCTTCACGACCGACAGCCCCGCATAAGCCCAACAAGCCGCTCACCGAGGCCGCAGAGTCACAAGATCCGGAGGATCTGACTGTTCCATCTGTGTCCAGCAACTGCGTGATTTGGACAAATTACCCCTCCTCTCCGGGGCTCAGTTTCCTCATCTGTTAAGTGGGGACAGCGACAGTGCCCCCAAAGTGAGTTGATCCATGTGATGCGCTGGACCTGGTAACCTAGTAGGTGCTCAGTAAAAGGTAAAATAATGACAATTATTAAGTTTCTCAAGTTTGAGACACAATCTTCATATTGCAAACATATGCACTTCCATTTGTCTGTTTTCTACCTGTTTTTACAAACTGACTAGGACAACATGCAATAAGACAGTAAAATAACTGACCAAACACAGCCTTTCAACAACCGAGCTGCTGCCACGGCTGGCCGGCAGCCCCTTTGCTCTCTGCCCACTGAGAGGCGGGCCGCGTGCAGCAGAGGAAGCAGGCGGCCGAGCACCAGGGCGCACGTGCACAGCCAGGGAGACTCGGGTCTGTCTTCCCGCCTGAAGGCAGGGACCGGGCTTTGCTTGCCGTCTTCCAGAGCCTTCATAAAAATGGCAGAGACTTCACAGACCCTGGGAGGGGCCTGTAAGGCCAGGTTACAAGCAGTAGCCTTGGGCAAGTTACTGAACATTTGGGGGTCTCTGTCCTCATCTGTTAGGACTAAATGAGAGATCACCTGGAAGGAGCTAGAAAAGTACCCGGGATGTGGTAAGCACTCGATGCATGTTAGCTCCCTGGGATGACTTAAATCCCTCACTAGACTGCCGGGTCTGGTTTTTTAACCTCTCAGTGAAATCTAGTCTCTAAGTGATCCCTTTACTTCATACAATGGCTATTAAAACTTGGGTCAGTCTCTGCGAATTTATTTCCAGAAAGAGCAAAGGAAAGCAGATTCCACTTTTCTCAGACTGCTTCATTGCCTTCTTAGGACTTGAGAGAGTGATGTTGCTTGCTAGCCCGATGGTGGTCTTGGGGCCACGCTGGCAAGCCACAGTCCACGGGCCAAATCTGGCCTACCGCCTTTTTGGGTACAGTCCATACGTCTAAGAGTGTCTCTGCACTTTTAAGTGGTTGGAAAAGAATCAAAACAAGAATGACATTTCAGGACCTGTGAAAGTTGTGTAAAATTCAAATGTCAGTGTCTATGAAGTTTTACCGGAACACAACCATACTCATTCATGTTGTGTATTGTTTGTGGCTGCTCGTGCTAGAACAGCAAAGGTGAGCTGCTTCCACAGAGACCACGTGGCCCACAAAGCCCTTCACAGAACAGGTTCGCTGATTCCTGGTTTAGGATGAGGAGTTAGTGTTCCCATGGCCCCAGCTCTGCCACCCAGACTCCCCCGTCACCCCCAACCCCACCCCAGAGAGCATGTTCCCTGAGGACATGAAGCCAGCAGGAAGGAAACAAACACCCAGTGAGCATCTTCTCTCTGCCAGACACTGCACCAGGCCCTTCGGAGATATCATCTCAGTATCGGCAAAATTCCCACTTTAGGGATGAGAAAACTGAGGCTCAGAGAGGCGAATAACCTGCCCAAGCCAATAAGCGGCAGAGATTGGATTTGAACCCAGCTTTGCCAACCTCTAACCAATATTCTATACCTGGTTTAGAGTTATTTGACCAACCCAGGGGCAGAAGGCAGGTGAGGACCACTGGGTGCCTTCTGGCCTCGGCCCAAGCTTTCTCAGGTGACACGTTACACCCTGGGGCCTGTCCCCTTGCTTGGCACCCCACCCCCTGTTCCTGCCACGTTCCCGGCCTTGGCTCGGGTCTGCGTTTTCAGCCGGCCCTGGAGCCAGGATAAACAGGGCCTGGCCAGCATCCGCTCGCACGCAGCCAGCAGAACCCACCGCCCTGCTGCCGGCCCGCGGCTCCGAACAACCATGGAGAAGAAAACCCCAGCCGGTGCCGGGAGAGACCGGGAGCCGCAATTCCATGGAAAATACCCACCAGTGGGACAGGGAGGGGGCACTCTGCGGACTGAAAGGGACATTCTACCTGCTTTTGTGTCCAGTCCTGTGAGCCAGGCCTCCCGGAGGAGAAAAGGGGCCCTCTCGGCAAATGTTCCGTGTTAGGAAGCGGAGCTATTTCGTGAAGGTGTTAAACCGTCTCTGGCCTCTGCAGACTTGCTCTCCTGGACACCTTGGTGCCCAAGCGCCCCCTCCCCGCAGGGGTTTTTCCACCCGCCTGAAGCTCCTTTCCCCTCCCTTTCCTCTGGCTGGGCAAGACGCCCAGGTTGGCCATCGCATCAGCTCATGTTCTCCCGGGAGTCGGTCTCCACGAAGCCCCTCCGGGGCAGCTGATCTTAAACTTCGTGGAACACTTTTTTCCACTAGCCCAGGTTTTCTAGATCCACCCCCCCCCAGTTCAACACTGCTGGCTTGTTCTGCTCAAGGGAAAGTAGCCGATTGTCAAATAAAGCCACGTACATGTGTGTCTGTGTGTGTATGCGTGCGTGTGCGTGTGTGTCCACGGCACCCAGTTATTGGTATTAGATTCTGCACCACAGCTGCAGGAAGGGGGAGGGGGCAGCACGTGGTGGGTGCTGACCTGCCAGGATGTGGCTCCTGTGACTACAGTCCCTTAGGAGGAAAGGGACCCCCTTGGGAGGTCCCTGAGCTTGGTGTTCATGGCAGCAGGGCCTCCAGGCGTCACTGTCTACCTATCATTGACTGGTGGCATCCTACCATTCCATCCCTGGTCTGAGCACTTCTCACTGTTCTCCCCGCACCCATCTGGGTTCCAAGACTCCGTCCCGGCCCCAGCAGCCCGAGCAGGCCTGCGGGACTGACCTCTGCACTTCTCCAACCTCAGTGAGCCAAGGAGCACCCAGGGATCTTGTTCAGTAAAATCAAAGTCTGATTCCGGAGGGCCAGGTGGGGCCTGGAAGTCTGCATTTCCAACACGTGCTCCCGGGTGACGCTTCTGCTGCTGGTGCAGGGACCACCCTGTGGGCGCCGAGGCCGCGCTGCACTGGGAGAGCTGAGTCATGGAACACGTCGGTTCTCCAGGCTGCAGCGCACCTCTTCCCTCGGCCCATAAAGCCTCCTTTCAGGCTTTCAGGGGCAGGCCTGGGACGTGAAATTTCAAACTTCGCCCTGGAGTTAAGTTCCAGGAAGGGTACCAAGAGCAAAGCATAAAGGATGGGGGAGGGAGGGGAGGCAGGGGAGGATGTGTCTCATGCCGTTCTCACTGAAGCCAGGCCACAGGGACACTCAGGGCAGGCCTGCTGAACCGTGCGCCCCAGCCCAGGGCACCGTGCCTGCTCACCCCCATCTTCCCAGGGACCTGGTGGGAGGGCCACAGAGGAGGGGACAGTTCCCCTCCCGGCAGCCGATGCTGAAGAGAAGCCTGTGGCTCACAGGAATGCCAGGCCTGCAAACCCCACATCCTGTAGGTGGACCAGGTAGAAAAAGGCCACAGTCCTCCTTGGGCCAGCTTCTGGGGCTGCCAACGCCTTTTGGGATTGCCCGATGTGTTCTTTTCCCTTCTGATTTCACCCCTAACCTGTTGGAGAGCAGACCGGGTGGCCTGTCTCCTCCTGCATAAGATGGGCACAATGACATCCACCTCCCTCCTTGGGCCATTAAGGAAATTAAATGAGAATGTGTGTAAAGGGCCCTACACACTAGCGGTCAGTTTGGGTTCTCAACCTCCTTCCCACCACCCTCGGCCCACCATCCCAAACACACCCAAGGGAGTAGTAAGAGGGACCTAGTGGTCACCTAGCCGGTCTGGTGTCATCTGACCGGGGTGACAGCTGGTTGGGGTGAACATGTGTCTCTGTATATGAATTGTTCAGTATCTTTGTTTCCCCAGCCAATAAAACATTGCTGGGAGGGGCAGATCTTTAAAAGCCCTTTCAGACTTTGGATGTTAACCTTACATGGGGAGAAAGGCCTGGAAGAAAAGTATAGCCAGTTAGCAGGAATGTGGGAGGCTGAGGCCGGGGCAGCTTGGAGGCACAGTGTCCCGCCTGGGCCACTAGGCGGCTCCGAGGCTCACAGATGAGCACAGGCTGCATTGGCACCGCGGTTCTGTCCTCAGACTTTCCCAGTCTTCAGGGGCCTGGCCCACACCAGCACCAGGCCCTGCTGGGCGGGCAGGGCCTCTCGCCCCCAGGCTGGGAATTCTTTCCCATTTTCACAGACATCGAAGAGGAGAAGAGGCGGTCACCATGATGGAGTCCTGCCCTGGGAGGTGCACGAAGGCAGTGGTCTGCCCGGCAGCCACACTTCTGGAGGGTGGGCAGAGGCTTCAGGGAGTCTCTGCTCCCCAGTCCTTGGCCCAACAGCCTCCTCCACCCCTCTTCTCCCGTCTTGCCAGAGTGGGGTGGGGTGGGAAGAAGTCTGGATTTGGATTCCTCCCTCCTGCGCTTCCTGGCTGGGCAACCTGGAAAATGGGATAATAACACCCCCACTGCAAGGTCAGTGAGAGGACTCAGCGTCCACACACAAGCCCTGGATATGGGACACTTTCTCTTCCTAACCCTTTCCTGCCTCCTGCTCTCCCAGCGGCTTAGCCAATTCACCTGGAAGGAAGACCCTCCCCTGCAGAACTTCTCCCCAGAACTAGAGGGTCTTTGCAGGTGAAGAGGTGATTTCCAGCCACACCTCAGCACATCAGCATTGCTCAAAGTGACTTTCTCACCCAGGCAGAGCATTAAAAATACCGATCCCAGCGCACCCAGCCCTGCTGAATCAGAAACTTCTGGGGGTGAGGCCCTGGAGTCCCCGTCTGAACAAGTCGCCCGCTGGAAACGACTGCCCCAGATTACAGGGCAGCTCCCTGGCTCCCTGTCGATCCTCTGGCCTGGGGATGTTCAGGGGCGGAGGCAAGTCCCATCAGCACTTTGAACTGGGGCTGCTTTTTAGTGACTCACCTCCCAGACTTCCTGCAACAGACAGCTCTAACTAGCTCGGTCCCACCCTCCAGCAGGGGAGACATTTCCGCTGGGGAGGGCAGCAGGTCACAAGGTGGGCGTCCCACCAGGGCAGGTCAGGGACACCCAAAGAGAGAAGACGCTGCCTGCACGGCACAGGGGCACAGGTACAGGACGTTTTGTTTACAGGCTTTTGTTATTAAGGAAATTGCTGTCAGTCAAGGTAATTCTAGCCCAGATGAGCAATAAATATGCTCCCAGCTAATCTTATGGGGATTTTATTGGCACCTGGGGCAGAGGTTCCTTTACCCTGCCCACTCCCTCCCCTCAAAACAAAACCCTGCTCCCCAGCGGTTCTCCCCAGCGATGTGGGGGACTTGGGTCAGACCTAGACAGTGCACTTTGAGTGAAGACATAAGACGTCCGGGCAAAGCTAGGGAGTGGCCTCCTGGTCCTACCTGGAGGCGAGGGATGACCAAAAGACTGAAAGAAAGCCCTGGGGGACCTGGTTGGATCAAGGCGTGCGCGAGCTCCCCCGGGCCTGCCCCGCACGCAGGGGTGGTCACCTGGCCCGAGGGCGGCCGGGGCAAGGAGAAGAGTCTCGGGGAGGCAGCCGGCTCTCAGGAGTCGGTTCCAGCGTGTTCGAGTTCCAGCTGCGAGCCCTCAGGGACACCGGCGGCAAGTCCCGGCTTGCAGAGACGGGAGCCAGTCCCGGGAGAGCGCAAGTCGCAGCGAGCCCGTGTGCGCGCTTGTGCGCGCGCCCCGCGACGGCGCAGGGGGAGGGGAGGCCGCAGCAGCCACTCAGAGGAACCGTAGTGAAGCCTCCCAACAACTTTAACTGTCAATCAGACTTAATGGGGTATTAAAAAAAATGGGGGAAAAAGGGCCGCCCTCTCGCTCAACGCCGCGACTGCCCGGGGAGTGAATGAATAAGGCCGCGCAGACCAGGGCGTCCGATCCACGCGCGCTCCGCACCCGGGCCCTCTCCAAGTTGGAAAGGACAAAAAGAAGGCAATAAATGCTAAAAAGGGAGAGAGAGGGAGCCGGATCGAGCGGCAACTCCCAGCGTCTGCTGGAGCAGAGGGGGGGAGGGAGCGGAGAGCGAGCGCGCGCGAGGGCGAGCCCTGCACGTAAAGAAACTGACACCCGGACCCCCCACTTCTCCTGCACGTTGCTGGCAATCAGATCGCGTTTAAGCAATTTCCTGAGCCCAAGAATAGCAATGAGTCGGGAGACTTTCGCGGGCTGAAATTGGGAGCTCCATGCACTCCCCCCAACCACCACCACTTTTTTTTTTCCTGGAGAAGGGGTGGGGGCGCGCTCCAATTTGGAAACGGCTTTTTTTTTTTTTTTAATCTTGCACTTTGAAACCGCGGGACTGTAGCAGGGTGCGCGCGTGCGGTTGGTGCCTTTTTTTTTCTTCCCCTGCCTAAACTCCTCTGTCAGTCTGTAAACATTACCTGAGAATTCCCCAGCCGAAACGGCTGCTGGGGCAAGAAACTTCTTGTTAGAACTTTCCACCTCCGGCTTCGCCTCCACCTCTCGTACCGTCCCAACCTTCTGAGACGCTTTTTCTCCTCCAGAGGAGGATTTATCTCTTTTTTTTTTCCCCCACCCTGTGCTTTGCATTTGGGAAGAGGTGATTTCAAGAGTGGCCAGGTGGGACGCCTCTCTCCTCCTTATTCGGTTTATTTATTATTGTTTGTGGTGTTTTCTTTTTTTTTTTTTTAATTCCTGTTTTGTTCGGTCCGGGGAGTTTCGCCCCCTGCCCGGCTCCGCGGCGCGGAGGATGGTGTGGAAATGGCTGGGCGCCTTGGTGGTGTTCCCTCTGCAGATGATCTATCTGGTGGCGAAAGCAGCCGTCGGACTGGTGCTGCCCGCCAAGCTGCGGGACCTGTCGCGGGAGAACGTCCTCATCACCGGCGGCGGGAGAGGAATCGGCCGTCAGCTCGCTCGCGAGTTCGCAGAGCGCGGCGCCAGAAAGGTACGGGGCACCGCGACTCCCGGAGGTGGGGGCCCCGGGGCGGGGGTGCGCCCACCTGCCTCCGCTGCGGGGTCGCGCGCCCGGGCGCGGAGAGTCGCCAGCCACCCCACTCCCCTGCGCCACCCGCGAGTGCTGAGCTAGTCGGTTTCACCTTGTAAATTTCCCGGGCACCCGACTGTCTTTTTTGGCAGGTCCAGAGCTGATTCGCTCCTTTGGGATCGGTGGCTGGCTGGCAATTCGCCCCCACCCCGAAACTTAGGAGACCCACCCAGTTGCCACATTCCTCCCTCCCAGAGGAAGGAGTTGTGTCCCCCCGCGACCCGCCCCGCCGTCGCCTTCCCCTTTTTGCCGCCACCCTGGAGTGCAGGGTGTGTGCGCTCCTCGCCGGAGCTGGGAGCCGCCTGCTAGCTGGCGCTTCGTATTTTCCTTGGCAACCCGCTTCCCAGCCCCAACCTGGGCGGCTGCAGCTCTGTAGACACGTCGAGAGGGGGTACTTGGTTTGGGTTTGAAAGGGGGTGGGGAGCAGTATGGGACGGTGTAGCCTGGCCGGACAGGCACTGAGAGGCCCAGGTGTTTGGAAATCAGTAAAAAGGAGGACCGGGGTAACCAGCAACAGATAAAGAGCCCTTGTTCTCACCTTCAACCCTGTCCCCTCCCCCCAATACAGCCCCGGAGGGGATCCCTCTCCAGCAAGTTGGGAGGTGGTGCTGTAGGGAGGGTCCTCTCCACCGGACACTGCATTTAACTTTTTGGTGGTCCCAGCACCCCTTGCTCCAGGTTTGGGAGACCTGGTGGGGGAGAGTGGGGAGGGTGAGCCGGCTGTCACCCAACTCCCAACTCAGGCCAGGCTGACTCACCCAGTGACCAGAGTGCTCCGGAGAGGGAGGCAGGCCGGGCTGTCTCCAGCCAGCCCAGTGAAAAGGAAGAGCGAAAACAGGGAATTAGTTTGAAACTTAAACTGTTGTGAACCAGGGGGGTGAAAGGGCCGGCAAAGCCAGCTGATCTGACATGGAGCCACATACCTTGGGGATTAAGTAAATATGTACTGTAGAAAACCAAACCTGCATGTAATTCCAGGTTGCTTTTGTTTTGTTAAATACTGCCCTGAGATTTACAATTCCTCCTGGTGGCTCTGACTGGGACTGAACTTTGGAGCCTGAACTATCAGCCAAAGCTGATCCGATTAACTCTTCCCTAGCCGGGCTGGCAGGGGCCTGTCGTGGCCAAGCTGGTGGGGGTCGGGCCATCCAGGACTCCCTCTTCTCCTTGGGTGGTTTGGACAGCTGCTTGACCTTGCAGTTGGAAGGGGAGTTCGGAAGTGTTTTTAACCCTTGGACACGCCGGGGAAAGGGGAAGTAAGAGCTGTTCTCAGCAGTTTCGTTTTCTCGAGGTGCTGGGCTCCCAAAGCCCTTCGTGGAGGGGCATCGGGAGGGCAGATGAGGCTGTCCTTGGGCAGAGAATGTGGGTTTGGGACAACTGTGTGTGATTGTTATTCCTTAGCTGTCTGCATCCCACAGAGACTTTCTTCTGCATCTTCCAGCTGGCCCACGTCCTGGGTCTCTTTCACTGCTCTGTGGCTGACAGCAGTAGGCAGATGAGGAACTCTTAGTCAATCTGGAAAAACTTGACGGACTATAAATAACCTTAAATTGAAAGAAGTGGATGGCATTGGGAGGGTGGGTATGATAGTGCCGGAGTGGAACCTGCCAGTCTGTGCACTGGGAATCACAGCCCCTCCTAACTCGGGATGGACACCTCTTACAGGGAATAAACGCGAGGCCCATTAGAAATGTCTTAGATTGGTGTCAGGGCCCCGGAAAACAGGATCCATGGGGGCCTGTGAAACTTCCAGTGCCGTTCACGCTAGGTCCAGTCATCGGACCAAGTCAGGATGACCAGAAGTGCTCCCTGTCACTCATCATTATCTGTCCAATTACTGGAACTACTTTTTAATGAGACTTCTGCTTGCGGTCACGGTGGGGAATTTGGAATAGTGGCTTCTTGCCTGAGTCCAGCTGAGGCCAGTGAGTGGACTTTAGGACATACCCCCAGCCAAGAATGTTTTGGGGCCCAGTGGGCTTGGGGAGAACGAGCAGAGTGCTGTGGGGGTGGAGAATTTACTACTGGGAGTGGGTTGGGGACAGGTATGAACCCACAGGCTTGGGGTGGTCCAGGAGCATCAGAGGGAGCTGGAGAGTGCTGACGCCCCGCCCCCCCTAGACAGCCGGCAGTTTGGAAACAGATGACTCCCGTCTCCCCTTGGTGGAGCAGAGGCTGCATCTGAGAGCCTTCAAGCCTGGATTCTGGTGGGATTGGATCTGAGGGGGAATGATTCCCAAAAGGGGGGCAAAGAGTACCAGAGTCTCTACAAACTGCTGCCATGTCTCAGAGATATTACAGCTGTTTAATTTTTGGAGGGGAGTTGACAACACAGTTGTTTCCCTTAATGACCTTGAGTTAAATGAGATTTGGCAATATTAGTGGGTGGTAGTGAGCCTTAGGCTGCACAGGTGGCTCAAATAAAGGTTTTTATTTGAGCGACACAAAGACCAGGGGTTCGGAATTTCCTAATCAGGAGACATCTCACCTTACCCACAATGCACTGAGGTTGACAGAGGCAGGGCCCTATCATGGTGAGGGTCTCCAGGGGTGAGGCTCCTGCTGGCTCCTCCCCCACCACTCTCCTTTTTTATTTCCTGTGCCCTCCTGGAATGCGTCCCATGAAAGCACTCACAAAGCTCAGGCCCAGTCCTCTGCCCCACAAGGGAACAAATTGACTAGCAGTGAGCTCAGTCTCCAAAACCTTTGAGTTTGCCATGGTTTTAGCAGGAGCACGTGGGAGAAGTGGACTGTTTGTTTGGAATTGCAGTGGCTGTTCAGTATCAGGCTTGTGGCCGGACGAGAACCCTGAGCCACGATTGCAGGCCGGGGGAGGCAGGGCCAACGTACATTGGCCCAGTCCCCTCATTGGGATTCAAGGACTGATTTCAGGGAGATAGAATGTGAGCTAGCTCAGAGTTGGATCTGCCTTGCTCTTATGGAATTTACAGTATGTGGGTATATACCCTGTTCCTAAAGCAACTAGCCCGGAACTAGCCCTGTAGGTAGGATTGTGAATCCTATCTTCCATCACATCCATCCCATAAGGCCCCTATCCTTCCCATCCCTAGCACGGGGGCCGGCCCAGGCCCATCATTCATTCCCTTGTCTGCCATCCCTGAGCGACCTCGTTCAGCAAACCCACCTGTGGTGTCTAAGTGTTTGGCGCAGCTCTGAGAGAGTGTAGCAAAGATAAATAAGGTCCAGAGACGTGGCCAGGTGCTTACCGTGAAGGTGCAAATGGCCGTGTATATTATATTAGCTTCCTGTGGTTGCTGTACCAAATGGCCACAAACCTGGTGGCTTCCAATAACAGAAATGTATCCTCTAACAGTTCTGGGGGCTGGAAGTCTGACATCAGGTGTTGGCAAAGTCATTCTCCCTCTGAAGACTCCAGGAGGATCCTTCCTCTTGTCTTCCGGCTCCTGGTGGCTCTTGGCATTCCTTTGCTTGTGGCAGCATCACTGCAATCTCTGCCTCTGTCTTCATAGAGCCTTCTCTGTGTGTCCCTCTGTGTCCTCTCCTCTTCTTGTAAGGACATTAGTCATTGGATTTAGGGCACACACTAAATCCAGGGTGATCACATCTCCAGATCCTTAACTAATCACACCTCCAAAGACCCTATTTCCCAATAAGGTCACATTCTGAAGTGACATCTGAAGTCTATCACATCCTGATAGACATGAGTTTGGGGGAGACATTACACAGTGGAGCCACAGAGGAGCAGTTCAGTTAGAACAAGGGCTCGTGGAAGGTTTCATGACGGAAGTGGCATTTGAGTGAGCCTTGCAGAAGGTCAAGAGTTTTAGCCAGAAGGGATACGAGACGGGCTTTTAGTCAAACACTAAATCTGGCTGGAATTGCGGAGGGAGGCGAACAGGGAAGCAAGACAGTGTCGGATAATGGGAGGGGGAGGCAGGCAGGGAGTTCACATCTTGGACTCTGGGTCGGGTCAGTCCTGGTGAGAACAGGAAAAGAGAGCAAGAGAGGAGAGGGGTCCAGACAGGTCATTTGGCGGGACCCAGAGTCATCAGGCCAAAATAGCTGCATAAACAACTGACCTGGAGAGAGCAGTGGCCCAGACCCTCCATCCTCACTGCGTGCAGCCTGCAAGCAGGAAGGTGGGCCACCTGTCCTGCCTGTGGCATCCTTCAGCTTGGAGCATCCGGTCCTTGGGTTTCAAACAATGCACCTTACAATTTGAGCTGTCTCAAGAATAAACAAACAGCTCCTTCTCACTCCCCCGCCCCTTCCCTCCGGAACAAAGGTGTCTACCTCTGGGACCACGCCTCCTGCTGCCTCGCTGGCTCACCTGGGCAGAGGCCAGACACTGGGTTCTCCATCCTGGAAAAGTCACTGCCTTCTCGGCTATCAAATGAGAAGGGACACAGTGATCCCTAAGATCCTGGCATGCTCCGCAATTCTCAGATTGTGGATCTGTCGTCCCAGGAGAGAACCGACTGCCACGCTCCCTGGGTTGCGAGGAGGAAACTTTCAGGGGAAGAAAATCATTTGTCCTTGTCACTGATGATCTCAGCCTTTCTTGCAAGTCTTCAGACCCCACTGCACGAAGAAAGAGCAAATCAGGGCTGGAAACCGCGCTGTGCCCTCGCCCACAGGAGGCCCCACGCCCGTCCTAACCCCCTCAACAGCCACAGTGGATTCATTTCATCTCTCGTAGGACATGTTGACGTTTTTCAACCCCTAGCTTCCAAGGGAATAAGGGGCCAAGTTCCCTATCTAGCACGTAAAGCAAAATTTCCTGTTTTTTACCCTCAAATCACAAAACTGTCTGGGCTTTAGAGAATGCTTCCTACGTCTAGTAAGCTGACCCCGAGTCGACAAG
This sequence comes from Lemur catta, assembly GCF_020740605.2. Taxonomy (NCBI): domain Eukaryota; kingdom Metazoa; phylum Chordata; class Mammalia; order Primates; family Lemuridae; genus Lemur; species Lemur catta. The sequence goes on from NC_059130.1 coordinate 117,983,879, forward strand.
GCCATTTTTGGTCTACCCAGCTCTTCTGCTAATTCTTGTTTGGACTTCAAGCTCTTCTGAATTTTTATCTCCCCAGACCAAGTGCATTTGTTTATGACGGCGCAGAGCCTGCTGGTCTCTTTATCGTGGCAATTACTTTCTCTCGTTCATTTCTGTCTGGGTATTTTTGGAGGCCATCTACTTTGAGAAAATGATCTCAGCTGTGTTTATGGGAAGGTGCCTTTTCTAACCCAGGAGATGTATCTGCTTGTCACAATCACTGTAACTCATCCTGGAGAGCCTAGTCCCAACCTGCCACTGCCACCACCAAAATCCCCCGTCATTTTGAATGTCACTGCAGGAAAGGTTCCAGACCCAACACATTCCCCCTTATCCTTGGACACAAGCATGACCACACCCGGAGTGTTATGAGATGGTTCTTTTTGTTGCCTTCGGGAGACACAATCTAAAAATACACCAGTCTACAGGATACTGAAGGAAAGATTTCCAACATATTATTCAGATGAACTCTGGTGATCAGGAAACAGTTGAAGCCAAATAGAAATGAGAGAAGTAAATTTACTTAGACACCAGCACAAATAGTTGGTGGGAACTCATTCATTCATTCACTTATTCATACATTCAACCCATTTACTGAGCACCTACTATGTGGCAGGCACTGTTCTAGGCACTGGGGAGATTTCAGTGATTAAAACAGATGACAGTCCCCACTCATGTAGAGGTGACATTTTAGGGAGGGAGACAGACATTAAGCAGGTAAATAAAATAGGTAGGACGTCAGATCATAGTAAGTGGCTATGGACAAGTGAAGCAAGGAGGGAGCAGTGAACGGAGGGCGGTGACATGCTAGACAGGGCATCCAACGGCCACACTGAGTAGGGGATGAGGAAAGGCCCGAGGGAAGCCGGGGCGTGGTGGGAAGGGAGCTGTAGCGTTCCAAGCAGAGGGAAAAGTGGGGGCTCTGAGGAGAGAATGTGCCCGGGTGTTTGGGGGACAAGAGACGGCCAGTATGGCTGGAGCAGAGAGCAAGGGGAAAGAGGAGAAACTGAGGCAGGTGGGTTCCAGCCAGCTGACCCCAGGACGGGCTTTGGCTTTGACTCCGAGTGAAGCTGGGAGCTGTTCAAGTGTCATGCTCTAACCTAAGTCTTAGCGGGACCACCCGGCTGCTATGCTGGGGAGCACGGCCAGGGGACGGGCGGAGGGGACCAGGCCAGGGTGGGAGACCAGTTAGGAGGCCACTGGGTTCCCACGGCTCCCCTAAGAACATTGTACCCCAGACTTGCTTCACCATCTTCTTTGTGAGCTTCCCCGAGCTCAGGACACACTCTCAGCATCGCTTCTGGGGTTTTAGAGGGTGCCGAGGGCTCCCCTGGTAGCATTACAGTCACAGTGGGAGTGCGGGCTGAGCGGCACCTAGCATCCAGGCGGGCCTGTGTGCCGCTGTCGGAGTGAGTGGGAGTCAGCCAGCACCCGGGCCTTGGGGGTGCTCGCGCTGGGTCCGGAGCTGTTCTTGCTGGTAACTGAGGAGTGACAACCAGCTCGAGGCTGACAGCTCCGAGGAATTGTGACGCCATTGGCTTCGTTCATTGATTCGGCAATCGAGCGTAGGAGATATTGCAGGGAGCCACAGAAACAAGCTTCTCTCCTCGTGGCACTTAGTGTCCCTAGAGCAGCGACCATCTCCAGATTGAACAGCTCCTGACGCTTTGGAAGGCTGTGCGGACTCCAGCAAGCTGACTTTCAGTGGCGATAGTGCTCAGCTCCCCCTAATGATAAAATCACCCATGCTGGTGCCCGGAAGGAGAGTTGCTTTTCTGTTCTACTTTGTCGCAGGACTTCGGGAGCACTGTGGTCAGGATGAGTCGGCTGACACGTGGAGAGGGTCTTTGAGCAACTGGAGGGCGTCCAAGGAATGGGCTCGGGATGACTGGACTGGAAGCCACGACTTGGGCTGGCTGGCAGGTTGGCCAGTTTAGTTGACTATCTAAGAGGTGGAAGATTGTATCATCCACCTTCCAACACTTCAAGGGGATGGGACCCATTCCAGATGGTTCTGGAGGGCTGCACCAGGCCTGTGGAGAGAGCTCAGGAAGGAGACCTGGGCCCTACGACGGGGACCCCTTCCTGCCCTTTGGGGCTTTCTGCAAATGAACAGGCTGCGCTTTAAGCAAACGTGGTATAGAGATTCCTGCATCCAGAGAAGTCAGGTCCTGGATGACCTCCTGGGTCCCTTCCACCACTTATATTTTATGAGTCATCATCACCAGAGTGATGTCAGTGAGGACAGTGACCCAGACAGGGATGGGGGACAGGAGGAGGAGGGGACACCGGCATCAATCAACCAACACTTAAAAGAAGACAACCCTTCTCGGCGTAAGCTCACCAGGGTCCTTGGGCAGTTACGTCATTCTTTTGTCCAGGTTTTTCAGGGTGCTGGGGGGACCTGGGAAGGGCAGGCACATGTTCACATCCTTCACCCTGAACTTCAGCCCTAACTCAGACCCCTGCATCTCCCGAATCGGACACTGATGGCTTCTTTGGGCTCCTAGTGGCATATGTGTTTGTGGCACTATATGTGACTGCGGCAATACACAACGGGACTTCAAAAAGGTCATGGAAAATGGAATTAAAAGATAAAAATAAAAAATATAAACTTTATTTCTCAACATACGTGCCATCAAGTTCAAGATACTTTTGTAAGCAATGATACCAGCCAGTTAGTCCCTCCCTGGAAAATGGAGCGTCCTGGGAATTTAACCATGTCGATGCCGTCTTTTCTTTTCTTCCGGATCATACTGGTGTAGCCACGTTCCATCTCTTGTTACAGTTCTCTGTAGAAACGCTTCAGGATCTTGACCCCGCTTGTTTGAAATTCCGGTTGAAAGCTCCGGTCTCGTCTGCAGCAGATCTGGGCTCAGCAGTATTGGTGCCCATCAAGTGGAGAGTTTGCACGGCTATAACTTTTCTGCCAGAATCGTGTGGGCTGCACCAGTTGAGATGTCTGTGGCGTGGGCTACTGTGCTGGTAATCTCAATGCTCTTCCATGAGAGCCCAGACAAGATGAGTTTTTTCCTCGCAGATTGATGCGGATGGTCTGCTGCTACGGGCTTCATCTTCAGCGTCATCTCACCCCTTCTCAAAACGAGCTATCCATTTGTAAACTGCTGACGGGCCATTGTGTCCATCAGTGATTTTATCATTCTCCTCTCCCAAGTGTGAACATAAATTTTATGTTCGTTCTTCCTTCAATTTTAGCAGAATTTGCGTTGCTCTGATAGGGGCTCTTTCCAAACAGATGTCTTATCCTTCTTAGTGCCTCAAACTAGATGCTGTTCAGATGTGTTATAACAACTTAGTATGAATTTATTTTGGTGCAAAAACATTTGGAAATCCATGCATAGTTTTTTCATAATACTCATGTCCTCTGAAATTTTTGAAGACCCCTTGTGTACGACTGTGGTAATATACACGCCTGTGGTGCTGTGCATGGCATGGTACTCCACGTGACTGTGTTACTGTACCTAACGTGGCACTGTGCATGGCTGTGGCCGTATACGTGACTGAGTACTCGAGTGACAGCACAGTCCTTTGTCACGTTCCTTGTCTTGCTTGACCACTGCATGCTCAGACGCAGCTGTGACCCGCCCATTTCTGAGGTGCGGGGGAAGTGAGGTGCCCTGGGATGTGCAGCCCGAGGCAGACTTCCTAGCCAGGATTCCCAGCTTCCAAACTAGAGCTTTTCCCACTGGGCAGATAATCTCAGCCTGGCCAGGCCTATCTCATTTGGGGTTATGGAGAGGTCAAGAGACAAGCTGTTAAATAATGGGGCCTCGCACACAGAGAGTTCTGGAGAAAAGTTTGATAAGCAGTGAGTGAGTCACCAGGATGCAGGCAGGGACTTTAAAGCCATATTTTACACAAACATTTTTTAGAGCACCGAGTGGCAGTATTTGCATACAATGCATGGGATACTTGCCAAAGGATTAAAGTCATCATCAGTAATCAGGGTTTATTTTAAAGAGTTAAGTGACAAGCAGGAGAGTAGCCCAGTTGAATTTCTTCCCTTTGACAACCAGTGCGATGCCTTGCTAGGCGAGGACCCAGCTGTTGAGGAATGAGGGAGTGACAGCTCCCTGCAACCCAGCCTGAGGTCAGCTGGGCGCTTTGATAGTCCAGAGAAGGGACAGATTGCTGTAAATGAAGGGAAACTTAGAAGACTTGAAGGAGGTGGCCCCTGAGGGGCTTGCATTGGTCTCCTGCGGTTGTAGAGCCCATCAAGGAAGAGAGTATGAATCCTGCGCCAAGAAGAGTGTGCAAAATACACCCCTTTTGAGGGGTCTCATAATCCTGATGCCTGTCTTCAGCGCTCGTTGAAGACGGCTTGGGTTGGATCCAGTCAAACCCATGCAAGTCCTACAGGCTCAGCTGCAGGTCCAGGACCAGAGCTCATGTCAGAGGCAGGGGACAGTCTGCTGTCCTGTGATGCAGAAGCCAGGGCCAAGCTCAGGGCAGACAGGACAGATTTGTGGCTCGGTGTTTGATGCCAACAATGATCAGCCTGGCGAAGGCCACCAGGCCCAAGCCTGTCTTACTGCACTGCTCGTCCCCTGCTTAGAGGAATGTGACCCCAAATTCCCTTTTCAGTGGCCTTTCACAGAAGGGGCTAGAAAAACTTTGATCAACAAAGCATAGGATCCTTTTGTCCACAAAACATACTCCTAGGGGGGTGTTTATAGGTAACTGCCTCCTGTCTGTGTGTCCCACCTCCAGCAACCACTTCTGCCAGCATGTGAGCCCCGACAGGCCCCAGTGCAGACTTCAGCACCAGTGGAGGTTCCAGGGCCAAGTTTTCAACCTGGATTCCAGGGCACCTCAGAGGCTCTGAGAAGGTGGGGCCAGGTGGGAGGCAGAGCAGGTAGGGTTCGAGGAACAGCGACCTCCGATAGGCTAGATCAGCGTCACTTTTGTTTTGTAGCTTAAAATTCCATGTAAGATTTTTGTGTGCATTTTAAAAGAATGCCACTGCTTTGAAGTGAAGAAAAAAACAAGGCTTGAAAATAACTGTTCTAGGAAATTACTCAGGGCTCTCCCTCTCCCCGGTGACCCTCATCTGGATTTGCTGAATGTCATCTCTGTGGTCCTCAACCTTCGGCTCTTTGCTCCAAGGTGATGTGCTAACAGCTGGTGCCTTTGGGCCTCAGGAGAGGGCCCCCCACTCCCACCCCAGGCGTGTGCAGCCCTCAGCCAGGGCCCCTGCTTCACCCCTGGGGAGTCCACAAGCTGGAAGCCCCGAATACTCAACCCCAGGCTGAGACAGCCTCTCCAAGGGGACCCAGCCCAAATTCACCCACCAGAAAGGACTCGGAAGGCTCCTGCCCATCCTTCTGTGCCTCAAGAGCACCCAGCCCTGGGAGCGTGTAACTTGGCAATCCCAGCCCCAAAGCCTCACTAGCGACACAGCCCCTTTCATCCTCGGCAGGGGCTGGTCCAGTGCAGCCCATTCTGCAGCCGAGGAGCAGAGGCTGGCAAGGCTGGTGTGGGGGGGGACCCAGCCACCACTTTGGTCTCAGCTGCCCAAGCCCCCCAACTCCCCTACACAAGGCATGGGTCATTTTCATCTCTGCGTCCAAATGACTCAATTGGTCAGGGTTGGGCTGTGGTGAGGCCACAGTCAGGGGTTACCATGGCAACTTACTGTGTTGTGTGGCTGCTTGTCAATATCAGCAAGGGCAGAGGGCATGTCCCTCTCACTCGCATCTTTGATACCTGACACAGTATCTGACACACAGTAGACACTTAATAAATGTTTGTTGCATGAATGAATGCATGACCAACTCATCATAGCTAGTTAGAGCTAGCGATTACTGAACACCTACTGTGTGTCAAGGGACCGATCTAAGCACTTACATGTAACGAAGTCACTTACTCTCCACAGTAACTTTCCAGCATGGGTACTGTTACCATCTTCTTACTGACAAGACTCTGAGGCTCAGTAACTTAAAATCACACACCTGGTAAGCAACCAAGTAGGACTCGAACCCAGGGTATCTGCTCATATCCAGCGAGCCTTATTGCCCCAGTCATTCCGGGGAAGAGACCCTGTCGACAGCCCCGGCAGCGTCTGTGCAGTGTGTCCCATCAGCAGCCAGGGCGTCTGGACGGGTCAAACGGCATCACTCCGGGTCTCCTCTTGGGGGGTCTGGAGGGGTCCCTCACATTGGTTGATTGACTCATGGGACCGGAAGGTCCTTGGGTAGAGCCAACTTTGGGCATGTCCCCAGGGGCTCTGTGTTGTCAGGACTCAGTCTCTCTGCTTCATTCTCTTCCTCTCACCTTAGGCAGACCTCTCTGGCCCGGAGCTGCTCCCACCTGCTCCTGGCTGCCCCTAACTGAAACCCCCCCAGCTCCCAGTCGAGTGGACAGACAGGTGTCTTTTACCCAGCACTTCTGGAAGGCTCCAGGAATTGAGTCTTCCTGGCAGTGATTGGGGTGAGTCTGAACCAGTCACTGGAAATGGTGTTCTAATTGGCCAGCTGACGGTCAAGGCCAGCCTCTGAGCCAGGGTTATACCAGCCCCAGCCAAGCCACAAGGCTTGAGAGAGGGGAGGTGGGCTTCTGCAAGGGAAATTGGGGTGCTCTGACCAGTAGCAAGGGGGTCAGGTGCAGACATCCAGTACACTTCCTTGTGGAAGGACATCTCGTTTTCAGTCATCTTAAGTGGAAACTGCCAGAAGACCTAGGCCAGTCTGTATCAGGCAGCCCTCCAGGTCTAATCCTGCAGACCTTATCAGGTCATTCGCTGACACCCCTGGGCAAAAAAGTATGCAATAGACTTCTCAGTGTTGAGCTGAAACCTTCTCTGCCATAAGGGAGTCTGTAGTTCAAAGAGCCAAAATGTGCAGCCACCATGTGTAGCAGGTTGTCAACAGACTTTCTTTAGAGCCTTTTCTAGAAGATTTAAGGCCACTTGATATGAAAGAAAAGGAAGCCCTTTTGCTAGGGCACGGCTCCCAGCGCTGTTTCCATGGGGAAGAGAGGCCAGCTCTCCCTCCCCTCCAGCTGCAGGCAGGTGAGCAGAACAGGGCTGATACCGCATCCTTCCGAGGTGGGGAGAGGTTCTCTGGGGTCCCTTTGGGGCTCCCACATCCCAGAATGCTGTGGCCTTTCTCACAGGCGCAGTAGCAGGTCACCATGGGGAGCTGGGGCCAGCGTGACTGCAAAGGGCAGTGTGACCTTCATGCAGGCGGCCGTCCTGCCAGACACACCCACATGGAGCCCGTCCACCCTTGGCTGCACATGCCACGTCCTCACTTCTCCGCTGGCAAAAAAGGGGGAGTCTGACCTGGCTTCTCCAGGCCACTTCCCTGTGAACATACAGCAGAGGGGCTGGGGTCCTTCAGGGACAGCAGGGCACAGGGTCAGTGTGGGCTGGGGACACAGTGTACCCTGCGAGGGTTCATACCACCTCAGCTGGCAGATCCATTGCCTTGTTGCTGGGGACATCTCCAGAGCCTTGGAATCAGAGGAAGCGTGTGCATTAGTGTGTGAGAGAGAGCGAGCGTGTGTGTGTGTGTGTGTGTGTGTGTGTGTGTGTGTGTGTGATCGTACACGCCTGTGTGTGGTTTTTTCTTTCTCAAGATGCCAGTACAGCACAGCAATTCAGATTTTGAGCTCAGGAGTCGAGCACACCGAAGTTCATAGGCTGGCTCTTCTATTCGCTTGCTGTGTGACCCTGGATAAGTTACGAAGCCTCTCTGACCCTCAGTTTCCTCATCTGTCAAGTGAGGATTAAACATGATAGTGTATCTAAAATCGTGAGTGCAAAATGTGTGCTCAGTGTCAGCCGTGATGGTGAGGCTGAGGGTGGCGTTTGGCTGCACGCTCTACAAAAGTGTCCAGGACGTCTCTTTATGATGGAAATGGTTTGTTCTGTTTGTTGTAAGTGATGCTGCTGATAGGCTAGTGTGGGGAGGGGACGCTATACCTTGAGAGACCACAGGCTGTAAGGTAGACAGACTCGGTTTCCAATCCCAGCTCTTCCCGCTGCAGGTCTTGAACCAGGCCCTCCACCTTCTGTGCGAGCTTCCTGTGGCTGCTGTAACAAGTCACCGTAACCCCGCAGCGTAAAACAGCTCGCATTTGCCCTCTTCTGTTCCGGGGCTCAGAAGTCCAGCTCGGTTCTCCCTGGGCTGCGGCAAAGGGTTAGGGCTGCGCTTCACGATCCTCCGTGGGAACCCTCTTCCTTGCCCTTTCCGGCTTCTAGAGACTCGCCACCTTCCTTGGCACGTGGCCCCTTCCTCCATCCTTAGCGTCAGCAAAGCTCCATCACTCTGACCTTTGCCACAGGCACCTCCCACCTGACTCTTCTGCCTCCCTGTCGACTTTAAAAGGCCCCTGGCTCACCTCGGGCCCACGTGGATAAAGCAGGACGGTCTCTCTATCTGAAAATCAGCTGATTAGCAAATGTACTTCCCACCTGCCGCCTTCGTCCCCTTCCCAGGGAAGGCAACATAGGCAGAGGTTCTGGGGATTAGGACATGGGCATCTTGGGGGGTCCGTCATTCTGCCAGCCACACTCTTCAGGTTTCTCACCTATAAAGTGGCAGTGCTAGTCTCACCTCCCAGGGACCCTGGGGGGAGTCCAGGAGATTGTTGAGCACACCGGGCAGGGTATCTGGCCAGGGGATCGGAAAATGTTGGTTGGGTCTGCCCTGAGCACCTGCTGAATACAAAGCTGTGTCCCAGGAATGGAAGATGTCACAGTCCCTGCTGTAGAGTGGCCAGAATGTAGCTGGTTGTCGAGGAGGGTTTGCCCTTGGAGAGCAAAACAGAAATGAGGGACGTTGTGCCCCACGCGGGGCGGGCAGCTTATCCACAGAAGAGAAAACTCGGGATCATCCTGGAGGGTTCCTCCAGGGCTAGACTTGACAGGGGTGAAGGGCATGGGGGGTCTCTCCTAGGTCACAGGGGCGTGGTGGGCGCTGCACAGGTATGGCAAGGGAAAGACACTCAGGGTCCCGGCCCCTCCTCAGTCCAGCTGGGGAGACGGGCCAGTAGCGCGCAGCTGTGGTGGGACGGGAGCTTTGATGGGGCAGACACGGCGGGAGGCAGCTGTGAGCACAGCCTGACTGCAAGCCCCTGTCTGTGCTCACAGCTGTTAATTGAGCACTTCCCACATGCTAAGTAATTTACATGGACAATCTGATTTGCTTTTCAGAGCAACCCTATCAAGTAGGAACTATTTCTGTTCCCATTTTAAAGATTTAAAAAACTAGGGCTCAGAGAGGTTAAACACTTGCCTTAGGCAACACAGCACAGGCAGCCATGGGACTGGAATCCAGGCAGTCTGGCATCGAGGAGAGGAATTCTGGCTGTGTCCCAGGTTAGGGTCTGAAGTAAGACATCAGGGAGGAGGTAGAGGCAGCTGAAGGAGAATGTGCCAGGCAGGGGGAACCCAAGAGACTTGGCCTGGCCAGAACAAAAAGGGGAGTGGGGAGTGGGGAGGGCTGGGCAGGACCACACATCGCAGGCTCGGTGATTGTGGGGTAGGGTTTGGACTTGATCGGCAGAGCACTAGAGAGCCCCTGAAGGGTTTCTACAGGGCGCATGATCAGACCAGGTCAGTGGAAGGTGAGGGGGGCCTGATTTTCCATCAGAATCCTCCGATGTTGGAGGGATGCGATGCTCTCCGAGGACCGCTGAACACCACGCTGTGGGGCTGTGCTGAGGAGAAACCCTGCCTCACCAGGCCCCCGGGGCCAAGACCCGGGTCTGCTCCCCGCATCCTGGCCTTTGCGGGATGTGGTGACCCAGCCACTTCCCGCTGCAGTGTCCCACTTCCCTTGAGTCCCCCAGGGCCCTGGGCCAGATCCCCACTCTGAGGGCACAAGGCCGGTCAGCCAGAAGGGTCAACTCCAAGGGGGTTGCCCTCTGTCCCAGCAGAGATTAAACTGATTCCTAATTAATAGCCTACAGGATAGTTACCCTGGCATAGCTTGCAAGTAATTTAAGGCTTGTCCTTGGAGGCTGGTCCATAAATTATGTTTAATTAGCTGAAGGTCTCCCCGGACACACCAGCCCTGGTGTGTTATTGGGCACACCAGCTCAGCAACCTCTGAATTGCACGCTGGGGAATGAAGGAGATGCTGAAAGTTACTCCAATAAAAAGTTTATCTTTCATTTTCTAAAACAACAGCTGAATTTTGACCTCTGCTAGAAGCTCTCAGAGGTGCTGCCTACCAGGGTTAGGGTCCCTGCTCAATTACCTCCTGGCTGTGCTCTTAACCGATTACTTGCACTGCCAGGGCCTCAGTGCCCCATCTCTAAAATGGGCCCACAGTTCAGGTCCACAGCCCCTTACCTGAAACCCTTGGGGCCAGTTGTGTTTCATAGTTCAGATGTGTTGGAGTTTAGAAATGCAACACGACACAAGGCCATGTGCTTAGTGATGCCCACAGCAGGGTCTGGGGACCGCCCCCACCCCCACAATCAGACACAATGAGAGTCACCACAGTGGGGTAAAGAAAGAAACCAGAAGTAGCTTCATGATTGTTCTAACGAGGGCTTGCCCCCAAAGTATGGGTCTAAATTAAGAAAAATGTAGGATTTTAGAGCATTTTGGATTCTAGAACTGAGAATAAGGGCTATGAACCTTACCGTTGAACTCAGAGGAGCCCAGAGTACATGCTAACTATGATGAGTTTTGTTGTTGTTATGACTTTTGTCCCCGTATCTAATGTGCTTCCGCGTTGACTGCCTCTGTGTGTGTAGAGGCTGGTATCAGCTGTCTGCTCGGGACACGCTGCACACTTTGCATCATGGAACGGCTGTGCCCGAGCCCTGCTTCCTGCTGCCCGGGGAAGGGTGGAAGGCTCGTGACTTGGCATCAGGTCCCACTGGGTGTTGCTATTGAGTGCCTCTGTGTGACAGCCAGCTTTTCCACTGGGCCCTGCACTCAGGAGGGCCCTACACTTGATTTAAGGCTCTGCTGTCACATCCTGAAATTCTTCACAATTTTTGAACAAGGGGCCCCACAAATTATGTGGCTGGTCCTCGTGATTAGCCGTACCACACAGGGTGTCAACAACATCCCTCCCGAGGTCCCCTCAAAGGCAGGTTACCACAGCTGTTTCACCAGGGAGGCAAAATTACGTCATTCATTCATTCATTCATTCACACACTCCCGGGCACCTGATTACCAAGCCAGGTCCGGGAATTCATCAGGAGAGCCTGCGTGCTAGAGAGTGTGCGTGTTTGGGAATGGAGAAGACAGGCAAAAAACAAGGAAACAAATAACATTATAATTTCAGATAATGACAAAGTGCTGTAGAGATAAGAAAACAGGGTGATGTGGGCAAGAAGCTGTCCATAGTAAGCCCAGAGGCCAAGTTTAGGGGGCAGGTGGGTGAAGCGAAGGTTGTCTTGGTTTCTCTGAGCATCTTCCAGTTCTCACTGTGCCAGGCCCCAGTACCTGAGGCTTCTGACCAACCCCTGCCGCTTGGTGAGCATTTTCTCGCACTTTTGACCTTCCCCACACTAGCATAGGGAGGCCAGTTTCCATTTTCCCCACTTCCCCAGATGGAGGTGGTGAAGCCCAGAGATGCCAAGTGACTCATCTCAAAGTCACACAGCAAATCAACTCCAGAGCAGATTCCTTGAGGCCTCAGCCAGGCTGCTTTCCATTCCAAAGGCTAGTTCAGGCGCTCTGCGCTGAGCACTGCCAAGGGTATGCAGTCCAGGGCTGCTCTGGGAGCTCTGGGGAATAAACCGCCCCTGCTTCCTGAGTGGCCATCAGGACATTTTACACCCCTCCTTACCTGGAAGCCACCCTGTTCCCCTGGGCTTCCAAAGCATGGGCTTCCCAGAAAGCCTAGAGCAAAGGCAGGCACTTCCCTAGTCTATTCCCAGGAAAACCCAAAGTTGACCCCAGAGGCCCAGCCCTTGGGTTTGGAGGCCCCTTGGGGAGGCGGAGACCGGGTCCCTGGTGGAGAGGCGGTCCGCAGATGGGTGGGAGCTGCCAGCCCCCTGGGGTGCTGCGGAGGAGGGAGGCGCTCCAGCTGGACCGGTGCCTGCAGGGGGGCGGCGAAGGGCAGTCGGGACGGTTCACGCGGCGGCCAGCAGACTGGCTGCGTGTTGCAATGTCTGGTGGCGTTTGCAGCATCCTGTCCGCGTGTGCAGCTGGGGTAACCTCGGGCCGGCGCGGAGGAGCGTGTGTGGCTCGCAGGCCGCGCGGCTGGAGGCTGCTGGCACCTTGCATCTCATTTACAGCTCCGGGTTCAGCCACAGGTCAGCGGCCGTGACATCACGGCGTCTGTTTACCACCCGGTCCGGCAAGAGGGGGCGGGCGGGAGGGGGCCCCCAGCCCAGCACCCCTCCTCACCCCCTCCGCCTAGTCCCTTCACCCTCTGCACCCGGGACCCCAAGCCGGCCCCCTCCTCAGCCTCTACCCTGTCCCCTTCCATCTGCACCCGGGACCCTCACCGGCCCCCTCCGCACGCCCCTCACCTCCCCATCTGCACCCCAGCCCTGCCCCGCCCTCCTGCACGGCCCTTCCCAGGACCCCGAGCGCGTACCCCTTTCTTCCCCCCACCCCCTCCCCATCTGCTGCCAGGACACCACCGCCCCCCCCCGCCGGCCCCTCCCGTCGGCGCCCCGCCCCCGCCCCGATCCCCACCCAGGACTGCAGCCCCGCCCCGCCCCCGCCCCGCACCCCCGGGACCCCCGCGGGCCCCCGCCCTCCGCCCGCCCCTGGGCCCACGCTCAGGAAGACTTCCCGGAGCCTCCTGCCACCCCCTCAGCCGTCATGTGAGCCGGGCCGGCCGCCCCGCGCCCGCGGCTGCAGCTCGTTAGCCGTCGGGGCAGGGCCGGGACGCCCGGCCACTTTGTTATTGGAAACTGCGCGTTCACCGCCGCCGCGCTAGGTGGGTCGCCGGCCCGCAGGCCCCGCCGGGCGGCCTCTCCTGGGGAGCTGCCCTTGCCACCTGGAACGCTTTCCCCTCGCCGCCTCCCCTCCCCCGCCTTCTGCTTCAGCCGAGTGTTCTGGAAGCTGAAGGGACCTGGGGTTCTCTTCCTCCACACCTGGGACTTACCAAAGCCAACCTTCCCTGGAGAGGGAGGCGCTGGGGCTCCGTGAATGGCAACCCCGTTCTCCCATTTTCCCAGGCCCAGCCCTTTGGGGTCCCCTTGCATTCCCCACTTCCTCTGCAGCCAGCGCCCAGCCCCCTCCAGCTAACACATCTGCGGCGTCTGTGTACGGCAGCTCCTCAATGGCCCCCGCCCGCCGCCCTGCTTCCCACCCGGTTCCAAGCTCCCATTCCAGCAGCCAGAACTTGTTCCAAAATCCAAGTCAGAGGCTGTCATTTCTCTTCTCACAACCCTCCCAAGCTACTCCCATCTCACTTGGAATAGAATCAAAGCCCCACTGCGGCTGGTGTCGCCCGCTCAGCTCTGCCACTCCTTGCTGTGGAAGTTCATTCCCACCCTGGGTCTTTTGCACTTGCGGTTCCCTGTGCCTGGAATGCTCTTCCCAGACGCCCGCACCATTCCTTCCGGCCTTCACTTCCCCCAGGTCTCTGCCCAGATGTGACCTAGTCCAAGAGGCCTTCCCTGCCCCCATCTACATACCACCCCCACTCATTATCACGCCCACCCCCACAGAGCTGTGTGCTGCCACCTCTATACACCATATAGTCACTTGTTCATGTGTTTAGTGTCCCCCAATTTACACACTCCAAACTCCACAAAAATGAGATAAATGTATTTCCTGCTGTATCTCAGGGCCTCCAACAGTGCCTGACATACAGTCATGACCTGATAAATACTCCATGAATGAATGAATGAGGTAGCATGGGGGTATTAAAAGAGCTTGGTATTGAAGTTCAAGTGCCGCTTTGAAGCTTCTGGGAGTGCAGCCTGCGTAAGTGACTTAGACTGGCCGCTTAGGATCCCATTTTGCAGGATGCCATACTGAGGATGTGGACTGTGCTTCAAGGGTGGTCTGTAAATGCTGGCTGCTCCCTCCGCTCCTGGGGACCCCCACCCAAGGTCACCTGGCGTTCTGCACCAAGAGGTCCAGTTGGGGGCACTGGGGCAAAGGTCATGGGGCTTCAGCCAGTGACTCTTGCCTGAGTTTCTCCACCCCCATGTTTTGCCAAGTGTGGTCGGGGCGGGCGGAGGGAGGTGGGGCCCTTGGGGCAGTCTCCTAGGCTGTGAATGTTTGTGAAAAGAAACATCAGCCCTTGGGTTTCTGGCTGGAAATGAGCAGTTGTTCTGCCCTTGCTCAGAGTCAGCCTTGGTGACTGTCTCCCTGGAGGGTTTTCCAAGTGGCCCCAGAACCAACAGGTTCAAAGGATCACACCGGGGGATGAGGCAGAGACTGGGTCCAGTTGTCACACTTGGTTTTTGAGCCGATGCTGAACACTGGCTCTTGGCAGGGAGTGGTTTTGGGGTTTGGGGGGTGCTGTCTGTCCTCGAGAACATGAGGTGTCCATCCCAGGGGACACGCACATCTCAGCAACTGGAAAAGGAGAGATCTAGGAAACAAAGGCAGTGCAAGGGCTGGAGAGCTAGCGTTTGTGGGGTTGGGGCACTTTGCATGAAGCCTTCTCAGGTAAAGAGACACTTGAGCAGAAGCTGTAAGATGAGAGGTGCCCTGTGAGAAGAGGGCTACCGGGGGGAGGAGAATAGAGAGCAGCTCATGCAAAGGCCCTGGGGCAGAAGTAGGCCAGTGCTTATGGGAGCAAAGACCAGCAAGCCCAAGGAGAGGAGGACAGAGAGATGGGGGCAGATCTGGAAGGGCCTGTGGTCCCAGTAAACACTGGATTCCACTCAGTGAGGCAGGGAGCCATTGGGAGTGGTGAGCAGGGTGACAAGGTCTGACACATTCTAGAAGGATCTCTGCTGCATTGAGAATAGAGCGCGGCAGGGGCCCTGGGGCAAGGGTAGGAGCAGGTTCAGGTGAAGGGTGACAGGGCAGGGCCCAGAGTGGCTGTGGAGGAGATGGCAGGTGGTGAGAAGCTTCTGGATTTCAGAGGTCAGACTGACAAGGTTCGTTGGTGGATTGAGCGTAAGGTGACAGAAAACACCTCATGTGGGACAGTGAAGAGGCTCAGGGGTTAAAAAGAGGCGGGCATCTGAGAATACCCCCTGTGTTTCCTCCGAGGTGGAGAAGGGACCCACCTGTGTCTGTTTCCTGGGGCTGCCCCAACAAATGACCGCAAGCTGGGTGGCTTAAAACAACAGAGCTTGATTCCCTCACAGTGCTGGATTTCTGCCCGAAATCCAAAATCAAGGTGTCAGCAGGGCTTGCTCCCTCCAAAGGCTCTAGGGGAGGATCCTTCCGGGCCTCTTCCGCTCCTGGTGGCTCCTGGCGTTGCTTGGCTTTGTGGCTGCGTCACTCCACACTCTGCCTCTGTCCTCACACGGCCTCGCTCTCTTCTCTCTGTGTCTCTTCTGTTTCTCACAGGCACAGCAGTCATGGGATTTAGGGGCCACCTTAATCCAGGGTGATCTCACCTCAGGATCCTTAATTACATCTGCAAAGACCCTTTTTCCAAATAAGGTCACATTCACAGGTACCAGGGGTTAGAACAGCCCACTGTCCACCCCCTGAGTAGTTGAGGACTAAACCTAAGTGCCCAGAGCAGAGCCCAGCACACAATGAGAGCCCAAGAATTGCTAGCTGTGGTGGTGGTGCGTGCTTGACACCGTCCCTCCCTGCCCGCTTGGAGACTAAGGACATTCCTTGCATACCCCACACCCCCCACCGCAGCCACAAGTCCCGTGTACCGTGCTGGCCCATGCACCGTGCTGACCCATGCACAGGCGAGCGGCACCTGTCCTCACCTGCCTTCCCTCCTGAGCCACATAAGGCTCTCAGTATCCTCGCAGTATCCCTGTCAGCCATGTCATAACCACTTGGTCATCAGGACTTGTGTGCCTCACCTGGGCAGGGTGGCATCTTTCTCTCCCTCTCTGGGAGGAGGGTACCTCTCCATCCAGTCCTTGGCACATAGCATGTGCCCAGTGGCACCTGTGCAATGCACGGATGTGTTGTTTCATGGGTTCCCTTCACTCCTGCAGGTGAAATCAGTGTCCGAGGGCACAGGTGTAGGGATCAGACGGCGGAGGCTGGGGGTCCAGCTCCACCATTTACCAGCTGAGCAACTTGGAGTCAGTAGCATGGCCCCTTCGCATCTGTGTTTTCTCACCTATGAAATGGGCATGGTCCGCCCTCCTAGAGCTGTCAGAGCACTTGACGCCGGACTGCACTGGTTCTGAGCCCGGCGTGGCCAGGTAGTGAGCCTGCACGCATGTTAGAGCTCGCTGTAATTCCTGTGCCTCCCGAGGGGCCCGGTTCCAGCCTGGACGCCCGCCTGGAGGAAGCCTCTGCCCTGCTCCAGGTTGTGGTCAGGGACTTGTGGGAGGGCGACACCACTGGCTGATCTAATTTGAGGAGCTTCATAACAATCCTCCCCAACAGCTGAGCCAGCGGTAGCCAAAACATTCTCGGCAGGCCAAAACAGGGGCCGGAGCCAGCGAGAGCCTGTTCCGCAGCGCTGCGTGGGAGAGGCCTGCCTGGCGCGGGGCGGCTCAGCAGCACAGGAACAGGAAGGACGCCTGAGGATCTAGCCGAAGTCCCTAACAGAGAAGAGGCCCAGTGGCTTTTGTCCCCTCTGGCCTCCGGGGATCACCAGCGGATACCTGTAATGAACCTGAAGCTGCACAAATAAATGCCAGCTGTCATTGTGATTGTTAACACAGCAACAGGAAGAGACTCCCCCCCTTGCTGGTAGAAGAACCCTGTATCCCGCTGGGGTGACGGTTGCCTGGATGACCCACTAGGGATCTACATCTTGCCTCCCCTAGACCCAGCCTTGACTGGGGCAGAACCACAGAATCTAGCGATCCCTGCCGTCCCCCTCCTTCGGACAGGGTGCAGACTGGAGCGTGTAAGGTTGGAAACAGGGCTCCCAGGGAGAAAAGGTGGAAGGACTTTCTAATAAAAGTCCAGAAAGGAGACGTCTGGAGGCAGTACCCAGTCACTGTGGATCCATACTGAAGGGTTGTCTTTGGAAGAGGAAGGACCGGTAGGCTTGTTGAGGTGCCCTGGTGACAGGCCAGCACTCCCACCGGGTGACAGCAAGAGGGAACCCACTGGGGCTCATTTCTAGAAAGAAAACTTCGCAACAGAGTTGTGTTGGAGGGGGCAGCTGCAGACCCAGAACAGTAGCATTCAAACCTTACTGGTTTTTTAGCAACACTCTTTGTATTGGAGCAGAAATAACTGTCATAGGAGGCTAATTAAAGTGCAACTGCTCTGGATGACTGGATTGGGGGCAGGCCTGGGACAATGTCTGCCAAGCCCCTCATCTCTCAGCAGCCCCAGAAGCTCCTCACTAGAACCCCCAGGGTTTCCCAGGGCTCAGCTTGAAAACTTCTCCCCAAGCCATCCTCCTGGTGGATGAACCACAGCTTGCTCTGCAGGTGGGTGGTTTGACCGCCGGTCGCTACGGATGGGGACTGAGAGGTGATCAATTCTGTGGCTCTGCCCCCGTCAAGGCTGTGTCTAAGGGAGGCAAGACATACATCCCCATATGAGGTCTTCCCGGGAACCAACACCCCAGTGGCTCCAGTTTTGTGGGGGTAGAGGGGTCTTCCACACGCAGGGGGATCTATTTCTGTTGCTGAACTGCTACTGCTGCTGCTACTACTAATAATAAAAATAATAGCAGCTGGCGTTTATTGTGCTCTTTCTTAATCTACCTAACTACCCTTCAAAGTGTATGTTTTAAACCTTAATTCATAGATGTTAGGTTCATGTGACTCCTAAGTGGTAGATCGAAGAATTGAACCCTGGCAGTCTGGCTCCAGAGCCTGTGATCTGGGCCACTCTACTCAAGAGATAGGGTCTCTCTCTTTGCAAATAGACAGGGGTATGAAAGAGGGGGAGACTCAAATTTTAACCTGTGCTATGCACATGCTAATCCCCTTCTATTCAGCACCCCACTTTACCTCTGGATGTATTAATACAGACTAAATTTTGTTTGCTCATTTTCATCCGGCTACAAGGACGGGTTTTTGTTAAATCCTCCTGCTGGAGAGCGGGGAGCTGAGAGCTGTGCACCCTCCAAACTGTGTCCTTGCCCCCCACCCCCCGGCCTGCTGTGGTTTGGGGTCCCTGATGGGTATTTTCTTTCTCTCTGAGAAGCCAACTCAGCACCGATCCAGCTCTCAGACGGGGGCCGGTGGGACATGAGCTGGCCTGCCAAAGACCTGCCTAGGGACTTGGATCTTTCCGGGGCTGCCAATTATAAACAGATGCTTCTCCTGGGACCCACCCAGAGACCACCCAGCTCATGTCCTGGTGGGACGGTGCTCCACCGCTGAACTCCCAGAATGAAAGCCAAGGGCAGGCATTTGCGCAGCCCCCTCTGGGCTAGGAAGGCAAGGCGGGGTAGAGAAGAGACACCCAGTGTTGTCTGGTCAGCAGATTTTTCCAGAGGCCTCCTGGGGCCAGTGCTGTGTGACAGCAGTAGTTGAGTGCCTACTCTGTGCGTGGCTGGTGCTGGATGCTGGGTTATGAGATGAATGTGATTGATTTCCTGGGGGACCTTGAAAGATCATGGGAAGGCGGGGCTGTCCACGATAGGTCAGCACATGCACACCTGTTGCTATGGAGGAACGAGCCAGGGCTGGTGTTAGCAGTAAAGAACTGGAGTTTGAGTCACACGGCTCTGCTGCTGTTATAAGCTGTGTGACCCTGGACAAGTCACTTTGTCTGTCTGAGGCTCACCTATAAAACGGGGAGGGTAAGCATGGGGTGTGAGGATTAAAGGAAAAATCCACCACGCCCAGCTAATTTTTTTTTTTTTTCTATTTTTAGTAGAGACAGGGTCTCGCTTTTGCTCAGGCTGGTCTCAAACTCCTGAGCTCAAGCGATCCTCCTGCCTTGGCCTCCCAGAGTGCCAGGATTACAGGTGTGAGCCACCGCTCCTGGCCCCTCATTGGTTTTTATCCCACTTGTAATTTGTGGCCGGCTGTTTTCCGTCTCCTGCTGGCACGTGGGCTCCCTGAGGCAGGACCACGTTTGTTTCCGTCTCTGTGGGATCCCAGTGCGGGACACAGCGCCCAGCCCATGGCGGGCTCCCCGCCTGGGCAAGGCACAAGCGAGGGGAAGCAGAAGGGCCTGCGGGGCTCGGGTGAGCACTGGGCGCCGGGTCTCGTGGGACTGGAGTGCGTTCTCAAAGCTCAGACCATCCCCCTGTGCCCGGGGTTCAGGGCTGCCTCTGCCAGGACCCGGGCCCTGGGTTCAAACCCTGTCTCCACTGCACAATCTGACGGTGACGTTGGGCAAGGTTTTAATACTTAACTCCTCTGAGCCATGGTTTCCTGAGCTATGAAAAGTGGATAATAATTGCCTTCAGTGTAGGGGGCTGCCGAGGGGGTCAGGCCAGCTCTGGGTGAGGCAGGGATGGGGAAGGGGGACAGGAGCCTGCTGGGTGCCCCAGAGGGGAAGGGTGGCCAGGAGGTGTCGAGCCGCCCCAGCCTTATGTCGTAAACCAGCTTGAGAGCACATTCCGGCCTCTGACCCTCCCCGGCGGCTCCCTGTCCTGGGAGTGCACAGAGACGATGCCAGGTTGGGTTCCCGGGGCTCATAAATCTGCACCCCCTGAAGGCGTCCTGCCCCACACACCCTCAGACACCCACCTGCCGTCCTCGCTCTCCCTCTGGCGCTGGGCGGGACTCATCCAGCCAGCCATCCGGGTCACCCGCAGGTGACTCTGGCAGGAGCCACCTGGGCGGGCCTGCTGAGCTACACCTGCCAGTTTCCTGGTCAGTGACTCAGAATCCCCAGAGTGGTTGGGGCAAGGGACTGAGGGAGAGGAGGGGCCGGGAAGGGACAATGGCCGGAGCAGCTCCACTGATAGCACCTACCAGGAAGGGGCTCTGTCCCGCCCTGCCCATCCCGGCAGCCCCCTGCCACCTTGTCACCTTGGAGACGCAGCTGGTTCCTAAGATGGAAGTTGCCCAGCCCAGCTCCCGGGGGACTCTGAGCATCCACCGAAGGGCCTGAGGAGACACAGCAGCACACGAGGCTACACACACTCACACACACAGACACACGGACCCACAGAGACATACAGAGACCCGCACTGAGAGACACACTACAGAAACACACTGACAAACACACAGAGACACATGTGGCAGGGAACCCACACCCAGCCTGAGCCTCATTTTCGCTGAGACGAACCCCCTGCCCTGGGGCGAGCGCCAGCTCCTGCCTCCCAGCCCAGCCTGGCATGGTTTTCATGCTCTGCGGAAATGGGGCCTCACTCACCCTCCTCCCACCCGTGCCGTCATTCCACAAAGAGGACGCGCCGGGCACTGGGATGTGAAAACGAACAAGACAGAACTGGGGACCTCAGGGGGCTCCCAGCCCAGTGGTTGGGTCGGGTGTGAGGAGGGAGAGAGACAAAGCTGTCATGGTTCTGGGGGGGCCACACCCCCAGCCCACTGGGGCACCCTCAAGCCCCAGGGCCCTGCCTGTGGAAGACGGTGGGGCACAAGCCTTCATCCCAGCACCTTTACCCCTGCCCCACTTCCTCTCCAGGGTGATCGCCTAGTTCTAGGGTGGTCTCCCTAGTTTCCTGACTGCAGGTTTCCTGGTCAGACCACGGGGAGCTTCAGACCCCTGCCCTTCTGGCCCTACCCAGGAATCAGGAGCCAGAAAGACGTCATTCATCTGGGTCCAGGGAGCCCCATGCTCACCTGCCCATGCTGAGAAGCAAGCCCAGGCCTCCCAGAGCAGAAGGAACACCATCTGGACCACTGCTGCAGACCCCTCTGGGGTCATAGCTTGTCCTCCCAGGCATCTGAACCCTGTGCCTCCCACCAGCTCCCCAGCTATAAGCTTTCCCTCTCTGTCAACTTGCCCAGAAATTCTCAGGGTCCCCAAGAGGCCCCTCTCCCTGGCTCAGCCAGACCCGAGGGAATTGTGCAAGCCCCATGGTCCTGTTACCCACGTGAACTAGGGATGGGATGGGGTTAGGCAGGGACCAGAGCAGGAGAAAGAAGACTAAGGATTACCACCCTCTCAGGCTGACACCCTCAGAAACTGGATAGATGGATGGATGGAGTGGGGTGGGAGGAAGGAAGGAAGGAAGGAGAGGTGGGTAAGTGGATGGATGGATGGGTGGATGCATAAGCAGATGGACAGATGGATGGATGGATGGATGGATGGGTGGGTGGTGGATGGGTAAATGGATGGGTGGATGAACAGGTAGACGGGTGGGTGGGCAGGTAGCTGGATGGACAGGTGGATGGATGGGAGGGTAGATGGGTGGGTGGATGGATGGGGTGACAAGGGAGGATAGAAAGAAACCTGGACGACAATGGCTGCAAGGGGAGGGTGGGGTCCAGTGGAGCGGAGGATGCCTTCGCCAAATTGCCTTCCTGGAGCAATGCACACAGAGAACAAATGCTGCCCTCCTTCTCTACGAACTTCGCCTCCCAGCCTCTCCTGGAGGAACAAATTCTCAGGCTGTTTTTAGTTTAACAGACAAGAAAGTGTCCCTTGGAGCCTGTTTAATTGCAGTCCGTTTGTCCTTGGTGGACTTGCATGGTCACAGAGAGCAGCTGGTAGACTCCTCCCTCGTAAAACCCTTCCTGCGTTTCAAGGCTTCAATTAAAATAAATAAAGTGGTTGGACTAATGGGGTTTTCAAACTGGGCTTTCCTGGAGCTGCCTTAGGGGTTGAGAGGACACTTTTATTTATTTATTTATTTTACAAAATACTTTAAAAATTTCTAAAACTCCAATTTAAAAAATCAAATCCACTGGAGACCACCAGAATATTGTGTGTCCCCCGGCCAAGCCCATCTTGTGCCCTTTCTTCTTAAGTGACAGTTCTGAGATGTCAAGCTTAGCAGTTGATAAACATCACCCTTTGCAACCCCTCATCCGTGGGACTTTTCTCTACACCATGCAACGAAGCAAGACAGAGAAATCAGTTGGGTTCTGGTCTGGAGCTACCCTCTGTCACCCTAGTTTGAAATATTTGCCTTCCCGAAGCAGCCTTTTTGTTCTCATTAGTAGCTTTTAAGACAATGCTCCGGAGTTGGATGTATCATTTATTCCTTTTATTGGTTTCACCCATTGGGGTTTCCATGCTGGGTTTTATTTTTAAGGGGGAATTTTATTGATAATTTTAAAAAGAAAGAAAAGAAAAAAAGCAAAAATAGAAACCCACCGGGCTAATCCCTAAGAAGCCTCTCAGCTCTTCCTTTCTCTGCGTTGGTCCCGGGCAGTGCCCAGCGCCAGCCTCGCCTGAGCTGGTGGAGCCAATTTGTGGCTGGGGCTCTCAGTCTCCCTGTCCTCCAGCCCTGGGCCCTTCTGCCCCCACTGAGGAGCCATGGGGAACTGTGCTGCACTCCTGTAGGTCAAGGTTGGGATTAGCCAAGTCGTTTTTCTAATCCCTTTATGAGCCAGCCATTCATAAATTTGTGCAAACCCTTACTGGTCCTGCTACGGTCATCTCCTGGCATAATGAGCCCACATTTATTCCCTGCTGGGTGAGGCTCCAGGTTCTGCTCCGTGGGAGACTCGCCACCACTGCTCTTCTGGAACTTCCTTCAGGGAGTGACTGCAGCGAGGTGGACGCTCCCCTTGCCTCTGTGAACCTCAGGGCTGGAACCGCCGAGTGCATCCTAACAGCTGCTGTTAGTAATCCCAGCTCTAGAGCTGGCTGGTGAGAAGGCGCCGCCGATTCCTAGCCAGGGACACCCTGAACGTTGCACACGGACGTCGCTGCTGCTGCTTCTGCGGGTGGAGGGTGCCTGGAGCTGGGCTGGCAGGAGGCGGCCTGCAGGAAGGCGTGTGTACGAAAGACTCGTACATAGCACATCAGTTGATCATAATCGGGCTCAGAAACTACTCGGTTTACTAAAGAGTAGGCTATGTGCCTTTAAAAAATTATATTGTTATGTTGCTTCGTGTACCTTATCTTTGGGTGAAATCAGGGAGGCCAGTAATTTAAAGACAAGTTATCTTAAATACTGGATTTCTGACGTCAGTCATTGAACCACTGTGGCTTGCTTAGTGACCACTCGTTCAGGGCTGTTATTCTCTCCTTCCAGATTGTTCTCTGGGGCCGGACCGAGAAATGCCTGAAGGAGACGACGGAGGAGATTCGGCAGATGGGCACCGAGTGCCACTACTTCATCTGTGACGTGGGCAACCGGGAGGAGGTGTACCAGACGGCCAAGGCTGTCCGGGAGAAGGTGAGTGGCCCGGTGCAGGGAGGGGCGCATGTCCTGTTGCCCTCTGGGGAAATCCTTCTCCTGACTCCAGGCGTCTGTCTGGATGGAGTATATATATCCGTGAACTCCAAGAGAGCAAAAACCACCCTGTTAAGTGTCTGGCATGTAGTAATGTTAACTATTTTTATGCAACAATAACCTCATTTATTATAAATACGCTATGTGCCAGGTATATTATGTGCCATAAATTATTTCCAGTCCTCAGAACCACTATCCCCATCTCACAAATCAAGACTGCCGCTCAGAGAGGTGACGTGGCTTTGCGGGGCCACGTGGCTGGTGTGGTGGGGCCAGGTCCGCACGTGCAGGCCCCTGGGGCTGGCTGCCCTCGTGGCCCCCCCGACAGCCCCCTCTCGCCTGCAGGTGGGCGACATCACCATCCTGGTGAACAACGCCGCCGTGGTCCACGGGAAGAGCCTGATGGACAGTGACGACGACGCTCTCCTCAAGTCCCAGCACATCAATACCCTGGGCCAGTTCTGGGTAAGGGCTGTCCTGGGCCAGAGCCAGCCCCGGGCGTGCCGGGGAGCCCAGGCCGGGTGGGGCAGGAAGGAGAGGCTCGCCAGGGCTTGGACTCAGGCCAGCGGGGATGTGCAGGGACACGGTGGCCGGATGAGAGGAATGACCAGCCCCAGGAGGCATCAGACTTTCTGGAACGTGAGCTCAGTGTCCAGCAGCAGGGAGCCCTGGGCCGCCTCCCTCTCGGGAAGGCCCGGGCACCGGAGCAGCGTGTGTGTCCAGGGTGGGCTGTGCTCCCCAAGAGAGGGGTAGAGGAGGGCTTGCGGGAGGCTGCGGCCTCCCCACACTGACGCCCCGTCTACCCGCAGACCACCAAGGCCTTCCTCCCGCGCATGCTGGAGCTGCAGAACGGCCACATTGTGTGCCTCAACTCTGTGCTGGCGCTGTCCGCCATCCCTGGAGCCATTGACTACTGCACGTCCAAAGCGTCGGCCTTCGCCTTCATGGAGAGCCTGACCCTGGGGCTGCTGGACTGTCCGGGCGTCAGTGCCACCACGGTGCTGCCCTTCCACACCAGCACCGAGATGTTCCAGGGCATGAGGGTCAGGTCAGTGAGCAGGGGACCAGCCTCGGGGACCAGCCTCCTGCCCTGCCTCCCCGAGCCTTGCAAGTCTGGCGGCCGACTGCGCGGAGAGAGCCCTGGTATCGAATAATCCAGAGGCCCTTGGCCTTTGGCTTGAGCTCGACGCTCCCCTACCTGATTCTCTGTCTGCGAAAGGCAGTCGGGTGCCACAGCGGTGGGGGTCCTGCTTCTCAGTTTGGGGAGCCTGTACAGGCTGCCAGGGCTGAAGGCCGCAGTGGATCCCGACCCAACAGAGAACAGGGCGTGGACACGCGAGCAACGTGCGCAGAGGGCGCTGTTTGTGGAACGTTCTAAAACAGGCAAAACTGGGTTATGGTGTTGGACATCAGACCAGTGCCCACCCCAGGGAGCCCGAGAGAACCTTCTCGGCTTTTAGAAATGTTCTCTCTTCTTGATCCAGATGGGCGGTGGTTAAGGAAGTGAAAGTTAATCAAGCTGTATGCTTAGGATTTATGCTTTTTATTGTATGCACATTATAGCTCAATTTAAAGAGATACGAGGCCCAGCCCCTCCTCCCCTGGACCAATTAACTCAAGGGGGATGGGGCCCACTGGTTTAGAGCTCGCCCTTGGGAGCCAGGCACTGACTGGGGTAGTGACCCCCCTGTGGCTTTGATGCACTGTGTGATGTCGGGTCTGATTAGTCACTGCTCTGGCCTTCGTGGCTGAGCTGTAAAATGGGGGTGACGAGAATGTCTGGATTCGTGGTGAGGCCACAATGGGATCGGGCTTGGAACACCACATGTGCTCCATACTAAGTACTCAGCAAACTGCGCTATAATGACGTGCAGTCGTGTAGGGGCATGTGGTTATAGATGAATGAGAAAAGAATTACCCAAAAGCTGTTTTCCCTGGGCTTTTTTGCAATCCAGCATATGATCATCCACCTTCTGAATTATATGTTTCAGCAGCTTCCAAAAATAAAGATGACGGGAAGGGTCCTCATGAGGATAAAATGACACAGTTCGGCGTAGTGCATGCCATGCGGGGTCACTCAGCACGCCTTAGTTATTGTTAATAGGGACAGTGTGGTTTTGGTCATCAAGAATCAAAACTTCCTGGCTTGAATCGGCTACTCTTAGCTGTGCAACTTTGGGCTAGTTTTGTTACCTCTCTGAGCTTTACTTTGGTCACGTGTAAAACAGTGGAAACAATATTTACCTTGTAGGATTATCAGGAAAATGAGAAATAATGCATGTAACACATCTACTGCAAGCCCAGAACATACTAGATGGTTAAGAAAGAGCTACTGCTCTCATTATTTTTACTGACAACAAACATTTTCATAAACACATATGGTATTAATTTTCCTAGCAGATCATATCTTCAGAGTTCGTCACAGAAGCATATATTTCCACCTGGCTTGTGTGCCAATTATCATAAATTCTGAATTTAGAGGGGGGCTGGACTAATGTCTATTAATGTTACATGTTGGCTTTTCCCCCCATGACAACTTGGTTTGATTTTTCTTCTGAGTATACAGGAGGTGCTCAATAAATACATATTGGATGGAAGTGCATCAGTAGCAATCCGCAGTTTTAACTGGGTGCCCTGAGCACAGAAGTGGGCAGGACATTCACAGACATCGAGCCTGTATGTCTGTTTCACCTCCTAGTTTAAGTTTCTTCTCCACCACTTAAGAGAGACATTCAAGGTTTTCCCAAGACATTTTCCCACAGTGCTTCAGAGTGGAGGCCAAACCGCCTGGGGTCAAATCCCAGCTCGGTGTGACCTCAGGCAAGTTACTTAACTTTTCTGTGCCTCAGTTTTCTCATCTATAAAAAGGGATGAATACCCTACTCCGTGGGCTAGGTGAGCTGTGTGTGAATCCACTAGCCATGCCTGGCACGCAGTGAGCGCTAGTGAACGTTAGTTACCTGTGGCTGTGCAGGTGAGCCCAGGGGCTTGGCCAGAAGAGTAGAACGAGGAAAATCGGTACTTAACCAACTCCCATTTCCTGAAAGGATAAAAAATGAATGAAAGCATTGGTTTCTTCCTACAGCCATGCTTAGCAGCTTCCCGGGGTTAAATGTGGGGCGGTGTGTTTAGGACAAAGTTGATGGGTTCCCTAGCAAGGTTGGCCATGTCGGTGGGTGCTGCCGTTTGTAAATCACTATTTACTGAGCCTCATCTATGTTCCAGCCATACCACCAGACCCTTTACAAACGCTGCTGCATTTGGTTCCTGTCCCCATTTTACAGATGAGAGAACTGAGGCTCAAAGAAGCAAAGTTACTTGCCCAAGGCCACACAGCTTGAAACTGGCTAGCCTACCATGCTCTTTCCACGGATCCGTGCTGCCTCCATGGGCATTGACAGTTCCCGTCCCACCCACCATGGAGAAGCAGAACATCCCCCCTGCAGACATGCTTGAGGCCTCCTCTGTCGGCTTCTCCTACAGGGGTCTTACCAGGAAGGGTCCCCCCAGGACCATGGAGCTTGGTCTCTTCACCCTGTCTCCCCTTCCCCAAGAAACAGGACAGGCCACAAGTGGAGGCTGGAGAGTCTAGATTGCCCCTCACGTCTATAGCATTCCAGTGTCAGCTGCCTCTGCACGTTCATCTCTGCAGAACCCCAGAGCTGGCCCTTGTAGCCTGCAGGGCTGTCTTAGAATCATCATTGTGGTGGCACAGGAAGTAGGGGCTGGGGTGAGATCCTTGTGCCCTCTGAGGCCAAGCCCCCGCTGGGAGCCCAGGGGCTGCCTGTTGCTCAGGAATGACATCAGGGCTGGGTGACTCATCACCCTTAATCTTCCTGGTGCCAGAGCGGATCATAAGCCTTTGTAGGATTGGGGTCAGAGCCAGCAGCATCAGCCCTGCACCTACAGGCCCAGGAGGGCGGGAAGAGCAGTGAGTGAAGGCGGTAGAGCACTGGCCTCATTTGAATCCCTGGGTCCCACTGAACACTCAGTTTCCTTGTCTGTAAATTGGAAGAGTCATTCGTGCAAGGGCCTGGCACTTAGGGAACATCACCATCGTATGGGTGTGGGGTCAGATGTCTCTAAATACATGTGAGAAGCCCCTGATATTTGCTTATTCAATCATTCATTCATTTTGAAATCCCATGGAAAGTGCTCTATAAATATTTGAATGAATCGATGAATGAATCAGTGAGTTAGTGAGCAAGCTGGGAACTTGCTCCAGCAGAGCCCTTGCCTCCGGACGGGAGGAGCAGGGCACATGCAGGGAACAGCAAGTGGTTCAGTGTTCACCCATTCAGCAAGTGTTTATTGAGCATTTACCATGTGCTGGGTTCTGTGCTAGGGAGCAAGACCACCAGGCCTCTGTCCTGGTGGAACTCAGTCTGACGAGGGAGACAGGCCACTAATAAGCAAAGCCATTCTAGTTGGCGGAAACGCAGAGGCCACTCTGGGTGGATTGGTCTGAGACGTCTCCCAGGAGCTGGTAGGAGACAGCCAGGCCAATGGGACAGGTGGCACAAGACCCTGACAGGACAGAGCATAATGTGACAAGACCAGAGAGACTGGCCAGTCCTGCTGGCGCAGTGACTGGGAAGGAGGGGTCAGAGCGATTGGCAGGGCCCAGGTTGCGCAGGGTCGGGGAGAGCGTGGGACAGAGTCCAAGTGCACTGGAGCCCCTGGGGGAGCTTGGAGAATGGGTCCCAGGTGGGGGGGCTGGAAGTCCTGGACTCTAGGGGAGACCCCTGTGCACGGGGAGGGTGGGGGAACGTGGAACTCCGGCAAGCCTGGGTTGGGGCCGGGGGTTCCCAATAGGCCTCGAGTCTCCCAAACAGAAAAGGCCAAAGGGTGACTCAGACGTGTCAGCCACATAGAAGCTTCTAGCACGAGCAGGTGCCTCTCTGGAAGAAACCCACTGTGTCTCTTCCTGCCTCCAGGTTTCCCAACCTCTTCCCCCCACTGAAGCCGGAGACGGTGGCCCGGCGGACGGTGGAGGCCGTGCAGCTCAACCAGGCCCTGCTGCTGCTGCCGTGGACCATGCATGTCCTCGTCATCTTGAAAAGGTACAGTGGGGTGCGCCCTGGGCCAGGCTCGCGCTGGCCACGTCCCCTGCTCCACCGGACCCTGTGGGGAGGAGGCGGCAGGCAGGAGAAAGTACACGTGGGATCCGTGATCCCGTCTGCCGTGGTTGTACTGTCCTCACATAGGGCAGCGGTTCTCAAACTCGTTGGTCTCGGGACCCCTTTAATTCCTAAAAAGTGTTGAGGAGCCCAGAGAGCTTTGTTGATTTGAGTTGTATCTTACCACTATTTGCTGTATTAGAAATTAGAAGAATTTTACAAGATTGATACATCTGTTTATATTTAGAATATCTATTGTTAGCAATAACAAATCCATTGCCTTAACATAAATATTTTTATAACAAGTAATTATATGTATATACATATATATATAAAATATTTCTCTAGTGACCACTAGAAAAACTTTCTGTAATTAGATTTTCTAAAACAAAATAAATGCAGTACGGAGGGGCATTGTTTTACCTTTTTGCAAATCTCTGTGTTGTCTGGTTTAATGGAAGACAACTGAATTCTCATACCTGCTTCTGATTTTAATTTGTTGTGCTATATCCTGTGTCATATAGCCTCCGGAAAACTCCACTGTACACTGAGAGAAAGAGAGTGAAAAATGCAAACAACATCTTAGTATTATAAAAATACTTTGACCTCATGGCCCCCTGCAGAGATCTCAGGTGACCCCGAGGGCTCCTGGACCACACTTTGAGAACCGCTGCTCTAGCGACCGCAAGACACAGCCCGGCCCTCAGGAACTTCACTCTGATGGGCAGCACGGGGGTCCCCGAGCCAAAGGCTCAGAATTCGCAGAAACGTCCTGGCACTCGCCAGGTGGGGCTTCCCAGGGCAAACCCCTTTGTAAAGGAGACAGTCCTCCCCCAGAGTTTGCCTGGCATCATATTCCCCTAGAACTTTCCAGACTTCCTGCAGCAAACCCTGCCCATCCCAGTCCCACACTGAAGGGGCTCTTGCAGGTGGCCACCTAAGCGCAGTTTTCTTGGGCCTGTGAGGACAGCAGGGAGATCTTCGTCCCTGGAGCCACAGGGGACCCTTGGCTCCTTGGGGGCTCCGGCCATCTCCAGCCCCGGCCCCCGCCTGACCCATGCCCTCTGACCCGGGAGCCTTTTCAGGGGAGGAAGCACCCAAGTGCCAGGCTGGGCCCGGCGTTAGTCAGACCCCGACTCCCAGGAAAGCCAGCCTCCCTCTGCCTGCCGCGCGCCTGGTAGGCACAGAAACGGCGTCAGTCCTTTCTCCTCCAAACTCAGAGCCCTGTCAGAGGTGCAGGGATGGGGCACCCGGGGACATTCAGGCCACACGCTGTCGTCCCTCAGTCATCCTGCCTGTCCATCCGAGATGCCCCTCGGCCGCCTCGGTGAGCCCTGGGAGAGCAGGGGTTCAGGTCCCCACTGAGGCCGGCTGCCATCCCCCACCTCAGGGGAGCCTCTTAGAAGCCTTTTGGAATGTTCTAGAGAAAAGTCAGTTTGTCTAGAACATCTGAGTACTCTCCACAGCAACCCCCCAGCCTACCTTTCCCGCCTTCCTCCACTACTTTTTAAAAAGGAAGCATTCCCTGCCGTGCATCCCGCCTCAGCGTCCCCAAGAGAAATCTTTAAAAGCTCAACTCTAGGGCCACCACCCCCAGGAAGCCGTCCAGATTGCTCCAGCTGAAAGTGAACCTTTCCCGTCTCATACTAGAGTGGGCTGGGTTCCCTCAGTCTGATTCAACACGTGGACTGAGGGCTCCTTCCATGCTGGGCCTGTGCTAGGGCCCGAGGACCAGAAGTGAAATGTCTGCCAAAAGGCAGCCACGGGCTTGCCAAGTGACCAGGGGAGGACAACACCGGGGCCGACAGGGGAAGCACAGGAGCTCTGGGTTGCACGGAGGAGAGGCCTGAGGGTGAGACTGGGACAGTCCCCTGGAGGTTGTGCCACCCAAATCGTACTTGACTGCTCAGACTCACGCAGTAAATCTTTGTTGAGTAAGTGGCAGTTGGAGTTGACTGATGTCTGAGACATCTGCGGGCTCTAAGATGCTAAGAATGTGGCTTTGAAAGTTTCTCCTCCCACCCCCCTCTGCCTGGTCAACAGCCGCTTGTCCAATTACTTCAAAGCCCTTCCCCGTGGAGGGTGGGTTAGGGGCAGCTGGCGTGTGGCTTGGAGATGGGTAGGGCGCGCTTCTGGGAACTATGACTCCACCGTGGTGTCTTGTGTGGCCCCCAGTGACCCAGCCCCTGGTCCCCACCCCTACTGACTGTCTTCCTTTCTTCCTCCCCACTCCCCAGCATACTCCCGCAGGCTGCACTAGAGGAGATCCACAAATTCTCAGGAACCTACACCTGCATGAACACTTTCAAAGGGCGGACATAGAGGCGAGACACAGAGACACGCTGGAGGAGCCACAGAGCCAGAGGGGGCCATGGCACCTGGGCACACACCCATGCGCCTGTCTGTCAGCACCTTTGTGGTGGGTGAGCAGGACGGCTCCTGTCCCCAGGGAAGAATCTGGCTCCCCCCCCCAGGCCAGCCCCAGGACCTTTGCACAGGACTGATGGGTGTAACTCTGACCCCCATGGGGAGGTGAGAAACCAGCCAGCAGCCACCTTGACACTTTTGTACATTTCTAATTCTGTAGAGTTTATTGTTCAATCGCTTCTCAAATCTAACCAGCCTCAGCAGTGTGCACAAACTATTTCCGGGAGGGTCTGTCCCCAGATGCTCCGCCTCCCCCTCCAAAACCCACTCATCTTCAGCTTGCGCAAACTGGTTGAACGGCAGGAATGAAAAATAAAGAGAAATGGCTTTCGTGAGTTACTGTGTTCAAATCCTTGGTGGGCAGTTGCGAGGAGGCCAGTCCCAACCACAGAACTCCATCCTTTGAGAGAGAATTGGTCTGCTCAGGGTCCCCAGCCACTGGGACTAGGAAGGGGGCAGAGACCAGGAGAGAAAGTGGAGCCCAGGCCTGGGGCAGAGGGAGGGGCCCCCCTTGCCTTGTGCCTTGCCGGCTCTGCCAGGCCATTCCCAGCAGCCGTAGGTCGGGGGCCACTTTGCGTCCCTGGTGTGACCTTCATGAACTAGTCTGCAGAGAGCTGGCCATGGGTAGAGCTGCCCTCTGTCCTGCCATAGCGCCACCAGGCCACCAACTCAGGAGAGCAGAAGCAGTCTTTACTGAGCACCTACTGTCTACCTAGCATGCACTCGGTGCGGAGAGGGGCACGTTGCGGAGAAGGTGAAACACGGACAACCACCGAGACAAACGGCCAATAATCTGGTTGAGAAAGGATCGCGAGTCACCAGAGACACTTAGTGCCAGCTCATCATAATGAGGCCAGTGCTAAGGGGTGCTCTGACCCCTGTGTCCCATTTGATTGCAGGGGAAGGGGCAGGTCTGGAGTAGTGGCAGAGGGTTGGCACGGGCTTCCTCAATGGGGGAAGTTTACAGCTAAAAAGACGTGGGTAGAGATGCCCCTGGGGTCCTCTGGTGTGCGTTCTCCCTGCTGCTGCAAGCTTAATACACCTGACCTTGGGCAGCCGGGGAGGGAAGAGGTGGATAATGCAATCTCGTATTAACTAGCAGCCATCCACACAGCTCTTGCAGGTGGCGGGAGGAGAGCAGGTGGGGTTCCCAGGAGGTGAAGGAGCAGGTCACAGGCCTCTGACTCAGTAGAGGAGCTTCCCCGAGAGTCTCGTAAAGCCTGCACCCACGGATGAACCTCTGTCTGAACCCTGCCACCCTGCGTGAGAGGAGGATTAGACACGCAGCTCGGGCGATGTCAGTCTGGCCTTCGGGCAGGGATGCCAAGTCATAACCACATACTCGCTCCTGAGTGAGCACCGACAGAGTGGCCACGAGTCTCGGGACAGCACATTTCAGCTCTGTTAATTATCCATGCCACCTCGAAGCAGCTGAAGACTGAAAAATACAGCTCCCAGAGACCGCTTTAAAGACTCCAACAGCCGTGACATGTATCAACCAGGATGTCACCCCCAAATTGCAACGGCTTCCAACCATGACGGTCTCTGTCTTACTGTCGCTGCCTGTCCTCCCAGGGCGGCTACAGCTCTGCTCTGGCTCATCTTGCTCTGACACTCAGGGTGGCCGGGCAGCCTCCATTGTGGAGGATCTCTCGTGGCAGAGGCAGACACACCTGCTGAACCAGGCGCTGCTCTCAAACTTTCTGCCTGGAAACAACGCATGTCACTTCTGCTCCCATGTCATTGGCCAGAGCGGGTCATGTGGTCAAACCTGCCACTGATGCAGCAGGAAGTACAATCCCCCATGGAGAAGCAGTCAGTAGTTTTAAACTATAATACGATCTGCCACTCCGTGGAAGATGTCATGAGGAAAATGGGAATTTGGGCAGAGGATGGAGGGAAGCTGACAGCTTCCAACCACAAGCCCGAGGACGTACACAGCAGGTGCCAAGCAGAGCCCCACAGAGGCACCTGCCAGCGCTCACCTCTCACTAGCCTTTTGGGAGGCAGTGTTATGAAACCCATTTCGTGGGCGAGAAAACGGGCTCAGGGCAGGGCAGCCCTTGCCTGGGTTTGAGGGATTGTGAACACGAGAGGCAGAATTTGAACCCAGCTCTCCCTGGCCTGCCAGTCCCTTGCTCACTGCAGCACCAAACAGCAAGTGACGCAGCGCCAAGCCGTGACCCATCCTTCACCTTCCTTTTGGTCCTTGAGAACATGCATTGCGTTGCCAGAGTGTCTTGGTGGTTTGCTGAGGGGTCCTCCCGAAATGTCTGCACCCACATGTCCCTGTGTTGGCATGCTGGAGAGCATGGGTGGTCCGCAGGGCAGGTGCCGGTCACCGGCTCTCCCAGGAGCTAGGCTGGGGGTGGGCGCATCTCGGTGACCAGGGGTCGGGAGGAGGATGAGGTGTGGGTCCCACCTACCGAGCCCCGATTTTTCTGCCCATGCTGGAGCAGCAGACAGACCTCAGTGCTCACCGCCTGGCTCCAGGCCAACCTTTTGGAGAGGGTTTGACTCCTGAGGCCTTCGTGAAATTGCACTGGGCCTGTGGGCGGGGACTGCAGCGTGGACCCCTGAGGTCTGCCTGGACGCTGGGAGTGAGTGGAGCCCGGTGAGAGGTGGTCACTGTCCTGGCTGAGGGGAGCACCGGCTTCCCAGAGCCCCAGCGGCTTCTCCTGATGGCAGGGCCAGGCCTGGGCCCACCCCACCCCCTCCTGCCAGCCAGGAAGCTTTCAGTCTTTTTCTGGATCTTTTCCCAGAGGAACCAGAAGAAAAAGCCTTGGGCACATTCCCAGGAGGCCCCATTCTGGTCCCTCTCCCAGATGGTTTGGCTGCTTGGAGAGCCTGGAGAATGGCAGTGGGGAGCTAATTCCGTCCCTCAGCTCGGCCGTGCGAAGGACAGCGGCAAGTGCCAAGCCCCTGAGGCGCAGGACAAGGTGTGCCAGCCCCGCGAAGACGACTTGGGTCCTGGGAAATGACCCAGTTGCCATGCTTAGGGTTCCTCCCCGTCCCCAGGGAGAACCAGGCTGGGGGTGGGCACCGAGCCCAGGGAGGCACCAGCCCCAGGCCCCGTCCTGGCACTGTTCCAGGGGCCCAGGCTGTCTGGCCTGGAAGTGAGTCTTGTGGCCACCACTCTGCTCCCGGGGGGCCAGGATGCTTTGAGAAATAGACTCCTTCTTCTCGGGCCAAACTATGTTTAAGAAGGACCAGGGTGACTGAAACTTCCTGGGCTGACGACACAGCTCGGCCCTACGAGCCCTGTCTGATGGGGCAGACAGCCCTTGCCCCAGGGATGTCCCAGTCTGATGGGGGCCACGAAAGGAGCCAGTTCACAAAGCCACCCAGCTGCCCCCGTGCTGACGAGCACAGAGGGAAGGGGACAGGTGTGGGGTGGATGGACACAGGGCCATCGCAGGAGAGAAGAGACGCCCCTCCCACCACAGCCCGTCTGGGACTTCTCTGTCTGAGGGGTCTTCCCCCACATTCCGGAGGGTCCTTCCAAAGGGTGTGGATCGTTGATAAGAGCCCAGAGGCCTGTGTTTGTGAGGAGGGCTTCTCTACCCAGGTACCCCTCGCCTTAGGCAAAGCCAGGATGTGACGCACGTCCCTGGACTCAGAAGGAAGGTCTGGAGGGACTCTCGGGCACCTGGGTCGTGCTAATCTTCCTTGGAGAGGGGCTGTCACACTGTGACTCAGTTTACAGACATTCGTCCACACAGGGCTCTTCATAAACTTTGGGCTGCCCACTGTGGACCAAAGTTGGTCCAGCCTGGGCCTGGGGGCCACTGCCCCCCAGCTGTGCAGGGCCCAGCCCCTGCCCCCCTCCCTGCACCTGCCCCCAGCACCCGCAGCCCCGTGCTCAGGTGCCCACCCCGGAGTGCCCAGGTGCTCCCAGACCCACCCTGAGGCCAGGGGAGGTGGGAGGCCCCAGTATTTGAAGTTGAATCCAGACCCTGGAGTCCCACTGGTCTAGGTTCAAATCTTGGCTCTGTCACCTCCTCTTGTAACATCAACCTTCCACTCCTGCAGAGCGGAGGTGACGTTCATGCCCTCCTGCCTCCAGGGGCCGGCGTGTGTATCCAGTGGGAGTGGGACCCAAGAGGGCTCTGTGCACTTAGGAGGGCACAGGTGATGCGGCGGCTCCCACAGCTCCCAGCCAGGACCCGACCGTCCCTCAGAACACCGGGGGTCACTGCCATGGCCCGGCCTGCGGTGGCAACGTCCTGCAACACCTGGCTGGCTCCCTGGTGGTTGGGGTGGGAGGACGCTACAGCTCAGAAGACCCCAACGTGGCAGGGGGAAGGGCAGAGCAAAGGGCCCCAGGAGGCCAGGAGGTGCGACAGGGCTGCTGTCCTCCAGTGCAGGCAGGTGGGACATTGGCGGGACGTTTCTCTGGCACCTCCCACCATTGCTGGCTCCGGGCCACCCCTTGGCGCCCAAATGTCTCCGTGGTCTGGGATGGAAATAAACGCAGAAGTTCCCCCAGAAGGAACTGCTGGGAGTGGCAGCATCGCCACTGCCCTGCTGGGCGGCTGCTCTGGGACACAGATCCCCGCGGGTGGGCGGCTGTCCTCGTCCTCGTCCTCGGAGGCAGGGCCCTCCGACAGGCGCCGTCTCAAGCCAGCGGCAGGGGAGGCCGGTGCAGGGGGCCCGACCCTCCGGGCTGCCCCATCTCAGCCTTTCGCTTACTTATTTATTCATCAGCCGTCTCACCACCTATCATTATGATTATTTTATACAACAGCTTTGTTGAGATACATTAATAATTCACGTACCACGCAACTCACCCATCGAAATGTGCGATCCAGTGGCGTTTGGTGCATTCACAGAGCTGTGCGACCATCGCCACAACCAGTCCTAGGACATTTCCACCTCTCAGGAAGAAACCCGCACCCTTTAGCAGTCCCTGTCCCCCGACCCCCTCAGCCCCGGCCACCGCTCACCCGCTTTCTTCCCCGCGGATTTGCCCGCTCCGGACACTGCAGGTGAGTGGGGTCGTAAACACGTGGCCTTCGGGGACTGGCTTCTCTCACCGAGCGCGGCCTCTTCCAGGCTCACCCGCGCTGCCGACGCATCGCGCCTCGGCCCTCTTTGCTGCCGAGCCATCTCCACCGTGGGATCGGGCGGAACCTGTTGCTTGGTTTATCCGTTGGTCGTTCCTGATGGACGCTCTGGGCTATTGTTATTTACTAGCCGATTCGGTCTGCCCGAGCCTCTCTGCCACTGGGGACCGGACACTCCAGGAGGGCGGGCGTGCCCCTGGGAGAGGGCCCCGCGCAGACCAAATGCTCCGTCCACATTTGCTCCCGAGGGAAGGGGAACAGAGCCTGGTCGGAGGCGGCCACCACGCGTGCTTTGCCTTCTTTCCAGCAGCCCGTTCCCTCGTCCGCCTTCCCTGTGAGCCCAGACGGGCCCCTGAACAGCGAAAGCCCCCCGACAGGTGTTATGAATCGATGGACGTGCCCCATCCTCCACCGCGGTCCTGCCGCCGTTGGGACGGGATCATTCTTTGCACTGGGCTGGCCTGTGCGCTGGAAGTTTCTCTACTCACTAGTTGCCTCTCCTCCCACTTGTGATGACCAAAAAAGTCTCTGGACATAGTCAAATGTCCCCTAAGGAGCTAACTCGCCCCCTGTGGAGAACCCCTGGCCTGAGCATTTTCTCGCCTCTTCCTAACAGCCCTGAGCAGCAGGAGCGGCATCACTGGCCCCAGGGAGCTTTCGAGGCCTGACCACAGAGAGGCCGGCAGCAGAACCAGGAGGTGACAGCTGCCCCCGGCTGTGCCCTGAGCCCCCCGTGGGGAGCCAGGAAACTTCCTGGGCCTTCCATGTCACCACTTGAGTTTCTTTCTTTGGACTTGGTTTGAAAACTCCCTCATGCCGCCTTCTTGGCGGGTCACACCAGCACTGCAGAACTTTCCGGGCTGCCTTCCCCCCAAATCCTTATCATTCCTTTCATTTTTCAATGTTCTTGGGACAAAGGAAATAAATAAGCACTTGGAGGAGGACACAAGCTGTGTTTGTTCCTCTGAGCTGCTGCTGTGATGTAACTGGATCCCTCCTGGGAAGGTCACATGGGGACCTCGGGCAGAGCCCCAGCCTGGGCCTGGCCACCGGCACGCGAACTTCTACAGCTCTGGCCTGTGGAGTGTGACACGGCACCGTGGAGCCCGTGGGGAAGAACAGACTGGAGTTTGGGCCAGCCGTATCCGGCTGAGGGTCTGAATCCTGGCTCCGTGGGAACTTGAGCTTGACCTTAACCTTAACTTAACCTCCCGGAGCCTCCGTTCCCCAGCTATGGAATGGAACAAATAACCTTGTCCCTGTAGAGTTGCTTCTGAAAATCAAGGGAGCAATACACATCATAAATTCCTGCATGTGTGCGTGGTATTAATGCCAAGTAACAAATTAATAGATATATTATTATAATAAAAGTAATAAATCGTTTTGTGCTTTGTATGTGACAGACCCTAAGTCATATGCATTTAATAATTAAAATTTCCCAACATTTTATGGGAAACAGAGGTAGAGAGAGATGAAGTCATCTCCCTGGTGCTTATTCACAGCTAGTAACGGACAGAGCTGAGATTTGAACCCAGAGACTAGCTGCAAGACCCTAGTTCTTAATTCCTGGGTTTTGTGACTTCTTGAAGCAGAAGCCTAGTGTGTACAGAGTGCAGATCTAATATCCGACATTGTTCCTCAGTGCCTTTATCTGGCCTGAGACCTGGCGTCTTGCTGGCCAATCCACGTCAATGTTGCTGCCAGATCCCAATACGCCCCACCCACCTGCTCGCTCCCTGGATACAGGTGGGCCAAGGTGGGCCGACCTCAGGTGGGCTTCTGAGGCCCTCCTGGGATTAGGCGTGGTCTCCTTCCAGAGCTCGCTGGGGTCAGCCCTGTCCTCTTAACTGCTGGCCTGGGAGGGAGCAGAGCGTCCATATCTGCAGTGCCCCAACCCTGCCTCAGACACGCGCGCTTGCACACACTCTCTCTCCAGCCCCCAGGGCTGGGTACAAAGCCAGTGCTCGTGGGCAGATTGTTCCCCCCGACAGATGTGCCCAGTGCTCTGCCACGTGTCTTGAGGGACACTTAACAAGAGTGAGGAAGCGGCGTGTCTAATGTGCGAACAGCGGTAAACCAGGCAGGAGTCTGCCACCCCTAAGTCAGGGACTCCCTTCCTGGGCTTGTCCCAGGCTGCCTCTAGTCCCCAGCCTGGAGCAGGTGCAGCAGCCTCTTCCTGAGGGAACGTGGGGTTGGTCCCGGTCCCCAGCAGCAGGTGCTGACTCTACCTGCAGAGTTTCTGGAACAGGTGCAGCAAGCTCGAAACCTGGGCAGACACGGAGAGATGCCGCCGGACCACAGCCTCCAAATCCTGCCACAGGCTGGTCTGGTGAGGCTCAGCTGCCGCCGGTTTGGCTGTCTGTCACCACAGGACCCTGGGAGACCCTGCTGGCCCTGGATATCCCCTGCTGCCACCCCCACCCTGCTTCTCTGCTTCACATCTTGCTGAGTCACAGGCTGGGAGCACCTGATTGGTCAAGTCACGACTGTGCCCACGCCTCACCACAGGGCCAGGAAGGGCAAATATGGAGCCTGTTTGTCTAACAGTTGGACGTTCCCTGGAAACATCCCACGCCTCAGACAGGGGGCTACTGCCCTGACCAGCAGGTGGCCCCCCACGAAGCACTGGTGCTCCCTGAGTGGTTACTGGTTCCCCCCCCAGTGACTCTTGCTTGGGAAAAAGGGAAGAATTTATTGATTCCCACAGCTGGAAAGCCCGATAACGGGTTTCAGTTATGGCTGGATCCAGGGTGCAAGCACTGTTTCCGGGACCCACTTTGTTTCTCTGTCCTTCATTTTCACATCCTCTGGGCCGGCTTCATTCTCCAACATCTTGCCCTCATGATGGCAAGCTGGCTGCATCAGCTCCAGCCTCACACCAACCCTCCCAAGTTCAAGGGCAGCAGAGAGAGAGTGTCTAGTCACCCAGTGTTAGTTCTGATTGGCTCTAGTTGGCTTGGGTTGAGTCATATGCCCATGTGTGACCCAATCACAGCAGCCAGAGGAATGCAACATTCTGACTGGCCAGCCCGGAGTCTTGTGGTCTATCCCTCCAGCCAAGCAGGGAATTAGCCCCTTGGAACACAAGGACTGCAAGTCAGGGAGGGGAGGCTCCTAGGAAGTCCAGTGGAGTGTCCTTGCCAGGGGAAGGGTAAAAGGACACTGGGTAGCAAAATCAAGAGCTGTCACCAGAATGACATTGGTGGACTCCCTGACTTGCCACTGGGCCTTTTTGAGTGGCAGTTGGCCCACACCCTGACAGGCAGGCCTGAGCTCTGGGACTTTGTCCTGTCCTGACTGACAGTTAGCCAGTGCGGTGACAGGCGGTTGGCAGCCCCCTCCTGACTGGCAGCCAGTGGGTGTCCTGGTGGGCAGTTGGCAGCACAGGGTGGACGGCTGACCAGTCCTACCTGGCCGTCCCTCAGGGCTACCCTGAGGCAGGGAGGGGAGACGCCTTGGGGTGGACACCCTCTGGCTCTGAATCTGCCCCTCCTTGCAGGAACGGAGTTAGCCCTTCAGCCCCACTCCCCAGCCCCGGAGGGAAAATGGCAGCCGGTTCTGAAAGCCTTTTGTCCCCAAGTGGCAGCGGGAGGCCCTGTCCAGCGGAAGCCAGAGGCCATCTGGGGCCAGCAGTGCCCTCCGGGCGCCAGTGGCCAGTGGCCCTGGGGTGGAGGAATTCAGGAAATGTTGGAATGGGTGCCCGGCTTGTCCCTGCTCATTAAGCGTCACTCAGCTTCCAACAAATAGCTCTTCAAGGCCTGCTGTGTGGCCGTGAGCTTGGACAGGGGCCTGTCTCCACTGAGCTCAGGACTGGAGGGCCATCAGATGGACGCTGAGCGAGGGGCCCAGGCTCTGGAGAGGCGGCCAGGCCAAATCCGAGGGGACATATGGGCCTGGTGGGGACCTGGAACCTTCTCAAGGCAGAAGGCGCTAGAGCAGACAGGGCCGCGGTGGGACCTGCGTTTGAGAACGGAAGCGCAGACGGCCTGACTGCGGGGGACGCGGGCGGAAGCAGGGAGCCCGTTCATGACCCGGAGGAGAGACAGAGGCAGCCAGCGCAGGAGGGGGCAGCAGTCAGGCCTGGGCGGGTCTGCATGGGGACACACAGGCCCCGGGATGGGGGGCACGGCCGCTGGAGGAGAAGGCCAGCCCCTCCGTGCAGGTGCCATGGAGCCTCGGGGTGCTCTGTGCACCTGCCAGCCCCCCGGGCCAGGGAAGCTCCTCGGAAAGGAAAAGGGTCCTGACGCCAGGCTGGGAGGGGCTGAGCAGAGGCAGGGAGGAAATACCAGTCCCGGCCGGGCTGAGGGCGAGGGGTTGGCCCAGGGCCAGGGCAGGACCAGGTCATCCCCTCCCTTCGGGGACTCAGCAGAAGGCTGAGGGTCTGTGTGTGTAGCGGGGAGGACCCGGCCAGGAGGAGGAGCTGCAGGCCTCTCTCCTGGCAGAGCAGCATGTCACCATGAAAACTCGTGCTTCTGTCGTGCCGTGGCATTCACGGAGCACTGCTAAGTTTGCATCGTGCAGGCCAGCACTCACCGCCCCTGTGAGGGGGCCGGGGCTCCCGTCTGCCGGATGAAGAAATCAGGGCTCGGGGGTGGCCGTCACACAGAGCCAGCACGGACGGGGAGAGCAGCACTTGCCCCTTCGACTTGGGCCTCCAGGGCTGGGCTCCTGAGAGGAGGCCGCCCTGCAGGGGCCTGGGGCCCCGGGTGAGGCAGGAACAAGGCCCCCGGATGCCACCATCGTTCTACTCCCCGGTTCTTCCCGGTCTGCGCCGCTGGCCGATCTCATCCCAAGTCCTATCAGTTCTTCCCTCCATCTTCCTGGACTCTCCCCTCCCCATCGTCACACCCTCCACAAAGGCCCCTGCCTCACCTGCACTTTCGGACGGTCTCCTAAGTGGTCTTTGCCTCCAGGATGTCCCACTGCATGGGCACCCCCACCAGGCAGCCAGGGAGTCCTTTCCAGAGCATAGGTCTGGACCACTCCCTGCCTAGAACCTTCAGTGGCTCCCCACTGCCCACAGGACAAAGCTTTTATTACTGCTCAGCAAGGCCCGAAAGGCTTTTTCTGACCTGGTCCAGCCCATGAGGGCTCCATAAATTTCCCAGAATGATTTTCTGGAGTGGTAGGAACATCCTCTGCCTGGACAAGCATTAAAGAAACCCTTTTATTCTCATCAATACATGGGAAGACGGAGTCCCTCCTTTACAAGTACCAGAGCTAGCACACAGAGGGGTGCGCGTGAACACTATCTGTGTTGGAAAGAGTGGGAAACTGCTAATTCCCATCAACAGTAGCATGGATGAATTACGGTACACATTCACAGTGGGACGCTCTCCAGCAACAGCATGTGCGTTTCACAGACACCGTGGAGCAAAACGAGCCAGACACAAAGGGTTCGTTCCGAATGCCACCATTCCCAGGGAGCTCTAAAGCAAGCACACCTAACCCAAGATCCCCAGTGATCACTGTCGGGGCGCCACGGTTGTGGGGGGATCTTCTGTGTCGTGATCTGAGCAGCGGGGGTGACACAGCTGCACACGCGCTCGGCATTGACTGAGCCGCACACCTCCGGCCCGTGCGCAGCATGGCGCGTAAGCCCCACCTTGTTCCGGCAGTGAGCAGGTGAGAATAATCGTGATGCATCCAGATTAGGAATATCGTGCAGCTGTGAAGAAGAATGACTCAAACCGTTCGACCTGCGGCTGCCCCCGTCGTTAGTAAACAGCGGCAGAGCCGAAGGGGACATCGGGATCCCATTATCGTCAAAACAAGCGACTCCCTGTCCACACACACACACACACACACACACACACACACACACACACACACACACACGCCCAGGCGTCCACACGCTTGTGCACGTTTCTGAGTAGAGAGACGGTGGAGAAAGGTGACCTGAGATGTGCGGGGGTGGGGGCTGGGGACGGGATGATTCATTCTTTATGTATCTTTGTGTTCCCACTGGCTGAGGCAAACACGTGGGACTTTTACAGTTGCCCAAAACGGGTTTTAATGAAAGGATGAAAAGTGAGAACGGGAAAGTGAGGCCAGTGGCTGAGCGCGCTGGCTTCAGGGTCAAGGCGACCCGGGTTATTCTGTCACCACCAACTTGGACGTATAAGGAGGGTGACTCGCCCCGATTCCCCAGCCCCGTCCCTCCACTGGAAGACCAAGGGGCTGCACGGATGGTGGAAGCCACATGTGCCGGCTGCTCTGTGCAGCCTGGGACCCTGCCCAGTCACTGGTTGTCACTATGGCCATGACTGTCCCCTCCACCCCCACCCAGTGCCCTCTTTATTCCCTGCTCCACCCCCACCCAGTGCCCTCTTTATTCCCTGCCTCCCAACAGGTCAGACAAAAAGGGAGACAGGGATGACAAAGGGTCTGCGGGGACCAGTCCCTGAGCAGTCAAGGGCATACGGGAGGCCCAGAGGCCACCCCCGGGCCAGGGACAGAGGCTGGCCTCCCCTCCGAAGCCGGCTGGCCCATGTGTCCAGCTCCTGCCGGAGAGCAGGATGACAGATGGCCCCCGTAGGAAAGGCCACCGTCTCCCGAGCAATTGTGTGTTTGGCGCAGGCGGGCGGATGTCTGGCGTTTGGGGGCCTGGCCCTCGCCGGCACCCGGCCTTTATTTTGGTTACTGAAGATGGGAAGGCTCAGGCCATAAATAACCGCCCGCCGCGCAGCCAGCCTCTGCCCCCGCGGCCCGGCCCCAGGCCCCTTCAAGGCCAGCATGTCCCCGATCACGGGGCCGGCGGGAGGTCTGGTGGCTCGGAAGCCCAGTGGGGAGGCGGGGGAGAGGGGAGAGGGGTCTCAGGGCCTGGGTTCAGAGCAAGGTTAGCCAAATAGTGGATAAATTAAGCGAGGGAACAGACAGCTCCCCTCGCAGTGAACTTTTCACCCAGCTAACCTGCTCCTCACCCACTCTCAGGTGGCGGTGGCACCCGCCCCGGGGCTGTCACCTCTGGGGGGGTTGTCACCTGCCTCTTCCCCCACTGCCAGCCCAGGTGAGAGTGTGAGAGTGGAGGGCTCGGGACCGGCTCCTGAGCCAAAGGCCCAGCAAGGAGCCGCCATTACCTCATCCGGGCACTCAGGGCTCCCACCCAGCCTGAAGCCCCCCCAGGCAGGATGGCCAATCCCCAACCATCGCCGATGGCCTCACCTGGGTGAGCCACACACTCCTGGCAAACCCCAGCATCTGTCCTTGACATGGAGAGGGGACCCTTGCAGGTGGGCCAGAGTGGTCCCCCCGAAGTAGGCCCACTTGGTGGTGGTTGGTGTTTGGGGGCATC
This sequence comes from Lemur catta, assembly GCF_020740605.2. Lineage (NCBI taxonomy): Eukaryota > Metazoa > Chordata > Mammalia > Primates > Lemuridae > Lemur > Lemur catta. Next base: position 118,027,122 of record NC_059130.1, read on the forward strand.
TCCCAGGCGTGGCCCTCTTGCCCGACCCTTCTTCTCTTTGCTTGTGTCTGGCCTGAGCCACCCCTTGGGGGTCAGGGAGCGAGGGAAGGGGCCCTCCCTATGGCAAAGTGGGCTCCACCCCCAGGCGACGGACACTGCCCCAGGCTCCTGCCCAAAAGGGGCCTGTCCCTCACATGGACGGAACAGCCTCCAGGCCACCAAGCCATAGAGCGTGTGCCAGAGGAGAGGGGGGGTGGGGTCAGGCCTCCCCAGGAAGGAGGCTCTCAGGAGAGCTGGAGGAGGCCCGAGGCTGGGCCACCAGGCCACCCTCCTCCCCAGCTTGTCCACTGGTGGCTGTACAGCCTGGGTCCACAGGTGGGGCTAAGAAGAGGCTCGACTCGAAGGCACGGGGGAGCCAGGCCGGGGAAGGGTGATCCAGCCGGGACACAGCACGAGGCACCAGGGCACCGGGGTGGCCTGGCGTTCCCGCACCCCACGGGCAAGTCTGGGCTGGGCGCCTGTGCTCTCAGGCGCGAGAGACACAGAGAGGTGGCAAGAGGTGGGTGGACACACGTGGGCACAGACCACCCACGGCGCAAATGCCAGACGGTGGCAGGAGCCCCACAGGGAGTTGATGGGATCCTTGGAGCGTGGCTTTGGCTGGGGTAGGCAGCAGAGGCCTCTGGGAGGAGGCGGCCTTTGAGCCGAGTTCCGCATGACAAGGAGAGTGGTGTGGGGCGAGGGTGAGAGCCTGGGGGGCAGACCCACAGGGCTGGGGGCAGCCTCAGGGGCCAGGCCAAGGTCACAAATTGACATTTGCCCTTGGCCCTCTTGGTGGCTCCAGGCAGCGCCCCCTCCCTGACAGGGGCACCCTCCAGTCCAACAACCCCCGGGAGGACCAAGGAGAGAGGAGCCCCCAGAGAGGCACTGGCTCTTGCCTGGGGCCTCAGTTTGGGTTTCTGTAAAATGGGAACTCAACAGCGACCTTCTCAAGGACTGAGGAAGAATAAAAAAATGCAGCTGCTGGGGAAGTGCTAGTCCCCAGAGACAGGGTGGAGGAGGAGGAGGAGGAGGAGGAAGAGGAGGGGGAGGAGGGGGAGGAGGGGAAGGAGGAGGAGGAGGAGGGGGAGGAGGGGGAGGAGGGGAAGGAGGAGGAGGAGGAGGGGGAGGAGGAGGAGGAAGTGAGCCTGCAGCTTGGCTACGGGCGGGGGCGTTTGGCCCCCTTCTGCCTGCACAGACTTTCGAATGTGGCCAATGCCCCGTGGAAGAAATGAGAACCTGAATGCTTTGGTCCCACCATCTGTGACTCCCTTCTCTCCCGGGGGTGTCTGCAGCGCCTACAGGCCTGCGACCCGCGTAGGAAGCCAGGATTGGACCATCCCTCGTGCCCTGGCCCCACCAGGGTCTGTGTGGATGTGACTGTGGACTCAGACAAGCTGCCTGCTCGTGTGCCAGACCCAGAGCCGTCTGTCCCATTAAACAAATGTATCGAGACAGCACATCTCAGGACAATAATGTCACCAGCCCGGCCCCTAGGGTTGGGGTCCTAAGAGTGGGTGGGGCTCTGCTGCCCAGACCAGCCACTGCCCCCGGCCTGGACTTCCTGGGGTCAGGAGGCTGCCGGCCCGTGGACGGGGACCTAGGGGGATGGACCCTGTGGTCTTCATGCCATAAATGTAGCTGTGGCCAGGCAGAGAACTCGGGCCCAGGGTGCAAAGGAGAGAATTTGTCCTACAAAGACGCCCCTGACTTCAGGGAGTCTTGCTGGGATTTCGTAAACCATCACCGTTCCCTGGTTTCCTAACATGAAACTAGCTCTATGTTTTCTGATTACAAAAATAATATGCATGACTGCACCCATTATTTTTAAAAATTAAAACAATGCTAAAACCCATTCAGATCTGGGGCGACATCTCACTGCATTGGGGCGGCTGCCACCCTGACCACCCCCTGAAGCTGCCTCTGTCGCAGAGGAAGCCCCCCGTTCAGACGTGTGGAGTGAACGAATGAATGAATGAATGAGTGAGTGAGTGAGTGAAGGGGGATAAACCAGCTCCACGTTAAACTTCGATGCGAGCTGACGACTTTTACAGCGGGTCACTGTGGTCATCAGCGTCCTGCTCCCCAGGGAAACAGGTTCCCCCGACGCTGGGCAGGGCACCCAGCGGGATTTCCCCCGGGGACCGTGACCTTCCCGCTTCCTGTCTTTCCCACAGTTCCCGGGCCAGGGGCTTCCCAGAGCAGATGGTCTGTCCATGGGCTCATTGTCTTCAAATATTTATTCAGTATTATTAAAAAGACGGTATCATGACAAGAAAGAAAAAAATGAAAAAAAAAAAACAAGAAAACTGGGCATTCTCCGACTCCCCGAGCTCGGAACGTGCTTGCGTCTCTCCTCTCCCGTCCGTGGGCCGTCCTCGGGCCTCCGCTTAGAGCACACGGATTTGTACAATTTAGCCAATTTTCTTTTACTAATTTTTACTTAACACTTTCATAGATGTTTTCCGCTTTTCCACGTAATAGTCAAAATTCTCACTTTACATATAATTTTTAATGGCTCGATGCTATGCCTTCATGTGGTTTTATCATATTTTTGGAAAGTTTTTTTCCGAGTGGATGTTTAGGTCGTTTCCAGGGTTTTTTGCCACTGACAATAATGCAGCCGTGTATGAAATCCTTTCCTTGGGATGAATTCCTGGGACCAACGACATAAATAGTTTTATGACGTCCTTTTTCTCGATGTTATTTATTTTCAAAGGGCAGTGACTATTCCCAATGCCACAAGCAGCAGAGTATCTGAATTTCCCTGCATGCTTGCCAGTGCTGGGTGGGGCCTTCAAACCATTTTTGCTTTTGTATTTGCTAACTTAGTAAATATAAAATAGTCTCCCAGTGCTGCCTTAATCTACCCTTCTTTGGTTATTAGTGAGGATAAACATTTCTCCATGTGGTGGTTCAAAGCATGTGAACTTGGCAGGCTAATTAACCTCTGAGTCCCTACTGTCAGATATAAGCTGGGGATAATGCCATCTCCCCATGGGGTTATTGTGATAAGGTTTTTGTTCCCCAATTCAACCAGTCCTTTTGGTTTTTATTTGCATACTTAAAGGAGCTTCCTGGGAGCTGCACACTGGTCAACGGCGTGCAGTCGAGGAGTGTCCATCAGGCATGTGCTGTGTGCCAGGCTGGGGCTGGGGACACACAGGGGCTCAGCAGCTCGTCATCAACACAGATAAGTGGAACAGGCCATTTAATGTGTGTGAGCTGCAGAGAAAGGGCTGGTGGAGCCGTGGGGCTGTAGCACAGGGATGTGACTTATTCCGACCAGGGGTTCACCAGGAGGGGTGTCAGTCAGGGGAGGCTTCCCAGAGGAAGTGACATTTGCAGTGAGCTCTGAAGGCTGACTTGGAGTTAACCAGACAAAGGGGGAAAAGACTTTCTGGGACAAAGGGAACAGTACCTGGGGCAGGAAGAAACAGTGTTAAGGCCCACTCAGGGCTGGGGCCAGAGCTGGGCACTGGGACTCTTGGGGCCAAAAAGCTGGGTGTCTTCTAGTCTGGTGGGTCAGAGTTTGGGGGACCCCTCCCCCGGTTCAGCCCACTCTCGGGGACCCAATCTGCCACCTGGACAGCTCGTCTTCTGTCTGACGGGCAGGGAGGGATGTCAGGGGAGCCGAGGGGCAGACGCCGTTTTGGAGAGCCCGTGGCAGAGTGCGAGGGAAGGCCCCATGCGGCCCCACTGTCACCCTGCTACTTTCCCTGACCTCAGCTGGGGCTTGGCCTCCCGCCCTTCAGAGTTCACCGGGAGGTGAAGTCTCCCCCGAGCGGAGGCGGTTCCTTCCCCTCCAGGGAGGCCTGGGCCGGCCAGACAAGGCCTGGGAAGGCCCCTTTCTCCTCTTCCAGAGGCCCTCTAGGCTCCAAAGAGCCATTTGTCCAGCTCTGTCCTCGCCATCCTTGCTCGGGGGACGGAGCAACTGGGCTCCCAGGATTGTATGGGACCCCAGACCTGGGGACTGAGGCTGGACCCCTGCAACTCCTCCAGGGTGCGGACGTGAAGGGGCCGCAGCTTCCCTGCAGGTGCTCAGAGCTCAAGTCCACGCTGTGGCACCACAAGGGCAGTGAGAATGACCGGCACCCTGAGCACTTCAGGGCGTGCAAAGTGCACGCTATAAACCAGGCTGTGCCCTGTGCACGCCTGGGGGATGTCACTGGCTTCCGACCCCGTCCTTACAGGGAAATTCCAGCCCATAACTCAGGGCCTTGGGAACCGCCGCATAGACTTGGAGCCAGACCACTCTGGGCCAAATCCCTGACCTGTCTCTACTCTCTGCCAGACACCGGCCAGATCGGCCTCCTGGAGACTCAGTTTCTCCATGTGTAAAATGGGGTTCACTCCTAAGCTGCAGCGCTGTGGTACCAATGGTGGCAGCTGGTGACAATTCCTGACAGCAGTGTCGGTGGGGAGGGGGTTTGCCACCAGTAACTCCTCTCAGAGAGTCAGTCAGGCATGGGTGCCGGGGAATGGTCAGTGCCACCCAGGTAAACTGAGGCCTTGCTGTAGGAGTCTGCATGCCAGTAGGGGCGGCTCTGCCAGCAGGTCTCATTTCATCCTCACAAGAGCCCAGTGACGGAGGCATGAGTAGGATTAGCCTCTTACAGATGAGGACCCAACGGTTCAGAGAGGTTGATAAACTCACTCAAGGTTGCACAGCAGGCAAAAGGGCCAGCTAGGTTCCTCCACAGACTGCTGGGCCCGGGAGCCCATCCACTGCGCAGTCGAGAGGGGCGTTTGCTGAGAACCAGGTCCAGTCTTGGACCCTAAATGGAGCAGCCCGAGAGCAAGTTTTCAGCGCCGGCTCTGTCTACAAGCCCAGTATTCCCCAACGCCCATGCCCTGCAGCCCCGGGACCCCAGAACGCTGCCCCAGCATATCGGACTTCAGTCCCCAGGCCTGTCTCCAACTTGGCGTTGGAGTTGGGGGAGGCCACCGAGGGAAACCAGGCCCCTCCGGCTGCCCAGGGGAGGGGAGCGGATCGGTGTGAGGGCCGCCCGGCCAGGCTCCTTTGTTGTACGCTGACAGGACGGTGCAGCCACCACACACTTCAGCTGCCAACTCGCCGCGGTCACTCAATCCATCACCGGGGGTGGGGGCTCCCGGCCCCTGGCTCCTGGCCGCTCAGCCTGCAGTGTTGTTTTAGTCTGACTCGGGCTGTGAGATAAACGGGGCATGAACTGGCCCCCTGGCAGGGGGTCAGCCCCTTCTGCCCTCATTAAAGTGCCAATCAAGAAGAGGAATGGAGGCAAGCCGAGCGCACTGGCCTCCTCGGCCGAGGGGGCAGGAATCAGTCTCCCCCCAGCAAGGACGCCTGGCGAATTCCGCCCAGGGCCCTCGGGCATCGGGTTGCAACATCCCCAGAGCAGCCGGCCCTGGGGCTTCGCTGCCATGAGGGAGGTTGGGGAGCTGGAAGTTCAAAGCAGCAAACACCCACCCAGCCCCCAGCCCCTGTGCACACAGGCAGGCCTGGCTTGCTGTTTGCTTACCTGCTGCTACACAACAAACCACCCCAAACTTCATGGCTTAAAACAACAGCCATTTTATTATCTCTCTTGAATCTGAGGGTAGACTGGGCTCAGTGGGGTGGATCATCTGCTCCATGGGGTGGCGACCAGAGTGGCCCCGTGCCTTGGTGGGGACGCCCAGAAGGCTGGGCTCACCTGGGTCGCTGGGGTGGCTGGGCCTGTCTCTCCATCTCCATGGAGTCTCAGGGCCTCTCCCTGTCTCTGTGGCCGCTCCATGTGTTCTCTCCCACAGTGTGGCCAGATTCCTTATCTGTGACTTGAGGCTCCCAAAAGCATAAGAGTGACGGTGCTAGGCCTTCGTAAGACTGCACCTGGAATTGGCACAGAGTAATGTCTGTCTGTCGAGGAGTGAGTCAGGGCCCACTCAGATTCAGTGTGTATGCTGGAGGCCATGGTCCCCCAGGGCCATCCCTGGAGACTGGACAGCACAGTGTGATCCCAGGGGTGAGGCTTTGCTCAGCAGAGCCAGCTCTTTTCTCCTGGGCTCTCAGCCTGAGGGCAAATGGGTCAATAGCCATCTGGGGTGTAGGATGGGGTGTGCAGTGGGGAGGCTCTAATTCTCCCCTCCCATATATATATATCCTCCATGTTTATCTAGTCTCTAAAAGAATCCCCTTAAAGCCTATAACAAGGCATTCAAAAGGCCAGGCGCAGTGGCTCACGCCTGTAATCCTAGCACTCTGGGAGGCCGAGGTGGGTGGATCGTTTGAGCTCAGGAGTTCGAGACCAGCCTGAGCAAGAGCCAGACCCCGTCTCTACTAAAAATAGAAAGAAATTATATGGACAGCCAAAAATATATAGAGAAAAATTACCCGGGCATGGTGGCACATGCCTGTAGTCCTAGCTACTGGGGAGGCTGAGGCAGGAGGATTGCTTGAGCCCAGGAGTTTGAGGTTGCTGTGAGCTAGGCTGATGCCACGGCACTCAAGCCCAGGCAACAGAGTGAGACTCTGTCTCAAAAAAAAAAAATGAAGCCTATAACAAGGCATTGAAAAAAATTAATAGCACGATTATGTATTCATTTTAAATAGTAAATAATAACAGTAATTGATAGCATCACTTAAAAACTTATGATATGCCAAGCATTGTCCTAAGCAATTTTATCTTGTTTAATTTCCCCAACAACCCTATGGCAATGACGCAGCTGTTACCCTTGTTTTACATGTGTCTAAGGTAAAGTAAGTGGGCTAAACTGAAAGAAATAGACCCCCAAATATTTAGTAACTCAAACACAATAAGGGCTTATTTCTCACTCATGTAACCTGGAAGAGAATTGCTGGTGGACAGGCGGCCTTGCTCCAGGCAGTGTCCCGCGGATCCAGGCTCCATCCCTCCTGGGCCCTGCTCCCCACTCTGGTCAGGAGAGTGCATAGGTCACTCTGGCAGCTACGTGTAGAACAGGGGCCACGGTGTGTGCATCTGTGGGGAAGCAGGGGTGTTGGGGACATTCCCCATTTGCCTTCTACATTCAGTCGCCCTTTCTCCACCCTGATCTCTGCCCTGAAGGATACCCTCTGTGAACTGTGTCAATGGCTCCCCAACCCTCCAGGTTCCAGTTAGGCTCCGCCCATTGGGGGCAGTAGCAAGAGGTCAGAGGACAGGTGGAGCGGTGAGGGTGTGGACTTCCCCGGCTCACTCTCTCTGCTGGACTCTAGCTGGGAAGTAGATGACTTTTGCTACTAAAGGCCATGCTCCCATGAGGTGGCCAGCAGCTTTAACTCTCACCCATCCTGGGGACAGTAACAGGATACTTCACCATCTCTTGTTGGTATCCTTGATCCCGCCCACAACTTGCAATCAGCCCTTCCACTCACCTCTCTGCAATCACATCCTTTGTCAACAGGAGCGGCTCATCTACATCCTGCTGTGGCCCTGCTGGTACAGGGGCAAGGGCAGAAGTAAGGAAGTGGTTGAGGAAGCTCGCAAAAATCTGGACAAGAGATGATGGTGAGGTTGTTTCCCAAGTTTCAGCCAACAAGATTTTTCTGATGGATCGGATGTGTGGTTTGAGTAAAAGAGGAGTTTCTAGAATGACTCTGAAGTTGTCAGGCCTGAACAACCGGGAAAATGGAGTTAAGATGGGTAAGACCCAGGGAGAGGCAGGCTTGGAAAGCAGAAAGTCAGGAGGTCACTTTTGGACTGCTAAGTTGGGGATGCTTTTTAGACTTCCAAGTAGAGACATTGAGAAGGCAGTTGGAGCCCCAAGTCTGGATTTCAGGGCAGAGATCCAGGCTGGAGGCATAACTTTGAGAACTGTGAATACATAGATGGTATTTACAGCCATGAGACTTGGTGAAATAACCAAGGACAGTTTGGCTGGAGGACAAAAGAGGTCTGATAAGAGCACTGAAGCTCTCCAACATTCAAAGACCAAAAGGATGAGGAGGATACAGCAATAAAGAGTAAAGAGAAGCTATCAGTGAAACAGGAGCAAAACCAAGGAACAATGGTTTCCTGGAAGCCAAGTGGGGAAATAAAATGTTAAAGAAGGACAGAGAGTGATCAACCATGGCAAATACAGCTTATGGTTCAGGTTAGATGAGGCTGTATAATGAAGATTAAGTTGGCAAAGTGGAGATCATTGATGATCTTGAAAAGGGTGGGGATGAAATCTTAATTGGAAAGGGCTCAGAGAAGAAGAGAAATTCCTGGTTCTATCCATGGGAGAGTAGTTGGTACTGGACATATCTGCCTGTCATAAATTACTATAAACTGGACAAAACATGTGAAACAACGATTATCAGGCATTGGACCACAGGCAAGTCCAGGCTAGGATCCTTAAGAGGAGGGAAGCACACAAGGCTGAGCTCCACATTCACTTTGACTTTCTGCCTGGAGATAATTTTCAAACTAGGGCACAGGAAAGAGGATTCCAAGCAGAGAGCCACAGTCTCAGTGGATAGAGAAGAGTTCAGAGAGGTCTAGCTGCTAAAACAACTAGAATTTGTGGGGCAGGTTACAAAAAAGGAGAGAACCACAGAGAAATCCAGAAAAGCTACCATTCAGAAGTAAGGACCATCACTTGGGAGTAAGGGCTTCACCCTAGGACTGTGAGTAAAATTGAAATAGATCCACCCTAACAAAGTCTAAAATCAATTCACCAGGCATTTAACTCTCTGCCAGGAAAAAAAAAAGTTTAACACTCTTTAGAGGATGCTATCTTAACCCAGAGTCTCTACAATGTAACATTTAAAATGTCTAGTGAATAAAAAACATTAGACGTGTAAAGAAGGAGGAACTGTGACCCAAAGACAAGGGAAGAAAAGAACAGCAGCAAACTCAATATAATCCAGATGTTGGAATAAGCATAGACTTTAAAATGTATTAAAGGATTTAGTGGAAAGGGTGACAATACATGTGAACTGATGGGGAAATTCAGCACAGAGATGGAACTTTTAAATAGAAATTCTAGAACTCAAAAATACAGTATCTGGGCTGGGCACAGTGGCTCATGCCTGTAATCCTAGCACTCTGGGAGGCCGAGGCGGGCGGATCATTTGAGCTCAGGAGTTCGAGACCAGCCTGAGCAAGAGCGAGACCCCGTCTCTACTAAAAAAATAGAAAGAAATGATCTGGACAACTAAAAATATATAGAAAAATTAGCCGGGCATGGTGGTGCATGCCTGTAGTCCCAGCTACTCGGGAGGCTGAGGCAGAAGGATTGCTTGAGCCCAGGAGTTTGAGGTTGCTGTGAGCTAAGCTGATGCCACAGCACTCTAGCCTGGACAACAGGGTAAGACCCAGTCTCAAAAAAAAAAAAAAAAAAAGAATGCTGAAGTGGCTATATTAGTATCAGACAAAGAATATTTCAGGACAAAGAATATTATCAGAGATAAGGAAGGATATTTCTCAATGAAAAAGTCAATTCATCATGAAGATGTAATAATCCTAAATGTGTACGAACCCAATAACACAGTTCCAATACATGGAACAAAAATGGACAGAAAAAAAGAACTCCACTAATCATAATGGGAGATTTTAACACTCCTCTCTGAGACATTGATAGAACAAGCAGACATGACAAATAAATACAGACATAGAGGATTTGAAAAAGAGAATGTGAGAAGAGGTGGAGAGACAAACTCCAATCTTTCAAGGAATTTTATTTTAAAGAGAGCAGAAAATTGATCAGTGGCTGCATTGGGGTCTGCTCAAGAATGGATTGGGGCTGGCAGGGTGGCTCACACCTGTAATCCTAGCACTTTGGGAGGCCGAGGGAGAAGGATACCTTGAGGCCAGGAGTTCAAGACCAGCCTGAGCAAGAGCAAGAACCCTGTCTTTACAAAAAGTAGTAAAATTAGCTGGACATGGTGGTGCATGGCTGCAGTCCCAGCTACTCAGGAGGCTGAGGCAGGAGGATCCCTTGAGCCCAGGAGTTTGAGGTTGCAGTGAGCCATGATGATGTCACTACACTCTAGCCCAGGCAACAGAGTGAGACCATGTCACCAAAAAAAAGAGTGGATTAGGATGGGAGAAACGATAGCATGTTTGTGTGCTGTGGGATGAGCCAGGAGGGGTGGGATCTGGTGATTCAGGACAGTGAGTGGACAACTTCAGGCCTAGTGTCCTTGAGTGGGCCAGGGGGGATGGCATGGGCACAAGTAGAAGAGTTGGCCCGAGGGTAGGTGTGTGCGTGTGTTGGGGAGACGGAGCTGGAGAAGGGGCCCCTTCCCAAGGTGGTGTTGGCCGGAGCCTCTGGGCCCTGCCATGTGGCCAGGCCTCCTGGAGACAGGCAGGGGCGGCTTGGGCAGGACCCTCACCCATCTCTGCAACTCAGTGTGCTCTGTTATTTTCCAGGTCTTTGTCCCAAGATAACGCTAGCTGGTCAGGGAAGCCACCCCACCATAAGAGGCTGGAGCAAGAGTGCTGCTTTATAACTTTGCTATATATATTTTTTTAACATTTACAGATTTGTTTCAGCCTTTTAACATAACAGATAAGGATTTTCTGAGACTGACATGCTGCCTGCTGCGCTCAGGCACTGTCAGATAAGGAGTTTTAAAAAATGTTTTAAGTAATTGGTTCACAGAAAAGGAAAAGGCTCTTCAACATAATTTCCCCTGAGAGAAGTACACATTCAAACTGAGATACTCACCTCCCCTAAACTGGCAAAGTTTAAAAAACTCGGTAACACATCACACGGGTGAGGGTGCGGGAAATGCCCGCGCACTCGCTTCCCGTGGCGGGTACATTGGCACGAACTCTGCAGAAGACCATTCGCCAATATTTATCGAAATTGAAGTGGGTGAAGCATCGAGTAATTCCTCTCCTAAGACTTTTAACTTACACATCACAAAATCAGGTATGCACGGGTGACTGCTTGCCGCTTGGTGTGCGAAAGCAACCCAGGTGACCCTCAGGAGCGGACTGGTGGAATAAATACGGTATATCCATGCAATGGGAATCACACCACCATAGGAGAAAATTAGAAAGCTCTTTCTGTGCCGATAAGGAATGATCTCCAAGACATATCAGTAAGTGAAAGGAGCAAGGAGGTAGTATACTAAAATTTTTGAAAAAAAAAAAAAAAGAATAAATAGAGGGAAAGAGTATATAGACATATATGTGTGTGTGTATATGTAATCACCTACATTTATATGGAGAGAGAGTGTGTGTGTGTGTGTGTGTGTGTTTGTGTGTGTGTGTGTGTGTCTCGGTGGAAAAACACACAAGAAACCAGGGAGGGGACGTGGATAGCCAGACGCTACAGTGGGAGGGAGGGAAAAGATAAACCATAAATAAAAACAAACGCAGAAGCCAGGAGACAGGGTTTAACAAACAATGCTCAGCATAGTCTCTTCCTGCTCCCCTTCTAAACACCACATTTCTACTTCTAGATAGACGTGCGTCTGGAATTCCATCTAGAAAATCTGAAGGGCATTTAAACCCAGCAGTTTGGCCATAAACTAGGCCAAGTGGCCAGGAGGTGAGTTGGGGGCGGGTCTCTGGTCCCTTTGCTAAGAACCTCTTTTGTGCTTAGCATGAAACCGCCACTCTCGGGAGACAGTTTACAACCAATGACTCACCTTTCCTGTTTTCAGTCTGTTGACATTTTAAAAATATTGTAAATTATTAACTCAAAACCCCAATAGCTACAGACATTCTCTTCCGTCATTTGCGAGAACTTGGTGTCATAACTAGATGAACGGAACGAAGGCTGGGGTCAAAATGTGAGCTGCCAAGTTGATAGGATGCCTCCTTTCCCCGACTACCTCGGCTCTTGTTAACATAATTAATGTTATCTTCTGAAATAAACGGGTTGGCATTTGTAACCACTAACTGCCGTGCGGGGACAGACTGCAGGGGGCCCTTTTGGTCAGACCCGGGCGCCGAGGTCTTCGCCGGCCTGCTTCCCGCGTGTGCTGTCCACGTGCACGTCCCCTGCCTGGGCGCTCGGACTTTAAACGCTCCGGGCCGCGGGCCAGGCCTTGGCTCTATTTGCAGAGTTGCCTCATCTAACGTTGGTGTTGAGCAGACAGAGCCAGGCGCCCAGAGCCCGAGGGAGGGGGCAGCGGGTGGCCCTCTCGCCTCCTCTGACCCCCAGGGACCTCCAGTGAACCCAAGATGTACCATGAGATGCCGCCAAATCTCATAGCCAAACAGGCTTGAGTTAACCTCCCCTATGGCGGGCAGGGGACTTCTTCAGAGGGGAAATTACAGGGTCAGGCCACCCCATGGGGGGAATCCGGCTATAAGAAAACAGGCCACTCCTGGGGAGGCTGGCCTGGGGCAGGCTCTGGGGACAAGAGGGCCACCCTCAGGCTCCCCACAGGCTCCTCCCCGGGTGCCCGCTGCTTCCCAGCGCTCAGAGCCCTGCGGGTCTGGCCTGGTCCCTGCAGCCGTCTCTCCCCAGCGTCCTCTCACCAGCTGCGAGTCCCTGCGGAGCTCCGACATTAATGACCTGCCTTTGTCCACCAAGAAACCCCCTAAGTGTCAGAGCCTTGACTGAAAGGCATGACTCTTCATGGTGACCTTTAGGACCAAGGCTGCGGATCGGGAGGGCCTGGGGCAGAGGAGCCTTCCCACAGGGCTGCGACCAAACCTCGTCCCCACACAGCTCCGTCCAGCACAGGGAAGGGGGTCCGTGCCCTTCGTGCCACCTCCCGCCACCGCTGCCAAGCCTGGCCCCCTCCCCATCTTGAGGGCTTGTGAGTGTCCTGGGTAATGTCCACGTGGGGGAGTCAGGCGGGGCCACAGTCATGGGCCACAGCTGCTTCTCTGGACTGGACAGATAGGAGGCGACATGTTGGCCACGAAGGACAGAGGAGGCTCCTCAGCCACCTACAGGCTCCAGGAACAGCTCTTTATGCTGGGCGCCCCAGGGGCCCCAGGTCCAGAATCCAGACCCCACTGAAAGCGTTTTCTCTGCCTTTCTGGGAAGCAGCCAACGCTGGATTGTCCCCGCATCTCCGGAGCTGTCGGGTTCGGCAGCCGCCCGCTACCGTGGCTCCTGAAATGCGCCTATTCTGAATCGAGAAAACACACTGTGTTTTGAAGATTGAGTACAAAATAAGAACGTAAAATATCCTTTTATTAATTTTTTATATTGATTACACATTAAATGCTACTATTTTGGATGCATTAAGTCTATTATTAAAATTAGTTGCCCACTTGTTTTTCCTTTTTAAAAAATGTGACTCCCAGAAAGTTTGAAATGACAAATGTGACTTGCATTATTTTACGAGACAGTGCTGGTCTCCTCGGGAACGGTGGGAGCTGCGCTCCCCACAGGCCCCGCCCTGCACGGCTCGGGGAAGGTGCACAAGATTGGGGAGCAGGGGTGAGGCCAGCCGCGCTGCCCCGCACCGACCCCAGGCCCTCTTCAGACCCTTGCTGCAAACTCCCAGAGGCCCAGAGAGCCAGAGACCTTCCACAGAGGCCCAGCTGGCCCCTCTGCTGTCCTGTCCCCCCACCCCCAAGGGTTCCCGGCAGCTCCAGGCTCTATCGTCCAGGTTCAAGTCCAGGGGAAAGTTATCTCCTCCTGAAAACTTCTGCCCAAGCTCCTGGATTCACTGTGACTGGACCCTGTGTCCATTCTGGAACCAATCCCTGCATCCAGGGTTGGAATCGCACTAATGGGCCAAGCCTGGATCATATGACTGTCCCTGAAACAGTCACATATACAGTCATACGTGCACGATGACACGTGTGACTGTTTTGGTCAGCGACGTACCACACACATGATGATGATACCAAAAGATCATAATTCCATGTTTTTACGGCACCCTTTCTATGCTTAGCTATGTTTAGACACGAGAATACCTACCATCGTGTGACAGTCGCCTGCAGCGTGCAGTACAGCAATGTGCAGTACAGGTGTGTGGCCGGGGAGCCACAGACGCGGCTCAGAGCCCAGAGTGTGGCCGGCTGTGCCATCTGGGCTCATGCAAGTGCACTCCATGGCGTTCGCACCAGGACAAAATGCCTAATGCCGTGTTTCTCAGCACTTATGCCCCTGTACAAACGGTTGCCAGGGAGACGGGGTTGTCGATGGGCCAGGACTGACTTACAGGCGTCATCCCTTAGGCAGGGGACGGAACGGAGCCCCTGTTAAACTACAGGGCAGAGAGTGTGTGGGAGACGGTTCCCCAGAGGGGACTTGGGGTCTATTTCCAGAAGAAGGGAGGATCCGTTCTGGTGCAACAGTGGCAAGTGTCTACACTCCAGCCTGTGAAGCCCCTCCCTGCCCTCGTGGTGTTTCCCTCCCGGTCGCACACCCCACTCAGAGCATCAGGTTGACTCTTTTTTCAAGTCTTTTCTTTTCTCTCCATTTCTTTAGTGTGACCCTCCTCATCCTCTCTTGCCCGGACTATTTCCACAGTTCTCTAAGACAAATGTTTCCCTCCAGCCACTCCCATTCACATCTCTTCACACTACGAACCTGGGTATCTTTTCAAAGCTCAGGTTGGCCATTACTCTCCCTCCACTCAGCATGATTTTCAAATTCATCCACGTGGTTTTGCGTGTCAGCAGTTTGTTTTTATTGCTGTGTAGTATGTCAACCTTATGTTATACCTAATTTGTTTATCCATTCGCCTGTTGGTGGCGGTTTGAGTTGTTTCCAATTTTTGGCTATTGTGAATAAACATTTGAGCACAAGTCTTGGTGTGGACATGTTTCCATTTCTCTGGAGTAGATACCAGTGAGTGGAGCTGATAGGTCATATGGTGAGCATATGTTTAACTCTTTGAGAAACTACCAAGATGTTTTCCAAAGTAGTTGTACTATTTGACACTCCCACCAGCAACGTATGAGAATTCCAGGTGCTCCACATCCTTGCCAACACTTGCTATTGTCAGATGTTTTAACTTTAATCACTTTATAGGTGTGCAGCATTATTTCATTGTGGTTTAAATTTGCATTTCCCTGAGAGTGATACTGTACACTTTTCATGTGCTTCTTGGCCATCTGTTTAATTCTTTTGTGAAGTGTCTGTTCAATTATTTGCTTATTTTTAATTGGGTTGTGTGACTTATTGAGTTGATATATTAAAAATTTGTTAAGAGAATTTGCATCTATGTCTATGAGGGATATTGGTCTTTAGTTTTCTTTTCTTGTAAAGACTGTGTCTGGTTTTGGTATCAGAGCAACTGGCCTCATGAGTTGGCAAGTGCTGTCTCTATTTTCTGAAAGGATTTGTGTAGGACTGATATTAATTTCTCCTTAAATTTTGATGAAACTCACAAGTGAAACCATTTGCACCTGGACTTTTCTTTGGAAAAAGGCTTTTAATTACAAATTTAACTTCTTTAATAGCTACAGTGTTATACAAATTTTTTATTTCTCTTCTATCAATTTTAGTAATTTGTGCCTTTCAAGAAATGTGTCCATTTTCTCTGAGCTGTCAGATTTAAAGCAAAAAGTTACTCATAATATTCCCTTGTTATCTTTTAAATGTCTGTAGGATCTATTAATATAATGATGTCCTTTTTTCCCCCAAAGTGGAATATTTTGGGGAGTAGAGAGAGCCAAATCCTAATCCTCCAGAGCAGGAAATCATAGATAACACCTCTAACTGGGGAAAAAAAAAATTCAAGAAGAGGTGGTAGACACATGATATTTGGAAAAATGAAGTTAAATACAAAAAGAAATTGGAAAAGTTCAAAGTAGTTGCTTGTGGTGACAGGATTAGTGTGGGCTGGGTCACAGGATTGGAAAATAGTTCCTTCTAAACTAGCACAAAACTCAAGTTCAGGGCTCCTTTAGTGTAGATCTCATCTGCCTTGCCTTTACCCAGTTCGGGCTGCACTGAAGGTTTCAGTGCTTTTCTGAACTCCCCTCATCAACTCAGCCTGGTTTCCCTGTTCCTCAGACCCAGTTCCCTTCCCATCTCGAGAGTGACAGATGCTCCACATCCCCAGGGATCCTCATCTTGGGCCAGTGGTGTCCCCAGTGTGCTGGAAACCCAGAGAGAATCTTTTCTTTTTTTTTGTAACACTCCCCTCCTCAATATGCCAATATTAACTTCAGTAATAATCATGAATGAAACAAATAATAGTAATAAGAAAAGAGATGCAGAGAGTAAAAATTTTTAATTGAATTTAAAAAGTACACAATCATGCCAGTAAAAATTATAATACAAAAGGGCAGAATTACTTAATCATTTCATGTTTTTACATTTTTATATTTACTTAATGGTTTGAATTTTGATTTTTTGGTTATAGCCCTATACAACAAATGCTTACTTAAATAATTCTCTAGTAACTTGTAGGTGGATTTTAATGAAATCAATACCTCTGCAAAAGGTACACCTATAATTTTGGTAATTTACTAAATCGTACCACTAAACTATTTTCTTTATATTTCCTATATGAACAAAAATTTGCACTTACCAAACAAAAAGATTACACTTCATAGTCTGCGCGCACCCTGTTTCGCTGCTTAAATTTTTAAACACAAACTGCAAGCGGTCACATAGAATGACAGAATTGAAGCGACTCAAGTTTTATTGCTTCTTCTTTACAATCACTGTGTGTCATTGTTCACTTCAAATCTGTTTAAATGCAAGAATATGTAGGAACAGAGGGCTGGGAGCCTTGAACTGTGCCCGGAACAAGCTTGAGCAATTCCAAACCGTTAGAATGTTCTCTCCGCAGGAAGGTGCGCGGCTGGGTGCAGGGGCGTTGGTGCCCACTGCATAACTGGCCGTTCTCAGAATTAATGTCCATGTGGAATGCAAGGTTTATTAAAGGAAAATACAAATGTGCTAATTTGAAGCTTACACACACACACACACACACACACAGACTCAACGGAATTTAAACCCACTGAAGATTTTTAAAGGGAGGAGAATCTTATCTTCACAGAAAATCTCCAGATTTGTTTAGAATCGCCAAGAGCGTGGTGGTAATAAAAAGCAGACTGGCTTCTAGCCCTGGTTTTCTTATTGTTTTGAATTGTCTGCGGGTGGCCGTGCACGCTTTCATTTGCCGGCACCCAGGGTCCCACTCCCGCTGGCTGCCACGGGCCAACCATTCCGTGGCCACCCTGTCCCACCGACTGTCTCTACCTGCCCTGCCATCCGCACCTTGCCCTCTCCAACGTCGCTTCTGCTCCCGCAATTCCAACGAAACCTTTCTGACCGGCGATGCCCTCACGCCGTTGAATACAACGTGCGTCTGCTGTGACGTGTCAGCACCGTGCGATGCCGCTGACGTCCTCTTCCTGGCACCGGCCTCTCCAGTCGCTGCTGCTCAGGGTCCTTCGCTCACTCCAGGCGCTGTCCCTGGCATGTTCCCCAGGGCTGGCCCCAGCCCCGCCTCCTCTCACGTCCCGCTCCCGCTACTATCCAGTCTGCCCCGATTTCAAACGGCTCACTGGTTACCGAAGCTGGAAACCTGGGAGCCAGCCTGGGTGTCTTTTTCTCTCATCTCTACATTAAATCGATCCCTCTGGTTTGTCCGTTCTTGCTCAAAAACACGTCCCAACTCTGTACGCTTCTCCGACCCGCCTGAGCGCCCCTTATTTCTTGCCCGGACCATCGCAGCGGCCTTCCACTCCCGATCCACGCGTCCCAGGCTCCACTCTGCAGCCAGAGAGGTATTTTTGGAGATGCCAGTCTTACCGTGGAATCCTTAGCTTAAAACTTCTCCCAACATGGCTTACGAAGTCCAGGATGATCTGGCCCCGACCACCTCCCACCTCCTGTCCTTGTGCTCCAGCCAGCCTAGCTCACCAGTGCTGAGCAGCGCCTACTGCGCATGGGCACCGCCCTTTCCTCTTTGCCTCATGCATCCTTCTCAGCCTTTCTGGACTCAGATCACCTGCCTCTTCCTCAGTGATGTCTTCCCTGCCGCACCCCAACATCCACTAGTTTAGTTCAGGGAGTGGCAAGAGTGTCACCCTATTCATTGCATATCCCTGGCACCCAATACCGAGCCTGGCACATAGTACATGCTCAACAGCAGGGGCTGGCACTGCGTCCCTGTGGTCGGAGGGGCAGAGGCTTGGTTACTCCAGAATCAGTCATCTGTGTTTTGGGGAACACCTGGGGAGGTGTGATCTCTATGGACAAATCATCGGACAAACTGACAGTTGCCCTTCTGCAGGGTTCGCCAAACTTCCCGGAAGTCTCCATGGACCCCGAAGTCAAGTGTCTTAGGAAAACATGCCCAGAAGGCAGGAATTTTCCCCCTAAAGTGTCCCTGGAGTCATCTCAGCTCCTGTCCCCTCCCCTCTCCCTCGCACCGCCTCCCTCCGGGGCAGACTTGCGCATGGTTTCCAAGAGCCAAGTCGGTCTAGGTCTATACGTTTCCTCCAAGTCAAAATGTATCCATGACCTTTTTGTGATTTTGAGTCAGACCAGAATAAGCATGAGGTGTGAAGTTTTATTAGCCCCTGGGAACTATTTATACTGGGTGTGCTGCTTGGGTAACACTGCGAGAGAACATGGTCTGGCTCCTCTCAGAGCGACAAATGGCTTGGCCCGGCTCCTGGGCGCAGAGAAGGCCGCTCTGTAGCGCAATTGTTCCTGCATCAAATCCTTCTAAAGTTCCAACTGGATTATTTGCAGGAAGCTTAATTAAGGCTGCTGTGTTCTTTTCTTCTTCAGCCTTTCTTCTAACTTTGTTTACTTTAAGCACTTACTGCCGTTCCAGAGGATATAGCTTTGGTTAGAAATGGCCCCTCAGGCCACTTGAAGATGTAGGTCAGAGCTCTCCTATGCAAAAAAATAAGTAAGATCATACAGGATTTGATTAATACAGTCTATAAACTTCTCTCTCTACCCGTGCCTCAAAGAGAGAATATACATCTGTTTCATATGTCAGTGGAACATTTACACAAATTGATCAAGTACTTGGACAAAAAGAAAATCACAAGACTTTTTTTTAAATGTAGAAATCTTTAGCTTACACTTATTGGTCATAATCCAATAAAATTCAAAACACTAATTTAAAAGAGATAATTTTTTTAATATTTGGAAATTAAGAAACATATTCCTAAGTAATCCTTAGATCAAAGTAATCCTTAGATCAAAGAAGAAATTAAAAGAGAATTTAAAACTACACAGAAAACAATGAAAGGAGAATACTTTAATACCAAAATCTATGAGATAAACCAAGCTGCAGTCAAAGGAAAATTTAAAACCCTAAAATGACATCATCATTCAAGGAGAAAGGTGAAAAAAACAACAAAACAAAACTAAATACTTACCTTAGAAAGCAAGAAAAGAACAGCAAAATAAATCAAAACAGGCTGGGACAAAGAGTAAAAGATCAAAGATGTATCAATAGAGTAGTAAAAACAAAGCAAAGAGAAATAAATTTCAAACTGGTTCTCTGAAAAGAACAATCACCTCCTCAAAAAGTTAGTTATTAAAAAAAAGAGTAAAATGAGGAATGAGAAAGGAGAAATAACCAGATACAGGAGGCATGAAAATAATTTTAAGAGAATACATGCAAGTGTATGGCAACAAATTAAAAAACTTAAGAGAATTGAATGATTAAAAAAAATCAAATGCTACCAAAATTGACCTATGAAGAAATGGAAAACTTGAATCTTCCAATGAACAGAGTAGAGAGTGGGATGATGATGAAAGGGAACCACTGAAAAGAGTTCTAGAACCCAAGGGTTTACAGCCCACTTTTATTTAACCTTTAAAAACCAGAACAGGCCGGGCGCAGTGGTTCACGCCTGTTAATCCCAGCACTTTGGGAGGCCAAGGCAGGAGGACCGCTTGAGGCCAGGAGTTTGAGGTTGCTGTGAGCTATGACGACGCCACTGCACTCTAGCCCAGGAGACAGAGCAAGACTGTCTCAAAAAACAAAAACAAAACAAAACAAACAAAAAAAACAACCAGAAGGGGAAATTCTAATGTAAGTATTGCAAGCCATAGAAAATGGTAGAAAGCTCCCTGATCCATTTTATGAAGGCAACATAATTTTAATTCTAAAATCTGATGAAGATACTATGAAAAAAAGAAAATTATAGATCCCTTTCACTTTAAAGATGCAAAAATTCAAAATATTAGCCAAAAAGCAGGAAATGTATCAATAGAATAACAAACTAACACATTATGCCCAAGTGGAATCCCTTACTCCAGGGATTAAGGGTGGTTCAGTATCAGGAAATTTATCAACATCATGTATTACATCCCCTCCCCCCCAAAAAAAAACCACTAAAGGAGAAAAAATAATATGGTCATAATAATAGATTCTGAAAAGGCATTTGCTATAATTCAGCACCATTCCTAACAGTTAATCCAAATGCCAATAAACAAATGATGGTTTGTATTGTTAAATTTGCTGCTAGGGAAATGCAAGACAAAGTGACAATGAGCTACCACTTTGCACTGTACTCAGACTGACCACAGGCACAGGAAAGGTGCTCACGGTTGGCTGCAGCCCTTCACATTCCCACCAGGATTTTGGGAAAACGACCTTGAATACACCTCCCAGCCAATGCGCTCCTGGGCATCTGCTGCACAGGAATAAAACTAGGGCCTGAGCACATCGACAGGAGGATATTCAGTGTTGCTCTCGCGGGGCAAGGTGGAGGCAGCCTGAAAACTAAGTGACTGCCTATCAATGCAGGATCAGCTGAGGAAATTATAGAACATTTACACCATTAACTATTGTGCAGCACTTAACTTGCCACCCTGAAGGGAAGAGCAAGTTGCAAAATAGTACATATACAGCATGATTCCATTTTTGTAAAGACGAATGCTAGGAAACCATGACTATGCATATCCAGGCATGTATATCTGTATGCAGTTATACAAGCATGGTGAGAATTCGGGCAATATCTGAGGTTTATGAGTTTTGAGGCAGAGTGGACGGAGGAAAGAGGGGTGACATTGCAGGGGCGGGCAGAGGCAAAGATGCTGCAGTAACTGCCATCCTAGTATAGAGCGGACGTGTAAAAGTATGTTTGTGTTTTTTGCATTTGTATAAAAATCTAAAAAAGAATTTTAAAAGTGTCACCAGGACTAGTCAGCAGCAGACGTCTTTCTTTTTTCTACGATCGATTTCATCGTCCCCTAGGCAGAGGGCCGCGGCTCAGGTGAGCAGTTATCTTCAGGGCCCTTGCAGGTGATAGTGAAGCCTCACTCCAAGTTTCCTGAACAAGTGTTCTTTGGGGTTCATCAAAACTTCTAAATAATAATGAACATGCTTGGATCTGTGTTGAGAAAGCACTTCAGCATCTTTTAGACACCTGTTCTTAGGGTCCTGAGATGCAGTGTCCCAGCGAGCAGCAAACCTCAAGTTTTTCTGGCAGTACTAGATGTCACATTCTTGCTCTCCAGAGCTAGGTGCAAGCTGTCTCTGCAGTGACTCAGTGCCTGCAAGGCAGCACCTTGAACTTGTTGGAGGAAACTGAAGATGTCACACGCACACCCTTTCTAGGCCAATGGCATCCCCACGCCCTGGACTGTCTGGTTGGTGGTCAAGTATCGCCCCACTGTGCCTCTGAGCCCCCAAAATAGTCTGGTCTCATTTGGGGGTGTTAGCCACACCTCCTACCCTTTCCCCCCTAGAAGGGGCATATTCTTTAGATGCTGTGCTCTGGTTTGAAAAGTGTAGCCCTTCCCCTCTCTAAGCTCTTGGATTTCTGTTCGACATTCTGCTCGGCCTGGCTCTTGTCCGGTTTAAGTGGCGATGGTGGACGAGGTAGTTCGACAGGTGAGGGAAATAGCTCTTAATTAAATCCAGGGCTTTGCTTAGTCCACACTGAACCCTGCAGCTAAACGTGGCTGGGGAAAAACAACACAACCAGGTGGCCAGTCTGGCTTCGAATTCATGGTCACCAACCTCAAATGGCCCCCAGTGTTGCCCGGCAAACACATCACGCTTCTCTGGCCTGCTCAGCGCTCTCCCATTGTCCTACATGACATATTCCTCTTTCCAAATCCCCACCGTGTCCTGCCCTCCACCCATTCCTGGCCCATCCCCCTGAGAAACAGGAGCAACCTACTGAATCCCAAGTTCCCCTCCCCGTCGTCGCTCCTCCTTCCCCGGGAAGCACCAGTCCCCTCTCACCTTCCACTCATGGCCAGACTCCTCCAGAGGGTCAGACTCGTTCTCTCCAGTTTCTCTCCTTCCATTTTCCTCCTACGACCTGGCCTCGCTGCTCCTCTAAAACTGCTCTCAGTGACTTTGATGCTGCCAAGTGCATCGTCCAGTGTCGGTTTTCAACCCCTCGATTAGTTCAGCTTTGAAACCTTCCTGGACCACACCCGCTTGGGGCCGCTCCGTCCCTGGACGTGCCTGCCGAGTCTCCTGTGCTGTTTGTACCTCATCGGTCTAAACGCCGAGCGATGACCTCTGTCCTGCTGGGGACTGGACCTGTCACCTCGGCGCGGGGTGAGCAGCAGCCAGCGTGGAGCCTCCGGGCCTGCAGCGCCGAGTGCCACCTACTCTCGGGAAGTCGACGCCTGCTCAGTGTGTGGGGTCTGCCCTGGCACGTGCTTCCCTGCACTGCAGGGAGAGGCTACATTTCATTGCAAATATTTTACTGTATTTAGTATTTTCACTGGAGATAGTTCTAGAATCTATGGATTACCAAGAAACCAGAAGAAACAAAGAACAAATCTGGGAAGTCAACAAAACATTTTATTCCACAGGAAGAAAGAGATGACTCTGACATGAGAACCAAGTTCAAGAGTCTTAACACACTGGTGATTGTAATAGTGTTTACACAGTAGAGAACCAGATATTTCATTTTCAGAATTTTATCAAGCAGCTACTATGATATTTTGAGGCACAGATGATACTTAAAAAGAAAGTGGCCCTGGAGCCTTCTGCACATTGTGGCGAGTCCACCAAGCGACAGGATGCCCTGGGCTGGGGAAGAGGCTGCTTGTCTTGTTTTCCATCGTGAGGTGACAGGCCCGGGGCACAGGGTAGGGATGGAAACGGCCTGGCTAGTCCTTCCTGCGGGTGGAGAAAAGCAGCTACGGTTGGGCGGTGACAGGAGGCAGCCAGCTGGTTGGGTCAGGGAATTGGGATGGCCTTGGATGTCTCCTTATCTGATTTCCCCTTGTCCTACTCATTTTACTTTCCTCAGAGAGGAGCTGTGTATTTGAGGCAGCAAGAGAATCAGGAGAAATTATAACAAAGTCTTAGACATTACTGGCTAAATACCAATTTAAAAAGAAACGGGACATTCAAGGAGCTAGAGGCAGAGCCTGCTTCCTCCAAAGCTTGGATTTTTTCCTGGTGAGAGCCAGGAAACTATGTCAAAAGCCTGTGAAACCTCCTCCCCAGGCCTGGCCCTAGCGCCACAAGACAGCAGAGAGCTGAGCGATGGAGAGGCTGGCGGGTGACCCTCTCGCCTCCCACCCAGCCCCACCCCACCATTATAACACCTGCCTATTCCCAGGCGCCAATGTCAAAGTGAGCAGTTGTGCAATCATGGGAGATGGGCAACTATTGAAAGAGCTGATTAAAGTTAGCCAGGAGTCGGGAGGGGCACGTGAACACCTCCCTGGAGTCCTCCTGAAGCACCAGCCCGCGGGCAGCCCTCAACTAGCTTCCTGCAGTCAGACCCGGGAATTCCAGGTGCTGCTGGGACCCACACCAGACCTCTCCAGCAATACTCCTTAATTCAACAGAGAAATTTCAAGTGACTTCGTTCTAGAAAGAGATACAAGGCTCACTGACACACATAATCAACCCTTCTGAGAGTCTCAACTTTAAGAGATCATGATCTCAGGCAGTGGGTTACTGATGACAAAAACCACAAGCCAAGCTTGTGGGGGTGCAGGGAGGGAGGCTGGTGAGGAAGATGGGGAGGAGTTAACACTTGGCTCTCAGATCCTGTGGAGGCCGCATGAGCGGACACAGTCATGACTACCACCCAGCAAGAAACACACAAACAATCTAAACCCACCCAACCCTGCAAAAGCCAAGTTTCAATTTTGCAATCCACTAACTTGGAGTTCAGTGAAGACTATCCAAACCTTGGAGTTCAAGACAACTAATCCTTGAAAACACTTAGCTAAAACCCTTGTGCTAAAGCTCCCTTCTTTCCTCTTGGAACGAACACACACACACACACACACACACAGGGGAAGGAAGTGGGGAAGGGAGAGGGAAGGGGGAAGGGGGAAGGGGGTGGGACAGAGGGAGAGAGATTAGCTTCATTTGTGTCTTGGAAGGATTTGGGTGAGTTATAAACACCAAAACCTTCTGCACATCCACTGATCCTCTGAGTCATCCCAGACTCGGCTACATCTGATAAGGTTGTAGAAATTGATTAGCTTTATTAAAATAAAAATGTAGAAATCACAAGGTGAGTCCTTCATTCTGAAGTAAAGCCCCTCCACTTTTTTCTTTCCCTATTTGCCTATTCCTTACAGAAAAGCAAAACAAGGCCCAGGAAGAGAGGGCACTCGCGCTGGGCCTTGCTGCTGGCTGGAATTTAAAACCAAGGACAAGAGATGCTTTGGCCAAATCTTGGTTCCACGAAAAGCTTACAAACACTGGTTTTTAATACTCCTATTTCATTCTCTTTTTTGGAATTCTCTCCCTCTTCCTTTGTGTCCTGGGGTCACCATGTCTGTGTCCCCTAGGGCTGAGGAACTGTGATGCCGGCATGTGACTTTATTAAAAAGAAAACAGTCCCAGGACTTTGTCCTTTGTTGTCGCCCAGGAAGGAGAACATTCTTATTGTGGGTTTTTGATTTGTTACAATGGTTAATCAACAGAGCCTACCAATGTTTCAAAGTTCTAATAATAACCCAAGAAAAACTTAAATGCTGATTTGTGTGTGTGTGGTGATGGAACACAATTTCTCCTCTAAGTTTGGTAGAGCTAGTCAGGAGAAAGTCAAATAGATAACTTAAAAAATAACCTGTGATAATATAAGAACTATCTGCAAAATGAGCGTGAGAAATGTAAGGTGGGCTACCAAGCCCCTCTCCCAGGGCCTTCCGAAGGGCCAGCTCTGCTTGGAATACTTTGGCTCACAGCTCCAGCCTGGATAACCGAAGGTTTCAAAGGCATCAATCTTGAATACTCAATCCACTTTACTTTACTTTGAATACTTTAGTTTCCAAAACTAAGACATAACATTCTTCAATTTTTAAGAATGCCTTTCTATAGAGAGTACCCTGAATTAGACGTATAGAATTAGTGCAATAGAAGATCCAATATAATTTTATATTACTTTACAGTTAACAAACCTTTACACACATGACAGGCCCTGTGCAGAAATGCTCCTATGTATTTACAAACACATAGTTGTACATATATACATGTTAACAAAATACAGGGCAATCTAAAAATTAGATTCATCTCAGTACATTTTCTTAACGTTATTCAACCAATACCCTTTAAAAATTACTTCCCCATAATCTAAAGTAACTCCCTGCCCCACAAATGAATATGGTTTCTATTTGTATTTTTCAAATAGAATGAGGATTTACTTTCCCTCATTCCTTGACATCTTCCCCCAAACCTTATTCTGTTTTGCCTCTAATGTAATACCGGAGTGCGGGCCTTTTCCTTCCTCCTGGCTGGCTTGGGTGTGTGTCCGGGAGTGTCTCTCCAGCAGCTGGGACTTTTCAGGAGTCCAGCTCCAACTGCTCTTGATTTTCACTGAGTCTTAACATAAGTTGCTGTTCGTAGTAAAGGCTCTTTGCATAGTTTATTTCCTGCGATAACTTGACAGCGAGGACCTCAGATTTCACGTGGACCTGCGGAGGAGAGCAGAGTGAGTACCTGCCCCGAGGCAGGGAGACGGAATGGAACCTGCGCACGCGTATCAGAATGGGAGAGATACACCGGAGGTAAATACAGGTTCCCAAGGGAAAGTCTGCGCTGGATCCCTGGAATCTGTTTTTAAGCATATTCCCCGTGTGACTGTGCAGCCAACCCACAATCCCTTGAGATTGGGGACCCCCGTAACTGAGACGCAGTTTCAGTCCCAAGGAGGTGAGGACCTGCGGAGGGGAAGACTGAGAGCGAGAATAAAGGACCGCACTGCAGATTCAGCTCTAAAGTCTGGCCATGGTCAAAGAAGAAAGAGGAATCAGCAAACAGATGCCTGTAGGCCCTTCTCACCTAATGGCTTCGCGGCCCACCCGCCTGCAAAGGGGCAGCAGGGTATCAGGGCAAGGCTGTCCACCACGCACAGGAACTAGGAGAAACACTCACACTTCGGGTGTTAACTCTGTTCATCAGCCAGCCCTGACTCAAGCCAGTGAGCCCAGGGGAGCCCGCCCAAGCCGAAGGAAGCCCCAGTGCATTCCTGAGCAGGGGAAGGTCAGAGGACTCCTGAGGAGAGAGACCCAGTGGGGCTGCTATTTCTGATGTGCGGGAAGTCCAGAGTCGGGCAGGCCCTTTTGAATGACACGACTTTCTTGACTGCAGGCTTGAAAATCCTGGCATACCAGGTGCGAATGTGCAGGACTAACACCTGAGTGTCAGGACAAGCCACCGAGTCAGACTGTGGTTAGAGATGAGTGGGTTTCCTCAAACCTGCTTCTGCGGCACCACAGCACCTCTGACCCGGGGAAGCACAGCAAGGGGCTCTGCGGTCTAGCCAGCTCTGGAGTTGGACCACCTGGGTTTGAACCCCAGCTCCTTCCCAGGTCTGCTGTGTAGCCTGGAACGAGTCACCTGCCCTCGGCAACAGGGAAGTGGGGATGATGGCAGCACAACACCAAATGACCCACTGGAAGCACTCAGCATACAGCCTGCACGCAGCAAGCCCTTCGGGGATGTTACTTATTAACAGGAGCTTCATTATTTAAAAGTCCTCATAATACCTTGTCTCCTTTGGAGGCACGGCATAATTCTTATTTACAGATATTTATTGAGCATGCTAGATACTGCTTCTTTGTGCAGAACCAAAAGTTATGGTTTCCACTGTTACAGGAGAAACAATAGAGAAGCAAGTGTGCGCTCTGGTGCCTTCTTAGATTCAATGCGCTGAAGAATCACATTTCGGGAATAAACCCCCTGCATATTGTGCTGGTTGTTCCTCCCCACTGACTAGAGTAAGTACTGCTGCCCCTGCTGTATGGACGGGTAGCTGGGGCACGACTGTGGAGTAACTTGCCTGGGGTCACGAGCCGGCTGGCCGGAGGGCAGCACCACCGTTACCACGGCCTGGGCCCCTCCTGTGTCCAGGACTGAGAAGCCCCAACCCAGCCAGCCATGAGTTCCTGCTGGCCAGAGGGAGGCGTGGCGGGGGCCTTCAGAGACCCTCCACCTCCGAACCCCCATGTGCCACCCAGCGGTGCTGACCACAGGCCGGTGGACTCACCATTGGCTTCTGGTGGGAGGGGCCTGGGATGGACACGCCACTGCTCGTGCTCACAGCTTTCTTGGTCACCTGCACGTACACCTTTCCATGGTCTTTGGAGACGAGGCAGTGGTAGAGATCATCGTATTTGACTTCTAGGAAAATGGCCTCTCGGTCCACGTAGTCTCCACTCCTCAGGAAGTAAACAGCTTTGGAGGAGATGAGCACACAGTAGCTGTCGATGTTCTCCACGGCTATGAAGCTGCAGGGAAAGGGAACACAGGAGTGGCACCCAGCGCTCCTCACGGCGGGGGGAGGCCCACTGCGGCTGAGTGTGAACCCAGGCCCCCGCCTCACTGCACCTCCGCCCAGGTGGCCTAATCACTCCAGCCTCCGCGTCCTCATTCGCAAATTCGGAGTAAAAGTGACCCTGGCCGCGGAGCTACTGTGAGGCCCACGTGCACAGCACACGGCACCCTTCCGCAGGGTGCTCAGTCCGTGCTAGCCAGCGAGGACGTCCAGCAGTTTTAATAACAGAAACAATTTCACATCCTGAAATTGTATCTTGTGCGGTGGTTTTTTTTTGGTGAGTGTTTTTAGAAAGCTTAAGGCTTAGAGAAAATTATAACAATGTTTTCTTGGACAAAACAGAAAGAAAACAGTACTGCCTTTAAATGTTCAACTGAAGTAGCAGCCGAGAAGGTTCACTGCTGAGCAGAGCGAGGCAGACACTAGGAGGCAGGAGACGCGGCCCCATGGCCCAGGGCCTCGAGTACTGAAGGGAAAAGCCGAATTAAACAGGGTCCCCAAATTGCGCGGCACAGGGAGATGGCACGACGCTGCGGTGCGTGCACGCCTGTGTCAGCTCCCACCCTCTCAACGCCCTGCTGAGAGGTCACCGTCTCCACTCAGCACCTCCAGTGACAGGGAACTCAGGAGACCACTCTAGGTCCAGAGAACTCTAATAGAAAATGCTTTCGTAGGTAAAGCTGTAAGCTTCATTTTC
The DNA here is from genome assembly GCF_020740605.2 of Lemur catta. Lineage (NCBI taxonomy): Eukaryota > Metazoa > Chordata > Mammalia > Primates > Lemuridae > Lemur > Lemur catta. The sequence goes on from NC_059130.1 coordinate 118,055,376, forward strand.
TAAACTTTTAGTCATTACTTTTAAGAGTGTTAGGGCCACTCAGAAAAAAACCTCTTCCACGGAGCTCACAGATTTAAAGTGGGAATTTATGCATGTCAGACCTCTCTGTTCAGCTACTGAATGAAGGGTAGTGAACCTTGGAAAGGACGGTGACAGCTCCCCGAAGCCTGGCTGCCTCCCCTGCATCTTGTGACAGCCTTTCACAATGGGCTGCAGCGTCAAGGGACAGCAGCAGAGGACGGATGGCGGCAGGAATAATAAGAACTGACGCTAGACTGGCTGCCGAGCTCTGGTTGCCAAACTGTAGCTGCTCAGAGCCAAGGCTCCATGTAGACCGCTCAGGAACCTGGGTCCAGGGCAGCCTTGTTCCCAGGTCGGCAGTTGCAAAATCCTCCAACAGAGGCAGAAACCTGCTGGGCCCGGGCTCGCTCCTGTCTCCGTGCAGGACACACACCCTGCTCTCTCAACCTCCCAAATGCCCCCCAGCCTGAGGATTCACGGTTCCCACTTCTCCAACTGTAGTCCCCTAACTACTTCAACCCCCGCCCACTTTTGAGTGCTTAAATGCGGTGGCCCCCCCAAGCACTGCCAAACACTGACTTGTTCCTTCTGTGTGTCCTGGAGAAGTCTCTTGGCTCTCTGAGGTGGAGGCCCTGTAAGAGTGGGGGACACACTTAAATCCCCACGTCTCCCTCAGCACCCCACTGAGCACCCCACTGAGTCGGCCACCCCCAAAGTACGAATAAGTGTGCCTTGTTCCAGCTGCCATTATAATTACAGCCTCCCATGACAAAAATTGGAGTTTATTGTTCTATTCTCACTGGTTGGCAATGCCAAGAATGTAGACTTGTAAACTCCCAATGCCAAAATTAGAAAGACCCAGCAGCTTTTAGTGCTCAGGCCACTCAGCACAGCCTCTCTCACGTCCCACACCGAGCAGTATCAAGGGGAGCATCACAGAATCAGGCTGAACGGAATCTGCAAGAGCTGGTCCAGGGGAAGGAAGGAGGGCACAGAGAGACAGACAGATGGAGATGAAACGACTCTGACACACAGAGGGAGCACCGCGGCGCCAGCCAGCATGTGCTGGGACGCAGCTGACGCCCCAAAGCAGCCTACGCTGGGGGCAGGGGCTGGGGCTGGTGCACGGCCGCTGAGTTGGAGACTCCAAAGTTGGCCACTGTGACTGGGGTGGGTGACAGGAATGTGCATGAAAATCCAACTGAAAGTTAAGGTGCTTTCCCCTAGGCCAGCACAGGACGAGGCACTTCCAGCCCAGCACCCTTGTCCCCCAGCCCACCCCACGTGGCACCACTGCAGCTGACATTCACACACGGCCAGTGGACAGGGCTGGGGCTGTCCATCCATGCGCTGCTCCCACGCCCGGGCCAGCGCACGGACATCACCAGTGCACTGTCCACACTGGGACACTTTTATAGACCTTAAAACAGACTCCTCTCCAAGATGCCGCAGCTGGTGCAAGTCCTCCATCGGGTCAGAGCAACTTCAGGAGGACGGGCGCTGCAGCAGGATGCCCTCCGGAAAGGTAGGGGACTCGGTGAGGGAGACACAGCCCTGCCCAGCCAGGCACCTGGGCCAAGTCAGTTGCTTTCTGTGTGGCTGGTTTCTTCATCTCTCTCACGGAGATGGTAACATCCACCAGCTTTCTTCCCAAAGTCAGCACCAAGGGCAAAAGCATTCACAGCCATTCAGAAACATCAGCAGGGGAGACCAGCTCTGCTCATCTACCGATCTCTATTCTCTAAGGCCAGGGGGCCCCAGTCACACTCTGAAGCTGCTACTGATAATAACATTTTTTCAGACATTTGCATGAAATTTCCTAAAGTCTTTTCAAATCAAAAGCAGATCAGAGCCAAGGGCATGATCGAGGGAAGGAGAAAGGGGGATATGAGGCCACTGCCAGAGCTGAGCGGTGACCCCAGAGGCTTGGTTGGCCACCAGCTGTGTCTCCATCCCCTCCTGCCGCCTGCCTGGCACTCCCGCCGGGGCTTTGGGTTTCCTTGTCATCCTTACTAATTTTTACTCTTTTACAAAATCTGGAAACCACATGAAAGAATAATTGAAACAGCTCCACACTAGTCCCCTATCCAATGGAGGCTAGTCCCAGACTTGTCACTCTGTGAGAGAGGAACCCAAAGTCAGGGTGACAAGAGAGCGCGGCAAAAGCAGAACACTCTTCCCCTCTCCCCATCACCCCCCCACCCCCCCCCCCGACCAAGCTCCTCTGTCCCTTTTTCTGAAGCCATGGGCCATTTCTCGCCCTTCCTGGCCTCCTTCTCCACAGGCTTTCACTTGCTTCACTTGAGAGGTCCTGGCCACGCCACTGGCACTCTGCTCAAGCCCTGACCAGGGCTCCCCACTCGTCATCCCCGTCTCACCAAGCCTCACGCGAGCACTGCTTCTGGCCCACGAATGGGTGACTACAGGAAAACCTCGTGGGATGACACAGAGGAAGAGAGCTGCTGTGGTCTCAGGAGGATCCTGAGTGCCTGTCTTCTGTTCTTTGCTCTATTATTAACTCAGAGAAAGAATGGAAAAATGTGGCCAGAAACACAAAGCATCTGGATAAGCTTTATCCTTCAGATATGAGAACTAGAGAAGCCACCCCATGTTCTGTTGACACGTTTTAGGTTGCTGTAGATACTATAATTAATTCTATTAAAAAATAGGATTTTGGCCAGGCGCGGTGGCTCACACCTGTAATCCTAGCACTTTGGGAGGCTGAGGTGGGAAGATCGCTTGAGGTCAGGAATTTGAGACCAGCCTGAGCAAGAGTGAGACACCATCTCTACAAAAAAATAGAAAAATTAGCTGGGCGTGGTGGTGTGTGCCTGTAGTCCCAGCTACTCGGGAGGCTGAGGCAGGAGGATCGCTTAAGCCAGGAGTTTGAGCTGTGAGCTATAATGATGCCACGTCACTCAGGCCGGGCAACAGAGTGAGAATCTGTCTCAAAAAAAAAAAAAAAAAAAAAGGTTTTTATATGATGTTTTAACTTTAGAGTTAGAGAAAGAGGACACTCCGGCCTAGGGCATCAGCCTCAGAGAGTTTATTCTGAGAGAAGGGACGGCTTCTCCTTCTCCATCCTTCTACATCCTTCTCCAAGATGACAGGCACTAGAAGTGGGTGAATCTGGCAAGACTCAATGCCACAGAAGTCGAATCCACTATCACTAACAATATCCACAAATCGCAAACCATGGGGGTGTTCTCAGAACACCAGCACCATTATCAACAATAGCTCCAGGCCTCTCCCTCTGTGGCAGGTAATAACCTTCTCCCCAAGTCACAGGCAGACTCGCCATTGGAGCCAGCTGCCCTGGGGCCGGTCGGCTCTGCCTCTCACCAGCCACAGGGCTTTGCCCAGAGCTTCTCCGCCTGGGGTGTAGAACAAGGATCAACACTCTACTCTGCCGGGATAATCTGCGTGATGATTAGAGCTAATCGATGAGCCCAACACAGAAAAGACCCTCAGTTGATGGTGGTCCTGGTTATTTCTTCCTTCCGTTGAGAACAGATGCCAAGTGACCCGATCCTGTGGGGACAACCCTCTTGCCCCCGCAAATCTACATATCCTTTCATCAGCAGGTCAGAGAAATGGCTGTCCCTCTAACAGGCCACGTGGAAAACAGGTTCAGGACCAAGTTCTCTTAGAGGGAGAGAAATCTTCCAAGTAACTGTTTCAACTACCCTATCTGGTTTTCTTTCAACCACCCTATTTGATTTCTTCCTGTTTCTCCCACTCTTTTATTTTTTTGCTTTATTAACTTTATTTACATATCTTAATCTACTCCTAAAGTCATTTCAAAATCAGAAATGTTCTGAGTCATTTTACTGCAGGAGCAGTGCTCTCAGAACAGGCTTTACCTCCAGGTGTCACCCCTACCAGGTCCACCTGTGACCCCTGACTGTGTCTGAGCCTGGTGTCACTCTGAGTGTCAGACCCTCTGCAGAATATCTCCACATGCATGTCCCACGAGTGCGGCCCACTCGGCATGTCCACAGCTGAGCTCTTTCTTCTCCAGTCCTCTCATCAGCACCCGAATCTCAGCTGACGATGTCCCCATCACCCAGAGAAGCAACCCTCCACCTCACTCAGATTCCAAATCCACGCAGTCTACTGATCCCAATGATGTGACCTCCTAAAGACCTCTCCCATCTGTCCCCCACTATTCATCATTACGGCCATCCTGTGTTCAGGCCTCTCCACCTGGATTACTCCAAGGGCTTCCTAACTGGACTCCTCCCTCCAGCCTCTCCAAACGGATTAATTTCTCTGTTGCCATTAAGCTTCATTTTTAACATGTAATTCTGAGTGGGATCCTCTTCTTCAAAATCTCACCTCTGCCTACAGGAGAGGTGAGCTCCTTAGCATGACCACTAGGGTCAGGCTTCAGAGTCTGGCCTCGGAACCCCCTTTCCAGCTCTCCGACACCTACTCCTTCCCTCCCACACCCGTGCTGCTGCCATGCTTGGCCAATCTGAATTCTCTGGACATGCCGTGAGCTCTTCCGCCCAGGCCTCTGGCCAGCACTGATCTCTGTGCACATGGCCTTTCTTCCTTCTCTCCTTGGCACATTCCTCCTCCTTCCACAAGGTCAGGTCAGTCATCCACAGCCTTCTCTGCAAAGCTCTTCCCCAGCTTTCCAGGCATAAAATAATCATTTCCTGTCTGTTGGCCCATAAGGTGTTGCTCGTACTTATATTTTAACAGTAATTATCTGTTACAGGTAGTTGGGCTGCTAGACTGTGAACCTGCTGAGGACAGAGCAAATTTCTTACTCATCCTTGCGTATAGTAGGATTTAGTAAATCTGTGTATTAGGGAGTCTCAGAAAACAATGGTGAAATTTCATTGTAAGGTCCATTGGAATTTGCCAGTACACGTGCAACTTTGGATGCTAGACATATTTTACCCAGTAGTAAAGTGGAAAAATTCTCTCGGAACAATCTTGATTTAACTTATTAAAGATTTAGCAAGCTATTAACTTTTATCAGAGTAGTTGAGTAATCTGCCAAATGAAAGTTTTAATTCAGTGGCATATCAAAAAATGCTCAATTCCCTAAGTGTCAATAGTAATTGATAGATTATTTCCTGGTTTAGAAAATGGAAGCTAATAAATTCTATTCCATTCCTCAAAGGACTAGCCTTTTTTGTTTTGAGACTATGTTACTATAAGGTACATTAGAATCAACATTATAGCACATGCTCCAAAAAAGTTTTCCTGATTTCTCTCTCCCTCTTTATGCAATTTCTCAAGAATAGACAAGATACAAAATACCATAAACAGCGTATTTACAAAGGAGAAGAAAAGAGACTTTTACTCTTGACTTTATTTTCTTCTGTACTCCTGAATTTGCTAACTATATCCATGAGTTTATTTCATTAAAAAGAGTAAGAACTTATCTGGTTGGTAGGTGTATAGGCTATTTTTGTTTTCCTTTTTATACTTTTCTGTATTAAAAAAATCTCACAAATGTTACTTTCTAAAACAACATTTAGACTGGGCACAGTGGCTCACGCCTATAATCCTAGCACTTTTTGGGAGGCTGAGGCTGGAAAGCTGCTCGAGGTCAGGAGTCTGAGACCAGCCTAGGCAACATAGAGAGACCCCATTTATATAAAAAATAGAAAAATTAGCTGAGTGTGGTGGCACATGCCTGTAGTCCCAACTACTTGGGAGGCTGAGGAAGGAGTACTGCTTTGAGCCCAGGAATTTGAGGCTACTGTGAACTAAGATGACACCACTGCACTCCAGCCTGGGCGACAAAGCAAGACGCTGTCTCAGAAACAAATAAATAAAACTATATTTAAACAATATAATCAAATTGTCAAATTCCAGAACACAGCATGTGAGAGCAGCTTCCTAGGTTATGTGGGTCACTTATGAGCATCTTTTCTGAAAAGGTAAGAGCCACCCTGGTGCTTTTACAAACCTAGATAATGTACCGTTATCTGTGATGACGTATTAGAAATAAAATAAGTGCTTTTTAAAAAAATGAAAACAAGTTCCTAGCTACAAATTAGACATTAATTAGAAATAAAAATTAATTTAACCATATAGGATAAATTTTACTTTAACATTATCTTAACCCAGGATCCTATTTCAAAACCAAAACTGAGCAAAATGGGAAGCAATGACTATTCTGCAACATACCAGAGAAATATTTGATTAATTTGAAACTGAAGCTGACCAGACCTGAAATCATATGTCTTAATGATCTTTTTAATACTATCTTTTTAATACTAATTAATTAAATAAAGCAAAAATATTAAATGCAACTTGATCTGGGAGAACAAAGTTGAAGTCACCATGGCACCAGGGACTTTGTGGGGTTTTCACTCCATCAGGAAGTAATTACACAATATTTTCCAGAAGTGAAACAGTGAGTCTAAGTGGAAAAAAATGTGGAAACATTTAGTTAGAACAGTAGAGCAAGGTATTAAAGACCCTTTTAAGGGGTTAACTCTGAAGGGAAATATGCAAATAATTAGGTCTTTAAACATGTTTTTAATTACAAATCTAGGATAAAAGTCAGAGGTATAATTTGGTGCTCGTGCACTTTTCCTGAATACCCCTTTCTTGCAAAGTGATGAGTGTAATGTTCACATCACTGTGAAGGCCCAGGCCGACAATGAGGACACTTCAGCAAGACGTCTGCCGGGTTCCCTGACGCCTTCTTCCTCGCACTCTTAGGAAGGCCACGGTCACGTGCCTCCTTTAACATTCATTGGCAAGATTTAACCGCCATCTTGGGTGGAGACACATGGTTTTTATCTTTAAAGTCAAAATTCATTCATGCCAATATCTTTTCCTACTTCATATGAATTTCAAGAGTTTTAGGAAATCTATTTTACTGATTTCATTTTGTTCCAGTTTTCAGCTATCCCTGGTTATCTGTAGTGTAGATAGCTCAGTGGGAGCAATCCTATGTGGGCCGTACTATGCAATTGCTCCCTTGTGTTTTTGGTATGTCTTCACTGCAAATGAATTAAATGAATTTCTAGAGGACCAGAGATGGTTAGACTTGAATAGAGGTGAGTTGGTGAGAAAATTAAAAATACAATACATAATAATTTATAATCTCAAACTTTGATCCAAGAAAACCCCAAACTGATTGAAAAGTGGACATGTGTTAATACAAATGCTAAATTGCAGCTATCCAGCTATATTTATTCAGTGCCTATTATATGCACTGTTCTAGGTGCTGAGGATGATTCAGTAAACAGAACAGACAAAAATCCCAGCCCTCATGGGACTGCCATTCTAGTAGACTCTGCTCCAGTTCTGTTAGACCTCAGAAATAATTCTCTGGACCTCCAATCCAAAAGCCAAAAGTTCCATTTGCAAAGTGGTACCAAATGTAGCCATGGCACCAAATCCCCATTCCAAGGAAGACAGGAATATAAAGTTCTCTGGAATGAACTGCATGGGGACTCTGGGCTGAGGCTAGACTGAAACAGCAGAACCTATTAGTGACACCTGCTATGTCACGCCCCCCACCGCCATATGTGAAAGCCCATCCCCAATGTGACCATTTGGAGTAAGGAAGTAATTATGGTTGAATGAGGTGAAAAGGTCAGGGCCCTGAACCGACAAGATTAGTGTCCTTATAAGAGACACCAGAGAGTGCCTCTCTCCCTGCGCCACGTGAGGACACAATGAGAAGGTGGCCATCCGCAAGCTAGGAAGAGAACCCTCATCAGGAACAGAATCGGCTAGTACCTTCATCTTGGACTTTCCAGCCTCCAGAATTGTGAGAAAACAAATTTGTGTTGTTTAAGTTACCTAGTCTTTGTTATTTTGTTGTGGCAACCCAAGCAGACTAAGACAACAAAATACAACTCCATTATCAAGAGACCTTCTAATACCACCACAGGGTTTTTGGGTTATACAAGATACATCTAGGAAGATGCCATTCTATTCAGCAAGCAATAAATGAATGCTGGATTTGACTTCTGATATCCCCAAATACTGCTACAAAACTTATGAGATGAGGTCTACCTAATACTGTCTCTAACAGCGACACTAAAAACTATCCTGAATTCACCTGTACTTTAGATGCTGCTCTGCCAACCAAAAAGCACTCACGGCGCTCAGAACCACTCCCTGCCCCCCAGCCTGCTTTACTTTTTTTTTTTTGAGACAGAGTCTTGCTCTGTTGCCCGGGCTAGAGTGCTGTGGTGTCAGCCTCGCTCACAGCAACCTCAAACTCCTGGGCTCAAGTGATCCTCTTGCCTCAGCCTCCTGAGCAGCTGGGACTATAGGCACACACTACCACACCGGGCTAATTTTTTCTATTTTTAGTAGAGACAGGGTCTCACTCTTGCTCATGGCTGGTCTCGAACTCCTAATCTCAAATAGTGTTCCTGCCTCGGCCTCCCAGAGTGCTAGGATCCATGCCTGCCCCAGCCTGCTTTACTTTAACAGAAACAAATAAGCTTTAAAGGAAATAAACTGTCATTTTGCTACTCACTAGACATAATTATCTGCTTTCTCCGGGCTAGTAGTTCTAATACCTATTCAGGTTATAGAGCACTTTTATGATATAAGGGTCTTTGCAAACTAGCCTAACATAGTGATATATTTAATTTTATCATATCAACTAGATATAATTTCACTTAATATAGATATGACAAGGACCCAGGTATATAAGGGTTTATATTTAAAAAGAAACAAAATAGTCTGAAGAAAATCACATTTCCAAAATGTTCAACTACTAGCTGTTTGCTATTTATCTGTTTTGTTTTGCTAGCATTCTGCAACAAATAGGATCTCAAAGTTTAAAAAAATTTCAAAGAGAAAAAAAGCCCTTAAAATTGAGAACATTTTATCCATTATCTTCTCTCTCTGAACTAACTAGAAAGAGACTACCATTTTCTAGGAACTAAACACTAGGGTCTGGCTATAGAACACAGTTTGAGAACCACTCCTTTGAGTAAAAGGCTGTTTACAAGTAGTTATATCTAAATCTACGAAACAACTGGGGCAAGGAATCCTTGGACCAGTTCCAAGGTCTGGGAGTCATGATGATAACTTGGATCACATGGAAGTTTTGCAGATTCAAAGACAGAAAAGACAACTCAGTGGACCAACAGGGCCAGTTCTCCAGGGCGCCAACTTACAATTCGTCTTGTATGTTGTCCGTGAGTTTGAAGAGCTGCTCCTGCCCTTCTGCCTGGCTCGCAGAATAGCGGGGAAGCAGCCCCTGGGGCCCGGTGCAGCAACGTGGCTTCCGAACCCTCTGTGCTTGAGTCCTAGATGATTAAGTGGACAAAAAGCAAAGAGGTTAAGTGTTAAGGTTAAAATGATTTCCCTTCCTCACCTAAAATAAAAGTACTACTTAATACAAGAGATACTCTAAATTTAGTGAACAGAATTAAACTATAGTATTGCCTGTGAATGCACTATAAGATACTGGTTAGGAAAAAAAGACATTTTATAATATAGACATCTGCACTCGAATGTTTGTGGCAATACAATTCGCAATTGCAAAGATGTGGAAATAACACCAGTGCCCATCAATACATGAGTGGATTAATAAAATGCAGTGTATGCATACCATGGAGTACTACTCAACCATAAAAAGCAATGGTGAACTAGCACTCTTATGTTATCCTGGATAGAGCTGGAGCCCATACTTCGAAATGAAGTATCACAAGAATGGAAAAACAAGCACCACATGTACTCACCATCAAATTGGGACCAACTGATCAACACTTAGGTGCTCACATGAAAGTAATATTCATTGGGTGCTAGGCAGGTGGGAGGAGGGTGGAGGGCATGGGTAAACTCATAGCTAATGGGTGTGGGGCGCACTGTCTGGGGGATGGGCACACTTGTAGCTCTGGCTTGGGTGACGCAAAAGCAATATATGTAACCAAAATGTTTGTACCCCCATAATATTCTGAAATTTAAAAAAAGAAAATAAAGCTCCCATTTGAATTTGAATCCTGCTGCTACCATTTTCTAGCTATGTGATCATGGATATGTCAGTTAACTTCCTTAACCCTCAGCTTTGGTGTTCTCTGTGAAACAGGATGACGATGCCTACCTTATAGGACTGATCAAATAAAATAATACCTGTCCAGCCTGTGCTGGACAAAACATGGGCTCTCCACCAATGGTGGCTCTCATTGTTCTTGCTCGATTCTACTGGTCACACCCTGCTTTTCTAAGAATGTCTTCAGGAGAGCCATCCTTGGATTTACGGTGGGTCCAGAAGAGGACTGAGAGACCCTGGGTATTTAGTAGGAACATACCAAGCTTCCAGACTTCTAAGACGACTTCAGTTGCTTGGGTAAAGGGTGAGGGACACAGTAATCATGTGAAGGGAAGAAATGCTCCCTGGACCAGTCCCAGGCCACAGTCTGGGACTGCAGCGGCTCTAACTCATGCCGCTTAGCTGTCAGTTGCCCAGAGGAATCTGCTTTGCTATGGCTTTCAGAGTAGGCTGATGTTGTCTTTTTCCACAAACCATATACAGCGTAATTGATAAGTACTTTTTGGTGTTTTCCTAGAAACAGGAGTCCATATTTGTCTTGGAAAGGCTGTGCATATTTCAGATGACTGATAAGAATGTACTGGGTCTGTCCTCGGCCTTGTACTTGCTGTACTTTTTATTATTTGTTCCTGGAGCCCAGTGAAGCAAAACACCCCTCTCCAGACATATCTAAAGGAGAGGAATAGGCTTACACACTGAATCAGCACTTCAGAGCCACGAACAGTACTGTAGAGACTTACTTAGAAGGGCAAAAAGTGCCCTGGTGGGCAAATCAGATTAGTAATATGAACAGAAACAATCAGACACTCGCCACAGGCCATGCAATAGGGGAGGTGCAAAGCTGGGATCATCGTAAAGTGCTCCTGAACCCAGGTCAACATTCAGTGCATCCGGCCTTGATGTCTGAAGGACAGCCCCATACCCAGGTGAGGTTTGCCATGGACTGGAAAGCCCGAAACCCACTGATAATTTTTCAAAAGTCCAGTTACGAGGATGCCTTAAGTACTATTAATTGTGTTCTTCAAGGGTGATGTAAAGAGACTGTAAGGAAGTTTCAGTGCTTTGCACTGGAAAGGGAAAGGGTAAAAAACCCAACTTTATTTCTATCATATACTCACATACTCCTACTGGGCCTAGTCTCAATTCCTCCTTCAAGACATAGGCCTACTGTCGGCTATTTAGAGGCCAACTATTGATCCAAAGTAGGAAGTGCAACACAGGGAGCCGCTGCTGACTCGTCAGTGGAGAAGCTCCACGTCTGCTGTTTTAGGGCTTCTGGCAACACTGCAGGTAAAAAGCTCGGTCATTCTCCAGGTCTCAGAGCCCTGTGACGTTTGCCTGTCTAGTGAAACACCTGCTGTCATTCCAAACACAGCCCAAACAAGCTGGTATGTATCCTTTCCCCAAGGCAGTCCTACTATTCCTTCACTCAGGGAGCTTCTGGAAGAGGTTCAGGCTGTCATGGCAGAAGCCCAAAGGCCCCTCCAAGAGGAATATGGCCCAGTCTGCTTCCTCACCACCTCTCAACCTAAGATTTGATTCTACCTCCTATCACTACATCTTCCCTGATCTATTAGGAGGCCGGTAGGCTCAACTTCAATATGTATCCCAAATCCAACCATTTCTCCATCTCTGTCACAACTAACAAATGATCTCTGGATCTATAAAGTATTATTACGACAGCTTCATAACTTATTCTCTCTACTTCCACCCCTGTCCAATCTCCTCACGGCCATGAGAATGGTTCTTTCAAAATATAAGTTAGATCAAATCAGTCATCTGTTCAAAACATGTGTGTTTCACATCTCACTTGGATAAGTATATTTACTTATTGCTCAACTCCCCATCTGGAATGTAAGCTCCATAAGAAGTGGGATTTTGTTCCATTTGTTGCTATCCTGTGATCTAAAAGAGTGCTGGTTTATGGTAAAAGAACAATAAGAATTAGCTGAATAAATGAATGAGCACATTTGTGGGTGTCGGGTGGTATAAGGGCCATTACTTGAAAAAGAAAGATGACACGCAGACTTTGGTGGACAGTTTGAAGACTAGAGATTTTGAGCTTTGAAAGCCAACAATGTTAAGGCACAGTGAGAGCCAGCCAGAATCCCCCTTCCCTGACAGAAATGTCAAGGATGTCTCTGTCTGGTCCACAGATAGAAACAAAGAAAGGGGCACAAAGGCAATGACATGCATCTGACATCTCTGTTGATATATGTCTTTTTCCTTACAAGGAACAATCTTTTCAATAGTACCCAAAACATGCTACCAAGTAGAAGAAAACTTAAGCTCCTCTGGTGGGATCCAAGGAAGCCAAAGGGAAACCAAGGAAAGGTGGCTTGTTTCTAGGCCTAAACTTGATAATTACATCTCATAACAACCACAGGATAGCTGAGAATGTAAGTAAATGTGCCCCATCTTATCCTATTACCAAATAGCTTTCTATAAACAGTTATTTCTTGACTCAGTGGCCTCCCTCAGACCCCTCCCCAAATTTCGGTGATCTAACCTCACCTCCCTCTATTCCCAATACATTATTATCTAACTTGCAAATTACAAACTCACTGAAACATCAGAGAATGCAAAAGTAGAGTAGCTCCCTTGTGGGTATACACTGCCTATTTGTTATGTTTCTTTTCTTATCTGTCTTCCTAACAGGCTGCAAACTCTCTGCCCATTTCCAAGGTCCTCACTTTTTGATCAAACAAATATCAAGGGCAAGGCTGGACATGGTGTGTAACAGTGCTGGCTACAGGAGCTCAATGTGCCATTCAAGGCTCATTCTTCAAATCAACATAGAAGCAAAGAAAGTTAAATTTTACCCTGAAAGGAAACATCTTCTGTTATAGTCTTATAAATATAAGGATTACTTCCAGAAGGGGTGATTTAGACATACTCTTACTAAAAGCAGAAAGCCGGATTAAAGGAATTCTCCCCATATTCTTTATTACCTTACCATCGTCGGTGCCTGAAAAACTATTCTATTTTTTTCTGAAACTCAACTAAAATTTTAACTTCTTGGGTCCAAGTCGGTAGGCTATGGGTAGGGGGAGAGAGGGTGGTGTTTAAAGTGACTGTGTTTGAACAAATTTAGTTTCAAACTTAATCAAAAGAATTATTTAAAAAGACAAGCTAGCAAACCTCACAAGCCAGCAGAAAGTCTGAAGCAATATTCTTCAGTGCAGGCCACCGTGTGATGGAACTGTTTTCTCCATATATTGACGTGGCACAATAAATCCAAATGGCCCTTTGGAACTAGTATAACCGTATGCAACAGCAATCCCAAATTTGTCCATGCTCTGTGACTCAGCAATACAGCCTGTCCACTTCTAAATGCCTCTGATGTATTTTCCAGTGAAACTATTGAGCACCGGGAGGGAAAGGACTCCAGTCCTTTTTTTTTTTAACTGGACTCATCATTATCCTTAGTTCAGGGCCCACTATTAGCATTGGGCTCTCTTTATTTATTTGAAACAAATAAACACCTGTGAAACCACCATCCCCAGCACAAAAACTCCATTGGTGACCACGTGACTCCATCTGTATGGTGTTTTGCCACCCCACATCCCTGTTCCTCTTCTACCTAAGACAGCCATTGTTCTGAATCTTGTGTTTATCATTCCTGTGCTTATCTTTTTTATGTAGTCTTATCACATTTCAAAGCATGCTTGGGCACTTTTTTGTTGTATGCTTTGGGTTTAGTTTTGGGCTTTTGAATAAAGAATGTCACTGTCATATTCCTAAGATTCAGCTGTTATTTTCCGTGCAGCTCTAATTCATTCATTGTGCCTGCTTTATTAATATTCCATTATATGACCATTCCATGATTTATCCATCTTCCTGTTGATGGCATGTGGGTTATTTCCAGGTTTTGCTATTGTAAATGAAGCTGCTATGAACATTCTTATACATGTCTCCTGGTGAACACTGAGAATATATCTAGGAGGCATTTGCAGGATCATAGGGTATAAATGTTTACCTAAGAAGATAATTCAAACTGTTTTCAGAGTGGTTGAACCGTTTTTATACTCCCACTAACAATGCATTTAAGAGGCTCTAGCAATCCACAGCCTTTCCAACACCTGGCATTGTCTAGGATAGCACTGTCTAATACACAGCCACTAACCATGTGTGTGACTACTGAGCACTTGAAATGTGGCCAGTGTAACTAAAAACCTGAATTTTACATTTAACTTACATTAATATAAATTTAAATTGTGTCTTGGACAGCAATGGTCTTAGCTCTTAAATCTGCTGCTCAAATGGATATAAAATGGCATCTTACTGTTTTTTCATCCCCATCTTCTCCTTTCAACCTAAAGCATAATGGTATTCATAAAAAAAAGGTGGAGTAGCTCTAGATCCTGTCATTGGCACTGGAGCAGAAAGATCAACATCTGAACCACCCCGGCCTACCACTGTTGTACCAGTCCGTGGCCTCCCCCGGTGGCTGTGCTCCTGTCCCCGTGGCCAGTGTCAAGATGTGCTGCTACGTGGGCAGGGTTTGGTACTACAGTCCTGGCGATAATGGATGACTAAACAGGAGGTGGCAAAGCGCCACCCACTCACGTTTCATGAGTCGACAGCATCTCTTAGGAACCAGCACACAGCAGAAGGGGAAGGGCCTGCTCAGCGCACAGGCAGCAGCTCTGCCTCCACAAACCTTTGTCTGGCCAAAGGTCTGCGGTGTATTTAATTGCTGCCAGCTGGGGCTTGTCGGCCATGTTAAGCCCTCAGCTGCTGCGGTTTATAAATTTCACAGTGTATAGAAAGAAACAGTCCTTCCAGTCAACCAGCTAATCCAGAATGTCAGCACCAAACGAACTTGAGCTTTGAACTCCATGAAAACGTCAGGGAGTCGGCTGTATGGCAGGGAGGACTCTTCCCCCAGGGAAGGCGCTGCTGATGCAGTGGCTGATACACTGCAGATACCCGCCCAGTGAGAGCAGCTAATGCAGAGCAAGTCTGTGTCTGGCCATTGCTGTCTGACGTACACTAGAGGCCCAACACCAAAGATCAGAGTAGTAAAAACAATTCATGTCACTTTCTTTAAGCAAGAATAAATCCAAACAAGGTGACACAGGAGATGTAACCAATTCCACTTGGTTGATCTTGCCTTTCAGCCTGAGGGTCAACGGTTGGCCAGTCATTATTTGTTCTTAGCTTATATGATGAGTAACCGTGTCATAGTTGTATTAGTTGAAGACAGATGCTGTGCACACACACACATGCCCCTGTGCAGCTGAAGATACTAGTTGGTTGAGAAGCCTGTCATGGCCAATGTCTGTCAACCAAGTGATGTTCAAAAAATAATCAGTAAATGAGTAAAAGGTGTATGTGTCAAACACATGACTCCCTCGCATAACAGAATGTTTATTCAGTTGATGCTGCCATCTTCCGTAAGAGTTGTGTGCTGACCTCAACAAAGTGATGGATTGTGCTTGCATTTGCTTTATGTATGTGTCCAAGACTTTTGCTTTAATTATCTTACTGATATATACTGTGCTCAACTGAGCACAAACAATTAGACTGAGAACAGAGGTCAGCCCTGACTACCTCTTCAAATACTGTTAACTGATAACAGCTACAAGATACCAGGGTTTGACTGAATGGCTCAATCAAATATTTGTCATTTCTCTACAAGGAACCCAACAGTCTCTCTAAACAGTACTCTCTGCACTGGAGTAGATGAATTGGTTAAAACTCCCTCTGACAGCCACAGCAATATAGTGTATGGAATTCTAAGAAGACTTCCATGCCATGGGCTGCATCTGATTTCTGACCTGTAGACCTCTCCTCTCTGCTACGTGCATCTACTTTCAAAGACTAAGTGGAAAAGTATTTCTTCTCCCCGGATTTCACTCCTTTGCACTCCTTTCAGTACAAACTATAATCAGAGAAGATTCTACTAGACTATGAAAACCTCTAAAGTTTGGCTAAATTTACATGAGAAATTCTTTCCCATAGTTCCAAGACAAACTGAAACCCACCTTCTAGAACCTACTCAAAGACAGTATCCAAACCATAGGTTTAATAATAACTACACAGCTCTGGCTGCATTAAATCTTGAATTAAGAAAATTGTACCAAGAACCTACTTGGACAATTCAGATTTTGGACACATGGAAAATAGGTTGAGCAGGAGGAAACCCTATGTCAGTAGAGACTAGATCTTAGATGAAATTACTGACTGAGGATATAAACTGAAGTAGCCAGAAACATGAGACTGCTCGGAGCCCTGAGAATGGCTGGCGTCTCCTCTGCACTCCACCCCCACCCTGTGTAAGGACCCTTTCCTGAGCTGTCATATGCATAGGCCAGTGCTAGGCCTTGAGGAAGACAAGGATGCATCGAGTTCCCAGGGAATTTACTGGAGTCTAATGGAGGAGATAAACAAAAACAGGCGATTACAGCACAATTGGGCAGCACTAGGATAGAGGCTGTGTAGCACAGTGGCTGAGAGGACTGGCTCTGGAGCCAGGCTGCCTGGGTTTGAATCCCAGTTCCTCCACTTACAAACTGTAACCTTTGGCAAGTCATGTACCCTCCTGGAGCCTTGGTTTCCTCATCTGTAAAATGGGGGTGATAACGGGTTGTTGTGAGGAGTAAATAAGTGAATATTTAAATAAGTAAATAAATAAGCACAATACACGTATAGTGCTTAGAACAGTGCCTGGTACATAACAGGCACTCAAAATGCTACCTATTATCTTTGTTAGTTCATTCTCATGACAGGGTGCCATGGGTACACACGGCGGGCCCTAGCCTAGCTTAGGCGGCTGGGGCCCAAGATGGGCCAGGGCACAACATCCAAACTCTCACACTATTTTTCTACTGGGGAGGCTCACTGCTTCTAACTGAAGTATTTTCCTTTTCCTCTTGCTTTCTTGTTACCATTCTACTCACCTCTCCTTAGAGTTCTGAAGTCATACAAGTAACAACACATAAAATCCCACATTGTACTGCTGCCACTAAAGACGTGGGAAAGAGACTGATGCAAGAAATCATTAGAAATTGTATTAATATTGTTAGGTTTTTAGTAATTTGACGTCCATCAGCAGGGACAACATTTCCTGGGCTGGGCTTTTCCCCATCAGTGGGATTCACACCTGACTTGTTTATAGGGGTCAAGACTTCCCATAATCTAACACATGTTTTGGGGACCCCATGACATAGCAACTGTGACAGCTGGTAGGACTAATGCCAACAGATATGCCTATTGGGATTTAAACTCTAAGACAAAAACACTCTAGATTTTTTTTTTCTTAGTCAACTGCCGCAGGGGTGAGACTACCTGTTAATTAGGCTGGGTGGGAAGGGGCAAGGCAGACTCACTTTATAAAGAATTCCAATCAAATGGATAATGTTACAGTGAGTGTAGAGCCTAACAGCCTTGGATTTTCTAAAGTACCATAACTTTTGCATGCTTTCCGGGATTGCTTTGCTTTTATAAAATAATAGTAGACAACCCATAAAGAGATTTGCAACTTTAGACATCATTATAAGAATGAAGCAGTTTACAAATGCAAGGTTTATTTGTGTTCTACGTTAAACATTCTGAATCAGAGAGTGCCGTGCTTATTGGAATCTCTCAAATCATGGCCAAATTCCTTGCTAATCTGTCACCTCTAACGCCAATCCCAAGATAGGTCACATGGGCCAAAATACACAATTTCTGATAAACTTGATTTTGTGGTTATTAAATATAAGTGCTAATAATAACAAGCCGGTTAAACTAAATAAACTAGGTATTTTTAGATTCATTTCTGGCAAATAATTATATAATTTCTTTCATTTAATGTGAAAGTTATCTACCTTTTCCCAAAAGTTGATCTCTTTTAAAAGAAGAGATGAAATTTAGGAGCAAGGTAGTATAGAGATGAACAAAGAGCTTTGAAAAAATACAAACATAGACTGAAATCCCAGTCCAGTCATTTATTAGCTGGGTGACATAGAAGAAGTTACTATATGGCTCCCAGCTTCAGTTTCCTTATCAATAAGTGACAATGTAATACCTACGTGGTGACAATGTTGAGATAAAATATGAAAAGCACACAGCACAGTAGGCACATAGTAGGTACTCATAAAAGTTAACTGTCTCCTTCCCTCCAACCCTTACTCAGAATGATTGGGTGCCATTTCAAGTTAAAATACCAAAATGCAACACTGCAGTATTTAAAATTTTACCGTGACAGAGCACTATGGGGGCAAGATTTATTGCCTATGTCAAACTGATTCGAAAGGAGCACATCAAGTGCTGAGTACACAGGTGTTTTCTAAAGGAACAAACACCTGAAGTGCTCACTCACCTGACCTACTCCATCCATATCCCATTGCCTTACAGAACTTTGCAAGAAGATCTAGAGCTAATTAACCTAGAAGCTCAATTAATTATACCAGCTATCAAATTCTTAGAATTGGAATTAGTAAAGTTTTAGAATCTTAACACTAACAAAATTCACCATAGCAGGGGTTTTCAAAAAAACTTTTCAGAGGTGAAACACTTTCTCTAAAGTCTGTAAGATACTCTTAATCATGCAATTGCTGAAAATGGGGCTCCCCTGACTGAAGCGGGCGAGGCAGCATGTCCTTGGCATCACCTCTTCCCCAGGCAGCCCCAAGGCAGCATGGGGATGCTACAGCCCCCTCTGGGGGGGACCTGCTTTCTGATTTGTTGGCTTTGTCAAGACCACCTGTTCACTCAGCCTGGAGGATATAAATACATTCTACTGTCAAACAGAGGTGGAGGGTGAGGTGGAAAAGGAGAAAGAGGAGACAGGAGAAGATGCTTCAAAAACTACTGAGAACACTGAGATTAATCACGAAAATGAAAGCTTAGGCACAGTGGCCACACTCACGCATTAAACAGGGTCTGTTCCAGGCCCTGCAGTGAGACTTTAGGTAGTCAAGGGAGAAAACAGTCCCTGGGAGGGACAAAGGGCAGCCAGTGACACACCCTCCTTCCAGCCACTAATCTCTTCCAGGGAGGGGGCTCGTGTTCTTAACCTAAGCCATGGCCTGGCTTAGTGTTGGGTGGAAGCTATGTGGAGCCAGGGATTTTTGTGTCTTCTACACATTGCTGTACCCCAGCACTTAGGACAGTGCCTGGCACCAAGTGGGCTCTCAATATGTGTGTGATAAATGAATAGACCAACGGCCACAGGACTGTCAGAGCTAAAGCAGGAGGGTCAAAGCGGCTGCTTCTGAAGCCAGGGGGAGTGAAAAAGGGACAGTCTGTAGCGGAACTCCTCCTCCGAGTCTGAGCCAGAGAAAGGCTCAGTGTTGGTAACAACCCAGGAACCCCTGGAGCACAGGAATGCTGATCATTCCATCGTGGGGGGACACTAGAAAGTAACTGACCTGGGTCACATTCTCCCAGAGGGCAACTGGAGAGCTGCCCGGTGGCCTTGGGGGAACGTGCACCGTCTGTACTTTTCCAGGAAGGAAAAGAACAGTGGGGCTTGGAACCCTGGCAACCACGCAGGGGTCTGGCTCCCTACGGAGAGTTGACACTCAGCACTTAACAGCTCAGAACCTTCTGACCAAGAGATCGAGTCTCTGCACTAGCTCAAATCCCAAGGAGAACTCTCTTCAAAGGATTTTTACTGTATGGCTTTCATTATTTCAGGCCCAAGTTTTAGGTTCTTTTGACCTAGAAACATAAAAGAATCAACCAGTCACCTACTCTTCTTCATATTCCTTCTGACCAGCTGGTGCTTTTTTATTGTTTGCCCTCAAATTTAACCCACGGCTGAGCTTTCTCAGAAGCCAAGGCCACCTCTAGCCAAATCTGCCTCTCTTGAAACCAGAGATGGCACCTTCTCTTTGAACTTGTGTCAAACTGGCTCTGGCCCGTCATTCCAATACCCTCAAGAGCACCTTGGATTTTTCAGGCAGAAGAGACTTTTCTTTGTTCTGACTCTTGCCATAGTGCCTGGGTATAAAGCCATAGCAGGAATGAGACAAGGGAACATCCACGTGTTGGACTGAGGATTGGGTTCAGTGGTGCCCCTTCCTTTTTTTTTTTTTGAGACACAGTCTCACTCTGTTGCCCGTGGTAGAGTGCTGTGGCATCAGCCTAGCTCACAGCAACCTCAACCTCCTGGGCTCAAGCAATCCTCCTGCCTCAGCCTCCCCAGTAGCTGGGACTACAGGCATGTGCCACCATGCCCGGCTAATTTTTCTATATATTTTTAGTTGTCCAGCTAATTTCTTTCTATTTTTTTTTAGTAGAGGCGGGGTCTCGCTCTTGCTCAGGCTGGTCTCGAACTCCTGACCTCGAGTGATCCTCCCACCTAGGCCTCCCAGAGTGCTAGGAATACAGGCGTGAGCCACCGCGCCTGGCCAGTGGTGTCCCTTCTCTGTGAACAGGAAGGAAGAACTTGAGCTGGCAGCTCAGTGATACCCTCCAGTGCCTCTACAAGGAGTTCTGCCTGGAGCTGTGACGTTTCACCTGGTGACAAAAGATTATTTTTTATTTGGTGATAGGAAGGTCAAGCTGCCTTTTAATTAAGTGCCATCAGTGTTAACATGAATTGCACTGATTGTCATAGTCCATCAACCCCTGGCAAACTGGTTTGTTTGGTCTGGACAGCAAACAACATTCCACACTACTGGATTTTTTCTCCCAGATCCCCTGCGGCCCCATCCTCCCCCAAACCTTTTTAAAAATTACAATCTGTTCTGCTGTTTCAAGTTACATTCTGTAAATAATAAGCAACACTGATGAAATGTAAAAAGCTGAAAATTTGTAAAGCAGAAAGATCTGCAGTATGTCTCACATCTGTGTCACATTAAACATGCACTCGGCAGATTTGCTGATTCCTGTCTAATCAGTACACAGGCTGAGGTGGGCCAGGACTCTTGTGCCACATGCCACAGCAGTCCCAAGGGCTACCATATGCGGGCAGGGAGGGGCAGGCGATGGCATCAGAGGTGGAGACACCAAGCCCATTATGCAGGGGACACCTGGCGTGCCTGCTTTGGCTTGTGTGCACTGTAGGCTGGTGGTTCGCTGCTGTGGTTAGGTCATGAGGGAACAACCTCCTCAGAGTCATCAGTGTTGCTGAAGCTGGGCCCATGGTGGTTAAACTAAATGACATGTTTAAATGACAAAATGTCTCATTTGAAGAAGTTGGATCCCCATACATTAAAATGACTACAAAATAAAAATAGAATTGAAGTAAACCAATTAAAGTCCATTTGGTAAAATGCTTAGCGGCTACCAGAGATGATAGTTGCTATGTCATGCCAGGCAAAATTTGACCCATCTTTTTTCAATCCCAAGCATTTTACACACACGCACACACACACAAGCACACGCATGTGTATGTGCATGGACACAGGCACCCGCATTCTCATTTAAGAGAAACTGGCAGAACATGAGATAGAAGTTGACATGTTTTAAACTTGTGGCCTCATGCTGAGTCCCTCAATGATTATAAGGCTCCGTACTGGAAAAAAAAAGACTCTGACTCAACAAAGAAGAGCGTGTAAGCCTCTGAGGATACCCCATGGAAAAACTTAGGGCACCACCACCTTCACCAGCTCTTACATCTGCATTTTCCTTTCAGCCTTAGGTAAGAAGTCACCAAGACAGAGACTGCTGAGCCACCAAGGTCCACAGCTTGTCTCTATAGCCGCATTGACCAAGTGTTGACTATATGCTGGACACATAATCCTTACAACATTCTTACAAGGAAGTGTTTTAATAGTATTTCATTTTTTTTTTTTTTACTTTTTTTTTTTTTTTTTTGAGACAGAGTCTCGCTCTGTTGCCCGGGCTAGAGTGAGTGCCGTGGCGTCAGCCTAGCTCACAGCAACCTCAAACTCCTGGGCTCAAGCGATCCTACTGCCTCAGCCTCCCGAGTAGCTGGGACTACAGGCATGCGCCACCATGCCCGGCTAATTTTTTTCTATATATATTTTTAGTTGGCCAGATAATTTCTTTCTATTTTTAGTAGAGACGGGGTCTCACTCTTGCTCGGGCTGGTCTCGAACTCCTGACCTCGAGGGATCCACCCGCCTCGGCCTCCCAGAGTGCTAGGATACAGGTGTGAGCCACCGCACCCGGCCTTAATAGTATTTCATTTTAAAGATGAGGAAACTGTACTTCAGAGAGATTATGAAGCTTGTCCAAGGCCATGCAGCTGGTAAGTGGCAAAGCCCAACTTGATTTTGGGTCTTTATGATTCTCTTGGACTGAGTAAACTTACCTAACAGCATGATTGCTGATGAAAACCTCTTTAATACATACTCTGAGTCCGTCACTATGTTAGGCATTTTGGAGATCTTGGAGGGATACCACAAAAGGCAATAACAAGAAGCTCACAGTCCAATTGGGAAGATAAGATCTATATCCCTGAAATGACTCTGGACCACATATCGGTGATGAGAGAATGAAGGAGGTAAGCACCAAGGAGGTCTGGCAGCGCCCGCTACAGAGGGCAGGGTGGCTTCCTGGGAAGGTGTGGCTTCCAGTGGGGCCCTGCCTCAAGGCAGAGCGGGATTTGTATTAATATGACAATGTAAAGCATCAGTACAAACCTGCCAAGTTCTACAATAGGAACTGGTGGTAAACAAATCCTAAGAAATAGGAGGAAACAAGTAATAAGATAAAGCCACTTAACAGGCCATACCACATACAATACAAAAACATCTGGCTGAACCCTCATTCTTAATGCTAAAGCAATTACTGAAGAACTGCAGGCATAGTGATGGCCTTTTATAAAGTAGTGATACAGACTCTAACTTACAGAACAGGATTCATCAAGTAACTAAGCTAAATTTCATCAATACTTGGACAAAAGATGTGTACTTACATGGATGAGAAATGGATGAAATGACAACTGTTAGAAAGGTCTGGACCAAGACAGGATGAGAATACATAAGAACAAACACACGAAAAAGGAAGACAAACTCTGATCTCAAGGGGTTTAAAAAGGACTGAGGCAAAGAATATGCAAAGTAATTCATAAAAGAAGAAATCCAAACGGTCAACCAAAATATGAAAAGATGATTTAATGCTCCTAATTGTCAAAGAAATGCAAGTAGTAACACTGAGATATTCCCTCTCCCAGACTGGCAGAGACTTAACGAGTAACAACGCCTGATTCTGAGTACAGTATCTGGCACAGAGCAGCTACTTCCTGACTGAATTTTGGATGAATGAATGGCCAGAGCTGGTGCAGGGTTGGAGAAATGGGTCCTCTTCAACACTGTGGGTACTGTGGGTAGCAGTACAAGCTATTTCAACTCCCTGGAAGGCAATTTGTAATGTGTTTCAAAACAGAAAATGTGCATACCCTCAAATCCAGCAATCGTATTTTTAGGAATTTACCCGAAGGAGAGATTTATACAAGTATGAAGAGATATATGTAGAGAATGCTTATAATAGCAAAAAATTAGAAGCATCCATCAATAGGATCTAGGTTAAGTATATTATGGTATATTTGCAATATAATATTATGTAAATGTTAAAAATGATCTACTTTGGAATGAAAAGATAGTCTAGAGTCACTGTTGAGCAAAAAAAGGTTAGACACCAACATTTGTGCTTCCATTCATGTAAAATCATATATGTATGCATGTTTATGTACATATATATATATGTGTGTGTCTGGCGGGGCAATGCCCAGGGAGATTGAGTCCTTTTTATTTTCTTCTATAAAATGGGAATAATAGTATCTATCTAATTAGTTTTATAAGGATCAAGGAAATAATTAGTGCAAGGTCTCTGGAACAATGTCTACACACCACACTGTAAGTGCTCATATATTGTACTTTCTGAACAGTTTACACTTGTACATATTTTTTAACTTAAACAATCAAACTGTTTTAAACAGATGATTCAGGAAGCAGCTGGGTACAAACACTAACATGTCTACAGTGCATTTAAAATCAAAGCATGGATGAATACAAATTTCTATCATCATATACCGTACATAGCACGGGTTGGGTGCAGACTAGGAAAGGAGTCAGGATGGCCAGGCTTAGTCAGGAACAGCTTTCTTCTGGATGAGAGGAGGTTCGAGTGGAGACTTCTCAAGAGGAAAGGACCATGACTGACCTTTACTATCTCTGCCTCCTCTCCTAAGACCGGAAGGCAGGCCCTGTTCTGTCCTGCATGGTGGTGCAGAGGGCCATGAATGTTGCTTTGTTAACCTGAGGGTCGTCTGCAGGACTCCTTCCCAGCCTGTCTGACTTACTTTTCCAGCGCCGTCTTGCTTTTTGACCCCAAACAGCAGGAGAGAGGGCTTCTCTCGTTAGCAGTAAGTGGCCAGCTCAGAGTAACGTGCTCTGAGGAGTGGGTGGTGCTGGCAGGGCCCACACGGACCCAGGCACTCACAGCACTCTCCCTAAAGAGCTATGAGGTGAGACATGATTTGCAAATGGGGGTACTCTAAGAATGGACAAAAGCAAAAGCACTCTGCCTCTCAGCTTGCCCCAAATTTCCTTCTAGCCAACACAGAGAGAGGGACCATCTGGAACTGGTTTTTGAGGCTCTCCAGCTGCAGAGCCACTAGGGTGAAGGGGCTTACAGACTGTCCTTTCTGATTCTCATCAGGGTGAAGCACAACCTAGAAGACAAGCCAGTTCAGAGACCAAATCAACTTTGCTTTGAAATGTTCTCCACCCCCCACTACCTTTGAAAGCAGAATTAGTGGTCCAGGCCAGGTGCTGGGAAATAAAAAAATGAAAGAAAAGGACTTGGGTCACCTCAGGTGCACTCTTTGGGTCAGAGCTGACACCAAACCCTCAGAGCACTTGTCCTTCTAGGAAACAGGAACCAAGAAGACTGAATCTGTTTGAATTGCTGGACTGGGGGTTTGCTTCTGCTGGACTAGAACAAAATGGGTATTTAAAAATGTGTTAGAACTTGTGGGAGCCAGTGGGGAAAGATGTTAGACCCTTTCAGACAGGGCACAGTAGAATAAAGTCCCCCCCAGACCTGGTGACAGCCACTGCTCATGCCCCACCACGTGCTTTTTCTAGCTGGCACTGGGATCCAGGCACGCGAGCAGGACAGAGTGGTCGGCAGCAGGCTCCAGCCCTCCTGCCTGTGCCTCACCCACTGTGCATCTCAGAACGGCGGGTCCAGACAAGGGTCTGTCCTGTGCAGAGGCACTAGCACCACTTCCTATCGCCCTTCAGGGGGAACAAAGAACCTCTACTCTCGCCTTTCCTCCCACTGAGGGTTTGCTTCCCCTGCTGGGTTTGGAGGCAGAAGGCAGAAAGGGAGGGCAAGCATGTGGCTACGCGACGACCAAGTTCCTTGGGGTGGAGAGAAGCAGGCAAGCTGGGAACAACCCTGAAGTTGACAAAGGGGAGTGAGTCCCACAGAAGGCAAAAAGTGACTCTTCAGTTATTGCTCTTCACTGCTCTCTTTCCAAAGACTGCTCAGATCCAAGCAGCTGAGACCACTGGGAACTTTCTAGTTAGTATTCTGTCTTAAGATTTTTTTCAGATAAGAATTTCCATAAATCCCAGATAGTGGATCATCTGGCTACCTCATGGCATCCTCAGTCATTGTTAAACTGAAACAATAAAGTTTAAAAGAACGGTAGAATTTCTTCATACAATTTAACCTCAAATACATGATGAAGAGAACCCTCAAGCAGGTGCCCCATTAAAAGTCACCCGGTACCAATGTGTGCTAAACTTCGGGTTTAGCAATTGTTCAATGGAGTCCAGCTCATAAGTTAGTTGCTGGGACTCAACTACCAGAGCCCATTTCTAGGCTTTTTAAGTACCTTGATCACGGAAGCATAACACAGAATCCAACCATCTGAGGGCCGGCCGGCCATTTAGTCTCTTCTCCTACCTCTAGAATCCCTTTTCTTCAGGCTCCACAGCACCAAAGTAAGTTCTCCTTGGCCTCCAAAAGGAGGCAGTTATAGCATGCTGCACACATACGACTTGGATAATCTACTGCCGAGGCTTCCTGTACTGAGGACCAGCTGCAGCTCCCAGGTGACCAGCTAGTGAAGATGGTCTTGGCTGGATGGCAGAGCAAAGTCAAGGTTGGAGCCAAGAATGTCACTGCTATTTTGTGACAAACTGGCACACTCTGAACTTGGAAGGCTACAGTGGTTCATCATTTGGGGAGCAGGGAGGGGTTCAGAGGGTAAGACCAGGGGCAGCACAGACCCTGGATACACAGTTCAGTGACCTTGTCCTCTAGACACTGGCAGCAGAAAGCCCGGGTCTCTCCATGCGCAGGCCCACGGCTGTTTGGCCCAGAGAAGCCTTTGAACACGAGCCCTTCCCAGCTTTCTAGCTACAGTATATCCCCCACATTATCTCTGGGTAAGCTGGCGGGGGTGACTTTTCACACTGTGAGGTCCAAAGTTTATAGTACCTCCCCTCCCAAATGCATTTGTGTCTTTGGCCAAATCTTCTTGGTCACAGGCAGATATCCAATTCCTACCCTCAAAAGTAGATCTAAGACCTAGTCAGATGCCTTGGATTTAAACCCTAAGGTCTTTTTATGAGAGAGACCAAGAGACGACCCAGAACCAGCATAGAAGTTAGGAGTGTGCACTCTGCACTCAGGATTTGAATTCTGGTTCCCTCTCTTACTACCTTTGAGATCTTAGACAAGTTATGTGACCTTTCTGTGCCTCAATTTCCCATCTGTACAATAAGAAAATACAGCACCCACTTCACTGGGTGGTAGTCAGGATTAAATGTTAATGACAACAACACATAAAAAGTGCTTAGTGTTTGGCACATGTAAGCTATTTAACGTTTGGATCAACCACTGCAGCACTGTCACTGAGAGCACGGTTCTACCTAAGACGCCCGGTCCACTGCAGATGAGCAGGACTCCAGAAATGACAGAAATAGACATCTTGCTGGACAGTATGGACAAAGCATAGGGAGGGTCCCAGTTTGGCCCAGGAAAGCAACTGGCTGCAGGACATGACTAAACTACTTCTTAACCTACTTTTCTCCTTGGGTCCTTTGAACACAGACAGCCCTTTCTGACTGTGCTACTCCACTTATGCTAAATCATTGTTGGGCTGCCCCCTTGCTCAAGACAGTATCCTCTGTGAGAACCCAGGCTGCTCCAGGCCTTGCTGTGACAGTGTGCCTATTTCCACACACCCTCCCTGGGAAGGGACAGGGCTCCTATGGGGCCGCCTGCCTCTGACAGTAAGAACACTGGGCTAATAGGTCATTCCATGGGACAGCCTTCCACCTGCTCTGCTTTAGCGACTAGGTTTAGCTGTGGACAGCCAGAAAACGAGGCTATTAACAGCTTTGGAGGCGGCAGGGAAGGAAAACAGAATCATCCTGAGCCTCAGCAGCTCGACAAGAACGCTCCACTGCCGGCATCCGACCACCTCTGCCACCGGCACAGCCTCCTTGGAGACGGGTAGGTTTCCTGTTGTGTCAGCCCCGTTTCCTCCAGCAACATTATACTGCAAACAGAAAGCTACTCTGAAGAAAGCACTACGGTGTCCCGTTTCTGGCCGGGGGGAGGGAGACCGACTGATTTGCTTCTCCAGAGAGAAACATCACCGCGCCTTGACCCTCTCTAGACAGTGTTTCTTCCCTCTCCCCAGGCCTGAAAAGCTCCGTTTGAAGAAAAGAAACGTGCAGGCTTCCCTTTCTGACCTCAGATGGGCAAGTTCTGAATGGCAGCTGGGTCTATTACATGCAGTGTGAGAGGGTTAAACAGGACAGCCTCAACTCTTTATAAACTTTTGCCCTGTGGATATGTACTCATTGGCGGCAGTACAAGACTCGAGCTGTATTACACGCCTTAACGATATGGTTCAACTGTCGGTCAGGCTTGGGCCTGGCGCTGGGCCAGACCGCAATCAATGGGACACAGAACCTCCCCCTTTCAGATCATCACGAAGGCTCATATTATCTCCTTTTCGTCGTGCTGGTTAAATTTATGGAGCAGAACCCTGAAGCCGCATTCCTCGGCCTGAGCCGGCCCACGCGGCCCTCCCTCCCTTTGTTCGGTACTGTAAGCGAGCCGTGCTTTGGAGGACTGCAGGGTTGTTAGCTCAGGCACTGACTGTTTGCTCACGACTGAAATGAAGAGAGTTCAGGGGAAGGGCAAAAGGACAGCCCAAGTGTAAAACCCCATCCCAGCAGGCCCTGGGCCCCTATATATAGGCCCCGGGCTGCTCCTGAACGTAAGATTTCACTTTGTTCTCACAAAAGCAAAATCTTCAGTCTGATCCCTGATGAACTTTCTATAAAACAGCCACTGCGTCCTCCCGCAGCGCACCTCCTCGTGAACTCAGGGATTTTCTGGAGTACGTGGGAGGCAAGGTTGCCCTTAATATATCGAAGACACTAAAAGGAGACATACTTCTACAGCCGTCTTCTAGTCCTCCCACGTTTCATAGGACACGGGAATGCAAACACTGACTGTTAGCTGTCACTTATTTTTAATACAGAAAGAAGTAAACTTATTTTTCTGTCCTTGGCTACAAGGTAGGGACACATGAGTACTGTATGTGGATGTGTGTGTGTATGCACAGAAGAAAGGTGTTTATAGGGGATTTGGTCTCATGGAATCAAACAGGAGAGGGTCCCAAACATCAGACCTGCCAAATCTACCCATTTGTTCTCATCCAGAACCTTTAATATCTCTGATTAGTGTCCGAAGTGTTAAACAGTCAGCTCACACAGGCAGGACTTCATTTTAGAGTTTAATCCAAGGGGAGAGCACTCTTGGGATGGTTCTGGAGTGGTGCACTTACAGCTCACTACAGAGGAGGCTGTCAAATGGCTGGAAAGGTAGGTCATCCTGGAAGCAAGGAAAAAGTTAGGTAGGCTAATTTAGGGCCTGGCATGGTGGCTTCATGCCTGTAATCCTAGCACTTTGAGAGGCCAAGGCAGGAGGGTTGCTTGAGGCCAGCAGTTTCAGACCAGTCTGAATAACATACTGAGACTCTATCTTTACAAAAATTAGAAAAATTAGCCAGGCACAGTGGTGCATGCCCATAGTCCCAGCTATTTGGGAGGCTGAGGAAGGAGGATCACTTAAACCCAGGAGGTTGAGGTTGCAGTGAGCTATGATGGCACCATTGCACTCCAGCCTGGGCAACAGAGTGAAACTGTGTCTCAAAAAAAAAAAAAAAAAAGGCTGATTTAGGAAATTCCCAAGAAAAATGTGTAATCCATTCAATCTGTCCCTAGTTCTTCATATACATGTTCAGGGTCCAATTAAGTCTTTAGTCATAATAATACCTCACATCTCCCAGGACAATCTACAAAGCACTTGCACTCACATTATCACACAGGTTACGTTAATACACATAAATGAATCCAGCCTCCATTACGTGTAAAGTGTGCAACACAAGGACTCCTGAAGGCCCACCGTGAGCCCAGATGCATTAAGAGTCTCTGACATATTAAAATTGGGAAAGCTGGACCTACCCCTGAGAATGAGACTCTATTTAGGACAAGACAGACTTTGAGAACTTATAAACTCAGTGCTCCAACTTCCTGTGGACTTTTTCTATCTCAGGATCACTTTTATGTCAAGATACCAGGAATATACAATTTGTAAGGAAACAAAGAGGCCAAACTCCAAAAATGCAGGAATATAAGTTGCTTGCAAATCGGATGTGGCAGCCAATGCACACAGAGCTGCCATCAGTAGACTCATGCCTGGACACACTGCAAATTCCTTTATGTTTTGTGGATTTCCTTTTCCATGAGCTACCTGACATTGCTGTTTACTCTAGCATTGTGGATAGAGCTAAGAAGTACTAATCTGATACAGGTATGGGAACTAAAAGGAAATATATTTTGGAATTTGCTTTTTCACACCACACAAATCCATTCTTGGACAAAATGCCTCTGTCAAGTTTTTTTGTCTGTTTTTTGTTCTTACATTGATTTCTTGGCCATCAGCTAAAGAAATTGTGAACATTCCAGTACCTCCACAATGAGCATGTGGGAAGCAGTCCATTTGCAACAGGTTCCCTGGACATTATATTTTATGTAGGCTGTCCTGACCCACTCCACCCAAATGATATAGCCTGCTATGTCTGGGCCACTTTGTAGTTTTCCCAGAGGTGAAATCAGAGGGAAGGCTGAAGCAGTGACAACACAGCCTTGGCTATAGACTCAACCCTTTGGGGGGATTAGATGTAACTAACTTAGATGGTGCTAAGCCCAGCTGGGACTAGGGCTAGGGCTAGTTACAACCTGCTACGGAATATCTTACGTACAATACAGCCTCAGATTAACCTAGTACTTCTTTATTTTTTGAAAACATTATCAAGCTTTCATACATCCTGCACAGGCTTTCTTCATTCTAACATCTAGCTTCCTCCGTGACAGCAGAGCCAGCCCTAGGAAGGGAGCCCCCTCTGTGCCATTTCTCCAGGAAGTCACACAACTAGTTATTCATCTCAGCCTCCCCCTTTGCCAGTGGGGAGAATGACCTGAGGAGGGGATAAAAAACTATCTGCACAGGCCACGAAGCAGAATGGTGTCAGGGCTGGAACTGGGGTTTTGGTCTCACAATATGTGATCCTGTTCTCTTGCCAAGAGGCCAAGCTGCCTCCAATATCCAAAGGGAACACCCAGATAGGTTATTTTGATCACAGAGATTTGAGTCAAGAAGGAACTGATCCTACATTGACAGACTAAAAGAATGTGAACTGCTGTCACTTTAACACAATAAATGAGAATGATGTTCATGTTACTTTGTCAGTTCCATCGCTGCATTTTGGGAGTAAGAGTAAAATCCTATGAATCCTACCCTGAAACTTAAAAAAAAATCTGTGGTATATAAGACTTCAATAAAGTTTTAAAAAATCTGTCACTAGAGTACTTTGCACTTATCATATGGTCTAGAGGAGTCTAAGTCCCAAATCAATTGCCTGACCTGAATGCCATTCCCTATGAGCCAACTCCCTTGCCCCAGGACAGACAGAATTTCCTAGGAGGTTCAAAAGGCAACATTTAAATTTCTGGGAGTAGGGCAAACAGGAAGATGAAGTTTGAAATGAATTACAAAATGTAAATTTCTAATCTAGAGAATGTTCATTTTCAAAGGCTCAAAGCATTATAGTAATCCAAAATTATCTATCTTGTACTTTCATTATGCAGAAATTGTGAAATAAAAGGTGCCTGATGAAAGCAGTGTTTTAAAGAGGCCATCATACTTAGCTAGAAATTAAAGAGTTTATCCTCTTAAACTTAGCCCTGAATCCAAGAGCACCTTTTTTTTTTTAAACAGAGAAAACAGAGATAGGGGACCCCGACCTACTTGATAATATTGTTGTGAGATTATCCTGGCAGGAGTCAGACAGATAAGCTCCAGAGTGTTCCAACAGCCCCACCGAAGAGGAATCTGATTTTATAATTCAAAACTCTTAAACAATACTGAACAGTGGACTGTCATGTGTCTGGAAAGCATAACCATTTTTGAAGAATGCTTTCCAAACCACGTAATGCTTTTAAAGCTGTTTATCAAAAGAGCTGGATGAGCCACAGTGGCCTGAAACGGTTTGTCAGCTGTTGCAGGGTCGCATGCTCCATCCTAATTTCCGCAAGCACTCCATCATTCTCGGTTGTCCTGCTCTCGGCAGACAACAGATGCCAATGTTTGGAGACATTCGCTACATAACTTTTACCCGACAAACCTGGCTCCAGGACAGATTTCCATGTCATGTGGGGCTTTTGGCTGAACTCTGCTCGAACCCAGAGGCATATCATTTACAGCAGACACTAACAATAGTTTGGGATCACCTGCTCTTCACAAATGGGTTCAGAGCAAGTTCGTGGCCTCTGCACACCTTTTCCAGTGCGGTTCTCACACACAAAGGCTGAGAGCCAGGTGAGTCCCTCCACCCAGCAACTCCAACCAGGTGTGTAGGGCTCAATTTAACTGTCCATTTTGTGTGAAGAAAGAGAATGGGAAGGACAAAAACCAAGCAAAACATCAAATCCTAGTCTTAGCACCATAATAAGTGGTCAGCAAGAATTCAGGGACAGGGCATAAGTAAGAGTTATTGAAATAACCTGTTTTACTTTCACATAACACTCTATATTCAGGAGAGAATATCGATACAAATACCATTTCTTGAGCCCTAACTACACTCCAGGCTAAGTGCTTTATATACATGATATAATTTAATCCATATAACCACCCACTGAGATAGGCCTTATGATCCCAATTTCATGAGTCAAAGGAATCTCACCTCAGAGAGATTGAGAGGAGGAAAACCTTGCTTCGGGCCACAGCTAAGAAACAGCAGTATAATGACTCGAATCCAGGGCTGACTCCCCCATAGGCCCCTCTAACTTTGTATTGCAGATATGGGAGCCAAATAGTCCCGCGGGAGCCTCTTCTTGATTCCTGCAAATGTTTGGTTTCTTCTTACACTACCACATTGCTCCTTCCCATTTCTTTTTCAGAACTAGGGAAGAACCTGTGATTTTATGTTCTTTCCACATCTCTTTCTGAAACAAGCGCTTTTCTTTGAAGAAAGACCTCTTGCCCTTGGAGTGTCAAGATAAGAAAACTTTCAGCAACTTCCCTTGGAAACTACAAAACACCCATCAGCACCCAGGATCTAAGTACAGTCGCTCACCAGCTGCTGGCCCCTCTGAATAGCTTTTATGGTTCAGCGAGGGGTGGTGACAGGACCATGTCACTACGGTAGGGTGTGCTATTTCTTTCATGTTCCTGGGATCTGACAAGAGCCTTCTACAACCTGTTTCTTTACAACACACAGAACGAGAGATTAAAGACCAATACCAGACTCAAAGGTGGGGTTGGGACTGGCAACAGCTTCTCACCAGATGCATTATAAATCTTTCTGGGATAGAAGGGCCACAGATTGCCTGAGCGGATGCTGTCCAAAAGTTGCTGTGATGATTAAATGAGATAATACATGTAAAGTATATAGAACCATGGCTAGATCATAGTAAAAGCTTAAAAATGTTAGCATTGCTATTATTTAATACCAGCAAACTTATAAAGATTGTTTTTTGCAGAATTAATGGATATGGATTTCAGTAAAACCACACTAATTCAGAGCTATTGGAGGTAGAGGGGAAAGGACATCAAGAAAGGATAAATGAATTAGTGAAAAGTCTAAATTATAGGACTTCTGATTAAATACGACAGATCTAGTCCAGAGACCCCTCTAAAGTGAAAGCAAAGGGATACAAATGGCATGCATCCAAAAGGATAAAGAGAAGGTGTCAACAATATTTTAGAAGCTGAAAAGCAGATGGAAATATGGTGCTGAAATGTAAGCCTGAGGGAGTGGAAGCCACAAAGCGCTAAGCTAATTAGTACGGTAGAACCACTACATTTCAGAAAGATGGAGGCACCAAGTAGCCCTGAAGGACTGGGGGGTAAAGGAGGAACAAGGAGGCATGTTTGTGAAGTGCAAACGGGAAGAAGATTGGTTAAATCTCTGTACGAGAGGCAGTTGGACCTGTAGCTCCCCTCTCTCCCCTCCATCCAGCCTGCTCCTAACGGGAGACCAGGGTCAACAGGTCCTCACTTGATCACTCCATGGTAAGGCCCCTAGCTCCACACTAAGAGCTCCTAATTGGCTTTTTAGTGTTTCATCTTTAAATAGAACAGATAGTCAAGAATCACTAAACATCTGAGGACCGTTTCTATTCATGAAAGAAAATGGCCAAAACAAATAAATGGAAGAAATAAACTCAGAACAGTACTAAGACAAAAGCCACCAGTCAGATAAGAGCAAGAGAGATCTAAGGAGAGAATTTCCAAAAAAAAACAACAAAAAAACGGATAAATTACCCAACATATTGTTAAATGTATAGAGGAGAGTCTGTGGATAAATTAGCAATAGGAAGATAGAAAATTATTTTAAAAAGGAAAAGGAGTTATTACTTCCAGGGTAAAAAAAGTTGAAAGTGAATAAAAATTTGAGAATTAGAAATATGCATACAGAAAACTAAGCAAACAACAATACTAAAAGCATTTACTAACTCCAGGGAGAAAAAACAAACCAAAAAGTTAAAAAAGTAAACCATAGTAACCTGTGTGGCTTAGGTTCCCAGTGATACTAATAATAATGTAAAAACTGAACACTGACTTATCCAAAAGAATAACCTAACTATGTTGAAAAATGGGGAGAAGAAACACGTATGTATAGCAACAAGAAGTCCAGTGATGGCCGGGCGCGGTGGCTCACGCCTGTAATCTTAGCACTCTGGGAGGCCGAGGCGGGTGGATCATTTGAGCTCAGGAGTTTGAGACCAGCCTGAGCAAGAGCGAGACCCCGTCTCTACTAAAAATAGAAAGAAATCAGCTGGACAACTAAAAATATATAGAAAAAATTACCCGGGCATGGTGGCACATGCCTGTAGTCCCAGCTACTCGGGAAGCTGAGGCAGGAGGATTGCTTGAGCCCAGGAGTTTGAGGTTGCTGTGAGCTAGGCTGATGCCACAGCACTCTAGCCTGGGCAACAAAGCGAGACTCTGTCTCCAAAAAAAAAAAAAATAAATAAAAAAAAAAAACAAAAAAAGTCCAATGATGTCAAGAAAGAGCAGCGTATTTATTTATTTACTTTAGAAATCTGGAGGTAAATACCTCCAAATTGAAGAAACAGCCAGAAGTATTGAAAGTGGTTTGCTCTGGGGGATTAGAAATCAGGGACAGAGAAGGTGGGGCAGATTACTGCTTTTTGTTTTCAGACATTTAGAAAGACTTCGACATTAAAAGTGTGAACACATATTACTTTTTGAAAGAAAAAATTTTGTTATAGCAAAATAGTTCAGGTCAAAAGTCATAGGTTTTTAAATACTGTTCTTATTAATTGTGGAGTAAATGCTAAGTAATATTTGTTAAATACATATAAGGTATAAAGAATAACTGAAATATCAAAGGATCATTAGCTAATTTTATGAACAATTAGTAAAACTATAACAATTTCCTTTGAAAGAACTGTGATGGACTTGGTAATAAAGTGGAAAAAAATGCCTGTAACTATGCCCCAACACATACCATCACATGCAAATGCAACTTTGTTGTTTTCAAGACTAAACAGTAAGTCAAATCACTAATAAAGGGGTATTTCAAGAAAACTATAGGATGCTTGCTTTAATGAACATCCTTAAATGTTGATTTAAGAATATCAACACACAAACCAAACATCTTGGTGATTCTCAAGAACCTGGAAGAGTCTTCAAAGCAATTCTTCAATTGTCCTCAATTATTTAAATATTCTCAGTACCTAAAATCTTTTATATGCCTGAAATACAGGAGTTGTTCAAGATTTAGTCAATTAATAAATATATGCTGTCCATTTGCCTATACTTACTAAGCAATGGATCTGAATATCACAAGTTCAGAATTGGCTAAAGTAAATTAATGGGGGCACTCAATAAATAGTTCAACCAAAAACATAAAAACTCTTTGTGGTTTGCATCTTTTCACTACGGGATATGAAAGCACTTTACATTGGGAATTTGGCCTGTAAAGCCAAACGACATTACAGGTGGGCAGGTGCCACTTACACCACCCTAACTGTGCTGCTGGGGTCAGTCAGTGAAGTCTAGGGAACTGATGAGCCCTGCCCTCTGTCCACCCTGGCATTACTCAGTGAGGTTACCATGGATTCTGGCCAGGATTCCTGTGACCCATACTCCTCATAACAAGAGGTGAGGTTTTGCTCTAACACCCCTTTGAAGTTTTCTGCAGTCCCTGGGATTTTATGATACAGCGTGGGTCACCCCTGCCATTATGGATGTTTGAAGTATGTTTAGGGAAAATCTACTAGGAGCTGTCTCTGGTGTTAACACAGAACAACTGCCTCATAAAAACGGCTTTCCACAATGAGTTCAAAGGAGCTTATCCAAATATGGTGGATTTGTCTTGCTCCACCAACTTTGCTAGGGCAGAGAGCTAAGGTTTTGGCATGTAACTTCTAAAATAGATATACCGTCTCGGTTACCTGAAAGAGTCAGGGCAGTGCTAACACAACCAGGTAGCCTTTTGACAAGATCTTGCACTTTGAAGTGATATGCTCTGTACTTCCTATGCTGCTGAAATTGAAATTTATTGGATGGAGATTAAGGTGAAGGACTAAATTAGGTAAATTATTGTAAGAAGTCTTACTGATATGTGATAAAATCTTCCCAATTGTTACTTCAAGAAACCCAGTAAAAGTCAGGAGCAAACCAGGAGGGCTGACAACTGTTGGCAGGAAGCCAAAGTGAAACATCACATTACAGTGGCTCCTATACATTTAATTCCAATTAATCCACCATTGCCGAGATGTGCTACTTATCACCAAGATGACAGATCATCACCATATTTTCAAATAGAACAGCTTGTCAAAAAAAAAAATTAACCAAGCACAGGCATATTTGTTGGCTGGTAGCACAAAAGCAGTCACAAAAACTGAGAAGACTGGTCCTTTTTTACATTTTTGCAAATCTCTTTAAATCTTGCTTAACAGAAAATAGCTATCTATATTCTCATATCTGCTTCTACATTCAAACTGTTGCAATGTCACACATTGTGTAGCTTCTGGAAAACTCCACTGTACACTCATTGGAGAATATTATAAAAATCATTATATATATATATTCATATCTAAATATGTGAAAATAGGTTTGATGTTATGGATCTTGTGTTCCCCAGGGGGTTCCTAGACCATATTTTGAGACCCTCTGTTCTAAAAGAACCCATATGTACAAATTCTGTGCTAATTAGAAACTGGTTTCCTGTATGTATTAAAGTAAATCCACTAAGGATATAGATAAGTAACATTGTTAACTTGATTGAACTATATAAGCCAAACATAATAAAATACTGTTTCTTTTACAGTATATTGTGATAAAATTGTTCTATTAATTCAATCTTATTTTTCCTCCATTTGAAAAATTAGAAACTTGGCAAGTTTCAAACTTGAGAAGCAATCTGGCAAGAGAGTACTAGATAAAGGTATCAGGACAAGAAAACTAAGGGTGAATTCTAAGACCCAAACCTCTCTTTCCTTCCCCCAAAGCTTACAAGCCACTATTTGCAATATAATACTAAGTCTTTAATTCCCTGCTATTCTCTATGTCCTCTGTGTATCTCAGAATTATCTTACAGTCTGAAGCTCTCTGGGAGCAGGGGATTTGAACTCAAAGCTGGATCTTCTCTTTAAGGAAGATTTCAATTTCATCCTGGGCAAAGATGGATGATTCTATAAGGGAAAACCATAAAAGACAGGATAGTCATCAAAACCTAAAAATAAGTAAAGCCAATGCCTTTGCAGAGGAGTTCCACAAATTATAAATGGTCTTTCATTCTTCTCTAATGCATAAAACATAAATTTTTCTTAAGAAGAAATACAGACCCAGTTCTATTTTTCTTCATGTTCAAATTAAGAATCTCAAATGTGTGTCTTATGTACATACTATTAGATGTCACCCCAGAGTTTTAAAATCAAATTCACTGAACATAGAAGGGACTATAGATTTACAATGGCTAGATTACTTAATTTTTAAATGGAAAAAGACAAAATCAGAAAGCAATCATACTTTCTGTTCATTTTCTTTGCACAAGGACCTGCTGGTTGACATACATCTTTAAAGATGTACATGCCCAAATTCAGTTGATTTTTACTTTTGGAAGCAGGATTGTGTGGTTTCCATGAAGTCAGTTAACTCCGTATGCCAAAAATGGCAAAAATTAGACGCTTTCCTTTCTAGAAATGATTATAATGTACCATGACCAAAAAAGTGTTTTTTTTTTTCTTAACAGATAATCTTGCATAAAAATGAGTCATGGGATTTCAGAAATGGAAAGGCTTTTCTCAAATACGTGTGTGCATGAACACACACACTTTGCATTTTTTTTTTCAACAATAGTTCTGAGCTTTCCATAAGTTCTGTTATAATGAGAATGGCATCGTTTGAGGCCCTTGAGTGAAAGGGGAGTACAGTGTTTAGAGTTCAGCAAGAAGGAAGAAGTCTTTCTCAGAAATAGGATTTCTCTGCTGTGTTCCTATGAGAGGAATTTTAACTTATAAGGCATGAAAGACTGTTAAAATGTTTCTTAAAAATATCTTATCCTATAATTTCATCAGCTTAATTTCAGACCCAAGTGAGACCTCCAATGCAATTAACACAGATCTTAATGTTGTTTCTTGTTCTGGGGTTGTTCAGGTAGAATGAGGAATGAGAACATGATCCATCTACCTTCAAGCTTTCTCTGGAAAGACCTGGTATGGCAAGATCAGGGAGTGAGAATATATGGCCCTCACCTCATACATACACATGCAAGGGTGAGCAGAAGATAAAGTAGCTGCCACTATATCCACTGTGCCACCTTTGGATAACATGGGAGAGAGATGACATACTGGCTATCCCAAGTGGCAGATGGTTACTAAGCCAACAGATGATATGCCCAAAGACAAAAAAACAAAGCCCCAGGGTCAAACATATACTAAGCTCTAGCTTTTCACCCTTACCAATATACATGTCTTTATATCAATGCTACCACAGTCTACGTTACCAAGATACATGTCCTTATATCGACGCTACCACAGTCTACAGGACTCATCTGGAAGGAGTGGCTTGAGCTTCTTAAACGAGCATGAGGCAGCGGCCACAGGATGGCATGGTACATCTTTCTGGAAAGTTTCATTTTACTAGGTAGCAATTAAAAATACTTTCTCATTAAAACAAACATGGAATAAAATATAATACTTATTTATAGTTTTAAGATAAAATAGGAACTTTCAAAGAAATACTAAACTTGCTCTGCCCCCAGATACATGGAATTGTCAGTCTACTGTCCTCTGCCTTAAATGGAACACTAGAGGAAAAAACTGAGGTACTGGTGTATCCTAATAAACATTTTAATTTTTACTGGATTTTTACCTTTGGAAGTGCCCTAAAGGCTCAATTCAAGCTATTAATAATTCTGCTTGATGTGCTACGTATAATATAATATCAAGTATAACAAATGGCTGCTTTCAGAGCAGAACAATTAAAAGCAGTATTGCCAAACTAGAATGAAAGAGTTAGTGCAAACATTCCTTAAGCTCTCTTTGCAGACTTTTTTCTGACCTGTCCAGCCTGACTGCATTCAGGCTCTAGTGACACAAGAGGGTCCCTTTTATCCTGGAGAGTCATGAGTAAGGTGCAAACACTGTCACAAAAGGGCTTTTCCTAAAGAAAATCCATTTCAATTTCACATCTAAGAGGCTATTAACGGAAAGTGTCTTTAACGAATTTTCGGTGATATCTTGGGAATGTTTTTACTGAGGAAGTCAAATATGCCCACCATAAATCTTTCTGTGAAATCAACC
The DNA here is from genome assembly GCF_020740605.2 of Lemur catta. Lineage (NCBI taxonomy): Eukaryota > Metazoa > Chordata > Mammalia > Primates > Lemuridae > Lemur > Lemur catta. The sequence goes on from NC_059130.1 coordinate 118,094,679, forward strand.
GAAAGCTTACTCAAAAACTCTCAGAGCAACCGGAATTTACAGCTACGCACAATACAAGGGTCCTGGGATTCCAGAACATTATCAGCCCTGATGGCTATGTTCTTCAACATTGATCTATCATTATCTTTCAAATTCCCCCTTCCTCCTTATCTAACTTAAATAACGAGATAAGCTCCAACACTCCTGGAGCTTTGCTAAATTAGTTTAAATATTTCAAGTTCTGCCAACTCCCACTTCTACCCGCCTTTCTGGGTCTTGACTAAAAAGGTGAAGAAATATTTGGGGAAACTTCACTGTCCGGCTTCATAAATCTTCATCTGCTACTTCCCTAAAATGTCATGCACCCCAAAGTTTACAACAGATGGTATTAGGAGAAACAAATAAGCAAATACATAGCACAGAGTCAGACATTCCTCTCTTTTCAAAGGTATTTTTGCCTTCTTTTGCGAAATGGCTACTCCTGGGTCTCTACAGCTTTCTACTGAATCATCTGTTCAAATGCTACCATCAGATACCACCACCACATTCGTGCAGAGAACTGGGCACTCTCCCAAGGCGTGGGGGCTTGCTTTGGCCTGGTCTGTTTGAAGGGCGGCAGGCTTTTCACATGGCTTCATGGCTTCAATGGCACAAGTGTGGCTGCATCTGTGCCACTTTCATAAACTTTACTTAGGAACAGACAAATGTGGCCCAATACACGTAGACAAGAAGATGCAACCTGAGCCAGCAGAGCGTTGCCTTGGAAAAGGCTTCTTATTTCAGTTCCAAACCACACATACTTGTACAGTTAACAAATGCAGCGGGGGATATTGGTCCACAACATTCGTGTCGAGGCCAAAGGCTCTGCTGTCCTCCGCCCTCTTCTCTGCCCTGCCCCCACCTGCCTTCCTCAGAACTATTAGGTTGCCTAGAAATATCAGAGGAAAGTTAGGTGGCTGTCTTTTTGGAATGCTTGCACACTCCAACAAGAGAAATTTGGAAGTATTTTAATCTAAAAGAACATAAGGGGGGGTTCCCTATAAATAAAATCGTGTTCAAATAAACACAAAAAGAAGCCAATGTTTCCTGTAAGGCCACTTTTCAGATGGATTACTGGAAGGAGTATTCTTTCACAGTTTTATGACTTACTTTGCTATCATCTGCTTAAAATTTGGGTCTTTTAAAACATAGATGCTAAGATCTAAGCCTTCACTTGGATGAAATATTACAAAGGAAGCAGAAAGTCTCATTCCAATTGTAGGCTCAGAGGCAGAACTCTTGGACTCTTGGGTTCTATTCCTGGCTTGGTCCCTGGGCTCAGGTCAACCTTCGGTCAGAGTCTCACTTCTAATCCCTTCAAATCATTTGTTAGTCCCTGTTGTCTAAACAGTGGGGAAAAACCCTGAGTAACACCCCTGGATCCTGTTCAATCAACTGGGATAGTTGGAGATGATTATAATTCACTTCCAAGAAACCGGGGTGATTTATCCCTTGGGTAGAACCAGTATGTTCTTAAGAGATACAGTGTCATCAGAACAAACTGGCACTGAAACATTTCTCCACCTGCACAAGATCTCCGTGTCCCTTTAATATGACTCAAAAATTGTATCGCCCAGCAGTTTTATAGCTCTTTATAGCTTCCACATTAAAATAACTCTGGTTGGGCTTCAAACCCCTGAGAGAGAGAATAAATAGACAGGTATATTCATCCCCAATTTATAGATGAAAAAAACTGAGGCTCAGATAGGCTAAAAGACTTGACCAAGGGCCTAAAGCTAATAAGTAAGGGGCTTGGGACTCTGACCTTTTGTTTTCCAGGTCAGGTGCTCTTCTCTAACACATGGCTCCTCATTAACAACCCTACTTTTGGACCTAGACAAAAGGACTGAGGGAAATTGGTGCAAGGGCTACTTCTTATCCCTTCAGAAGAATCTGTAATGCTTTTTCAGTGCAATAAAGGACACTGTGATCCACTGCGGTCCCCAATTAGCATGAGTCTAACATATGTCCCACTCACCTCTGGCAACTTCTGCATTGGCTCTGCCACTACTGACGCCTCCAGGAATAGAAAGGCATATAAAACTTAATCCTCCTGCCCCTGAACATCCATGTCCATAGGCCCATGAGTACCTGGCTGCTCCTCACTTACCATGTAGCTTTTGTTTCTAGGAAGAGTGAATGGTTAGGCAGATAGCTGTTCCATGAAATCAGCAGTTAAACTTCAATTAGGCTGCCCAATTACTGTTTGCTTTGGGGCAAGCTGTACAACTTTTCTGTATCTCGGGTGCCTCATCTACATGGAAATGTAAAACTTCAATGGGCTGTGATAATGAACGACTGGTGCTGGCAGTGAATGGTTCCACCATGCCGTCACTAGGTATGGCTCCCCGTGAAGCACGTCCTAGAGGGCATGGTCTCTGCTGCTGACATCCTGACAATGCCAAGGTGCTAGGCCAGAGGAACCAGAGAGAGAAAAATGCATGATGGCCAAGACGCTGAATCATGTCAGGGTTTATTTAGCTAATAGTAAATCTTGAGTCAGCAGAGAAGAAATTGTGCCGCATGCCATATCTTGACACCAACTGACTCTGACACATGTGCAGGAGAAATCCAACGAGGACCACCAGGCCCAGGCAGTGCAGTGCAGTGCAGCAGTGCTGGGCACAGAGTCAGAAGACGGGCCAGGCGTGAGTCTGGCTTTGCCATCTCCAACCAGCTGTGTGGCTATGGACAAGTCACGTCACTTCTCTGAATTGTCTTGTCCTCGTGTATAAATGAAGTATGAAGACTGAGTGACATTGCACGTGTGGAGGCACCTGGACAATGCCTGGCACTTAACTGATGAGTCCCTTCCTTCTAGTGTTGCACACACAGTTCCCTTCTACCTGGAACGTGACTCTCCCTTCTCGTCACCTGGCCAACTGCTACTTACATTCAGGCTTCGTCTTCATACCACTTCCCTAGAAAAGCCTGTCTTGACTACACTGACCACCAGGTTAGCCATCTTCCTCTTCTAATAATACAGTCGCATGGCACCCTGTAAATCTCCTCTGTGTCATTTATCATCGTTTTAACAAGTAATTATTTACCTGTTTGTTTTATGTTTGCTGCCCGCCTTGATCACATGCTCTTTGACACTAGGGACAGTTTTGTTTTCTGCTCTATTCCTAACCCTGAGTTCACAGGGAAATTTTAATCAGTATTTACTGACTGGAAATGAACAGATGTCAGATATGTACTGGCTGACACTAAATCAAACCTTCCATGGCAACGGTGGACAACTGGTAAAAATGACAAGAACACTTTCTGCAGTGTGTCTGGCTATGTTACTTACGCCCCTAAAAAATTGAAAACCTCATTAAGACTTTCAAACCGACAATGTAAAAAATTCAAGTGATTTCTTTCTAGTCAATCTCATTAAACTTTACAGTATAAAATAATCTTTATAAATTTTAACACATATACCTTAAACCCTTTTTGAAACAAATCAGTCAACCCCTTGGCCATTTTGAGATGTTAAGAATAAGGACGGTCCTTCAGGAACTCTCAGGGGTCTTCTGCTTTATCACACTTCATTAAGTCCTATTACCTTAACGAAGTACTGCAAGTGGACTTCTTGGGTTTCAAGCAGAAATGGAAAAACTAACTGGAAAAACTTCTGAAGCCTCCTGACTGCCCACCACTCCACACAGCTTCATAAAGCCTTGAAAATATACTCAAGGATTGTTTTAGCTTTGTATCTGAGAATAGAATGGTTACTTAACTAAAGTAAACTCTACAGCTCCTTTTTTTAAAAGCAGCTGCTTCCAGATGGAAGACATTCTGGCAAAACACGTTGCGTGGCTCCAGTCTACAATCTAAGCATTTCCCCTACTGCAGTAATGTGTCTTCAGTAAGGTTTCCTGGTGACAGACAAATGGATTCACTTTAATTGGGGATGATTTCACTTCAAATCCTATTTGAGGGAGCGACAGGGTGTGGACGTGGCCCAGGCCCTAGGCATTCTACAAGGGCACACTAATTCACGCTGAGAACATCTATTATCCAGGCAGCAGCGGCAAAAAGCCTTTTGGGCTTAAAGCGAGTCCAGCTTGGCTGGGAACTTTTAACATTCATTATACCCCTTGTTGATAAGACTCCCCAATTAGTCACTCTGGAAAAGAGGCTAAAATAGGCCACTAAAGCAAACAGCTAAGTTAAAGTGGTTGGGTTCTGTGGGATTTGGAGCTGTATGGGCTGTCCCTGATTCCCAGTCTCAGCTGGTATCAAGACAAGATAGAGGCTGGGAGCGGTGGCTCATGCCTCTAATCCTAGCACTTTTGCAGGCAGAAGGATTGCTTGAGGCCAGGAGTTTGAGACCAGCCTGGGCAATTATAATGAGACACTGTCTCTCTTAAAAAAAAAACAACAAAACAACAAGACAGCATCCCACGGTAGAACTGCTAACTTGCATGGGGATGCAGAGGTTTTCTTTATGAGACTGGGGGACTGGCTGGTACTTTCAAGTAGAAGGCAAATCAAGAAGGAACAGACCCACATGGTGAACTGCAACTGCAGGGATTCTAGAACTATACCTTGGGGCCTAAGCAAGAACCCACAGTATAACCTGATAGTTTTCTTCACGGGCATGTAGGGATACAGTCAGCTTGGTGAACAGGGGAGCTTATAACAATGTAATCCTATTTCTGAGCTCTCTCATGAAGAAAAATAATATTGTATACTAGAAATATATCTGAAAAATTCATGTCAGGTTTCTGCACCTCATTTTCATGTATTTATATTAGGCCGATCAGAAATTTTCATTTTAAGTATTCAAATTAAGAATCACATAACTAAGGCAGAAAGTATATGATTAAACACATCACTATGGATTAGGAGAAGCAGCAGACCTGGGCTGGAAATTGCAAAAGCCACTCCCCGCACGACCACTGACCTGGGGCCACTGAGTGTGGCTGTGTCTCTCACCGCCTGGGCTGTTTCTGATGCAAAATCCAGGGCACCTGCCACTGGTTTGGTTACAGTGCCAACAAGCCCTTTCCCAAGGCCAGATATAAAACCGCTGACACCCCCTTCTGTTTTCACACCTTCCACTGTCGAGGTTATAACACTGGTCAATCCACCAATGATACCTAGTGAAAAAGACAAGGGCTATTGTAACCTGGCCAAGGACAAAAGCAAAAGCATTTAAAGCCAAACCCCTCAATTCCATGCACCTGGGATGCTAACTTAAGGGCATTCAGTTAATCTCTGTGCCAGACGGGCCACACACAGGCCAACTCACATACAGGGGACCCAGCAGATTTGCTCATTAAGCCCAGTGTCAGAGGATATATATTACATAATCGTCACAAGTAAAGTGTCCTCCAGTTAAGAAAAATCAAAGAAAAGCTGAGAAGTTAACAAATGGCCATTTTTTCAAGTCTAGAGATGGGCAATTGAGAGAGGATACAGACAGAGGATTAAGTCTAGAAGACGAGAAAATGGGGCCCTTGGTGAAAGTTTGAAGAAGTTGGGATCCCATGAAACATAAGGCAAAAAGATAACTAAATACAGTCATCTCTCAGTATCTACAGGGGATTGGTTCCAGAACTCTCCACAGATACCAAAATCTAAGAATGCTAAAGTCCCTGGTATAAAATGGCATAGTATTTGCATATAACCTGTGCACATCCTACTGTAGACTCTAAATCATCTCTAGGTTACTTATAATACCTAATACAATGCCCACACATTCCTTCATTTGTGTGGATTCAACATAGTACTTGGCCCATATGGCAAATTCAAGTTTTGCTTTTTAGAACTTTGTGAATTCTTTTTTCCCAAATATTTTGATACATGTTTGAATCCACAGTTGTAGCACCCATGGATACAGAGAGCTGACTGTATTGACTGTGTAAGTTTTCAGTTTTCAAAGAACATTATGTGATTGGCCAACACAACCAAATGTTTGAAATAGGATAAAAGCTACTGCATGCTTTGCTGAAATCAGGTGTAGGCAATCACAGTAAATGATGAAGCCTTCATGAAGGGCACCCCCCAAAGCTGCCAAAACTAGCCAGGACCCTCAAAGGAGTCAGTTCCAACCCACGTCAAAAAGACATTCCAAACATTTTGAAAAGTGACAGCAATGGCTTTAAGAACTTCAGAAGAGGCCAGATGTTGGCAAAGGCTGGGGAGGTCACAGGCATTGTAGGGAGAGGCAGGCCCTGTCCGGGGAGCATTCTCAGGACTTGTGCCAGGGACACTCACAGGATGTTTACCCTCTGACAGTGGGGCTGTGAGGACGCTCTCTAGAGTCTTCAGCTCTAGTGAGACAGATTGGTAAAGGAAGCTCCTTGGGTGAGAATCTACTAACAATTCACGTTTCTTTTGGATTCTGGGTCCATTTGCTCCAGTAAGTCAATATCCCTTTCCCAAACTTTTGAGTTCTTGGCAGAGCATGCACAGTACAGGAGTTCAGACTGGGACCCAAGAGACAGAACATTACTGAATGTTCAGGTCAAGCAGGGCCTACAGAGAGAACTGAGCACAACTCCCAGTTTTGAAGCCAAGGGGACTGAGTGGATTCTGGTCCTCATCTTTTAAAGGTCTTTTCATCCTGAGGGAATAGTCTCACTCTAGGCTATGGATTTCATATAACTCAAAGCTCAATGGATTCTCTTTGGATGAGCCTGCTGGCTCCTGGAGAGGCTGTACATATTATTGGAATAATCCTTGGTGGGAGGTGATTTTGCAACCTTCAACAAATCATCCATTTTCTCAGCACATTTGTGTGTTCATCTAGAAAGTGAGGACAGCTCTCTCTTCATACTCCAAGGATGTTGGCCAGATAACAGCAATTATACATAGCAAAGCATTTTATAGTTACCAGAAAGAATCATTAAATCTTTAACCCAAATGAGTGCCGAACAGTCACCTTAAAGTCCATAAACAGATTACTTTCAGCCAAATTTTACTTCTAGCCTGATGTCACCTTGGAGACTGCTCCCTTTACAGTTGGGCAGCCTTAGGAAAAGTAAAGGCATTTTGATCCAAAACACCATTAGGAAAGCTGACAAACAAAAATCCTGTCCTAAACATTGTGTCCTAAGCACAAATAGAAATATAATTTTTTATTATCTATATTCCTTCCTCTTCCTCCAAATGCAGATAATCAAGACTGACTGATCTTGATATGACTCAGCTTCAGATGATTCCTAAGGATCTGGTACAAATAGTTCAAGGTACTAACCATCACTACCCATGAGCTACATGCCAGGTGTCATGTGATGTATACAAGAATAACAGTGAATGCGAAATGGCCTTTCTGCTCTGCTGGCATTCACAATCTATCAGAGAGCAGGATACACACAGCTGGTGACATTGACAACCCAGAATGCCACGTGTGTTCCACCTGTCGTTAATTCTAACTGGGATAGCATATCTGGGGAAATGTCATTTGAGTTGGGACTTATAGGTTGAGTAGGATTTTGATAGGCAAGGAAGTTAGGCAGAAGAGGAAAGGGCAGAGGAATGTGAGTGAGGAAGGACTTGGAGGCATGTTTGGGAAGCAGTACATAGCTTTGTGTGCCTGAAATGCAGCGTGCCTCGGGGACAGTGGTTGGGAATTGGCTAGGTTTATATTTTCAAGGGACTTGAACGCCACACTAAGAAGTTGTGGAGAAAAATGCAACAAAAGGCAAATGAATCAGAATTAAACTATTAAAGCTGGAATTCAAACAAATTCAGAGACTGAACACATTCATGCCATCACCTGGATCTCCTAGGCACATAGATGGATTTATAATTTTGGTGAATGCACATTTATGCAAAACTAAAAAACATCTGCGCCACAAACCTGGCCGCCAATTTCTCATTTCAATTTCTTTGGAAGGAATGATCAGTAAGCAGAAGACAGAGTCTTGAGGCAGCAGTTCCTTCCAATTCTAAGAAGAGGTTCAGATGAGTATACCTCATAACATGTTGGGAAGAGAAGCCAGAGAGCAGGAAGGAACTGCAATGTGCACAACATTCTGGAAGGGAATGAGGAGTTCTCGTAGGCTGTCACATTTCACTTGAAAGGAGGATAAAATAAGAGAACCTGGAAGGCCATCAGGTACACCAAGATACCAAGCCAGGATTTCCTCTATTGTCAGCTTTCTTTTTCATTTTTGCAATCGGAAGGGTGCAAAGGCACCTCTGAGGGACTGAGGCAGAAGAGCCCGACATCAAGTGACTTACCATGAGCCAGGCCGTGGATGCCGGCCACAAGGTGCTCACCACTGGTGGCTGCGTGGTATCTGATGTACTCCCGCTCTGACTGATGCCGATTGTCCATTGTCTTCCCTAAGCCATCTGATAATGTCCCTGCAAACTGGAATGAATTAAAACAGAAGAGTTTCAAAGCCTCAGTACTATTTTCATTATTTTAATTATTTTAAATAAATACTTTCTCTTGCTCCTAGTCAGGATTCAGTAAATAGTGACTAGAGAGAGAGATTAATTGCTGAATTGCATATACTGTCTGTCTCAGGTGGGTGGTTCTCAGAAACACTGGACATATACAAACTGTGGAACACTTACAATGGGGACACTAGACTTGCAAACACTAAAAATCCCTGATGACATTTACTTTCCATAATACTACTGCAAATTTACTGAAAAATTAAAGGTAAACAAAATGGCCTTAGGGGAAAAGCTGAACTTTGGGATTCTATGATGGTAAAGACACAGGCTCTTTGCTCTAAGAATCAGTGGGATTGAAAACAGAAAATGTGTCATATTATTGCTTTAGGGTTTGGTATCAAAATTTTGGAGAGATCAGCCTTCCTCACTTAATCCTTTTTTTCATTCATTCAACAATTACCGAGTGCCTACTGGGTGCCAAGCTCCGTGTATCAAAAGAAAAAAATTAAGTAGATGGAAAGATTAACAGGATAGGTCACCTTTCACAGGAAGCAGAAGACTTGAACTCATGACTTTAATGCAAACCCATCCTCCCCCAAAAATCAGAGAGATTTTATTTATCCTGGCATACGTGACAACCAGAAAAGCTGTCTCATCCATCAAAGCTGGATAAAAAGGACATAAAACTCTGTTTTGTCACAAGACAATTTGAAAAGGTTTAAAGTGACAGTTAATAAACCACAGGGTACTTATCCTCATCATTCAGGCATAAAAAGAGAAGGATATCAAATATATAATTAACCTTCTCAGGAAAGATCTACCAAAACAAGTGGTTTAAGTGCCAATGACCCAGGACTAACCTTTTAGAAAACTCACAGGAATGTTACTTAGATATAAAGCTCAGTGGAAAAATTCAAGGCAAACAGCCTGCCTGGAAGACTAGTACACTGGGTAGCCTTCTTGGGGCCTGTTTCTTTCTGGTTTGGCAAGCCGGGGTGGGGTGGCGGCAGTAGTGAGGGTAGTGGTGTGTGTTACACAGATCAGATCTGCCCTGCACACCATTAGGCTTTAAGTTTCTTTTTTATATATACACTTTTTTTTTTCTTTTTGAGACAGGGTCTTGTTCTGTCACCTGGACTAGAGTGCTGTAGTGCCATCATAGCTCACTGCAGCCTCAAACTCCTGGACTCAAGCAATCCTCCCACCTCCGCCTCCCAAAGGCCTGAGCCACTGTGCCTGGCCCTTAGGCTTCCTGACACCAGTGACAGGAGACTTCTGGGCACAGAAGAGGGACTAGAGAAAGGAGCAGCAATTCCACGTAAAGCAATGGCTCCTGGAGCAAGCTATGGGAAGACTCATTCCTTCTACTCAGTCCAAATGCTTTTATGCTCTGGGGCAGTAATTATTGACCTTTCTGGAGGTGCAATTCCTATCATTATTTGTTTGATTTTTGTCATACATTCCCCATCACTCCCTGTCTAATTAAGAGAATTAAAGTTAATGAAAATTAATTTTACAACTTCCTTTAGGAAACTGGAGACACCATGGGGTGTTGCAAAACCAGCCCTTAAGTAAGGGCTATAGTCCCCAGTGAAGACCCCAATGGAGAGCCACCACAGTGCAGGGGAAGGGCCACAAGCTTGGGGGCATCAGACCGAACCAGACCCCAGTCCTCTCTCAACCATTCTGGTAGCTACACGAGCCTGAGCCTCCCTCTGCATCTGGAGAAAGGTGATAGTACCTACTTTGTCATATGGCCGAAAGGATTAGAGACAATGGCTCAGGCTCTGGCATCTAGTTAGCATTCTTATTGTTGTTATTAGTCAGCAACTAGTTCAAGGAAGAACATGATAACCCAGCAAGCGGGAGGAGACGGCCTAATAAATGAGGAAGAGCTGCTCTACAGGAGCCTTCCCAGGTCCCTCTGAGAGCAAAATTGAGCCTCTTCTGAGGTTACCTGTCCAGGTAGCAGCTGAATCGCGTTGTCTTTTGAAAAAAGCCTTTCAATGCTTTAGAATTATGTTCATTCGCACTACAGTTTAACACAATAAAATCCTCTCTTTCCAGCAGATAAACACCAGCCTCCAAAGTTTTCGGAGTGGTACCATCTATAAAATCAGAGTGTTGAACTTCATGATTTCCAAAATCCTTTCCAGCTCTGAAAGTGTGGCAGATCTACGACCCAAGACAGAATGTCTCTATTAAGCACTTACTCTGGGCCCAACACTGATTTAGGTACTGCTGGGGATACAGACAAAGCCTCGGACCCTACTCTCAAGGAGCTGACAGTCTCACTGGGAAGGTAACAACATATGTACAACAGCCAGTGACAAGAACCTAGAACACAAGCTGTACTAACTCAGGGATCCAGAGGGAGGAACTGTGACTATCGTCTTGGAAACGGTCAACAAGAGCCCCTGCTATGCTCTGGAGTCACACAGGTTGGCAGAGTTCTTCACTCAGCGCCTGGACAAAGACACCTCCCCCCACTGCCTCAGAAGCAGCGAGACCGTGGTCATGTGAAGTGAGTCCACGCCCTGTGTGTCTCCGAGAGGCACGTGCTCCACCTGAAGAGGCCCAGGTGCACCCCAGCTACTTTCAGAGTCTTGTTCAGATCTTCCCCATTTCTCTCAAGCTCTGATTTTCCTTGAGAAGAGAGATTATGTTAAGGTGCTTTTTCCCTATCTCTGGCTGCTGACTAGAAGAAGTTAAAAATTCCCATAATACTTTCCCCCTTAGGAGAGTAAGGGAGAATAATCTAGGCAAACTGCTCAATATTACCCTCTTGTTTTCTAACCCCCGTCAATTAAACAAGTTTAATATCCAAGGTTTGCGAGTGAGCCCATGCCAAAGCTTTATTTCCAATGGAGTCTGCCGTGCAGCCCCAGCTCCCCTGCACCGACTGGCTCCTGGGTGCTCTCTGTCCAATGACACTGCGTTGACCCAAGGAGAATGGGATGAGATGATCTAAGAGACCACTCTTCCCTCCAAATGCCGGATTCGTCCATGTGCTTCTCAGCTGCCTCACCTTTGCTGCAGAAAGGCACCTACACCTAACTCAACTTACTTTACTGTAGGGGTTTCATCTGAATTCCCACTTCTCTGTCCGTAAAAGATTACTTGTGCAAGCCAACTGGACTTGTCCTTTGTCACTTATTAACAGTCAACCATTACAAAAGTCTTCATCCCTAGAACTATGGCTTTGAGAATTCAGAAAACTTGGGTAGATGTTGAAATCTGTGATCCAACCAAACCGTATTGATGGGAGGTTAATCAGATTCTACTGGGAGAGACATTTTGTAGGAATTAAAACAAAGCCAGCTAGATGACAGGTATAGTGGTCAAACGCAGGGCCTTGGGCCAGTTCCCTGGGTTCTGAGTATTGGACCCAGGCCAGCACAAAGCATGTGGCTTCCTTTGACCGTGGGAGCACTTGGTCATCCTTAATTCCACCTCTCATTTCCCACCTCCGTGGGAAGGTAAATCAGACCCATCCCTTATTTCTCACACAAAGAAAGCGTGAGAACACTCGGGTTGCAGAGGGAGCGGATTCCAGCAACACTCAGCATGGGTGCCCTCTGGCCGTGGTCTTCTCCAAGACTGGGAAGTATTATCTTATCCATGTCCTCAACTTTGAAGATGATCATCAAAATAAAGCAGAGATACCCACTAGAGCTACATCATGGCATAGGGAGTGGTTGGGCCAGGACATCCTTCACACCCTCTCCCAACTGCCTTGTGACAAATGGATCCTGGAGGCAGATATTCAGAGTATTCAAACAAAGGAGAAATGAACCCCAGAGGCTGAAAATCACCAGGATGTGAGTGAGTACAATTCAGCTATGCATCCACTCAGCCACCCAAGCGATCCAACATGTATGGAGCCCCTACAGTGTGCCAGGGTGGAGACTGAGACTCAGAAATCAGAGGTGGTTTCTGCCTCCTGCCTTCAAGACCTCAGTTGGGAGGTCTGTAGGTGGCATAACAGAAACATAACGACATCTGAGTTCAAATTCTGACTGTGACACTTAATAGCTGTGAGGTCACAGACAAGTCACTTAACCTCTGTGAGCCTCCATTTTCCTCATCTTCAAAATGGGGCTAAAAATATCACCCACAAGGACGCCATAAGGATTAGACGATACGTGGAAAGCATGTAGCACAGAGCCTGATACGTATGAGTCGTTCAATAAAAACAGTATTGAATTATCTAAATGTGAACTTCTTTATATGCAGAATGGGAATACCCAGATTCTGCAGGCTGTCACAAGGATTTAATGAGACAGCACAAGCGTCTGGCATGGTGCATCCCCCAGTAAAGCGGAAGCTATCTGGAGAGGGGCACAAGAGCACCAGAGCAGGGAGTGCGTGCTTGGCTATCAAAATGGGAAAGCAACTAGCAACTGGAAGGTCATGTGTAGATAATTTGTAACTGCTCGTTATCTACAATACCTCAACACCAGAAGAAGCATTTATAGAGACTTAAGTCAACCTAGTTCATTTTGTTGCAATTTCAAGTCCACAACATACTTAAGGCTTCAACTGAATGTTGTCTTAGCTAAGATGAAAAAGGTTCCAAGGAACAGAATGTCCTTCAGAAAATCTGCTATTACACTCACAAAGACAATGCTTTTCCCCTTTCTTTCCCTGTAGGTAGCTTAAACACACTCCTTGCTTGTGAATTCTGGCCACAGTCCAAAATCATTAACTTCTATAAAGCAATACTTTCAGCAAGGCGGGTAAAAATTTCAGAAGTACTTCAAGATGCCAGTTCTACTGAATGGCTAACACACAGTGTGTGTCCACACCCCACCTTCCAGAAATAATCCCATTATCTATACAAATGGAGACATTGTGATTTAGCCTGGGTTTGGGGCCCAGCTCTGAAAAGCTGATTTTATAAAACTGAAATTCAAGTAGACGCTGGAATGGTGTAAGGGAAAATATTCATGCTGTGCCCTTCTGTTCTGTCCTATCACTTTTCCTGACCCTTTTATGATATTCAGCAAGCATGGGATGCCAAAGGTATTTGGTCAGTGTAATAGGATCCTGGGCTTGAATTTCTCCCTCTTCTCTTGGGTTCTTCTTTCAGTTATTTACCTAATGGAAATTTCCTCTTTAATATCCTCCTCCACTGAGTAATTGCTGGTAGCAATATCTTCCTTGTTACCAGGGCAGATGGTAACCACATATAACAGAAAAAGTGAGAGAAGTGACATGACTCTACAGCATGAGGGAGAAGTTTTATATTCTTCCAAGCATAGATGCTCTTTGACTTACATTGGGGTTACATCTGGATAAGCCCGTAGTAAATTGAAAATATTGTAATTTGAAAACACATTTCCTACACCTAACCTACTGAACACCATAGCTTAGCCTAGCCGACTTTAAACATGCTCAGAACACTTACATTAGCCTATAGTTGGGCAAATCATCTAGCAACACGGTGTGCTGTAGAGCATTGGTGTTCACCCTCGTGACTGCATGGCCTACTGCCACTGCCCAGCATCATGAGATAGTATCAGATTACATCACTAGCTGCGAAAAGATCAAAATTCAAAATTTGAAGTATGGTTTCTACTGAATGCATATGGCTCTTGCACCATCATAAAGCTGAAAAAATTATAAGTTGAACCACTGTATGTCAGGGACCATCTGTACAAGTCATACCTACAAATCTCAGCTACTAGTACAGCTCTATTTCTATTAAGCGTTGCCTGCTATAGCTATGCTTGAACACGTAAATTCAGAAAGCCCAACTATATATCGTGTTTATAAGTAAGGCTGACACGAAATTTGTGGGGCTGCTATAATGTAGTCAAACAGGCAGGAGCAAAGGAGGCAAATCTTACTCTGTCATTTATTAAATATGCATCCTGTTTAACTTTCCGGAGCATCAGTTCATCCGTCTGCAAAAGACTGATACTTTCTACTATAAAGGGATGGCTTTGAAGGGTTAAGAAGATAATTAATGCAAAATGCTTGGTGCAATATCTGGCCATCATTTTTTACAAGTTTCTTAGAAGTAGTCTGGGGCCTTAAACTTCAGAATATTTTTCAATTCTGTTGGTATGCTACCAGGAAAACCTCCCTCAAGTCATGTAAGACCTAAGCAACTTGAAAACTAAAGTCTTCACCATTTCTTTCTTTTTGATGTTAAAATATCCACAGTTAAAAATTATTCTCAGAGTGTGAATTTTGCCCTGATGTTGAAGAAACCTTTTGTGATACTTATAAACAGGGAAGAGTTAAAGAAAAATGTGATTCAAAAAGCAGTGAATATCTATTATTGATAAAAGGCAAACCAAATAGCTAGTCTTCACTCAGCCAAATAATGACGGGGTGAGGACACTGGAGAGAGACATTAAAAAAAATTTTTTTTTTTTTAAAAAGGCATGGAACAAGTTGAGGTTTGGCAAGAAAGAGGCATTTTTGGAGTCCAGATTTCTACCCACTAGAAGTGGAGCGGGTTTGTCTGTTTTCAGTTCTACTTGGTTATGGATTATGTATAACCCTTAAGGCAAAGAGAAAAGGGGAAAAGAACCTACACAGGGGACCTTGAATAAAAACAATAAAGACATTTTAAAGCTGGGACTGACATTCTACTCAAGTAACATGCCTAAGCCCATGACCTTGCTTTTTGGGGGTGGGGTGGAGGTGGGGGTCTGTGGAGATCTGAAAGCTCTCCCACCCCAAGACATACACCATGTTGCTATTTCACGGATAAACACTTATCAGGCAACAGACACTCCTTTTCAGTTAAGAAACAAAGTTATCCTCAGCCACCCAGAATTATCTCAGCACACAAGGCCAAAATGCCTGCAACAAAGTCAGACCTCAGGACTGTCGCAGTGTTTTAACTAGCCCAAGACACAGGCCTGTTGCATTGGTGAGTCTCTTAATAGTCTGCAACTCTGACCCAGTTATGAACTCAGATGTTGTTTCAGATTAATCTGGAAGCCCAGAGTGGTTTGAAGCACTCCCATAATAGGATTTTGCTTTTTCTCTAAAAAGGATTGCTGGAATTTGCTATAAGGCTAAAGGCACAGAAATAAGCAAGATCCACAAAGGTAGAATCAAGACGACTGAATTTCAACAACAGACAAGTTGTCAGGGCTCAGTCAATTCCTATTTTCCCCATGATTTTTCTACACCAGTTATAAAGAATTACGTAGGCAAGATAAATCTTTAAGTCCGGCTGTGGATGAAATTGTGTCCCACCTTGACTAGCCAGGACTCACCGTCGACTGTTCCGACAGAAGGGGTAAGTGATCATGTTGAGGATGCTGGGCCCCCACTTGTCCATTGCTGAAAACCCCACAAAGATGCAGAGGAAGTCAAAGGTGGGTTTCCGTATAGTTAATGCTAGCCATAGGTAATAAGTCTTTCGACCGTGGCAGAGCTCCAGTTTTGCCATCCTAACAAGGTTTTTCAATATACATAAATATCTCCTATCTTGGTGCTAAACTAGGAGCTAGATTATGACGCAGGAAAAAATTCCCCCTGTGGTGGTCACATTATAATGCCTGACTTGGCAGATAAATTATTTCAACTCTAGGAAAGCACACCAGCTTTGAAAAACAGAGTCCCGATGCCAACTCTGTCACTAGATTCAGCTGGAGGAACATGAGCAAAAGATACACCCTCTTTAGGATCTGCATCTTTATCTATTAATATAAAACAGGGAGAACACTACCCACAGAGTTACCCACTGAGACCTTGGATATGAAAGCACTTGGGAGAGAACACAAAGCAAAGGGTTATTACTACAAATCCTATTCTTTCTTCTCACAAGTGCTCTCCCTGCACCCTCTCTTTCTCCCCCACTGAATCCTGTGTGTCTCATCCTAAAATACAGGAATCACTTTATGCCTGTTCTGGAACAAAGGAAAGCACAAATGCATCAATTACAAATAGACTAACATCTCAAAATACAGAAATTTAGAAATGAACAGGACATTCCTCAACAGAAAAGAAGCTCAAGCTTATCTCCTCCTTCCTAGTCACAAGGACTCCATTCTTGCAAAGTACTTTGTATTTCAAATGAAGAGATAAATTCTCTTTAATGCCAAAAGCTCAGGAAGAAAGGAAGCGGGTTACGTCAGAGTGAATAACCATAGACACTGGGCACCAGTATAAACTGAACTTCTTGCTGCAAAAGTCAGGTAGCTTTCATTCTTGCTGCAAAAGTCAGGTAGCTTTCAAGGGTTTGAAATAATCTTGATGAAGTTTTCAGAAAGAAATCTGTTCCCAACTGTTTCTTTCAATAAATGAAGTTTTCAGTGAGTATGGAGCAGAATAGGTATGGGCAAACTTGCAGTTACTGAAGATCACGTGTAACTTCTAGAATTATGAACACTGGGCAGCAGCATTTACCATGCACCAGGCATTGTTCTAAGGCCCTGGCATCTATGAAGTCATTTGATTAGTCTAATCTTCACAACAACCCTATGAGGCGGGCCGTATTATTACGTCCATTTTACAGATGAAACTGGAAAGATCATGATCATCTCCAGCAAAAGTCTGCTAAGTGTCCACCTACATGTGATACTGCATAATCTAGGGAGGGACCCAACCATGATTTTTGTTATTGTCCCCATGGAAAAATTCCTTCCTAAATGCCAGTGAAAACCAAAGAGACACCAGGCATATATCTTTCCTCTCCCAAGCAGTGGAACTGACAAAGGAGAGCAGCTGACAGAAGTATATAAATGATAAAGTTTCTGAAAAATTACACGCAAATCCCCAGAAAAGAAAAAGGAGTCAGGCTCCAATCCCTGGATCCACTTCCCCTTTCCCCAAAACGATTACTCTCACAATCTGAAACAGGTCCCAAGGAAATAGAGGCTTGGTACATGTCCGTTATATGGATCACATTACACCAGACCAGATTACATTACTAGCATATACCGTTCGTGCAGGGAGGCAAGATGGACTAGATCTTGAAAGTTCACCTGGTTCAGACTTCACTCTCCTCTCCACCTTTGCCAGTTTTCTGCTATTCAAACACCCCGGAACCATCCACCTGAGAGTAACACGCCCATTCACAGTGGAAATTAAGCTACCATTCTAACAGCTACCTGACTTTTTATGGAGGTTGGTGGGATACAGCCTGCTTTTTGGGAAAGCTATGTATACAAAGCCAACACTTCACTTCTAGATAATGTCAAAGGAAGTTATTTATAAGCAAGTATGATGAATCTAGGTAACACCACCAATTGGGAACTAGTCTTTAGCATCTGGGAGAACAAAGAAGTTGGATCCATTTGAATGTATGTTGGGGGGAGGGGTGTAGAATGGGAATGGGAGATAGCTCAGACCTAAGCTACTTTGGTCCTGCCTCACTTCTCCTGAGATCTGGCTTGCGTTCACTCTCAAAGTATAGGCCAAAAGAAGGTTCTTTTAAAAATGGACTCAAATGTTCCCTCTTTGCAGATAGGCTAATACAAAAATAAACTTGCAGTTTGGCTATTTCCCAATAGCTCCTCCGGACCTCTGGTTTTGACTGGGATGTCCCTTGGATTCCTTAGTAGTCTTTCCATAGGCATTCTTACCTTTGCTGTCTTTTAACCCCACCCCACACAGGGTGACCTGGGAGAGGACATTAAAAATTCACACCCGCCTACTTCCTGCAGATCTGGTGTTTTACAGCCTAACTTCCAGGTTAACAGATTTCAGGCCTGGAAAGTCCTGGAATGAGGAAGAGAACACAGTCCATTTAACTCAATAGCTGCGCTTTCCAAAGGTGACTTAATGGGCCTATTCCGATGCCTTATGTTGCTTTTAAGAGAAAACCTTCAATTACTAGAAATATAGGAAAATGGGGGCTCTGGTTCAACATACTTTTTACTTAAAAGAAAGCTAATTAACCCTCTTTTGTCTAAAAGATTCACCCACTTTCCTGCCTAAACAGAACTGATCCTTTAGGACTAAGTTTCATTAAGGCCTCTGTTATGATTTCAGGAATTGAAGCTTATCTATTTTCTGCCCACCCCACACACTGTCCCCACCCCCATCCTTCCACTGTCCATCCAGAGGGGGGAAAAATCCTTCCTCTGGACTTTTCCCTTTAAGCATCAGACTTTGATCCTTTCTGAAATACAAGTCCCTCTGGGAAATTCTTGAAGTTATTTACCCCTACTGCAAATGAAAGCTCAGAAAACAGGTTTTGCAAAGGAGGTATACATGGGGGAAAATCAAAGCACTGGGCACCTGAGGTAGAAGGAAAGAAGAAAATTAAATGCTCTCTGCAGAGAAACAACATTAGCCAGAACCTCTAAATTTTTTCCTATACAATGTCCAGCATTCAATAAAAATTACCAGACATGTAAGAAAATGAGACTAAATGACTGAAAACTAAGGGGGGAAAAAAAAAGAAAAAAAAAAATCACTCACCAGTGTAGTATGATTACTATCTTCAAAAGAATAGTATATAAAAAGATGAAGAGTTTTAGCAAAAAACTGAAATTAAGATTTTAATAAATGGTGAAATAACAGAGTAGACAGAGCACCAAAGAGGATTAGTGAACTGAAAAATAAGTCAGCAGAAAATATCCAGATCAAAATACGAAGAAAACCCAAGGGGGTAAAAATACAGAAAAGACACTCTGGTTTCTCTTCAGATCATATAAATCTTTCGCCTTTTACTAAAGATTTCTGTGGAGAGGAATATTTATACAATAATAAAAAAACAAAGGTAGAAAAGAGCATGAGAGTCATAGTAAAAAGGCCCAATTTCTGTGTAAGCGGAGCCACAGAAGGGGGAGAGAGAGAAAGAGAGAGAAAGGAGCAGAAGCAATATTTGAAGTGACACTGGCCAAGAATTTTCCAAAATTGTCAAAAAACATCACTACAAATTCAAGAAGTTCTACAAATCATATCAAGGCACATTATTCTTAAAACGTAAAGCTAAAGAGTAAATCTTAAAAGCAGTCAAAGGAAAAAAGACGTTACCAAAGGATGAACAATAATACTGACAGCTGATTTAAGAGAAATGATGGAACGACAATGGAATGACATTAAAGGGCTGAAAGACATTTGCCAATCTAGAATTCTAAACTTAGTAAAAATATCTTTCAAAAATATAGGTGAAATAAAGATCTTTTCAGAAAAACAAATCTGAGAAAATTCGTTGCCAGAAGACCCACAAAAGGAAGTTCTTTGGCAGAAGGAAAATGACCCAGATGGAAGCATAGATAGACAAAGAAAAGAATGGATGACAACAGACAGGATAAATATGTGTATAGATCTAAATGAATATCAATTACTTAACACAAAAAATTTAGTGTTTTCTGAGGGTTAAACATAATATACATAGCACTAAAATACATGACAACAATAACAAAAAAGATTGGAGAGGAAAAATGGACATAAAGTGTTATAAGGACCCTGCATTGTCTGGGAAGCAAAGAAAAAAATAAACAAAATAAAGATGGACAAATAAATATGACCAAGTAACTCTGATCTTCAGTATATAATGAAGAGACTTGTGCATATGTGTTTCAGGAAACATTAACAAGAATGTTTGTAATAACCTCAGTTAATACTAGCAAAACACTGGAACAGTCCAAATGTCTAACAGTAAAATAGATAAATTGTGACAAATTCAGGCGATGGAATACTACATGTAGCAGAAAATGAATGAATGAACTACAGCTACCTATACCAATATGGATGGGTTTCAAAATGTAATGTTGAGTAAAAAAAGGTAACAAAAGAACACATTCAGTATGATTTTATATGTAAGTTCAAAACAGGTAATACTACAAACATATTGTTTGATGAAACATACAAATATGGTAAAACTGTATAGTGAAAAGACTTGATTAATAAAATATTCAGGACAGTAACTACCTCAGGGTATAAAGTGAAGCAAGGGGATGTGATCAGGGAAGCTTCAAAAGTACCGGTATATTCTATCGTTTTAAGCTGAGTGTTCCGTCCTGGGGTTCATTTCATTGTTCTTTAAACTGTGCATATACCACATGATACTCTATGGATTGATTCTTCCACAATTTAAAAAATGTTTGTGGAACTTGTTTGCTAAGCATGTCACCAACGGCAGAATTCATTTTACAAAATAAACTTCACACAACAAAAACCATGCACACACAGTTCAAGGCAAAAGGTGGGAGATAAGACAAAGAATTCCCTGAGCTGGATGGCACAACTATCACTTCTTTTTACAGGGTGCCTGTGGCTTTGTTGATGGGCAAGAATGGAGTATTTTAGAGAATCTTGAACCTTAACACAGGCTCAGAGAGACAGTAAAACAGGAATTCATTGCCCTGGATGTTTCTGAATCTTCAGATAAATGCCACAAGCTTTCTAAATTAGCAAAAGAAGAGTGCAAAATGGATTTTAAATGAACTTCAGAACTTCAAAGAACGAGATGAGAAAATAAAATTGGGGGACTGTTTTCTTTTTCAAGATCCTAAAAACAAATAAAAGGCTGCACCCACTGTAGGGATTCACTGACAGTAGCCCTTTAAGGTCAAAGGAGAGTGGAACTTGCTGCAGGCATGCTTGGTACCGTGCCTGTCTTGTCCACCACTGTGTCCCCAGTACTAAGGACAGGGCCTAGCACGGGCCTGGTGTACACCTGACAGGACCAATTCAGTGTTTTGTTCTGAGGCTAGAACTGACAGGTGTGAGTCTCCTGGCCTAGTAAGCCCCAGAATGAACCCAGAGTAGCTTTGGGAATAAATGATCAAAAATACTGTTCAATGGTTTGAACCTGAAATTGGTATTTCCAAAAATGTGCCCCCTTTTCAAATGCTACCTCTTTAGCTATGAGTGCTAATAACTTTTTTTATGTTGAGGGGCACCTGGTTTAGGAATCTGCTGATAATTATTTATCTGTTCTATATATTAAGTGCCAGATGATATAGAGGAGACTAAGAGATTCTGGCAAAGTATTCCCTTTAAGGCATTTTAAAGTGTTTGTATTACTATATATGTGTATACAAATTCATAGTCTATGTTTACTGTAGATATAATGAGGGTGAGACATTCATAGGAAAACAGCATAATAAAGTGGGAATCAGAGAAGCTTTGGGAGTCACACATTTGGGTTCAAATTCTGGCTTCACTTATTAGCTGTGTGATCTTGGGCAACTTCTAGGAGCCTCAGTGTAAACTGAGGTCATGCCTAACTCAGTGGTCCCAACCTTTTTAACACTAGGGATTGGTTTCATGGAAGACAATTTTTCCACGGACTGAGGGATAAGGGGTGAGTGGGTGGGGGTGAAGATGGCGGGTGATGAGGAGCAGCTATAAATACAGATAAAGCTTCGTTTGCTCACCCGCCACTCACCTCCTACTGTGTGGCCTGGTTCCTAACAGGCCACAGACTGGTACCAGTCTGGGGCCGGTCCCCAGGTCGGGGACTGCAGGCCTAACTTCTAGGGGCTGTCTGTTCCTGCCTCCTTTTCTTCTTTCCCTCCTATCAGCAAAAACTTACTTAGCACTAAAATGTGCCACACATTGTTCTAAGGGGATGTAGCAGTGAACAAGAGACAAAACTTTCAGCCCTCATGGGGTTTACATTCTAGTTGCATTCAAAGTTGAACCGACTACAAATAATATAAATAAAATAAAAATCAAGCAGGGAAGGAGGATAAGAGGTATTATGGGGGGGGTTTTTGCAATTTTAGATGGGGGATGGGCCTCCCTGAGAAAGTGAAATTTGGATAAAGAAATGCAGATGAAAACCAGGTGGCCACAGAATATTCCAGGAAGAGAAGAATGCTAGTGCAGACTCCAAGGCAGAAGTTTGGAGGGAGCTGGTTGAGAATCGGCAAGGAAGACAGTGTGGGGCAGGCTGGGTGAGCGGGGTGGAGAGTGGGGAGAGGGCAGGGATGAGGTCAGAAAAGGATGGGGAAGGCTGGCCACGTGGGCCTTGTGGATCACTGCACAGGCCTGAACTTTCTACGCGGAATGAAACAGAAAGCCATTGGAGGGGTCTGAGCCGAGGAATGACACAGTCTGAGCTGTTTTGACAGGATCACTCTAGTTGCCACACTGAGACTAGACGTGAGATGGGGAAACATGGGTGGAAGAAGAAGGTTACCACAATAAACCAGGCCAAAGATGATCATGCGGACTAGCAGGGTAGCAGTGGGTGGGGTGATGTGTTCAAATTTTGGTATAGCTGACAGGACTTGCTGATGGTCTGGCCATGCAGAACGGCAGAAGGGAGTCAGGGGTGGCTCCAAGGTACCTGAGCAACTGGTGGAAAGGAGACTGGAGAAGACTAGTTAAAAAGGTATGAAGGACCTAGCACTGTGCCTGCCACATAGGAAATGGTCAAATAATACTTCTTCACCTTTCAAAATTTCAGTGCTAATTCAGAGCACAGGCAGCTCTACTGTGCACACATCCCAACATCAATTAGCTTTCTCTAAAAAACAGAATATCTTTCACATATAATAATTCTGCCAGAGAGGAGGAGGCAAGATGTCAATCCTCACATGGTCAGCCAGTACTGAGTGCAGAACTCTGCCTTCCCTGCTGAACAAAGAAGGATCAATGGAAAACAGAAATAAACCATGTGGAAAGACCTCAAGAAAATTTTAAACAAACAGCATTCTGTGTTATATGCTGTCTTAGTCCATTCAGGCTACGATAACATAGTATCATTAACCAGGTGGCTTTTAAACAGCGTAAATTTATTTCTCACAGTTCTGGAGGCTGAGAAGTCCAAGGTCAGGGTGACAACAGATTCAGGGTCTAGTGAGGGCCTGCTTCCCATGCTGCCATCTTTTCACTGTAACCGCACATGGTGGAAGGGGTAAGCCGGCTCACTGGGGTCTCTTTTATAAGGGCACTAATCCTAATCACGAGGGCTCTGCCCTCATGACCTAATCGCCTCCCAAAGGCCCCACCTCCTAAACACCATCCCCTTGGGGGTTAGGATTTCAACATATGAATTTTGGTGGTGAGGGACCACAAACATTCAGTCCACAGCATATGCAAATTTCCCTAAGTCCTATAACAGTGACTAAGTTCACCAAGTTCAGGACACAAGTGGCAAGCTACAAACGCTCAAGTTTTAGGTGTGGGTGGGTGGGTGGATGGGAAACAACTACAGAATCCGCACCAAGGTGTGCTGAAAAAGCCAAGATAGGAGATTTCATCCCAAATGAGATTTTCCCAAGTTTTGCTCAAGGAACCCTTTCTTTACCACATTTGCCAAGCAGCCCAACCTAAGTTCAATCCAGGAAGTCAAAGGACCCAGCCTGTCTCCCCGGGGAGATGTCATCCAACACAGTGATTTCGAGTGTAGGGGAAAATTTAGGGCTCAAAGTTTCCAAGAAGTGAACAGGAAACCTACCTAGCTTTAGTCTAAATATTTGCAGAAAAACAGTATCCTTCCTCAAGAAAAATGTCCCCTTTTAATCTATACAAGAAAAACTAAAATTCCAAATCAAAATCTGGACACTGTTAGTTGCCTTGAGTGGAAACAGGAAGGATGGATTTCCAGAGAAAAATCTACTGACTGGAATGGATGGGGCAGGGGAGGGCTGGGGGGAGAAAACCATGAAACACATTCCTACATATAATGTGTTCTTTCCTCTCAAATTTAGGTCACATCTAATTTAGCTTTGTGTAAAGAAAATGGTGAAACCATTTGATGGCCAGTCAGAGGGGGTCAGATAAATTAATTTACCAAAATGTAGTCTGGGGATCAATGGCAAACACTGTATCTGCTGAGTTCAAAATTATGCAGAAAAGCGTAATTGAAGAATGAACCTGCTCCCTCTCTTCTTCCTGCCTTTCTAGTCAGTTGTTTCAAGTGAGGTCTAAAGGCCTTCTTTTCCTTTAACAAGGACCCTTGGAGTTTGTTTGCTCCAGCCTTCAGGGAGGGTGATTTTCTGCTGTGTCTAGATGGAGATATTAGGTTAATGAGAAATGCCAGAGGCAGTCCATGACTTAGTACTAGACTGAGTCACTCTGGCCAGAAAGAACAGCTTGTGAATTTGCAATCTACCTACTGCAAACAGGCCATGATTTGGTTTGGTTTTAGCTCTAGTTATATAAAAAGTGAGTCAGGGTTTTTCTCCCCCCAAGGGTGTGAGAGGCTGTTGTTTTTGTTTGTTTTGGCCTTCTCTGTGAAAGGTATAACTATTCTACTCACATAAAAACACTTGCAAAAAAATAATGTTAACATTTTATACATGCAGCTCATGGTTGGATCATGACAATACTAGGCTCAAAAAGTAAAAGATTCAGTTAAGTCACTTCCCCTTTAAACTCACTTATAACTGGTATGGAGGGAGGGAAAAGGAGTGGATGTAAAATGGTAGGCCAGTCTTTTCCTGACTAGACTAGATGACCCAGTGGCATGCGCCCTGTCCCTCCCAGCTCTGGCACCACTGACTCACCTCCCCAGGTCCTGCCATTGCACACCCCCCAGGCTCCTTCCTGCTGGGGCTGCTCCTTGTGTGCCTCGCCCTGTCTCCACCCATCTCTTGTCCACACGGCAAACACCTCCTTGGAGTTGACGATCCAGCACCACTGTTCCTTCCTTCCTCTGTGGAGGCCTTCCTTGCTCTGGGTAGCAAAGTCTGCCCCTTCTTAAGTGCCCCCACTGGAACCCCCGCGGACCTCATCCTTGCACTTGCAACACTTTCCTGCAGGCATGTGATTGCACAGCCTTCTCTCCTGCTAGATGGTGACCTCCAGGGGACGAGACCTTGTTCTGTTCCTGTTTCCCCTGTGCCTAGCACAGAGCCTGGCATTTCTAGCTGTTCATATACAGTTGTAAACTTGTACAGATACAATAAATAGATTTATTAACATGAGATTATACTTTTTGCACATAAACCTATATTTAGTCAGCTCTGCGTGTGGAGCTAGAACAAAGTTAAAACTCCTTCACTAAGTGTCTCAGATGGGGTTAGAACAATTGGTTTTAGCCACACACTTTGGCCTGGATGGTACAGCACCTACAAAAGAGCTAATTATACAACAGAGGGTACTACAGGAAATGACTTTAAACTGTGACTCAAATTCTCTGTGTCCCCTTGAGAATACAGCCTTACATGGTTAATTCCCACAAATATGATATTGCAGAGAGGTTCAAGAACAAAGCCTACTAGATACAGTGCAGCTTTTGCATTGGGGCTGAGGGTAGGGGCTCAAAATGAGAGAATCCAGGTTTTTAGGCTGGCTCTCTTCAAAACCTTGGGCAAGTTTCTTAATTTCTCTGAGCTTTAATGTCCTCATTTATAAACTAGCCTTTCATATAGTTGTTATGAGGATTAAATAAGTCAATTTGTTCGAAGCCTCAGAAGAGTACCTGGCACATGGTGAAGCAGTCAAAAAAATATTAGCTGGTACCATTTTTAAAGATATCCATTCAGCTACTAGTTTAAACTCAAAACTTACTTCAACTGCATAATCAGTATCCTGTCTATCCCATGCTTTCTGTATACCAATACCGAGGAATAAAGATAAATGTAATAAATATTTTAAATGCTTATAGGAAAAATTCACTAACATCTTCCACATGATCAAGCTAAGTACCCCATTGTAACTACATACTCCACAAATTGCATGACAGTGGACAAGACTCCTGGTCAACTTGGATTATGTGAGACCAAAAGCCAAGGAAATACAAAATTAACATTGTTGTTACTCCTTATCAGAACACAGACAAAGCCAGATATGCCAACAGTCCAGAATGAAGGAAACAGATTGTTGGCTTTTGATTGGAATTTCCTAGGATTGTTACTGTGTGGTACAAGATTAATCTAAATGTTTCTTTGCACATAGACAAGCTTATGTGAAATGTATCAGAATAATATAATAAACACTTAGGTCTCTGTGTGAACAAAACTGCTTTCAAAAAATGTATCATTACCAGGCTGATTAAGAAAATATCACAGATTTAAAAGTACCCAAGGTCTATAAATAAGTCAGTTTACTGCTTATTGGGGGATGGGGGGAATATACAGGCTAAATAAACAAACAAAAAAAAGCAAGAAAATCAAACATTTTCAAATGAATTTTTTCCTTACGTGAGTATCACTGTAAGACGTAGTATTATGCTAGCACCACCGGTATTTTCAAGATTTCAAACCATAACACCAAGCCGTTACCATCACCACCTCAACTGAACTTTAAGAGCACACGCTGTGTACTGATTTACTTAATCCTCCCAGTAATACCCTCTACAGTTGGCAAGTGGACTTTCCAAGCAAAGGGGGAAAACCTAGAACACACGAAAAGTACGTACTTAGTGCCCAGATGTGTCAAACTTGGTGAAAAGGGCAAAATTCAAGCAGTTGGCCTGCAGTATTTCAAGAACAGGATGTTTCCATGGAAAAAGTGGCAAAATATGTCTTTGATGGTATATGTAATTATATAAAAATAGTTAAAACCAATATAGCACCAGGCAGCATGAATGACAATTTAAGGTTAGAAATAACCAAAAGCTTAGACTCTTTAGTTGGTTTTCTTCTGTTTTAAAGAATAAAACAGAGGAATAAAGAATGTGCTGGAAATTTGGGGAATACACTCTTAAACCTTTCCTCCTCCTCCTCCTCCTCCCCTCTCTCCCCAGCCCCACTTCCCTCCTTTGTGGAAAAGGCCTTTAATTAGCTCACATCCTAGCCTGATCAGGGCTCCCTAATACACTCCGACACCAGCCCGTTGGCCAGGCAGTGGGTCTCAGTGCAGGCCTGATTAGCAGGACCCCAGCAGACCCCCTGCTACTCTTATCTCCACAGATGCCTGAAGAGTTTGGTATCTTCCCTCCCAGCCCTCCCGGGAAGCTGCCCCAGCAGGTGCCCACTGGCAATAGTGTTGTGTTACAGGCCTGAATGAATGATCCCCGCAGGAGCTGCCGACTGTTTTCACAGACACAGAAGGCAGTCAAAAGTCCACCGCGTGAACTTGGAATGACCCCAGCTGCAGAGTCACTGGCGGGTTCATCGGGAGGGCAGGCACGCTTTATTAAACAACTAATACTCTTCACAGATAACTTTCCGAAAAAGCAAAAGCATTAACTCTTTGCAATCTCGCTCTGACAGAACACTTCAGCTGTGGAAGGGCTCCCCTGTGTGATCCAGGGTTTGAACCCAAATGAGGACTGTGAGACAGAGAAATGGTACAACCAGGGACTATGACTTCATCTGGCCTGAGGAAGGGTCAGGGCTCAGTCACCATTTGGTTGGCTGTTTTGGTCAAAGTGCTCCAGATTCAAGTAAAAGGCAAAAAGCAAAGGTTTTGAGCACTTAGTCCAGTGAGGACAGTGTGGGCCAGGAGTCGGCCTGACAGTGACAGCCCTCAGCCAGGCCGACGCCACAGCAACGCCGGCAGGAGGGAGCGTCCAGACTCCCCCGGCTCACTTTGCCGTGGGGCCTGCACACCCACGCACGCGTGCGTGGGCCTTCGTGAGGCTTCCATACTAAGCCAGGAGAGAGAAGGTGACTAAGCTGTGAAGAAATCAACTGTGCAAACTCCCATCGCCTACTGAGTCGGCTTGGAAGTCATTTTGTTTGTGGCAGCCAGAGGCAGCGCAGTGAGTTCCTTTTTGAAAGAGGATTCAGAAAAGGCACCAGGTTCAGATAAAAGTGTTCTTATAAGCAAGCACAGAGCCATCACGCTCTTTCAGGCCCGCGAGACAGTGGGCAACGGAACACACCCACACCTGCAGCATGCACAGGGAGGAGTGGCTCGCAGCCATTTCTGCCCGAGGGTCAGAACCAGTACTAAAGATCCTTTTCCTCTTTTCTTGCTCTTTTCAGAAAGAAAAGAAGTAAAGTTCCAGACTTTAGAAGGAACCCAACAACAACAATTATAATAACAACACACAGGTAAACATATGAACATTTAGAGAAATTTTAAATTTTATTTTAACCAACAAAGTTACATTAACTTTGGCATCAACCACAGACTATGTGTCCATCAAAGTTTTAGCTCTACTTTGTCTCACCAACTGCCCTCTAAATCTAATTGTGAAGGGATTCCCTAATTTGTTTTTTTGGTTTTCTTGTTTGCTTGTTTGTTTTGCGGGGAAAGGTCTTGTTCTGTTTTCAGGGAAGATGCAATTTTGTGTGGGTTTACTGGTTAGGTGAGATCCTGTTAAAGAACCAGTGGCATAAGGTGCTTCAAAGGAGCTATGCTCCCCTTCCACCCCCTACAGGTAAGTTGACCTTTATACAAAACAGATTGGTTCTGCGCAACAATTCCTTGAGGGCTTTCTACGTATCATGCACAGTGCTTGCGGCTAAAGATACCAGGTTAGGATGACTCAGTCCCCTGTCTTCAAGAAGCTTGGTCTAGTGTGGGAGACAGATGCATAAACAGATAAAAATCCACATGAAGATTGGTGAGGAAATATACACAACGTAGGGCTCAGGCCCTATTACTTTTCTCTCCCTCATTCCTAAAGGACAAGAAGCAGGTACCCACAAGCCGCTGGCCCAGTCTCAGCAATAATATTAGATCTGTCGCCAGAAGGCTTGGGTTCAAGAGCTAGCCTGCTACAATTTAGCTGTAAGAACCTTACTGGGTCTCAGTTTTTCTACCTGTAATTTAAAGGGCTAAAAGCTGACCTCAAGGTTCTTTCCCAAATCTGCTCTCCAAAGAGTTTCTACTCAAGTGTCAGAGATTATGTTAAGAGTCCAAATCTGGGAACAGCTAGCTTTGCCATGTTCAGCTAGAATAAGAAAGAAATGTTTTAGGTTTGAGACATCTCTTAGAAAGAATACAAGATAGGCTTCAATAGAAAGGCAGAGGTTTGACAGTTTAAGTTACCATATGAAACTAGGCTTCTCACCAAATTCAATTTCTTTACATAAGTTAGATACTCTTCACTATTATGTTTCATTTTTACAGAGAAACAAGTAGCAAATTCTTCCTTTGTTTAGTTCTAAGAACTTTTATCTCACCATATAACTTACTCATTGAGGCACCTCAATTTGTCGTGTCCATTGATTACTAAGCAACTATTTTGTACCAATCCTAAAAATTTCACTTGCTGATGCTACTGGACACAAAATCAAAACAGGTAGGTAACATGCCTAGAAACAGGTGGGTAAAATCTATTGGGCTTTGCTCCTTTTCCTTTGTTTCTTGGTGTTTGTGTGACTGGAGATTTGCATGACTGATTGAGAGCTTAGAACCAAACATCCACACAACCTAGCATGGGTACTAGGGAAGCGAGGCCCTCTTGGAAGTAGGATTTTTCACTACCCATGTCAGAAGCTCTTCTGGCTGTCCTCTGAGAAGGGTTGGTCTGGTGGGAAAAGTCGCCTTAGAGTTGTGCAGCCTGGGCACCAACCCCTGGTTCTAGCACTGACTGCATGATCTCGGCAAAACCACCGAACCTGTATGACTTAATTTCCCATCACTAGAAGGGAGATGATGACCACACCTGCCCTGCTGGCCCCACAGGGATGTTGCAAGGTTAAATGATCTCACAGACATTGAAGTGCTTTACTTCCTGAGGAGGAAAGGGTGGTCTTTCCTCCTAAAGCAGCAGGGTGGTCTATGGGCAAGTGCATAAGGCTGCGAATGAGCCCTGGCTCCTGGTCCTCTTCCACACGCTCCCTGTTTGACCCTCCGGAAGACAATTACCTTCACTATGACTCATTTTTTTCATGTGTCAAAAGGGGAACAATACTTTAACTCTTTAATGTATAAGTTTGTGAAGATCAAATAATAACAGGAACATGCTACAAAGGTTAAATTTCTATGGAACTACAAGGAGCCCGCCATTAGTGCCTCTTCTTTTACAAATAACCTTGGCATGATCTTTGCTCATTTCCAGGTTACCAATAAAGAGAAAATACCCAAATGGCCACAATATCCTGCTTTGAACATTACAGAGGCAACAAAACTGAAACAATGGGCTGTTTTTGGAAGCACGCTCTGCTTAATCATTTCAGTGAAAACGTTACAAGTTAATGATTCCAAACCAATGTTTTATTATATAAATTCAATAGCTTGCAGGAAATGTTTACTTAACCATTTTCCTCTAATAAAGCAAACAGGTATTTCCCATATATATGATTTTAATTCATTAGATTAAGAGGAATTGGGTTGTCCTCTCTTTCTCCTATAATAGTTTTCCCAAGGCTTCTTGCTACCTGAAGGTGAGCCTGAGCCTGATCCAACAGTGCACACCTGGCCGTGTCACATCCAGGTCAGTACCAGCCAAGCACTTGCTATGCACCAGTGCTGCACTAGACCAGAGATGTGGGGAGGGGAGGAGAAACAGGATCCCCCCAATCAATGTCTTTTTCCTATCTATATCTCTATAATATGATTTTGGCTATCTGCCAATCTGTTTGGGGGGAAAGTTGTAAATAAACTTTTAAAAGATTCTGTTTAATTGACATAAAAACCAGAAAACAGACAAAAACAAAAAGAAATCAAGCAGCTATTTCATTTATTTAATAAATGTTTGTTGAATGTATACCATGTAAAAAATGCTAAGCTAGATATAAGACAGTCCACATGGATACAACCTGGATCACTTCAATTTTTCTTACAGTAAATATTTATGGCTGGTCACAGGGGAAACTGGCAAAAATTTTTGTCAGATCAGATGAGCTTTATGGATGCAAATGAACACAGACAATCGCCTTCCATGTCTTGTTTGAAGCCAACCTCATCCTTGAGGAACAGAATAAAGTGCTCTTGCCCCTTGGCCCACAGCACTTCTCTCACGGAGCCGCGCAGAGTTTGCACAGATCCCACCGCGATGCTTACTCCCTCTGGATTATGATTACTGACTCCTTCATCTGCCTTACCCGTTCCATATCCTCACAAAAAGAAATAAAAATTTTTTTTAAAGTCTTCCTTAGCACTCAGCACCTAACTGGCAATAATAAATGTTTGTTGATGAATGTTGGAGATGTGCATAAATGGTTCTAAGTCAAGGCACTATGTGGTCGCTGCCATAACCAAAGCACCAAGTGCCAGGTGAACTCAGAGTGGGAAGAGACCACATTCTTACACGGCACGTGGACTGGACCTTACAAACTCAGAGGCTCTGGCCATAGATGGGGGAAGACGCCTCAAACAGAAGCAAGATTCTGAGCACAAGTGCAAGGTGAGGACAGTGTGAGCACCACTGGGAAGTGACCCAGACAGCCCACTTTCTGCCACTTTCTCTTCACACTTTAAACCTGACTTCCCCAATGTGGCTCCCAGTTTTTGAGCTTATGTCCACTTTCCTCATGTGCCTAGCTAGAAAACTCCCTTGTTCTTAGACACAGGATCGGAAGGCTTCCCCACTGGTGTGGAATACGGGGGTGAGGGTGGTGCGCCTCTGCCTGACTTTACTGCCAGCTGTGCTGCCACCACAGGACACGCTGAGTCGCCCTTACATGTTAGGCCTGGACACGCCAGCATTCGGCTGGCAGTAAACCAAGGAAAAGCCAGACTCTACCCCCTTTTGGAATTATCTTCCTTTTCCTCCCACGGTCTCTCTTTGGGAGGGGGTCTCCCTTATCCCCAACATTGTGCAAATTACTTGATGTAATGTCCTGATATAAACTTAAATTGTCTCCCTGTACTCTCCACACCACAAACATTCTGCTCCAAAAATTGTTCTTGTCATATACTGTTTCTTTGTGAGCTCCCAAATATATTATTAGCAAATATCTCACACAAATAGCAGTATGGTTAATGAATGATACAAGAAGCCTCTAAAAGGGAAAGACACATTTTTCTCTACCTGTTCTCTGAAACCCACTCTGCAGGAAAGGACATGCTAATAAGGCTCACAGAGGACACTGTGACAGAAAACCCAACTATTCTATATTATATAGAGATGATGTCAGTTTCTACAGTATCAGCTAAGAGTCAAGAAGTAGTCATCCCTCG
This sequence comes from Lemur catta, assembly GCF_020740605.2. Taxonomy (NCBI): domain Eukaryota; kingdom Metazoa; phylum Chordata; class Mammalia; order Primates; family Lemuridae; genus Lemur; species Lemur catta. The sequence goes on from NC_059130.1 coordinate 118,126,887, forward strand.
GTATCTGGGGCAGAGGGGAGACTGGGTCCACGACCCCAACAGATCCCAAAATCCATGGATGCTCAAGCCTCTGATATAAAATGGTGTATCTGAATAAAACCTACACACATCTTCCTGTATACTTTAAACTATATCTAGATTACTTCTAATGCATTGCTTTACAATGTAAATGCTATGTAAATAGTTGTTATGCTGTATTGTATAGGGAAGAATGATGGGAAAAGTCTGTACATGTTCAGTACAGACACAACTACTTTTAAAAAAAAATATTTTCAAGCTGCATTTGGTTGAATTCATAAATGCAGAACCTGTGGATACGGAGAGCCGACTGTACTGGTCAGCAATGTTCTGGGAGCAGGAGACTGAGGAAGAAGTCCAAAGTGCCACCACGTGAGCCGTCTGGCCATCTTGAGCAGGTTATTTCCACTAGGACTCAGTTTCTTCATCTAGAAAAAGTTGGTAGTAGTAATAATAGTAATAATACCATCTGCCTGGTTTTAGGTTTATAGAAAGGACTCAGAGATATATAAATGCTTCATCAACTAAAAATCAAGACAAATATAAAGTGGTATTAATATTATTCTAATAAGAAATGATTAAACTCTAATAAGTTAATCATATTTCTCCTGTCCTCCAAGAAGCAAACTATAGAACAAGTCAACAGAACTAAACATAAAACTCTCAGGAATAACACACTATTCCCAACACTTTCTATCTGGCTTCTTAACTCAAGCAATGGTACCCCTAAGGATCTGAAAGCCAATCTGCTAGCAGAACTCAGAAACAAAAACATCTCCACAAAATCTGAAAAGCTGTATGATAAACTAAGGTGAAGAAAGTGAGGGAAAAGGACTACTGGGGAGAATGAGTTTATTTTCTGCCAGTAATTGGTAGTGTAAATGCACAACTCTCCCTAATTTCAAGTATTCTGCACAGAAAAATACTATTATTTTTAAATGACATCCTAATTGTTTAGAAATGCTTAAAGTAGTGAAGTTCAGGAAATGGCTTAAAGAAATTACAATTTAACATGCACATTGAGAGGAACATGGCTATCAGGAAAGTGGTCTGAAGATCACCATCAGCTCAACGCACACTGAAGTGGTCCAAAGTTCTGTTCTGCAACCTGGGCAGAGCAGGAGGAAAGGCCTGGAGACTGCACAACCCACATGATTTAAATCTGAATAAATCTCTGGCAGGTACACCAGATGTGTCAGTTTCCTCAAATGCTTTCAAGTCATACATTTTCTATTTGGATAAAGAAAAATCTTCCAATCCTTTTCTCTCATTTCAACCCTTTTACACTAGAGTGGGCTTCCCAGACAGTAAAGATTAATTCAGAAAGCCTAGAAATTACAGTTCGAAAATTCCAAGGCCCAACACAGAAGAGTCAAAGTTGGGAATGAATGGAAAACTGTTTGAGCTTTACTTTCACTTGATGCTGTTGCCAATTGCTTGTGTTTTGGTTTCTACGATGGTTTGGTAAAAGATTATACCTGAGAAGCTGCATTGTGTGGAGGAAAAATATAGAGACTGACGCCCAAGTTCACTTTTTTCTAAAACTTCTGGCTCCAATAGTACTCACTCATTATTTAACTTTAGTCAAGTTTACTGACCATTCTGAGTCTCATTTTTCCCATCTGTAAAATAGGGTTAATGCTTCCTTATAGGGTACATGTGAAAATTAAATGAGATAGCATTAGTTCCTAGGCCCATATTTGACATCTCGTAGTTAATAAACGACAGTTATATTCTTCACATCCCTTTCTGATTTTCAAGCATGATATTGACCAAGAAATTCCCTATTTCTCCCAAGAAAACACTTTGATTTAGCTCTTCTTCAAGATGGAGAGTGACTTTAATAGATTATTACAAGAAAGGCCAAATACTAATAAAAAAGAATACTGAAATGCAAAAAAGGGATGCAATACCCCACCCCAGGGGTAACCAGCCAGCCTAAGATAGCTTAAACACATAATATTATTCTTTTACTAACCAAGTTTACACTAGGGTAGAAAACCACTACTCTTTGGGGGTCACAAATATTTTCTGCCTTCTCAACTTAGCAACTGAACATACTTTTTCATCACACAGACTGAAGTTTTGGAAGATAAAGTGAATTCCGCTGAAATATGTCACGTTCATGCCTAAGAAGATAACCTAAGAACCTTGTTCTTAACTGAACTACTATTAGGAAATGAAGATAAGGTCTGAACTTTTTCAATCTTGCTGTTTCAAAAATAAGACTTCAATGGTGGTATCACTGTCACTCACTCCCTGCTGCTTCACCTCTGGCTACTGAGCTGCTTGATTTGGGCAGAAGGAAGGGAAAGAAGGCTACACTCCACTCACCTGGCTCCTTGTGAGCAAGGCTGCCGAGTAGGGTGGCTAGGGACTGCCTCCGAATTTTGGTCACTTGTGATTCTCATGACACCACACCACCCTTCCGCCCCAAACGCACTTCTGATCCTCCCAGATACTCGAGATTTGCCCAAGTTAGAGTGGGTCATTCAGCATTTAAAATTTGCCTCTAACCTAAAAGAGCTCACACTAAGGTAATCATTCTAGTATTCAAGGTTATCAGAGGAAAATAAAACAAAAACTCTGACGCTAAAAATTCGAGTCATTTCTCTATATACAACAACTTGAAGGTACCTCCTCTTGGCTAGAAAGGAAATCCCTTGAGTGACTTACTTAGGATCAAAGTCTTTTTGAAAATAGAAAACCCTACATTCTCTAAGGGAAAGATCACTGTCTGAAGTGAATTTCATTTAACCTAAAGTTTTGTGCCAACTTAAATACACTAAAACCCCACTGCTTATGAGAAGGCATTCACCTATTACTTGCTTATAGGTACATGGAAAAGCTATTATGGGGATAATCAGCTCAACTATAAAATGAAGCAGTCATACATAATGACAAAAACAGATACAAGTCATAAATTGCCTTTTCCCCTTCAGAATCCATGCAGGCACTCAGTGCATTCTTTTGTGCAAAGATAAAACTTTCACCTTGAATATACAGTGCTTTCAGTCTTGTTTGAGCCTTATAAATACAGTGCCTGCAAAACAGACATCAAAAAATGCTGTTTCTTAAACAAAAGGCAGATGGATCCCTCTGCCCTCAGCCAGGTCACACTATATAGGACAGGAGGTTGGCTGATGTCAGGGCTGGGTGAGAATCTCTGGGTGCAGGGACAGGAAAGTCAGTTTCCACTGGGTCTGCTATGAACCAGATCTGCTTTCCTGGGACAAAGGGCTGGTGAAAGGTTTGCTTGGAAGGGGAGTGGTTCATCCACACACTGCTGTCCCAAGTAGAGACCAAAGAAATAAAACAAAATATGATCTCAAGTCCTAGCTAAAACTAAACAGTCTGAATTTCTCTTTTTCACTTTACTTGCTTGTGTTTATCTTTAGGTGCTTTTCCTAGTAGTTATCAAAGTTCATTCTGAGACTAGGCAGGGCTTTTTGACGAGTTTGCTTTTTGTTTTTCCTGTTGGCTTTTATTTATTTATGTTTTAATATATAGAGGCATGTCTAGAATAAATCTTGCAGTGAGTGATATTTCAGAAGTGTAACTATAAATGAGAATTGAGGTGCTAGTACAGAAGGGTCAGGTTTCGGCTATGCAGTTACCTGACTGACCTTGGGCAAGTCACCTTACCTCTCTGGGCCTCGGTTTCCTCATCTATATAATGGGGCTTAAAATGCCTACCCTAGCTACTGACTAGGTTATTTTGATGATCAAATGATATCACATGAGTACAACCACATTTGCAATCACAACGCTCCTTATCACCTATAAAGGAGCTGCTGACAGGCCAAACCAACCTAACACAAGAATGACCATGAGCACCACCATGTTCTGAGGGCCTGATTTGTGACAAGAACGATATGATAGTGGTCAATTGATCAGCAACAAAGTGATGTCAAATAATAAACTTCTGGTGGGAAGTTAGTAATTAATGTTTTAAATTCTCTGCAGTGCCTGGAAGGCTGCCTTACACAAAGGAAAAACATCACACAGGAGAAAAAACCAAGGCCTTCAGAATTAGCTGGACTTGGATCCAAATCCACCCCTATCATTTCTAGCTATGTGACCTTAAAGAAATTACTTAACTTCTCTAACTCTCGGTTTCCTGTTTTGTAGAATAGAGATTAATATGCACAAGACAATATAAGTAAAAGGTCTCACACAAGGCCTAACAGAAGGTGTCCAATTAATATTCATAAATTAGTATATATTCCACAATGAAGCAGGGTGTTTCCACTCTGTTCCTAAACCCTCTCCTACTAATGTTTGCACCAAGAGATAATACAAAAATATTAGGTCTTTATCCAATTCACAGCAAACAAAACTGATTTAAAACAATGAAACAATAGCTAAACCGACATAGAATAAAATGTATTAACTAAAAGCTGGCAGAAAAATCACAACTCCTTGACAAAAATTTAAATCTGCAGAATTTGAGTTAGGAAATTTGGGCTTGATAGAAATTAATGCCACAAAGGGAAAAAGAAAGAAGCCTACCACACAACTGCAAAAGTTACCAGTATAATTAACATGAAGCAAATAATGAAAAATGAACTGAATTCTAATTTCCATGAATAGCAACTGACCATGATGAAAATAATTTCAGTTAAAAACATGCAAAATTATGAAAATATTTGTATTCATAAACATAGAATCAAAACATACCTGGGATCAAAAAGGTCCCCAGAATCAAAAGCATCATCTATTGACTTGATAAAAACACAAAGAGAAGGATGGAAAGTAGAATAGAGCAGAGGTTCCATTAGTGACAACCAAAAGTGCTCCTCTCCTTTGCTGAAAGAAATTTAGTATGCTGTGGGCTTTCTTCCCTTCGGAAGACCAGACCACAGCTGTGCAGAGCAAACACTGAGTTTCTATAGGGGCAGAAAAGGGAATGGACTCATTTGCTCTATTGTTAACAGCTGAGACTTTCTTAGTTTGAAAAGAACTTTTATTTTTCTGTGGATAACTATGTAATTTTCCCATAAGTATGTAACAGTATTATACAAAATATATAATAATCAAGATATAAATGAAGTTAGAGTTCATGTAAGAGGGAGAATCTATTTCATAGGGGGCCTCCCCAGTTCTCTGGCTTAGAAAGAGGCTAGAAGGGCTTGCAGATAGGCATGTGGCACTCAACTAGGAGAAAGTATCCTTTTTGCAACTCATGATGCAGAAAGAAACCTGTTCCTCTGACATGGGCATGGAATGTGATTTCTTTCTTCAGTCACAGAAGCGATTCCAGAAACCACTGTCTTGCCATGGCCTCAGGAATGGGATCAGATCTTTGAAGTTCCACTGAGGTTAAGAGTCACCTTGCCAAGATCCAGGCAGGGGAGTCGTAGGACAGATGCTCACAACTTGGTGGCTATACCTAAATCACGTCACCTTAGATTTGGAATCCACACACTGAATTCCAGGAGTTGGGAAATGAGAAGAAAAGGTAAAGAGAAATGAGGGAGATTAAAGGTATAGGTTATTTCCTAGCTATTGTTCCTTGAGGCCAATATTAAATAAATTGAATAAGAGTTAAAGATGAAATGAGAAATTCCACAAGTAGATACACTACAGACCTGAAATTAAAAATTAGAAGTGAATAATTCACAATATCTATCCACAGATGACTAAGACCTGTGGGTCTATTATCTTTTTATGTGACAGAATGAATTCCCTTTTAACTTCTCATTGGGTTTTCACACACTTCATCTCCTTTGCTCTTTAGGTCAGTGGGACAGGGGGAATTACCACTCCCTTTCACAGATTTAAAAAACAAAACAAAACAAAACTCTCAAGACTAACACAGGAAAAGAATATTTAAAGGTAGAAATGGGATTAAAGCCCCACACTATCCTGGCTACCAGCCCCAAGCTCCCCTCAAAGCACAACCCTATGTGTAACGGTTTACGATCTTTTGGAGGCATGAATCTCTTTGAGAATCCAATAAAAACTTCAGACCAGGGGTGGGGAAACTTTTCATGTTGGAAGGCCGCATTAATTTAGCTGTAATCAAATAAGACCGCATTCAAGAAACTTCAACTAGATACATTTAAACATGTACACTCTTTTGTAAAAATCTAACTACTATGTACTTAATAATCTCAAAAAATGAAACTATTCGTTAATTTTAAAGTTAATTAACCTTCTAATGACTTTGTCTGCTTTTTGTTGGAAAGCATTTGAATATTTGGTTGCAGCATGGAGGTCTGCAATTCCAGCTGATCCTCTAGATCTGCGGTCCCCAAACCCTGGGCCGTGGACTGGTACCAGTCCAGTCCGTGGCCTGTTAGGAACGGGGCTGCACAGCAGGAGGTGAGCAGCAGGCTAGCAAGCGAAGCTTCATCTGTATTTACAGCCACTCCCCAACACTGGAATCGCTGCATAAGCTCCACCTCCTGTCAGAACAGCAGCTGCAGCATTACATTCTCAAAAGAGCATGAACCCTACCGTAAACTGCACATGTGAGGGATCTAGGTTATGGCTCCTTATGAGAATCTAATGCCTGATGATCTGAGGTGGAGCTGAGGCGGTGATGCTAGCACTGGGGAGCGGCTGCAAATACAGATTATCATTAGCAGAGAGCTTTGACTGCAAATAAATATAATGCTCTTGAATCATCCTGATACCACCCCACTCCCTGTCTGTGAAAAAACTGTCTTCCATGAAACCGTCCCTGGTGCCAAAAAGGTTGGGGACAGCTGCTCTAGATGGGTATCAGTCATTTGTGACCTTAAGGGAGTCCTGATTTGGGTTAGGTAGGAGAACGTAGATTTGCAGCAATAAGTGGTTGAAAAGCAAGAAAGCATTTTTTGGGCATGTTGCCAAAGCAGTATTCTACCACATTTTTCCATATTTCAACTGGATCTTTTTAGCATCAAACAATGACTTTAAAATGCCATCTACTGAGAGCTCAGTTCCATCTGCAGTTCTTTAGGTGTCTTGGTGATATCAATTAGGTGAGGCTGAAATGCTAATTTGAGTGTGATGCCATGATTCTTAAAGTCACTAAAACTTTCACTGTATTCTCCAATTAATAGATCTAAAACAGCTGCATATTCTTCAAATGATTTGCATATATCATTCTGCTCATCAATGACCTTTGCTAACCGGGGAAAATGTTCATCTGAAATTTCCTGTTGAAGAAGTGTTTTGAAAAAAGATAGTTTTTTCAAAATGCTTGGATTTTTTGCCACATATCATATATAGACTTAGTTTCACCTTGCAAAGAAATACTCAAGTCATTTTGATTTGACATATCACATAGAAACACTGCATTCCTATGGAAATTTTCTTTCAATAACTCACAATGCTGATTCTGTTCTCCATAAAATTTAACTATCTTTTCTCTCAGAGATAAAATTTTGGCTAATACCTGTTCCTGCCATAGCCAATGCATTTTTGTATGACACTGCAAATCCACACGGAATACTTCATCGTTCAACTTTAGCATGTTACTAATGATGCCATATTGCATTTGCATGAAATATAGTTAACAATATTTATAACTTGTTGCAAAGTGTCACTTAAAATAGTAGCTTTAGCACAGAGATTGTGCTGATGCAACATACAATGAAAATAAATGAGATCATCTGGATCTGTTAATAACCTTTTTTATCTGTGCAGTAAACCCTTCATGTTCTCCTGTCATGGAAGGTGCATCATCTGTACATACACTCCATTAAATTTACCAAATTCAGTCCAACTTCATGACATTTATCTTGAAAGTTGTTGAAGATATCTATTCCCTGTGTTATTTGCAAGAGTGCCCAAAGCAAGTAACTCTTTGTAGCAAAGAAAATCATCTGTTATGACCCAAATGAAGTATGAAACCTGCACCGAGTCAGTAGTAGCAGCTGATTCATCCAAACTGATTAAATAATATATATTTTCCTTTTGAAGTATTGCATGAAGTTGTTAAGTTGAAGTCTAATTCGTGCTGCCGATCAGTTATGGTTCTCCTTGAAAGAGGTAGTTGTTAGTACTTTGAAATATTATTGGGGTCTAAGCATCCCACAATTTCGAGAATGCATTCTTTTAGAATTTCTACATCACTGAATGGCTTCCCTTCTTTCCTGAGTACATAAGCTACTTTATAAGTTGGTTCAGTGGCATTATTTACAGGTCTTGTTGCTGCTTAAAAGAATTGTCTTTGCTTTTTTGCTTTTCATCTTTTAATTTGTGCAGTACAACCTTTCACACCTCTCCCTCTGATTTTTGTGGTCCTTGTGAGTGTTACAGTGCTGATGAGCATTGAATTTCTTTAATGTTGATATCGTAGCATCACAAAGCAAGCAAATCACTTTATCTTTAGCAGAAACAAGGTTATATTGCAATTCCCAATCCTTATTAAAAAAATCTGTTTTCTTCCTTCACCATTCTCTTGGTCTGCTTTGACATTGATGGGCTGTTAAGCAGACAGAATTAAAAAACACTGTTAAGCTATGCAACTATTCACAAATTCCACTTCAAACAGTGCACTGTTGTCAAAAGCTGATAACAGACCGGCATACTCGACTCACATAAACTCTAGCCAACCAGCCTTGTGCAATAGTGGTGCCAGTCGGGCAGGGGAAGTTAGAACTAAATCACGAGTGTAGCAGCCGTCAATTTAGCCCTGTGGCTTACTAATGTTCTAATTGTGCTGGTTAATCTGGGAGGATTATTTCACTGAAACTTATTTTATTCTTTGGTATTTTAAATATGTTCATTTTAAAAATAAAATAAAAAGGGTGAATAAAGATGTATTAATAAAAATAAAAGGATTTGTTCTGTAAAATTTGGATTCAGTCAAAAGGCTGCACTTAAGGACCTAGAAGGTCATATGTGGCCTTAAGGCGGCAGGTTCCCCACCCCCACTTTAGACCCTCAGCCCAGAGAAACACACAGTCATACAATATTTACAATTAATTTAAGAGGTTTATGGAACCTCTCCACTCCACTCAAAGCCCAGTAAAGCAGGGTAAAGCTGTTTGGTCTTTGCAGCAAAGTGGGGCCGGCTGGCTGGGGTGGGGGGAGGCTCAGTGATGTGCAGCCCTGTCCTCCCTGACCCTTTTGTAATCACTGGAACTCAGGCTCTCTTTAAAGGAAGACTTCCCACAGGCCAGCTGTTGATTATTGTGGTCATTTGCACTTCCTCAAACTCCTCTTGTGTACACAGAGAAGCAAACAAAACATTCCCCCAAAGCAACATTAAAGGTCTGATTTCAAACCACAAAACTGTAAGAAAATGGAGATCTGTAGTCCAACCACACATATGCAGAGTCAGAGATGACCTGACTGTTTAGACGACAGACTCAGATTTTGGATCTACCATTTCCAGTGTGAAGTGATAATCTGACATTTCTTTGCTTTCTCATCTTAGAGATATAACTCATTTTCATAATACATCTAGAGTTCTTAGTATCAAAATACAGTCATGTGCTGCATAATGTTTCGGTCAATGAGGGGTTGCTTACATAATGATAGTCCCATATTTTTACTGTATCTTTTCTGTGTTTAGCTATGTTTAGATACACAAATACTCACCACTACTGTGTTACAACTGCCTGGAGTATTCAGTACAGTAACATGCTGTACAGATTTGAGGCCTGGGAGCAACAGGCTATCCCATATAGCCTAGGTGTATAGTAGGCTATACCACCTAGGTTTGTGTAAGTATACTCCATGATGTTCACATAATGACAAAATCACCTAATAAAATTATTCTCAGAACCTATCCCCATTGTCAAGTGACGCATGACTGTAAATTACACAGCAATTCTCAGTAGCAACCTTTGGCTCCAATATTAATTATCTTATTAAAGTCAAGACGAATACATGAAGAAGCACCCCAACCACATGGGGAACAAGGTTCCCATTGAAAAGAACTTGGAAAGCAATACTCTTATGCAAATCCAGTGACAATATAAAGCATGATACCCAATGAAATGCATTATCACTGCCACCGGGGCTTCATACAGACCTGAGGGTGACGGTAGGGACAGGGAGGACTCTGTCCTTGTTTCTGCCTAATTTACAGTCTCATGCTGACCCTCAAGCTTCAAACCTTGTTTACCAGGGAAAAAAAAAGAACCAGGAAATAGATGAGACTTTTACAAACCAGGGAGATTAAAAAAGGGCCAATCCTTTTCAACAGGATATCACAGGGAACTCTGGAGAAACGCATAAGAGGTCTGACCTATTGATAAGTCACAGGTGAGTTATTATAACAGCTTCTTTATTCTTATCTAGAAGAACCACAGAGGTTCCCAACAGCCAAACTGGCCCAGATAGGGTTTGACTCTCCCACTCTCAGCACCTGACACCTTTCTTCTCTGTAGACTATAATATATTGGTTTTCATTTCAAGGGCACTAATGGTTTCCTGGTGGCTTAAGTCTTGACACAAATAATACAGTGAAAGTGATGACCTCTTTCTCTTCTTCAGTCTGTATTTTTCAAAATTTTTGTAATTTCCTACATCATTTTATTCTCACAATAAGCCTGTAAAGTAGGTGCATTTCTACTCCAGATTGAGGAATAGTACTCTCGGCCTCTCGATAAACCATATGCATATTCATTTTTAAAATACAGTGAAGCCCAGGGATACAAAAACAAAGAAAGAAATTATGAAACTGAGAGGCTTTCTCATGTTAATTAGAATTTAATAAAGTTAATAAAATTTAATAAAATCTTTAAACTGGGCATTCACAACTAAATATTTAAGTGTAACTTACATATTTGTAAGTGTAACTTATATACATTGTAAGTGTAACTTACATACATTAAATATTTATGTCAAGTCCAATAGCTAAAACAAGAATAGCAAGGAATCTGGGCTACCACCATGATGTGTTACGTTCTGTAAGAGGTAAAGGTCCAAGGGCAGTGTAAGAAATCATTCAAGGCAGAAATGTGCACACACATTCAGACTTTGAACCTGAGTCTGTTTTCAAACCCTGAGTTAGAAAAGCTCTCTTCCCTCTACCTTTCGCTCTTTATCTAAAAGTGAGAGTGTTGCCTATTTTGAACTACAAGCCAAACAGTACATGTTTTGGTCTGGTGCAGTACAGTACTTGGTCTGGTACTACAGTACTGAAGAAACTGATCCGACCACAGAACTATTATCTCTAGAAAGCAGTTTAGAAAATAAGAATAAATTCCCAGCTTTCACACACTATTAAGAATACCATGCAATATAGAAATGCTATTCAACTCTACTTTCTTACACGCTCTCTTCAGATAAATTGCTATGCAGCACCACAAAAGCCTCCGTCAGTAAAGCTACTTTTACATCCTACTGGCCCACAGTACAAGTGTAGCCATGACCTCACTACAACAAATGCTCCCTTTACAGTAAATAAGGACATAGCACAGGTGCTTTCTCAAACCTACTTCACTCATGAAAAAGTCTCTACAAGAATGTGGAGTTGAAAGTAGGGCAAGAAAGCAGAGCTCTTAAGAGGCCTTTTGTATGTTGCAAATAGTGACTACCCTTCAACTACCTTCTCACATTTTTCACCTTCACACAGAAAAAAATCAGCTCCTCCCAGAAAATACATGGTGAACTAACAAAATGTCCACCAAGTATGATGCCAATGAACAAAAGAGTCAACTAGGCTGCAGACACAGACGATTACTTCACTTTCCTTCTGCTGCTGGATTTAGATGACTTAAAGGTTTGTGTCACTATGGCAGGCTGTATTTTAGTTTGGACTGTCCCTGTAAGCTATGAGGATTAACTGGGAGATTTTAGGCAGAACAATGACATGATTCAATTTTATTTTTTAAAAGGTGGGTTAATTCCAGTGGCACTGTGAAAGATGCAATGAAGTACAAGGGCACAGGGAGGTATTGCAGTAAACCAGGTAAGGCAGTGGCAATGGAAACGAAGGGAAAAAAGCTGTCTCAGAGGTGGACTTGGTGGACCTGGTGACAGGTTATCAGAGGTGGGGAAAAGGCAAGGCATGTGGGCAATGAAGCAAAGGCCATGAATGTAATGTCTCACAGCCTATTAACTATAAAGGAAATTACAGTAATGTAAAGGACTCATGAGGTTAATTACAATGGAATTTCACCTCTATTTCCTTACCTTGGCAGCAGAGTTTGAGACTCCATGTGTAACATTTCTGATGAGCCCCCCGACATTTCCATACTTTATCAGTCCAGTAACCCCTTCAGAAACATCATTCAAAAGTCCCATAGGATTGCCAAGAAAATCCACTGATCCCAGGATTCGAGCTGCCTGGCTGAGGAGTTCCTGTCAAACGGAGTAAGAAGAGAAAAATCAAATCAGCACTTGTTTATATTTGCAGATACCAGTGTCCCAAGCAGAAAGATTAGCCCTCCATTCCCGTTACTATCAACAATTACCTTTTAAACCTTCATCAATGGCAAAATAATCTGTCCTTTCATGGGCTCTACCTAAACTTCTCCCAATACATACACCCCTGAGATGGCTTTCGATACTCTTAGAAATACAAAACCAGTTGGAAGGATAAAAACAGCTATGAAATAGGAAATATTCTTTTATTTATTTATTTTTTAAACATCCAGCCAAGAATGTCAGGAAATATTCTTTATGAGTATATTTACTAGTGTATGCTTCATACTCTCCTTTCCATCATTCCTACAAATAGAGAATTAATTAATCATCAGCAGGGAGAATTTTAACAGGAAAGTGCAAGAGGGAGGTAGATTTGTAGTTCCCCCTCCTAAGCTGTGGAGGGGGTTGGGGAAGATGTAGACTTAACCAACCCTCCACTCTCTCTGTACTTCCAATTGCCTGGTTCCAGGTTCCGGTGACATCTGCTGTATCACTTTCCTTATAGTTAGGTAGAAATAGCGCCAATTAGAAAAGTCAAGGAAGGAAGCAAGAAAGGAAAGGAGGGAGGGAGAAAAGGAAACAAGAACAGAATATATTTTAACTTTGAAAGCTAATAAATTTGATGTGATCTTAACCTATCTATTCATTGAAAAATATGCGCTGGCTTTACATTTTGGTTTTTCCAGTCTGGATAACAAATGGAAAATGTTCAACTTGATTTAAAAAAAATTTTCAAGTTCAACTCAAGGGCAGTTCAATCTCATAGGCTCTAAGAACACTGGTGTGGCTGTTGAAAGTAGGCCCATGCCTGGTAAATAAAGAGCTCACAGTATTTTGTGTTATTATTAAAGCATCAATTTAACCATTAACAGTTGTGACTAACTCAGTGGAAGCCCCTGGGACTAGCTCTAAAGGACAAGACTAACAGCTCATAAGTCAAATGTACTGTCTTAGGATTTTCTTGTAAATGGGCTTCAAGGGATGTGACCTGACTCATAACACAACAGAGCTGAAATGTTTAACTGGGCTCTCAATAGTAATGTCTTAGTAACCAAAATTTCCAAACAACTAAAACAAACATTCTCCTTATGCTCCAGCCAATAAGTACTTCTCCAAAGCTCACCTCCTGAAAATGTTTGAGGATATCATTGATGATGAACTCCTTGGTCTCATAGGGATGTACCCGAGTGAATGGATCCAAATTAATCACAGCATCTTCAAACCGAATCAAAGGAAATCCCAAGGTGCTTTTGAGGGCCTAATTAGGGAAGAAAGGAAATTATATACTTTAGTCATATGATGGCCTTCCAGGGTACTATAATACTAGATTCCATAAAGGCCTCAAGTCATGTTAACTTTTCAATGAGAGTCAAGGTTTTGATATTTATAAATAAGATTTTCCCTATAATCATAAAAGTAAAATATTAGGAAAATACACACACACAGACACACACACACACACCCCCAAAGTCACATATATCACACAGAAATAAACAGTTAGCTTCATGGCCTAATTCCTTTTGGTCTGCTTTGTATTTGTGTGTTTATCATGTCTTACTTTTTCACTGATGTTTACCACACATACAGAAAAGGGTACTAATCAAATGTATAGTTCAATGATTTTTACCAAAGTGAACACAGTGATGTAACCACCACCCAGATCAGAAAGTAAATTATTATCCCCATCTTGGAAACAGACTCCTCCCCATTTGCAGACTCCCACTCACTACTCCCTCCTTCTTTCCCAAAGAGAACCACTATCATGACTTATATCACCACAGATTAGTTTTTCCTGCTTTGAATTGTATGTAAATAAGATCATTAGTATGCAGCTTGTTGTAGGTGGCTTCTTACAGACAGTACAACTATGTGAGATTCACTAGGGTGTTGCATATAGTTGCAGTTTATTAACTTTCATTGCCATATAAATTCCACTGTATAAGTAAAACACTATTTAACCATTACTGTTGATAAAAAGTTGGGTTGTTTGAAATTTTTTGCTATTATGAATAATACTATGAATATTATTAGACATGTCTTTTGGGACACATATTTGTGCATATTTCTTAGATATATACCTGGGAGTAGAACTATTGGGTCATAAAGAAAGTACATGTTCAACCTTGATACAGACTGCCAGTTTTCTAAAGCAGTTGAACCAATGTACACTCCCTCCAGCAGTCTACAGAAATCCTTGTTATTCTACATCTCTCATCAACACGTGGTATAGGTAGCTTTTAAAAAAAACAGATATTTCTGATGGGTGTGTAATGGTACTTCAGTGTGGTTTTAATGTCCATTTTCCTGTTGACAAATGAGATTAAGCATCTTTTAGTATGCATATTGGTTATTTAGATATCTTTTTTTTGTGGAGTGCCTATGCAAGTCTTTTGCTCAATTTTGTAGTGAGTTCCTGTTTTTTTCTTACCGATTTGTACGAGTTTTTTTGTTTTTTTTTTTTTTTGAGACAGAGTCTCACTCTGTTGCCCGGGCTAGAGTGAGTGCCATGGCGTCAGCCTAGCTCATAGCAACCTCAAACTCCTGGGCTTAAGCAATCCTACTGCCTCAGCCTCCCCAGTAGCTGGGACTACAGGCATGCGCCACCATGCCCGGCTAATTTTTTCTATATGTATATTTTAGTTGACCAGATAATTTCTTTCTATTTTTACTAGAGACGGGGTCTTGCTCTTGCTGAGGCTGGTCTTGAACTCCTGACCTCGAGCAATCCACCCGCCTCGGCCTTCCAGAGTGCTAGGATTACAGGCGTGAGCCACTGCGCCCAGCCTGTACGAGTTTTTCTTATGTATTCTGTATATAAGTCCTCTGTTGAATACATGTATTACAAATATCTTTCCCATTCTATGACTTGTCTTATTACTCTTAAATGTTGTGTTTTAATGATTAGACGTTCTGAACTTTAAGGAAATCCACCTTATCAACCTTTTCCTTTATGGTAAGAGCTTTCTGTGTCCTGGTTAAGAAATTACTATCAGCTTGGTGCTGTGGCTCACACCTATAATCACAGCACTTTGGGAGGCTAAGGTGGGAGGTTCACTTGAGGTCAGGAGTTTGAGACCAGCCTGGGCTCATAGTGAGACCCCCCCCATCTCCACAAAAAATAAGAAAAATTAGCTGGGTGTGGTGGCACATGCCAATAGTCCCAGCTCCTCGGGAGGCTTAGGCAGGAGGATCACTTGAGCCCAAGAGTTCGAGGCTGCAGTCAGCTATGATCATGCCACACTGCACGCCAGGGTGACAGAGTGAGACCCTGTCTCTAAAAAATAAAAAATAATTTAAAAAAAAAGAAATTATTACCTACACCAAGGTCATAAAGATACTCTCATGTTTACTTATAGAAGTTCTATTGTTTTACTCTTCACACTTGAATCTATAATCTACTTAGACTTGATTTTTATGTAAAAATCACAAAATTTTATGTGAGGTAGAGATCAAGATTCACTATTTCCCAGTGGATATCTAATTGACTAAGTAGTATTTATTGAAAAGGCCATCCTTTCCCCTATTGCAGTACAGCGCAAACTTTGTCATAAGTCAAGTGACGGTATTTATCCATTTCTGGATTCTCTTTTCCGATTTACTTTGTTTTGTTTTCTACCAATACCATACTCTATTATTGTACTTTTGTAATTATGTTTGAAATCTAATAGAGTAAGCTCTTCAACTTTGTTCTTTCTCTTTAGGATTACTTTAGCTACCCTTTGTGCTTTTCAATTGCATATAAATTGTGGGATCAGCCTGTCAATTTGCCACAAAAAATTACTGGAATTTTCACCAGGACTGTATTGAATCTACAGATCAATTTGAGGAGCAATGACAATTTTACAATAATGAGACTTCAAATGTATTAACATAGCATATTTCTTCATCTATTTAGGTCTTTAATGTCTCTTAATAATGTTTAATTGTTTTCTATGTTTCTGTGTAGAGGTCTTGTACATATTTTGTTGAATTTATTCCTAGGTATCTGTGGTAGGTTAAAAATGGCCAAAAATTCTTTGCATGGTTCTCCTATCAAGAGGCGGAGTCTACTTCCCCCTAGTTTGAATCTTTTTTATTTTTCTTTCCAGTTCTTATACCTTTTATTTCTTTGTTAAAAAAAAAAAAATCTTCCTTGCCTTCTTCCTTGGCTAGAATCTCTAGTATAATAGTGAACACAAGTGGTGATAATGGACATCCTTCCCTTATCTCAAGGAAAAGCTTTTAATATATCACCAATGAGCATGACGTTTGCTGTCACGTTTTCATAGATACACTTTATCATAAGTGGATGCTGAATTTTGTCAAATGACTTTTGAGATAATCATATTTTTTTCTCTTTCATTTTGCTGATGTGAATTAAAACACTTATTTGCAAATGTTAAACTTGTATTCTGGAATAAATACAATTGGGTTATGATATGTTATCCTTCTTATATATTTCTATATTTTGTTTACTAATATTTTGTTGAGATTTCTTACTTCTATATTCATGAAAAAGTACTAGTCTATAATTTCCTTTATTATTTGATAGTTTTATAATGATAAATTATAGTTTTCTGGTAAACTTCTTGAACATATAGCTATTTTAAATTCTGGGTCTGAAAATGTCAACATCCAGTTGACCTATGAGTCTATTTCTAGTGTTTGTTTTTTCTCTTGGCCCTATCTCTCTGTAGGCCTGGTAATTTGTGACTGAATGCGCTATTTTGTATGAAAACTTGTAAAGACTTTGGATGAGTCTTCAACTTCTGACAGGTAGTCAGAGTAAGAGGCATAATGCCTTAATCCTACCAGGGTTTGGGTTTTCTCAAGGCTGGGTTTCAATCTTTTAAAGTCCTGGTCTATTTCAGTCCTTATGAGGCCTGAGTAGTCCCCTAGCAATCTCAACCAAAAACCAGTGCTATTCCTCCACAGTACCATAAAACTGCTAAAAGATCTACTTAGTTCTTCAGCCTCTTAGCTCCCACTTTTTGCTTGGCTTCTCTCAGACTACGTCACCTAGAAATTGGCAAATTCCTCAAGAAATAAAGCAGCTCAGACTACTGGGGTCTGTTTTCTGCCTGTGCCTTCTCTGTAAAGTACCAGCCCTTCACTTACCAGCTCTCAGTAGCAATGAAGCTTAACCTATGCTTTCCCAACGCTGTGACTGCCAAAAGCCTTATGTGGATTCTCTGCCCTTGGGCAGCTGCTTCCTGCTTGGCTTCTTTACCTTTCTCCCTGTAGTGCTTAGAAATCAGAAAAAGTCTCAACAATAAAAGCAAAATAAATGTTGGGCTCACCTTACTGAGTTTCTCTCCTCTCATAAATGTTGGAATCTCAAGTCCTGGACGTCTTGGTAACTTTCCAATGGCTTCAAACAGACTTTTTTTTTTCTCCCTATCTAGCTTTTCTTGAAGTTCTCAGCTAGCTTGGGTCTGCTTGAAGCCAGTTAACAATTTCTGGATATCAGTCTATTTTCTGATCATATTTTTATTTAACATGATTGATATTCCAAGGTGTTTAGAAGGCATGCCAAATACTCTTCTTTATTGAATGTGAAAAAACATTTTTTCATGGTAATAACATCAGTAAATCCCTGATCCACTTGGAATTTATCCTTATGGAGAGTGTAAAGAATAAATCTAATTTCATATTTTTCCATATTGTTATTTAGTCTAATACCATTATTAAAAAGTTTACATATTCCCCACTGAATTAAAATGTCTTTATTGTATATTAAAACTTCATGTACAATTTAATGGAATTTCTATTTGATTTTCTCATTTATTTTTTAATCTTTTTGAAAATATTTTTAGAGACTGCCTTAAATTCTTTTAGAACAGGAGTATGCTTAACTGAAACTAAATCATATAATGGAAGAAAAGATGGAGGAAATTTTTGAAAAACAGAATGGAAAAGTTTTTTTGTGATTCAAAATTCAGATTCAAAAAGGCAAAAGACTGATACATTTGACAACATAAAAATAAAAAGCTCCTGTATGACTAAATACACACAAACACACACATCTCCAAAAGCAAAGTAAAAAGACAAATGAAATACTGAAGAAAAAAACACTTGCAACTTTTATCAGATACAAAACTTTAACAGAGTTTTCTAAAATTAGAAAAGATAAAAGACCAATAACCTGATAGAAAAATAAACAAGTGATAGAACCGGACAGTTAAGCCAGAAAAAAATGGCCCATTAACATACAGGTTAGGAAAAGAAGAAGTAGAATAAAAGAAAACAGTGAAAAAGACAGGGAAACAACAAACAGACCTAAGAAAAGAATCAGAAAGGACCGAAAGAAAACAGTGAAAAAGACAGGGAAACAACAAACAGACCTAAGAAAAGAATCAGAAAGGACCGACACGAAGAACAGGGAGGTCAGCAATATCAAAAATGGCAGAGGACTCTTACAAAGATAAGGACAGAAAAAAGACCACTGTATTTGGGGCCATGAGAAGTCACTGATAACCTACTACTAAATAATTTCAGAACAAAACATTTTAGAGATTAAGAGCAACCTTGAGTTAATTCAGCCTAACATTCTTATTTTTCTTTTTGTATAAATAAAACTGAAGAAAAGTGGATGGCCTAAATTCATGTAGCTAGCTATTAGTAGACGTCAGACTTGAACATGTTCATTTCACAATAGCAATAACCTCCCAGGTAGAAAGTGTGAAAGTCAGAATGGAGGACTATAATATTTTTCCTGAAATCTGCTATCAATTCACCCATGCCTCACCCTCCCCCCATGATGAGTGATCATAAAGTTAAGTGAGCATGCCTCATTTTCCTCCTTCCACAGACAAAGAAACTGAGGCTGTGAGCTTGACTGCTTTGCTTAGAGCCACACGATAGATACGCGGGGAAAGCCAGCTCAGCACTTTGTGTTGCCGCTAACAGTCTGAGCATGACTTTCTTCTCAGAGAAGAGGAAATGAGATCAAAACAAAGACTCAAGGTAAAAAGCTTTTAACCCCACTTCCTCAATGCAACCAACACTGAAGAAGAACCACACACAGTAACAAAGACTCTAAAATCTCCACTCAGTTGTCAAAACCTCCATGATAAACACTATTCCATTCTGAATGACTAAGGTGCTTTGTCTGAACCAAGGGAATATTCTGACCCTTAAGTAAAAATGATCTTTACTAGTCATTTACTGCTCTTGGGACTCCCACATTTGAAAAAGCTGAGCTACAGCCCATTGGTGTGAGTTATTCTGCCACCTTCAGGTAGATCTGGTCAGTCAAAGCAGAGATGAGAGGGAAAGAGCCAAACAGGGCTTTTTCTTGTAGAACTAAATGACTAATCAAATACAGTAGTATGCAAAGTTGATGCTTATTTGCTCAAGTAGCAGTTTCCTGTTATAAAATGGATTCTGGAGAAAGCAATCCTGTGCTTATAAGTTCCTAATAAAAATAGGAAACTGTCTATTCCTATCTCCCCAGAAAAAAAATGCTGAAGTCTTCCAGAAACTTGAGAGTTGAAAGAAGAAATACCTGCCTATATACCATAAGGTCTCAGATCACAAGCTATTCCCTCGGCCATGTCCTTTCCTTTCTTAGTTTATCCTGCACTAAACAAAACTGTCTGGAATTCATTCTTTAAAGGTTTATTTATGGTACATAGAGACTGTTTATGTGAAGCAGGGTATTTGCCTATTTCCCTCTTGGGACAATGTTTAAAACTACAGGGATATTTCCCTCTCTGGCACTTTCTGAAATACAATTAACAATACTGGATCTTTTTTCCTTTTAACAAATCTGGTTTTTATTTAGGGAGGGGAGGAAAAAAGTAAAGGGTCTGAAGTTTCCCAACAAATTATTTCAAGCCTTGAGAAGACAGTTTTAGGCTTTTTAAATAGTGTCTTTGTTTGAAATTCCCCCTTACCCCCACCCTCTCACTCTGACCATTAAAATGTGGGGTTTCTTCCAAACTAGATTGCTCAATTAAAGCCCTTCTTTTGTAATACCCCAATGCTCTAAATGGAAAAAGGGCTGCTGTAGGCCACCTTGTGAAACCTTTTAAAGGCTCCTGGCTGCTTTTGATCTTTAAAAAAACCAAAAACACATATAAACTACCTGGCATTTTCAATATTACTATGCCACACTGTAGCCTGCAAACTTGGGAGAATAATGGAGAGAAGGAGGAATGGGGGAGGAATGCTGCACTTTCGTCTCTGCATTTGTGAAATGGGACTATTATCTCCCCCTTCTTCCAACACAGAGTAAGGAATCCAATTGAGATAGCAGATGTGAAATTACTTTGAGTCCTTTTGAACAGACACTATATCTGGCAACAATGTACCCTCAGTGTAAACCTGAAGAGACTTCCCTCTGAGATTTCTGACAGCCTCACTTCTGGCCTGGAGTCAGGAGAATCAAGATAATTATTCCTTCAATACCAAAGACATGGTTACCTTTTAGTCAGACTCTTGTGATTCCTGTTCAGGGATAGGACTCCATTTTCTAAGCACATACTTTTAGCCATTATATATTCATCTAAAAGAGCATATTGCCCTTTCTAAGAGCTACTAATAAAGGCATATTACTCTGTTAGGAAACTCTTTGAATAAATGACATTATTTTATGAGTCCCAGACTCCACCAGGAGAACTCAAGACACAGTAAAACGGTGCCTTCCATAAGCTGAGAATTTAACTCTGAAGCGCCCTGCTGGAAACATCACCTCACTGCACTCAGGATGCCCCCCACCCCCTACACCTCGTAAAGTGGCTGCTCCATTTAATTTATTTAACAATGATTTGAAAAATGCCTTGAAAATGTTCCTTCAATACGGTGTCAGACGAAACATTCGACCTAAGTGATTTCCAGCTTACTGTACGCAGAATGCACACACAAGCATCAATACCGTGTAACTGGGGGACTGGAGCTACTTCAACTGCAGAAAATCATGCAGATTTTGTCAGTCTGGGGAAGTTTTCTGCTGGGAATAATTTGAAAGGAATAGGTAAGTGTCTGTGTTTCTTAGCAAGATGATTTTAAAAACAAGAAGTCCTCAACTCTCAGGAACTGCTTAACATTGGTTTGTTGGGCGAGTGCCAAGTGTTCTGGGGGAATATATACTTTATCAAACAAACCCATTCCAAAGGGTCACATAAGTCAAGTGGATACTTGTGGATATTAGCAAGATAGTGGTTTTCCCATGGTTTTCCCCTTACTCCCATGCTAACTATAAGTATCTTCAATCTCCTGGGAAACATGAAATTAAAGCAAATTAAGCAGATAGAGCTGTGAGTGGAGAAGGGCACACTGCACTATTTTAGGGTGGGTGCAAGAGCAATTACTGCTCACTGGACCTGACTGGCACCCCCAGCCGCTTGTCCCCAGCTTGCCACCCCAATGAAGCAGTTACCCTTGCCCTGCCCTTATCCAAATTATGATCTGATGTTGACCAGACTACTGTCTCATTACCTGTAAGTCTATTTCAGAAGCTGTGAACCATGGGTAGCCACATGAGGCCCACACATGGGTTTTGTTAGGCCCACAAGTTTTAAAAAAACCCAAGAAACTTGAATTGGTTTCCAACGTTTAAAAACCAGGAGATTCCACATAAAAATCCAGATTTCCGGCTTCTCTTTAAAAATCTGAAGATCTGGCAACACTGGGTTCACATTCCCTCATGACAACAAGTGGCTGGAGCTGAGCTGCAGCTACCTCTTCAGATGCAGCCCGCGCTCCCAGCCTGCCACGGCCCGCTGTGCTGCTCACCCGGCATCACCAATGCAGCCCCTGCAGGAATCTGAAGTTAGGAGTCTAGACTTACTCCTTATCTGCTCATATCTCTAGCTGTTCCTACTCAGAAAGAGAGACCGTCTTGTAGTATCTTAGATGAGGCAGCATGGTACAGTGGGGAAAAAAATCTCAGACTGGTGGTTATCAGAAGATGGAAGTCTTAATAACCATCTTCAAGCACAACAGAGAAAAGAACCAGAACTAATGGGCACAAGCTGCAGGGAGGCAGATTTTGATTCAAACAAAGGAAAGACTTTTTTTTTTAAGAGACTGGATCTTGCTCTCTCACTCAGGCAGTGGTGCGATCACAGCTCGCTGTAGTCTCTAGCTCCTGGCCTCGAGTGATCCTTCTACTTCAGCCTCCCCAGTAGCTGGGACTACATAGGTGCATCCCACCATGCCCAGCAAATTTTTTAAATTTTGGTAGAGATGGGGTCTCACTATGTTGCCCAGGCTGGTCTTGAACTCCTGGCCTCAAGTGATCCTCCTGCCTCACCCTCTCAAAGTGTTGGGATTATAGGCGTGAGCCACTGAGCCAGCCAGGAAAGACTTTCTAACAATCACCTGGTTCCACTCCCACACCTATCACTACCTACCTAAATAGGCTTCGGTAACCAGACACTTTGAATTCCAATTTCTCTGTATACTGAGTAAAGGCATCATCGAGGACTCACAAGTCTAAAATTCTCTGATTCCTTATGTTCTAGGTGGCAACACAGTGTAGTGAAAAAATACAGACTTTAGATCAGTTAGGCTTGGATTTGAATCCCAGCTCTCTCCCTTACTTAAAATACATTTTACTGCTAACAATGAAGACAGTGTTCAGGCTGGACCTATCAAGTAGGTATGAAGGGAGTCTGCAGGAGTGTTACGTGCTGATGCAGTGGCAGGCGAGGCACATCCCAGCAGGCATTCGGCTGAGTCTTCCCTAAGGGTGGTACACATTCCTAGCGACAATCACTCAGGAAAAGGTGGATACTTAGAGAGGAAGAGAGAACTAGGAGGGCAGGTCTTACGCACAAAAGGAAGATATTGTCTTTCCTCTTAGGGAAGAGGCTTTTATCTACTGAGGTAAGCCGGGAGCTCAGCAGAGAGCAGATGGGTTTTAGATAATTCTCTGTTTATTCTCTCGAGTTACTCCTTGATCTTTTAGCAAAGTCATATTCAAACATTAAAAAAAAAAAAACAGAAATATATGAGTCAATAAATCTTCTAAAAAAGGAAGCCTGTAAAAATACCTGCTATGAATGATGATGCTAAACAGAAAAGGCAAATAGTAAACACACTCATTCTTTTCCAAGGAAAAGTCATTTAAAAAAATTTATCCAAATATCAACTCACCTTAAGATCCAATGGCAGCTTGTTGGAGGTGAACACACTTAGCTTGATCTGAGGAATGCTGATTTTGAGATTTTCAAAGTAGTATCGAATTGGTGTCCCACCTTGCTCAACTGTCTTTTCATGCAGGTTTTCATCGTATTTTTCCACCTCTGGGACAAAGGCAGAATTTAAAAAAACAAAAACAAAAAGGAATTTCCTTACTCTCATGATTCAAATACTTGTATTCATATTGAAAAAACTGATCAAAAAAATGTAAACATCTCTCAATTTAGTTTTTGAGGGTTCAGTAAGGCGTATAGTATTCTGATGCCATTTTTTTGGTAAAAATACATGTTTTGTGTTGCTTATCAAAAAATAAGACTAGTTTAGTCTTTTAACCTGTGACTCTATACCATCTAGCAGATATCATCTACAGAAAAAATAAGCTAAGTAGAAAAGCCAAAGGTCACAGGTGTGTCTGCTAGCAATAGCTTTCTAGAAACTATTGTTATTATCAATGACCCAGATTATCTGAATTTATTTTCATCAGATGATATCCAAATAAGGTCTTAGAATGCAGTATAACTGAATCACAATGAACAATATTAACATTAAGTAATGAATCTGAATGAAACATAATGCCTGAAAAAGAATCAGGCTGCAGGCTGTAAGGAACTGACATCACTACACGCAGCACCCTCTCCCCCAAATGGTGGACATCCATAAATAGGACAATCAAGGCAAATTTTTTACTTGCTATCACATGCAATGTGAAGGATTAACATGGGCTAAAACACAGCAACATGCTCTTTGCCTTGATGCTACACCCACATCCATCTGGGCAGCATATTTTCCCTTGGCTTCATGTGCTTTAGAAATAAGACCAGAGAGCTTGCACGTACCTACTTATCAAACAAACTCATGGTGTAAGCTATTATCAGGTCTACTTACAGAAAAAGGATACCGCAACAGACTCCTACCAATCTGTACCTTAGGAAACAGAAATAGCTATAGAAAGGAGAGGAGATGCTCCAATGAAAGGTAGACAAGGATTTTACAAAAGTCCAATCTACTACACAATACTTGGGGATAAATTTATTAGAGCAACTTATAAGAAAACTTACAAGAAAAGCATGTCCAATCAAATTTAAAGTAAAACTTCCCAGGAAGGTACCAAAACAGAATGGATACCTGGCAGGCAGGCTCCCAAGTGGCTGTCTGAATACAAATAAACACTGGCGTTCCAACCCAAAGTGGAAAACACAGCATTAAACAGACAAGATCTTGCTCTTGATCCCAAATACTCTTAAAGCTTAAATTCTAAATCTGGGATAAAAAGAACAAAAAACACTTTTCTCACATTGTGTGTATGTATGTACATATGTACACACATTCCCAGTGATTTTTTTCTCTAGCCAATATGGACAGATAAAAATAAAAGTCTCTTTCTTATAATTTCTTCAAGCTCAATATTTAGTTTAACTTCAAAAGACTGAGCATCATCTTCTTTCTAAGCTGTATATACAGCCCTAAAATGTCCACCTAAAAGCTCTAAAAGCAGGAAGAAATGCCATGAGGAATCTAAAATAAAGAGACAACAGCGAAATTATTTCTGTAGCACTGCTAAAAATTTACATTTTTTTCAAGTTTATCTTACTCCTTTCTACAAAGAAGAGAACAAGTAACTAGAGTAAAGTAACGTTTTAATTACATTAAGGCATAAGGGTATGGATGTCAAAAGTTAATGAATTGAGGCTAGCCAATTTTATTTTCTCAACTAAACCAAAGGAACTGCCGAAGGGATTTCTGATTCTTGGCCCTGAATCTGTTTAATAAACAAAAGTTAGGAAACAAAGTAGTTTGCTAAATGACTAACATCATTTATGTTATTTTAGAACAGATGAATCAAAAAATGCAAAGCAGAGAGGAATAGTATACTGCTTCCCAAAGGCTTACCTCTGGATATTCCAGGATACCAGAAGACCCCTGAGTAGCTGCCTTAGTTCAGAGAGAACTTGGGCGACAAGTAATACATTGAAAGAACGACTGAAACACAAACCTGAGCTTCCTAGCTCAGGCTAAGAAGTAGAGAGGGAGCTTGTCAGGCACCCAGAGGCTACTTATTTTTACAACAGACTAAAAAACACCATCCTTGGGCCAATTCCTAGACACAAACATAGAGCATACAATATTACCTGATTCTGCTTGAGCGTAGCCAAAGAAACTGAGCAGCTTGAGGAGTAGTTTCTCCTCAATTTGCACTGTGAATCTCTGAGCCGTGATCATCAGATGCTAGAGATAAAGAAATTCTGATTTACCAGAACGAACTTTCATCTGTGCCATTAAGAAGGCCTCAATGACATGGAATGGCTTCTTTACTCACGTGACTTCACGATCATATTGCCAGGCTATTTCTGGCTTCTCTCTCCCTACATTGTTACAGTTAACCAAAAACTCCAGAAGATGTTTAGTAGATGATTCGCCATCCTATTGTTTGGTTCCCGGGGCATGTGCGCCTCGTTAGTGAGACTGCAGCTTCAGATGCACTGTGGCAGAGGAACTTTACAATGCAACCAGTTTAAGGAGCAGCGTGACTGCACTGGTGGATCTGAGGGCTGCCTGCAGGCTTGGTCCCATCAGTAAGGGTGACAAAGGACCAGAAGTATGGGAAGCAACCACTTAATTGGCTCCTACTTTTCCAGAGTTTGCTGCTAAACAGTTAGCTTGTATATGAACACTTCTCCAAGAAAGAGAGTTTGTCACTTTTGAACTATGTGCTTTCAGTAAACAGTGTGGTCACTTACAGAGCAGCATGTCTGTCCCAAGATCAGACTCCTCATAACCCTTTTCCAATATTCAGCATTACTCTATTTTAACAATAGATCTGGATCATGCCTGGGTCCTGACCAATCTAGATGCTTCATTCAGTGACTTCATTCTGATGAAAACAGACTGGACCCTATGGATTCAGTACTATCAAATTATCACCTGCAAGATCATTGAGAACACAATTGAGAAAAGTGCCAACAGAAGGAGTTCCTGCAAATTCCCCTTAACAATCTATGAAGCCGCACGTGGCTTAACCCTACAGAACTACTGCAGGCTGCACTGTTGCTCTGAGACTTGGCTGTGAGAGAACAAATCAGCCAACCTTCTGGCACGGCCCTGACCCACCAGCCCTCCCCCACCAGCCCACCTTGTAGATGTTGGTCAGCGCACTCTTACTGGGGACCTTCACCGCGTTGACTTGCACGGCAGGGCCGGTGTCGATGACCTCATTCTCGTTGCTCAGGGGAGTCACGTAGAGCATGAAGGGCTGAGTGGTGCCAATGAGCTGATTATCCACCTGGCACGCAGAAAGGCAGCAAAGCCAAAACTAAATCAGACAAGCTGCTCCGTTTGCATTTTTACCTTCGAGTGGTGCCTCATAATACGCATGTTACTCAGATAGTCCCCTGCCATTTCACTGTGTCTCAACAGCAGCTCACCAGACCAGTAATAACAACGGCAGTAGTAATAATAATGACAGAAGGTATTATTAGGCGAGCACTTCACTAAGCGATATTTTAAGTTATCTCACCACAAAAAATGATAAATATATGAGGTAATACACACGTTAATTAGCTAGATTTAGCCATTCTGCAACATATACATATTTCAAAGCACCATGCTGTATACGATAAATATATATAATTTTGGTCAATCAAAAAAATTAATAAATGAATTGGCAATAAAGAATTTTTTTTTTTAATTTTAAAAATCGGGTGAGCACTGTGTGCCCAGCACCATGCTACCCACCTCATATGCGTATCTCATCAAGTGACATGGTACCTACAATGTCGGTGTTACTAACCTAAGGGTTTTGCTGCAATCCTCACCACAACCTTCTGAGCCCTGTCTTCAATGTACAGATGAAGATGCTGAGGACAGAAGCCCCTGCTTAAGGTTACACAGCTAGTCGATGGCAGAACTAGAACTTGAATCCAGGTCTGTCTGACCCCAAGGCCAGCACTCTTAACCACTATGCTAGTGACGCTTCTCTCTTGCTCCAAATTCCTTAAAGACAATTAAAATTAAGAGAATCCGGAGCTCAGATGGCTACCAAATGGGAAGAGTTCCCTGTCCTAAAGTCAACTCCCTTCTTGGGAATGACATGAGTAAGTCAGTGGCAGTAGGGACAATTCTATTCACCCAGCCCTGATCAGCGCGTAACAGAGCACGCTCGCTGCACCCGGGTGTGTGCGGATGTCGGGAGGTTACTGGGGGAATCAGCCATCGGTGCTTTCTGTTTCACACCAAAGGTCACCACTGGGAAGAGGGAAGAGGGGAGACTATCTGTCGGGCACCCCTGAGAGACCATCTGTAGGGACTTTCTACACACCACCTAACATATCCCTTCCTAAAACCCTAAAGGCTAGGTATTATCGCTTCTCCTTTTACAAACAAGTAAACAGAAGCCCACATTCACAGAGCTAGTAAGTGGAAGAGCTGGGATTGAAATGCAGATATTTCTGGCACCAAACCCTTTGACCTTGCCATCACTGTCACACAGATTTCCACACGGCCATGTTGTATGAGCAGTGCTGACTTCCCATGTGTTGGCTCTCAGGGTGGGGACAAGGGCGAGAGACTCAGAGAGCCTTTTCCTACTTCCGTTCTTGCCCTTGACAATGTACTCTCTACACAGTCATAGACCTCCTTCCTTCAGTGGCATCCTTTTCTCTTAGGATAAAACCGAACTTCTTACCACAGCCTCCAAGGCCTGAATAATCTGGATACTACCAAATGCTCCAACTTCATCACACCACTCTCTGGGTTCACTGCCATTTGCACAGGAGCCTCCTCATTGTTTCTCAAATGTGGGCAAGTCCCTGCTTCCTTAGGGTCTCTGAGTTTTCCTGGAATGGTTTTCCAGTGTCCTTCTCTATGGTTTGCTCACTCTCTTCCTCCAAGTTTCAGTTCAGCTCTCACTTCCTTAGGAAGATCTTCCCAAGCCACTTTATCTAAAGTAGCACTTTATCTAAAATAATCCCTCTTTACAGCAAGTGTCACAGGGCGTCATTATGTACTTGCTTGCTTACTTACTGGCTGACATCCTCCCTAGGTGGTTAGCTCAGACAGCAGACACTACATTGTTTCAGTCACAGCCGTATCTCCAGAGCTTAGTACAGCGCCTGGAATATGGTTGATGCCCTGTAAGAATTTACTGAATGAATGAATCATTACCTATCTCATCCGATATATAAAATGACAATGAAGATCTCATCTACTCTGCCCTCTTTTACTCTTTCCCTAAACACATCTGATAACAAGGTATACTGAGAATTACTAATTCTAGTTTTATTCTCCCAATTATATTTGATGCTCCCCTAAAGACAGGACCTATATTTTCTATTTATTTATTTTTACATCAGAGTATCCACACTGGAATATATTTTCTATTTTAAAAAAGTCTGTGTCACAGCACTGTAACCATAGTAAACCCTAAAATCTGCTTATTTTCTATGATTTGCAGCACACGTCAAATCTAGAGGTATTACAGTCAAAAAATATTTTAATGAATGGCAAATGGCTCCTCAGATCTTCTCTGTAAGGTCAAAAAAGTAGGACAAAGAAAAAAAGCTATAAGATAATAACTTTCTATCTGTCCACAACAAATAGGATGGGATTAGCCTGGATTCTTTGCTATTTGTAATATATGATAAAAGAAAAAATTCTTCTGAAAAGAGGTTTTGGCGTTGACAATCTGGATGGAACTGCATGATGTGTTAAGGGGGCAGACAAGTGCCAAGCACGGGGACACACTGTGTACTCCCAGTAGGAACACAGGCTGTCCAACTGGTGGGATTTTAGATCCTTCTTTGGGAACTGTTTACCAGGAACTAGTTTCCTAGATATATTTCAATTTTGGTGGCGGTCGGAAAGGAGAGGGTTCCAAGCATGATGTTACAAAGAGATATAGGAATTGTTTGGACACCCACCATGATAACAGAACTCTGCCAAAAATTGTCAAAATCAACTTTTTCAGAACTCAAAATTAATCAAAGCCTTGCAAAAATCCAAGGAGTAATTATTCAAGAAAATAAGCTGAAACTCAGTAAGAACAGTAAGCTGTGTGGCATTTTAACTTGCTCTATTGCCGTTCCCCCTTGCCCAGCTCCATAGTAGCTTTAAAAACCAAAAGCCCTGCATCACGGCAATCGGCAATCGTGGTGACACAAGGCTGCCTTTCGGCCACTGGAGGAGCCAGAAGCCATCTGCAGTTCCCCTAAAGCCACATTCCAGAGAATTATCAGTATTTGGCTAGTCTGGTACCTCTCTGATATTGGTAATTTGCATCTTCTTTTTTTCTCCTAATAAGATTGGTCAGAGCTTATTAATTTTATGATCTTGAAGAACAAACTTTTGATTTATTGATCTTCTCTACTGTGGTTGCTGATTTCTAGTTCACTGATTTTCCACTTTGATCTTTAGTATTTCCTTTCTTCTGCTTATTTTGGTTTTAATTTGCTCTTCTTGTTGAGTGTCTTTGTTCTGAGAACTTTCTTGTTTTCTTATATAACATTTAGTGCTATAAATTTCCCTTTAGTACTGCTCTAGTATGTTTCCACAAATTTTGAAATCTAGTGTTTTCATTTTCATTCAGTTCAAAAAACTTTGACTTCTGTTTTGATTTCTTCTTTGATCTATGGGTATTTAGAAATGCATCATTTTCCAAATATTTGGGGGATCTTCCCAACTATCTTTCTGTTATTTCTACTTTAATTCCATTGTGGTCAGAGAACATACTGTGCATGACTTAAATCCTTTTGAACTCGTTGAAAATTGTTTTATAGTCCAGAATGTGGTCAATCAGGTCAAGTGAATTGATAGTGGGTTCAAGTCTAGCATATCTTTGATAATTTTCTGCTTATTTGTTCTACCAATTATTCAAAAAGTAGTATCAAAATCTCCAGCTATAATCATGTATATGTATCTATTTCCTCTTTCAGTTCTATCAGCTTTTTCGCTTTTTGTATTTTGAAGCTCCGTGATTAGATATATAAACTTTTAGATTTGTCATGTCCTCTTGACTAATTAACTCTTTTATCACCAGGAATTATGTTCCTTATCCCTGGTAATAGTCTTTCCTCTGAAATCTATTCTGCCTGATATTAATCTAGCCCATCCCACTTCCTTATGACTAGTGTTAGCATGATAGATCTTTTCTCACCTTTTTTCCTTTTAACCTATTTGTGTCTTTATATAATAATGTGTGTTTCTTGTAGGCAGCATATATAATTGGGTCTAGCTTTTTTATACAATCTGATAATCTGCCTTTTGATTAGGGTGTTTATAGCAATTAAATTTAATTAATGGATACAGTTAGGTCTGAGTCTATCATCTTGCTATTTATTTTCTATTTGTCCCACCTGTTCTTTTGCATGATTTCTGCCTTCTTTTGGATTAACCAAGTATTTTTTATGACCACTTTATTTCCTTTGTTGGACTGTAAGTTATAACTCTTTTTTTGTTGTTGTTATTTTGGTGGTTGCTTTAGACTTAATAGTATTTACCTTTATCAGTCTATGTTCAAATTACATCATACTACTTCACATATAAGAAGATTAAAACAGGCCGGGTGCGGTGGCTCACGCCTGTAATCCTAGCACTCTGGGAGGCCGAGGCGGGCGGATTGTTTGAGCTCAGGAGTTCGAGACCAGCCTGAACAAGAGTGAGACCCCCGTCTCTACTAAAAATAGAAAGAAATTATCTGGCCAACTAAAATATATATAGAAAAAATTAGCCGGGCATAGTGGTGCATGCCTGTAGTCCCAGCTACTCGGGAGGCTGAGGCAGGAGGATCGCTTAAGCCCAGGAGTTTGAGGTTGCTGTGAGCTAGGCTGACGCCATGGCACTCACTCTAGCCCAGGCAACAAAGTGAGACTCTGTCTCAAAAAAAAAAAAAAAAGAAGAAGATTAAAACAACATACTTCCATTTCCCCCCTTCAGCCTTTAGGCTGTTGTTGAGATGTATTTCACTCTTACATATATAATAGAACCCAAAATACAATGTCATTATTTTCTCTAAATAGTCAATTACCTCTTTAAAAGATTTAAATAAGAAGAAAAGAATCGAATATATTTACCCTTGTAGTCATCATTTCATGTATTCTTCATTACTTTGTTTAGATCCAGATTTTTATCTGGTACTATTTCCCTTCTGCCTGATGATGTCCTTTAACATTTTTTGTAGTGTGGGTCTTATGATAAAAATTTCTTTTGGCTTTTGTATGTCTAAAAACATCTTTATTTCACCTTTGTTTTTCAAAGATATTTTTGCTGGGCATAGAAAGGGTTTACTTCTATTCCCCCTCTTTTAGTTCTTTAAAGATTTTGCTGGTTGGGCGTGGCGGCTCATGCCTATAATCCTAGCACTCAGGGAGGCTGAGGCAGGAGGATCGCTTGAGCTCAGGAGTTTGAGATCAGCCTGAGAAAGAGCGAGACCCCGTCTCTACAAAAATTAGAAAAATTAGCTGGGTGTGGTGGCACATGCCTATAGTCCCAGCTACTTGAGAGGCTGAGGCAAGAGAATCTCTTCAGCCCAGTAGTTTGAAGTTGCAGTGAGCTATGATGACACCACTGCACGCTAGCCCGGGAGACAGAGCAAGACCCTGTCTCCAGGAAAAAAAAAAAAAAAGATTTTGTTTACTCCCTTCTCATTTCCATTGTTCCCAACAAGAAATCCGTTGTCATCCTTATCTTTGTTCCTTTGCATATCCACATCTTTTTTTCCTCTGGCTGCTTTATCATTGGTTTTTGGTAATTTGATTATGATGTGCCTTGGTATAGTTTCCTTCACAGTTGTGTGTTATATTCCATCTAGTGTAATTTTCACTTCATTTAAATCTCTATGAGTTTGAGTATTTTATGTCTTCCATGTCTCTACTTAACTTTTTAAACACACAGAATATAGTTATATTAACAATTTTAATGTCCTCCAAAAATTCTAACATCTATGTTAGCTGTGGATTTTTTGATCAATTATTCTCATTATATAGTGTTTTCCTGCTCCTTTGTATACCAGACAATTTTTGATAGGATGAACTGTGAATTTTACCTTGTTGGGTACTGAATATTCTTGTATTCCAATAAGCCTTCCTGAGCTTTATACAGGGATATGATTAATTTACTTAGCTCTTTCTTTTATGATTTGACAGGCAGGTCCAGAGCAGTGCTTGGTCTAGGGCTAATTAACCACGGAGGCAAGACTTTCCTGAGATCTTTCCATTGTCCCATAAATGCTTAGTTTTTCCAGTCCTGCTGGTGGGAACAAACACCATTCCCAGCCCTGTGTGAGCAGCACAGGGCTCTGATCCTCTGATCCTTTCGGATGGGTAGTTTCCTCGTATACATCACAGATCAGCAGTCTGCTGAATACTCAAGGGGGACCCTCTACAGACCTCCAGAGCTGTCTTTCTACATAGCTCTCTCCTCCTAGGTAACTGTCCTACAAACTGTGGATGCCTTGGTCTCTGAACTCTCAGCTCTATTTTTCCAACTCATCCACACTACTAGGTTCCGTCTCAGTCTTCCCCGGCAGTGCCATGGCCCAGAAACCTTCTCAAGGCGGTAAGCAACGGTAAATACAGGGCTCACCTCTTCTGTTTCCCACCTTTCAGGGAACTGTCCTTTGTTGTCTGATGTCCAGTGTCTTGAAACTCTTGTCTCCATATTTTATTTGAATTTTAGAGTTGTTTCAGACAGGAAAGTAAATCTAGCCCCCATTACTCCACCTAGACTGGAAGAGGAAGTCCAATTCCCTTGCTTTTTCTCTCTATGATGAACCTCAATTCCTCCACATGACAGTTAGATGATTTCCTGCTGTTTTTTCTATTGGCAAGATGGAGAACCATGGATCACTTTCCTCCATGCCACCTTGACTGACTTCTCAATTATTTATAGACCAACTATTATATTTAGAATTCTACTGTATAGAGAAAAATTAATTAGCAAGACAAATGCAGGTATGAATAGCTATTTCATAGAATGATTCTCTGAAGGCCATAAGATACTTCATCAAAAACATTAAAGTTTTTAGAACACCAAACATTAGATCTGGCTGGGTGTTCAGCAAGAAAAGAAGGAGATTAACAACTTTCGAACTTCCCCTCTTACCTGTACGTCCTGTATGCTAAGTTCAAGCATGTGACTGGTTGCCAGCTGTGTATAGTGCACATTGATTCCTGTAAGACTTGCAAAGACCAATTCTTCTGGGACTTTATTAATTAAGGACAACCCAATTCCACCTTCTAACTTCACAAGCACCTGAAAGGAAACCAAAATATGGCACCCTGATTGTTTAAAACACAGCTCATGGTAGCCAAGAAAGGACAAGAAAATAAATGGCTTTACATCCCTCTACTCCTTACTGCTGAGCAGATGAAAACTATTTAGGAGAGTTCCATTATTCATCTGGATGGCTCAAATGCCACCATCTCATTGGACGCCTTCCTTTCTAGGCATACCCCCAACCCCAGCTAGAACTCCAGAGTGATGGGATGATCTCTCTATCAGAGCACTGATTACATTCTACATTTTATTATGTAATTATTTGAGGATGTTTTTCCTATTTGGGATGAAAGCTCTTAATTGGTCATTTACCCTGCACTTGATAATACCTGATACAGTGCTTTACACATAAGCATTTGATTTAAAAAAAAAATCCTTGAATAAGTATCAAATAATGTGCTTGCTCATGTTCATCTCATCTTCCTTTTCAAATTTTTCGTTCTCTTCCCCAATACCCAAACAGAGAATAAGGAAGATATCAGAGTGAACTAAAGCCAAAAACAAATAAAAAACCCTAGTTTACTTATTCTTTATCTTAAATTTTATTTAAATTCAAATTGTTTAGCTTCTTTTATTGTAATTTTACTTTATCAATATTTGTTACATTCTGATTCCACATAAACTTAAGTTGTCATTTCCATGACATATTCACACATTCATGTGATAACAGCAAACACTGAGAGGCAAAACCCATATTTAGAATCATATAGGGCAGAAAGAAAACAGAAAGCCTAAACTGAGAAAACCACAGAGCAAAACTCTAAAAAAATTGATGATCAAAAAAATAAATTTACAACATTTAAAACTTACTTCTAATTCCTGTTCTGTATCTGGATTCCTTAATTTCTGCAGCTCCTGTTCCGTTATAGGAAGTTCATCTACTTCATATGATGATCGGTCACTTTTCCGTTGGCAGAAATCTGTTATCTGAAGTCAAAAAAAACAATACTGAGAGGGCTCACACTTCCACAATGAAACTCGTTTTAACCCATGCCAACTGTGTATGTCAAAAGGCACTACCTGCTCAAGAATCCTATGGAAGTTAATGGTTTCCGAAGCACCACTAAGGTAAGATTTGTGTAATAATGAAGCAAACTTGGTTTTAAGTCTATGTGGTAAACTCTCAAGCTGTAGATCTGAGAACCTCATGTAGTGGGATTAGGTTATCTGTATATGATCTCAAATTACAGTTCAAGTGAAAATAAGCAAAATTCAAGATCACTGCATTCATTTTTGCCTTAAAAGAACGCCGCTTTTTAAAGTGGTATTGTGGATTACGATGCACTATCTCAGAGAGTTGTTACATTTCGAAATTTTTTTTTCCTGAGTTCTCCAATTATACTGTGACTTAATAAATCTATTAATATATTTCCCTTACAGATCTCTCCTGAGCTTCAGATCCATATTTATGATGACTTTTGGACATCTTCACATAGGTATCAGTTACCATAACTCAGCAAGTCCAAAACCTAACCTCGCACCGTCCCACAGCCTGCTCTGTGTCATCTCTTAGTGATGTGAACTGTTGTCCTCCCAGCTGCCCAAATCAGAACGCTGGAGGCCATTCTTGATTCCTTCCTCTCCCTCATCCCCACAGTCATTCAATCACTAAATCTGACTGACTCTACTCCTAAACAAGCTTTTATTTCTGTTCATTTATCCCCACCCCCCTCAGGCCCATCTCCCGCCATTTCTTCCAGTTCAGGCCGTCATATTCTCTCACCAAAACCACTGCAAAAGCCTCCCAACTGGTCTTGCTCTGTCTCCAGTTCTGCCCCACTCTCCACACTGCAGCCTGAGTGAGCTACCTAAAATAGATTTGTGACCATGCCATTCCCTGAGTCCTTGTTGCCTCAGAAAAACCACCAACTCTTTAGTATATATCTCAGACTTTTAATGATCTGGCCCCTGCTTCTATCTCTAGCCTTATTTCTTACCATATTCTATGTGCCACTTGGGATGAAGAGGACTCTCCTACCTGAGGGCCTTCACTAATCAACTTCCAAAATACTACATATTAATAACTTACTTATTTTGTTTGTTACTCACTGTTTGTCTACCCTCTTAGAATGTAAGCTCCAAGAAGGCAGGGAATGTCTGTTTGTTCACTGGTCCATAGTCAATACCTAGAACTGTGCCTGGCTCCAATAGGAGCTTAATAGCTGTTAATGAACATGCTCATTATTGAGGGCACAGTCCCTCCACCTTTCCCTCTCTGTTTGGCTAACTCCTTTCAGTCAATGTTTAGGTCAAAGTTTAAGCATTACTTCTCCCAGGAAGTTCCCTCAACTGCCAAATCCAGGAATACAAATCCTTTCCCTATACCATCCACTCCTACTCTCATAACACAACATTTTAATTGTCTGATTAGGGACCTCATATCTTCTTGTTGCTAATGTTATTAATACATCAATTATTTATATTAATATTAGCATAATGATCAATAACATTGATAATAATATGTATTGTTCTTAGCATTATCTTCTTTAATTCTTATTGTTTTAGATTATCTTATATTTTAGCCATACTTTTTTAATATTTATATTTTACTTCTACTTTGTTATAACAACTTTTTGAAGCAGATCCTATCCTTGTTTTACAGATGAAGATACCATAAATATGTTCTGGCATAAATATAGCCCATAAATATTTGCTGAATGACTAACCAATGGGAAGGAAAAGTATGCTGAGTTCCATGTCAGTTCTTATGATAAATTATTACCTGGAGTGCTCTAGTTGGTCCATCTGGGACGACTCTGATGGATAAGATTCCAGAACCGGGTCTCATTTTTTGGTTAATAAACTGTTGTTCAGGTGGAACTGGCCCCAAAAGCTCCACTGAAGTGTCAGGACCAAGAACAACTTCAGCTCCATCAAACAAACCAGAAAGCCCTCCTTTGGCCTAAAAGACATTGGGGTAAAGATGTGTAAGAAAAGGCAAAGGAAATGACTTTGAAAATTTCACATGCCATTTGAAACAAGGTACTAAGTTTAAATTCTCTTCTGAAGAGTCACCATCAATGTATGGCAAAGCATTTACTACTTGCTCAGCTTTGCAGATGATAAAAACCAGTTAGGATTATTTGAGTAAAACGGAAAGTTATGCCACATGAATTTGGGGAATTATCAGTAAGGGACAATTCCATGAATAGAGTATACCAGTTTTACTCTGCCTTATAATAACTTCTAATCATTAAAGTAA
The DNA here is from genome assembly GCF_020740605.2 of Lemur catta. Taxonomy (NCBI): domain Eukaryota; kingdom Metazoa; phylum Chordata; class Mammalia; order Primates; family Lemuridae; genus Lemur; species Lemur catta. The sequence continues at coordinate 118,163,818 of NC_059130.1, forward strand.
ACTTTTTAAAAAGTAGCCAAAGAGTACTCTGATTAGAGTTTGCTTAAAAATCTGAAATATTCTGAAAATAAAACAATTAGTACTATCACTTGGTTTTCCAATAAGAAGTGTATTCTAGAGATGAAAACCTCCCCAAACAGGCCTAGAGCTGGACAACAAATACTCAAAAGATGGTGCCTCTTCTAAAATGAAACATGGAGCTAGCAATGTTACTTGATGCCCAGTTATTCAGGCCTTTGGAAAAAAGTACCTTCTTGTTATAGCCCCAAGTAAATGGAGTCTACGGGAAGATGGCTCTGGGAAAGCAGGCACAAGGCTGGAGAAGACAATAGCAAAAAGTGTCTAAGTCCCCTGTATTCATTTTTAAATACTGAGTAATGAAAAGGAAACCCTGAGAGTTGCATTTATAAGACAGGTTTTAACACAGAGAAAGCTTTTTATGACTATTTTAAGTTTAGAAAGAAAGTACATGCACAACCTAATAAGGGTAGTGTCAGAAATGTTTTAATGTCTTCAATTACTTTATTCAGCATAATAATATTGAGACAAGCTCATTTCCCTAACCAAAACACATTCTGCTCTGCTGAATACTATTATTACAGGGTCACTCACAAGCAGAGAAATGATGAAATAGATTCACAAAAACAACAAACACCAGAAAGGGATTTTAAGGAAGAAAATGCTCCAAGAGAAATGGATTACATGGGCTTTAGAAACAAACTAGAAGTAAAGTCAGGGTCAGACATGGAACCCACCAATTATAACAAGCCCTCTTTTGCCTCTAGAAGTCTGAATTGTATTGCTAATTGAAAATCACAAATCCATTCCAGATGTGGGCTTCATATAAGTAAGCAGCTTGTCTTTGATGAAAAAGGCTCAGGGCGATAGAGATAAAGAAAATAAATCGCACCAAAAGCAGTCAGAGGCTCCTTATGGTTTTGCAAACCACCCTGGAGTATAATCTCCCTGTATGAAAGGACAGCCTGGTTTCTATCAGGGACAAGCACACTAACAGTTCTCTATCAAGGGCCTGATGTTCTCGTATCTACCTTTTAGGTAAAACCCTGGGCTGGGGTAGAACTGCACACACAGTTGCACGTGTTGTTCTGCAATATGCCCAAGCCTCCTAGGCACCTTCTAAGGTCCCCAGGGTACACTTCCCAGCATCCTATAGTTTCAGGGTTGCTTCTTACTTCTCAGACTCCTGGTTTCCTTTCCAGCCTGAAGCCAGAAAGGGCAGAAAATCTAAACTCTTGGTAATTTTCCAAACACATATTTGCTTAGAAAGTACCTAGGAAATTATCATGGGGTAGACTGGCCAAGAAGAGGACAGAGGAAACTGTCCATAATCTTCATTCTGACATTTGCTACGACAATTAAATGCTTATTTGGGCACCACTGAGTTATGTGGAAGTAAACCAAAAAAGAGTATGTAGACTCTTGGTTACTGCTCAGCATTTCCTGGAATACTTCACAAAAGACTTGTAGCTATTATATCAACTTCACAGGTCTAAAACTAATCTACCTAACTTAGTGTTAGACTTTTAGTTGACATGTTTCTTTCTTTTAAAATTACATAGATAATTTATGTCAAAGAAAAAAATCCACATAAGCCAAGATGAAAAAATTTGTATCACCCAGAAACCATTCCTAACACACTTGCTGTGTATCACCTTCAAAACATTTCCCATGGAAATACACACAGATGACAGATGTACAAGTTTCTTGACTTTCTTTTAACTAAAATGGAATAATAGAATCCTTTTTATTAACTTGTCCCACTTAACAATTTATCATGTATAACCTAGTTGAGACTTTGTTTCAGAGAAGGCTTAACCACTGCTTGCCACAACTGGGGTTGTCAAAAACTACTGACCTGGACCACCAACCCATGTAACCCACAGGTCAGTTTTCCTTCTCGGAAACTCCATGTCTGAGTTGTGCTTCGCCTGCGATCAGGCTTCCGCAGCATCAGCGGTTCATATCTAGAAAAAGGAAAGTGTAATAATTCGTCTGAGTCAACTCTTTCAGGCCTGAAGAGAACATGAGGACCATGGCTTGGCTCTGCTTCTTCCTAATCCTCTCTGCCCTTAAAATCTAAAGGGACCTTAGCTTGGGTCCTGCGGCAGTTAGATATCTCGTAATGAGGAAGGGGGAGTAAGGCAAGACGGAAATCAACAAAGAGGGGACACAAAGTGGTAAGGCGTTAAAGATTCACGCTACAACACAATAATAAATGTTCTCACATTCTCACAATGACAAATTACCATGCAGTATGGGAAGGGATATCTGCTAAATGTATTTAAAATTCTGTCAACAGCCTTTCTTCTGCTGTATTTCTAAATATTTTTATTTTGTGTTTTAACTTGTAAGTCATCTAAAGTCTGTTTGGAAGCAAACAAAGTGTCAACTGAAAACAAATACATTGATTTTATGAACAAAGGCACAGGCCAATAAAATAACTTATTCAAACTTAAACAGCTAATTTGAATCCAAGGAGTTATTCATAAAAACATTTAATTATTCTCTTGATAATTTAATTTCTGCTTTTGAAAGATTTAAAAAAATCATTAGAAAGATTTTAAGAAAAATTTCACTTCTACTGAGTAAGAGTAGACTGGAAGCTTGGGTGAAAGAAATATTCACTTTTTTTTTTTTGGACAGAGTCTTGCTCTGTCGCCAGGGTAGAGTGCAATGGCATCAACATAGCTCACTGCAACCTCAAACTCCTGGGCTCAAGGGATCCTCCTGCCTCAGTCTCCCAGGTAGCTGGGAACTACAGGTCCACCCAGCTAAGATTTCTACTTTTTGTAGAGACAGGGTCTCTTGGTCAGGCTGGTCACAAACTCCTGACCTCAAGAGATCCTCCTGTATCAGCCTCCCAGAGTGCTAGAATTACAGGCCTGAGCCACCATGCCCAGCCAATACTCACTTTTCATAACATACCCTTTTTAATGTTTGAAGTTTTTTAATATCTGCATGAGTATTGTCATAACAACTTAAATAAAAGGGAAGGCCCAATACTCATATTTGGGAATCTGACAGGTTTCTGTCAGTAAAGAAAAATATACGTAGAAAAATACAAATCCTTACTTCATTTACATAACTCTCATTTTTTGGTGTAGATTTTCTCTGGGTATGAATTTGAAAGCAATGAGGTTGAATCAAAAGTTGCCTAGAAAATTACCTGTTGTCAGTCACGGCGGCAAGACCAGCAATATCTAAGATGGGAGATCCCTCAGTGGAGCGGGCAGCTGAGGGCTTATTGGGGTTGTGAGGAACCGAAGAGCCTTCGTGGGCCAGCATTCCCGTACCCGTCATCCTCCACAGCTGAGAACGCTTGCCTGGTTCCTGTGGAGCCAATGCACACACAGACAGAAAGAGCCATCAGGGCAGCCACAGCCAGTTCCTCACTTCAAGAACTTCCTCTAAGGGCTGAGTAGGTTCTCAAGTAGAAACTGTACTTAGATATTTTTCCACATTATATGAATGCCTAATTCAAATTTTCATTGTTGTTAATTCCTAATTGCACTTAGGATGAAATATGCTAACCTCTTGAACCAAATAACCAAAAATTAGAAATACTGTGAGTTTTAAAAGTTTCAGTCTTTTCATACATCTAATATTTTTTCCTTTTTCTTTTTTAGAAATTACAAACAAATAGCTGGGCAATCTCCCGCACTAGCTATACTGCCACGATCACTGTGCCAGATGGCGACCTCTGGTGCCCTTACCTTAAAAAGGGATCCAGTTATATAAAGAATATATGATAATCTCAATATCTGACTCGCAGAAAAACAGAATTTAGCAGACGTCTTCCTCCCTCTCCCCAATGTCGATAAAAGAAGTATACTATATCGATGGCCTCCAATTTTCAGAAGTAGATTATATTCAAATGTTAAGTTGGTTGTAGTCAAAGTTTATACTAAGTTCACTGCTATTAATTCTGAATATATTTTCTCCTCAGAAATATGTGATAAGCAGCAGTTGGGCTTCCAGGTCAATCATGAAAGTCTACAAAACCCATTATATACTAGAAGTAATAATAATATTTATTGAGAATTTACTATGTGCCAGACATTAGTCCATGAGATTTACGTACAATAATTCATTTAATCCTAAAGACAATCCCATGACATTTGTACTATTATGATCCTTATTTACAGGTGAGGAAACTAAAGCTTAGTGAGATGAAGTAACTTCTGCATGGTCACATAACTAGCAGGTGGTGGCCCCAGAGCAGCCTGATGCCAGAGGGGGCAGGTTCCACTACTCTGCCATGCGGCGTCCCTCACACAATCTGCATAGTTCCATGTCAGTCATACCTGTACTCCAGCTAGACTGGTCAGGATGACATACACTCTCACCAGGTAGGAGCTCCTCCAGAGCAACAGACACTTCTGGGTACCACAAACTCAACGCTACACCTGTGTTGGAAAGACAGCTTTTGCATTACATTCTACAAAGTAAAAACTAACACAGTAGTATGAACATTGGAGTCAAAATGCCAGGATTTGAGAACCAGCTGTATGATTTTTACGAGCTGAGTGACCTTGGACAAGTTACTTAATCTCTTAGAGCCTCTGTTTCCTGATCTGTCAAAGGGAGAAATTAGGCTACCTCTTACGGTTCTTGTGACAAGTGTAATAAACACAAGGTACTTAGCACATGCCTGGCACAGGGTATGGTCTCAATAAATGTTTGCTGTGTTATCATTATTATATCCCTTTACATGGCACTTTATGTACATTATCTTAGTTGATCCTGCTAACAAACCTGGGAGGTCAGTAGGAAAATGAAGCTCAGAGAGGAGCAGGAAATACCAGCTATCACGTATCTTTAAGTGGCAAAGCCAGAATTCAAATCTAGAAAGAAATCATGCCCTTTCTACTGTGTGCTGCTGCCTCCTCTGTCTGCAAAAAGAGATGAAACTGGGCTGTACTTCTCCATCTCCAATCCCCACATGCTTGCTTCTTTGTTCACAGTAAAAGAACACATCTTACACATAGTAAGAGAATACATCTTTCCATAGCACCAGAACCAATGTAAAAAAGCATCTCAATTATCCTGTAGATGCTACAGATTGGGAATCAAAATGCAGACACCCAGGTGAGATCAAGTTTTCATACAGGGATTCCTCTACTGCCTGCTCATTTGTATAGGCTCATCATAAGCTGGAAATTAGCAAAATTTCCTCCTAAAAATCTGAGATGCACCATTCTCCTTCGAGTTCCCTTCCCCCCTTTCCCTAACCATTTAGTCCTCAAACCATTAGATGAGACTGTAGAAGGCAGAAGTCCATGTGGGCTGTGTGTTTGGGGGTGGGGGGTTGTGGTGGTCCAGTATGGGACTGTTGAATCGCACATGGGACAAGAAAGGTGTGTACACGAGCGATGGGTCAGCCGGGGGGCAGGGTGTGATGACATCTGACATCCATGCCAAGGGGTTAGAGAGAGGAACCTAAGTGGAGCATCAGAGACAGAGAGCGAGGTGAGGAGGACATTCCTGCAAAGGGAAGGGCTTGGAAGGGGGGCTGCCCAGCACATGGAGATCAGAGCCCAAGGGAGGTAACAAGGGTGTCCACACAGGAGATGGGGCAATTGTGGTAATGGTAGACAAGTTACATTACGGAAACTGATCAAATCAATAAATATATTCTCAGTGCTAGACAAGGAAGTTTACAAATATGGAGGGGGAGAAAATGACAATGAACTTTGTGAAGGTGGACTGGAATTGTAAATATTGGTGTGAACTCTGGGTTTTGGCATATATAGAGACAGATACAGTACACAGATGAACCCCTAGCTCTGTCCTCTGAGAGAGCCTGGGAACTCCAACACTGCAACAGCAACAAGTGCACCTAGTGCACATATCTTAAGTCTCTAAATTCCATTCTTTGATAGAAGGTATTGAGGCTCCCTGGAGAAGTGGCAACTTCCAGGAATGATGCAAAAAAAAAAAAACTAAGATGGGCCCAGGATAACTTGCTGTGTCAGAAAGGAAGGAAGTAAGGGCGCATGTCAAAATAACACTAAAGGTTAAAGGAGCTCACTGGCCAAAGATGAGAAATACTCAGCATCAAAATAAATACTGACAGTAACAGATAACCCACTGAATACTGGGTTATCTGACTGCCTGATACACACACACACACACACACACACACACACAAATAGAAAATTTGATGAGGAATAGGATATTTACAGCCTCAAAGTATTGCTCTACAAAATACTAATGACAAGGGGAAAAAGAACAACTTCACTTCTCAGGGGAGAAGGCTGGCAAACACCTCAATCAAGTGCTCCAAGTTAACATCACCAGTACTGGGACAAATCAACAACACAGCACTACTTTTGTAAAATTCCTCTCAACATTTCTGGAAATTTGGGCTTGTTTCAAAATCAAAAGTAAAAAATGGAAAATCAACCAAACAAACAAAAACCTAAGACATCAACATTCTTTCTTTTTTTTATTTTTCCTCTTTTTAGGGGGCGGGGGGTGGGGGAGACAGGGTCTCACTCTGCCACTTGGGCTGGCATGCAGTGGCATCATCGTAGCTCACTGCAACCTCAAACTCCTGACCTCAAGCAATCCTCCCGCCTCAGCCTCAGAGTGCTAGGATTATAGGCGTGAGTCACCACACCCTAAAGGGGATAAATCCATTTCTTAATGCCACTCATATACTTTTACATAATTTTAGATATCAGTGCAACTCATTTATTATCTAACCTCCCATTTACCAGTTTTCATTCTCAAGTAAAATAATAACTGTGAAAAAGTTCAATAAATTATAAAATGTCATTTAAAATGTTACAATTATTGCTACTTAATTTTAAAAATCTCTTCTCGTCTGCCTACCAGTCACTGGCCCTTGGAATTCCACGTTTATCGCTCAGGCTTTGCTGGTCACAGCTGGTGCTCATATCCCACCTGGTCAGTCATCTCACTCCGAGCTGGTGCTCATTTACCCTGACAGCCTCACCACCTTGTACGTTCTTTAAAGTCACCTGACATCATGTCCAAAGGTGCTTCCATTTGTTTTTTAAATTCATGTCTGTCAGACTTGCTCCTCCTTTTAGATTTCAGACCAAAATTTTGCTTCTCAAAATCTATCTTTCAAAACTTCCAGTAAAAGTGTCAAAAACTGTTTACCTTCAATTCCTATGCCTATTGGTCTTTTACTTATCACCATTCCCAAATCTCATTTCCAAAATGTATCACACACATAGGCAACAGCCATATATAAAAGAGTGTGATCACATTCTAAGCAAATGAGAATTATATGACTTGGAACTAGTATAATACAAAAATACATGCAGAAGTTCTGATACATGCTACCACATGGATGAATGTTGAAAACATGTCACGTGAAAAGAGCAAGTCATAAAAGACCATTCATATGCAAGTCCACGACATGGACATCTATAGAGACAGAATGTAGATTACAGATTGCTCAGGGCTGGGGAAACAGGGGAACCTGGGGGTGATGGCTAAAGGATACAGGGTTTCTTCCTGAGGTGATGGAAATGTTCTAAAATTGAGTGTAGTGATGGTTGCACATGTCTGTGAATATACTAAAAACCACTGAATTGTATACTTGCAAGGGTAATTTATACGGCACACAAAGTATATCTCAAAAAAGCTGTTAAAATATTAAATTAAATTTTAAAACGCATGTATTAGAGTTTCATTTGCTGTACAAAATTTGAAATAATTTGAATCCCCCCACCAATCAAAACTCTGTCAAGAGCTACATAACCTCCCCATGAGCTGTAAACAAGGCACGGTACCGCCAGGAGGGACACCACAATCAGTGGTAAGGAGGCATCCTCTGTCAGGGTACTTTTTGAATTATTTGGTTTAAATGATGTGAAGTCTTCAGGAACTATCCCCTCTCAGGTCAGTGCTTCAAATGATCACTCTTGGTGGCCTCCCTCCCCTTAAAGTGGCTTCTGCACCTTTGTGTTCCCAAATAGCTGTCATCTTTCAGTTTCAACTATTTAGACCAACTATTTCTGTCATTTTTCATATTTCTGGCCAAATTTAACTGCCTTTCTCTCCAAATATAGGTTCACTAACATAAACATTTCCCTAAAATGACTTGAAAAGAATGTCAAACTGACACTTTTTTCTCTTTTCATGGTTTCGACTCTGAAGTCAGCATTAAAAAGGGAAATTTTAGTCAGTCTGATTTTTTTTAAAATTCAGTTTAAGGAAAAGATTAGGGAAGTGTTACAACAGAAAAATAAAGTAGTGCAAAAGACAAATCACAAATTCAAGAATTAAGTTCTACCAAAAAAGCATCTCAGAGAAGGGCTTGGGATTCCTATAGCAGGCATCAGGGCACAGTGGGAACAGTGACCTGGTGCCTTCGAGACGCCTAGGTTCTACAATGTAAGCAAGTCATTCAGCCTAAGTCCCCATTTCCTCATTATAAAACAGAGACTCTGGACTAGACCCTGAGTCGCTTCCAGTGCTAAATATCTTTTATTCTAAACTCCAATTTCTAAGCTCTCTTACCTTCTTCTTTAAAATGACTCTTTGTGTCTTCGGTGAGACATCCAAAACGAGCTCAGCACAGGTAATGGCTTTGTTGGAAGCCACGGGCCTTCCTGTTCCCTCCTGCAAACTAGAATTATAAAAAAATATATATATATACATATATATATGCACACACACACACACATATACACACATAAATACATACACGTGTACAAACTCACATATGTATTCAGGTATACGTAAGCAATGCCTAAAACCTCTATTAAAGAAGAAAAGTTTTTAAAGCATAGAAGAAAAAGTCCGACATAGCAGAAAGATCAGGGTTGTATTTTTTTTCCTGCACAGTTCAAAGATTCATCTGTCAGAAGACATATTCTGACATTTTTTCCTCTCCTGATAATTTTAGTGGCTTAAAATTCAAACATAAAAGGATAACCATATGTCTTCAGAGGCTAAAAAAGGGCAAAAACCAAAACAATAGAAAAAAACAAGTCAGACATCAGACATATCAAGGGACCAAGAATTTGCTCTATTCTGCCAGGTAGAAGATCAGCATCATTGCATCCCCACATCTTGGCAAGAAATCAGAAGTCCCTTTGGAATGAAAAGAAAACAAAGGGTTCATAATCACCTTCCTCCACTTCAATCATGTTGTCTTTCTCTGTGGTTTAAGAACCCTAAGCTTTATGGAATGTTGCAGCCTGGCTATGCTTTGGGGTATTGGGAGGAGGTTTTATTTAGATTATTCTGTTACCATCAATCCCTATTATCAAAAATAAGGTATTAACAGATAAATTCAGAGTTAAAAACTAGTATTTATGACAACAAAAGCACAACTGACCCCTGCCCAAAAAAGATAAATTGGAATTCATCAAAATGAAAACCTTTGTGCTTCCAAGGACACAATCAAAAAGATAACTAACAAAATGGAAGAAAAGGCTTGCAAAAAATACATTTGATAAAAGAATGACATGAGATAATACAGAGAACTCACATAATTTAACAAAAAGGCAAATAATTCAATTTTAAAATGAGCAAATGATTTGAATAAACATTTCCCCAAAGAAGATACACGAACAGCTAATAAGCACATGAAAATATCATTAGTTATTAAGCAAATGTAAATCAAAACCAAATGAGATACCACCTTACACCTAGTAGGATGAGTACAGTAACAATTAAAAAAATGTGTTGGCAAAGAGATGAAGAAATTGGAACCCTTGTACATTGCTGGTGGGAAAGTACAATGGTTCAGCCACTGTGAAAAACAGTATGACGGCACGGCTCTTCAAAAAGTTAAACATAGAATTACCATAGAACCCAGCAATTCCACTCCTAGGTATAAACAAAAAAAAATTGAAAACAGGTACTCAAATATATGTACAGGGATATTCACAGGAACACTGTTCATAGTAGCCAACAGGCAGAAACAATCCAAACATCCATCAATGGATAAATGGATAAACCAAATGTAATATACACATACAATAGATAATTACTCAGCCATAAAAAATGCTGAATATTTTCCATAAAAAGAGTGAATACTTATACATGCAATAGTGTGGATGAACCTCAGAAACATTATGCCAAGAGAAAGAAACCAGACATAAAAGGCCACTTTTATGATCCCATTGATAACAAAATTTCCAGAATAAGTAAATCTACAGAGACTGAAAAGGAGACTGCTGGTAGCCTAAAGCTGAGGATGGAGAGGAATGGCAGTGACTGCCTGATAGGCTTGGGGTTTCTTTTTGGGGTGATGAAAATGTTTGGGGCCTAGGCAGAGGTGGTGGTCACACAACACTATGAAGGTAACAAATGCCACTGAACTGTTCACTTTAAAAAGTCAAATTTTATGTTATATGAATTTCACCTCAATAAAAACAAAAACAAAAACAAAATTTTAAAAAACTTGTCTTCTTCTTCATTATTAGTTCTCTCTAAGAATGCAAAGAAATAGTTCTAGTATACTCCAAAAGATGGTTCAACCTCTTAGTACACCAGGATTATTCTATTAATAATTCTGCTGTTAGAGTCTGAACACCAAGATTCCCAGAAGCTTCTCTTTATATCTGCTCCGTATCAGCTCAACCCATTAAGCTCATAATCCTCCATTAGAATTCTTCAGTTGAAGAGCTTAGTAACTACTGGAATTTATAGAAGGCAAAGAGAAAAACATGACTAGCAACCAGATTGAGAATTGGTTTTTCAGGCACTAAACCTTAAGCATGTCACATGGTTGGGTGCCAGAATCTTTAAAAACAAATAAACAAACAACTAACAAACACAATTGGCTCCATTATAACAAGATAAACATCCCAGCACTATCATTACCAAAGGGAACTGCAACAGACAGGAGAAACAGTGGCTATTCTCTGCAAATTCAAGTTATTACTCATACAATCTGGACTGTCGGCAGATGAGAAAGATAATGCAAAAATCCAGGGATTATTTTGTGGGCCCCAGTCACATGTAAAAATCTCTTTCACGTGCAAAAATTTTCAGAATATTTTGGAAAGGAACAGAACTTGAAATGTCCTGTTTTTCAGGTGATTTGTACTTACAATGCTAAAGATTCAACTATTTCCATTTCTTCACAGATATACTTTAAAATTGTCCCTTTAACTTCAGCACAGAAACAATAAACTGTATGCACATGTTGGTGGAATAACTACTTTTTGAAAGCCCAGTGTTTAAAATCTTTATGTGCCAATCTAATAGCAGAATTATTAATAAAATAAGCTCGATATTCTTCACCTGAGTTTTCTAAATACAACTAGTCAAACAATAATGAAGATTATGATTCCAAGACAATCAGAATTACTGTGAAGTTAAGCCCCTACACTTGCCTTTAGTGAGTATTAAGACAGACCTTTAAGTGTCTACTTAATCAGTATTCTCAATGGGGGAGAGGAGTCAGAATGATGACTTAAATAATTATGATGAAGATTAGTCAGTTTCAAAAGAGGCAAACAGACTAATAAATAGCTGAAAGAAAGTTTAAATACTAGAATGGATCTTTAAAAAAAAAAAAGTCTTGCCTCTTTGGATAAATTTTAATCCAGCCAAAAGACAAGGGTTTAAACTAAATGACCTCTTAAGATAGAACCTAAGCCTAGGATTTGGTAAAGAATGAAAGAATATTCCTTTGTTCTTTGGTCTCCTGAGAAACTGCTTAAAATTTAAAACCAGTTAATAATTAGAACCTTCTGCTTTACAAGAACAGTAATTTAATCCAGAATTACCCAGAGAATGTATATGTAGCAGCAATATAAATGAAATTTTCATAATAAAGCTGTCGGTTATCCTGGAAATCATTCATGTTGCAGTTGATCTCAGAGGAACCTGCGCCTTTAACAGTAAGAGTGATAAAAGGTGGCAGGGTGGGTTCATCCCAGGCATAATCCAATGAAGTCATAGGCTTCACTTCAGTCCGGAGCCTGGGTTCGGCTACACCATGCTGAGTAAAGACAACTGGGACCTAGAGTGACGGCAGAGAGGACAAAGAGGACTTTCATTCAGAGTGGTGTTACTGGAAAGTGAGTCAGTGCTTCCTAGGTTTAAGTTCCAGATCCTTCCCAAATGAATCCTATACAGGGAATAATCATCACTGAGGTTCATCATCTCACCTCTTCAAATGCTTTTCTAATCATCTTATAAATTCTGAAAACCTACCAATTAAAGGTCATGGGCCTACTGGATAAAGTGCTTTAAGAAGCTTTGCCAAGTCAAATATCCAGGGGAAGCAATTCTATCCTTCCAAGGGTATCTCTTCTACCCCAAACCCCCTGTGATAAACTTTGCATATAGAAAGCAATAAGAATTTTGATATATGGCTACAGAAAATCACATATTATAAGACACTGTTATTCAAAGGCATGTTTTAAAATAGAATCGAATGACTTCCACACTGGCTTTACTTGGAAGATTTATAGAAATGCTCACTGTAAGTAACCAAAAGTGGAATTGCCCATTCCCATTTTCACGGGACAATCTCATCCCTGTCTCTGTTTGTCCAGAATGTCTCCAGAGGGCATCATGTTAACCACACACTCTAGTCAAAATAAGTTTTGGTGGCTTAAAGATTACTTCTGCCTAGACAAAGGCTGCCCAGCAATCAAAATAAGCAGCAAAAACCACCTCTTAATGGTAAGGATTTCTAAGGTTGTCTAGCTATAGAAAGCCTATCTCTATAGCTTCTTTTAAACCCAAGTTTAAACTGTATTGCCCCATTATCTTAAGCACACGCTCCACCTTCCACACATGAAACCGCCAAACTGGCTCTCCTTAACTCCACTTGATACCTTAGAAAAGTTGTCAATTCGGAAAGGAGGGGGTAACTGATCTGTGTCACTAAATGAGATCCTATATGTAGCTCCTCGGAGAGTAATTTCCACGCGTAGGAAGAAGCATTTTCCCAGGGTATCTCTGCAGAATAAGAAAACAAAAGAGGTCACATAAAATGGAGGAAACAAGCTACAATTCACTTTCTTCTTATGCTTCTCACAACAGTGCTTGGGACTCAATCGATACCACCAAACCTACAGACCACTCTGTGTTTTTTGATCATACTAAAAAATTAGAAGTTGATAATATAATTACAAAATGGTGATTTTCAAATTCTTTCATTTCTTCAATATTTACTGATATCCTGCTGTAAAGAAGAGCTAAAAAGCAGAGCATGTATATGATGTATGTGTGGGCACATATATACATTTATATACAGATGTATCACTGGAAGGAATTGAAAGCTCATTTTTTTTTTTACTTTTTTTTTTTTTACCTATGTTCCATGAAAGATCATCTTTATAGAAAAATATCTGTTAAAAAATGTAGAAGAAATGAGAGAATTAGAAAGTCACCATTTTAAAACCACCAATGTAGTGACTGCTTCAAATATGAACCATCAAACCATTGAGTGACAAGTTTTTGAGAAACAGAATATTCACAGTCTAAATCATCCTTCCAATGGATTACTCTTATTCACAGAGAAGAAAGGTAAATTTACAACACAGAGATCTGGCGGACACCACCTTAATCAACAGATGATCAAACTTAACCCCATCAATAATGGGACCAACAGACACTACAGGCCTCCTGGCGGGATGCAACGGGAAACACTTATTGCAGAGGTAGCAGTTACCAAAAATGTTTGACCCAAATTTATATATACAGCAAACTATCGTCCAAATGCAGAATATAAGACATTCTAAGGTAACTGGCTTGGAGTCTTCGAAAATGTCAATGTCACCAAAAAAGGAAAAGTGGGGCTACTCCAGATTAAAGGAGACAATATACGAGCCACAGAAAATAACTGATCCTTGACTGGATCCCAGATTGGGGGGAGGGGTTGCTCTGAAGGACATTTTAGTCATTCATTCAGTCTATAAAGACTGTTTATTAGAAAACACATCAATACTAAATTTCTTCAGTATGTAATAATGGTATAACATTTATTTAGAAAAAAGTCCTTATTTTTAGGTAGTAAGTGCTGAAGTTTTTATGGCTGAAGTATCGTGATGACTTCAATTTACTTTCAAATAGTTCAGAAAAGTGGAGAGGGGGAGTGGTGGGAGAGGAGAGATAGAAAAGACAGAGAAGAGAAAGGAGAGAGAAAGTGTAGCAAAATGTTGAAAATTGGTGAATCTAGGTAAAAGATATAAGGATGCTCATTGTACTATTCTTGTAACTCTTCAGTAGTTTAAATTGTTTCCAAATGAAAAGTTGGAGAAAGTGAAAGAAATAGATGGCATAGTTCTGTTCTCAGTAGTTTAGGACTGCACACAAAACTATTTTTTTTTTTTTGAGACAGAGTCTCACTCTGTTGCCCGGGCTAGAGTGAGTGCCATGGCGTCAGCCTAGCTCACAGCAACCTCAAACTCCTCGGCTTAAGCGATCCTCCTGCCTCAGCCTCCCGAGTAGCTGGGACCACAGGCATGCGCCACCATACCCGGCTAATTTTTTTCTATGTATATTTTAGTTGGCCAGATAATTTCTTTCTAATTTTTAGTAGAGACGGGGTCTCACTCTTGCTCAGGCTGGTCTCGAACTCCTGACCTTGAGCGATCCACCCGCCTCGGCCTCCCAGAGTGCTAGGATTACAGGTGTGAGCCACCGCGCCCGGCCATGCACACAAAACTATTTTTAAAGGATTAACAAGAGGTACACAAATCATCTTCCTCCTCTTTTACTTCTTTTGGTAGTAATCATGTGTAACTTTTTTGTTTATTCCAAATTGACTTCCTATTCTCACACAGCAGATCTGAGCTGCCTCCACCCAGGCAGTATATACAACAATGGTGGTTTTAGCTACCCAGGCAGTATATAAAACAATGGTGGTTTTAGCTACAGAATCCCACACCTCTCTTCATTCTCCCTGCCACCCCAGCGAGATCTTACAGAGAACACACACTAACAGACAAAAGTTCTGGCTGAAGTCGGCATGAGGGTGTTGGAGCCCTACGCACTTGGTTCCCTTGGCCCCTAATGTCATCTCCTTCAAGCCCAATAGCTCCCAGGAAGACAGCTTGTAAACCACTGTACTCAGATGCAATTCAAACTAACAAGGCCAAGGCAAAGCATAATTAAGAAAAGCCCACCAATAAATCAGATAATGCATTTAAAAGTCAAATATAAATACTATTTTGGATCATATATTGTTAATTATCATATTTCTGTTCCTTTACAGTAGTGTTTTCAATAGAGAACTGACCATAATGTGTAAAAGATTAAATTTTGCTTCTAAACGTGTTCAAACAGCACTGATTTCAGATTCTTTAGCTTCAAAAGCATTTGATGAAATTAAAGACAACACAAATAAATGAAAAGGCATCCCATGTTCATGGATTGGAAACATAATTGTTAATATGTCAATACTACAAAACACAATCTACAGATTTAATGTATTCCTTATCAACATTCCAATGGCATTTTTTGCAGAAATAGAGAAAACAATCTTGAAAAAGAAGCACACAGTTGGAGGTCTCACATTTCCTCATTTCAAAGCTTATTATAAAGGTACTGTAATCAAAAACAGTGTGGTGCTGGCATAAAGACAAACAGACCAATGGCACAGATTAGATGGCCCAGAAATAAACCCTCACAAACAGGGTCAAATGATTTTCAAGAATGGTACCAAAACCATGTCATTGGGAAAGGAGAGTCTTTTTAACAAACAGAGTTGGGAAAACCAAATATCTACATACCAAAGAATGAAGATGGATGTTCACCTTATACCATATACAAACATGAACCCAAAATGGATCAGAGACCTAAAAGTAAGAGCTAAAACTATGAAACTCTCAGAATAAGAATTCCTACAACTCAACAACAACCTAATTCAAAAATGGGAAACCTAAAAAAACAAACAACCTAATTAAAAAATGTGCAAAGGACTTGAATAGATATTTCTCCAATGAAGATATACAAATGACCAACAAGCACATAAAACATACTCAACATCTCTAATCATTAAGGATATGTGAATCAAAACCACAAAGAGATACCACCTCACACCCATTAGGATGGCGACTACCAAAAACACAGAAAATAACAAATGTTGGTGAGGTTGTGGAGAAATTGGAACTTTATGCACTGTTGGTAGGAAAGTAAAATGATGCAACTACTATGGGAAACAGTATGGCGGTTCCTCAAAAAATTAAAAGTAGAATGACTACAGGATCCAACAATTCCACTTCTGGGTCTATACCCAAAAATATTGAAAGCAGAGTCTTGAACAGATATTGGTACACCCATGGTCATAGTAGCATTATTCACAATAGCGAAAGATGGAAGCCACCCAAGTGTCCATCAATAGATGAATGGACAAACAAAAAGTGGTACATATACACGATGAAATATTATTCAGCTTTAAAAACGAGGGAAATTCCAGCATATTACAACACGGATGAACAATGAGGACATTATGCTAAGTGAAATAAGCCAGTCAAAAAAGACAAATGCTGTATGATTCAACTTATATGAGGTACCTAGAGTAGTCAAATTTATAGGGACACAAAGTAGAATGTAGTTGCCAAGGGCTGGGGGCAAGGGGAATGGAGAGTTATTTAATGGGTACAGAGTTTTCAAAGACGAAAAGACTTCTGGAGATTGCACAACAATGTGAACACACTTATGTTATGAGCCATACACTTAAAAATGGTTAAGATGGTAAATTTTATGTGCGTTTTATCAGAATATTAAAATTATTAAACAATTTAAAAAAAAAAGCACTTGATGAAAGCAGCAAGAAATATTAAGTCATCCTAAGCTAGTTCAGGTTAAATACAGTTGATTTGCCTTAGCAAGGGCTGAGCATCCCTGGGCTAGGCATAGAAGGCCAGATGAGTTACTAGGACTGCATCAGATGAGAGAAGAGTTTGTGCAAACGTGCCAGAATAGACAAAAACATTTATAATCAGTGTTACCATCTAAATGCAGATAGACTTTTCAGAGTTGCAGGTAATCAGGATATGAGCTTAGTGTTACTCCTTGGACTTGTAGCCTCTAAGATCACAGCAATGACACAATGGTCAAAACTGGCAATACTCAGTTTAGCTCATTCCATCAAAATGGTCATTCATGCTTCCCTGGACTTTGTAAGTTCTAAGGCCTTCATCTGAGCCAGAAATATACATATCCATTTTACAAAGAGCAGTGTGGGCTTACTATTTATATTACTACACCTCAAACAAGGCTACTTTTTATCTATATTTAGAGTCTTGAACTTACCTCATATTGATATGGAAGGAATTATTCTTGTTGACTTCAAAGCCTCCAGACCAAATACAGTTGGGAACATCCATCAGTCTGACACACAATAGCTGATCATAGTCATTCCGAGGCCAGTGGAACACCACACTGGAACCAGGAAGGGTGGAAATGTAACCTTCAGGATTGGCTGTTCCCTAAAACACACAGGATTACTGGCTTTAGTCAACAAGTAAATGTTTACTGAGTACCACTCTTAGGCTTACCCTCTATCAAAAGCTATTTGGGTAAAGGCATAGAATGATTATTCACATCACAAAACTCACAGTCTTGACAGGGATAAGCTATGACATTAAAACTCACTGTACTAGTAAATAAGTACTGGTCATTCTTCAAAAGCAAACAGCTTACCTGTCCCCTGGCAAATTCCCTCTGTGCAAATGCAAGCTTGTGAGATGATTTATTATCCAGCAGGTAACGGGGGGCAAAGATGACCACACAGGTGTCAATGTATCGACCTCGGCCTTTCTTGACGTCAATACCTACAAATAGCAAGAACCACTTTCATGAATTAATCTGAAGAGAAAAAATTCTTGGTTTGACAAAAAAAAACAGCCTTCAGAATTACTTAGTTTCTCTGAAAAAACTACTGTACCATCCAGAGAGGATACTGAATCTTCCAGGAATGGAATGGAAGAAGCAATTCACTCAAAGTATTATTCCTTCTTCCCATTCAGACCTTAAAAAGTTTCAGAGAGAACATCAGTGTCCTCATAATTCGTAGTTTCTTCACAAAGTGCGTATCAGTATAATAGCAACTGAAATGTATAGCTGTTGAGCCACACATACCTTAGGTTTCCATTTACGAAGCTGACTACCAAGACAGTTTCACACGATACATTTCTGTTTATACTTGGGACACAAAATTTCCTTCTAGAGAACATTGCCACTTTTATAGGATATAACGGAAATTTCAGATTACTTAGTTGTAAGATTCTATAACACCCTCAACTCACTTGACTCCTCTCTAGTATTTTCTTTTAGCCCATTGCCCAAGAATCCAGCTCAAACATGATGCTAAATATTATACAATTTATTTATTTATAAAATAAATTTGTTTTCAGCACCTACTATGTGCTGGGAAAAAATAACAAAACAGTCCGAAGGAAACCGCAAAACACAAAGTTCCAAATAAAGAAAGAAAAATGAAGCAGCACTGAATTACTTTTTAAAAACTCTGATAAAAAAATTTTTTTTTTTTTTTTTTTGAGACAGAGTCTTACTCTGTTGCCCAGGCTAGAGTGCCACGGCGTCAGCCTAGCTCACAGCAACCTCAAACTCCTGGGCTCAAGCAATCCTCCTACCTCAGCCTCCTGAGTAGCTGGGATTACAGGCATGTGCCACCAGGCCCGGCTAATTTTTTCTATATATGTTTTTAGTTGTCCATATAATTTCTTTCTATTTTTAGTAGAGACAGGGTCTTGCTCTTGCTCAGGCTGGTCTCGAACTCCTGAGCTCAAACGAGTGCTAACCTCCCAGAGTGCTAGGATTACAGGTGTGAGCCACTGCGCCCAGCCCTGATAAAAATTTTTAAAAATATAAAACTCAGCAGGATGAATTATTCATTCATTCATTCAGTTATAAATACAGCAATTATATTTAAGGCACTGGGCTGAGCTTTGGTTATAAAATGATAAAAAATATTTACAGTAGAAATAATAAAATCAACAACAATAATATTTACTAAACTCTTAATACACGGCAGGCCCTCTACCAAAGGCTTTACACTGAATCCTTATAACAACTTTATGAGTTAAATATTTCATTATTTCCATTTCACAGATGTGGAAACTAAGGCATGGAAAGCTAAGTAGTTTGCTCTAGGTCATGCGGCCAGTAACTGGCATAGCTGGGATTCAGGCCCCCGCAGCCTGCCTCTGGAACCAGCACGCTCACTTGGCTTGCTTATACCGTGACAGGACACGCAAGGACCTACTCAGCAGTCCAGGTAACAACAGAACCATAAAAACAGAGACTCCACTATAGGACATGACAACCAGGTGTCTTAGATTTCCCAACACAATCCCAATTATAAACATTCCAATCTGGTAACTCGGTAGTTATTCACTTATACTGGCTTAAAAACTCTGGTATTCCTTTAATGTAAGCCTTGAAAATACCTGAAAGACTAAGAAAATCACAAAAACAAATTTCCTTGAAACTCCGTATTTAAGAAATGTTATGTAATACTGGGATAGAGAGATATACCTACCACTTTTCTTTCTGTGATATACAGAGAAGCTTTAGTTGTCAGAAATCAACATTACCATAGTTAGCTGATCTCAACTAATACAAAGTCTGCCTACAAAAGATGTATTAATTTGATATTACAAAAAGAGTCTAGGGTACCCTAGAACAGTATAGATAATTTGGGGAGAAGGGGGGGGACTTTTTTTTCCCCTTTTCATCTTAGAAAACACCCAATAAATCAATAGATGATAAGATCAAAAGGCACAAAATCCTTTTTGGAGGTCCAAACGAGGCTAACTAGCAGGGCTGTCCCTGGCTTTTCAGTTTGGGACTGTGCTTTCAACTTTCCTGATAGAGAGCTAGTTATCTATCCAATTCTTCAAATATTTAAGTCAGAGATTTCACAAATTCCCTTGATAATATACAGCAAAATCTCATGATCCTTAAGAATTATCAAGTCCTATGTTAGCCCACCCCCCCCCCAATATGCTTTCCCTTCCTGGAACAACAAAACTCAAATCAGTCTTGCCCCTAAAGACCTATACTACGAGCTTTAATGAATACTCCTAGCATAAAAGTATACATGGGCAATCACTGCGTATGTCTGACTGGTCTGCTCAGTTTGCCTCTATGCAAGAATTCTATGGTTCTTAGTGCTAGCTGCTTGAAAACAAACAAGCTCCCCCACCCCATCCCCCAATTTGTCCCAACTTCAGCTTCCAGTCAGCCTATGGTAGCTTGCTTTGGAAAATATATCAAGGGCAAGACACCCCAGCAGAAAGCCAAACTCAGCACGAAACAGCCTTTGCCTAGTCAAGGGGTGGAGCAAACAAATGTGAGAAAAAGTAAAGAAAACAATCCTCAGCTGGAAGATCAAACAGAGTTTATTTCTTTTAAAAATCTTAATGTCAACTTTAAGGTGACAGCTCGCATGTCAAGGGAGAATGAATACAAATCCATGTTTAAAAACCTGAAAAAGAAACTGTACTTGGAAGATTCTTTTCCTAACAAATCCTCAAACATTTAAACATATCCCTGATTCTCCATGGGATTCAGGGGAATATGTTAATGATGCCACCCCAGTTTTTCCTTCTACAACATGAATATATCTGTCCAATACAGTAGCCACTAGCCATATGTGGCTATTTAACTTTAAATTCATTAAAATTAAATAAAATTCGATTCCTCAGTCACACGTGGCACATTTCTCAGTAACGGGCTCTCAAGTGCTCAGCAGCCGCATGTGGCTAGTGGCTACTGTATCAGAGAGTGCAAAATAGAACATTTCCATCATCCCAGAAAGTTCTACAAGACAATGCAGTTCTAGACGGTGTTGAAATACTCAAAACTAAACATTTCTTTGAGATCCTCAGAAATTATATAATAAAAGAAGGATGGATGTCCTGCTAACATTTTAAACCTGAAGCATATTTAAATCAAATTTATCTTAACCACTCAGAAAATCTTTTGACTATTCTTAAGTGGCTATAAGGCATGTGGGTAGAATATCCTCCCCTCCCCTTCCCATCCTTCCTATCTCTAGAAGCTAAGTTAGTTGGGGTGTTTCTAATTACTACAAACACCAAGTACATTTTATTATATTTGCTGCCTCTAATTCGTAGACCCCAATCCTAACCTTACTTCTGACCCAGACTTCCCCTTTGCATCTAGGCAGGTCACTTAACCTCTCTCCTTTAGTTTCAAGAAGAACAATGCTTCTTACCCTCTTAGGGTTTGCAAATTTTAATGAATGCGTGGGAATACTTGGAGGATGAAAAGCATTCTAAGTGTTCCTATTATTCCCCTGAAAAACAAGGATTCAAGCCAAACTGATACTTTCCTGACACAGGTGAGTCTGAAATTAAACAGAGCCACAGACCTCAAAAGGGCAGTGTTTAGGTGGCTCCACAGATCCCCAGGAGAACAGATCTGTGTTGATATTAACCTAGCATTCAGAGAGGAGATACCTCACTCAATGCCAAATGAGAAAATCAGCACTTGTGGCTAGACCAAATGCACAGCCAGCTTATTCCTCCCAGCCTGAGGTTGTCGGCTAACGATTCTTACTCTCCCACTGTCCCAAACGTGACCCACCAATGTTATAGATCAGCCCTGGGCGATTTCCTTGCTGGATGACTTTCAAAGCTCGGACACCACTACCACCATCCAGGGAGAAGCCCTGACACCAGCCCGGCATGCCTTCCGGATGAATCCCCCTTCCGATTCTCATCGTGCAGCTGTGGGGCAGAAAAGCAAAGATGTACATATTCATCCACAAGAAAGTCTTATCTACCTGTTCTAATCAGGAAATACTAATGTAGCTATTACTCAAAACTAGATCTCTAATACTGACTCTCTTCCTCACTCTTATGTGATTCCCAAGCACAGTGAGAAAATTAATCAGTGGTCAAAACTCCATCTTAGAGGCTGAGTATGGTGGCTCACACCTGTAATCCTAGCACTCTGGGAGGGCAAAGTGGGAGGAATGCTTCAGCCCAGGAGTTCGACATCGGCCTGCCAATAGCAAGACCTCAGCTTTACAAAAAAAAAAAAAAATCAGCCGAACGAATGTGGTGGTGCATGCTTGTAGTCCCAGCTACTCAGGAGACTGAGGCAGGAGGATCACTTGGGCCCAGGAGTTGGAGGCTGATGTGAGTTATGATGATGCCACTGCACTCTAGCCAAGGCAACAGTGAGACCTTCTCTCAAAAAAAAAAAAAAAATCCAAAACAACCCTCTATCTTAGAGGTAGCCACAGTCCAACAGTGTGTGAAATATATTGACATCTACAACTAAATCCTTTAGGAGAAAACATTAGGATTCTATAAACATGACATATGAGGAAACACTATCATTTCTATTATTGCCCTGAAAATCATGGATTCAGGTCAAACTGATCCTTTCCTGACTCAGGTATTTTCAAGGGTTCATTAAAAAAAAAAGCAAGAGAAGAGTATGGACATAACATGCAGCCAATGGTGCGTTACTTCTAAGGATTGGTACCATTACAACAGCAAGGCATTGTTCAGTTGGTCAATGTCTTGTCTCTCTGAGTCTCAGTTTCCTCATCTTATAATTGCCCTCCCTAAATTATTGGGATGTTGGGGAGAATCCAGTGAGATAGTCTATGTGGAAATGCTTTGGGAACTACAAAATCCATGGATAAAACAAACTGTTTGACAAATGTGAAGTCCTAGACCTAAAACTGTCCAAATCCTTTCAGGGAAAGAATGAGATTGGGCTTGTGGTACATGTCGAGTATCTGGCTGTATCTCCTATAATATCTGCAACTCTAATCAATCTTCTCTCCTTGACTACAACACCAGTCTAGATTCTAGCTCTCCCTGGTAGGTGCATCTGTACCCACTGAAGTGCAGTACTCCAGAAGCCTTCCTGTTAAGCTTTCAGCAGAATTATTCCTATAGATAACAGGGCATGGTATTTTAGTACTATCAAATACACCCCTTCATCTCTGGATTAGGGCTCTGAATGAGAAGACTCCTATAAAAAGCAGAACATCAAAACCAAGAATAAAAAGAATTAATGCTCCTACCATACATTAAAAGGACATGTCATCTCATCCTCACAATTGCTGCTTTTCACGGCTTTTAAACATGCAATGAGTGGTTTGAGTTTTTAAAATGGTACATTTTATTTCAAGGGTAAAAGGGATGAATTTTAAAACCTTACACAAATCCTGGATTGGCTTAACACGGCTGAAGGTTTTACCAAAGGGTCAGTCTATGTCTACTCTGATGCCAGCTCCTCTGCCTGTGCTAAAAGCTTATAGGGGAAGAGAAACTGCAGAGAAAAGAAGGGAACACATAGGTTTCTCTTCGCTGGCAGAGTTATGAGTAAGAGAACTACTTCAATACATGTAAAATAAAACTAGCTTTCATTATAAACCAACCAAATGGTTTATTTTCAGTATCGAATAACACAGAAATTAGATCCCCAAAAATCCCATTAGGTCATGGTTCTATTCCCCTGCCAAGTCAGAATTGTTATCTATGGTATATTTCTACTTACATGGATATATTATAGCCTTTGCTAATTTCTTCCCTTCCCTAGGAGCTTATTTCCCCTTCCCATAAATAACTGTACTCACAGGTTGGGCTGCTCTTTGTCAGCATAGCAGAATAAGAGAGGGCTCAGGCTCCGGGCCAGCTCGTGTTCCTCAAACTGGCCTGCAGCATCTGTCTTTGCATTGTCCTGTCTGAAGATCAGCGGTAACCCTTGAGAAAGGAGGGGAGAGGTTTATATCAATCCCACCCAGTCTACCAAAGAGAGATGCAAATGGTCAATAAAAAAAAATCATCAAGGGTGAAAATAGTGAAAATTGAGTGTATTTAGTGGGCTCAGTTCGTTGAATAAAAGGACAGTTTTGACCAGGATTAAGCACTTATTATGGAAGCAGGAAGGTTTCAGCAGCTTAAACTGCTGAAGTAATCTATTTGCATTGGCTCCATTTAGTGAGCTGAGCAAATAAATCTGAATTCCCATGACTAACGCCAAAGGCTTACTGGAGCAGCCTCTGTACATACCTGTTTTGTTAATCAGCCAATATGGAGCAGAAATGAAGATCTTTAAGGATCCTTCCGCTCGGCACACAATCCGGATGGTGAGGTTTAGCTGCCGCCGGTTGATGTCATAGAGTCGCATTCTCACCATATAGTTTTGGGTTCCAGGTGGAATGAGCAATTCTTTACAGATGGGAAAATTCTCCAATGATACCCCTAAAGAAGATAAAATTATTAACTTTCTAGGTTCTCACTTTAGTTTGTTAAAACAGCCCACAGAAAACTAAAGTGGATTCCTTTTAGAAAACGCAATAATTAAATATCTCACTGGTAACTATCTCATTAGATTGGCCATTGTCCTCTAGCTGGGGTGAGAATAAATATAAGAAAACCAGAAGGCCTGGAAGTCACATTAGGGAGTCTAAATTGTACAAGTAGAAGGATCTGAATACCAAAAAGCTATCAGTAGCAGTTACGATCATTAGGAGCTCATGATATATCCTATGATGGCAGGGGGCAGGAGGGGACAGGCGTTTCTGTTTTGTACGGGGGCTCAACAAATACTTTAAAAAGTACATTAAAAAACTATCATAAAAACTAACAAACATTAAAGACCTACTTTCTTTAGAATGAATAGAATTGCACTATTTTTCTTTTCTAAATTAAGCTCAAGGGTTATATGATCACTGAAATGTAATCTTGTCACTGTGGGACACATTGCTCAAGTTCAGTGAGTTTCAGGTTCCTCGCCTATAAAGGGGGACACCACCTGTCTCAGCCTGAACCAAGCACTGTTGTAAAGATCAAATGAGATGATACAGGGAAAGCAATTACATAACTGTAAAAAGATAAATATCTAAGTTATTATTACTTTAACATGTCTATGGCAGTTTTAAAGAAACATACTTTCTTCTTAAACTCCAGGAGTACTTCTTTGCTTTTTTTTAAACTTAAAAATTTTTTTAATTGACACATAGTAATTGTATGTGTTGATGGGGTACAGTGAGATGTTTCAATACATATATACATTGTGTAATGACCAAATCAGGGTGTTTAGCATTTCCCTAATCTCAAACATTCATCGTTTCTTTGAGAACACTGAAAATCCTCTCTTCTAGCTATTTTGAAACATACCATACAGTATCGTCACCTATAATCACCCTTGCTCTTTAAGGGCTGCAAATATGATGATGACTCTCTACTTTGACTTCAATCATCCTTAAAACTGAAAATTACTGATGCGTTAAACATTCCAAACTTCCATTTCTTCATCAGTACAGTGGGGCAAATAACTATTGCCACAGGGATTACATGAGATCACCTGTGTGAAAAAGTCTGGCTTGTGCCTGGAGTACAGTGTATGCTTAGCAAATGTTTATCCCTTCCCGGAAAAGAGAAGAAGAGACATATGATTTTGTTCATTTTACAGCTAGGAAAAAGTATAGTCTAAAAATGATACATATATCAAGTGAGCAATGTAAGAAAAAAGTTTCCATTGAGTGCCTCCTCTATAAATATTCTGGCTTTTCAGTTTTTTTCTTTTGATCATTTTCTGTAAGTTTTTTTTTTTTCAAGAGATGTGGTTTCGCTATGTTTCCCAGGCTGGAGTACAGTGGCAATTCACAGGTGCTATCATAGCACACTATAGCCTCAAACTTCTGGGCTCAAGCTATCCTCCCACCTCAGTCTCCTGAGTAGCTGGGACTACAGGTGGATGCCACCACGACTAGCTACAGGGTTTTTTTTGGTTTATTTGTTTGTTTGTTTCTTTTTAAACTGTATAATTCCTTTAAGCTGGTGATATAGCTCTCTCCAAATCTCATGTTGCGACTGATCCCCAATGTTGGAGATGTGGCCTGATGGGAGGTATTTGGGTCGTGGGGCCAGATCCCTCATGAATGGCTTGGTGCTGTCCTCCAGGTAATGAGTGAGTTCTCACTCCATTACTTCTCACGAGAACTGATTACTTAGAAGAGCCTGCTGGCTATGGTGGCTCATGCCTGTAATCCCAGCTACTCAGGAGGCTGAAGCAGGAGGATCACTTGAGGCCAGGAATGCAAGACCAGTCTGGGCAACATAGCAAGACCCTGTCTCTTAAAAAATGAAAAAATAAATTAGCCAAGCATGGTGGCACATGTCTGTAATCCCAGCTACTCAGGAGGCTGAGGTAGGAGAATTACTTGAGCTCAGGAGTTGAAGGCTGTAATGAGCTATGATCCCACCATGGCACTCCAACCTGGGTGACGGAGTAAGACCCCATCTCTTAAAAAAAAAAAAAAAAAGGCGAGAGAGTCTGGTACCTCCTTCATACTTCTCCCCATCTCACTCCCCCTCTCACCATGTGACATGTGACATGCCAGTTCCCCTTTACCTTCCACCATAAGTGGAAGCTTCCTGAGGCCTTCATCAGAAATAGATGCTGACACCATGCTTCTTATACAGCCTACAGAACCATGAGCCAAAGAAAGCTCTTTTCTTTATAAATTACCCAGCCTCAGGTATTCTTTTTTAACAATGCAAACTGGACTAAGACAGCTGGCTTATTGAGATATACATACCACAATTTCTCCAAGATATTTATGAAATAATCACAAAATACTCATTGGTATTTTCATAGGATTACAACAAATGATTATTTGACCACATCCTTACCTAGTTCAATGTTCTGGGATGTATCAGCTGTATGGAGAGCTGCCTCCTTCCCAGGTTTCAGTGTCCCATTAATTGGCATTCCTTTAACATAAAATTCAAGTTCACAGGGTAGCAAGTTGCAGATTACCACAGTTGGCAGAAGATATATAGTATGCCCAGGCTGTCTGAAAATCTGTTTTGCACTGTCAGAAAATATGTTTGAGGGCATGTAATCTGGGTAATTCTCTTTCTTTATAGCCACACAAAACCTATGAAGACAAAACGGTGTGAAAACCATCAGCCTGAATGAAGAATTTTTTTTTCTCCTTAGCTGAGTATGAGAAAGAGTAACATTAAAATGATTTGATAAGTCAGTAAGATATTTGCAATTTTCAATCCAAATACATTTGGAGGCATAATACATAATGAAATGTATAGATTTTAAATATTCAGTTTGGTGAATTTTGATAATTATATACACTTCTATAACCACCACCTGAAACAAATTATAGAGTATTTCTCTCACCCCAGAAAGTTCCCTCATGTCCCTTTTCCACTGATACTCTCTTCCATCGTTAATGTAACCACTTTCTAACATTTATCACTATGGATTAGTTGTATCTGTTCTTGAACTGCACAGAAATGAAATCATGCAGTATATAGTACTCTTTGTGCCTGGCCTTTTGTCCTCAACATGGATTCTCAGCAAGATTCAGCCATGTTGTTGTATACATCATATCTGATTTTTACCATTGCCTGGTAGTACACCATGGTATGAATGAATCATTTTTTATTTATTCATTATCCTGTTGAGAGCCAATCGGGTTGCTTTCAGTTTAGGACTAAATGAACATTCTTCTACAAATATTTTTGTGGCCATATGTCTTTATTACTCCTAGGTAAATACCTAGGAGTAGACTTGTTGGGTCCTTAATTTTTATAAAAAACTGCCACAAATTTCTCCAAAGTGGTTGTGCCATTTGACACTCCCACTAGCTATTTATGAGAGTGCCAATTGCTCCACATCTTTGTCAACTTTTGGTGTGGTCAGTCCTTCTTGTTTTAGCCATTCTAGTGAAAGCAAAATATTCTTCACTGTGGTTCAGATCTGCATTTCCCTAATGATTAATGATGCTAAGCATCTCTTGGCCATTTGTATATTCTCTTCCGTAAACTGTCAGTTCAAGTTTTTTGCCTATTTTTATTAGGTTGTTTATCTTTTTACTGTAGATTTGTAGGAAGTTCTTCACATATTCTATATAAAATTCCTTTGTCAGACGTATATATTTTTCTAATTCTGTGGTTTGTCTCTTCCTTTTCTTACTGTTGTCTACTGATGAACCAAAAATTTTAACAAAGTTCAATTTCTCAAGTTTTTCTTTAGTGGTTAGTGCTTGTTGTGTAGGAAATCATTGTCTACTCCAAAGTCATGAAGATATTTTTCTATGGTTTCTAGAAACTTTATGATTCTGAGTTTTACATTTAGGTCCATGATCCATCTCAGATTAAGTTTTGCATATGAAGTGAGATAGGGGTTGAAGATCACATTTTCATAAGGATATCCACTTGTTTCAGCAATATTTGTTTCAGACTTTCCTTTCCCTCATTTAGATTGACTTGGCTCCTTGACTGATAATCAAGTCTCCATATATGCACGGGTCCATTTCTAGATTCCCTTTTTGTCACACTGATCTATCTTCTATCTTTATGCCATTTACATACTGTCTCAATAACTGTGACTATACAGTGAGTCTTGAAAACAGGTTTTATAAGTCCTCTAGCTTTGTTCTTCTTTACCTTTTGTTTTCTTTTGTTTTCTTTTCTTAAGAGACGGAGTATTGCTATGTTGCCCAGGCTGGTCTTGAACTCCTGAGCTTAAGCAATTCTCACACCTTAGCCTTCCAAAGTGCTGGGTTACAGGTGTGAGCCATCATGCCCAGCCTGTTCTTCTTTTTAAAGATGACACTGAATATGCTAGATCCCTTGCAGTGCCATGTAAATTTATAATGGCTTGTCTATTTCTTCAAAGCATCCCAATGGGATTTTGGTAAGGATTGTATTATATCTTCAGATCAATTTATTAAGAATGGGAATCCTAAAAATACCAAGTTTTCCAACCCATGAACTTGGTATATCTTTCTACTTATTTAGATTTTCTATAATTTCTCTCAGCAAGGTTTTACAGAAACTTTCTAGGGTAGAAGACTCATACATCAGTCCTCAGATTGGTTCCTGGGTATTTAATGTTTTTGATGCTATTATGAATGGTGTTTTTTTAAATCACATTTTCCCATTGTTCATGGCTAGAGCATAAGAATACAACTGATTTTTACAGGTTGATCTTGAATCCTGAAATCCTGACAAATTAGGTCTAGCAATTTTCTTACATATTCCATGCCTTTTCTACATACCTAATTGTGTCATTTGCAAACAACAACAGGTTTATATCTTTTGAGATCTTTATTCTTTTTTGACATCTTATTTATTATTTATTCAGCCTTATTGCAATGGCTAGGACTACTACTGCCATGTTAAGTACAGTGCCTGGTTCCCAAGTGCAAAGGGAAAAGAGTTTAATGTTTCACCATCAAGTATGATGTTAGCTGTAGGTTTATCATACACGCCCTTTAGCGGATTTTAAAAGTCGCCTTCTATCCCTACTTTGTTGAGTGTTATGGACTGAATGTGTCACCCCAAAATTCCTATATTGAAGCCTTAACCCCCAGTGTAATCGAATTTGGAGGTGGGACCTTTTGGAGGTAATTATATTTAGATGAAGTGATGAGGGTGGGGCCCCCATAATGGGATTAAGGTACTTATAAGAAAAGGAAGAGAGACCAGAGCTTGCTGCCACTCTCTCTGTGCCATGTGAGGACACAATGAGAAGGAAGCCATCTGCAAGTCATCAAGAAGAACAACCTGGCCAGAAGCTGAATCAGCAGGCACCTTAATCATGGACTTCCCAGCCTCCAGAACTATAAGAAATAAATGTCTATTGCTTAAGCCACTCAGTCTATGGTATTTTGTTACACAGCAGCCTGAGCTAAGACACTGAGCATTATCGTGAATGGATGTTTAATTCTAGCAAATGCTATTAATATTTTTTTGCATTGGCCAAGATTATCTGATGTATTTTCTCTTTCAGCCTCTTAATATGGTGAATTACATTTGCTTATTTTCAAACGTTAAGCTAATCTTAAATTTCTGAGATAAACCCATTTACTGGATATCTGCATGTCTTCATGGGGGACACTGGTTCATAGCTTTTTTTTCTTTTATGGTATTGATACAGATATTGTGCAGAGAACTGGTATTATTTCTTCCTTAAATGTCTGGTAAAATTCACTAGTAAAGTCATAAGGGCCTAGAGTGTTCTTTGTGGGAAGGCTTTTCTATAAATTAAACTTCTTTGACAGATATTAGATTTTCTGTTTCTTCTTTTTATCTTTTTCATAATTTGTCTTTTTCAAGAAAAGTGTCACTGAAGTGTGGAATTGATTGGCATAAAATTGTTATCTCCTTTTCATCCTTTTAATGTCTGTAGGATCTGTAATAATGTCTCCTTTTTTCATTCCTCATGTTGGTAATTTGTATTTTCCCTCTTTTCTCCTTGATCAGTCTTGTTAGAGGTTTATCAAATTTATGAATCTTTTTAATAAGCCAGTTTTGACATTGCTGATTTTCTATTTGTTTCTAATTCACTGATTTCCACCCTTATTTTTATTGTCTCCTTTTTCTATTTCTTTGTGTTTAATTCACTCTTCTTTTTTAAGCTTAAGGTAGAATATTAAATCAGTGATTTTATATCTTCCTCATTTTCTAATATGAGGATTAAAAACTATAATTTCTCCCCTAAGAACTGCTTTTGCTATATCCCCCATATTTTAACATGTCTGCTTTTTATTATTGTTCAATTCAAAATATTTTCTAATTTCCTTTGCGATTTCTTCTTTGACCCATGGGTTACTTAGAAATATATTGTTTAATTTCTAAATATTTGGGGATTTATTAGGCATCTTATTATTATTTTTAGTTTAGTTCTATTGTGATCAGGAAATATATTCTGTACCATTTCAATTCTTTAATATTTATTAATCTTTGTTTTATGATCCAACAGATGGTCTCTCTTGATGAATGTTCTACACATACTTGAAAAGAATGTATAATCTGGAGTTGTTGGGTAAAGCGTTCTATAAGTGTCAACTGGAACAAGCTGACTGATAGCATTGTTCAAATCTTTTTCATCTTTATTGATTTTTTTTCTATAAATTACTGAAGGGAAGTGTTAAAATCACCAGCTATGGCAATTTATCTATTTCTCCCTCCAATCTGTTAACCACTGGCAAAACTGAGTAAAGGGTATACTGGAATTCTTTACACTATTCTTGTATCTCTTCCCTAAGTTTAAACTAAATGAATCCCTGTCTTAACTATAAAGGAAACTAAAGCTAATAGTCTCTACCCAAGTTTAAAGTCTAGGTTTATTAGGGTCTAATAACAGCAAACTAATAACAGTATTTTTTCCAGCATGGAATCTAGTAACATATTCCTTATATTCTTCAGAAGGGGAAAATAGGAGTTTAACCGCTTAGGCAATTTTGTCAAAGTCCTCAAGAAAGTCAGCATTAGGCACATGAACCTTCTAAAATCTCACTCAAAAAACTTCCAACCCCAGAATTTTACTTCCCAATTTAGGAATGGGAACTGGTTATTTTTGGGGGTTTTTTTTTCTTCCCCTCCCTGTATGTCCTCACTTTATGCTGACGTACACACACAAGTATCTCATCTTGTACATGTGAGTAGTGTGTTTGTCAGTTATTTCTCCCACAAATATTAAATGATAAACAAGCCCCCCTGGCTCCCACCAAGGGTTAAGTCTTGAGTTCTCATGAACTCTAACTAAAGAACTTCAGGAATAAGAGTTGTAGGGTTTTGTTTTGTTTTATTTTTTAGACAGAGTCTCACTTTGTCACCCCAGCTGGAGTGCAGTGGTATCATCATAGCTCACTGTTACCTCAAACTCCTGGGCTCAAGCAATCCTCTTGCCTCAGCCTCCTGAGTAGCTGGGACTACAGACGCAGGCCACCATGCCTGGCTAATTTTTTCTATTTTAGTAAGAGTAGAGACCAGGTCTTGCTCTTACTCAGACAGGTCTCAAACTCCTGACCTCATGCAATCCTCCCGCCTCAGCCTCCCAGAGTGCTGGGATTACAGGCATGAGCCATTGCACCTGGCCAAGAATTGTAGGGTTTTTAATAAGCACAAGTAAATCACTAAGGGTCCTTAGAGAAAGAATGGTAATAGAGTCACAGCACCCTGAAAAGAAGAAAAAGAAAAAAAAAAGCAAAAGTGACATGCCATTGTAGCAATACTACATACCTGAAGAATCGGCTTTTTTCTGTGTCCATAGAGTGGCACTCTCGTTTGCTGCTACTAACCTCTGTAGTCTTCACTACATTGGTCCAATGAATAGGAGCCTTACAGAAAAATACACCCAACCCTTTAGGCCGGGCCTGTAGCCGCCAAGAAGTGAGGTGTAAAGGCACAGCAAACGAATCCCCTGGCATGACAGCAGGAAGCACCACTGGTTCTGCCATAGAAATAAATGTCAGCACTTTAAGGCAATGGTCCTACACACCAAAGATTGACTATCTCAGGACAAAAGGAAGAACAGTGTACACTGACTGCTGGAGAAGATACTACTAGGGAAACAGAGAGCTGACAACAGTCAACAAATATTTATCAAGTTTTACTACATTCTAGACAACCAAAACATACTGTCTGGAGCTGATGGGCTGTCCAGTCTTAGTTCCATTGGTGTCTCAAGTCTGTTCCTCACAATGAGGGCTGATCGGACAGTGATTACTTTCCGAGCACTGCCTTCCATAGTCACCGCAAAGACCACCCGGACAGGTGGGAGTGAAGAGAACTGTGAAAGAGAAATAGAAATAAAATAGTGTGCTTCTGAAAAAACACACAGGATACAACAATATCAACCAGAATGTCTAAATCAAAAACATCTTATTGCTATAACTCTTCCGTGAAATCAGTCATTAGACCCTAAAACCATTCTGCTTTAAAAGGAATGAATATCCTATAAATAAATATTATTAAAAACAGCTAATTCTAAAAAATTTCAACAAAAATAGATTATCTAGTCATATGTGATATCACACAGAGTGTCACAAGGAAAAATCAGTCCTAAGCCTCTAGACACAATATAAAGAATGTTCACCTAAGACTGTGGTAATAACCTATCCAATTTTCTAAACTTCCTGCAATGTGGTAAGAAACAATCCGCTGGAAATTATCCTTCATTCATACTCCCCTGGGTTCCCACATGTCAGCCCTTATATGGAAACTGTGAAGAAGACTTGTTTTCAATTCTACTGGAGAGGAATAAAATAAAGATCATCCAAGCGACTAAAATTAGAAACAATGAGGCAGGACTTTGCAAAACATTAAATGATTTCCCTTCTATGTTATTTTCCTCTCAGATTAATATTAAATTGAGAAAGCATTCCTTGAACACTAACAATGGGTTGGGTACTACCCAAAAATACACAGAATAACAGAAGAAAGCCTTCTAAGATTAAGACTCATCTTTATAAAATCCAGACAGTGTATAAGGAAGGTCTGTATCAGTGTGCCTTTCTCAGGAATAAATAATAAGGTTTTTTTCTAAATGTCATAAAATTTACTATTTAGGCCCATATACTATTCATTGGCATGCCTATAGAAAAGCCAACATTTGTATTTCAAAGAATTTCAGAAACAAATTTTTCGTTCTTCAAAAAACCCTCTAGGTTCTGTTCAAATTTCACTCTTTTATAAACAGGACACCAAGTTTCAGAAACTCAACATAACTGAGAGAAATTATTTATTTCTGGTTTTGGGTTACAGCCATTATGTTATTTTTCCATATGTTCATTCATACATTCAACAGACATTTTATGCTAATACCACGTGACAGGAAATTTTCTTAAAAGCACAAAATCCCACTTTAGGTATACCAAAGAGAAAGTTTCTGAAAGTATTACTCTTAGAGTGAGTGTCCAGAACATATTAACAATGTTTTTTTACTGGAGAAACAAATGGCATCACATTCAAGCTTTTCATTTTGCCAACTTTTTTATTAAGACAAACAGTATATGAAAATCAACCTAATAAACAATAAACTGAAGAGCTCCATGTTTTGAACCAAGACTTCCAGGAAGTCTAAACGGAAAGGCAAACTATAATTTTCTACAGTGTTTTTAGAAGGACACAATTCTGGGCATAAATCATCACCAAAGCTCAAGCTTCCACTGACCCAGCCCCTGCAAGGCCCAATATTCAAAGCCCATATCAATTGTTTAAAATTTTGATATCGCTGCCTCCAGATCTACCTGAAATTTTATATTTTAAAACTTAAGATCCTCGGGGAGAAGGCATTATAAGCAAAAGCCTGAAAAGTTTTTTAATGTCATCTTGTAATGGTGTTTCAAAAGTCAAAAAGGAAAAAAGAATTTTACTATTTTTCCTTCTTGCTTACTTTCATGATGTTTAGACCCAAACCTATGAAATACATATGGCCATACCAGGGTTAATTTCTATTTTAACTTAGAAAGAAAAACACAGCTTGAACCAAAACATTTGCCTTTTCTTCTGCCCTGTACTACTCAGTCTCACACAGCAACTTAGGTGAAAACATTTTATTACAAGTTTTTTGAAAAGGAAGGTAATCATTAATATAAAAGGGCAGAGAGGCCGGGTGCGATGGCTCACGCCTGTAATCCTAGCACTCTGGGAGGCCGAGATGGGAGGATCATTAGAGATCCGGAGTTCAAGACCAACCTGGGCAAGAGCGAGACCCCGTTTCTACTAAAAAATAGAAATAAATTAACTGGACAACTAAAAATATATAGAAAAAATTAGCCGGGCATGGTGGCACATGCCTGTAGTCCCAGCTACTTGGGAGGCTGAGGCAGGAGGATCGCTTGAGCCCAGGAGTTTGAGGTTGCTGTGAGCTAGGCTGACGCCACGGCACTCTAACCCAGGCAACAGAGTGAGACTCTGTCTCAAAAAAATAAATAAATAAAATAAAATAAAAGGACAGAGATAAATTCCAATCACATATATGTCACTGAGTCCCCTGGCCATCAAGAAATACACATCTAGGTATGGTTCAGGCACAGTGCATATACTCAGTAAACACAATGGCAACAGGAAAATCATACTCACGTAAACCTGGGGATGGATAATATTTGTCCTGCTGCTTGGGCTGCCAATCTAAGAAAGATTCCAAAAGTCAGAGAGTCAGCACAGACCTAAGATAATAGGCACCATTACATTCAATAACAATATAATCTGCTTGAAAGGGTGGTGTTTCAAATACTTTCAGATAAAGTATGGTCTACTATGAAGACAAAACATCTTTTCTTTAAAGATATGGGGAAAACATATTTATTTTACAACCATTCAATGTATACCAAATTTCTCCATTCAGAACACTTCAATACCATACAAAGGTATCTATGGGCAAATTTAGTCCTTTCATTATCAGACATGAACTTAGGCAAAGAAGTAATCTTCAAAGAAAAATAAGTTTTTTGTTTTTTTTCTCCCTAAGAAACATGGGGCACCAGAGAACAGTGAAAACAAACACTTGTGGAACAGTGCTCTCCAAGAATATTTTTCATGAAGCAAGCAAGCATGAGGAAAGCTGCAATATTTCTCTGCAAATTTGTACTTTCCACCTCACCACCAGCTACGCAAAAGTGAGAGCAGTTATCCTGTGAGGTATGAACCAGTGTGGGCCAGAGCGTCACGACAGCTGCATCGGCCAGGAGGCCAGCCTCCACCCGCACATGAGCCAGGCCTACGACCTGTGTCATTCCCTGGGCAGATCCTCCAACCCCGAGGATGACAGGATGGTGTAAAATTAGGGCAAGAGAGCATGTGCACATGTGTGATCAGAAAAGAAACAACAGTAGACATTTCTTTGAGCCACAGAGAAGGATTTGGAGACAGAGCAAAAAGGATCAAGGAGCAGCATTATAAGAAATGTAAAAAAAACGGTACATAAAGAAAGCATAACAACATGTGAAATAAAACCAAGACTCATGTTTGGCAAACTAGTAAACTGCCAGTCAGGCCAGCCAAGCATGAAAAGCATCAGCACAGGTGAGGTAACACGTTACTGCCAATTTTACATCTTGTTTTTCTACTGACATTAATCGTTGCCTGGCTTATCCACATGTTGATTACCAACGCCTATAACAGACCCAATACGACCTTAAGTCTTCTTCTTAGAATCAGGGCAAATAAAGAGTAAGAAAACTACACTAGAGCAAGACTATCACAGGCTTAACCATCTGACTGACTGGAGTTATGGGGGTGTGGCCCTGGCACAACTCCACCATGAAACACCCGTTCTACAGCCACACACCGTAGAGGAAGATGAATTTTTATCTGGTGCTGCATATCGAAAAAAGGTCCCAACTTTGTCCACAGACACTGGGCTCACTTGTTCCCAGCCATTTACTCTCACTTGCAGCTGATGAATCCGGAGGTCATGGGTGTGTCTGTCAGGTAGAAGACAGAAAAAGATATTAAGCACAATCTCAAGAAGGGAAGAAAAGTAGAAGCAAAGACTCAAATCTGATTTACTACATAATGATGTAAAAACCCAGTTGGCTAAATCTTTTGGGGATTACCTAATACAAGGGAAATCAAGAGCACAGTTTAACTGAGTTTTACACTTACGACACAAATTGCAAAATCTATAAAACTTGAGCAAGAGTGGCATTTATCCTGGATTGTACAAACCAGGCAAATCCTGTACATGAGCCCAGGTCTTTCCCCCACCAACCCCACCCCAACCTTTAGAAAACAATGACGTCAATGGGGTGGTAAAAATGTACTAGCCATTTAACCCAATAACCATATTCTTGCATTAAAAATTTCTTCTTCTTGATTCCTTTGTTGAATATCCTACTGCTCTCAGAACCACATTCAGTTGTTTGCTTTAACCCTACATAACTACAGACAGGGTACGCGAGACAGAGCCCTTGGAGTTTCAGGGCTGAAGTGCTCGGTTGAAATTGGAGCAGAAGGCAGTGGGCAGAACAGGAGGAACAGGAGGAAATTGCACATTGAATTCTATTTTAGATTTTGCCTAATTCAAGCCAGAAGTGAAATGGAGAACTGGATTTGAGGCTGACAGGAAGGGAGGAGGGAGGCACAGAGTGGGGTACAAAGTGCCAAAGGGGGGGAAGCCAGAAAAAGCATTATTTTGATGAATTCAAGCAGAATAGTGGGACTTGAAATGGGTTACGAAACACAGAAACAAAAACAGAAATGACAAAGAGGTCAAACCCTTTCTGATACAACAGAGGCTATGCTTATTAAGAAATACTGCCAACAGTTCTATAGTTAGCTTCTCCAAGAATTATGTGGAGGAACAGGAGACTGCTCACCACTCATCCCTGGAAACTATAAAATAGCTTCCAGATACATGTGCCCAGCATGGTGATTTTTTTTTTTTTTTTAATTTTTTTCTTCTAAGACCCCTGGAAACCCACACATTCAGAACTCTTGTCTCCTGGGAATAATGTGTGTGGGTACAAAGCTATGCAAGAGGAAGAAGGACTCGCCTCGGGAGGGGGTTTGCACACAAAGACTCAGAGCACCATGAAGAGCACAGGACTACAGAAAGCGGACACCAATCTCTTCCGCTTCAGGTCAGTTCGAAAACAAATATGAGGCTCAAATACTACATCTCAACCAATTCAAAGACTAAGTCTTAACCTATTGATATCTACTGGACAGCCCTTCCGTTTAAAAATGTTTGTAAATAATATAACACTTTATTAGATACTTTATGATCTCTCAGTAACTAGATACAACCTTTGTTCACATTTATTCCAGTCTTTTGGTTGGGTACTTTAGGAATGCATCAGCTAGCGGTCTCCCTTGATGAGTTACTCTTATTCTTAGAATTTCTATCTTATCACTATTGGCTCTCCTTCCTGAAACTATCCACTTGCTAAAAGTGCTATGTGATAGGCTTCTATGACTTGGGCTATGTAAAAATGAATGAATGAACAAATGAATGAATGAGCTATGTGGCACATATTCACCTTAAAGTTGAAATCAACATGCTTTGAGAAAAGAATACCACGGCAGTGCTGCATCATGAAAACCAGGTCAAGATACAATAAACCTGAGTGTTATGCTCTGTCTGTGCTTCGACCAAATTATGTGAAACACACAGGTTATCACCTCACATGTCAAACAAATGGATGATTAACGGAAGACATGTATTTCTAAGATAACAAAACTGCCTACACTTTGTATTATATAAGGAAACACTGATTTTCAAAATATCTTTTAAAAGTAAAATATTAAAATGATCAATAAAGAAAATGAAAAGGCAAAACACTACAATCATCAATATCCACTTTTTAAGGAAAAGAATAAGCCATACTTTACCTGTGTCTTAACTTTCCTCTTGCTTCAAATTCAAAGGGAATCTCCTCGCCCGTGAGGACTTCTCGCCATTCGCTCACATTGTGCGCATCATCAAGAAATGTGCCATTCCCTTCCGGAACTACCCCTGGACTCCCACTGTGAGACAGTGCAGCCCTGGAACCAAATCAGAGGATACTAGCTTGCCCCTCATTCTCCTCAGCTCCCTCTCACAAGAGCTCTGGGCCAAGCAGCAGAAACCCTCCTGGATCTTGACTCCCAGCAATAAGGTGCATAACTGGGCTCCAAAGGATGAACTAGAAGGTCAGTAACTACAGTCATCTTCATGCTCACTAACAAATTTATTTGAAATTTCAGAAATAAGTAAAAGCTATCATTATATAGTCACTTCCCCCCAGCAGTAGAATCTTGTACATGTAATCTAAGGCATGACTTTTAAAGTAGCATGTAGGTGACTAGATAGAATTTAATAGACCTAAACTGTTAAAATAAACAGAAAACTTCTTTTCTAGAGCACTGCCATACTTAGTGGAGGCAGGAGAAATGTTTATTTTCAAATCAATTGATTCTCTGTTACTCATTTCATGTACTTCATTATGTAAGCTGGGAAGATCACCATGTATTGGAGCCTTGAGCCAAGATCTAAATAGGCAGAAAGTTGTTAGAAAAGGTTCTCACTTGGCTTAGGTAAATTCTCATTTGCTCTCCAAACTCCACCCAATTCCATCTGGGTTGAAGTGTGTTTTAGGTACGGATGATAATTCTTTAGGGGTGGAGGAGGATGTTTTCAAAGCACTCTTGGAAGAAAAATGTAAAACGTTTAGTTTAATAACCATATACAGCTTCTCTAAAAGGGGAAAGAGAGATGGAGACTAAAGAGAAAACATGGAATGACTTTTTTTTCACACTTCCTACTCATATCCTTGATTGTTGTTTACCAAGATCAAGATCATAATTTGATTATTTCAGACTCAGGAACTACTTCTCTGTTTACAGATTCTGCATAGAATCAGAATCTTCATCATAAACTCAGCAAGATAGCAAGTTATTGATTCAAATATAATCCCAAGAACCTCAAGAAGGGGCCCACTTTGCTCTCCTGGCCTGGTACAAGGAGGCTTTGGTAGCAGAGGTGACTCAGGGTAGCAAACTGAGTGCTCCTTACCTGGTGGGCGTGGTGGTCAGAGTGGCAAACCACAAAGTGCACCCTGTGTGATTCCTCAGAGCAAAAGGGACAAATGGCTGTCGGCGCTTGGGGGTTTTCACCTCTGCTATGACAAACAGAAGAAGACTATTAGCAAATGCTTCTATCTGCATGGTAGAGACCCTCCCCATACCCGGAGACAGTGCTCAAAGCTGTTTCTTGGCAAAGGGGCTGAAGGTAGAGGCAAGAGAGAAAGAACTACTATCAGGTTTGTCAACAGGACAAACAAAGCTCCAGGTATTCACTGGCTGCTGTGGGATGATGTGGTCTCCCCTCTGACTGCTCCTAGCCCCCAATTCTCCCACAGCTCCTACGGGGCTTATCACTCAGAAGAAGGCATCAGGACCTCACTTAGCCAGAATCAAGAAAGAAATAAAAATGGACCTCCATTACTCCCAAGAAATAAATTCTAAGTAGATAATCCAAATTGTACCAAGATATATTACCTGTACTTATTTAAACTTTGTCCAAAAAGTCTTTATAAAAAAATAAGCCTTTAATGAAGGCTTTATATAATGAAGCCTCCCATTACATAAAAGTTAACCTTCAGTCATATCATGCATATTATAACAAAATAAAAACATTCTTTTCTATTCTCTTATACTAAGAGTTGGTTTTTTCCTCCCTGGAAAATCAGAAGTATACTATCCCAAAGCTTTTTCTAGCTCACTTATTAACACAGATACCACCACCTGTTGTAAGGGTGGGTACTATGCAGGCTACAAAAGGAGCTATAACTCACTGTATGAAAGAGCTTCTAACCAGGAAAACTGGAAAGAAACGGTTATCAACACGAAACTAAGTAACCAAATTCTAGAGTGAGGCGATCTGACTACAAACACAGTAAGAAATCCAAAGAAGGCTTTCCGGTGCCCAGGCTGCTGTGGGAGATAGATCCCTCTGCAGGCACCACTGTCTGTGCTCTGTCCTTAGGCATGGGACAGAGAGTGCTGAGAGGAGGGGCAGCAGCTCCTCCGACCAAAGGCCCATGTCTCCTCCACTGGCCACACACACAAAGAGGGAGGCGGCAGCAGGAACCACAAAGGCAGCAGCAATCCAGTACAGGGAAGCCTCCTGGCCAACATGCTCACAACATACATGCACTACCAACAAAAAAGGGTGTGGCCCAATCTTATTATGTGTCCAGCTTTAAAGCAGAAGGCAGTCTGAGAAAGACTACGACCCAAATGGTCTGCAGCTGTGGAGAAAACAGTATCTGGAGGGGACTGCAAATGCTGACTATGGAGAGCACTCTAGCAAAACTGAATCCATCCTACAGGACCACATGTTTTCTGCCAACAAAATTGAGAAGGCAAACTGCAGCATGCCCTGCCTTCTATGAACTCCCAAATAAGGCATGGGGCTGTATCATAACAGTCAGTAATTATCACTGC
This sequence comes from Lemur catta, assembly GCF_020740605.2. Classification (NCBI taxonomy): domain Eukaryota; kingdom Metazoa; phylum Chordata; class Mammalia; order Primates; family Lemuridae; genus Lemur; species Lemur catta. The sequence continues at coordinate 118,204,500 of NC_059130.1, forward strand.
ATTTTAAAAAGCAATCATTCTTTTTTTCCTCTTGTTCTTTTATTTTTCAGAAGTTAGTACTATAAATACTGCGAAACAAGCAATTTCAGGTCAAGGCAAGTTCTATTTTGATAATGAAAATGGCTCAGGGGAGTTTAAGATAGAATATTCTATCTGCTAACTACATGAGTCATCTCCGGTGTGTTCCCACAATTTTGTGGTCAGTCACTTAGAAACACCCTAAATACTTCTAAAGATAATCTCCACCTACGAGGAATATGCCCATTTCTCACCCCAATGGCCTCACTTAGTTCTCAAGGTTTGCTTTAAAAAAAAAAATAGTGCTCATCAAGTAGAAAATTAAGGAGTAGCTGTAAGGCTGCTGACAAGAGCAGAGGGGGAGTAAAAAATTTAAGAGCTGTCTGCAGGGTAAACGGTATTTACTGTGGCACTTTGAAAGGCACCTCCCTCTCCATGAGTGCAATGAGAGAGCTGCTTTTATTACAGTAGATAAAGGACCCAGGAGAAAAAGAAGCCAGATGTGCTTTCATATCCCACTGTGAGCCAGACTGTAAGTTTCCATTTGCAAATTAGATTTAAAAAGAACAGGTGGCAGATGGCTTTGATCACTTTGTAATACAGAATAAAGTACTGCAGATCCATACAAAGATATTCACAAGTATACGGCTTTGGAATTAAACAGCATGGGCAGGCACACTGCTTAGGCCCCCAGGCTTCTTGTGCTGATTAGACATAACAGCACAGACTTCAGTAAACCACTTCTCCGAGGATAAAAATACAAGGAGTGCACACAAATCCAAACCCGACATCAGGCAACAAATCTGACATCTCCTGCACTGGGGTCCAAATAAGCTGTATACTTGCTTTTGGCAGAGTACCAGAGGAAAAAAATTCCCAAGTCCATCAAAGAGAACATTATTCCCTGATGGCCTCAGGAAATCTGCCCCCAGTGACCAAACCCAATTTCTTCACGGGCTGAGAGAAGCTAAAGCTCCCTCACGTCCAAGTTCAGCTTCAAACAGCTCCAGCTAAGGAAATTTCTACTCCTTTGGACTTGTTTCACAGAGTAATTTTCCCATTATAAACAGTGTACATTTTCATGCTATATAAGCAGCTCAGTCCATCAGAAAGGACCGGGGTTGTAAACCATAAGAAATAGATTAAAGTCCCAGGTCTGCTACTAGCTAGTCAAGTGAATGAAGGCAAATTACACAGTTTCTCTGAGCCTCACTGTCCTCATCAGCTAAATCTGAATAATGCCTGACTTAGCCTGAAAGATTAAATAACACACAGAAAAGCTCTGAAGTATAAATCCATGAATAAATGAAGATTCAGCCATGGGCTTTCTTGGTGAGCCCTCCCTCAAACATCCATCCTGGTAAAACCTTCTAGAAAAAGTACCATAGCAATGCCCCCATGTATATCCCTCTTCTATACTCTTGGTAGAAGAAGCTCAAATGGCTTTTTTCATAAAAAATATCATGACCCATTATGTCCAAACATAAATTGTTCGGATTAAATCACACTCCTTAAAACAAAGGAAGAAATGAACACCTTGGGATTCCAATTCCCCAGTGTTTATGGGGTTTTCTACCACATTCACTTGCCAGTCAAATTCTCAAGGAACTTTAAAAGGTCAGAAATAGAAATAAAGAATACTTTCAGTTCCATCACCTAAGCACATAAATTCACATCTAAAGAAATTAAGGTTTGTGTCTAAGCAATTATTTACTGGGAAATTTTTTTCTTAGCTCTAATCCTGATTATTTTAGCTCCTATTCCATAGAGCCCTTTGCATTCCAATGAGAATAAGTGTTCACTGAGTATTCTGTAAATAAAGACCTGCAGCACTGCAGGCATGGGGTTCTTCCAACTACTTGCTTTTCAACGTGAGAAATGACCTCTAACTGACAGTGGATATTTCTGTATCATACACTGTGGAGTTTATCCCACTTCCACCAAAGGTTAAAGGAGATGGAAGAGAGATAATATAAGAATCAACACATCCCTTACTTCTGATATAAAGTGTTATTCTGTTCATTAGTTGGAAATGTGCTTTTCGGTTACTAAAGCAAAGTACTCACAAATGGATATACCTCCATTCAGCTCCCATTCACAAAAAATTGACGTACAAGGCAGTTCTTAAAACAGTATAATAAAGCAAGCCCTCGCTTGGCTATACTGTACCTCTAGCATAGATCTGGTGCTCTAGGTTAGTCAGACTGGCTGTACTCCTAGTTCTAAGGTAGACAAGGGGGAGGCCTGGTAGACAGGAGAGACAAAGTTAGAGGGTAAGAATAAAAACAGTGAATAAGACGACTCACCTCCAAACAATAAGCACAAATAGAGAACATTACAAAAATCGCAAGCTTCATGCAATTACAGGGTCATTGCTTTCTGTGATTACTAAGAGCTAAGAATGCACTTGACAAAGTGAACACAACTTTTTCACGCTAGCTTTTATTGTACAGGATGTGCCAAAGTAGTTTGCTCCGTTTTTTTTTCTTAATTGGGGGAAGAACATGTATTGAACATTCTCTTATGACAAGCCTTCCTAGGATTTTTAAAGCACGTTATGTTCTTAAATGGTGTAGAGAAGTTACAAAAACCAATCAGTACAGATTTTAGTGGGGGGGTGCCCCATTCCAATTGGAAAATAGAGCAGTAGAATGCTACTCTTGGGGTCTAGAACATTCAGGGGAGGAGTCAGTCTATGTTCCAAATTTAAACAATCTCTACTAAGGAGTTATCTCATAGTATTGTCTGTTTTTTTCATAGTACTGTTTAAATTCTAATTAAACATGGAAGTTTTCAGAATATTTATATTAGATATTTCCATAAAATGTCCTTAGAATATAAAATTAATAAATTCGATGAAGTATCACACCATCCACGTTTACCTGTAGAATCTCAGTCCTCACTGAACGAAGCCAACAATTATGTTAAAATGAGGCCAATATTTTCTTTCCCTTCATGTTGAAGGGTGATTCTAAGGGTTCAATTTAAGACTGGACTGAATAAAAAGCACAACTTTTGGGGGAATATAACTAAATATTCTTAAGAACTGAAAGTTCATGATCAGTTAACAAGGTTGCAAACTATTCACCTTCAAAACAAATGTCCAGGGATCGTTTTAGTAGGCTTACTAAAAGAATACAATCCTGGAATGTGCTATACTACCACCCAGGAACTTCCAATAAGAAAACAGGTTTGGAAATTTAGGTATATTTAGTTACGTCAGATTAAAAAGATACATTATACCTTTATAGGCCTGAGTAATCATAAAAATATGTAAGTAAATAAACAATCAAGCTTTAATGTAGCACTGGCATTTAACATAAATGAGGCAGCATATTAACCATAGAGAAAATGAGAGAGGAAGGAAGAAGGTAGGGGGAAAGGAAGGCGGCAAGAAAATCCTTCTTCAGAATCCTGAAGACGAGGCCTTCCTAGCGTTTGCACTGATTCTGGATTTAAGATGCCCCTGTCTGAGTGTTTTCAGAAACATTCTCTCTCAGACATATTAAATATTACAAAAGTTATTTAGAGTCTTCTGGGTAAACTATGTTACATTATCTTGACACACAAATTGGGAGGTTAGAAGAGGAGGCAGAACTGAAGCTGTTGATATCCGAAAAGCCCTGGCTCCTAAGTAATGACCTTGAGACTCAGAAGCAACAGCCCGGGAACACAGAGAGCGAGCACAGCCGACATGTTTTGTCTCTCCTTCTAGAAGTGCAAGGCAGATCAAAAGTCCACTTACACACCCTGAGGAGGGATGAACCAGTACAAATACTTCATACGCTAAGAAAACCCATCTTCCCATGACACGTTTGTAGACCAGATGGAATATTTAAGCATTCATGAGCTATGTGAAGTCTGGCCAAGACTCCCCAAAGAAACCACACTGAAAGGGTTGGGGCTGAGCTGAATTTGGATGACAATGGCTTATGGAACAACTAAGACCATGCAGTTGTCCATCACGATCTCTCCAGCTCTGAGGAAAACAAAGCCGGCGAGGCATGAAATAAAGAAAGAAAACATCATCAACAGAGAACAAACTGACTCCTCTTTCTTCAAGAGGCTGGGCATTCAATCCTTTTATATTTTATGAACAATACAGTGTGCCCTTTTAACATCTTTTTCCACATGGGATCCTGCTCTCCCTCTTTTCAAGAATATATCCAAACCCTCTGTCTTTAGATCCAGAAGACCAAAAAGATATTTTTAAAAATCTGGTCAAAAAATCCAGTCAATTGGAAAACCAATGTTTTGCTGAGTAAAACACAAACCAACAGCTGATCCTGATGCATTGTCAGGTGCACCAGGTCATATGCAATATTACCAGAATTTAGGAATTAAGTGTTGCAGATCCTTTCTCCCCCGCAAAGGCAGAATTAGAGCCCACATTAAAAGTTCAGTAGTTCATGCCAGAAAACTGTCTCTTGCAAAAACTAAAACAGAACTATAGAAGATAATCAGAATTTCCTGTAGGTTTTTCCATGAAGAATGATGGTTCTATCTGAATTTCTCAGTGAAGCATTACTCTGTAGGTCAACACTGATTTAGTTAGACATGCACAGAGAGAATTCTTACTTTGTCCAAAACATGGAGGATCCACCGAAGAGCCCATCCAGTCTTCTGATTGGGTTGAATCTGTTTCCTTGTTGTCTTTACAGTAATCTGCCATCCACGATTCCTTGGTACTTACATACTGGTCTAGAAAGAATCCCCCAAACATATTAAGAAGAGAAATAGAAAAGATTGACGATTTAAGCCAAATAATTTCAATTCAGCAAAACAAGCTTTCATTGAGTGCCTCACTATATGCTGGTGCTAGTCCTATGCTAGATTCTGAGAAAGTCTGTGCCCTGGAGAACTTCACACTCCATTAGGAAAGATTAATGTGAACAAAACAACTGCTGCCACAAAACTGTATCACAATGTGGAAGATGTTAAAACAAAGATATAAATAAAATTTTATGGGAACAAAGAAGAGGGGAGATTTATTCTGCTTTGGCAGATGTAAGGGAATGTGCACCAAAGTCAGGGAAACCTTCAGAGAGGTGGAGACCTTTCTTCTGGGTCTTGAAGAATGGGTAGAGTTTACCAGCAGGATTAGGGATAGAATGACATTCTAGGCAGAGGGAACGGCATATGCAAAGAATCCAAGACATGAGAATACATGGCCCACTTAGGGAACAGTGACTAGTTCTTTAGCACAGCATGCTGGGCTAGGGTACAGGAGAGAAGTACAGAAAAGAGAATTTCATCTGTGACAAGCACAGTACGCTACGCTAAGGAAGAGGGTTTGGAAATGGAGACGACAATTGGGAGGCTACTAAAAAACAACTGAGACTCAGCTGACAATTCTCTATGAGCAGTTTTACTTTTCTGAGAGAAGAACTGCTACACTAATTAAGATATCAAGCTTTTTGGGATAAGAATTACTGGTTTCTGCTTTTCAATTCCAATAGCTGGCTATAGAAATAAGATTTATTTAAACACTAAGAAGTCACGGCAATGTTTCTGGGTTTCAGAACAGTATTAGGAATAAAAAATTGAAGGGGACAAAAACCAGTTTTACCGCTGACAAGAAAGTCTTTTGGAAGATATTTTTAAATAGACGTGTGCTCATCAGAAACACCAACAAGAACCCTTTTGAGGTAAGCTCTTGTTTGCTGTAGCTTTTCGAAGGACTACCACAAACTTTGTCTAACCTTCCAGAGTAACAGGTTATGTATAAGAAACACTGTAGGAGTCAAAATAGTATAGTTTAGGACAATGGTCCTCCAACCTTTTTGGCATCAGGGGCCGGTTTCATGGAAGACAAATTTTCCCCGGACTGGGGACTGGAGGGGTGAGGTGTCAGGGTGGGTGGGTGCAGAGCTCAGGCAGTGACGCACAGCCCGTTTCCTAACAGGCCATGGACCAGGGATTGGGAACTGCAGGTTTAGAAGGATCATAAGGTCAATTTACTATTATATGGGTGATATTAAGATCCAGGCAAATTAATGAATGAAATCTGATCATATAAAACAGTGGTTTTAAATTTTGGAGGTCAAAAAGCTCATGGTCTCATTTCACTATACATTCTTCCCATCTTACTCTGACATGGGCAAGGCAATGAATACTCTAATAGCCTCAATCCAACATGCGCACTGAAGAAAGTTCACAATTTCCAACAGTACATGTTATCACTCAAAGATTACTACAGCATTTCCAAAATCAGATCACATATATCAATTAATCAAACGAGATGTGAGTCTTCATAGTGAAGATACATACTACCTGATTGTATGATAATATTACTACTTTCAAATGACTGAAATACAAGAATTAAGTGGTTCTCTTTCACTACATCAAATCCAGGGATGTATATTTCAGTATTGCCAAAGAAACTTTCAGAACACACAACATTAGCTTGGCAACCCTTTAAGCAAGTCATTTCCAGAGTTAGATCAATGTGCTACTTGATGGAAAACAATATAAGCAACTAACTCTGCTACAAAGACAGGGTTCAAAATCATACCTTTTAAGAATTATTCTGTGAATAGCCTAAAAGAAGTGAATCTAAACTCCCTTCCAGGACATTTAATGAACCCCAGTGACTAAGCATTATGAGGAGAGAGTTCATCATGGCCATTTATGTTTCCCAAGTAGTCTAAACTCTTGCTTGATCACAGATCCATTAATATGGGATGCCAACTCTGGAGAAATGGGTTGAGAAGAATCATGAGAACATCTCAGGATTTATCAGGAAAGCAGCCCTAATGAATAAGTGATGCCTGGCATGGGCCCATGTATTTGCTAAACTAGGATTAACAGTCTTCCAGACTCGGAACTTATGCACAGAAAGGTACCCATCTATGAAAGACAACTCTCTCCTCACCAATTAGTACAGAAGTGATATTGATATCCAATCGGGGCTTGGCCTTGACTTCCAGCTTCAGTCGAGGAGGATGGAGACGACTAGCTGCCTGTTGTTGCCAGGATACAGAGCATGGCCATGGCTCAATAAACGGCTCCCAGCCTAAAAGAACACAGGAAATAAGACATCTGTTCAGCAGATATCAAGAGTTTACAGGGGAACACTGTTCACAAACACTCAGCAAGGATGAAGTGGAGCTTAATAGCATTTTATTTCCAATTCAATTTCACAACAAAAGCACCACCTTCAGCTACATTTCACCCTACAGGTGTCTGTGTTGTCCAGGGGATACAGTGGAAAAGCATATGCACCCCACCATAGTCTTTCAGAGGTGGCAGGAAGGAGGGCAAGGGGTACACATGACCTCTTTCATTAAAGAGCAGGCAGGACCTGTTCTTGAGCCTGAAGATGGAAAAAGAGTCTCAGACTCAGGTTGGAAAAATAATACAGCAGCTAAAATAATTATTAAATTTGATTCTCCTGGTTACAGGAACAATCCATTGGTTGAATGAATAGGTACATTTGGGGGCTCATTAACTTTTTTATATGTACAAAAGGTATATAAACAACATAAATGTATAAAGACTATTAATACCACAAACACTCATGTGCACACTATTCAACTTCCAAAATAGAAAATTACAAGTTCTTGTGAAGCTCCCGAGTGCCACTCCCCCATCTCATTTCCCTCCTTCCTGCCAACCCGCTCCCACACAACTCCAGGTAACCATTAGCTTGAATTTTTATAGTTAATCATTTCCTTGCTCTTCTTTATAATTTTGCCATGCATGTATATGTTATGTTTCTTAAAACATACTGACTAATCTGTCCTGTTTGTGATCTTCACATAATGGAAACTGTACGTATTCTTTTTTAAGTTTCTATTTTTACTCAACAACACATCTTTGAGCATGTTTTTGAGCATATTTTTACATCATACTGATGCAGGTTGCTGTGGCACATTTTTTTCCACTGCTGAACAGTAACCCACTGATGAGTATACAATTTATTTACCCATTCTACTTCCGAAAGACATTCAGTTGATTCCAGTTTTGTTGCCACTGGGAAGAATACTACTACAAGCAATCTTGTGCACGTTTCCTAGTACACACAGGCAAGGTGGCCTCTAGGGTACAGCCCTAGCAGCAATGTAATGCTGGTTGTTCAATATGCTTATGCTCAACTTCACTAGGTCATACCGAATTGTTTTCCAGGGTAGTTGTACCAATTTACAATTCTAAGAGCAGGGACTATGGCTCAATCTTCACTAATACTTAGTAGTGTCACATTTAATTTTGGCCAATCTGTTGGGTGTGAAAAACGGTATCTCATTGTGATTTGAAAGTCTCAACTTTTTAAGGCAAGTTAATTTTTTAACAGATTTTTTACATATACTCAATCAGCCATAGAGCAAATCCAATCCAATATTTAACAGAGAATAGGTACATTATTCTCCTTACACTATTTGGCACTTAGTGACCTGAATATGTTCATACAACTTTAAAAGTAAGCAATATTTGGTCTGGGAAAATAAATGATTCTCAGAAAAATAGCTACCATATGCCCTGCAAGAGTTTCTCTCAATCAGAAAGACCTGGGCCATTATCCTAAAGTGAAATATTTTGAACAATGAGGAAATAAGAATGTTATCTTTAAGTGAATCTAGAACACAAGAAAAACGTTAACATAAAATTAAATGTGATATATACTCTAGAACGATCAACAGCAACACAACAAATTAAGGCTTAATTTCTCATTGAAAGCAAAGGCAACAATCACTCACAGGCTAAGCCTTGGACTGCAAAGCACTATTTTGCTTCCTCCGTCCACACCCACTAGGAATTCCAATGAGAACTTCTGTAAACTCCCTTGAGGCAAAGAAGTTCACAGCTCAAACCATTTGGCCCTAATTATGGCGGCTTCTGAATTTCAACCTGTATAGAGCTTTACCTTGGTCTTTCCAATGGGAGGGAAGAAACCAAAATGCTTGCAGTATTATCCAGATTTTATGTTGCCCCAAATCCAGCTTGCTCTGATCAACTATGTTTTATTTAGGGAGTAGGTAAGGCAGAATATACATTGTCACTGACTCAGTACACATCTAATAAAATAAATAAGCCCAGTGGGGAGAGAGATTTGAGGTTTAAAATGGTTAAGGGCATAAATCACCCTTGAAATTTAGCTACTCATAGGGCCAAACAAATAATCCTCCACTACTGAGCAATAGCAAATTCTAGAATGAGCCAAAATGCAGGATCACAAAGAATTAACTATAAAACATCTTTTTAATAATTCAGTTGCAACATACCAGATATGTTTTTAGAAAAATAGAGAATCTTCATATTCTGTGTTTATGTGGTCACTTGCTTTTAATCTTTCCTTGTCCCACCCTCCCACCTACTTCCCTCATGTAAAATTTATGTGGCAATAGGTCCAGGCAAACATTTAAATGTATTTTTTAAATCCCATCACAACATATGCTTTATACTGACCTGACAGAGCACGGTTATAATAATCTCCAGAAAGGGTGAAATGGGCGTAGCCTTCAGGGCTAGTTCTTACATGCTGAAGAAAATTCAGACCTGCAATGAAAGCAAAATCTTACCGCAGTGGCAAGACAGGACAGGATTTGTCTCTTGCAGACAAATCACATTAAGAAACGTTACTTATAGCTAATACTGATGGTCTCGCACAAAATTTTGATATTTTATCATTTTTTGTATCAATTTTGGCTTTTAAAAATATTACGTTAAAATACTACTTATCTTGATTACAGATTTCTGGCACCCCGATGTATGGCAAGCCTATGAGAATATTAAAAAGAAATTTCTACCTGAATATATGAAAAGGCGGCAGCGTGATAAGAGTAAACATGTCCTGACAAATATTAGCTCAAAATTTTAAGATTACCGTAGAAAAATAAGAAATCATATAATTATTCTCTGCAGAAAAGATATCCATGGAAACAGCCAAAATTCCAGCTGTTACTTTTAATCAAGTGACCCTGGAGGTGCCTAGAAGCACAAGGAAAAGGACAACCTCTACAATGTACAGAAGGTCAAATTAAAGCCCCAGAATCAAACTTTACTTGAAGGGAGAAGAGGCTGGCAAAATTGAAACAATGGAAAATTAAGAGTAAACACAGCAATGAGATATTCATTTACCGTCCTCATGTTAACACTGCCTGCAACAATGCACTTAAGGATAAAGTCCTCCTACCCTGGTCTCCATTCTACTAAAGCACAGCTCACAAATGAATAGTATATTGCCCCTCACATGGCCCTATGAAGGCGACTCAGAGGTGAGCTTTCCAATAAGATTCTGGGTTTTTTTTAATTTCCAAGAGATAAATACAGTAGAACCACTATTTTCTGAGCTTATCTTTTAAATGCTTTTAGTAACAGTATTCACTACAATCTTTAGATACATAAAAAGATACAAAAAATGGAGAGATGGGGAATTATTTAGCTAGAGCTATTAATACAATGGAAATTTTATCAATGACAATTTCTATTATTTTCAAACTATAGGCTGAAGGCCACATATGGCAAATAAATACAAATTTCTTTAAAATACAGATAATGAAAAACATATGTGAAACCATTATCTAAATTTCACCCATACAACTAAGTAGAGGACAGCATGAATAACATTAAAAAAAAAAGGCAGGCTCCAAATAATTCAGCAATCACCGAAAATATTCCAGATGAATCTGAAAATCAGGACAATACTCACGGGAAAAGGTGAGCTCAGCGAGAGGAACATCACAGTCCATGCAGTCGTCAATAAAGCAGATGCAAACACTCTCAGCTTTGATCTCCACTCCAGAGATGAACGGTGCTGGCACAGCCCCCAGGCTATCTCGGCTGTTAGAGCCCAGGGAAAGAGACTTCAGAGGTTCCGCATTCTTAAACAACCAACTTGCTGCCTTTTTCAATTGGCCTTCAAAGAAATTAAAAAGTGATCAATTCCACCAGTTTCCACAGCTACCCTGGCAACTCATAGAGAAACAAAGTTTTATAGAGACCTGCTGGGCAGCCCCAGAAAGTCTCGATGCTAGAAGTATTCTTAGACCTTTAAAAAAAGGAGAAAAATACCCCCAGCATGATAGCAATTCTCCTTTTAGGCAAATTGAATGAGACTCTCTTTGTTGCACACCTTCCACTCAAGTTTACCACACCCTTCAAGACTTGGCTCAAAATGCTTCTAAGAAGCCATCCTCCTCTACTATGACACCTGTTGAAGGAGAGAGGGGAACAGGAGAGGATCTGAATTCTAAGTGCCACTTGGTACTTCAGTACTTAATCTTCATTATGAAGTCCTGTGCACACTGATGTGCTACTTTGTAATTATCCTTAAATGTCTTACTTTGTGTATAATGTGTCTTCTCAACCAATCACACATTCCTTGAGAACAGAGAGCAATACAGAATTGCACATGGGTAATATGCAACTGTTAAATAACAGCTGCTTGAATATAATCAGATTATTAACACCCCCCCCAAAACAGCAAAGCAAAGCAATGTAACCCCATACTTATAAATCACCAGAGGCCAATACATGGAACAGTGTAAGTGGTCAAGTGCATGGGCTCTGGAGCAAGATGGTTCAGCTTCAGATCCTGGTTCTATACTTACTAGCTGTTAGATCTTGGACAAGTTACTTCCTCTCTTTGTGCCCTACAGCTGCGGTCCCCAACCCCTGGGCCATGGCCCAGTACTGGTTTGTGGCCTGTTAGGAAATGGGCCACGTCTTACCACCTGAGCTCCGCACCACCTCCCAGCAACCCATGACACCCCACCTCTCCACCCTCAGTCCGTGGAAAAATTGTCTTCCATGAAACTGGTTCCTGGTGTCAAAAAGGTTGGGGACTGCTGCCCTACAGCACCCACTTAAGAGGACTGACAGGAGGAAGAAATGACAAGTACATGTAAAGTTCTCAGAGCAGGAGTCTGGCATATAATAAAGGCTCTATAAACATTAGTTGCTATTATCATCTTTAGACAGATGGAACTAGGCTTTAGTTAATGAAGAAATAAAAATTAACAAAGAAATCCAAAAGGCTCTTAAGAAATTTTTTTAAATGTATTTGAATTGTTACACAAAGAGTAAAAACATAGGCAAAGTAAACATTAAGGGGTATAAAATTAATAAATCAAAAAGCAATGATGGCTAGGGTAGAATAAAACTAAGGAACACTTGATAACTAGTGTTATCCACTTTCATTTTTTTCAGAATGAAAAAGGTAATAGTTAATGAAAATAATTACGTTGTGAGACAAGCATTTTCACACATAATTGGCTAGAATGTAACCTGGATACAATGTTTTTAGAAAAAGATTTATCAATTCAAGTAAAGAGCCTAAAAAATACATCTATACCTTTTGATCAAGTATTTAAAATACTAGTCTCTCTACCAAGGAAATACTTAAAAGACACAGATAAAAGTTGACACCAAAAAATGATTATTACAGAACTGTGTGTGTATAATATTGAAAAACAAGTAAAGATTGGTTAAATTACAATATATCCTTAGAGTCAACATAAAAATATCAATATTTACAAATAATTTTAATGAGATGGGAAGATGCTGTAATATATTAAGATTGTAAAATTATAATTCAATAAATAATTCAATATTATTTAAAAGACTATAAAATTATATTTTCAATACAATCTACCAATACACATTAATGAAATATTACATGTGTATAGATATAATGTCCATAACACACAGAAAAGTACAAAGAGAGAGAGTGCATTCAAGTAAAGACTGGAAGGAAATACAGCTGGGCTGTGCTTCTCTTTTTTAAGAGAAAGGAGGACAAAGAGGGAGGTGGAAAGGAAGTGAGATGCAACTGGAAAGAACACAGGCTTTGGAGTCAGGCAGACCCAGCTTTAAACCCATCGTAGGAGACTGAGACCTCACCTCAGACAAGTTTATTTAATGAATCTACTTAACCTATCTGAGCCAGTTTCCTCACCTGAAGTGAAACTAACAATGTCTCCCTCCAAGGGCTATGAGGATTCAACAAGAGAACACGGAGACAGGCACACAGGAGACACGGTCCTGATTACCAGTGTCACCACCATTTGCACCACCACTCGCAACCGTGGCTAACGTTTAGAGAGTTCTCACTGTGTGCCAGGCACTTTTTTTTTTTTTTTTTTGGAGACACAGTCTCACTCTGTCGCCCGGGCTAGAGTGCCGTGGTGTCAACCTAGCTCACAGCAACCTTAAACTTCCCGGCTCTAGCAATCCTCCTGCCTCAGCCTCTCGAGTAGCTGAGACTATAGGCATGCGCCACCATGCTAATTTTTTCTATATATTTTTAGTTGTCCAGATAATTTCTTTCTATTTTTAGTAGAGACAGAGTCTCACTCTTGCTCAGGCTGGTCTCGAACTCCTGAGCTCAAACGATCCACCCACCTCTGCCTCCCAGAGTGTTAGGATTACAGGCATGAGCCACTGTGCCCGGCCCAGGCACTTTCTTAAAGGCTTAGCATACAGTAACTTATTTCTATCAAACCTCTGAGGTAGGGCCTCTTACTCTGATTTTATAGATAAGGAAACACTAGTACAGAGAGGCTAAGCAACTTGCCCAAAGTCACTAATAAGTAGCTAATGAGCAGCAGGGAAGGGATCTGAACACAGTCAGCTGCAGAGCCCACACTTGTATCCACTGTACAATACCGCTGCTCATTATGATTACTGACCCAAGATTACATTCAGTCCACAAAGGACACATAAAGGTCTTCTAAATACACTCAGCTCTCTAAGTCACCTTGCACAACAGGGGAGGAAATGGGAAGGAAGCTTATTATCAAGACAAGCAACAGACAGTGGAGCCCTCATTCAAATTACCTTGACACACCAAAAGAGCTTTGCGACAATCGTCCATGCTGAATCCCAGCTCCTGCAGTCTAGCCAGCTGTAACTCTAGGGAAAAAATGGTATACAATTTTTACAAATAATTTTATGTAAATTAATCCATAAACTAAGAAAAAAAGAAAAGAAATTCAGAAACTGGTGAGTAAAACACTTCATTTCTCTAAACAAAAATAGGCTCCTTATTAGAGACTTCTATCAAGTGTACCCTGAACATTTTGGAGGGAAAGAGAGAGACAGGGTCTCACTCTGTCACTCAGGCTAGAGTGCAGTGGTGTCATCATAGCTCACTACAGCCCCAAACTCCTAGGCTCAGGTGATCCTCCTGCCTCAGCCTCCTGAGTAGCTGGAACTACAGGCACATGACACTACACTTGACTATTTATTATTATTATTTTTTTGTAGAGACAAAGTCTAGCTATGCTACTCAGGCTGGTCTTGAACTCCTGGCCTCAAGCAATCATCCCATCTCAGCCTCCCAAAGTGCTAGGATTACAGGTGTGCGCCACCAAGCCTGCCCTCTTTTCCTTATATTGACTGTGTTTTTAAAAAGCTTAAAATTAAGTAGGTATACTGGGGGTGGGGGAGGGGATGGGTGCATACCTACGTGATGAGTGCGATGTGCACTGTCTAGGGAATGGACATGCTTGAAGCTCAGACTTGGGGGGATGGGTGGGCATGGGCAATATATATAACCTGAACTTTTGTACCCCCATAATGAGCTGAAATTAAAAAAAAACTTAATAAAAAAATAAAAATAAAGAATAATATTAAAAAAAAAAGCTTAAAATTAAAATAGTGTTATCCCCATAACTTTGGAATAGAATTCTCAAAGTTTAAAACTAAACTTTAGCATTACCCATATAACTCTGGAAGACAATATAAGAGGGAAAATTGTACAAGCTAGAGCAGTTGGTTTGGGGTGTTCTGTTTGTTCTTAAACTTAAAAAAATGAGAGTCAAACTTATGACTAACACTTATACTTAATGACATACAATTAGACTCTGAACAATTTAATTGTGCAAAAGAAAATTTTAAGAGTTAAAAAGAAAGAGCATTATTAGGTAGACTGAGTGGGTTTTATAGTTAAACACCTACCCAAGACAGGATCTAAGGTATGTCTTGTCCCTTCTCTGATTTCCTCTCCAACTCGAGATGCACCTGGAAGGTAACTGCTAACAGCGTTGGCCTCCAAGGCCACTGAGTCCGGCGCTGCAGCATTAGCTTGTTCTGGGATGGATTTTGCGATAGCAAGAAACAGCTGAACGTCATTATAGGAGAGTCTGATATCCAGGGCTTGTAACTGAATCTAACAAAATGTAAAGGCAATTGTTTAAAGTTGCACTTGATTTTGCATCCACACCTCTTACAGATATAATTCCTATTTCAAGTTCTAAGAGTTCGACAGATACTACAGCAAATTTCTCATTTAAAAGACTGCAAAGGTCTTGAAATTAAGCACTAATAACCATAAGGTAAGACGTCTCAGCTATAAGACTAAATGGCCACAAAACTGCACCAAATAGAAAATACTAAGCTAGAATAATTACTAGAGCAATTAGTATTTCAGCAGGATGACTTTCATACCAGTACATTAATCATCAAAGCAGAGGATCAGAGAATGGCTCTGAGGGAGGAAGGACCACCTGTTAGCAATATTTTGATAATCTATTTTGCATGGATCTATTATATTTAATTTTTCTAATTTCTGAAACAAACTGACCAGCAAAATTTAACTCTTCCATAACTTTTAATGAGTCAACTTTGACACTAATATTTCCTGACACCCAGTCTTCCTCAGAGGTTTGCAGTATAGCCAGCAGTGGTAAAGAAAGGCAGCACAGGCACCAACACCAGACCACTGCAGAAACAGGGAATCTGGATGACTGATGGTACTTTATTAACTTTTTTTTCCTGTGAGGTACCACTAAGACCAAAAGTCAGAACGCCTTCTCTCTCTCTCCCTCCCTCTCCCTCTCTCTCTCTCTCTCTCTTTCAATCTCCTATGGTTCAAATGGATTGATTTTTCCCCCTCTACCAAAGAAATCAAGCACCCAATTCTCAAGCCTTTCTTCCCTTGCGTCACGCTGAATCCTCCTGAATCCTCCTTACTTCCCTACATACCTCTTTGCTCCAGGCAGACCTAACTGTCCCTCCTCCTCTCTGCCTAACTGCAGCCTACCCTTCCTCCCACACTCATCTTACTTTGGGCCCCACTCACAATTAATATTCCTTTCTATAAGGAGTTCTGAGTTTTGGTTAAATTCTATAGAACTTCAAGATACCAGGCCAAGGAAAAGATCTTTTATCCTCCCTAAGACTGCAGGATCTTCTAGGACAGAGACAATACCATATTTATTTTGCATTTGCTGAAGTAACTACAATGTTGTTGGCTCAGAGTAAATAAGACTGCGTATGTAGAAAAGCATTTCAGTATATCAATGTATTCTATAGATTTTGCATCATTACCTCTAAGACAGGTGGAAAATCTTCACTATTGAATGCATCCATCAACCCTGAACTATTCTGATATGAAGAATTTCCGACCAACTCCACTTGAATTTGTACGGGATCAACAATTGAAAGAGCTGTATCATGCTCATTCCCAAGTCGACATGAAAATACCTAAAGAATGAAATGCAATATGGCAAGAATTAATGTTTGATTTAAGAAGGGTCTAACCATCAGCGCAAAAAGAAACTATCTCACAAGAATCAGCCCTGTATTATCACAAGACCCATAACAAACACTGAAATAAATATTGTGAAGAATAAGGCTGATACTCTCACCCACTGCCAAGAGCAGGTACAGTGGTTCACCCACAGGAAAAGGCAGTTCAGCAATACCTCCCAACAGGCTTAAAAATCTCACATCCTTTGAGCCAATAATCCTATTTCTCTATAGGAAGTAGCCTAAGGAAATAATGCGAAATGTATTTCATTTTCACAATGAAAAAAACACATCAAAATGTCAACAGAAATGACATGTGGCAAGATAGGTTATTTTCCCTCCTCTCATAATTTTATAATTAGAAATAAATACATTAATTATTAAAGCTCAGTGAATATGGAGTTCATTACATTTTTCTGTTTACTTTGCATATGTTTGAAATGTTCTATTATTATAGAATAAAACACTAAAAAATAAATATATTTGTGGGGAAAGAGAAGGAAGAAGTCAGGGAGGGAGAGAGGACTCTCAATTTAGGACCAAATTATTTTGTTTGCTCAAGAAAAGTACAGAGGAAAGAACAGAGCATTCAATTTGATCTCCTTTGTCCCCCTACCCTTTGGTGCTATTGAAAAACATGTGACACCAAGGTCCTTTGCCATATTCAAAATTAACTTAGACTTTGCAAATTCTCCTCCAATGATGTATCAAGCAGGTCTTAAAATTCAGATACAATTGTGCTGCCTAAAGAATAAGAATCAAAAGAGTTTACAGCAATCTCAAATATTTTGCCATGTAGTTTTTCTAAGACTCTGGAGCAGGAAACTTTCATTTTCCTTTTTCCTTCAGGGGATTCTGCTATACAAAACCCAATTGTACCTGACAGTTCATTAATCAATCACCAAGATTTTCCATTCAAAGCTGGTATTGTGGTGGCTTGGAAAGTAGATGAATTGCCATTTCATAATCAACTCACATCACACCAGCATGCAAACTCTTCCTCTCAAACTGAGGTTTCTTTACATGAGAGAAATAAGTGGTCAAGAAGTGAAATCCCTACAGGTTTTTTTCAGCTATATGTAACCCCCCCCAAAAAAGTACCATATACAGCTGACAGTGAAAATAAGTTTTATTCATTCAACCTCCTAACAATGCCACTGGAAAGAAAAAGGAATGAAAAGTTCAATTGTAAAGTGAGACGAACTCTGACCAAATATTCTAACAAGAGGAATATTAGCTAAGATCAGTGAATTACGAACATCATGAAATTTTTAAGCTAAAAAGGCCACTGTAATGCAAATTATCTCCTTCATGAGATTACATCAGAGCTCAAAGCGCCATTATTAGAGACGTGCTCCTTTAGGTTAGGCATGACTGTCTAGAGCTGCCCTTTTAAAGATCAGATATTCCTGAGAGGATAATACAAAAAATCCTTAACACCTTTTATAAATGAGTTTCCATTACTCCAAAGCCCTGGATGTTCACAGAGCTGCGCTCATGCAGGGGAAATGAAGACTCTGGCCTACCACCTTCACAAATTTGTCAAGAATCAGACCTGTAGCAGTAGAGGATGCAACAAAGTGCCTGACAGGGTAATGGGGACTAGAAGAGTCTCCTTGTACTTCTTGAGGAAGGGAGGGTAAATTCCCTCTGCATAATTAGAGGACTGAATTCACACATTAGAATAACCTAGTAGATTTAAGAAGAAAACAAAGAGGAAAAGAGGGCAAGGGTCCTCCAGTTCCATGAATTATGTCCACTAATGGAAGTTTAGGAGGTAAAATTCTCTTCCAGATGTTTTTCTCTTGAGCCAAACATGTAGTGCTGTGATCGACACGTAGACTTCTTACCTCGACGCCAAACAAACTTCCTGAAAAGGGGCGGTCGACAAATCGGGGCTTGTAGGTAAGCACTGTGGTGCCTTTTAGAATAATGGCATTGGTATCGAAGCAGGACACATCCTCAACGACCACAAACTCGGTGCCTGAAAAGGACAGCATTGTCAATCGCGCCAAAGCTAGGAAGCCGGAAAACACCAGGTTGTTGCAAACAAAGCAGCCCGTTTCCACCCGGCAAGAACGGTAACCAGTAAGATTTGTTCTCCAAGATGTCTGTCGACATTCCGCTTCACTGTCATTCTGAATAAATTCTCTGTGTCTGGCCAGGTACAGCTCAACCAACAGAGCACTGCAGTGGCAGAAAAGACTGGGATGTGGTTTCTCTCTTTACTATATATATATGTATATATATATATATTTTTTTTTTTTTTTTGAGACAGAGTCTCACTCTGCTGCCCAGGCTAGCGTGCCGTGGGGTCAGCCTAGCTCACAGCAACCTCAAACTCCTGGGCTCAAGCAATCCTTCTGCTTCAGCCTCCCAAGTACCTGGAACTACAGGCGCACACCACCATGCCCGGCTAATTTTTTATATATATATTTTTAGTTGTCCAGCTAATTTCTATTTTTTTTTTTTTTTTAGCAGAGACGGGGGTCTCGCTCTTGCTCAGGCTGGTCTCCAACTCTTGAGCTCAAAGGATCCGCTCGCCTTGGCCTCCCAGAGAGCTAGGATTACAGGCGTGAGCCATCACACTCGGCCTCTTTAGCATATATTTTTAAGCTAGGGAGAAACGCATTCCAGTTCTCCCGGGAGGCCTAACAGATTCAGAAGCTCAGAAAATCATCCTTTCTCCAAGTGATGCCCTGATTGAAAATCGCAGGAAGTAGATTCAGGTACTAATGTTGGTCAGGCATCATAAGACACTATCTGCCATCTATGCGCTGTTCACAAAGTTGTTTACAAAGAAAGCAGACCAAGTTAATGTCGAGATTTTTTAAATCAGTACGTGCAGACAGTTTTCTACTCATTTGTGCATGGCAAATTCACTCTGTTTTACACTGTGTTTTCATCAAAAACCAGGTACAGATGAAGCTTTTGTAACTGAACCCATTTAAAATGCATTGTGCTAGCCAGCTTCATCAAAGCCATTGAAAAGTAGGGGTATCACAAACATAGCAATAAACAAATATATACAGATGCACTGGAAGAGTTTACTAGCCAACAAAAATAGTAAATCCATCTATATGGGAAAATATTCTTTTTGTAAAGAAAATAACAATACCTTCACTTATTTATCTTCAAAATTGAGATTTTTCACATACCAGATTTGTCTAAACTCAGTAATGCACATCTGTTGGGGCCCTAAAGATCAAACAGAAAATTGAAGCCAGATTTCACATTGGGAAAAAAGACCACTGCCCAGGTGGGCCCTCAGGCCAGGCACATGCACTAGGCAGGCAGAGGAGAGGGACAAGAGACCCTATAGCCTTCAGTGGGCCAGGCAACTCACACCTGAAAATGGAGGTCAAGAACTTTGACACTTGGTCTGTAAAAGATACAAATGTATAAGTGTTCATGTCAGAAAATGAAGCAACAGAGAAATCACCCTGTAAGACTGATACTGAGCCTAACATCCAAACTAAGCACCAGTTGAATCACATCTATATAGAATCACCTGTTACATTGACTTTGACCTCCAGGTGCCTTTCATTGGACACAGGAAGGGAAGATCGCTTGGTAACCACTCCACTCTTTACAGTTTTGGGAACTCTAGCAGATTCGCTGCTAGAGTTACGATGGCGAGAAGGAGTAGCATTATTTTGTTTCTTGATATCGCTGGGAGTGTGGAGAAAATCATGGACTAAGAGTAGCCAGTCAAATATGAGAAACACACGGAGATTGTTGAGAACTACTGTAAAACAGGAGGAATCCTTGGTAGATCTACAAGAAAGAAGACAGAAAAAATAAAATTTGAAAAACAAACTTAGTATTTCAATAACCTGCAAATGTATTACTCGGTTTTGGCACGTGGTATCCCAATATTTTCTAAACTGCCAGTTTCAAGTATCAATAAACTCTGAACACTGGTTTAATAACACATTCAGTGAATAACTAGGTCATATTTTTAAACAAGAAGGAATATGCTATAAGAAAGCAGAATAGTGTAGCCCAGTGTTCTCAGTTGGGATGATTTTGTTCCCCAGAAAACATGTGGCAATGTCTGGACACATTTTTGATTGACATTTTGATTGCAATAGCAACGGGAGGATGGGTGGGGGCAGGAGGGTTGTTATTGGCGTCTAGCAAGTAAAGGCCAGAGATGCTGCTAACCATCCCACAATGCACAAGACAGCAAAGAATTATCTGACCTTCAAAATGTCAGTAAGTGCTAAGGCTGAAAAACTCTAGTATAGAAAGAACACAGGCTTTGAAGTCAAAGAACCAGACTTAAATACTGTCACAAGTTATGCTGTTTTGGGTAAGTTAGCTACCTTCTTTACAAGTTATGCTGTTTTGGGTAAGTTAGTTACCTTCTCTCAGCCTGTTTCCTCACTTATAAAATGAGGAATATTAATATCATAAGAAATAAAGCACCAGGCACACAACAGTTATTTGATAAATGCCACTTTCCTTCCATATAGGCTATTTTAAGAAGATCAGTGAGGCACTCTTTATTTGATGTCTAGGATCACTTCTTTATAAACACAAAGTTAACATACTAGTACTAGGTAGTTTCTCTAGCTGAAATTGATCTTTTAGCCTGAGAAGGAGAACAAATAAGATGACATTTACCATGGGATATACCTAAGCAACCTAGAGATGGAGTTGAGGGAGGAGGGGAGCACTTGTTTTATAGCCCCCATTACTTCAAATTCTCTATCTGGAGTGAAAACCCGAGGAGGACCCTCAGGCCTGGCCTCAAACCACGGTGCAGTCAGGGGCTGTACTCAGGCCTACTAGTATATTAGTAGGCCAGGCCTACTAATGGGTAGGATATTACTCCTACCCTACCCAGATGGGTAGGACAAAAGGCGCATGGGCTAGGGACATACTTACACAGGATTTTCTGGATTGAACTGGGTTCTGAAGCCCAAAACAGAGTCTCTGGGGCTCTAGCTACATGTACATGTACCTGGTCCCCTGTGCTAAATGGTGCTTTTATTTGGGAAAAGCTGATTTAAAGCTATTTTTCTAAGGCTATTTTCTCTAGTCTCTCATTTCTCCTAAACCTGACTCGCTGCCTCTAGTAAAAGGGCATCGTGATGCATGTCTCCTTCTTACAGAGACAGCATTTTTCACAGAAACACTCTACTCTTTTGTAATAGAGAAAAAATGTTGCCCTCAGTAAAATTTTTCCACCCCAGTTTAAACATAGATTGTCAGAACTATGCACTAACTGGAAAGTCACAGTGTGTTGAATCCCTTTTCTGGAAAATATTTCAAGCCTTTAAACACTGTGAAGTGATTTATATTTGACATGTAAAAATCCCAACAGAAGAGTAATTCTTCTTGAGACACGGAAGGCGTTCAAAATTTCCAATCAAGAGAACATTTTACTCCTCTCACTAACAATGGTATTTCTGTTAGCAAGAGCCAAGGTAAGACTTTATTATTCGACTCCAAGAAATTATATATGCCTTTAATATATAAATCAAGTAATATTTTGAGGCTCCTTGTACATTAAAAATATGACACGTGAGACAACTAGCTGATGGTTTAGGAAGCCAGATCTATAATAATAAAACAAACTCAAAAAGAAATTGTTTCTGCAGATGGACCAAACATATGCAAGCCTCTTGTCCAAATAAACATCTTCAAACAAAGGAACTGCAAAACACAACTATCTTATCATCTCATTGCCATCAGACCAATAATGAGAAACCTGGTAAGCCTGAAGACTCTTAGAAGGGACATGGGCTTTTAAGTCAGAGACCCAGGTTTAAGCTCTGACTACTTGACCTACTAACCGTGTAACCTTAAAAAGAGTTACTTAATTATTCAGTAAATCCAGCCAGGGGAAAAAAAGGGGGGAAGAATTACTTAACCCTTCTCCAAGTGTCTATCTTCGCATCTGTAAAATGAGGAAGAAGTGACCCACTGTGCAGACTTGTAAGGATTAAACTGACTACAGATCAAGTAACTACCTCACAGCAGGGTCCGATGAGAGGCAACTAGCATTCCTACCACTGAACTTTTTAAAAGTTCATACAAAAGTTTAAATATCCACTTTGTTAAACTTCCTAAAGGCATATGGAGAGATTATGACCTCTCTCTATTAAAAAATAAAAACCCTAAACCCTTAGGAATTCTGAACGGTACACTGAAATATAAACATATAAATATAAGAATAATCTTGATAATTTTTTTTCTTTTTTTGCTTAACTACAAAGTTTTCCCCAGCCTTTTTACTTAGTGGTTTATACTTACAACGTATTTGATGACATTAAGCATTAACAGAATGAAATTGACCTTGGTTCCAAAAGTTTCCTTTTGGATTTTCATTGAAAGATTTCTTAAGATCAGACCTAATTTTTCAGTTTTCAGGCCTAGGCTCAGTCATAAAATCCCACAGTAGTATATCATAAAATAACACAAACACATCAGTAAGAATAACAGCTACCATCTGTCTCAAGCAATATGCCAGAATTATTTTAATTATTATTTCTACCTAATGAGGTACATATAGTTGTTTTTTTCTATTTCATAGAAGAGGAAGTTGAGGCTCAAAGAGGCTAAACAACTTGTCTTAGGACACACAGCTAAAAAGTAGTAGATTAAGGTTTTGATCTGATTCCAAAATATATGCTCTTTACACATACAACACTGCCTCACAAAATATAAGAAAAACATAACCTAATTCAAAAAGGTAAAAAACTCTATCCATGAACAAGTAAGTCAGCGCAAGACTTGAATAAATAGGTAGTTTAAACCAAAACCACCTTCTCTTCCATTATTTGTAGAGACCAAAAGTCTTCTCTGTTTTCCTTAAACCAGCATAATTTCTTCCTTCCTCAAGTTGCTTCACAAATTAAAACAGTCTTCAGTTTACAGGGAGGTTGATTTTAAGGGCCTGGTTCAACTCAATGCTGAACTACTTTTTTTATTTTTAAGGCAACAGAGACATCTTTTGGCCAATAAATGAAACTGCAAGATTATAGGAATAACATGTCAATACACAGTATGCTGCCCTAATACCCATTATCTACTTCTCTTTTTAGTGATTCCTTTTGGTCCTTTGATGTTCTAAAGCCAACATGGACTTGGCTCACTAGCCACAAAAGGGAGTGTTTCCATAGGAATGGCGGAGTCAGTGTTTGGATCTACTACCTGAAATGCAGTTCAATCTGAATGGATCCGTGGGTAGTGCTGCTGTTCTTTGAGGGCTGAAAGATACAGCTGAATACATTTGTCAGGCCAGGGCTGGTCTTTTGCCCAGCATAGCGGGTGTCAAAAGCCATCATGGAATGGGAAACCAAGTTAATGGACTTGGTTTGGTTGGAAAAACTCTCATAGAGCAGTTTACATTTCTTGAAGTCAAATCTAAAAGGGAAAAAGAGAACAGACAAGATGTGAAACATAATTCTTCCATTTTACAAAAGTATGTAAGTTTAAAGATAACAAGAGCAAAATCATAAATATACCTAAGTCCTACAAAGGAGAACAACTTTCATTCTGAGCTCTTTCATTGATTTTGTTAATAGATGCCTCCAAATGGATTTAGTGTCATTGTGCCTTGTAAGAAGATAATCTTGTTCATAGGAACTTTGTGAGAAATAATAATACCACACATTTATGATATTCTTGATTTGTTACCATTCCCATTTCCCATCAGAAGTCTAAGAAGTCTGGATATTTGTAATAATCCCCAAGGGATGCCAAGGGTCCCTTTAGACCTTCATCCGCCAACTTCTAGCTTCCCTGGAGGTTTCTCTCACCTGTCTGTCTGAACTTTTATGTAATGGTATATCGGGAACAACCAGAACAATTAACACTCTTCATACAGATAAATAATTCAACTGATCTACCAATAGGAAATGCCTTTGAAACCACCTTTTTTAAAAAAATAAAAGAAAAGGCTGGGCACTGTGGCTCACACCTATAATCCTAGCTCTCTGGGAGGCCGAGGCAGGAGGATTATTTGAGGTCAAGAGTTCAAGACCAGCCTGAGCAAGAGCGAGACCCCGTCTCTACAAAAAATAGAAAAATTAGCCAGGTATGGTGGCATGCGCCTATAGTCCTAGCTACTGGGGAGGCTGAGGCAGGAGGATGGCTTGAGCCCAGGAGTTTGAGGTTGCAGTGAGCTATGATGATGCCTCTACAAGATAGCCCAGGTGACAGAGTAAAACTCTATCTCAAAAAAATACATAAATATTTAATAAATGAGAGAAAGCTGCAATGAACAATTCATAATTACTTAGCACCGTTGTGACAATATATACAGAACTATTTCATATTGAGAAAAACTAAAGGCATAGTCAGTCATCAGGAAAAAGCTGCTGGCTAACAAAACCATTAATCTGGGACCCCAGTTTCACTATACCAGGCTCTCATCAGCTGAATTAGGTACAGACCATGGCAGATTTTCAAGGGAAAGACAAACTAGAAGAGAGAGTACTTCAGCTGGGAAATTACTAGGCTTGAAGTCCTGTTTTCAAATATCAAACCAATCTTTTCCAGGCATATGACCTTATGCTTAGTCAGAAAGTCTATCTGGAAAATATATCTGCCCAACCTTACAGGGCTTATAAAAGATCAAAATGAAAAGGTTATTACATGTGAAAATACAATGCACTCTTTAAAGTTCTACACCAGTAATCACAAATTCATACATCTACATGACCAAGCAAGTGATATAAATAAGTGGACTGTTAGGTAAGCACACATCCCATCTAAAGGGAGTGGTTGCTACTCTGCTTCCAGGTGATTCCAAGTGAGAACGTGGACCTAGTACTGCCAAAGCTTCTACTTTTCCAAACAAAGCTGAAATCCAAACTTTTTATGTAAAATCTCTCAATATTTTAAATGTTGGCCAGTGATGTAGCCATCAGTGCTGCAACCAAATAGGGCTGGAACCCCCCCCCCATAACTACGTGGACACAGTGAGACGGTACTTCCTGACTCTGCCGCACCGTGTGGGACCACATTCTAGGTTCACAAGGTTTGCCAGAGCATTTCACTGCCATTCGAGACCAATTCCAGGGCTCTTGTTTTTCTCTCTGGCACAGCAAAACACTGGCTGCTCTGTCACCCTGAGTGACTCCAATGAGCACACAGTATGAGGGAGAACAACATCCTCACTCTTTTAAGTCACTGGTATGTGGGGTTGTCTGTTACTAGAGCATAACCTAACCTGTACTGGCTGACAGAGAAACAAACTGAAACTTTTCAAAAGCACTGTGTAGACCAAAAGCACTCTGAAGACCACATTCTGCCTGTGGACCACCACTCTGCAACCTCCGCTATATGCTAACACAAAATATGTGCATTATTTGGATTATTATTACTAATAATAAAATAATAAAATTAAAGCAATACCTGGCTAGAGACCCAGCACCTTCTTTTCCTTTTGGATCTTTAAGCTCCAGACTTACATTTACCATATCAATGAGGAAGCACATGCAAGTGTACACTTCTCCACTGAGAACAGTCTACAAGAGGAAAATGCTGATCAGTCCATAGTTGATGATGCCAACCTAAAAATGGGTTAATATGTCAAGAAATCTAATTTGTCTGCTGTTTCACCTTCTTTCTCCAGGTCAAGTTGAGGAATATATATACATAGGGTGACATCAGCTGAGACTATGAGGGTTACAGAAGAACATAAGATCTCACTCACATGAATTCTTGGGTCTTGTAAATCATAAGGCCGCATAAATTCCTCTATGGGCTCTCCAAGGTTGTTCTCTAATAAGCCACGGATCAGTTTGTATTTATACAGGTCCAGGGAACAGTGCACTGAGGAGAGATTGCCATGGATAGATACGTCTGGCACAGCATGACTTATTTCTCTACAAAACAGAAAAAAGGTCACTTACACAAATAAGTCCTAACTTAACATTGACATAGCTCACACCCAAATAGAGGGCTAAAATGTGCCCACCTATATATTACCAACCAGTTCATTTCTAACTCCCAACGACAAAAGTTTCATGTAGCTCCAAATGCAGCAAATTAGTATGATTGTCATGCTTCAACTACAAAATATCCCCTTTTTCCCAAAATATACATCAAGAAAATCCTCCACTCTAACATGAGCTAACTAACTAATGTATTAATAAGGAAAACCTCATGACACTCAGAAATAGCTTAGACATTACAGTTGGGAAAGCAATAAAGCAAAGTGGTAACTAAAGGACAACCACCAGTTTCATGTTGAGCCCAGATGGGATGTTAGGATAAAATCTAGACAGGTTACTCATCTCAGCTGGGTTGGGCAGAAGTAAAGTTGCAGATGGGGAAAGGGGTGACACATATATACCTCATCTCGACACTAAAAAACTTTCCCACCCCACCCATGGGTAAAGTGGGCATCATGGATTCCACAGACACTATGCTCTGAGCAGATAAAGCAGAGGGTTAGGATTTGAAGTGGCAGAGGAATATAAAAAATTACTTTGTCTATAGAGAAAAGCATATATACAATAGAGTTTTTAAAAACCAGTGATGCAATCAACAAAGAAAAACTGGGAAGTGCCATCTTGGGTTCCTGTTTCTGGGGTGTAAGAAGCTGAAAGGACACCTTGTGTTCAGCATCACCTTCTATCTGGGCTAACAGAGTTAATTACCTGCACACAGACACTGATGGGAGTGGGGAAAGTTCAGATAAGCAGAGTAGCAAAGCACTTTTTTTTTTTGGAAAGCACTGCTTCAAAAGAAAACAAAGTGTTCGATTTCTAAATAATGAAGCTCCTCTTAAGACTGCTTAGCCAGTAAAACCAAATATAGCCCATGCCAACCATAACTGAACACCAGCCAGGGAGCAGTTGAATAACAAGTAAGAGTGAAACACAAACATCCCAGTGAGAACGGCTAAATTATATCATTAATCCAGAGAGAAACTAAAAAAGTGACATTAAATGACTTGCCCAAACCCAAGAACTGTGACAAGAGTGGCCAAAGAAGGATTAAAATCATACTCTATCATAAGTAATGAGGTGCTTTTCAAAATGCTACAAATGGAAATCTCTTTCTTTACTGTACACCTCATCTTTCCCTGGAGTCGAGATGCAAAACATTGCTGCTTTCTCCAAAATCAATGCCCCAAACTGAAAGACATCAAACACTGTAATTGGCGGTTCCCAGCCCATGCACATGGATCAGGCGAGCAGAAGTACCCTCAAAGAACTTTATTAAATATATACCTGAGCGTCAGCCCTGAGAGTCAGATTCCAGGTTCCAGGTAGGTCTGGGAATGTTTATTTTCAAGAAGGTTCCCAGCCAGGTATGGAACTGAATGACAACTGAAACAATGCTGAACTACAGAAATAAGCATCCTGTGTTTGGAGGCCAACAATAAGAGTAAAAGTGGGGTCAGTTCATTAGGCTTTCTGGAATACTTTCAGATTGCTTCATGGAGTGAAATGGGCAAGCCTGCACCTAAACATTTACGATTAAATGGAGTTCCAGGGTAAACAGCAATAACAGGTTCAAAATCTATTATATTTCAAACACGTAATTCAAATGTCCATCTCTTCCAGGATACTTTGCCTGAA
This sequence comes from Lemur catta, assembly GCF_020740605.2. Lineage (NCBI taxonomy): Eukaryota > Metazoa > Chordata > Mammalia > Primates > Lemuridae > Lemur > Lemur catta. The sequence goes on from NC_059130.1 coordinate 118,232,537, forward strand.
ATCACTACCCTCCATCACCACCCAAATTCCTGCTAAATTTGTGTCCCTTTCTCTTTCTTTCCAAGGCACTTGTAATCGTAGTAACACAGTTTTACAACGCTGAATCAAACATTGAGCTAGAATCATCTACTTTCCTTCCTATATCCCTCAATACAACATAAGCTCCTGCAAGTGCAGATGCTTTCTCTTTCATTACAGTACCTCATGTCTAGCACACTGTGAGGGACTCAATAAACACTTGTTAAACAGATGAAGAAATAAGTGAATGCCTATGTTCTTCCAGACTTACCTTAATAGCACTAATTTCCAAGTTAAGATTCTATTTACAACAGTTATTCAAATGTAAAACACTCACTTGTCCAAGTTCCTTTCCACCTGCAATTTCAGCCTACAAGGCTCAGTTAACAGGCTTCCTCCTGTTTGTCGCACAAAGTAAGAGGGGAAGATCAGATCTCCACTATTGTCCTCTGTGGCAGTAGAGTATTCTCGGGGATGTCTCTCTGCAGCAAAGATGTCCATGTCCTGGAGATCCACAACGATGCAATCCAACAGGCAAATGTGGTCTTCTACAAGGACCCAAGGAAAGAGAGATAATGAAGAAAATGGGACCCCAAAAGGGCTGGCCCTGAACAAAATTTAAAATTCTAAGTAAGTGCATTCTGCCTTTGGAAAATGTTTAGAACTGCCTGCTTCCCCCTCCTGTCCACTACTTAGAAAACTGGCTATGCAGAAGTCTCCACTACAGCACCAAGACCTCCCCGCACAAAGCTCCGTGTGCTCGACACATCCTGCCACCTGCCCACCACTCCAAACACTGACTGTGTCACAGTCTGTCAGTGTCTCATGCCTATCCTGAGATACCAGCTGAGGGTTTATGACTAAATTTAACTTCACATGCAATCCCTCCCTAGAGACAATGCTGCCCAAAGGTTTAAAAACTTTTCCCTGCAGCAAAATTCTTTTTTCAAACAAATAATACCTGTAACCACTTCCACTTCCGCTCACCAAATCCAAATTACCGTCATTCTTGCCTAGGCCACCAAAATAAACTCTCCTCCATTATACCTACATAATTCCATTCAGGCCCTCACAAAACCATTCTCCCCACAAAATACCTGAGTAATCCTTTAAAAAATAAATAGACCAAACAATCCCTTCCTTTATACATTTTAACGGCTATGTTTAATCCAAAAAATTCTTTCTGCAATACTCCCCCAAATCCCTACAAGGCCCTACAGAAGCCCACTGCCCACTTTTCCAAACTCATCTCAAGCCATTCCCGCCTTTGCTCACAGAACCTCAGGCTTACTGGCCTTTGTTTCCCCCAAAATGCCAAGCTCTCTGTTGCCTGAACAGCTTTAGCACTGGCGTGGCCCTCTCATCTCAATCTATATTGGGTCCTCTCTGTTCTTGTGTCTTTCCCTGCATAACATTTATTATAATCCACCAATATTTATGTATTTTTTTAATGTCTTTCTCATTTGTCTGCAAGTACCATCATAGCAGGAGCCACATCTAACAGCATGTTAATATACTTGGGAACAAAACGTTACAACACCTTGCATTAAGTGGGCACTGAATAAATCAGTTCTTCATTGGCTGATTACATTGATAAATATATAAAGCAGATAAAAGTGGAGCTGACCTGGTAAAAAGGGGCAAGGAATGGGAAAGAAGTAGGCATTAGAGATTCCCTAGGGTACTCTCATGGAATCCTAGGACTACATGGAAATAGTGTGAAAACCACTGTCTTAATCCAAGGCAATATATCACTGATAAGGGAATTTCAGAAACAAATAGCAAATCAGTACAAGAAATATTGTTAGAAGAGAGAACTTCTTTCTATAAAACATCCCAAATCACTTCTTAAAGGCATCCACCTACATGTGAGACTGGCCTTATTCCTAATCGTTGTTGTCATCCTAATATCAGTAACAACAGATAACATTTGTTGAGTGGCCCCCAGGTGCCTCCCCCTCTGTGCTCTATATGCGTTATACGTACAGACTGACACGCAGTGTCATGTAGGTTAAAAATTAGGGCCAAAAATTGTCGTCCAACACTTCTATTTACTATATATGTAACCTTGGCAAGTTAAGTTACTTAATCTCTCTAAGCTTTTGTCTCTTCATCTGTAACAGGGGGATAAAAATGAAACCTGAAAGGTGTTATATAGATGAAATAATTAATATAAATAATGCACCACAATGTCTGGTACATAGTGTTCCACAATAACTACTATCATGATGATTAAGATTATCTCATTTAATCATCAACATAACTATAATCCACTTTCCTGTCACCTCTAGGACTACAAGGTACTGCAGGCAGCTGACCATTCCTTGTATCTATCTAACAAAAGACATTCAGCAGCCTCTCAGCTGGTGTCTGGCACCTCTCTTTGCAGCTAATCATATTCTGCCTCCCTCTCTAGTGCCTCAGAGCAGCGCCCCATTTATCCTGTACATCACCCATAAGGAATACATTTAGAAACAGCAAAGCCAAAATAAGGCTCACATTTGGAATGACTGGATAGCTCATGTCCTTCAAAAATTGTTGCATATAGTATTTCTGTTGTTATTTAATTCACACTAATATTTGTTACTGGGTTATTTTCCATTTTTTAGAATTAAACAGTGACTTGCAGGGATAGTGTCTATAGAGTGGCCTGCAAGGATGTGGGACTCTTTCTAATTATACTATCACCATCCGGTGGCAACTATCTTGATGTACAAGAAAAAAGTCCTAATAGATGATCTAAAATCTCTTTATACTATGTCTTGCTAATTCAACCATAATCTACAAGTCACCCAATACTAAATCTACACAAAAGACTCTTAAACCTTCTAAAGGAAAATCAAAATCACTAAAGAAAGGCCATCTCTTTGCTAGCATCTGCTTGTACCCAATGTGAATTTCCCCATCTTCATTTTATAGCTATTTTCTCCTCTTTTACCTGGACTACTAGAAACTTGGCCAACAGACGGTGTGGCTTGTGACCCTTGCTGGTTGGTGGAGGTACTGGGCATCATGAACTGCCCCTGGGTATGGGTCCCCTTGGAGTCCTCCGTGCTTGTCATTTTCCTCATACTGTGTTTGGGAGTACCCACTGGGGAAGCTGAAGGCACGGATTCCTGAGAATGAACAAAATAAAATTAGAATGCAGGAATAGGGGTGGGCAGGGTGGAGACAATGGTGGTGGGACTATATCTTTAATGTTCTGGAAGTCCTAGCCCATTCCCTAGGATCTTCAAAGACTAATATTTGCACTTTCCTCAGCCTCCCAGATCCCATAAACAAGAGGCTAACAGAGTCATGACATTTACTGTCACATATAATTATCTGCAGAGATAGTATATATAATTCAATACCTGTTGAAAACTATAGCAAGATACCATCTCTTGGCTCAAGAGCAAATTTGAAGATGCCAACTACTTCAAAGTGGTTTAATCTAGGTCAAATGCAACAAAACCAAATCCCTCAGCTATATGATATATTGTTGCTTTGCTGGGGTTGGAGTGGGGAGCAGTTACTGTTTTAAGAAAACATATCTAGTAGCAACGTGGCTCCAACGGAATTAGGCTGTGGCAATGTATCTGTATTTTCTATAATAGAAGTCTCCTTTCACTGGTTTACATTTTCCATCTCTCTAAGCAACTGTGGAAATGAAACCAAAATGGAAAACAAAAGAAGTTAGCCATTCCTATTATGTTTCTGCCAAAGGGCATCAAAATTCAGAAGGGTTAATACAGAATAAAACAGATTCTGTAATTCTACTGAAAATATTACTTTTCTTAAGTACTTAGTACTTAACCTTCAGTTAATTGCTAACAGAGGAAAATCTATTTCACTAGAATGATTCAATGACTGACTTAAACTTCCCATGGTTTCTTCACCAGGGCCTCAGAGCTACAGGTCTGTGTGGCTCCTGCATCAGATTGTTCCCATCCAGCCACCCCACGTGCAGGCGGGGAGGAAGGGAAAAGAGTGGTTCTCCCTGCAGCACTGCCTTAGATGTTTACTTCTCTCAGCTTTGAGGAAAAACACAAAAATATTGCTCCCTTTCACAGTTACCTTGAGTAGTAGTTAAAAGTAACAATAAAAGAAACTAGTTTTTACTTTCTGCCCTTTTTCTTTTTTGCAAGGCAAATTACTAGGTAAATGCCATTATTTAAGTATTTCAACATTTGCTTAGTTTATTTAAATTCTGGAAAGTGTTTGTTGTTCTTTCATTTGATTCATCTCTACATCCTCTCTGTAGTTGGTTTAAATAAATCAATGGCTTGAGGAGATTAACCCAAAGCTTTTGAAAGACTCTGACTTAGAATTACGATTTAAGTATAAGCTATGGTTGAAAAAAATGAAAGGAAAACATATGTGAAAAACTCAAACTTACACTCATTAAGACATGGATTTATGTAAAACAATTCCAAACGCACAGGAGTCATGGAACTCAAGGGCAAATAACCCGTCTGAAAGCTTTGATTTCAGGATTATTTCCTGTTCTTTAACCACTGGAATGCATATTAGACAAACCTCACACATGCAAATATATTAAAGGATGAATGTAAATGCAAAGTGATGCTTGGTGAGGAAGGTAATTATTCACTTCATATAGATGCTGATCAATTTAACTGTACACACGGAAAGTAAACTTCACAGATATGTTTATCTGATTACAAATACTTTAACAAACGGCACACTCCAAGCAGCCCTTATGGAATTCTACAGAACAACCACAGGTATGCAACAAGACAGTTTTTCCAGGATTTAAAGATACAATCACCAAGAAAGTACCATTCAGGTATAAAAAAAGAAATTCTTTTTAATGGGTCTTAAGAAGGACTTCTCTACATATGAGGGAAGTAATTCACCAAAAATAATAATAATAATAATAATAAGCAGGCTTTCCCAATCAGATATTTCAAAGGGTTAGTTTTACGAGTTAGTTTTGGGGTTTTTCGTTTCTTTTGTTTGTTTGTTTTTACTACAAACCCTCATATAGAGGGCTGATTTTCAAGAGACAGCAAGTGAGGAAGCTGCTCTGCTACACATGAAACACACTTTGCGTGACAGATGACAGGGCAGCCACCTTTCCAGCCACGAACTGTTTCCCAAGACAAAGGATACTCCATACATTTTTTAAATTTTCTTTTTTAAGCATATGAATGTGAATTGACTGCTGAATCCCATAAGGTTTTCAGAATAGCTAGAAGGCAAAAAACACATTATACCTTGAAGAAAAAACGATCCTTGTATGCACTGCTACTTAAAATCAAATCCTCAAAAACAAATGCAGGAAAATTTTTTCATTAGCATGCTACAAACTACATGCTATTATTTGGCTTAACAAAATAGAAACCCTTCTGTAAAAATTTCTTAAAATATTTTAGCAATTCTTCTTCCAAGGCTACCTTCAGAGTTAGCTCGCAAGCCCATATATAGTTATATGTGATACAGAAAATCAGTCGTTACCTTTTTAGGAAGGCTAGAGAAACAAAAATATTATTATTGAATTTGATTGCCCATTCTGGCTATAACTGATCTCTTCCTAAAAATTTTAGTCTGGCCTTGAAATACAGATATCATAAAGAAATATAGTCATGTGCTGTATAATACCATTTCAGTCAATGAAGGCATGTACTACAGTGGTCCCATATTTTTACTGTGCCTTATCTATGGTTAGATACATTTAGATACACAAATATTTCCCATTTGTGTGACCACTGCCTGCAGTATTCAGTACAGTAACATGCTACAGGTTTGTAGCCTAAGAGCAACAGGCCATACCAGAGTCTAGATGGACAGGAGGTTATGCCATCTAGGTTTGTGTAAGTGTACTCTATGACATTTGGTAAACAATGAAATTGCCTAAAGACACATTTCTCAGAAGTATCCCTGTAGTTAAGGGAGGAGGACCGTATTTGGTCTTACTCGCTGACACAAGAGTTTTTTAGAATCTTCAGTGTGACAAATGGTCTTTTTATATGCTAATTAGATGACTGGTGGCTGAAAGCCCCTACATAGCTTCAGGATGGAGGCTGCCAAAAGAACCAGCTGTGTGATTAGAAGGTTGGAACTTTCAGCTTCACTCCCTAGACCTCCAGGGAGAGGGGAGAGGCTAGACATTGAGTCCAATCACCAATGACCAATGATTTAATCAATCGTGCCTACATAAGGTGGAGAGCAGTGGCTCATGTCTATAATCCTAGCATTGTGGATTGCTTGAGCTCAGGAGTCTGAGACCAGTGTGAGCAAGAGTGAGACCCCATCCCTACTAAAATTAGCTGGGCATGGTGGCGTGCGCCTATAGTGCCAGCAGCTACTTGGAAGCAGTGAGCTATAATGATGCCACTGCACTCCAGTGTGGGCAGCAGAGTGAGATCCTGTCTCAAAGGGAGAAAAAAAAATGAGCTCTCCATTAAAAACCCTAAAGAATGGGGTCCAGAGATCTATCTGCTTGGTGAACACATCCACATGCTAGGGAGAGGCGCACCCCAATTCCACGGGAACAGAAGCTCCGGTACTCAGGACCCTACTGGACCTCACCCTACGTGCCCCTTCATCTGGCTATTCATCTGTATCCTTTAGTATATCCTTTATAATAAACTGGTAGGTGTGTTTCCCCGAGTTCTACAAGCCATTATAGCAAATTATTGAACCTGAGGAGGGGGTCGTTAAAAGCCATAATTTATAGCTAGTCGGTCAGAAGTACAGGAGACAGGACTTGTGATTGATGTCTGAAGTGTGTGTGGGGGGGCAGTCTTGTGGGACTAAGCCCTTCATCTGTGGGGTCTGTGCTAACTACAAGCAGTGTCATAATTGATTGAATTGCAGGACACTCAGTTGGTATCTAGACAGTTGGAGACTGGTTGGTGTGGGGGAAAAAAACCAATACTTCTGGTGTCAGATGTGTGGTGAATGGTTTCCTTTTATATGTAAAGAGCTTAGCACAGGCTAATATGTAAGCATTCAACAAACAGCACCTATTTATTGCTATTTTTGTCAGTCTTAACATCTTAAATCTTACGTACATATTCTCAAAGTCTCTCTCTCCCCCTGTTATTAGCTATTAGATTATAGGCCTAACTAGCTGAGAATTGCAGTAAGTCCTTTCCTGACATGCTAAAATGGGTGCAGACTGAGTAAGCAAATAGACTCAAATGCTGCCGTGGAAACCAGCGAGGAATGATGAACACACAAGCCAAGAATGACAAGACCTCATCTCTAGTTCCAGAAACATCACTCAGTCTCTTCAAATGCAAAACTGGGTGGAAGGGGGCTAATTAAACTATCTCCAAGGTCCTCTCAGCTTTAAGAATCTGTGATTTACTAGGTGTTTCCATTTTTATTGTTTATTCTCAAAGAGTCCTGGTTTTCCCAAATGTAAAATGTAATAACAACAATCCTCATCTTAATTACCTCCAAACACTGTTGTAAGAAATAAAGAAGTGCCAAAGTAATTGAAAACTGTAAAGCAATATACTGTATCAAATTTTATTAAGACATTTTTAAATGGCTTCAGGAAAACCATCAGCCAAATCTCATCTTCTAAAAAAAAGTCACATTGTGTAAAAAGTTGATATTACAGAAAGAAGGTTTTTATATAAGGAAAGCATTATAAAAAGATAGAAGACCGATTCCATTGGTTTGTTTGCTAAAACCAGTTACTACCCACAGTTAGTAACAGTTATAATTTATACTACCCTAATTTGTAAAGTTAATTGAAATGTCAATAAGGTGTCAAAAAACATTCTTCAAGGCACATATCCTATAAAAATAACAGCAGTTATGGACCATCTTATAGCAGCAGGTGAATTTTTTATTTAGTGTTCAAATACTGGTTGAACTGAAAAGGGGATGGATATTGATTGCTCACCTTATCTTGCAGGGAAAATGTTCCAGGAAAACCGGCAAAGAGAAACTTATTCTTGACTTTCAACTTCCCCAAATTTGCTACAATCAGATTATTTGATCTGGAACTTTCTGGGATAAGGAGAACAGGAGCACCAGCCTCAATATCTAGGAGAACCCGTGAGCAGCGCTGGGCTTGATCTCTCACCTGAAAGAGGAATGAAAATTGACTCAGAGGCTCAATTAATTCCCTAATTTTATAATCAAATAACCTCAGGTTCCCAAAAGTTTCATGAATTTATAAAGCAATTAAAATCACAGAGTATACTCTATGACCACCATCGAGTTAAATCAGAAATCAGTAACAAGAAGATAATGGAAAATCCCCAATATTTGGAAACTGAACAACACACTTTTAAATAACCCATGGGTCAAGAAAGAAATCACAAAGGAAATAAAAAATATTTTCACCTAAATAAAGCATATTGAAATTCTTGGGCTACACTTAAAATAATGCTTAGAGGAAAATGTACACCATTACTTTAGAAAAGAATAATTTAAAAATCAATAACTGAAGCTTCTACCTTAAGAAGCTAGAAAAACAAACTAAACCTAAAGAAAGAAAATAATAAAGAACAGAAATCAATGATATAGAAAATAGATAAACAATAGAGAAAAAAATCAATTAAATATTTATAGAACACTGTACCCAAAGACCACAGAAAATATATTCTTTTCAAGTGCAAATGGAATATTTGCTGAGAGAATGGCTGGGCAGTAATACATGCCTAATTAAGTTGGTTATTTGAAAAGAGTGATAAAACTGATAAATCTCTAGCTATATTAATCAAGAAAAACGAAAGGAAACAAAAATCACCAACTTTGGGAAAGGATAAGGGTCATTGCTACAGAACATAGATATTAAAAATATAAGGCAACCTATAAACAATAACCATTTTTAAAAAGCCAACTACCTACAGTTAACATATTTAATGGTGAATGAGTGAATGTTTTCTCTTACAATCAGGAACAAGGCAAGGATATCCAGCCTCACCACTTCTATTCAATATTGTACTGGAAGTTCTAGTTCATGTAAAAAGGCAAGAAAAAAAATAAATAAAAGGCATACAGGTAGGAAAGGAAAAAGTAAAACTGTCTTATTCACAGACAATGCGATTATCTATGCAGAAAATTCTAAAGAATCTAAAGGAGCTAGAATAACTTTAGCAAGATTGCAAGATACAAAGTCAGTAAGTCAATATACAAAATTCAATTATATTTCTTACACTTTCAACAAACTGGATGTTGAAATTTTTGAAAAATTGATATAATTTACAATAGCACCAAAAATCTGAAATACCCATAGGTAAATTTAACAAAGGAGGCATAAGACTGCTATACCCAAAACTACAATAATGCTGCTGAGAGAAAGGGAAGACATATTTACTTTTTGTTTCTTTTGAGACAGGATCTTGCTCTGTTGCCCAAGCTAAAGTACAGTGGTGCCATCACAGTTCACCGCAACCTCAAACTCCTGGGCTCAAGTGATCCTCCCAAGTAGCTAGGACTATAGATCTATACCACCACACTAGACTAATTTTTTTTTTTTTTTAGAGACAGGGTCTCACTATGTTGCCCAGGCTGGTCTCAAACTCCTGGCCTCAAGCGATCCTCCCACCTCAGCCTCCCAAAGTGCTGGGATTACAGGCGTGAGCCACTGCACTCAGCCAAAGACCTATTTAAATGAAGAGCTATACCATACTCAAGGATACAAAGACTCAATATTGTTAAGATGTCAATTATCCACAAAATGATCTACAGATCCAATACAATCCCAACCAAATTTGTAGCAGACTCCATATGGGTTTTAGAGTCAGTTTGTTAATTTCTGTAGGCAATTGGGCAAGTAAATAAACAAATTATGTTATATTCAAACAATGGAATACTACACAGCAATAAAAATAAACTACTGATTCTTGCAACAACATGGATTTCTGTACTACACAGAAATCAACAAACTGACTCTAAAACCCAAATGGAAAAGCAAATAACCCAGAACAGCTAAACAATTTTGAAGATAGTTTCTTATAATGTTAAACTTATAGTTACCACATGACTCCAATTCCTCTCCTAGGGATTTACTGGAGAGAAATGAAAACATAACATCTACACAAAGACTTGAATGTGAATGTTCACAGCACTTTTATTTATAACAGCCCAGAACTGGAAACTATCCAAATGTCCATCAAGGGGGCAAGTGAATCAACAAATTGTGTTATATTCAAACAACAGAATATTATACAGCAATAAAAATAAACTGCTGATTCTTGCAACAACATGGATGACTCTCAAAAGCACCGTTACATGAAAGAAGCCAGACACAAATGACTATATATCGTATGGTTTCATTTATACAGAATTCTTTTAAAAAGACAAAACTATAGTGACTAAAAAGCAGACCAATGGCTGCTAGGGTGCAGGGGTTAGGGCAAGGGGATTAATTGCACAGGGGCATGAGGAAACTGTTTGAGATGACAGAATGTTCTAAACCTTGATTGTGGTTGTGCTTAAGAGACTGCATATAATTGTCAAAATTCACTGAATTGTACACTTAAAATTGGCTGATTTTACTGTATGTAAATTATACCACAATAAAGCTGACAATAAGTACAATGTACTAATATAATGAAACATTACACAATCATTGCAAGTGTTATTTAATGACTTGGAAAATGTTTCTCATATATTGATCAATGAAAAAATACAGATTACAAAGAACAAGACAGATACTTTAAATTTTCTGCCTTTTTGCTTATTCATATTTTCTTATCTCCTATAAAAACACATGTATTACTTTATTTTTAATTGACAAATAAAAATTATATATAAATCTGTATTGCTTTTTAAAAAGAGAAAAATATAACTTTACAATATAAAAAGATATTTCTTTGAGGTGTTAAGTATACAAGTCAGAGAATTTAAAAAATAAATACTGTTTCCATTTCCTAACTGTACATGATTTGTCAATATTATCTATCAACTCATGGCTAGCCTGTCTAAGTAAATTTGAGAATTACATATTAATTCATATTCATTGCAGAAAATTTAGAGGAGAAAGACATGCAAATAGAAGAAAACTGAAATCACCCATAATCTCACCTCCAGAGATAAATAATGTTACCATTTTGGCAGTTTAGCATAGGAATTAACAGTATGAACTCTGATGCCTGACTGACTACCTGAGTTTGAATCCCCACTCCAGCCACTTAATTAGCTTGGTGATCTTGGTTAAGTTGTTAAGGTCTCTGTGACTCAGTTTCCTTACCTGTAAAATGGGAATAATAATAAGCCCTACGTCAAAGAGTTGTTATAAGGATTAAATGAGACCAACACACCTAAAACACTTGGAGATGAATATGTAATAGCCATTATTATTATCACAGCAACACCGTATCTTTTCAGTCTTTTTTCCCATACACACATCTCTATTTTTTAAAGTTCAATATACTATAAATAATTTACAGATTTAAAAATACTAAACTATTAATGGTATCCTACATAATAGCTCTTACATTTTTAACATGCCTTCAGTTATATGTCGATGGGAAAAACATTGAATAATGATTCAGTCAACCAGAGTTAAGGGTTAATAGTGTTTCCTCACCTTATACAATAAAATGAAAAAAACACACCTGCCTACCACTACCTCATTAGGCATCATCATAACTAATTATCTTTTTTTCTTCTGGTTTATATCCTCCCACTAAAATATAAACTCCATGAGGGCAATGACCTCATCTGTCTTGTTTTCTGCTATGTTCCAGGCATCTGGCAGATTGCATGACACATCCATCATTCATAAATAATCGAAGATATGAACAAACAAGATTATTGTAAGGCTGAGTGCAGTGGCTCATGCCTGGAATCCTAGCACTCTGGGAGGCCAAGGCAGGTGGACTGTTTGAGCTCAGGAGTTCAAGACCAGCCTGAGCAAGAGCAAGACCCCGTCTCTACTAAAAATAGAAAGAAATTATATGGACAACTAAAAATATATGTAGAAAAAATTAGCCAGGCATGGTGGCACATGGCTGTAGTCTCAGCTACTTGGGAGGCTGAGGCAGGAGGATTGCTTGAGCCCAGGAGTTTGAGGTTGCTGTGAGCTAGGCTAACGCCACGGCACTCTAGCCTGGGCAATAGAATGAGACTCTGTCTCAAAAAAAGAAAACAAAGAAAATGCAGGAATGAAAAACTAGCTATGGTACCTGTATCCCATGGTGAAAAATTTAAAAGAAAAAAAAGTCCAGCTACAGGTCAAATACACCTATCACCAATACAATACTCGGAGAAAGGAATTTAAATTTCAAACAAAGTAGCCTCTTAATCTTATCAGCAAATAAAAGTAGGTCTTTAGCTCTCTCTATAAATCTAAGTAAGTCAAACAGCTAGGATTAAAGATTCTTGAGAAAATCAGCTTTTCTTCAAAGCCCACATATTTAACAATGTTCAAAGAGAAAGACATTCCTTTAACCTCCTACTTGTCTTATATAATTTGATAAAGCAAAACTTAGATTTATCTTTAAACTCTGCTTAACCCAGGAAGTTAAACCCATTTACCCAATAATGCATAAGTATCTCATCTCCTAACCCAAATGATTTACCACAATAAAACTGACTACTGTTTAAACCATACATGCAAAACTAATTGCTTTAAATGTACATAACAATTCTAACAGACATTTATCAGAGTTGCACCCACAGTCACAAAAATATTCATAGCTTTGATCAAACAATACTACTTACAGGAATCAATCTTACTAATACAAATACAATCAAAAAGTGGAAAAAAACTTCACTTCTGTGAAGATATTCATGGAAGCACTGGCCATAAGAATGAAAAACTAGGAACAATTAAAATTTCCTTTTTAAAGTTAAAAAACAGGAAAATGGTTAAATAAATTAACTTCACAGATTACACAGTGCATAGATGGCTGTGAAAAATGCAAAGCAAGACGGAAAAAGACTCTTTTTTTTTTTTTTTTTTTTGAGACAGAGTCTCGCTTTGTGGCCCGGGCTAGAGTGAGTGCCGTGGCGTCAGCCTAGCTCACAGCAACCTCAAACTCCTGGGCTTAAGCAATCCTACTGCCTCAGCCTCCCGAGTAGCTAGGACTACAGGCATGTGCCACCATGCCTGGCTAATTTTTTCTATATATATTTTAGTTGGCCAGATAATTTCTTTCTATTTTTAGTAGAGGTGGGGTCTCGCTCTTGCTCAGGCTGGTCTCGAACTCCTGAGCTCAAACAATCCACCCGCCTCGGCCTCCCAGAGTGCTAGGATTACAGGAGTGAGCCACCGCGCCCGGCCAGAAAAAGACTCTTAAAAACGCTAAGAAAAAAAGCTGGATTCCCAA